>NC_138875.1:62092200-63292200 GCF_965194805.1 Balaenoptera borealis
CCGCAGGCCTGCATCCGTCCCCGGGTCACACGCAGCGGAGGAGGCAGGCTGCATGCTTCCTGGACGTCTCATCTGAGCATCCTCCGTCGGCTCCCAGGACCGGGTCACGTTTCCCAGTATTGTTATCGGATTCACCTTCAACCCTCTCAGGAGTCAGGATTTTCTTTTCTCTTCTTTACTTTTTTGGACCGAGACTCTTTGAAGCTTGAGTTCTTGGCCCCAAAAAGCATCTGTGGGGGACTTTGCTCTCCACACAGAATCCTGAATTTGGTCAGACGGGGAGACTTATGGGGGAGTTTCCAGGCCGCAGACGGTGGGAGGCGGTGGTCCCCTCGCTCCCCCCCAGGCCATGGAGAGAGGCTGACGTAACAGTTCTGGGACAGCCAAGCCTTTTCTCCAGAATCATGCTTTTTACTGATAAATACTGTGAACATTACAGGCACATACAAGAACATCTGACTAATCTTCTGGCACAGAGCAGAGTCCCTGAGCTTGAAATCTGAAGCAGTTGAAAAGCCATCAATACGCTTTGAAAGATGCAGCAAATACCAGACTTAAAAAGTTGCTCTCTATATAGTATTTTCAAATGTGAAGTATTTAGTGGCACCTGACATGAAGGGTAAAGCTTTCTTGGACACATGACAGAATTCCCCTCTCGCTGTGCTTTTCCAGGAGTCCAGACGGACGCTGTATGTTGCAGACAGAAGCTTTCCTGGGTGCTGATAACGCTAGCAGACAGGCTTCCTTCACTTTATTGTGTCTTCTCTCTGCTTTAGGTCAAATTGTAGATATAAAAACTCCATTTTTAGGGGAATAAAATGTTTCTGATGAGGGCAGGCGACCAATTCCCCTGAAGAACTTAGACATGGATTAATGTATTATGTTTAGTCTGGGGGAGTCAGACGTTCAGAAACCCCTCCTTATTCACAATGCCCTGCCTTCCCACGGAGGCTCGGTCCCTAAAGCAGCCCCTGAGAGGTGACCTCCCTCGGGAGGGAGTGGGGCTCTAACACAGATGGTTAGGAAAGGGAACAGGATCCCCCCAGGCCTTGGGCTTTGAGACAAACATCAGTGTTTCCATTCGACAGAAAGGGAGAGGAGGACTTGCAAGTAAAGCGCAAAGTCTACAAAGCAGAGGATGGTGAGTTCTGGTTCGGGGGTGCAGGGTGACAAACGCGAGTTGTCAGAGCATGAGGTCACAGACAGCAACCTCACAGAAACAGAAGCAGAGGCCCAGGCTGCTGCGCAGGGGCCGCGTGGAATGTCACTGCCCGTGAAGTCTCGGGGAATGAGATGGACACACCCACTTAGTCCCCTGTGTCCTGATTCCTCTGCCTCACATGACCTCCTCACTCCCCTTGAGAGGGGAAGGAGTCAGAGTTCTAGTTTTTCAATCCCAAGTTCTTAACCCATGCCTGGGGCCAAACGCTATACATAAACAATGAAAAGGGGGTACTGTAAATGAACAAATGTGATGAACACGGAGCAGGTGATTTAGTCAGTGGATGGTCTCAACGCCATCACATCCTGGTGCATGGAGCCGGCATGACAACAGCCAAGAGATCCCCTTGTTTCTTAGTGACCTTAAGAGATTCGGGGCCACCGTCCTATGGGGGCATCTGCATTACACAGGCCAGAATGTCTCTTCTCGGGGTTGTAGTTCAAAGTGGAGGAAACAGCCGGGAAGCATTTGGGATGCAAGGCGATACAAGTCTGGTCCCGACGTCTCAGGGCTAAACGTGGCCCCTTCCTATCTGCGCGAAACTTACAGCACTTCACCTTCATCCCTGCTTAATGGTTTAATTTGGATGCATTAATGGAAAGAGAGAAAAAAAAAGTCTTGGTTTGTCTTTGTGCTGACTCAAAAAGATTTACAGAACTTTGCTGAGGCTTTGGCTAACTGTGGCCTCCCAACTGCTGTTGAAAAGGTACCCATGCATCTGGCTTTATGTAAACACTCCCAGCATTTACCACAGCTACAGCGTAAGGCAGAGCCACAGAAAATATTCTTGTTTATGTGATAAACTGGAGCATCTCGTCTGAGCGCCCCACTGAAATGTGGAGCTCCACAGAAGAAACCAGAAAACGGTGTGATAGGGACTGGGAACGCTCACAGGTAATGCTGGCACCCTCGTCGGTGTGATGCGGACACCCCCCCCCCCATCCTGTCTTCACTGAAGTGATTCCCAAATGGCGCAGAATCATCCCAGATGCAAAGAAATTCTGAGTGATTTTGACCAGATTCCTACACCGTTTCCTGTACCTTCAAGGAAGACTGGAAAGTTTGAACAAAAGAAGGGACAGCTCTTCCTAAATGCTCTCTGTGAACCATCATTTTGCATTTCAGAAGTTTCACATTTGGGGACCATTTCAAACAAGACACAGGCAAGGGATGGGGCCCACACATCGCATCTTACCTTTGAGGGTCCGGGAAGAAGAGGGTCCTTGGCAGGTTGGGAGAGGTGAGGGCCCCTACCCTTCTCTTGGCCCCGTTTGCAACCAGCCCTCAGAATAGAAGCGGCTGCTGTTCCCGCCCACAGATTATTTTATTGAAGTGTAGTTGATTTACAATATCATTTAGTTTCAGGTGTACAGCACAGTGATTCAGTTATATACGCATATACATATATATATATATATATATATGTATTCTTTTTCAGATTCTTTTCCCTTATAGGTTATTACAAAATACAGAGTATAGTTCCCAGACTGTAGGTCCTTATTGGTTATCTATTTTATATACCACCCATAGATTTTTAAAGCTCTTCTTTGGATTTTAATGGAATTAGACACAATTTGGTGAATGGATGGAGCGTTAAGAGTGTATACATTTGCCAAGAGGAGATCTCGGGCTTACAAGTTCCTGTGGGTTCTTAGCTGGGGGCAAAGGAGGCCCTGGTGGTGCTGGTCGAGTGTCTGCCCGTGACATTGTTATGGATGGGCCCACATCACCTGATCACCTCTGCTTTTTGAGGTTCTCTCTATACTTGGACAACAATAAAGTTATAACTCTCAAATCGTTTTTAGAAAACAAATATCTAGGGAGCGATTAAAGATAAGATTTTAATATAATTCTCTTAGAAAGAGCACTTAAGTTCAAAGAAAGAGGTGTTGGCTATCCCTATAGGGAATCTCCCTCCTGTTGTTTGCCCAAAAGCCCCATAGTGGGACACCAGCGATGTTTCGCTGGATTTTTCTCAACCCTTTTAGTTTAAAATAAAGAAAGACTACCTTATTTTAAATTATAAAACTTCATATTCACTACTCTAGACTTCAGTCTTAAGATTAGGAACTCTGGGATGTAACAGAACTAAATACTAGTTGCTTGTGATTTGTAGGGTCTGACACGTAGATCTCAACACGTAGCATTATAGTTCTACTCTCCCTCTTCCCTATTTTTCTGTCATTTAACTATTAAACATATATCTATCTATAATTTTAATAGGTTCTAGAAAGTAATACCTGCAAAGGATTTTTCCTTACTCCACAACTAATGTACATTCATCTGAATCATGAGTAATCCCACCATCCAGAAACTAACCACTGTTAATCCATTGGTAAATATCCCTTGGGACTTCTTTTTGTTCTGAGCAGCGGGGCCTGGGAAATCACACACATTGTTATGGAATGGACTTCCTTTCTCAACTTCATGCAGTAAAATGTGTCTTATCAACGTATACTCTTAAGCAGCACAATTTTGGGTGGTCACCAAGCTTTCCAGCGCAGGGATGCACACTGATTCATGAGCCAGTTCTTCCGGATTGGACGCTTAGGCTGTGTATGGCTACCCCTTTGCAAACGCTAAGATATCTCCTTAAATAAAGAAGTAGCAAGATGATGGACATGTTTATGTCTTTCAAGACTTATAATTAGAAATGTTCCACAAAAATCACATTAATTTACAAGTTGAACCTTATGAAATTGACGACAGTTGACCATTTTTGCCTATAAAAACCATTTCAAAGCACTCAACATACCATAAGCATAACTTTTTAAAAGAATCTTAGTAACCGCACTTCATTAATTTATTCAGCGTCTGGGAAATGTGGACGGAGCAGCTACTACAGCTGAGTGTTATTTCAGGCCCTGAATATAAACCCGGAAGCACAGCGTCCAGCGTCTGTGCCCGTCGGCAGTTTACGATCTAGAGCTGAAGAGAAACAACAAAGACAGCGAAGTGATTAAAAATTACAGCGAGTTTTAAGAGGTAAAAGAAAGGAAGAGACTGTGTTAAATTGGGAGGTGAAGGGGGGGGTCACATGGAGTCACAGTCAACTGCCCGTGAAGCTTTCAACCCACGTCTATGTGGAAGGAGATTCCAGTCCCAGGACTCGCTACTTTCCTATCACTTTTGAGGACAGGGTTGGCAGTATGTCCTAATGGGAAGTGATTCATTTAAAACGGTACACCATTGTAAAGCAATTATACTCCAATAAAGATGTTAAAATAAATAAATAAATAAAATGGTACCTTAGAAACTTCCTCTTCCACACATTAGCCCGAGTTGGTCTCCTTGGAGACACCTGGGAAGTCTCTGCAGAGACACCAGATTCCAGCCACTTTCAGAGCAAGAAAAGCAAGGTTCTGTCAGGTGACTTGGTGCTGTGAGCTGGCATTGGCCCTCCAGCAGTTTTCAGGAGTTAAAAATGATGCTTGCTTTCTTTTAGCATGAGGGCCTCACCTTCCTTTCTGCCGGAGTGGTTTTAGGATCAGACTTACGAAATTGCAATGTCTCGATTCCTTTTTTTTTTTTTTAAGTAGTGCAAACTTTACAGCTCATAAACCTTCATTGGATTTATAAAGGTAGAGCTTGCTTTGGAATGTCTCCTGGAGTTTGTTCTCATGAAATTGCTTTTTAACACACTCTTCAAAAAGAAAGAAAGGAAAAGAAAGTCTTGGGGTCATAGAAAGGAGGCTTCACAAGCATCCAGGCTGAGGCAGGCTCTCAGATTATCAGGAATTCTGGCAGATTTGCTTAAACTTCTATATGTTATCTCCCCTGTGTACAAAGCTAGCTCACGATCATGCTGGCTTCATGCTCCAGGTGATGGATGAAAGCAATCTGAAAATAGCCCTGCATTGGAGTCAAAACTGGATTTCCACAAAATTGAATGTTTTCTTTATTCCTCTCATTTCCTAGTGTTCCATCTCCCAAATTCAGGGAGCTTCCTTCCAAGTACCTAACCACCCGCCCCCGCCCCCGCCCCATGTCTCTCCTCAGCAATTTACAATGTTCTAGATGTCTTGTTCCCCACCTTCCTCCCTGACATTTCCTGAATTATGCTTCCTATTCCCAAAGGCTTTGCCCTGGCTGTGGTTATCCAGGAAAATGGTAAATTAAGTCACATAAGAGTGAGTTCCTTTAAAAACCTGCCTTAATTCAATTAGTTGGGACCCAAATAGTGGCCTACAGAGAAGCAAAGCAGAGCAGAGAGATGTGACACTGTCAGTAAGAAATTATGTAGGTAAACGTCAAAGAAGTCTCATATGTACAAAGCATGTTTTGCTTTTAATATGCAAAAAACTCAGCCATCTGAAATGGCACATAAAGATCTCATTTTATATTTTATATTCATTTTATATTCAATTCCACCTTATAACTGACCAAAATGGGAAGCAGGGCATCTATGGAGTAACATAAAGAGCAAGCCTGGCATCAGAAGACCTGCGGTTAAATCTTAATTCAACTCACAGACTATGTGAAATTCATTCTTGGCCTCAGCTTTCTCATCTGTAAGATGGGGCGAATAATACTTGCTTCATGTGTTTCTTAGCATTAAATTGAAATAATACTGGGAAGAATGCTTTGCAAAGAGCTCAGTGCTACAGAAATGTAAAATACTGAATAAAAGTTAACATTCGGCACCTAATAGGTATTAACAGCAGCAAGGTCTGACCACAGGCGAACACCTATTTTAAGCTCTAACTTGTGCCAAAAATCCAGGGCCAGACAGAGGAAGGAAAGGCCCGTAAATCAAACAGTCTCCTTAAGAAGCCTCCTTAGGAAGTCAGCAAAGATTTAAACATTTTTAGCTTCCAGTTAAATTAGCATTGAGCAACTCCAGAAAAATGCTAAAAATCAATTATTTAGGCTTCACGTGTCATGAATAAAATATATTGTTCTAATAGACAACAATAAACTTACTGAAAGATTCCTCTTGACCAAAAAAAGGAGAATATTCAACACATTTTATAAATGAAGATGATTTTCCAAAAAGAAATTTCCATCACTCAAAAGAGATAGCTGGGTAATGGTTATTCACATTTCAAAAGTGGGTTTACATTCTTTTTTTAAATTTTTTTTTAAATTGAAGTATAGTTAACCTACAATGTTGTGTTAGTTTCAAGTGTACACCAAAGTGATTCAGTTATACATATATACATTCTTTGTCAGATTCTTTTCCATTAAAAGTTATTACAACATACTGAGTATAGTTCCCTGTGCTATACACAGAACCTTGTTGATTATTTTATATACAGTCGTGTGCATCTGCTAATCCCAAACTCCTATTTTATCTCCCCCCCTCCTACCTCCACTATCCCCTTTGGTAAACCTTAAGTTTGTTTTCTATGTCTGTGGGTCTATTTCTGTTTTGTAAATAAGTTCGTTTTAACCTTTTTTGAGATTCCATATATAAGTGATATCATATATTTGTCTTTCTCTGTCTGACTTACATTCTTAACATAGTTTCAAGAGGAGACTCTTTAAAAAGCAAGAGCTTTAGCGAGGATTATATTATAGGTTGTAGCGAAACTTTAATTCCCATGGATGCATGTGTATTACACCCGTAGAAGAGATGAGACTGACAGTGAAAACCAAGAAGAATGTACATCACATACCACAAAAGTGACAGCCGTGTAACAGGAAGGGTGTACTTGGGAAGGGCTCTGTAGCTGATGCTAAAGATGCTTCTGCACAGGCTGTCGGAGATACGCGTGTGTCAGCTGATTCCCATCTAGACCCCAGGGCCCTCAGTTGCCCTCTTCAGAGACACAGCCTCCAGGGGCTGTTGGCCAGCATCTCCAACAGAAAGCCGACCCCTAGAGGAGGCTACTAGTGCTGTGGCCACCTTCATCTCTGATTAACCCAGGGATTTGTTACTTATTAAAATAAGTGTTAAGGTGAACTGTCCTTGGTGAAGTCGGCAGTGCTCGGGCTATGTGGCTTGGCAAGCGCACGGCAGAGCCCTGGAATGAATAGTAAAGTGACCCCAGTGAGTCCCTCCCCCTCGTCCCCCAGGGACTGGCACATATTCAGCTGGGAGAACTGATTCTGCGATCCTGAGGGGTCCAGCTCCTGATCTCACGGGGTTAGTGCTGCACCGATGCCAACAGCAAGTACAGTATCCAGATAATGCCAGGGACCATCACAGTGTTCTCCTCTAGTGAACATTTCATGCAAGGTGTCCTCCAGACCCTTACAGGATTTGGAACTGGGACTTTGTGTAGAGTAGAGGACAGGACATATCACTGCTTTTGTGCCTGCTGATAACGAATGTTGACGTCTCTAAAAGAATTCAGTCTGAGATACTAAAAGATTCCGTCTGGGTCCTCATCACCCAGAAGCAAGTTTATACAAGAAGACACATGGCCTGAAATTTTCTCTAAATACCAAGGACTGTTGCTGTTTACTAAACATAATGTAAGAGTTGTGCATGACCAACTTACCTGGGTCCATTCTCAACACGGACATGTTGATTTGAAAATAGCAACTGTCTCAACATTTAAATATCTAAACATAAGGGACCTCCATCCTTGGCAGTATGGCTAACTAGATACCCTAAACGATTCTCCCAACTGAAAAAGAAATGTTAAGTTCAACATCTTAGAAGACATGTAAATGCATCACTAACCCAAAAGGCAGTTAGGAATCCTTGGAAGCCAAAAAATAAGTGAAAAGTAGGCTTCCAGTCTAGAAGCGTCTGCCTTTCCCTTGTGATACTGGCTAATCATACAGAGCACTGTGAAGTGGTGATCCACCCCAGGCCCCACCCAGAGTAGGGAGTCCAAAGGAGACATCTGAATAAAGTGGGACCCTAAATGGTGTCACCCTCAGTGTGAATTTTAACTGGACATAATCCCAACTCAGGAGGAAATGGCAAGGTAGCTTGCCTGTATCTATCAGGTAGAGGGAAAAAACATTTCCCCTGAGAATTCACACCTACAAACTGGTCTACACACAGGTGTGCTGCCTGGATTCACATGACCTATGTGGTCTGAAAAACTTCTACCTGTGAATTTATTTTAAGATGATACCAGGTAGGTAGGGCGCCCTACATGCCTGGTAGAAGCAAATTCTCTTGGAAAGGTATACATTTTCATCCTAAGCCTCTAAGTATTCCTCTAAGACAAATTTCCCAGGAATAAGAGACGAAAATAAAATGAATAAAACACTCTAGAATCCAAAGCATCATGACCTGAAAACCAAAAGTAACAGTCAAAAGTTGAGATGTTGGAATTACAAGATATGGGATATAAAATGAGTTGGTTTAACACATTTAAATAAACAAAAGTGAAGATTAAAATTGTGAGTAGGGAAGAAAAGACTAAAGTGACAAGAGGATTTTAAAAAGAACTAAAAAAAACAAAGGAAATGAAAACATAAATATTGAAAACAAATACTCAGTGGATGAGGTTATCACCCAACAGTTTTGGCACAAGGAGATCAGAGAATAAAAAGTTTTTAAAAATATCCAAAATACAACATGAAGGACAGAGGTTCCCCTAATCAGAGTTCCAAAAGGAAAGAATTAAAAGAACAAGAAATAAATAACCTCCAAAGAGATAATGTGTACAGTTTTCCAGATTTGATGAAAGATATCAATTCTTGAATTATATTATGACAATCTAATGAAACACAAACAAGAATAAATAAAAAGAAATTATTCAGATAAATATCTTAGTTAAAGAACACATCACCAAAGACAAAGACTCTATCTTAAAATCAGCCTGAGAGCAAAAGCAGATTTCCTACGAAGGAGGAGCAATAAGCCTGAGCATAGTGTTAGAGGCAACAGTGAGTAGAATAATATCTTCAAATTATGAGAGAGATTCTGCTTCCAGCCAAGATGGAGTGACAGGAACCAGATTTACTCTCCCACCTCAGACAGCCCAAAACAAAACAATATACCAAAGACAAGTGTATGAAACAACAGTTTTCAAGACATTCAGTCTCAAGCAACGTCAGACAGTGATCCTTGAGGAAAAGAAAACTCAGCAAAGCCAACAACTGCTCCCGGATTTCTGCCAGGAGAGGGTGTCTGCATGCAGCACAGGGAAGGGGAGGAAGCAGGCAGAGCCCAGGGACCCCTGAGCAAGAAGACGTAGCTGAGAGTCCAGAGAGACCAGGGATGCCCCTTGCCCAGGGAAGGGCCCCTGAGGGTGGGGAACAGGACAGCAGAAGGACCCTGTTCTGCTTGAGGGTTCTGCCAGGTCCTGGTCAGCACATGCGTATGAGGAAACAACTCTAGGAACTTGCCTCCTGCATGTAAAATAGGTAAACAGCAAGGACCTACTGTACAGCACAGGGAACTATATACAATATTTTGTAATAACCTATTGGGAAAAGAATCTGAAAAAGAATATCTGTCTATCTATCTATCTATCTATATAGATAGATAGGTAGGTAGATATATCACTGTGCTGTACACATGAAACTAACACAACATTGTAAATCAACTATACTTTAATTTTAAAAATTAATTAATTAAAAAAAAATTTTTAAGTATCACTATTTAAAAAAAGGGTCTTGCCTCAGTGGGGGAAAAACTGGTCATAGACAAAATGCTGCCCCAGGCCTGCCTAACAAATGTCCAAACAAGATCCGAAAAGATCGAAACGTTCCAAATAACCTAACTTGATTCCAGAACACAGCTTGAGAATACTTAGAGGAATAAAAAAATATCCAGCACCCAACAAGGTAAAATTCACAAGGTGGGCATCCAATTAAAAATTACCAGGTATATAAAGAAAAAAATGTAACTCTGTGAGGTGATGGATGTTAACTAAACCTATTGGGACCATTTTGCAATATATACAAATACAGAATCATTATGTTGTACACCTAAAACTAATGGAATGCTATATATAAATTATATCACAATAAAACTGGAAGAAAGAAAAGCATTAAAAGAGCAAAACAAATTTACTAGTTGTAGCTCATAAATTAAAAACTGGGATAAATTTAATTTAAAAATATTCAATCCAAAAGAAGATAGAAAAATATAAAAAGGGGAAGAAAAGATAGTATAAATGGAAAAAAATAGTGGATGACAGATACAAGCTCAAAGCTACTAATTATCACACTGAATGTAAATGATCTCAAGATTGCGGAGGGGAGCCCTTGAGACTTCTAAGATACAGGCAGTGTATTACTTGTATTGTTAATCTTTGTATCTTAAACGTGACTTCAATATATAATAAAATAGACATAGAGTGTTTATAGACTCTCATACCAAGAATTACTGTAACAATACTCACTCATACACAAATGAGCTATCCTGATATTCTGACCAATAGCTCTTTATTTATCACAGATTCTTGATGAGTTATAATTAATTTTGTTAAATTAGAGGACTTTTCTGTAAGAGCTGTGTTCTCAAGAAATCCTATGATGCACATTTTTTGATAAATGCAAACTGTGAATATCTGCAGATGTCAAATAATCCTACTAAAAGCTGACCTGGTCCTCAAATTGTGGCACTGATATGATGTTTTAAGACTGATACATTTGTTGGCTTCTTGGTTGGAATGGGTTCTGAGAGAGTGTTCGTTGAAGAGGGTGAGAAATGGAAGGAGTCAGTTTCGTACAGACGAGAAATACACAGAGCAGGGGGGACTGTGTGAAGATTTACTCCCCCAAAGAGGGGAAATATCTTTGCTATAAAAAGACTAGTCGAGGGACTTTCCTGGCAGTCCAGTGGTTAAGACTCGCCTTCCAATGTAGAGGGTGCGGGTTCAATCCCTGGACGGGGAGCTAAGATCCCACATGGCTTGCGGCCAAAAAACCCAAAACAGAAGCAAATTGCAACAAATTCAGTAAAGACTTTAAAAATGGTCCACATCAAAAAAATCTTAAAAAAAGAGAAGACTGGTCGAATCTTTATCCAAATTGTCATATCATTTCCCAATAATAATTCACAAAGATATGATCCTCTCTGAAAACTTTCAGTTATGGAGAATCTGACCTTAGATTTTCTTTTATAAGGTGTGTGTGTGTGCACATGCATGTGTTCATGTGTGTGTTACAGAAATACAAAGTATGAAATAAATAAAGTAGTGTGACTTGCGTCAATGCATGTAGATGCACGCACTCACTCTCATGGTATGTGAGGGCGTTGCAGGCTGTTTGTAAAAGGTAGCCTCTTAGAATCATGCTGATTTTATTCCAGCACCTACCACCTGCTCCAGAAAATAGACGGAATGTGTCAATCTCAATGCAAGGCCAACAGTCCTTAAAGAAGCCTGTGTAACAGCACTCTTAAGTGTTAACCCAGAGATAATCATTTATTGGTTGGCAGAAATGGTAGTTAGATCTATTTTGAGATAAAATTTCCCAGGAAGCAGTAACCTAAGTTTTCATTTTTTTTCACTGGCTAATGACTGAGAAATAGGAACCTTTTTTTTTTCTCGTTTCCTACCACTTTGTAGCCGCCTGAATCAATACTAATGCAGGATATGGGTGAGAGACCATGTACCTTTGCCCTTCACATCAGCAATCTTACAAGAAAAAGTAAAACCAAACAAATGCCATCAATACCAACGTGAATATGCTGAAATAATGTTTAAAGAAAGGAGGCTGGGGCTAAACATGTCCCTTCTCCAACACTCTTCTTAGAGGTCAGCCAAGAATTCTCCAGAACCCAATTCCCACCCCTTCGTCCACGAGCGCAGGGAGGCTCCAGGGAGAACACGGAGCCTTCCAGCCTGGGGCCCAGCAGCGAACCCACACTCAACCCTCCTGCTCCATCTGGAATAGAAGGTCTCAGAAGAGGGTTGGGTGTCACCGAGACACCAGCCACAAGTGGCAGGAAAATTACCACCTTCATACCGTTAACAAGGCCAGCTTGCGCAGTGCATCTGAAAGGTAGGTAAGAAGGGGCTTTTCTTCCCAGGACTCAAACAAGGCATTGTCACAGACTTCAAAACAGGAAGGAAAACCCATTCAGGTGACGGAGGGACCCATGTGGTCAAGAGCTGTCTCTTCTGTCCCTCAGCTGATAGCCTCCAAAATCCTTGATAACAGAACAAAGAAGCAGAAGGAGGCAGCTTCCTCTGGACCCAAATGCTTTCCAATCGTGTCCTTGAAGGACAAATGTGGATTTTCAAAGATTTCAGGAAAAATTTATTGGATAAATCAAGTTAAGGCACTTGTATTGATTTTTATTACATCTTATGAAAACAAAAGAAAACAAATCATTTTAATTGAGGAACCAGGGACTGAACTAGATTTATATCGTTAAGAGTTTCTAGAAATGTTGGTTTCACCCTATATACTTTAATGAGGGTTGATATTGAAATTAAATGATGAGTTACAGTTGAACTCCAGCTTAGCACCGATGAACCCACTTTTTTTCTGTTGCAAATTAATGTGCTTTATATTATAATGAGAAAGGTTTATAATAGTATACCTGTCATTTTGTCACTTAAAAAACTTGTCTACTGTGTGCCAGACACCTTCTGAAGCTGAAGGTAAGAGAGAAGTGAGCTCTCTGAAGATCACAGCCTAACGGAAGGGGCAAGTGTAAAAAACATAAACGTGCTTGAACAAAGAATGGAAAATACACTGTGAAAACTAACTCATGACATTTTGTCATTTCAGCTAAGATCTCAGAATATTGTATACGTCTTCAACTGTTTTTTTCAACTAGGGAGCAGGGCATGTAAGTTACTGGAAATGCATCTTTATCTATGACCAGTACCCTGTTAACACCCACATCTGTGTCGCCAAGATGTCTTTTCTGAACCATAGATCCATTTACACAATAACCTATCAGACGTTTCCACTTACAGCCCCACAGACGCATCGATCTGGATTTCAAACACCAAACTGACACCCATCCTCCCTTCCCCTCCCCCCTCTCCCTCCCCTACGTCAAATCTGAGCTTTCCTGTGTGGTTCTTACACTGTTGAAATGGTACCTCCATCCACCCAATCAGCGTCTTTCTGTTTCCTCCCCACTGAATTAGACGATAAATCATCTTTCTTGAAGCATCTCGTCTAAAATTCCTCTGCAATCTCCTTAGTTCAGGTTCTCATCGCTTTTCACCCAACAGTCTCCTGACTGGTCCTTCTGCCTCTATCACCCCAATCTGTCATCACTCACATACACACACCCACGCAAAGATGTACACGGTGGCCAGAATGATCTTTCTAGAGCATCATTTATTTCTGTTTCCACCACTATTTAAAACCCTCAGTGGCTCTTGCCACCTACAAGCTAAATTCTAAATTCATATAAGTGACCTCCAAGACCTTACAAATACCTGGATCACTTTCCATGCCCTGCAGCTGGACGAGTTCTTCAATCCTTCTTTGGGGGATGACTTTACTTCATAATTATCTCTATGACGGCTTCACCGTATGCTACTGCAGGGATCTGTTTATGTGCCTACCTCTTATCTTAGGTGAGGAACTCTCTAGAGCAAGGGGGCTATAGCTTGCTTATCTGTGGTTCCCTGGGTCTGGCACACTCCTTGGAACACAGGATCCCCATATATTCAATCAAGATTTGTTGAATAAATGAATGAAAAACATATAAGGTAGGAAACTGTTTCAAAACCATCCTCTGATTTGGTCTTCACAACAGCTCTTGAGACAAGTAATCATAATTCTGAGGATCTTTGGTTGAACAAGAATCTACTGCTCTGACGCCCCACTCTTCATGAAAGTCCCAAAACAAATAACGAGGGAAAACTCCAGTTTGTTCCAACAATGGTCAGTGGCTTTTTAAAGAAACATTTTTCTTATTAAGGCATAATTTATATAACTTAAAACTCACTAGTTTTTGTGTATAATTTTTCAAGTTCTGACAAATGCATCCGGTCATGTAACCACCACGTCTGCCAAGATATAGAGCAGCTCCATCAGCCCCCAAAGTCTCCGTGGCTTTTGTAGTCCCCCAGCCACTGGTGACCACTGACCTATTTTCTGTCTTTAGAGTTTGACCTTTCCCAGAATAACATCCATGTCATCATATAGGCTGGAGCACCTGAGTCTGGCTTCTGTCACTCAGCATCATGCATGTGAGAGTCAGCATGTTACTGTGTGGATCAGTACAGTGTACTTTTCATTGCTGACTAATATTCCATCCAGGGGCTGCAGTTTATTGATCTATTCACCAGCTGAAAGACATTTGGGTTTTTTTCCCAGTTTGGGGCAATTACAAATGAAGGTACTATGAACATTTGCTTAGAGATTTTTGTGTGAATATACGTTTCCATTTCACTTGACTAAATATCCAATAGTAAGAATTCTGGGTTGAATAAGAAGTATATGGCCACCCGTAAAATATATTGCCAAATTGGTTTTCAAAGTGGCTGCGTGACTTTGCATTCCCACCAGCAATATGTTTGAATTCAAGTGGTTCCACATCTTCATTAGAACTTGGGGTCTTTCCTTCCTTCCCTCCTTCCCCCTTCCTTCCCTTCTTCCTTCCCTCCTTCCTTCCTTCCCTACCTCCTTCCTTCCTTCCCTCTTTCCTTCCCTCCTTCCTTCTTTCCTTCCTTCCCTCCTTCTTTCTTTCCTTCCTTCCCTCTTTTCCTTCCTTCCTTCCCTCCTTCCTTCTTTTCCTTCCCTCCCTCCTTCCTTCCTGCCCTCCTTTCCTTCCCTCCTTCCTTCTTTCCTCCCTTCCTTCCCTCCTTCCTTCTTTCCTTCCCTCCTTCCTTCCTTCCTTCCTTTTTGCCATTCTAAGAGATGTATAGTGGTAATCTCATGTTTTTAATTTTCATTTCCCTAATGACTAACAAGACCAAGTACAATATATTTTCATGTGTTTATTTGCCATCTGTATATCTTCTTTGGTGAAGTGTCTGCTCAAAATTGTTGCCCATTTTAAAAACTGAGATGTATGTTTTCTTAATATTGAGCTTTGAGAGTTCTTCATATATTCTGGATACAAGTCCTTTCTCAGATATGTGATTTGCAAATATTGTCTTCCAATTTGTGGCTTCACTTTTTACTGTCTTAGTGGATTTTGAGAAGTTATTAATTTTGATAAAGTCCAATTAATCAATTTTCTTTCCTTATGAATCATGCTTTTGGTGTCATATTTAAGAAATCTTTTCCTTTGTCCAACCCAAGGCCACAAAGATCCTATTTTTTAAAAGAGTTTTATGGTTTTAACCTTTACATTTAGGTCTATGACCCATTTTGAGTTAATTTTTGTATATGGTACAAGGTAAGGATTAACATCCTTATTTTTAATATGAATTTTAAGATGGAATGAATTTTAAAATTGATTTAAATACAGATTTTAAATATGGAACCCAATTATTTATTTCTCCAAAAAGTTGCTTTTGCATCTCTGTTGAAAATTAACTGACCATGTATGTGTGGATCTAGTTCTGGACTCTCTTATTCTCCCCCACTAATGTATATGTCTCTCTTTTCACCAGTAGCAAACTGGCTTGATTACAGTGGTTTTATACTGTTTTGATCACCTCCTATTCACCTGTTGGTGAGAGAGGGATCCCCTGCCCTCAATAGAATGAGATGGCTGAACACACGACATACAACACTAAGCAGATGAGACTGGCAGAGATTCTTAGTCACAAATACTCCTGACCCTGGGAATGAGAATGCTGCATGCCCTGCGGGGCCACAGGAGGTCGAAAACTGAGCACGGCTGTAGGGAGGCAGGCTCTGTAACATCAAGAGGGTAGGGTACCCCCTGCTTATCACAGGAGGATGCGATGGGCTTGTTTGAATGACTCTTCAATCTACTTAACATTTCAGCTCCATAAACAACTATGCAGAGTGTGTGCCTTGGAAGCAAATGAGCCCTAAAGCAGAGGCGTGAGCAGGAGGAGATGGTGTCTGCATTCTTTCACGTGTCCACTTTGTTTCTCCGTGGCCTCCCTGCCTGAAATGTCAAGCATGCTCACCTCGATATTTCATTTCTACCTTCCTGGGTTAGTTTTCTTCTTAGCGATTATTACCACTGGAATATTATAAAGCTTACTTACTTATATGTCTCCCACATTACAGAATATCAGCTCCTCAAGGGTTAGGATTTAAGTTGGTGTTGTTTTTAAGCTACTGTATCCCAAGCATCTAGAGCAACGCCTAACACACACGGGTGACTAATAAATGTTTGTTTGTTGGATGGATGAAAGGACTTGAGCTGTCTTTCCATGACTCTTTGACATCCTTGGGGGTGGGGAAGGGGATGTCTCCTCCCTCTGTGGATTGAAACAAAGTGTCCATTGTCATTTCATGGAATTCGTGTATGAGGCCTTGGATGATTCAACTACCTGGAGTAAGTTTCCAACTGAGGAGTCTTATCATGATCCAGTTCCATGACTCCCAACCAATCACAATATCCTTATAATAATACCCCTTAGTTTTATCTGAGTAGAAACAAAAAGCCTACTTTTCCCAGAAGCACATTCATGGACTTCAGGCAGCCTATCATTTTAAAATAAGTGTTAAGCAACATTGTATATCAACTATACTTCAATTTAAAAATTTTTTTAAAATAATAGATAAATAAAGTAAGTGTTAAGGCCATAAAAAAGTAGACGTAATCTAGGAAATAAATTTAGTCACTCTGACTTTAAAACATAAATAAAAATACCAGTTCTATGAGAACTGTATATTATCGAGTATAAAGTTTACTGGTATAGTTACTAAAACATAATAAATTTTAAAATTACATCATTATGAAGAATGTTTACTGCTTTGACTCAAAGCCAAGAAAAAATAATATTTCCAAGAGTAAAATAAATGCCAGTTACTGTTAACAAGAAGGTCTATCTATAACTGAAGCACAGAGAGAAAACACTGAATACATTGTATTTTGTTGACAAAAAAGATATGTTGATTATTCAGTCTTATGAGATGCCTGTTGTTGCATTTCACTAGCCTACAGATTCAAAATTTTAAGTATAAACTAGTGACTTGGCTGTTTTAAATGGAACATGTGTTTTGGTTTGCTTTGCTTTCAGAGTCTTCATGGTGAAATGGTGAGCTCACCTGCATCCAAGTGAATAGAAAGGGTAAATGATTTTATAGAGATATCATCAGAGGCTTCACATCCTGGCTGGATTTTAAGCTTACAATTATCTAAAGGAGAGTTCTTAAATAATAATTTAAGTTTTGGATGACTTGATTGTTTGGATAGAGGGAAATGTCACATGCCCAAGTTCATTACCAGCATGTCAGAAGATGACATGGAGATAACACACGGCAGGTATGGCTGACATGTCATGTATGTGACACATCCACCCAGATACAAGGAATTAAGTCTTCAAATTGATTATGAAGACTCTGCATCTCACTCTGTCAACTTCTCGATGCCACCTGTGCTTACCAACACCCTCCGTGACACATCCAGCTCATCTGCTCCCACTGCCACTCATTTATTTCATGAAATCACAAGTCCACTGAGAAACAGTGACTCATCCAGGGCAGAGAGTCAGAAGATTTTCAGACTTAGACAAGAGCCTCTGATTCAATGACAGCTCTAATACAGCAAGCATCTGCCTTTCTTTTAAGTAAAATATTCATTTAATACACCTTCAATAAACTCAAACAAATGACATAAACTTTAATCTCATCACAAAGTATTTTACATTAATAAGTCTTCATTGTATCCAAGGTACTTAGAAATAATAAAGAAATAAAGAGATGGTAACATTTCACAAGCATTAATTGCTCCCTGAATAACTGTTAAAGCTGCCATATTTCTAGCTTTGGAGAATCTCAAGTATATTTTATATACAGATCCTTTTTAATGTTCGTAAAAGTCCCAAAATTACCAAATTGAACTAAATCAAGCTTTTTATCAGCCTTGAAATGTTTGAGATCCTAAGGCTCCAAGCTTGATCTTAAAGAAATGCAGTTGCTATTTTCGTCTTTTTGTTGAAATTAGAAAATCTTAAAAATGTCAAAACAACATAGTAAAGCACATGAAAAGATGCTCAACTTTGCTAATTATCAGAGAAATGCAAATCAAAACTACAGTGAGGTATCACCTCACACTGGTCAGAATGGCCATCATCAACAAGTCTGCAAATAATAAATGTTGGAGAAGGCGTGGAGAAAGGGAATCCTCTTACACTGTTGGTGGGAATGTAAATTGGCGCAGCCACTACGGAGAACACTATGGAGGTTCCTTATAAAACTAAAAATAGAGCTACCATAATGACCCAGCAATCCCACTCCAGGGCATATATCCAGAGAAAACCGTAATTTGAAAAGATACATGCACCCCAATGTTCACTGCAGCACTATTCGCAATAGCCAAGACATGGAAGGAACCTATATGTCCATCATCAATGGATAAACAAGATGTGGTACATATATACAATGGAATATTACTCAGACGTAAAAAAGAATGAAATAATGCCATTTGCAGCAACATGGATGGACCTAGAGATGATCACACTAAGTGAAGTAAGCCAGACAAAGACAAATTATCATATGATATCACTTATATGTGGGATCTAAAAAAATGATACAAATGAACTCATTTACAAAACAGAAACAGACTCACAGCCTTCGAAAACAAACTTATGGTTACCAAAGGGCAAAGGTGGGGGGAGGGATAAATTAGGAGTTTGGGATTAACATATACACAATACTATATAGAGATAATCAATAAGGACCTACTGTACAGCACAGGGAACTCTACTCAGTATTCTGTAATAACCTGTATGGGAAAAGAATCTGTAAAAGAAAGGATATATGTATATGGACAACTGAATCACTTTGCTGTACACCTGGAAAAAAAAGGCAATATAGTATGTACTTTAAATTTAACATTGGTTTTATTCAACCAAATGCTCGAGAACTCAAATGATTTAGCTGTATGATAGCAAGAAGCAAAACTTCTTATATGTCCAATTTCTAACATCTTTTTCAGAAACACAGCCAGACTCTACAACAGAAGTAGGAATTCTCTAGCCCCAAAGCTATTGTTTTTATACTATTGCTCCTCTTTATTCTAACTCTAAAAACTAATTAAAAACATGAAGGGTAGCATTTCCAGTCCTAAAGAAAGTCATCTACAGACACAGCATATTATAATACCTTAAGTGACATGAAGAAGCAATAGAGTAGCAGCAGTTACACTGGTGTGGCCACACACAAAAAAACTGCCTAACTTTATGGCTGATTTTGCTTCATTAGTTTTTTATGGATCAAGTGTGTGTCCGTTTTTGTTTTTGTTTCTTTTGTTGTGAAAATTAAGGTTCTTTTTGGAGAAGATTCTGAATAAGTCTGAAAAACCGAAATGCAAGTAGATAATGTAGGTTTGGGAGGACTTCAAAATGCAGATGCTAACAGCCTGAATTGCCATCTATCGATAACGTTCAGTCACCTTCATTTCAGAGTAAGACATAGACTAAGTGTATATCTCAATACCAAGCCACAAAACTGACAAATAGCTTCTGGTAAAGGTAGTATTAAACCATATATTTCAGAACTCAGCTTACCCTTAATTTATAGGTGTTTTTATCTGTCATTCTTCCATGAATTATGACAGTATCAAGAAGTACTGCCATCTATTTCAGGGAAACAGAAGAGAAATGTAGAAATAAATGGAATGTTTTTCTTATTGTCCTCTAGTATAACCAATTAATGAGGAAAACCATCTTTAACTTTCTCTGGATGGTATGCATCAAGGCAAGATCTTGACTTTAAATTTGATATGTATTTGGTGAAATTCTCCGATAGACTCTAGGCAGAGAGGCAGAAATGTTGCTTTTAGTCCACAGAGTAAATGCTACAATCTTAAGAGCTGTTCAATATCTCACAGTCAACTGACTCTTTCCAAGGATATTTCCATTTAAATTTGATAGGAGGAACTTGCCTGAGTATGTTTATATCCCCAGAGTCAATTCTAATCTTAGAGTTCATAAGATGATAGAGGTGTATGCATTTCATGATAGATCAGCACTTTCATAATTGTTACTGTGGATAGCTACATAGTTTCATCCTTTGGGTTTCTGCCTCAACGTCACTTCCTCCAGGAAGTCTCCCATCCCAGGCCAGACTAGAACCTATTATGCGTATTTCCACTGATCTTTTTACAGCCTCAATACCAGCTCTGCTAGTGGTGTTCACTCCTCCGTCCGCCTCCACCTCCCACCAGTGGACTGCAAGGCCTGTGAGGGCAGGCACACAGCAGGCGTTTAATAAATAGTTATTGCATAAATTCATATGTGACAGGACTGTGGGATTGTAAATAACCTGAATTACTTGAAACTAATTTTCTTTGTGGCTGTTGTAGAATCTACTCTATGGAGAAACATTTTCAAAATCAACAATCAAGATATCATAATTATCATTGTTACGATATAAATATGATATTCTTTCAAATTTCTCAGTTAAGGAAATAAACACAGAATAATATTTTTGGACGAGTACATATAAAAATAAACATGAGATTGCAATGAAAATATCCTCCTGATTCTGCAAAACTAAAAAGAAGGAAATCCGTGTGCTGCCTCCTGATTCCTGTGGTTTATATGTCAAGGGTGCTTTGGTTTTCATTATCACCCTTTCGGAAACTACCCATCAACCCGTACTCCACTGCGTTGCTTCTTAACATGGTTTTGGGGTCTTCAAGAATGATCACCCATTTAAAAATTAGAGATTATAAACGAAGTAACGATGCAAGGTAATGAAAGAAAAGCATTTGAAACCATATTTATCAACATGCAATATTTAAAACATTTGTCTACAAATATAACATTTTATAGTAATATCTTTAATATTAATATTATCTATATACTCATATCCTGCAATGGGGATCTTAGGAAATGTTTAAATGTCCCTAAACATGAATGTAAGAGATAACTTATATCAGCAACTTCTTTGCCAACCTTCTACATCCCTGAAATATATTTTTAATGCATGAAATCAAGAGGATTGTTCTAAATCCAAATTTCTGTTTACAGGAAGAAATGTGTTTTATTTATGAATCCACATACCTAATTCCTAAAATATACACCAGTTCTGTAAGTCTGAAGAATAACTCAACTGTGTCATGAAGTTAATACTTTCGGGAATGGCAGGACTATTCCTGGCCCAGCTGTGCTACCTCCACAATGCCCTTGAATGATCCTTGCATCATACCGGGCCTTTGACAACACACAGTTAGAGCTTTATGTTGTCCGCCTAGCCTTTTTGAGGTTAAGATTACTCCCGCACCACAGAGATTTGCCTTAGAGCTTTTATGGTAAATAATTTACACTAGAAATGCTGCATCATGAAATTGAGGGTAGGGAAATTGTTATTTAAGCAAACACAGTCGATCCCAAATCATCTTAAATTTCCTGGATCTTACAGAAGGCTCGGTGAACGTGGGGTGTGGAGCAGAGGGGCCCAAGGCGAATGCCACGGGTATTATTCACTGGAAGCGTCTTGCCTCTGAACCCAGCTATTAATGAGGCCCACCCCGCTCCCAGTTCCTTCCTCCTCTCCCCTCCTCGCTACTTCTAAGGCCAGCTTTGTCTTTCATATTTTCACTCCTGACATCCCCAAATCCAAATGGAAATCCAAGTTTCCTTTTGCAAAGGAAATCAACACCAGGTAACTTTACCTGATATATCATTTTTAAAGAGAAATAAAAGCCTTCAAGTGGGCGTGTCCTTCTCCTACTTCCTCATGAATTGAAAAGAAGGGAAATGGTGACAACCATAGAGAGAGGACGGACGTCCCTGCCCTGGAGCTGCTCTCACAGACTGGAAGGTGAGGACCCATGGAAAAGCGGTCCTCAAACAAGGGAGTCATCTGATTTCACCCTTTCGTTTCCTTTTCTGCTGCTACTAATTCACTTATTCACTCTTCAAACAATTTGGGGGCAGGATTCTATCCATGGACCACTGCAGTAGACGCTCAGGTCACAAAAAATGACACCCGACAAACCCTCCGCTCAATCTGATCATAGGCTAATGGGAGAATAGACATTAGGGATTATCTATTGAATCAGGGATTATAACTCAGCATGAAAAGTTCCATGCCCGATGCTTAGAGTTTGGGGAGCAGGAAGGCCCTGACCCAGGCATTCCCCACGGCACACGTGACCCTGCCATGGCCGCATTGCTCACTCTTACGGGGAAAGATATTCTGGGAGGCCAATATCCTCACCAAGTGAAGTTACTAAGTCACTGCGAACCACGAATACTTCACCTGGAGCTGGTATATCAGATTAATTATCCTTTCACCCGGCACAGCTTCCAAATGTGTGTACCTTACTCTTACCGAGCCCTCACAATCTAATCAACCAAAGCCCGATTTCGCCATAAAGTTTTCCCCAGCAACCTTAGGAGGCCGCGTGATGCCCGTGGAGCAAGGATACCTCGATTTGAAATCCTGCTGCTAGTTGAGTGACCTAAGGGAAGACACTTTCTGTCTCTGGTCCTCACCCCCAATCAGGAGGGTGGTGGTGAGAGCCAGTCAGGATTAAAGTGAGATCGTGTGAGCAAAGTGCTGGTTGACTTTACAGCAACAAATGTTAGTTTCTTCTTTTCCTTACTTTTTCATCCTTTGTCTCTTGCTTCTAAAATTCTATAATATGGAAAGCGTGATAAATAGTGAAGAATATAGTGATTATATATTCCGCTGTGCTGAAGGGCAGGGCGTGGAGGACAAGCTTTCAGGGAGAAGAGGGAATGGGATTCCCAGCCCCGGAGCAGGGGTGAGTTCCTGGTAGGGAAGTTACTGAGGGAGAGAAAAAAGCACTGGCAGAGGGTGGGTGTCACTATGACCCTGTCACTGACACCACCTTCCAGCTAGAGCCATCTCACCATTACCCCGGATCTCAACCACACAGCACAGAACAAACCCCCCAATAACAGAATTAGTAAGAAACTGAGATAAAGTTGGTCACAGAGAATTATTTGGTATCACGTAAGTTTTGCACATTTCATAATTTCCAAGTTTTACCCACATGACTGTGTATAATTTGGTTCTGGATTATTTCTGCCCCGTTGTTGCTGTGTGTGATTTTAGGCAAGAAATATTACTCCTCTAATAATAATAGAAACATTAACAACAACAGTAATAATAGTTTATAGTCACTGAGCACTTGCTACAGGGCAGGCACTGTGCCAAGTGCATGGCCTGTATTAACTCAACCCTCACAGCAGCCCTGTGAGACAGTGACCACCATCACCTTCATTTACAGTCAAAGAAACTCAGGCACAGAGATGAGTAACTTACCCACAGTCACCTGAGATCCTAAATGCACTCATATATTGGATAGTATAAAAATTCTCATGAAAAATGTTTCTACCATAAAATGAGAGGCTCTATTGGAAAAATGATGATAAAGTATATGTCACTCTACGACTATCACTCCAAGTGAATCAAGGTACCAACCAGCCCTGGCCTACGAGACTTTCACCCTGATGGGGTTTCTCTTCCCCATGGTGCCCCCATCCCAATTCGCCCCCTTGCCCTGGGCAGTAAAAACTAATTGCATTCATCATTCCAGGAACATTGACAGCATCAGGTTACCAGAGTTCCCTTTCAGCCATGCTCTCCACCCAGGTCTACTGATCACAGATCAGGCCCAGACCGAGGAGCCTTGCCCGCCTGCTAGACGTCCAGGCTCCCTCCCGGTGGACACGTGCATTCGTGGGCAGTGGATGGAAACGGCAATCCGTCTCCATTACCCGGGCTGCGGGAAATAACACTTAAGGCTAATTTCTCTGGTTATATATGTGATCAGAAGGTGTATATATGATCCAGATGCTTTTAAACTACTTTTGTTAAGAGAAAAGTAGACTGTGGTCCTCATCCTGGCACAGAGGGCCAGGAGGAAATTGACAATTTCATCCAGGTTTTTTTTTTTTAATTGTTGTATCTTGGGGCAGATTCTGCTTTCAGGAAGCTGGCAGAGGAAGGGAGCATGACAGGACCGAGAGGAAGCCAGACCCTCCTAAACCCACCTCCCGGAGGCCCCGGGTCAGCGCTCACAAGGACACAGACCCCAGAAAGGGACCAAAAAATGTCTCAGAGCGAGGTTCCTACTGAGTATTTTTGTCTCTCGTTTCATAAGTATTAGCTCTTGCCTCCTCCGTACTGTGTCCAGTGAAAAAATAAACATAAAGAATTTCCTTAGACCATGGACTTACTTATTTTTAGGAGGGTGGACTCCCCAGGTGACTCTGCAAATCTAGGGGTCCCCATCTACAACCTGCACAATTAATGATGAACCATGAGGGGATGGAGGTTCCCACTATGTGCGCCCAGAGACCAGTCGGCCTGGGTTCTGGAAAGCAGAGCATCTAGGGAGGGGCTCACTGCGCACCCACCCCACCATCATTGGGGTGGGGTGCCGACCCGCCAGGCCCACGCCTGGCCCTGAGTCTTCTTGTCACCTGTTGAGGTTTCAGATGCTGGGTCTGGACATTGGAACCCTAGTGTTTTGAGGACAGAAAGGCAGTAGAATAAAGTACCATCAAGGCCTAGAATAACCTCGTGGTCAGTGGCTCCTGGGCCAAGTCTTCTGTGCTCTCAGGATGAGAAAAGTTGGAACTCTAGGTGCTCCTCCCCCTACAGGGGGGAGAAAACTGCTGATTTGAGGGGTCTGACCCTCAGGGGGAAACAGATCTAATGATGAGTCCAGCAATTGAATGAAGCAAAGAAAAGACACAATTCTTTATAAGGACAAATCTCCAAACAATAGAAAACCATGGACTGAATACCAGAAACTCTTATTTAAACCCTTTGAAACTGCACTACTCCAAAGTCCTAGGAAGTGCAGTGGAGAAAATAATCCTAAACAGATGATAAATAAGGGGTTCCACGAGAGGAGGAAAGAGCAGGAAAGATCCCAGCTCAGACCAGCGGTAGCTCCGGGCCACTCACTCACCCTCTGAGCCCATCTTTTCATCATTGTCCTCAACGCCACCCTCCTCCCACCTCCTCCAGCCTCATCCTCATCCCCGCCTCAACCCCGAGTGCAGACTGGGCACTGCATTTATACAAGAGAAAGGCAACTCCCTGGAGAAGAGAGACCATAAGAAGGCACAGCCCTATGTGGAGGAATAAGATGAGTCCCGGTCTCCAGCCGGATCCAGCCTGGAAGAGGGTGGCCACTCATCTCCTCAGGCCCTGCCTGCACAGCCCGACCCACCCTAAGTGGAATGGGGTGATGTGTATGGAGTGCCCTACTCAAAGGATATTGGAGCCAATTTGTAACAAGAAAAAAGGAGTCATTAATCGGAAAAGGGATACAGTGACCCTATACTAGGTGCTCTATACGTAGTAGCTACTATCACCGCAAATCTTCCCTTCATAGTTTTGAGCTCAAAAGTTTCTTTCAATCAACAGCCTGCTTCGGCACAGCCCCAGCATGCAGACTGGCCCTGCAATTCCACCAAAAGCGCCACAGGTCCGCCACTGAGGTGAACAGACTACTTCTATGGGCTCTGTAGTGACATAATTGAAGCCAGGTTTACATTGATTGAAACAGTATAGTTTTGACAGAATGAAAATATTTTAGTAAGCGGCACAACACGTTTGAGGAAAATTCACAGAGGTGCCCCTGCCCCATGGATTTCCTCACTTACCTGTGAAAGCACCGTTTTGGAAGTGAAGGGGGAGGGGTGGTAGGGTCCCCTTCTGCACAATAGCATCTTTAACAAATGCGCCAGCTGGTCAAGCACTAACTGGGTTGATTTGAAACAGCATTTACTACTGCCAGTGACTATTCACAGGGCTCTGGGGGGAAAGAACTTTCAATGGCTCAATGTTTATAAATGCTACTGCTGTCCCCCAAACACACATCTCAGATTCCTGAGGGATCCTGGGAGCTTTTGCCAGAACTTGGGTGAGGGTATATGAGTTTTAAACGGGGAGAGGAGTCGTTAGGGAATCCAAATTAAACTCATATAAATGAGCGCTTGGTGGTTTGGAGTCTGAAGACCACTTGAGTAAGATGAGGAACCCGGACCTGTCTGGATTCCTTCATTTTAATTTGACAAAGTCTCACAGACAGAGAAAGCATTCAGAAGGCACAACACAGCCGGCCAGGCACTTTGTGTCTTTTTATTTGAAGTTTTGCTACTTTACCTCTACAGATGCCAAAAAAAAAAAAAAAAGGCTAAACTTCAAATGTGGGATATCAAAATAGCGGAGTTTGTGTTTACAACTCGGATGGTGTAATCAAAACTCCAAATGCTGGAGAAACAATAACACGAGTGAGGCGAAGTCAGCCAGAAATGAAAAGTCAGTGTTTCCATTACCACGCAGACGGGGTTTTTCAAGAGTTTATATAACTTGATCGTTAAAAAATGCTCCAGGCTGAAAACGTGGTTTGTGTCAATCTTGGACTAAACTAGTTTGCAAAACTCAAGTTTGTTTGCTCTGCTTTTTTATCCCTTTTCAAGAATGTATTGCTTTGAAACACTGCACATGAAGCTGAACCAAAAAAATATGTAGACCTTGTGAGCCAATGCTGTTGCAGCATCACCCGTTTTTTAGAAGAAATTGATGATTTCTCTATGTAGACTCACCTTCAAGGTGCCTATGGCACTCAAATCCCTTTTCTAACTCATTCTTTTGCATCTCCCTTCTCTGCGGTGACTTCAAAAATATTGGAACTTCACATTGGAACGTTCACTTTTGTGGAAATAAATTTCAAATTGGAATTTAACTTGTTAGGAATAAAGTTTACTGTTATGATTTTCATTATATTGGCTCGGGTGGAACACAATAGAGCTTTTATATGGGGACGTCAAAAAGGAAGGAAGGCAGTACAATAGACTTAGATGTGTTCAAGACACATCGCCATGAAGAGGGTAGTGGAGGGAAGCTGTGCATGAATAAAATGATCTAGGGAAACACAGTGTGTGGAAGCCCACATATTTGGCTGGGAGGTTAGGAAAGGCAGGTCTAGCTCTCCAAGATTGGGTTGCAAGAAATGACCAGGAAGAGGCATGTCAAGAGGCCAGATCTGACTGGTCTCCATCCTCCACAACTGAGGAAGACAGACCTCTTCATCTTCCATCCAAAGGGTCTAAGTAATATGGATTCTTGCCTGGGAAGGAGCAGATAACTCAAGAATGAGCTTCTGTGTGTGTGCATATGTGGTGTGATTTGTGTGTGTGTGTGTGTGTGTGTGTGTGGTGTGTCTGCATGTGTGTGGTGTGTGCATATGTGGGGTGTGTTTATGTGTGTGCATGGTGTGTGTGTGGTGTGTACATGTGTGTGTGTTGTGTGTCTGCATGTGTGTGGTGTTTGCATATGTGGTGCGTGTGTAAGCATGTGGTGTGTGTGTGTGTGTGTGTGTGTGTGTGTGTACTTTAAGTTTGTATGTCTTTCTGTCTCTGCCTATGCCTTATAGGAGAGACCCCACAGTACATTCGTTTGTAAATGTGGAAAATGGAAAACGGTTTAACATTTCACATTACATTTTTTGCTTTCACCTTTATAGAATTATTGAAAATGTTATTTCGAATAAAAATAGAAAGACATAGACTGTGGATTGGAAGAAACGATGTGCTCACACCCTAATTTAGGCCCCCTCCAGCACAGTCCTTTCCACGGCATCACTCAGCACCTAAAAGTATCTGCAGACACTGGCAAGCTGTATGTTTATAAGCTCAAATTTGAAAAATCTGATGAGTTGTAATATATTCTGTGATGAAATACTTTCAGTGATAAAGAGAACTCATTATTCATGAAATAGTCTTTTTTTAAAACAAAAGATAATATTTTATTTTCTACATTGCAGTGGTCTGAATTATTACTCAAGAGAAAGTAAGTAAAATTTTGACATCAAAACATTATTATATATATAACATTATATAATTGGGTATGGAATCTCATCTGGATGTGATGCATCAAATAATTTTTCCATGTTCTCCCTCTTATACCTACCTATCTATTTTTCTTCAAATTCAGCTTTCATTTTTGGGAAGGTGGCAAGCTTTCAGACAACACTTATGGTTAAAAATCCTTCCTTCTGGCCCTAGGAATGCCTGATTAAGAACTACCCAAATTTTTGATTAAGAAGCAATACAAACTATCATTGCTAACATTTCTACTAAGTCCAAAGAGACTTGAATCTGGCCAAATGTAATAAATCCTTTTTATCATTATAATAATATAACTTAAGTATCATTATTTAAACATTTTATTTTATCAAGTTTTTAATAATGATGTGACTTTTATCAAGCATTAAAACCCCATCTTAACAATGGAATATTATTCAGCCATGAAAAGGAATGAAGTCCTAACACAGGCTACAACATGGATGAAATTTGCAAACATTATGCTGAGTGAAAGAAGCTGGATACAAAAGGTCACATATCACTTAATTCTGTTTGGATGAAATGTCCAGAGCAGGTATATCTACTAGAGGCAGAAAGTAAATTAGTGGTTGCGTAGGGATGCATGGAGAGGGAAAGAAGAATAACTTCATGGGTGCAGGGTTTCTTTCTGGGGTGATGAAAGGGTTTTGGAATTAGATAGTGGTGATGGTTGCACAACCCAAAAACCACTGAACTGTGTTCCTTAAATGGGTGAACTTTATGGTATATGAATTATATCTCAATTAAAAAAATAATAACCATATCTTAAATCATCAGATCTTAAATCAAGAATCATTTTGATAGGCACTATTATCCAAGGAACTCAGCACTCAATAAAATGGACAGAATGAATGCTCACTTTAGTTCTGTAAAGTTTAGCTCTCTAAAAGTTACACCGTGAGGTATAGTGAATAATTTATGACTACGGATTTTACTAAAGAATCTCTCACTACATTTATGTTAATACTATTTGATCCATGAAGAATTTTGATCTGGCCTTTATTTTACAGGGAATGGTTGGTTTGCTTCATTTCACTTGTGCTAGCACTTATGAAAGATCAGGAAATTTCAAACCTACAAACGGGTTCCTCAGTGAAAAACTGACCATTTAAAAACTATTATTTTAGTCTATTTCAAATATTCACTTAAAACATGTGGATTGTATTCCATCTACTTGAAATGCTTCTGTTTTTTTCAAATGACAATCACACATTCTACAAAAATGGAAGTAGAATTTATCCAATGGTAGGTTAATTCTGGAAAGATGATCCTACCTAGATAAAGCATATATGTGTCGACGTTTTCAGATCAAAACCTCAAAATATAATGTGTATAAGATATATCATTTCCTTATGAATAGCAAAAAAACCTCCCAGTTTTAAAAAGAAACTATCTGTGTCATTCACATTTTTCCCATAAAGATATACAAAATCTTACATTATGCTTTACAATAAGCCTGAAGTCACTGTAGTATTTATTTGACGTTTATACTCTTATTTATCATGTTAGATATTGTACATGTCTCATCTCACCAGCCATAGTGGAGGCTCCAGGGTCTGTACGTAAATCTTGATTTTTTTTTAGACTACACCCAAGCATAATGTCTTACATACCGATCACAGTTTAATATCTAATATATGTTGAAGATGCATGAATTAAGTTGTTCACATTACCCCATTGTCTAGGTATATAAATTTCTTGGAATGTATTTATAGTGTATTAGATTGACAAATGGCCAAAAATTGCCACGAATTTTGTAATGTCATCATTGCCTAGGTTTCTATAAGCGTTATGACACATAGCTTTGTTATTCACGTACGTAATATTTTAAAAAGCCACCATCATACTCACAGTTGTAACCAGGTGCAATGCGGTGCTGTGCCTCCAGACTTGCCAACGTGATGTGGAAAATTATATGCAGCAACAGGAAGGAAAAACTGGTGAAGCACAGAGACTTTAACAACCGTCCTGTGTGTCCTGGGAAGAAAAACACAGAGATTATGAGCGATCCTGAGATGACCACACTCATTCTGACCTTCGTACCAGTCCACATAGAACACGTTTCTACATAAACTATTGCGTAGACTGACTCAAAAGAATATGAAGTGTAACAATGACTCTCTTAATTATTAGTCTAAAGCTAAAAGCATCTTATTCCCTTTGTAAAATTATATAATTAACACTGATTAAAAATGCGACATGAAAGAAAGATGCTTTCCTATGTATCACAGGATATGTTACCACAAAACGGAACCACTAGAAAGCCTCTGGTCCAGAAAGTTTTATAAGGGAGTTCTGCCAACTTTGATGAAACAGATAATCCCTGCCTTGTAAAAATAGTTCCAGAGAGTAGGAAAAGAAGGAAAGTTGCTTAAAACATTTTACAATTTAGAGTAAGTTTAATTTCAAAATTAAATAAAGCTAGAAGAAGAAAGGAATCTATAAGCCCATTTTACTTATGAATATAGACACAAATTATTTGAAAAACATACTTGCTCACTAACTGAAATAGCAAGGTAAAATGCAATACATCACAATAAGCTAGTATTTATTGCAGAAAAAGAAATGTGGCTTAATAGTAACAAATCTGTAAGGATAAGTCATACACTGGTAGGCTGATATGATAATTTTCTTAATGGATATGGAATAAGAATCTCATTAAGTTCAAAATCTATTTATGGTAAAATAATACAACACTCAGAAAACTAGGAATAGAAGGAAATATCGTTAAGATAATAAAGAATTGGGACTTCCCTGGTGGCGCAGTTGTTAAGGATCTGCCTGCCAATGCAGGGTACACAGGTTCGATCTCTGGTTCGGGAAGATCCCACATGCCGCGGAGCAGCTAAGCCCGTGCACCACAACTACTGAGCCTGCACTCTAGAGCCCACGAACCACAACTACTGAGCCCACACACCGCAACTACTGAAGCCCACGCGCCTAGAGCCCGTGTTCTGCAACAAAGAGAAGCCACTGCAATGAGAAGCCCGCGCACCGCAACGAAGAGTAGCCCCTGCTCACCGCAACTAAAGAAAGCCCACGCACAGCAATGAAGACACAATGCAGCCAAAAAAGAAAAAGAAAAAGATAATAAAGAATTTACGCCATAACTAAAGCAAATATCCTGTTTATGGTGGAATTTTAGACACAGTCGTATTAATATCAGAGAACCATCAAGGACACTTGATACCCTTGCCACTTATATCACTGGTTGTACTGGCCAGTGTTATAAGGTAAGAAAAAGAAAGAAGAGTTGTAATAACTAGAATTATCTGCAGATAATACGATCAAATGGAATTATTTGCAGATGACATCATCATCAATATAGAATGTCAAACAATCCACAGACCAACTATTAGAAAAAAATACACAAAAATGATTCAGATGCAATATCATCTTGCAAAAATAAATATAGCTCCTCTGCGTTGGCAATAATCAGATAGAAAACAAGATACAACTTAAATTAGCAACCAAAACTGTATTGTAAATGGTTTTGTCAATGTGTCAGTCTAATCAAACATCTGAACAGATTAAAGTCTGTAATGAACTGACTTTACTAAATAAAGATATTTTCCGTGATGATCTGGGCAGGCTGATTCAATCAGCTGGAAGTCCTGAAAAGAACAAGTAATTACCCTAAAAATTGAAGCTTAAAGGTCTAAAATGTCATAAACATAAATACAAATATAACTAAAATGTCTCATTTTGTCTCACTTTTGATTTATGAGTTTAGCCAAGGGTTTGTCAATTCTGTCGATCTTTTCAAAGAACCAACTTTTGGTTTTGTTGATTCTCACTATTGTTTTTCTATTCTCTGTTTCATTTAGCTCTGTTCTCATCTCTGTTGCTTCCTTCATTCTGCTAGTTTGCAGTTTAGTTTGCCCTTCTCCTTCTAGCTCCTTAAGGTGTAAATCTAGGGTATTGATTTGAGATCATTCTTTTTTGATACAGTTGTTTACAGCTATAAATTCCCCTGTGATCACTGCTTTCGCTGCATCCAGTAAGTTTTGGTATGTTATGTTTTGTTTCCATTTGTCTCTAAGTATTCTTTAATTGCCCTTGTGATTAGCTCTTTGACCCACTGGTGCCTAAGAATGCATTGTTTAATTTCCATATTTCCAATTCTCCTTCTGTTATTAATGTCTTAGTTTCTTTCTATTGTACTTTGAGAAGATACTTTATATGCTTTCAATCTTTTCAAATTTCTTGAGAATTTTTCCATGGTCTAACATATGGTCTATCCTGGAGCATGTTCCATGTAAACTTGAGAAGAATAGGTATCCTCCTGTTGCTGAGTGAAGAATTTCATATTTATCTGTTAGGTCTAGTTGGTTTATAGTTTTGTTCAAGTCTTCTTTTTCCTTATCATTCTTCTATTTAGATGTTCTTTCCAGTATTGAAAGTGGGCTACTGAAGTATCCAATTATTATTGTAGAATTGTCTATTTCTCCCTTCAAGTCTGCCAATGTTTGATTCATATATTTTGGGGCTCTGTTGTTTGCTGAGTATATGTTTATAATTGTTACATCTTCTTGAACTGACCTTTTATCAATATATGATGTCCTTCTTTGTAACAGTTTTTTACTTAAAATACATTTTGTCTAATATTAATGCAGCCACCTCAGCACTTTTTTGGTTATTATTCGCATAGAATATCTTTTTCCATCCCTTCACTTTCAACCAACTTTGTCTTCGGATTTTAAGTAAATCTCCTGTAGACAACATATAATTGGGTCATGTTTTATTATACATTCTACTCCTTTTACCTTTCATTGGAGAGTTTAATCCAATTATATTAAAATAACTACTGATAAGGATACATTTTTGTCATTTTGCTATTTTTTTCCTGTATGTCATACATTTTTTCCCCCTCATTTCCTCTGTTACTTCTTTCTTTTGTGTTTTTGAAGGATAAAGTTGCCTAATATAAGATTCTTTTTTTAAAACATAGAAAACTTAATTAGTTGATTAATTTTTTACATTGTATATACTCTTTTTAAGATTCCATTACAGGTTATTACAAGATAGTACTGAATATAGTTCCCTGTGCTATACAGTAGGACCTTGTTGTATCTATCCTATTCCAACCCCATAACTTCTTGCTAACTAATAATAAGACTGAATTAATTAGTTGGAGTGTAATACCATCAGATATATACTCTTTCAAAACCTTTTTTTCCCTCCTGATCCTGCTTCCAAAGACTGTCCTGGTTGCAAAGCTGCTGCTGCCCTGAAGGCATCTAAAGTCTCCTCCACCCCGTTCTATCTCTCTGACCAGAGGAACTGGGGGAAGGGGTCCCAAGAGCTAAAGACTAAAGGGGAAATCTTGGTGAGAAGAGACCCAGAGGGGGATCCTCTAATTCTGTTATAAACCAGTACAAGTCCTGGTCTCACCCTCAAGCTACACATGTGTGGAACAGACCCAAAAGAGCTTTCAGAACTGAACTACGATACAAAGAACCACACAGGTCCCAGACCAACCCCTGAGGGGTACGTGCACAAAGCAGACCCAAATAGAAAAGCAAAGGTTTGAGAACTGAACTGACATTGGAACCACCAGCCACAGAAAGTGAGACAAAGCTTGTGAGCTGAAACCAACCAGATTGCCTGCTAAAACACAGAAACAAAGGGGAAAAAAAATCAACATTATCCAGAGGATTTTAAGATGACCCAATGATTCATAACACAATATTCAAAATGACCAGGATATAATTCCAAATTACTTGGCATAGAAAACACCAGGAAAATCTGACCAATTCTCAAGAGAAAAGACAATGAAGTCAACCTTGAAATTACCCAGATGTTGGAATTATTAGAAAATGACTTTAAAACAACCCTTACAACCACACTCCATGAGGTCAAGGTAAATAATCTTAAAATGGAGAGCTCGAAGCTGTCAGCATAGAAATAGAAAAAGAAACGAGCAAGAAATAAAAAATTTAGAATTGAAAAAATACAATATCTGAAATTTAAAATTCACTTGATGGACTCAATAGTGGAATAGAGATGACAAAGAAATGAGCCAGTAACTTGAAGAGATTAACAGAAATTATGGACTTGGACTCTCAGAGGGCTAAAGATTGAAAAAATTCATCGGCTCTCAGGTCTGAGATCAAAGGATCAAGGCCATCGTTTGTGTCATTTATGTCATTAGACTTACCGAAAGAGAGGAAAGAGAGAGTGGTCCAGAAAAATATTTGGATGATAGCTAAAAATTCCCCAAATTTGTTTAAGACATAATTTACACACTCAATACGCTCAGCAAACCTAAAAAGGATGAACTTGAAGAAACCACAAGAGACTCAGAATAACCAACCGGCTGGAAATCTAACATAAAGAAAAACTCCAAAAGCAGAGAGAGAATGTCACATTACACACAGGGGGACAACTCTGAATTACCACATATTTTTCATCACAAATGGTGAAGACCAGAATAGCTGGAAAAACATCTTTAAAGTTATGAAAGGAAAGAACTATGAACCCAGGATTCTATATCCTGTGAAAACATCCTTCAGGAATGAAGACAAAAAGAAGACATTTTCAGATTAAGGAAAACTGAGAGTATTTGTCACCAGGAGATCTGCTCTAAAAGAAATGCTAACATAGCTTGTTCAGGCTGAAAGGGAATGATACTAAAGGAAAACGTGGAACTTCAGTCATGAATAGGAGCGACAGAAATGGGTAAAAAGATATTTGTTTTCATACACACATACACACACACACTCACACTCACATACACACACCCCTAATTACAGCCATGCTCCAATTAATTCATGGCATTTCTAGAAATGATCTCTTTTTCTGGTTTTGGAAGTATTTTGTGTGCACAGAAATAATTGAGGGTATTATGTTGCCCATGTGTTTTGAGTAGTCAGTCTAATTTACACAAGAAATACGAATTATCCAAGGATATGTCACGTAATAAATAATCACTCATAATTAGAAACATAAGAAAATGGGGCATATATTTAAAAGACTTAAAAATATATATGCTAACTTCAAGATGATTTCCGAAAGTAACGCAGATAGCAGATTCACAAAATAGGCAATTTATGGCCAGCATGACACAGGACCAAACTGCATACTTATATACTATTTTTCTCTGGTTATTAAGCAGAAGAAATTCAATATTAACAGAAAGAATAAATAACAAGGAGAAAAAGTAGAGATTTTTCAATCAATTTTAATTTGGGTTTTATTCATTGACTTTGTTTATCTGTAATATATTTCCTCAAATAGAGTTTAAAAAAAGAAAATACTACTGTTACTCTGTAGATTACATCCAGGAACTGGGATTTAAACATAGGTATAAATCTAACTCTTTATTTATAATACTTTTGAAGGTATTCAAAGGCTATTTTTTGAGGTTTTTTTTTATACAGAATTTTATTTTTTTTATACAGTTTTATAAAATTAGTTTTATACAACTAATTTTCTTATTAGTTATCAATTTTATACATATTGGTGTATATATACGTCAATCCCAATCTCCCAATTCATCCCATTACCACCACCCCCAACCCTGCTTTCACCACTTGGTGTCCATACGTTTGTCCTCTACACCTGTGTCTCTATTTCTGCCTTGAAAACTGGTTCATCTGTACCATTTTTCTAGATTCCACATATATGCATTAATATACGATATTTGTTTTTCTCTTTCTGACTTACTTCACTCTGTATGACTGTCTCTAGGTCCATCCACGTCTCTACAAATAACCCAATTTCCTTCCTTTGTATGGCTGAGTAATATTCCATTATATATATATGTGCCACATCTTCTTTATCCATTCGTCTGTCAATGGGCATTTAGGTTGCTTCCATGACCTGGCTATTGTAAATAGTGCTACAATGAACATTGGGGTGCATGTGTCTTTTTGAATTATGGTTTTCTCTGGGTATATGCCCAGTAGTGGGATTGCTGGGTCATATGGTAATTCCATTTTTAGTTGTTTTTAAGGAACCTCCATACTGTTCTCCACAGTGGCTGTATCAATTTACATTCCCACCAACAGTGCAAGAGGGTTCACTTTTCTCCACACCCTCTCCAGCATTTGTTGTTTGTAGATTTTCTGATGATACCCATTCTAACTGGTGTGAGGTGATACCTCACTGTACTTTTGATTTGCATTTCTCTAATAATTAGTGATGTTGAGCAGCTTTTCATGTGCCTCTTGGCCATCTTTATGTCTTCTTTGGAGAAATGTCTATTTAGGTCTTCTGCCCATTTTTGGATTGGGTTGTTTGTTTTTTTAATATTGAGCTGCATGAGCTGTCTATATATTTTGGAGATTAATCTTCTGTCCACTGATTCATTTGCAAATATTTTCTCCCATTCTGAGGGTGGTCTTTTCGTCTTGTTTATAGTTTCCTTTGCTGTGTGAAAGCTTTTAAGTTTCATTAGGTCCCATTTGTTTATTTTTGTTTTTATTTCCATTACTCTAGGAGGTGGGTCAAAAAAGATCTTATTGTGATTTATGTCAAAGAGTGTTCTTCCCATGTTTTCCTCTAAGAGTTTTATAGTGTCCAGTCTTACATTTAGGTCTTTAATCCATTTTGAGTTTATTTTTTGTATGGTGTTAGGGAGTGTTCTAATTTCATTCTTTTACATGTAGCTGTCCAGTTTTCCCAGCACCACTTATTGAAGAGACTGTCTTTTCTCCATTGTATATCCTTGCCTCCTTTGTCATAGATTACTTGACCATAGGTGCATGGGTTTACCTCTGGGCTTTCTATCTTGTTCCATTGATCTATGTTTCTGTTTTTGTGCCAGTACCATATTGTCTTGGTTACTGTAGCTTTGTAGTATAGTCTGAAGTCAGGGAGCCTGATTACTCCAGCTCTGTTTTTTTCCCCCCATATTGCTTTGGCTATTCGGGGTCTTTTGTGTCTCCATACAAATTTTAAGATTTTTTGTTCTAGTTCTGTAAAAAATGCCACTGGTAATTTGATAGGGATTGCACTGAATCTGTAGATTGCTTTGGGTAGTTTAGTCATTTTGACAATATTGATTCTTCCAATCCAAGAACATGGTATATCTTTCCATCTGCTTGTGTCAGCTTTGATTTCTTTCATTAGTGTCTTATAGTTTTCTGAGTACAAGTCTTTTACCTCCTTAGGTAGATTTATTCCTAGATATTTTACTTTTTTTGTTGCAATGGTGAATGGGATTGTTTCCTTAATTTCCCTTTCTGATCTTTCGTTGTTAGTGTATAGGAATGCAAGAGAGTTCTGTGCATTAATTTTGTATCCTGCAACTTTACCAAATTCATTGATTAGCTCTAGTAGTTTTCTGGTGGCATCTTTAGGATTCTCTTTGTATAGTACTGTGTCATCAGCAAACAGTGACAGTTTTACTTCTTTTTTTTCCAATTTATGTTCATTTTATTTCTTTTTCTTCTCTGATTGCCATGGCTAGGACTTCCAAAACTATGTTGAATAACAGCAGCAAGTGGACATCGTTGTCTTGTTCCTGATCTTAAAGGAAATGCTTTCAGTTTTTCACCATTGAGAATGATGTTTTCTGTGGGTTTGTCGTATATCGCCTATACTATGTTGAGGTAGGTTCCCTCTATGCCCACTTTCTGGAGAGTTTTTATCATAAATGGGTGCTGAATTTTGTCAAAAGCTTTTCTTGCATCTATTGAGATGATCATATGGTTTTTATTCTTCAATTTGTTAATATGGTGTATCACATTGATTGATTTGCATATACTGAAGAATCCTTGCATCCCTGGGATAAATCTCACTTGATCATGGTGTATGATCCTTTTAATGTGTTGTTGGATTCTGTTTGCTAGTATTTTGTTGAGGATTTTTGCATCTATATTCATCAGTGACATTGGCCTGTAATTTTCTTTTTTTGTAGTATCTTTGTCTGCTTTTGGTGTCAGGGTGATGGTGGCCTTGTAGAATGAGTTTGGGAGTGTTCCTTCTTCTGCAATTTTTTGGAAGAGCTTGAGAAGGATAGGTGCTAGCTCTTCTCTAAATGTTTGATATAATTTGCCTGTGAAGCCATCTGGTCTTGGACTTTTGTTTGTTGGAAGGTTTTTAATCACAGTTTCAATTTCATTACTTGTGATTGATCTGTTCATATTTTCTATTTCTTCCTGGTTCAGTCTTGGAAGGTTATACCTTTCTAAGAATTTGTCCATTTCTTCCAGGTTGTCCATTTTATTGGCATAGAGTTGCTTGTAGTAGTCTCTTACGGTGCTTTGTGTTTCTGCGGTGTCCATTGTAACTTCTCCTTTTTCATTTCTAATTTTATTGATTTGAATCCTCTCCCTCTTTTTCTTGATGAGTCTGGCTAAGGGTTTATCAATTTTGTTTATCTTCTCAAAGAACGAGCTTTTAGTTTTATTGATCTTTGCTATTGTTTTCTTTGTTTCTATTTCATTTACTTCTGCTCTGATCTTTATGGTTTCTTTCCTTCTGCTAACTTTGGGTTTTGTTTGTTCTTCTTTCTCTAGTTCCTTTAGGTGTAAGTTTAGATTGTTTATTTGAGGTTTTTCTTGTTTCTTGAGGTAGGATTGTATTGCTATAAACTTCCCTCTTAAGCTGCTTTTGCTGCAGCCCATAGGTTTTGGATCGTCATGTTTTCATTGTCATTTGTTTCTAGGTATTTTTTGATTTCCTCTTTGATTTATTCAGTGATCTCTCAGTTATTTAGTAGCGTATTGTTTAGCCTCCATGTGTTTGTGTTTTCTACGTTTTATTCCCCTGTAATTTATTTCTAATCTCATAGCGTTGTGGTCGGAAAAGATGTTTGATATGATTTCAATTTTCTTACATTTACCAAGGCTTGATTTGTGACCCAAGGTGTGATCTACCCTGGAGAATGTTCCTTGTGCACGTGAGAAGTGTAATCTGCTGTTTTTGGATAGAATGTCTATAAATATCAATTAAATCTATCTGGTCTATTGTGTCATTTAAAGCTTGTGTTTCCTTATTAATTTTCTGTCTGTATGATCTGTCCATTGGTGTAAGTGAGGTGTTAAAGTCCCCCACTATGATTGTGTTACTGTCGATTTCCTCTTTTATAGCTGTTAGCATTTGCCTATGTATTGAGGTGCTCCTATGTTGGGTGCATATACATTTATAATTGTTATATGTTCTTCTTGGATTGATCCCTTGATCATTATGTAGTGTCCTTCCTTGTCTCTTGTAACATTCTTTATTTTAAAGTCTATTTTATCTGATATGAGTATGGCTACTCCAGCTTTCTTTTGATTTCCATTTGCATGGAATGTCTTTTTCCATCCCCTCACTTTCAGTCTGTATGTGTCCCTAGGTCTGAAGTGGGTCTCTTGTAGACAGCATATATATGGGTCTTGTTTTTGTATCCATTCAGCCTGTGTCTTTTGGTTGGAGCATTTAATCCATTCACATGTAAGGTAATTATCAATATGTATGTTCCTATTAGCATTTTCTTAATTGTTTTGGGTTTGTTTTTGTAGGTCCTTTTCTTCTCTTGCGTTTCCCACTTAGAGAAGTTCCTTTAGCATTTGTTGTAGAGCTGGTTTGGTGATGCTGAATTCTCTTAGCTTTTGCTTGTCTGTAAAGCTTTTGATTTCTCCATCAAATCTGAATGAGATCCTTGCTGGATAGAGTAATCTTGGTTGCAGGTTCTTCCCTTTCATCACTTTGAATATATCATGCCACTCCCTTCTGGCTTTTAGAGTTTCCGCTGAGAAATCAGCTGTTAACCTTATGGGAGTTCCCTTGTATGTTATCTGTCGTTTTTCCCTTGTTGCTTTTAATAATTTTTCTTTGTCTTTAATTTTTGTCAATTTGATTACTGTGTGTCTCAGCATGTTTCTCTTTGGGTTTATCCTGCTTGGGACTCTCTGTGCTTCCTGGACTTGGGTGGCTATTCCTTTCCCATGTTAGTGAAGTTTTTGACTATAATCTCTTCAAATATTTTCTCCGGTCCTTTCTCTCTCTCTTCTCCTTCTGGGACCCCTATAATGCGAATGTTGGTGCGTTTAATGTTGTCCCAGAGGTCTCTTAGGCTGTCTTCATTTCTTTTCATTCCTTTCTCTTTATTGTGTTACGCAGCAGTGAATTCCACCATTCTGTCTTCCAGGTCACTTACCCGTTCTTCTGCCTCAGTTATTCTGCTATTGATTCCTTCTAGTGTATTTTTCACTTCAGTTATTGTATTGTTCATCTCTGTTCGTTTGTTCTTTAATTCTTCTAGGTCTTTGTTAAACATTTCTTGCATCTTCTCAATCTTTACCTCCATTCTTTTTCCGTGGTCCTGGATCATCTTCACTATCATTATTATGAATTATTTTTCTGGAAGGTTGCCTATCTCCACTTCATTTAATTGTTTTTCTGGGTTTTAATCTTGTTCCTTCATCTGGTACATAGTCCTCTGCCTTTTCATTTTGTCTATCTTTCTGCGAATGTGGTTTTCATTCCACAGGCTGCAGAATTGTAGTTCTTCGTGCTCCTGCTGTCTGCCCTCTGGTGGATGAGGCTATCTAAGAGGCTTGTGCAAGCTTCCTGATGGGAGCGACTGGTGGTGGGCAGAGCTGGGTGTTGCTCTGGTGGGCAGAGCTCAGTAAAACTTTAATCTGCTTGTCTGCTGATGGGTGGGGCTGAGTTCCCTCCCTGTTGGTTGTTTGGTCTGAGGCAACCCAGCACTGGAGGCTACAGGCTCTTTGGTAGGGCTAATGGCAGACTCCGGGAGGGCTCATGCCAAGGAGCACTTCCCAGAACTTCTGCTGCCAGTATCCTTGTCCCCACCATGGGCCACAGTCACCCCCTGCCTCTGCAGGAGAGCCTCTAACACCAGCAGGTAGGTCTGGTTCGGTCTCCTATGGGGTCACTGCTCCTTCCCCCTGGGTCCTGATGCACACAGTACTTTGTGTGTCCTCCAAGAGGCGAGTCTCTGTTTCCCCCAGCCCTGTCAAAGTCCTGCAATCAAATCCCGCTAGTCTTCAAAGTCTGATTCTCTGGGAATTCCTCCTCCTGTTGCTGGACCCCCAGGTTGGGAAGCCTGATGTGGGCTTAGAACCTTCACTCCAGTGGGTGGACTTCTGTGGTATAATTGTTCTCCAGTTTGTGAGTCACCCACCCAGTGGTTATGGGATTTGATTATATTGTGATTGTGCCCCTCCTACCATCTCCTGTGGCTTCTCATTTGTCTTTGGATGTGGGATATCTTTTTTGGTGAGTTCCAGTGTCTTCCTGTCAACGATCATTCAGCAATCAGCCGTGATTCCGGTGCTCTTGCAAGAGGTAGTGAGTACACATTCTTCTACTCCAACATCTTGAACCCTCAGGGGCTGCTGCTTTAGTCAACATTCCCAAACTCTAGCTTTCAAGTGATTTTAAAGGTGACAGTTAATGTGAAAGATCCATGAAGCTATGCATTCCCCTATCCTACCTATTCTCCAAGGAGATCTCTGAGCCTTGTGGTAATATTCTCTGTGGTAAAAATTGAACAGCAAAAAGTTTCATTGATGTGGGTTTATAGATAAGTTAATGAATCAAATACAACCTCTGTATTTATACAGAGTCTGATGAGTTTTTTAATATATTTCAAAGTCTCCTTTAGTCTTCCCCCAAGATACTTTTATTATTTATTTACAATTTAATTAGAAAGGCCTAGTAGAAGCACCATGTAGCCAATATATATGGCATTTAGGAAAAAAAACACCAGCTTGGAAAGCAAGTACTTATATTTAATGAATTTCCCATAATTTTAGGCTCCCAATAGAACAAATGAAAAGCAGGTTGATACATAAAACTGAGTGTTTTCCTTTCTCTTCAAAATGAGGTTAAATACAAACACCTATTAGCTGGAAAGACAGTGCTGGGACTGCAAAATAAACTGAACAGTCAAGCTTTCAGGTTGAGTATGTGAAGTTGTTAATACTCGCCACTTGACTTACAAGAATAGCCATTTCATTGGCATGAAACTAATATAAATGGAAAGAAGAATTACACATCTACTATATATTCTATTTGAAATCTCATTGAGGCCATCATTCCAGCACTGCCCAAAACCCTTCTTTGCTAAAAAGAATGACTCATGGAGAGGCTTTCTGGGAACACTACAAAAGCCAATGGAAGAATACATGACAAGATTATTCCCCCAGAGTTCTTCCCAACTAGACTAGAAGCATCCATGGCATGTCTCCAAGTGGGACTTGGAATTCCCCCTGTGCCCCACCTCTTAATCCTCCCTTGCAAAAGCTCCATTTTCTATTTCCAATTTTGTTACTGGCATATTACTGAAGCCAAAAAAATATTTTTTCCCCTCTCCCTTCCCATTTGGACCTATCATTTATTACCCTGGCTTTTTTTTTTAATACTATTGTAACTAGTTTTTATTAAACTAGCTTTTTTAAAATTTATTTATTTTCCTTATTTATTTTTGGCTGTGTTGGGTCTTTGTTGCTGTGCATGGGCTTTCTCTAGGTACGGCGAGCGGGGGCTACTCTTTGTTGCGGTGCACGGGCTTCTCATTGTAGTGGCTTCTCTTGTTGCGGAGCATGGGCTCTAGGCATGCAGGCTTCAGTAGTTGTGGCACGCGGGCTTAGTAGTTGTGGCACACAGGCTCTAGAGCACAGGCTCAGTAGTTGTGGCGCACGGGTTTAGTTGCTCCGCGGCATGTGGCATCTTCCTGGACCAGGGCTCGAACCCGTGTCCCCTGCATTGGCAGGAGGATTCTTAACCACTGCGCCACCAGGGAAGCCCTACCCTGGCTTTATGTACTATTAATAAGTTTTAAAGTGTAGTAATCGCTTCTAAAAGGTTCCCCACAATGAAGCTGATAGAATCAGGGAGAAGAATGGTGCTCAGGGTGTGGGGATGGTGGCTAAGGGGCCAGGGAAGGGAGTGACGCTGCCCACACCACGTGTCTTCTCCTCCCCTGCTTCCAAATTTACCGCTTGTGACCAGGCCGCATTTCCTCTGCATCTTTCCTTACCACTTTGACCACAGGGACCTCCTTCTGACTCCCACACTGCATAGTGTCTGTATCTGACACTTAGGAATATGTACGTTATAATGTGAGTTTCTATCCTGGGTTGGTTCCCAGGAAACAGGCTCTGAGCCGAGACTGCTGTGCAGACAGTTACTTGGGAGGGCGCTCGGTAAGGACACCAACAGGGGAGTGAAGGGGCAGGGCTGGCCTGGGATGCAGCTCCGGGGGGGCCTCAGCTGGTGCTTGGGGAGCCTGGAGTTGGAATGGCCCTTCACAGTTGTCTAGGATTGAGGCAAGGGGGCTGAGCCGTTGTATCTCACCCACCCCATCACTGACCAGAAATTAGATGTGGGCTGTCCCCACAGATGGGTGTTACTTGCAGCTTCCTACCATTGAAGACAGTCACTGGGGAGGAACTCAGCTGTGGGCAGTCAAGAGTCAACAGTCAGGAATATCCACGGGGGATAAGTGCCACAGTCATGGCCCGCTGGGCCACTGGGCCATCTGGTTCTAGACATTGATGGACCTCGGATAGGTCATAAGCATCCTGAACACAGGGGCTGCTTCCAGCACAGGGAAGGCTTCACAGGAACCTCATGCCTAAATATCTGCAAGGCAAAAGGAGGTCTGAGGGCATGAGGCAGTGGGTCTTCCAACTCCAGAAAACCCTGGGGGCCTGGGGCTTCCAGGTGATAGAGTAGTTCTTACAGTGAGCTACCGTTTTGGCTCTAAACATGTAGAAATCATAGGTAAAATATGAGGCACGTCACCAGAAACACATAACCAGTCACCAGCACAAGATAAATATCTCTAAGGTTAGAAATGGAAGAGAAATGCACAGCTTCGTGCAGGTGGCCTTGAAGCAGACACTGGAGACCAAAGTTGGCTTCCTGATGAGCATTTCATTACATGCTCAGTGTCAACAGGAGGCTATTGCTGGGAACACTGATTAAAACAGGGGTTTGGGTTTCAGCTCCCCAGTTTTCAAAAGGATGCTGGAAAAGAATCTATGGTTTACAAGGAGCTTAGGGAGGAGGGAGATGGTAGGTCTGACTACTGAGAAAGCCCAAATCCCCAGCGTCATCCAAGGACACATCTTAACTCTCCACGGTGCCCCACGGGTCCAGGTGGGAAAACTGCAAGAGTATTAGAGGGAAAGATAAGCACAGGGAAGGAAGAAAGAACTCCAAGGAGAGCAAGAGAGAGAGGGGGACTGAGACAAAGAGGAACTTCTCATTCATTACAAAGAGAAACATAAAGCCAGAGAAGACAACTGGGACATGCATTCACCAAAGCAAAAATTAAAAATTGTGAAACGTACTGAAAATGACTTTAAGTTGCTTGGGACCCTCAAAAAGATAAATAAATTTAATCCTGAAGTGTGAACAAGAAATTACTTTTTGCAAACAGAAATGAAGTAAAGCAGATGACACTGAAAAAAGCAACTATATGTCTTGGAAATTTAAAACATAGTCATATAATTAGTTAAATACATCAATAGATGAGCTAAGCTGCAGGTGGGATAGAGACAAAGATAAATTTCATTAAGTGGATGGCAGTACAGAGGAGTTCACCCAGAAATAGGCACAAAGTAACAAGGAAGAGATTGAACAGCAGATGGGAGACATGGAGGGTGGATTGAGAGAATTCTACTTATGGCATTAGGAATTCCAAAAAAGTAGCAGAAACAGAGAAAGAAATATTTTGATGAATTGTCTTCTATTTATTTATTTGGTAATTTATTCATAAACAAACAACTGTTTCATAACTACTATGTGAGTGTCATCTTGCTGAGACTTCAGCCTCTAGCACAGAACAAGAACACAGCATACTCTTGAGATCATACATGCTGTTGAGGAGCAGAAGAAATGCCAGGTATACCATAAAGATAAAACTGGTAAGGTAAAAATTGGACGGAAATTGGAAGTAAGAATTTTGTTTAATTAGAAACAATATATGTAAAAATACTCTGGCACATGAGGATAGGTTGGAGGAGCCAAAGCTTTCAGCTGAATTGGAAATTCTAGGTCATCCAGCTCCGAGAACCAGATAGTAAATATCTTAGGTGAAGACACAATTCTGCCCTTGCCATGCAAAACCACACAGACAACACATGAACAAATTAGTAATGGCTGTGTTCCAGTAAAACCTTATTTGTGGGCACTGAAACTTGAAGTCAGGTAATGTTCTTTTTTTTGAAATGCATCCTCTTTATTTATTTATTTATTTATTTATGGCTGTGTTGGGTCTTCGTTTCTGTGCGAGGGCTTTCTCTAGTTGCGGCAAGTGGGGGGGCCACTCTTCATCACGGTGCACGGGCCTCTCACTATCGCGGCCTCTCTTGTTGCAGAGCACAGGCTCCAGACGCGCAGGCTCAGTAATTGTGGCTCACAGGCCTAGTTGCTCCGCGGCATGTGGGATCTTCCCAGACCAGGGCTCGAACCCGTGTCCCCTGCATTGGCAGGCAGATTCTCAACCACTGCGCCACCAGGGAAGCCCCCAGGTAATGTTATGTCTTGAAATAATCTTGATTTTCTTCAGTCATTTAAATTAGCTCACAGGCCATCCAAAAACTGTGGTAGGTAGAGGCAGATTTGGCCCCTGGGCTGTAGTTTGTGGACCCACAGAAGCTGAAGCAAAATGTTCACAAGTTAGAAAAGCAAAAAAGACTGAGCTTTGATATTCAAGAAATTTCCTAGCCGGCATTCCACTGATTCCATGACGTCTGAGGGTCGTTCCCATTTACAGGGAACAAACAAAGCAGGTGTTGACTCAATCTGACCAGGTTGTAAACACTGGCGCTCACTGTTTGCATTCACATGGCTGTGTTCCCCAGAGAAGACCCCACACACACTTTCACTTTCTCTGATTTCACCATTTCCAAAAGGAAATCAGGCCAAAAATCAGAACTCCAGTTGTAAATATATGCTGAATTCTTAATATCATGAGGTAGTTGTTTTGTTGCAATGTTTTCACGAGAGAGAAAAAGAAAGCTATTCAGGTAGAAATGTATTAAAACACACAGAACCTTGTATAAGCACACTGAAAATTTCCTGCTAAAGTCTGAAAAGCTGAACTATGGCAAAGAGGCCAAATTGGATAACTCAAGTTCAAGCACCCAAAAAAAGGCTTTCCTAGCACATTCTCATGGCCCTGCATGGGCGGGTTTGGCAGAGAACAGGCCAATACAAACATCCAACATGGACATGAAGAATTTTCTTCAGTAGAATCAATTGATTAACCAGGCCCACTCAGACAGAGGAAGGCATTTCCAAGTGCACGAGCTCTGAGGCCCCTCGTTGAGTGGCCAACGCCTTTGCAGGAGGTCAAGGGCAGGCTTCAGCCAACAGATTCAAAGGCAGACGTCAGGAAGACACCCAGCCCTCTGCAGAGCAGAGCTCCCCCGTGATGAGCCTTGTTCCCCCTCCCGGAGGGCAGGACAGCCCACGGAGGCAGCGTGACGCAGGGAGCGTCGAGAACGTGTATGGCATTTACCAGCGCGCTGGGAAAACTTCCCACGTAAAAGTGGAAACTCCAAGTTGGGGCTTTGGGCCAATTCAATAAACAACCTATAGGACTAAGGGAAGAGGGTTGACAGTCACTATTTTTTGTTGCTTTTACTTTTTTTTTTTTAACCATGTTACGACTTCTGCCCCTTGGACCCTAAACAACAGATGGTTTCCGTGTTTTTCTGCCCAGGCCTGAGAAGGTGGGGTGGAGTGTGACCCATCCACTGCCCACATCGTCTTTGCAGGGATGCCCTGCCCGGGCCCTGAGCTCCCGAGATCTCCATGTGGCACACGGGAAGGGGCTGTCAGCGTTGACTTCCCTGGGCACTGGCAGTGCGGAGCTGGCCTTGCTGCTCCCTGCTTCCCTCTGGGTGGAAATGCTCCAAACTCCAGAGGAAAACAAACAGAAAGAGGGGATAACTTAGATATTTACCAGATATGGCTCCTGATTGGAGGCCCTGACCCACTCCACCTCTGGTTCTGGGATTTCACAAATTTCTCAGACTACTCAGGACCCCGGCATTGATCCTCAGAGAGACTGCATTGGAACCCAACTGTATCAGAGAGTAGCCATTTGGGAATAAAAAGCCTTGATCGTTTTTAAGATGATTCAAAATATGAGAAGCATGGTTTGTTGTCCATACGTTTATTTCCAACCTAGCAGCCGCCTTGGAGAGTTGAGTCAGAAAAGCTATGGAAGGAAGAAAATACAAAATAAACAAATAATACACACCAAAAATCTGCTCTGCGAAGCAAGTTGTCAAAATCAGGAGGGAGAATTTTTTTAAAGAAATTGTGAGGTTCATGGATCTCATTTCTGAGAACTTCAGTTGTCTTAGTTCATCGTTCGAGGGAGGAAAGCGCCCTTCTACACGCTGTTTCCCCAAACTCTCACTGCCTTCAGCAGAAGGAGCTTTGTCAGATGAGAGCTCTCTGCTATACGTCGCTCCCGGGGGTGGATGCCTGCACGTCCTATGTTGACTGGAAGCCTCGGGAAGGCAGGACCAAGTGTGACAGCTCTCGGGACACTCCCGAATGTCGGCACGGCGACATAAACCAGCCCATCCACTGTTACCAAAAGGACATAACAATAAATGAAAACTGCATGAGAGGGGCTGGTCCTTGAGCACTGATCTCGGTGCATGTGGGTTCTGCACAGCCAACAGGAAGACCTCGTGCTGCTTGTTCAACTACAAGGCCAGTTTGCCGAATTCTGCAGTGAGGGACCTACAAATGGTAACGAATGGGGAACCATCAGGTGATGAAGTCCATTCCTCTCCGAGGCAGGCGGATCCCCGTGGAGCATCCTTCCAGCCTTAGCTTTCCAGGTCTCCTGCACCAAGCTCTCCTGCAATCCCTTCAGGAAAATGCTGAATGTCACCTGAAAACAATGTCTGTCCGGCTACACTTCATCCTCTTCTACCCCACGCGACTCTGCCCTGTTCTTTTTCCTTTTGCCTCTCTTTCCAGGGAGTCCAGTTTGGTTCCACATTGACTGAGCATCAGCCATGAACACTCACAGCCTCCAGCTTCACACGGATGGAGAGTCTGAGCCTCAGTGCTGGGGCGTCTCCACACACCTGGGAGTGGTCCAGGTGCAGACTGGTGATTGCCCACGTGCTTCATCGCATCTGCCTTTGGTGGGCATGAGATGCCCGCTTAGCTGGCCAGGCATCTTCCTGTCCTGGCTGGCCCAGCAGGAGAGACCATTTGTGCTGTTATCGTCTTGTTCCCACGGAGAACGCACACCAGGTGACCGTGACTAACTGCCTCGTGACCTGCTGTGTTTATCTCCCCAGCCCCGTGCTTCCCTCTCCGGCCGCGGGGCCGTGGGGCAGCCGTCAGCCGGCCCTGCTTCTGTTTGCTCTCTGTGCTCAAAAGCCCCAGGGAATGAGTCATCCACAAAGGGGTCTCCAGGGAGAGGCACAGACTGTCCTCAACTTCTCTTCCCAGAAAGAGCCCAGCACACTTTGGAAAACCAACGTTTTCATTAATTTTTCGTCATGACTCCAACAGTACTTTTTCACTTACTTTGGAAACTGGCAAGAAGACAGTGCAATTTCTCTCTTTAGATGGTACATGCCTGCCTATCTGTCCCTTTGGCTCAGGCCCGAGGTGTGAAGTTTAGACCTTCCCTGGTCATCCAAACTGCAACAGACAGTCACCCCAGGGGTTCCTTGTCATATTACCCTGCTTTGTGCACCTCGCAACTTGCAATCACCTTATTTTATTCTTTTCTCTTCTTATCACCTGATTCTCTCTCTTGCAAATGTAAGCCGCACAAGTGCAAGGATCCCGTTTGGCCTGTTGTGATCGCTGTACTCCTGACATGCAGAAGAGTGCTTAGCAGGTAGTCAGCACACAAAAAATATTGGTTGAATGAATGAACGGATGAAGGAAATGCCATGGGTGGACCTAAGAAGTCATATGTTAACTTACAGTGGTTGACACAGCCATGTGGGCGACACAGTGTAACATCTTCAACCTTGGCCAGGGTGAAGGGCTGAGGGGGAGTAGGACATTAGTGCATGGTGACAAAGTGTCTCTGCAGAGTTCAATTCCTTGAGCTCAAAAATTTACCTAGTATTAGCCTACTGGCCTGCATCCACACCCTGACATCTGCCATGAAACAGAGCAGCCAAACTCACACATCCCTCCTTCCCACCACCTTCAGGTTCATTCATCTTTCCCTCCCTTCCTCCCTCCCTTCCTCCCTCCTTTCTCTCCTCCTTCCTTCCTCCCTTCCTCCCTCCCTCTCTCCCTTCCTTCCTCCCTTCCTTCTTTCCTCCCTCCCTTCCTCCCTTTCTCCCTCTCTCTCAATCACACACACACACATACACACACACACACACACACACACATACATACACAGATCTTAAGATGCTTCTCTTTCAGTTTCATAGATTACTTGACTCTTGAGCATACTCTTAGTATGAAGATCCTTCCCTAACGGTTTAAAAAAATGATTTTAAGGTATCTTTTTTTTAAATTGCATTACTTATGGTTTATTTTTTTTTCATTTTAACCAGGACTTATATCATTTAGAAGATAAAATATGTGCAGAGATTTAAAAGTGCCCTTAGAAATGATATGGCAAATTGAATCCCCAGACTTAGTCCTAAAAGATTCATTTATTAAGGAAAATCAATACAATCAATGCAATGGGTTTGGAATTTGGCAATTTGGAAACTACATGGTCAGAGCAATGCAATACAATACAGTCAATGCAATGAGTTTTGGCAGGTGTTTGCATCTGTGAAACTGCCACAATAAGACCCAAAATGTTCCTTTTGCCTTTTGCAGTTAATTCTCACCCTTACAGAGATTTAAGAATCTCAATGAACCCTAAGTGTAATAAAACAAAGAGAAATCTCCCTGGGATACATCACAGCCAAACTACTGAAAGTCTAAGAAAAGAGAAAGAGTTTAAAAGAGCCAGAGATAAATAACACATTATGTGAAAGTGGATAATGACGTGATTTATGACATCATCAAAAAACTATGGACGCCAGAAGAAGTTGAAATGACATATTCATCGTGCTGAAACAGAAAGTTTTTCAACCCAAAATTCTATACCTAGTGAAGCTGTCCTTCAAAAATGAAGGCAAGCATAAAGCCATTTTAGGACAAAAACAGAGAGGATTTGCAACCAACAGACTTGCCCTATAAGGAACGCTAAAAGAAGTTCTTCAGAGAAGGAAAATCACACAACTGGCAACTCAAATCTACAGGAAGGAACAAATTGCACAGAAATGGTAAATATGGGAGTGAACATAACCTCCTGCCCCCAGCAGAGTCCCCTGGCGCCCGAATGCCTTCAGAGGCACACCTCCCTCCTCACCTGGCAGGTACTGTGTGTATTTGACAAGGGGCCAATGCTTGTATATACAGAGGAATATATAAACCCAGGTCTCCTGCTACCCACAGCTTTTCCCACCCACCACTGAGTAGGCATCAAACTCCCTGAATTTAGAAATGTTCCCTTTAGAAAAGCGATCCTTTCTCCAGATCAGCTAGAAAATGACCAAACTTGCTTTACCTTCTGTGGCTGCAATGTGTTCCAGCCACAGCAGTGACCTTGTGCTGGTCACTGAGATGCTGTCCCCACACTGGGACAGGCCAGCCACACCAGGGCACTGGCGTCTGCCCAACGAGAAGAGGTCACAGCAATTCCCCAACACAGGTCATTCTACTAGTAGCTACATAACTCTTGCGACGGCTTCCCTTCCCAGCTGCCTCCATGCTTCATGCCGGATGATGACCTTCCTGAACTGCCTGCCAGTGCACATCTGTCTTCGCATATCCACTGGGCCCAGTCTCTCTTTGGTTCACTGGCTTTTGACCTTTCATAATTGAAACCTCTGGACCGCTAGCTCTGACCATGTAGTTTCCAAATTGCTTTTGTGGTTCAGTGTTCCATCATTCCCATAGCCCTTAATCACCCATCCATTCTAACACTTGCTGGATGCACACTTTATGCCAGCAGTATACTGGTCGCTATGGTGACAAAGGTAAACAACAAACAGTCCCTGCGCTGGAAGCCCTCACGTTTCCCAAGGGGTGAGGGGCGGGATGACTGATTTAAGTAACAGAGGAGGTGACAAGTTGTGCTAGAGGCTTAAGGCTCAAACAAATGTGTTGCTTTTCACCAGTAATTAAAGATTCTCAAGCAAGTCAGAGAAAGACAAATAATGTATGTAACACTTATACATGGAAGCTAAAAAATACAACAAACTAGTGAATAGAACAAAAAAGAAGCAGACTCGGGGTGGAGTCAAGATGGCGGACTAGGAGGATGTGGAATTCGCATCTCCGCACAACTTGGGCACCTACCAGGCACTGGTGGGGGACCACAGACACCTAAGGGGACGGGAGGAACCCCCAGTGACTGGGTAGGATGGGGGGCATGGGGGGAGTGAAGTGGGAGGAGAAGTCGAGGTGGGAGGGGACTGGCGCCCCTGAGGGGCAGCTGGGGGAGGGGAAGGGATCCCACGCCCGAAGGGGGAAATTGTGGGACCATTGGGAGGACAGAGGATCAAAAGGGAGCATGGCCAGGTTTCCCCTGCCCACTTGGGCCCCCGGCAGCTTGCTGAGATCCTGGGCCTGATCCTCTGCCCACCAAGCCCCCTCCAGCCAAATGGATCCTGAAGGAGTGGGAGGGAGGGAAGTGGGAGCAAAAGTAAAGGCTGAACCTCCAGGACCAGCACCCCTGAGGGGTGGCTGGGGGAGGAGAGGAGTTCCTACACCCAGTGGGACCCACCCATGGTTAGGGGTCTAGCAGGGATGGGGGAGACCCTGGGGGAGACAGAGGGGGAGGGGCGCGAAGGAATGGAAGGGAATGGGGCCAGTGCTTTCCCTGTTCACTTAGGCACCGGGGAGCCTGTTGGGCTCCCGGGCCTAATCCTCTGCCCTCAGAGCCTCCCTCCTGCCATGCAGAGCCCAAGCCCCACCTCTGCACCCCGACCCAGGGCCCCACCTCTACACTCGGAGACCCCCTCTGAGATGCCCTCCAATGCGCTGGGCCTAAACCTCACCTACACACCCTCACCCAGGGCCTTACCTCCAAATTCTGGAACTCCACACTCCAGAGGCCCTCCTTGGGAGGTGCTGCCTCTCTGCTTCTGGGCAGGTCCAAAGCAGAGGCCCCGCCCCACACCTGAACATCACCCTGCCTAGGCCCCACTCCCAAGGCCTTTTCCAGCTGCCCGGGGCCTGAGTCTAGGCCCTGCCCCATGCTCAAACGTCAGCCCCCCACCCTAAACCCCACCCCTGCCTATGTTCCACCCCCTCCTAAACTCCGCCCCCACGGCCAAGGCTTTTTTTTTTTTTTTTCTTTTTTCCTCTTTTTGATTGGGGTTCTGTTTCACCTTGTTGATTCATTTGTTGATTCATTTATATTTTTATTTTTCCTAATAAATCTTTTATTTTTCTAATTTTATTTTATTCTTTATACTTTGTTATTGTTCTCTCCTTTTGGCTTATCCAGCCCCCCATCTTTTTTTTTTTCTTTTTTCTGTTGTGGATTTATTTTACCTTGTTGTAGTTGTTTCGATTATATTTTTATTTTTCCTAATATACTTTTTATCGTTCTCATTTTAATTTGTTTTTTATCATTTGATATTGTACTGATCCTTTTTTTTCCCTCTCTTTTTTTTTTTTTTTTTTTTTTTTGCCAAACCCCACAGCTTGCAGGATCTTGGTTCCCAGGCCGGAGGTCGGGCCTGAGCTCCTTTGGTGGGAGCTCTGAGTCCAAACCACTGGACTAACAGAGAACTCAGACCCCAGGGAATATTAATCAGAGTGAGGCCTCCTGGAGGTCCTAATCTCAGCGCCAAGACCTGGGTCTATCCAACTGCCTGCAAACTCCAGTGCTGGACGCCTCAGGCCAAACAACCAGTAAGACAGGAATACAGCGCCACCCATCAAAAAAAAAAAAAAAAAAGAATGACAAAAAGATATATCATGGACGAAGGAGCAAGGTAAAAACCTACAAGACCAAATAAATGAAGACAAAATAGGCAACACACCTGAAAGAGAATTCAGAGTAATGATAGTAAAGATGATCCAAAATCTCGGAAACAGAATGGAGAAAATACACGAAATATTTAACAAGGATCTAGAACTACAGAGCAAACAAACAATGATGAACAACACAATAAATGAAATTAAAAATACTCTAGAAGGAATCAATAGCAAAATAACTGAGGCAGAAGAAAGGATAAGTGAGCTGGAAAAAAAAATGGTGGAAATAACTGCCAGGGAGCAGAATGAAGAAAAAAGAATGAAAAGAATTGAGGACAGTCTCAGAGACCTCTGGGACAACATTATATGCACCAACATTCGAACTATAGAGGTCCCAGAAGAGGAAGAGAAAAAGAAAGGGTCTGAGAAAATATTTGAAGAGATTATAGTTGAAAACTTCCCTAACACGGGAAAGAAATAGTCAATGATTAAGTCCAGGAAGCACAAAGAGTCCCATACAGGACAAATCCAAGGAGAAACACGCTGAGACACATATTAATCAAACTATCAAAAATTAAATACAAAGAAAAAATATTAAAAGCAGCAAGGGAAAAGCAACAAATAACATTCAAGGGAATCCCCATAAGGTTAACAGCTGATCTTTCAGCAGAAGCTCTGCAAGCCAGAAGGGAGTGGCAGGACATGTTTAAAGTGATGAAAGGGAAAAACCTACAACGAAGATTACTCTACCCAGCAAGGATCTCACTCAGATTCGATGGAGAAATAAAAACCTTTACAGACAAGCAAAAGTTAAGAGAATTCAGCACCACCAAACCAGCTTTACAACAAATACTAAAGGAACTTCTCTAGGCAGGAAACACAAGAGAAGGAAAAGACCTACAAAAACAAACCCAAAACAATTAAGAAAATGGTAATAGGAACATACATATCGATAATTACCTTATATGTAAATGGATTAAATGCTCCAACCAAAAGACACAGACTGGCTGAATGGATACAAAAACAAGACCCATATATATGCTGTCTACAAGAGACCCACTTCAGACCAAGGAACATATACAGACTGAAAGCGAGGGGATGGAAAAAGATATTCCATGCAAATGGAAATCAAAAGAAAGCTGGAGTAGCCATACTCATATCAGATAAAATAGACTTTAAAATAAAGACTATTACAGAGACAAAGAAGGACACTACATAATGATCAAGGGATCAATCCAAGAAGAAGATATAACAATAGTAAATATTTATGCACCCATCATAGGAGCACCTCAATACATAAGGCAAATACTAACAACCATAAAAGGAGAAATCAATGGTAACAGAATAATAGTGGGGGACTTTAACACCCCACTTTCACCAATGGACAGATCATCCAAAATGAAAATAAATAAGGAAACACAAGCTTTAATGACACATTAAACAAGATGGAGTTAATTGATATTTATAGGACATTCCATCCAAAAACAACAGAATACACTTTCTTCTCAAGTGCTCATTGAGCATTCTCCAGGATAGACCATATTTTCAGTCACAAATAAAGCCTTGGTAAATTTAAGAAAATTGAAAACGTATCAAGTATCTTTTCCGACCACAATGCTATGAGACTAGATAAAAATTACAGGGAAAAAAACTGTAAAAAATACAAGCACATGGAGGCTAAACAATACCTTACTAAATAACCAAGAGATCACTGAAGAAATCAAAGAGGAAATAAAAAAATACCTAGAAACAAATGACAATGAAAACACGATGACACAGAACCTATGGGATGCAGCAAAATCAGTTCTAAGAGGGAAGTTTAATAGCAATACAATCCTACCTCAAGGAACAAGAAAAATCTCAAATAAACAACCTAAACTTACACCTAAAGCAATTAGAGAAAGAAGAACAAAAAAACCCCAAAGTTAGCAGAAGGAAAGAAGTCATAAAGATCAGGTCATAAATAAATGAAAAAGAAATGAAGGAAACAACAGCAAAGATCAATAAAACTAAAAGCTGGTTCTTTGAGAAGAAAACAAAATTGATGGGCTTCCCTGGTGGCGCAGTGGTTGAGAATCTGCCTGCCAATGCAGGGGACACGGGTTCGAGCCCTGGTCTGGGAAGATCCCACATGCCACGGAGCAGCTGGGCCCGTGAGCCACAACTACTGAGCCTGCGCGTCTGGAGCCTGTGCCCCGCAACGGGAGGGGCCGCGATAGTGAAAGGCCTGTGCACCGCGATGAAGACCGGTCCCCGCACCGCGATGAAGAGTGGCCCCCGCTTGCCGCAACTAGAGAAAGCCCTCGCACGAACCGAAGACCCAACACAGCCAAAAATAAATAAATAAATAAATAAAGTAGCTATAAAATTAAAAAAACAAACAAACAAATAACATACACAGAAATCACTATTTAAAAAAAAAAAAATTGATAAACCATTAGCCAGACTCATAAAGAAAAAAAGGGAGAAGACCCAAATCACAGAATTAGAAATGAAAAAGGAGAAGTAACAACTGACACTGCAGAAATACAAAGGATCATGAGAGATTACTACAAGCAACCAAATGCCAATAAAATGGACAACCTGGAAGAAATGGACAAATTCTTAGAAAGGTACAACCTTCAGAGACTGAATGAGGACGAAATAGAAAAAATAAACAGACCAATCACAAGCACTGAAATCGAAACTATTCAATTCAATTGAACAATTGAACAATTCAAACAATTCAATTGAAATTGATTAAAAATCTTCCAACAGACAAAAGCCCAGGACCAGACCGCTTCACAGGCGAATTCCATCAAACATTTAGAGAAGAGCTAGCACCTATTCTTCTCAAACTCTTCCAAAATATAGCAGAAGGAGGAACACTCCCAAACTCATTCTACGAGGCCACCATCACCCTGATACCAAAACGAGACAAAGATGTCCCAAACAAAGAAAACTACAGGCCAATATCACTGATGAACACAGATCCAAAAATCCTCAACAAAATACTAGCAAAAAGAATCCAACAGCACATTAAAAGGATCATACACCATGATCAAGTGGGGTTTATCCCAGGAATGCAAGGATTCTTCAATACACGCAAATCAATCAATGTGATACACCATATTAACAAATTGAAGGAAAAAACCATATGATCATCTCAATAGATGCAGAAAAAGCTTTTGATGAAATTCAACACCCACTTATGATAAAAACTCTCCAGAAAGTAGGCACAGAGGGAACCTACCTCAACAGAATAAAGGCCATCTATGACAAACCCACAGCCAACATCTTTCTCAATGGTGAAAAACTGAAACAATTTCCTCTAAGATCAGGAACAAGACAAGGTTGCCCACTCTCACCACTATTATTCAACATAGTTTTGGAAGTTTTAGCCACAGCAATCAGAGAAGAAAAAGAAATAAAAGGAATCCAAATAGGAATAGAAGAAGTAAAACTGTCACTGTTTGCAGATGACATGATACTCTACATAGAGAATCCTAAAGATGCTACCAGAAAACGACTAGAGCTAATCAATGAATTTGGTAAAGTAGCAGGATACAAAATTAATGCAGAGAAATCTCCTGCATTCCTATACACTAATGATGAAAAATCTGAAAGAGAAATTAAGGAAACACTCTTATTTACCATTGCAACAAAAAGAATAAAATACCCAGGAATAAACCTACTTAAGGAGACAAAAGACCTGTATGCAGAAAACTATAAGACACTGATGAAAGAAATTAAAGATGATACGAACAGAGGGAGAGATATACCATGTTCTTGGGTTGGAAGAATCAACATTGTGAAAATGACTATACTACCTGAAGCAATCTACAGATTCAGTGCAATCCCTACCAAACTACCAATGGCATTTTTCACAGAACTGGAACAAAAAAATTCACAGTTTGTATGGAAACACAAAAGACCCCAAATAGCCAAAGCAATCTTGAGAAAGAAAAATGGAGCTGGAGGAATCAGGCTCCCTGACTTCAGACTATACTACAAAGCTACAGTAATCAAGACAGTATGGTACTGGAACAAAAACAGAAATACAGATCAGTGGAACAGGATAGAAAGCCCAGAGATAAACCCACGCACATACAGGCACTGTATCTTTGATAAAGGAGGGAAGAGTATATAATGGAGAAAAGACAGCCTCTTCAATAAGTGGTGCTGGGAAAACTGGAGAGCTACATGTAAAAGAATGAAATTAGAACTCTCCCTAACACCATACACAAAAATAAACTCGAAATGGATTAAAGACCTAAATGTAAGGCCAGACACTATCAAACTCTTAGAGGAAAACATAGGCAGAACACTCTTTGACATAAATCACAGCAAGATCCTTTTTGACCCACCTCCTAGAGAAATGGAAATAAAAACAAAAATAAACAAATGGGACCTAATGAAACTTAAAAGCTTCCGCACATCAAAGGAAACCATAAACAAGATTAAAAGACAACCCTCAGAATGGGAGAAAATATTTACAAACGAAGCAACTGACAAAGGATTAATCTCCAAAATATACAAGCAGCTCATGCAGCTCAATATCAAAAAAACAAACAACCCAATCCAAAAATGGGCAGACCTAAATAGACATTTCTCCAAAGAAGATATACAGATTGCCAACAAACACATGAATGGATGCTCAACATCACTGATCATTAGAGAAATGCAAATCAAAACTACAATGAGGTATCACCTCACACCAGTCAGAATGGCCATCACCAAAAAATCTAGAAACAATAAATGCTGGAGAGGGTGTGGAGAAAAGGGAACCCTCTTGCACTGTTGGTGGGAATGTAAATTGATACAGCCACTATGGAGAACAGTATGGAGGTTCCTTAAAAAACTAAAAATAGAACTACCATATGACCCAGCAATCCCACTACTGGGCATATACCCTGAGAAAACCATAATTCAAAGAGTCATGTACCACAATGTTCATTGCAGCACTATTTACAATAGCCAAAACATGGAAGCAACCTAAGTGTCCATCGACACATGAATGGATAAAGAAGATGTGGCACATATATACAATGGAATATTATTCAGCCATAAAAGGAAACGAGATTGAGTTATTTGTAGTGAGGTGGATGGACCTAGAGTCTGTCATACAGAGTGAAGTAAGTCAGAAAGAGAAAAACAAATACCGTTTGTTAACACATATATATATGGAACTTAAAAAAAAAAATGGTTCTGAAGAACCTAGGGGCAGGACAGGAATAAAGACGCAGAGGTAGAGAATGCTTGAGGACACAGGAGGGGGAAGGGTAAGCTGGGACGAAGTAAGAGTAGCACTGACATATACACACTACCAAATATAAAATAGCTAGCTAGTGGGAAGCAGCCGCATAGCACAGGGAGATCACCTTGGTGCTCTGTGACCACCTAGAGGGGTGGGGTAGGGAGGGTGGGAGGGAGACACAAGAGGGAGGAGATATGGGGATGTATTTATACGTATAGCTGATTCACTTTGTTATACAGCAGAAACTAACAAAACATTGTAAATTGATTATACTCCAATAAAGATGTTAAAAAAAAAAAAAGAAGCAGACTCACAGACAACAAGACAGAGAACAAACCAGTGGTTACCAGTGGGGAGAGGGGTGGGGGAGGGGCAATAGAGGAGTCAGGGGAAAAAAGAGTTATTATGGGATTATATGAAATCGTTAATGAACGCAAGCCCGTGTGCCTGATACACAGCGAGGCCAAGCAATACCAAAACATCAGAGTTTGGAGCAGACAAAGGTTTATTGTAGAGCCATGCAAGGAGATGCGTGGCTCATGCCTTAAAAACCCCGAACTCCCCGAAAGCTTTCAGCAAAGCCCTTTTACAGGAAAGGTGAGTGAGGGGTGTGGTTAGTTGTTGCAAACTTCTTGGTGTTGGATGCTTTGTTCTTGAGGTCAGGTCCTGTAAACCTCCACCAAACAAATGTTATTCTCTGTTCTGACAAGAAGAGGCAATGTCTCACGGCTCAACACTTGCCCTCCGAGGTCCAGGTCTTGCCTAAGAGGAGGGGGTCCCTGTGGGGGCCGGTTACCCTGCCCGGGAGCATTAGTCCAGCACCCAGTCTGGGTCCTCCCGCCAGTGTCCAGGCCCAGCTGAAGAGGCAGATCTCAGCTGGCAGTGCCCTCAGGGTCAGGTCCCCAGACCCTGCCCAGCCGTCATCACTGAGGGAGCCGTGCGCCCTGGACCCAGCCAGCCCTCAGGCTTTTCATTTAAACTGGAGAGAATCGTTTGTATCGGATCAACAGGAGTACCTGTTGTAGCAAACACCAATCAGGTTAATTCCCAGCTCACCACAACTGCCCTTTTCTGAGGACAGCTCCAACCACAGAGGTGGACCTGGATAATGATGTGCAATGTCCCTGCCCCTTAACCCTGACCTCTGGCCACCTCCTAGGGTTGGGCAACGAATCGAAGCTGGACCAATTTTTGAAACTTCAACGGAGAGACTGAAGCTGGCTGAAGCTGTTACCTTAATGGCAGTGTCCATATACTCCAGTTGCCGAGGCCTCCACGGACTGCGACCCACGGAGACCGTGGCCGCCATCAGGTGGAGGAGGTTGAGGTGGGGGAGAGGTTCGCGCTGCTTCAAGGCCTGGGCCCGGCCAGTGGGCGGCCGCGGCGAGGGCTGTGTGGCTCTGCGGGACACAGCCCCCAGCCTGTCCCCAGCCCTCAGCTCACCCGATCGCCCCGAGGCCGGAGGGCCTGGAGGACCCCGGGAGAAGGGTGTGATCCGCCTTCTCCGTGCTATCTGCCACGAGGACCACAGCCAGGCTGACCATTGATGGAGCGGAGCCTCTAACCGCTGGGCTCGGGGTCTGGCAATAATGATCAAGCACTGACGGCTGCGTGCCCGCCCCACCCCAGTTACAAAATCATGCGTGTGAAACTTTTGAAGATTCTAAAGCAGTATAGAATCTAAAGAATTTTTCATTCAATAAAAAAAGTAACAAAAAATAAAATGTAAGTGATTCAAAAGAAGAAAATAAAAATAGCTCTTAAAAAAAGATTATCAATATTTTGGAGCCCTCCTGCTATGGATAATAATAAATCTTCCAGCTGATTAATTCAATAGGGAAACCGGCATGTGAAAACTTTTTCATACAACAATAATTGTTTTTATTAACTTCTTAGTTCAGTAAATATAAACCAAATACCTACCGGGTGCCAGCACTGTGCTAATGCTATGGTCCCACCTGACTTTGGGTAACACGTAGACCAGAGGGAAATAAAGGCCCTTAAGGAGAACATCACTATGTTCTGGTTTCCTAAGTTGTAAAATCAAGCCACTCCAAATGCTGCCTGTCTGCTCCCCAGGGTGCTTGCAAGACCATGGTTAATGGTCCCAAGATGCTCTGAGAAGGATAACATGCTGCAGAAACCCAGAACTGCAGACACTAATCACACCATCCTCTGGAAACCAGAGTCTGACTCCACACACGTCACATCCACCCACAACACCTCCGGGAACAGAAATGCAGCAACTTCACTCAGGCGCACATGAGGTGAGGCACTGATTCAAAGGTCTGTAATCAGGAAGCCTCATTTACGCTCCAGATCTGTTTTAGCTGAAAAACTCACCACCTTGGAGTAGGTGGTTCTGGGAAATAGAGAAAAACAAAAATATTCATGGACATCTGTGTGTCATCAAATAATACAAGAATCTAAGTACATTGGCCATTATTTTGCCCTTTGTGGTAACTGCCATGGGTGGGTGGGGCCCATGTCTATTTTTTTATACACTTGGTCCAAAGAAGTGCTTGGCCCAAAGAGGAAGCCCAAAGCATAGTACACTAGTGTACGACGTCTTCCCACTGAATCAACAGCTAAAAGGTTAGATTCGTTTTTAAATGCACTAAATTCATGTTTTTGATCAACATCTATTCATTGTACATCTACAGCAGACAAGACACCACGCCGTGCAGAATGAGGAAACAGAAGCAGGGCCCTAAATACAAACCCTTACATCCCATCCTGTGGTCAGAACATCCCAGGAGCTTCCCATAGGCTGCAAGTAGGCAAGACTTCAGAACGCTTAAAACACATTTTTGTCTATCTTTGATATTTTAATTTTCAGATTAAATCTTTTATTTCTGTATCCATTCATCTACTTGACAAGGATTTGTGTACACTTGATCTTTGTTTCCTGTAATCGTACTTTTAAAAAGGGTCTTAATTCAATTCTATTACTAACAATTGAAGATTATAATGGAGTTAAGGTTATAAATATCAGTATCAAACTAATCTCTCCTGGCCAGTGGCATCTACTACAACAAGTCTGATTTTTCTCTTTCATGGAAATCGGAGCATGAATGTATGTTAATCCTTTTCCTTTTGCAGCATATTTATACTTACATACATTTAAATATTTCCTTCCCATAGCTACTAAATTCCTTATTACTGCATATATTTGAACAATGTTTATTTTAAATATGCTAGATAATTGTGCTTTAATACTCTTATATAATAGAATTAGAATTCTACTTTAGGGCTTCCCTGGTGGTGCAGTGGTTGAGAGTCTGCCTGCCAATGCGGGGGACACGGGTTCGAGCCCTGGTCTGGGAAGATCCCACATGCCGCGGAGCAACTAGGCCTGTGAGCCACAATTACTGAGCCTGCGCGTCTGGAGCCTGTGCTTCGCAACAAGAGAGTCCGCGATGGTGAGAGGCCCGCGCACGCGGTGAAGAGTGGCCCCCACTTGCCGCAACTAGAGAAAGCCCTCGCACGGAAACGGAGACCCAACACAGCCATAAATAAATAAATAAATAAAAAAGACGTTCTATTTCACTGTCTTTATTAAAAAAAAAAGAAAAAAAAGAATTCTACTTTAAATAGAATTGAACACTTTGCAATGGGCATTCATATTTCTTTTCTATCACATTTACTTTCTATCACTCAGATGCTATAACTCCATAAGGAAGATCCACAGCCTGGGGAGCCCATTCCACAGCCTTCGGAGGAGCAGCCCCCTTCCAGATGCAGTTAGCTGATCTTTGGCTTGCATCCCCAAGAAAAATTAAATCCACAATCCTTCATATATCTATGTTCACAAAAAAATATATATAAACATGTACATAACTGAAAACGGGTTCATTACCAATGGTTTCATTATTCTTGTTCTTTTGCAAAAGCAAAAAAGAAGTTCTAGGGGAGACATTAGTGGGTTTCGCTCCATTCTTGAAGGTAAAATATTTTCAAGGGATAAATCTGAATGAATATTCCTTAGAACTTTAGAAAATTGTTTCAGCATCCTCTTCAACTTTCTAAGTGCTTCATGATGACATCTAAGTATCAGCTAAAATGTCCACCCACAGTGTCTACTGAGCAGGTTTTTTTCAGGTACAACCGGTCAGTGAACTAAGAGTCTAGGGGTCGTCTGTTTCCCCAGCACAGAGCTCAGTGCTGGTGGATCCCACATCTAATCTCCACAGACACCGTGAAAAGCCTATTACACAGCTCTAGAGTCTAGCAACTTTTAATTAAGCTTGATTCTTATTAATAATTAAACAGATGTGAATACTTGTGTGGGCAGTTTAAATGTAAATTTCTGATCTTCATCCGACACTGCAGGATGACAGCCCAGGTGGTGTTTTAGGTTGATTTTTTTTTTATATTCTTCATTATACAACACTATGCAAATGAAAACATCTTTAAACCAGAAAGTAGACAGCCATCCTTTTCTATCCATTAGTTTGTAAACAAATGTAATACTTGATTTTACCTTACGTTGGTTATCAATGCATTCTTTTAAAACATTAGGTTATTGATATATTCTAAAACTTTCTGATTAGATCTTTTATTTCTTCATTATCCATTTGAAAAGTTACTTGGCAGAATAATGGCCCCCAAAGATGTCCATGCTCTAATCCCCAGAATCTGAGAATACGTTTCCTCATATGGCAAAAAGGATTTTTCAAATGTGATAACGGAATCACTTTGCTGTACAGCAGAAATTAACACAACATTATAAATCAACTACACTTTAATAGAATATTTTAAAAAACCTTTAGGATTGACTGTTTAAATCAGAACTGATCTCAGATACACGTTAAGTTCAACTTCATATTACAAATATTATTTTGAAAATGGAAACCTTTCCAACTATCTTGTGATGCTTCTTTGTTTCCATCACTATTTCAGTAACTAAAAATCAGCCCTGCATTAGTGGGAAACACCTCTGATGGGGCAGTTCTGGAGGCCTCCTTCCTCCCCTCTCCTGCCCTGCTCTTCCCTTCCAACCTCAACTCCTTCCCTTCTTTCTTCCCTCTGTCCCCATCATTCCTGTACACCCAAACCAACAAGGACCACAGAAACTTTTTATTAACCTCTGTTTATGCCTCAGTGCAGCATATGTAATCAGCACCAGGGGCAGGAAGAAGGAAATGAGCCTCTGATTCCTCTTCTGGGAGCTGTAATCCCACAGGAAAGACACAGAGGCCAAGTGGTTGAATGGGCAGACGGGGGCAGTGGGGTGGGTGACGGGAATGTGATCATAAAAGCAGGATGGATACAACAGTGAGGCAGAGTAAATCATCCCTGTGTGAGGATAAAGGATGAGACCCAGGACAGAGGGCGTTAAACAAACAGAAGCCCAGGCAGCCCAAGGACCAGGAGAGAGTGAGCCCCGCAGCCTCTGCAGGAGCCTGGAGCCGAGAGCCTCATGGGCAGCAGCTCCAGAGAACCGCAGTTCGTTCACCGAATCTGGCGGCCAGGTGTTCATGAGGCGCACGTGAAGAGGAAGGGCGGGGCTTACGAGCCCAGCCCTGGGAAAGGCAGAGGCACACGTGCAGAAGCAGACACGTGGCACCAAGAGGTCACTTTTAATGTAAAACTGAACCGGGGATGGGATGCATCTCCACGGGGGGCCCCTGCTCCCAGCTCTGGTCCACACGAATGCAGACTTATCTGCTTATTTAGCTGTTTCTTCATAAGGCGGTGCTGGGAGAGGCTCATCTGGTCAAGCTCAGAGCCTTTGTCCTTGCCTTGTCCCCCCCACCACTGCTGACTGATGTGGACACCCCGGCACGCGGGTGTTTAAACGCAGGATCGGGAGAAGCAGAAGGGCAGCAGGTGGGAGGGCACAAGAGACCAGAGGTGACAGAGTAGCAAACCATCTCAGATGGAGGATCGGGAAGACCAGGCCCGGAGAAAACTCCCCAGGACGGGGCAGGGGACAGGAGTGGCCTGTAACTCTGAGGTTGTTGGCGGGACATCACTCAGGGAGTTGCCAGAAGACGTGTTTTTGCTCTAGGCTGACCTTTCTCAAGGTCAAATGGCTGGGCTGCCCTGGAAGTTGGTGGACCCCTTGTCTCACCAGAAGGGTTTAGGCAGGAAGGAAAGCGCAGCAGGCGGAAGGGGGTTCTTCTAGAGAGGACCTCCAATGTCCCCACCACCCTGCACATGGATGGGATTTTCAATACTCTGACCAAGTGCAAACACCTCTCACCACGATACATGTCATTACAAGTAAACACAATCATTGTTAGAGTATGAAAGCTTTTTATGCACATCCGCTGGGTGTGTGAGATCTGATGTGATATAATCACGTAGCATCTATTTCAGTCATTCCAGGAATGGAAAACACGCTGTAAAACTTCATAGCTGTTTGTTCTGTCAGTGCTTGTAGTAGCTGCGTGGCAGAATGACTCCTAGGGATGAATGAGGTGGTTTCGTGTTGCAAGCAGGGCTGCCCTTCACTCCTCCTGGAATGTTCCCCCTCAGGGTCTTGGCGCTGTTGGATCCTCCATGCTCAGACTGAGCCCCTTTCTCTGAGCTCAGACAGACTCCCGCATCAGACCACCTGCTCAGACACTGCATGCATGTCTTGTGGCCTCCGTGCACATACTGGGTGGCTTAAAACAGAAATGCACTGCCTCACAGTTCTGGAGGCTGGAAGCCTGCAATCCAGTTGCCTGAAGGCCCTGGGGTAGAACCGTTCCTTCCCTCTTCCAGCTTCTGGTGGTGGCCAGTCCGCCTCAGCGCCCCTCGTCCTGCAGCTGCATCACTGCAGTCACTGCTCACTCATCACGTGGTGTGGTGTCCTCCCAGTGTGTGTGTCCGTCTGTCTGTCTATCTCTGTCTGCACCTCCATGCCTCTTCTCTCTTCTTATAAGGACATCAGTCACACTGGATTAGGGTCCACCCTACTCCTGTATCACTTCATCTTAATTACATCTGCAATGTCCCCATTTCCAAATGAGGCCGTGTACTGAGGTACAGCGGGGGCGGCGGTAAGGTTTCAGCATACCTTTTTGAGGGACACAGTTCAACTCATAACAGGTATCTTAAACATAACATATCTAAATGGAATCTCTTAATTCTAACCCCAAACACTTCCTGACCTCTTTACTTCATTTCAGTAAATGTCACCATGGTCCCTCCAGTTGATGGATGAAAAACTTGGGAGAAAGCATGGATTTTTCTGCCTGCATCACAGTTCACACCCAATTCATCAGCAAAGCCTGCTGATTTACCTCCAGAGTGTACACTAATCCAACCCACCCCTTCCCCACTGACAGCGAGCCCAACCCCTCACCTCTGTCTGGGACCACGGAGGCACCAGCCTTCCCAGGATTCCCCCCATTACCTGTCTTGTTCCCCCACCAGGCATTTTCCACGGAGATCTTTTGAAGACATGAATCTTGTCATATAATCCATGACTTAAAACCCTGTAAGGCTGCCCACAGCACTGAGAATGAAATGAACACTCCTTACCAAGCCTACACGCCCTGACGGCTAGCTCTCCACCTGGGTCTCACATCCATCCCCACCATCCACACGGGCTTCCTTTCACATCCTCAGAACAGGTAAGCCTTTTACTCCTGGGGGCCTTTGTACTTCCTGTGTAGAATCAGAGTCAACCCCTGATTTTCAGCCTGACTTGTTTTTCCTCCCTCAAGTTTCAGTTTAAATGTCTCCTCGTCACAGAGGCCTTCCGAGATCAGACCAAGTAAAACATTTTTCCGCTTTCTCTCAGGGCCTGGAACAGCCCCGCTCATGGCTCCCCTAGAGCAGCGTTTGATATCCATACCCCTGCCATGCCTCACACTGGGCAGAATGTCCTTACTTCCCCACCTGAGACACATTCGTGAGAAGAAATGCTAATTTCTGATTGTCACTGAGATGTCTTGATTGTTTGTCATGCAGCAAAAGCTGCCTGATACACTTTGCATCTCACCACCCTGTTTACTTTCTCCACAGCACTAATTACAATCTGTAACAGAATTATTTACTTGACTATTTCCTTGCTTACTGCAATCACTAGCAAGTGACTCCTTGAAGGAAGAAGGCATCTCAGCCTGATGTGAGCCCCAGAAGTGCTGGTACGAGGGGTGCAGGAACTCCCTTGGGGGCCGAGTCTATCTATTCTTCATCTGACCCAATATTGCACTCTTTTTTAAAAAAATGCTTTTCTATGAAACAAGTTAAAAACTTCAATTTCCTAGTTTTCAAAGTATGGGATTTAGAGACTGGTTTAAAACAAAACAAAACAGAAAACAATTCTTCCCTCAGCAAGAAAAGACAACACAGGAAGAGGTCACTTGTTAAAAGATTAGGTGTAACTTTTAATAATATTCTGTGGGATTCCATAGTTTGTCATCCTTGACTCTTCTCTGTCTGATGGGCCCCATCAGTGTCTCAGCATCACTGCTGGACGCTAAGGCTCCAGGGAGCCTGATGATTCAAATGTCTGCACCAAGTGGTTTCCTGCAGGAACATTCCTGCTCAGCTGAAACTGAGCTGGCACTGGGGGTGCAGTTATTTCCCATCATTAGTTCAAGTCAAAATGCAAAATTATGTATTTCTGACTCACACATTTGCAGACCCGCTGTTTTCCTGTCTGTGCCTGGCACTAATGAATTGCTGGATTTTTCTAGAAAAATAAACTATCACAGTTCTTGGAGCTGTGGACAAGATCATCCGAACTGCCCAATAATTGCAGAGTGGGGTTTTGAAAACATTAGAATCGCAGGTCTCTAGTTGTCTGCTGACCGCTAAACAGAAGGTAGCAAGAGGGACAGACAAAATGATACTTCATATTTCACAAAGTGAGGCCTTTCTTTCTAAACAATTAACTGATCTCACTAATTGAATCCTTTCTTGAAGCCTGAGGCAGGCCTCACAGGCAGCTTTAAGAATACTTGGAATTCACCATTTTGGAAGCAAGTTACTATCCTGCTACTGGATTCTTCCATCTTACACTTCAGGCTAGTTCTTGTTATCTTTCAAACTGAAAAACAAACAAACAAAAAAAAACAAACAAATGTAAACCCAAAAGAAAATCAAAGAAGTCCAGGAGGTAAAAAAGTAAGAAAGCAGACGGTATTAAAAGCTATCGATATTTCGCCACCCAAAGTGGACATACTCGCTTAGCAGAAATGCACCAACAGCAGTTTTGCCTACAAGTGGATATGGAACACACCCACTGCGGACTCTGACCTCCATCCTCCTGGAAGCATGTCTGCGGGCGGTGGGGGGAACTCCACACCAACTGCCAAGTTCACGTCTCAGCTCCTTTACTCAAGAGTGGTGAGAATGCACGCTCTCTCTGCCCAGGGTCCCCGTCAGTACAATGGAGATGACAACCAAAATATCCATGTCATTTTCAGTTGCAATTAAAATATATTACACTCTGGAAACAGTGTCTTTTAAGTAATAAGCCACTGTGTATGTTTCTTATTACTTTTGATCCTCACAAATCTTACGGGAGGTAAACATGGCAAGTATCAGCATTTGTTATTTCATAGGAAATATTTAAGGTTTGAGTGGACTGGCCAAGGATGCATACAAACCATGGTTCAGCCTTGCAGGACTGCCCCCTGCCCCGCCCTGCCCACCCTTCGCCTGAACTCCCGGAGGCTCAAACGTCCAACTTCTGTTTCCCCAATACCGTCTTCCAAACCCCGCTGCTATATTATGTATTATGTATTATCTGTTAATGTATCCGTTTCTCCCACTAACCCGTAAGAGGCTTAGGACAGAGACCACACACTCAGCTCTGTATTTTCAGCTCCCAGACAGGATGGGGGCGGGAGGCATCAGTTAAATGTGTATGGAACCGAACCAGACACAAGAAAGAGAAACAGGAAAGACCTCTGCCCTGGAAGTAACTGTCAGAAGTGACTTTGGCAGCCCTTGAGCTGATATGACCCCATCCAAGTTCTGTCCAGGATTTATGGTTATTAGACTTGACTCTGCCCAAGAGTGTTTGGTGACACAAGACCAAAATGCATGAAAGATCAGTGCCGTCACTGCTGGGCTGTGTGGGAAGCGGCATGAGCCTGGCCACACTTTGATGATGGAGAGAGAGTGGGACAAACTAAAGCTGGTGCAGAATTCACCGGCGGCTGGGGCGGGGGGGGGAATCTGAACAGAACTCGGGGTGCAGGTGAGACTTGGAGGGATAAATGGGAACAGCATTTGAGATGAGGGAACAGAAGGAGCAGCCCGTGACCCTGAGCTCCAGACACCCATTCGACTATGGGCAGGACCCCACCAGCCATGCAGCCCCCAGGGGCTGTCGGGCAGTCATGGTCCTGCCGGGAGCTCCAGTAATGAGGCTCAAGAGGTTAAAAAAAAAAAAGGTTATAAAGCAGAAACTAACACACCACTGTAAAGCAATTATACGCCAATAAAGATGTTTTAAAAAAAAAAAAGGAATCAAATTGATAGTCAAACAGGAAATATCATTATAAATTTAATTTTCAAGATAATACAGGCTTTGCATGAGAGCTATACCTAAAAGTCATCTGGGATCACCAGTAAGTTCACATTTATTTGTATGGTTTTCTTCAGAAACCAGGGTTGGTATCTTTAATTTAATTTAAACATCTGTCCTAGGTAATTGGTTGATGGATGAACAGGATTTCAGTGGATTTCAGTGGGGTTTAAGTTCCATCTGGGATACACTTTCACAATTATGCTGTACAAATAAATGTAAAAATCATTAACATTAATTGAAAATAGCCATTCACTGTAACTCCAGGACTAACAGTGATCTTGATATAACATTTAGAGTTTCAGTCCAATACTGAAATTTCAGTTTATGACTTGGTAAGTGGTTTTTCCATTTGAGAAGGGTTATTTTTTTCTTTTTAACACTAGAATAGACTTAAAAATAATTGTTAAGTAGACTAAAAGAGTTTCACTAAAGTGAGGTCTTTTTTGATAAATTCTTCAAAAACTGTGTCTGAGAAGGACACCACAGAAGCAGGGACTAGCGGTTCATGGTTAGTTCAGGGTGACCTGCTGGGTCCTTGGGTCACTCGGGTGCCGTCACAGCAGAACAAGCAGTAGGTACTTGGGTTTATAATCTGATGTTTAAGTTTACGTGCGGTGGCGGATGTGTGATGGCTGGTCCCCGAGTCTGTCCTTGACGTTTTCCAAAGTGGACTTGGACACTGCAAGTCTGCGGTTTCAGCAATGTGTTTCTTCAGATGGATCCTCATGGATTCTGGAGAGAGAAGGAACTGACCATCTCGTGGGCTCAGAACTACACGTGGCCACCCTGAGTCAGCCACAGGCCTGAGAATATCTGTTTGGGTCTTTCTTGTGCTCGGTGTTTTATCAGAAAGCCTGCTGGTTCATTTCTGCAGCAAGGATTCGCCAAGCGCCCTCCAGTCAACGACCAAGTTCAGTGTCACAGGAGACAGAGTTGAACAAACTTCAGCTCGGATGGCAAAGAACACTTCACTTTGCATCCAAAATGTGTGTGTAGGGCGGGGTAGGGGGGGAGGCCGAACACATTAACTGTGAAATCTCATTAAATTACTGTAGCAAGAGCTCACCATTACATTTCCACAATCACAGTGAAAATGGCATCTAGGCCTTCTTCACATTCGATTTGAAAACATAGCTGGATTGGGCTCACATGGCAACACTGCTGGGCCGCCGCCCTGCCAACCCAAACATATCACGTCCAAGAGGGACCTCTGGTTTTCCTCTGTCGACGTTGCTCTGCCCTCCATCCCAGCAAACAAGCTCCGCCACCCAGCCCGTCGCTAACACGTGAAACCAAGGACTTTTCTTAGGTCCTCGCCCGTCCTCCCTGCACATTTCATACCAAATCCATCCCAGTGTCCTGTTGATTTTTCCTCCCAAATAAGGCTTTTTTAAACTGAAGTATAGTTAATTTACAATATTGCATTAGTTTCAAACGTACAGAAACGTGATTCAGTTATATATATATGTGTGTGTTTGTGTATACACACACACATATACATATACACACATATATACACACATATACGTATACACATATTCACATACATATGTGTGTATATACACACATATATATACACATACACATATATATTGATATATACACACACATACATATACCTATACACATATACACATACATATGAGTGTATACACACATATATATTGATATATACACACACATATACATATACACATATACCTGTACACATATACACATACATATGGGTGTATATACACACACATATACACATATACACATACATATATACACACACATATATACATATACACATATGCACATATATATATGTGCATACACACACACACACAGACATACTTTTTTCAGATTCTTTTCCATGATAGGTTATTACAAGATACTGAGTAGAGTTCCCTGTGCTCTACAGTAGGTCCTTATTGTTTACCTATTTTATATTAATCCCAAACTCCTAATTCATCTCTTTCCCCCCAAATAAGGTTTTGAATATGTGCCCTTTATCTCTGCTGCCACCATGCTGGCCGGGCCTCTTCCTTGTTCCCGCGGCCTCCAGACGCCTCCCTCTCGGCCTCAGATGGAGCTTTTACACAAGCAGATCAGACCTGCCATCGTTGTGCTTGACGCTTCTCCCCCACCTCTGCCCACTCCGACCCCTGATGACGGCAGACCATCCACCCCGGGTCCCTCTGCCCCAGGCCCTTCCCCATTTTATCACAGTACACAACCCAACTTGCAATTATGTTATTGTCACTTTCCTTGTTTGTTATCTGGTCTGCCTCCCTCACTAGGTTGCAAGCTCTATGAACTGGTCTGAACAACCTTAACTAGCTAGAAAATATTTTTATCTCCTCTGAAATATCTGGCGATTTTTACTCCCTTTAAGTAATATAAGAAGGCAATGTTCTGCATCCAATCTTTCATTTCAATGCTTCTCATACTACGTTATTTCTGAAGAATTTTTAATAACAAATTACCACCCAAATTTCGGCCAAGAGACCAACCCCTTGTCGTGCTGTTAATGTAAATAAATTAGACTAAGGTGCCAGGTGTCTGAAGACGTACTGACCACCCAGGGTCAGATACATGGGCTCGATGGGCATGAGAACTGCCAGGCAATTTACTCCTCAATTATGAGATGTTTGATAAGGCCAAAAATTCCACATGGACGGAAAAATGTATCCAGGAATCAAGAAAATACACTGTTGCTTTTTTATTATTCTCCATAAAACATCCTTTAGTTTTGTAACCACCTCTCATATATTATCTGAAAGGTCCCCAAGGACCCCCTTCCTTCTCTTCAGTGATGAGAGAACGTGGACCCAAATATGCGACTTGCCCAAGATCAGACAACCTTCCAGTGGCTACTGGGGGTGGGGTGGAGGGGCTGACATCAGTTAGAAAGCTCTAGCATTTATTCACCTGATACCTCTGTCAAGTTTTACTTCTGCCCTGGTTTCTGAAGCCCGGATGTAATGTCATCTCGGCTCAAGCCCCAGTGAAGACCTATAAACCCTGGTCTCCTCTGGGTCCACGGAGAGGACCAAGCAGGGCTGGTGCTGCCACTTGCAGATTCTTGGCAAGACCTAGTCCAGGGCTGCACACATTCAAGATGACTCACTGACTGGGATGGGAAAGTATCCCATAAAGACTAGCATCTAGGAAAAGGTATTTCACTAAATAATCACATTCTTTACTAACTTGGGCTTAGTTCTGGACACTCTGCAAAATGCATTTCTGCTTAGCAGAATTTGAGGAGCCACTTCAAACAGACCACTCACCACAACGAAATCTTGTTTTTGTAATTTTTTTAACTGGCCCATCAGGATCTTGAGTAAGCTCACTTTTGTCTCAAAAAAATTGACTTCATACATCATGACTTTTAAAGTTATACTCCGCTCTTAATTCTTTGATTTTACAACAGAAACGAACAACTGGTGAATACTGCTAGAATTTTAAAATTACCCTGTAATTTCTTAAAGCACAGCTGAGTTTTACAACTCTGGGATCATACTATTTTGATATTTTAATCATCTTCACAAAGGTGATATTCAAATTGTACTATTTTTATATTTTTAGATTTTTCCAGAAATAATATTTAAGTTATTTGACCAGCTGTCTGACCCAGACAGCAACTACTCAGAACCAACGCCAGTTGTATCATGGGGGCAGGTCCTGAAGGCCATCAGGTGAGCCAGGTGTAACCCGCTGGTTGCTGCATCATAAGGTGATGTCGTGGTCCTGGAGGAGGAGCTGGGACGTCAGGGCAGTGGGGTGCGGTGGGCGGGGGGGGGGGGCGGGGGGGCAAGTTCAGGGTGGCGGCTGTTCATTAACCTATTGGGTGTGTTTTCATACAATCTGTAATCCGTTTGGCTGCACAGGTGCACCCCAGCTGAACATCAGCCCGACTCTTTATCGTCATATCACATCTCCCAGATGTAAGACAAAACTCTCTCTCTCTCACATGCACACAGATATTTACAGCCAACTCTAATGATGATACAATAATAATCATGAGCTTATCTATGAAACAGAAACACACTCACAGACATAGAGAACAGAGTTGTGGTTGCCAAAGAGGAGGGGGGTGGGGGAGGGATGGATTGGGAGTTTGGGATTAGCAGATGCAAACTATTATACATAGAATTGGATAAACAACAAGGTCCTACTGTATATAGCACAGGGAACTATATTCAACATACTGTGATAAACCATAATGGAAAAGAATATGAAAAAGAGGGACTTCCCTGGTGGCGCAGTGGATAAGACTCTGGGCTCCCAATGCAGGGGGCCCGGGTTCAATCCCTGGTCAGAGAACTACATCCCACATGCATGCTACAACTAAGAGTTCGCATGCCACAACTAAGGAAACTGCCTGCTGCAACTAAGACCCAGTGCAACCAAATAAATAAATTTAAAAAAAGAATATGAAAAAGAATGTGTGTATATGTATAACAGAGTCACTTTGCTGTACAGCAGAAATTAACACAACACTGTAAATCAACTATACTTCAAAAAAATTTTTTTTAAATTAATAATCATGAGAACTTACACTTTTGAGGACCTGTCTTATGCCAGGCATACCTGACATTAATTATCTTATTTAATTTGAACAACAAACCAATGAAGTGAAAAGCTTCTGTGAATGGCAGAAATGTAAACCCAAACGAACACAGCGGCTGAGCGCCTTCTGTCCCAACATGGATTTTCAGGTCTCCAGTATGGTCTGTAGGACAGAGGACTACATTTGAAACAAATGAAGCTCAGGGATCTTTTAATGAGACCACAGGGATTTCTGCAAAGGAATAAATTCCACTTAGCCTGCTCTGGCCATTCATTTCCATGTCTGCAGACAGAAGGTAATAGCATCCTCCCATTACATCTGTACCTCACCTGGGAATAGGATGTGCTGAGTGTCAGCCCCTGCTGTCCTGGTGCAGGGAGCTATTCTTGGACTGGCCCAGAGCAAGCGTATAGACTTCAGCCACTCTGGCTAGTCCAAGAGCACCAGGGCAAAACACACAGATGCTGCTGGGAGGATTTTGAAACAAAAAGACAGGTGTGTGGTCCTTCAAAAGGGTAGTATGATCAAAGCCAGAAGGCAAGTGCCTTTCAATTTGAAAACATTACTGTACACAAGCAGAAACTATCTGTACACACGTGCATGCGTGTGTGTGAAAGTGTACATGACTGAGACCTTGAGTTATCTAGAGAAAGGCTATTCTTGCAGACCACTCACCCTAGATGCTTTTTTTTAAATTATTTATTTATTTATTTATTTAATTTATTTATTTTTGGTTGCGTTGGGTCTTCGTTGCTGCACGCGGGCTTTCTCTAGTTGTGGCGGGTGGTGTCTACTCTTCATTGCAGTGCGCGGGCTTCTCATTGCGGTGGCTTCTCTTGTTGCGGAGCACAGGCTCCAGGCACGCGGTCTTCAGTAGTTGTGGCACACGGGCTCAGTAGTTGTGACTCGCGGGCTCCAGAGCACAGGCTCAGTAGTTGTGGCACACGGGCTTAGTTGCTCTGCGGCATGTGGGATCTTCCCCAACCAGGGCTTGAACCCGTGTCCCCTGCATTGGCAGGTGGATTCTTAACCACTGCACCACCAGGGAAGCCCCCTAGATGCTTTTGAAGCCAGACATTCAAGAACCCTTTTGGAACCTGGCCATTAAGTCACCCACCCTGAATCCACAGTAGGCCTGAGCAGGACTGTCCTGGTGATTCAGAAGAGAGGGTAGAAGGATGCCCAACCCTTCCCAGCCAGGACAGCTCTCAACTCTCCTCCCCCTGCAGGTCAAGCACGGGGGGACGGGGCACCAGTGACCAGCGCACCGGCCATCCTTCTTCCGCCTGGTCAGACAAGGACGGGTGGGGAGGGTATAAGAGCTGACAGGCCCTGAGCATCCCCTCTGAGCCTGACAGTCATGTCACGGGATGCTCTCTCAACAGCCCTGGGGTGGGCACTATTCTTACCTGCATCTCACAGATGAGAAAACCAAGGTGCAGAGGCGCCAAGTGACTGACCAAACCCTAAGCCAGTCAGCAGGGGAGGCAGGATCTGATTCGAAGTTCGTGTAATTCCCAGTCTGGACACACGGCCACGGAAATTTTAGATTCTGGGGCCGACTCTGGTTAGTGAGGGTGGGGACTCCCCTCCCTCCCGCCAACCAAACACAGACGAGGTCTGGGGTCTGCACATGCGTCCCATCTGTTACCATGTGCATTTAGAGTGTGATGGATGTCAGAGTTAGCATGATGTTGACTTAGAGAAACACATGTTTCACCAGATTTTTGACAGCGCTACCTACGAACACAGGAGGGGCACGTCCTTGACAAATGTTTGACTCCTGGCAACTGTCTCAATGCCTGATGTCAAAATAACTGCATTGCACTGAAAAAGCCAGTCTCAAAACATAAACAGTCTAACAAGAGTCAGACGTACACAGTGCAGGCCGGAAACGAAGCTCTTTCTGCCCGTGAACCCACTGTCCCCAGAGCACAAGCCCTGCTGTCACAGCAGTCCCTCCCGGAGGAAGCCACAGTTTGACTGAAAACTAGCACATGACCCACCAGCCCTGGGCTGCTCAACGCAATTAGGTGTATCACTGCTGCCCGCAAAGACAGGTCACGCCAACCAAGTAGCGGTTTTCCCAACATCCCCCCCGATATACCACCTGCAGATTTTCCCGAGCTGGGTTATAACTCAACAATGGAGAAATTTAAACAATCTAATGTTGTGATGAGTTGAAACTAATGGGAGAGAAAAACTCAGATTTTTAATTTTGATATTTTGTAAAAGTGCCCAAACTCCAGGCTTCCTCAGTGACCTCCTCACCCCGTGCTGTGCGGACAACTTCCCAGGGGACCTGGAAACGACACTGGTCTCTTCGTTCTGCAAAAGGTAGTAAGTACTGCCTGCTCTTCTCTTCTGAAATATCTGACCCCAAAGCTTTACTTTGCTCTCTTCTGACTTAAACAGGAGCTACGTTATTTTCTCTATGTAAAAAGGAGGAGTAAAGTCCATTTATAAACTAAATCAGCTACCTTTTCAGCATCGTCTGGGCTCAGTCCTGCCCACCCTCTCACCACCCCTTAGGGGAGCTGAAACAAACACACAGGCTTTCCTGTGCTGCAAAAAATCTCCCAGGATGGACTATGCGGCCCACATCCTCATTCTGAAATTGGGTGTCATGTATGTGTTCACCAAGCTCTACCTTCCTGACTGCCGAGCAGGTTCCTTTCTCAGCAACGACAGAAATGAGTGAGGACAAAACTCAAGACCTTCTCCACTCCGGTTCTCAAGTGCATGGAAAGCCAATTCATCTGAGAGAACAAGTCACTCTGCAGAGCGTACAGCTAGGGATGGAGCCGAGGGCTACTTGGGGCTCCTCCGGCTGGAATGGACACAGCGCAGTGGGCGGGTGCCCAGAGAGGGGAGGTTCCAGGCCAATTATCAGGAAGTAGAAAGAATACCAAAAGACCTCCAATATGAACAGGAAGTCGTTTTGTCCCTGAAAAAGGTCCACAGAGGGTTAAAAAGTAAGATAATGATGATGAATCAATGTCCCCAAAACTCGGTACCTGTGGGAGGATGCACGACACAGGTGCAACACATACCTGTAAATAAGTGAACTCCTAACAAAGCACCGATACCCCGACCTAAAAGCCCATGGGTTCTCCCCTAAGAAGCAGCAGTAACATCTGTGCTACAGGCACTTGTCAGAGGCAGAAACTCAGCATCTGCCCTTCCTACCCTGCCTGTGAGCCAGAAGTCCGTGTCTGGAGGTGGGCCTCGGAGCACAGGCTCGGCCCCGGCAGAGCTGGGGACACGAGGGAACAGTCAAAAGCAGGCCCTGGTGCAGGCAGTCGGAGCCACCTGGAAGCCCAGGTACAAGCTTGCCAGGTGATTCTACATGATCACGGCACTGAGAACCTTGGCCAAAAGCAAATGCATCCCTTTGTTGCCTTGGAGAATCTGAATTTTCATCTCGCGAATAAGATAAGCAAGGAAATAGCTGTGGTTCTTTTATTTACTGAAGCGATTGTCAGAGTGGGGTTCACAGCCTCTAACGGCCTCCTCTTCCTGAGGATGAATACGTGGAACCAACTCCAAGCTGCAGCGGGAAGAATTGCTCCGCTTCTGAGAAACCCACTAGTTTTCATCCCAAGGACTCGGAATTCTTCACAAACTACTTCCCTCTTTGACCTGACTACTTAAATGCTTGGAGTTTCCTATGAACCCACCTCTGCTAAAGTCTGCAGAACCTTGGGAATTTTATCCCTGGATTTTTCTATTTTCTATGCTATGTATCATGCTATATGCTATTAGATGGATAGAATAAGTCATTTTACATCCTATTTGGAATAAAGAGAGATATAAATAAAAGATCAAATATACTTAATTAAAAATTATATAAGTATTTTGTATGGAATTTTTGACAGTCTTGAAGGCACTGAATTATTGAAGGCTGGTTTCACCAGTGTAACCAGCATTGTCCTATTAAGTTTGTCCTGTGGAATAAACTGGGAGAAAGTAACATTAAAATTAATTTCCAAAATATAAAAACAGCTCAATATTAAAAAAAAAAAACAATCAAAAAATGGGCAGAGGACCTAAATAGACATTTCTCCAAATAAGACATACAGATGGCCAACAGGTGCATGAAAAGATGCTCAACATCACTAATCATTGGAGAAATGCAAATCAAAATTACAATGAGGTACCACCTCACACTGGTCAGAATGGCCATCATTTAAAAATCTATAAATAATAAATGCTGGAGAGGGTGTGGAGAAAAGGGAACCCTCCTACACTGTTGGTGGGAATATAAATTGGTGCAGCCACTATGGAAAACAGGACGGAGGTCCCTTAAAATCTAAAAACAGAGCTACCATATGATCCCGCAACCCCACTCCTGGGCATGTATCTAGTAAGATGAAAACCATAATTTGAAAAGGTACATGCACCCCAATATCCATAGCAGCATTATTTACAATAGCCAAGATATGCAAGCAACCTAAATGTCTATCGACAGAGGAATGGATAAAGAAGATGTGGTACATATATACAATGGAATATTGCTCAGCCATAAAAAAGAATGAAATAATGCCATTTGCAGCAACATGGATGGACCTAGAGATTATCATACTAAGTGAAGTCAGACAGAGAAAGACAAATATCATATGATATGGCTTATATGTGGAATCTAAAAAAATGATACAAATGAACTTATTTACAAAACAAACTCACACAGAAGTTACCAAAGGGGAAATGGGAGAGGGAATAAATTAGGAATTTGGGATTAACAGAACAGATACACACTACTATATATAAAATAGATAAAAAGGTCCTATTGTATAGCACAAGAAACTATATTCAATATCCTGTAATAACCTATAATGCAAAAGAATCTGAATATATATATATATATATATATATATATATATATATATATATAAATATAACTGCATCACTTTCCTGTACACCTAAAATACTGTAAATCAACTATACTTAAATTTACAACATAAATAAACAAATAAATCTGGGTGAGAAGTTAGAATATGACGGACAGTATCACACGGTTTTCACTGGCTCAAATACTGTAAGAGGTCCTCAGCACACCCTAAGACTACTTTAGCATCTTAGTTTCTGTATAAATTTCTTCTTCTCCAGATCCCAGTCACCAGAATTACTATAAAATAACACAGCCATCAAAATCATACCACCTATTCACACAGAATTCATCATATTATATTTGGATAATGTAAATTACTTGCAAAGAAGAGCCACAAACCTTCCAACTGCTGAGCGGAGCAATATTATTTCTAAGGTGTATTTTCTTTCCCTAATTTTTAACCCAAACTTATTCAATGACAGGAAATTAAAAGGTAACCATGCCCCTGGCAAGTGTAAGCCAAGGCCCTTATTTAAGACTCTCCATTCATTCCAAAAGTTTTAGGTCCAATCCCAGTTCTCCTTTCACCCCACCATTTTTCAACACCCATGAGCTCTGGGATACGGTTCCCTGAATGCAAACTTCCTGCGTGAGGACAGGTCACACCTCTGGGGGAGGCATGGCACCGTAGCCATCAAACAGCACGGTAGTTAGGGAAGAGCCCTGAATCAGAATTCCAAACTGTGGAATTCTCTTCTGTGGGCTCTGCCACTTCTTACTTGGTGGCTTTTGATGAATTATGCAACTTCTCTTCAATTCAATTTATTCATTGGTAAAATGCAAAAGAAAAGAAATGAAATGAGCTCCATGCAACCCATAAGTATAGTTGAGACAGACAAATTAGATCACATATGATGCTTTTAGAAATTATAGACTTCAGAAACAAATTTATGGTTACCAAAGGGGAAAGGTGGGGGAGAGGATAAATTGGGAGACTGCGATTGACAAACATGCAGTGCTATATATAAAATAGATAACCAACAAGGACCTGCTGTACAGCACAGGGAACTCTATTCAATGTTCTGTAATAATCTATATGGGAAAAGAATCTGAAAAAGAATGGATATATGCATATGTGTAACTGAATCAATGTGTACACCTGAAACTAACACATTGTGAATCACCTGTATAAATATAAGAGAAAAATTAAATTAAAAAAGAAATTATAAAGGGCAATGATTAATTTTTCCAATTTTTTCCATGTTTCCACAGATACGTATCTGATGGGTCCTTACACAAAATAAGGGACCCAAGGGCATTGCCTACAGCATGACTAATTTACAAAATTGGTCCTAACAAAATTCACACTGTCTGTAGGATTCCACAGTGAGGATGAAAAGAAAGGAAGAGGGAAGGGAGAAGGGGAAAGAAAGGGGGCGGGAAGGAAATACACTGGGACACTTAAGAGTCATAAAGAGCAAGGTGCGGTCTGCACACACGCAGCCCAGGGGCAGAGCTGTGCTGGGCAATGATTAGGTGGCAGGAGCACACGCTCTGAAGAATTTAACACCCGGGCACTGACTGGACTTCTTCCCGACAAATGAAACGTTCTATAGGCAGAAAGAGGAAAAAAAGCAATGCCAAGTTCCAGAATATGGTAGAGACATCGTTTTAACAGATTTCTTGAAAACCAGGCTGCTTTGGGGAAGGTTTCTGTGATGCCCCACGTTCTGGCTTTATTTTACAGTATTCTCTCCTTGCAAATATTCAGGCAAACCCTGTGAATTCTCCTAACCCATTCTCCCCTTTCTTCTCATCCCCTGGACCTAAGTAACCCCCTTCTTAAGTTGGATCCATTTAAAATGCACACGAACACACTCCCACACATGCACACGCACGTTTTCTTCCCCTTTCCATCACCACCCTCAGGATCAAAAATTAGTAAAGGGCCTCCCTGGTGGCGCAGTGGTTAAAAATCTGCCTGCCAATGCAGGGGACATGGGTTTGAGCCCTGGTCTGGGAAGATCCCACATGCCGCGGAGCAACTGGGCCAGTGAGCCACAATTACTGAGCCTGCGCATCTGAAGCCTGTGCTCCGCAACAAGAGAGGCCGCGATAGTGAGACGCCCGCGCAGCGCGATGAAGAGGGGCCCCCGCTTGCCACAACTAGAGAAAGCCCTCGCATAGAAACAAAGACCCAACACAGCCATAAATAAATAAATAAATAAACCCAAAGTTAAAAAAAATTATCTTTATTTTTCTAGAAAAAGAAAGTATAAATGAGTCCAAGTAAATGGGGTTAGTGGGAACTGTCTAAAAGGCCTTGAAATGCCACAGTTGGAGCTGTTTTGGAGAAAGCAGCTCCCTCTGGTGGAAACAGAACCTTGTCTCTGGACGGGTCACATTACACAGCCCAGAACTTGGGGTGTCTTCTGAAGGTGGGAGGACGAGGAGGAAGAGGAGTCTGGTGTTGGTATTTGGATGGTCCATGGCAGGTGGGAAAACTGGAAAAAAAATCCTGAACCACTGAATGGCTTGTCTTCAATTAAACTGCTCTCACCACTGCCCCTAACCCTCTGGGGTGACTGGCCAGGGGGACCCTGAACGGTGAGGTGCAGGTACACGTGGACAGCTGGAGATTAGATGATGCCACACTACTCACACGCTCCCCAAATTCAATCACAAGGCTCCAGGAAGGAGGAGAAAGAAAACTGCAGACCAAGCCCAGGAGCTGTGAAAGGCCCACACAGATCGGAGGAGGGGCGTACTGGGCAGCGTGGCCCAGGGAGGGACAGAGATGTGATTTCAGAGCAAAACAGCACATACAACCCATCCTGCGTTCCAGACACTCACTCTCATTGTTTCTAAAGGTCAGTGGGTTTTTTAACTAAATAGTTCGAACTGGAGGAAACCGTGATTTCATCATTGTTTATTTTCCAGTATTATCGCCCCGCATCTGTGGTCTTTTTGTGTTTAGACTAAATTTGTTCATTTTCCTGCTCTGTCAATTGTATGGATCTTCTTAATGTGGGAAAATAGTACAAATTATTGTTGCTTGAATACCACTTATAAAAAATATAAACATTATATAATTTGGAAAACTGAGCAAAACATCCTGTAAGGAACTCATCTACTTGTTTCACCTTCACCTCATTCTCCGACAGTGACATCTGTGCAGGCACTATCTATATTGACACTTTGTGCAAAATGCAGCTACATCAAAACTTATACCTGGAACTGAGCAGAAAGAGTGTCTACGCACCCATTTTAACCATGTCCCCACTGTCCTGGTCAACAGGGCCATATTCCGAGCTCCTGGTAGGCGAGCATCCCCTGTCCATACATCTATTTCACACTGCTCCTTAAAGGCCAAATGTTCTCTCCAGGAAAGACGCTGTCCCACAGGAGGAAGGCAGTGTGGGTCACCGTGTAACCATCTCCCCCAAGAGTTATAACATGTGTGTTCATTCAGGCCAGTCGGAACGGGTGTGTTTGATGGGGCGTCACTGCAGTATCATACTCTTTGGGAGGCAGGAAAGGGATGCGGGAAATAAAACCCACAGCAGTTGCCGTGCATTGTAAACCATCACTAGGAACCTCGAGCTAGTGACTCAGGGACCACAACCAACCTGCTAAGTTGAATCAAATGTATAGTTAAATGAGTCACAGAAAATAACTTCTTTAGTGTATTCTTCTGCTGATAACTTTTGGTTTCAGTTTTATCAGCATGCTGGCTCTAACCCCAAAACAGTTCAGCGAAAAATGTTTTGGCAAAAGAGGGGCATATACTAGAGACAAGTTTAATCGGCTAACTCGAAGTACAGCCTGATCCCATTTCCAATATGTTTTGCTGTTATCATCCCATATTTGTATGAATGAATAGCTGATAGGGTAGATCAACATTTTGCATGAAACTGAAAAGCAGAGTTTAGAAATGCTTGTCTCCTGGAGCCCAAACTGAGCCAAGTAAATGGTGACTTGAAAAGGTGGGGCGTCTACAGCCATACACCCTGAATGCGCCCAATCTCGTCTGAAAAGGTGGTGAATAGCTCCTTCCTGACACACACACACACAAGTATGATTATTATTAGGGCTGCCAGATTTAGCAAATAAAAATGCAGGACATCCAGTTCAATTTGAATCTCAAAAATAAATGAATAATTTAATTTTTAATAAGTATGTTCCATGTAATTGGGGACAAAATTATACAAAAAAATTATTTGTTACTTATCTGAAATTCAAATTTAATTTGGCCACACTTTATTTTTTCCAGTAATCACAATTATTACATATACATATGTATGTATGGACTGTAAATAATTTGATTGTCATTTTGTCAGAGAGATTTTGTCTCTGTGTAGGAGAGAGGTTGAGAGAGAGAGAGAACAAATCTATAGGTTAAACAAGACTTGAGAATAAGAAAAATTCATGAAATTCATGGGGAAAAAGTATCCACTTTCTCCCAAACTATATATACTTCCTGAAGTAAACAGAGAGCTTACTGAGTTTTTTAATAATCCTATTGTAAGTGAAAACTGTCTCATCAATATGTTGGTACTGACGTTATCCAAGAGTTCTGATAACAATCCTTTCATAGCTTTCATAATTAGGATACATTAGAGCCATAATTGGGGATACAAAAATGTAGGAGACAGTTATATATATACACATATGTATAATTATATGTTTTATATATATATATATATAAAATCTGACAAACATCTGGCAAATTAACCTAAACCTCTTCCTCGTTTGTAAGGTGGGAAAATACTATCTCTTAGGATATTGTGAGTATTATAAGAAATAATCGGGGCTTTCCTGGTGGCGCAGTGGTTAAGAATCTGCCTGCCAATGCAGGGGACACGGGTTCGAGCCCTGGTCTGGGAAGATCCCACATGCCGCGGAGCAACTAAGCCCGTGAGCCACAACTACTGAGCCTGCGCATCTGGAGCCTGTGCTCCGCAACGGGAGAGGCCACGACAGTGAGAGGCCCGCGCACTGCGATGAAGAGTGGCCCCCGCTCGCCACAACTGGAGAAAGCCCTCGCTCAGAAACGAAGACCCAACACAGCCAAAAATAAATAAATAATTAATTTTAAAAAAAAGAAAGAAAGTAAAAGGTCTTTGTGAAATGTGAAAATAAATAGCATTATTATTACATTAATGAGTCATTTAAACACTGAAAGCTTAAAAAGTGCAAGCTTCTTCCACAGCCCTCCTCTGCACCATTCCTGTAAGGACACTAACACCCAGCACATCCAGAGGTAGATCTGTGTCCCAGGTTTAAAATTCTAGGCCTTTAAGAAAAAAATGCAGAAAAAACACAGCTAATTGCAAATCAAATATAGAGAACACTTCACCAAAGAAGTTGTGACAACTTTACAGAGGCTCTCCCTCAGCCACACAATTGTCCAAGATGTCTTAATATAACTCACCTTAAAGAAAATTCTAGCCGCAATTTTAGGAAACCCCTTGCAAACAGTATGACCGTTCTCCTCTCCTACTTCAAGCTCTATGTCACTAGAACCCTAAGCCCCAAATTCTAGTGCAAAACGTATACAGTTAACTCTTGTTATTTGCAGTAGTGATGCTCTATGATATTGCCCTGAACACTGAATGGGATGGTACGGGGAAATAGAGTAGGTTCCTGGGAGCCTCTGGTTACAACATTTTCATCAGCCGATCAATACGTAACCTGTTTAAAGACACCTTATTCAATAGATTCATCAACAGTGAACTCATGGCCAACAGCACTGTGACCCCTGCTTGAACACGGTCTCTCTGATAAACGTACTTTCTCCATAAGGCACATCCCAGCCTTCTTTTTTTTCATTTTTTTTAAAATTGAAGCATAATTTATTTACAATGTGTTAGCTTCAGCAGTACAGCAGTGATTCAGTTATATATTGATATAGATAGATAGATAATTCTTTTTCAGATTCTTTTCCATTATAGGTTATTACAAGATATTGAGTAGAGTTCCCTGTGCCCTACAGTAGGTCCTTGTTGCTTATCTGTTTTATATATAGTAGTGTGTATATGTTCATCCCAAACTCCTAATTTATCCCCCACCTTTCCCCTTTGGTAACCATAAGTTTGTTTTCTATGTCTGTGACTCCGTTTCTGTTTTGTAAATAAATTCATTTTTAGATTTCACATATAAGTGATATTATATATTTGTCTCTCTCTGACTTACTTTACTTAGTATGATAATCTCTAGGCCCATCCATGTTGCTGCAAATGGCATTATTTCATCCTTTTTTATGGCCGAATAGTATTCCATCATATACATATACCACATCTTCTTTATCCATTCATCTGTCGATGAATACTTAGGTTGCTTCATGTCTTGGCTATTGTAAGTAGTGCTTCTATGAACACAGGGGTGCATGTATCTTGTCGAATTAGAGTTTTCATCTTTTCCGGTTCTACACCCAGGAGTGGGATTGCAGAATCACATGTTCAGCCTTCTTGCACTTAGAAGCACAGGACAGCACTTAGCACTACTCTTGGGGCCATTTTAAACAGCAACATCACCAACACAAAGAACAGAAACGTGGTACACATGGCACTAGCTAGACTGCAAACAGGACACTTGTTCACAGTCTGAGCTGAACCCAGAAGGAGAGCCTCGCCTTGATCTTCCCCGGTTGCACGTGAGTGGCCAGCAACTCCAATCCCTTGCCGCTCTGCTTGGGTCCGACAATGACCATGAAAGCTGTGTGACCATTATTATTTTGGGGTCACAAATAAATTTAATTCACAAATACAGAATCGGCCAATGATGATGGTCAACTGTATTTAGACTTTAGAATGTAGTCTAAAAAGTTAAACTTATCCTTTAGTATTACCAAATGGAGAGTAAATTTCTGGATTATAGAGCTATGTTGTTTACTTTTGCTTTCTGTTGTATTACCAGTTCTTAACATATTATTTGCAAAGAGTAAATGCCTCATAAATATTTGTCACATGAATGAGTGAATGAATGAATCAATCAATACTTCATCCTGTCCCCCACTCAGTGTAAGTCTATCTTTCTGTGACAGATGATCCCAGGAATTAATGCAGCGGACTCGTTCATCGAGATTCTGTTAGGGTGTTACACACAAAGACCAAAAAACAGCAAAACTCCGGACCACAAATGTTTAAATTCCCCAGGTAACCATTCTCTAATCATCCCTCCTTCCAATGAGCTGCTGCCCCGTTTCCAAACAAATAAGCCTAGCCCAGCCCAGCTTTCAGAAGCTTGGCCTCCTTTCTCCCTTCTGCTTGTACGTGAGCCGATGAAAGGCCTTTGTAAAAGCTCTGGCTGCTGAATATTTGATGAGCAGCATCTGGCTGAATGACAGAGCCCGTCACTGCTATTTAAAGACAGGTGCAGCCCACCAGCCCCCATCACCATTGTCAGCTCATCAGATGAACGAGTGTTTGCCCAACACTTGTTTCCATGAACAAGCAGCCAGCAGTGACCAGCATGCATGATCATGCCTTCCAATAAGCTGGCCATTGAATGAGCCTGGCAGCAAACAGATAATTAATCCTCACCTATCACGCAGTCCGCTAACGAGTAATTGTGGAACAAAGGAACAGCAGAGGCAGGCGGTAAGGCCTCCGTGACCGGAAGACCCTGGTCCTGCGGCTTCGGTGCCCATCACTCCGCCGTCCAGACCCGGCCTTGCTATTAGCCGCTTCCTCTGCTCGCTTTCTGCCTCTCAACTGAGAGGAGCAGTGATGGATCTTTGCAGCCTCTGCATGGCCAGGTCCCTCTGGGGAGGCTGAGGCCGGAACCTTACAGACTAATGGCTGCCGGGTAATCACTCAGCGCACTTCTCAAGAACGCTGAGGAAGTTAGGAGGGGAATTGACAGGATCACGTTGAGTAAATGGGGCTCATCTTCAGGAAAATTGTGTGTTGCTCTAAAATGTGCTTTCTCCTCTTTTTTTTTTTGCAGGGCCACTGCTGGCTCCCCCCACCCATGGGACGCCTTCCCCTGGAAGCACACAATCCTGTACTGGAGTAGGGACCCCTTCTCCTAGAAGCACACAATCCTGTTTTTTTGGTCAGCACAACAGGGGCCAAAATCCAGCCTTCACGGGCCCACCTGGCCAGGGCCCTGTGTCAGCAGGTCTTAGATGACCCGCTCGGGCCAGGGACACAGACTGTGGAGGGAGGGAGGGCAGCAGGGCCGGGGAGAGGGAGAGGCTGGGGTGCAACTCGGTGATGGCAGAGGCTCAGACGACCCCAAAGGAAGCTCCAGAGCTGAGACAGCAGGACTGTCCCAGAACAAGGCAAGGAGACGCCACCATAACCAGTCATCAAAATGGGGGCCACATCTACCACCTGGAGGGACCCTCTCAGCTTGGGACGGTTCTCAGAGATGGACGGGCAGGGCCTTGAGCCCTTGGCCACCATCATGCCAGACAATGGAGAGAATCAACGCCTTGATCCTAAAGAGGCGTGTGTGTGTGTGTGTGTGTGTGTGTGTGTGTGTGTGTGTGTGTTGGGGGCAGGGGTCTGGGCAGAGCTGCTCAGATCCGCTGTGGGGCGGGGGACATCCCCACCCAGGCGGCAGCACCAGCTTGCCAGGCGCCCCTGAATCTTAGAAGAGCAATTTTCCTCTTGCAGAGGCCATTAGATACAAAGGAACCCGATATGATGGAGAAGAGAAGAACAGTCCTTTGCACCCAGTTGCCAATGGACCCTGTAACCCTGGCCATGGGTGGCCAGGCTGCAGGGGGACAAAGAAGAAGAGGCCACTCCAGGACACACACATGCCCGGACTCCAGGCCGTCCTCCTGCAGGTCCGGGGCTCTGGGCGGGCCTCCAGGCCAGCCCACTCTGTGTCACCAGCATCATGGGCGCCAGGCCAGCAGAGGAGGCGGACAGTGGCCGTCCCCAAATATTCCTTAAGTGCACAGAGTATTGGCAACTTGAAAGGCAGGATATATATTTAGGCAAAACTAATTTTAAAAATAAATGAAGAGAGTGAGAATGGAAAGGAGGGAGGGAGGAGAGGGGATGAGGAGAATGGAGGGAGGGGGCGTGCTAAACGGTGAGCTGGGCGCTCACAAGGACCAGTGTCACGGTCACCGGGGGCACCAGCACCCGGCCAGCCACCCACTACAGATGCGCAGTGATGCTCATTCAGTGAACAAAAGAAATCGAACACATACTGTGTATCAATATCATACGACATAACCTATTGAATGAGATCAAGAAAGGTGAATGGTCTTTTAGTCAATACATAATAAATGAATAATTTTTAAACATTCAGAAAAAAAACTTATCCTTGGGATTCTCTTCTCTGCTTAATGCTGAGCAAATATCCTAAAAGGTGGTTTAAAGTAAAATAATTGTCCACTTATATTGTCATAAGGCAGCTGGATTACATGCAAAATCCCTCCACTTATTTTCACTCTGTATTAATTTTATAATAAAACCAGTCAAAGGTGGGAAATGCCTCGGTCGGTAACTGAATTATTTATATTAGAAGCTTTCACTCATTGGATCAAATTTTTAAAATGTTCATTTCAGGAATTATTCATGAACCTCTGTGTGTTTCACAGCTTCTCTGTCTGTAAAATATAAACAATACGAATTCCTATCTCACAGGAGTGTTAGAAGGACTCAGGGAGTTACTGTCTGGAAAGCTTGGGGGAGCTGCCCGGCAAAGAGCAAGCATGTGTTATCTACTTATTTTTCTTCTAATGAATAATTCGCACTGTTTGAAAGCTAAATGTAAGTTGTCATCTCAAAGGGTTCTTTTGTATGCATCTGTGCAAATACACGTGGGTCTGTTTAAGAGAAATAGTTCCCCACGAAGTAAAGCCTAGACTCTAACAAGTGAATCCATCAGAAATTAGTCTCGTCCAGACTTTGAAGTAAGTCAACTTCAAAACTGCAATAAATTGACTTCAAATACACACAGAAGCAAATCAAGTCAGCTGAACCCTTTCAAAGGGAAAATAAATTCTTAAAGTAAGAGAAGAGTGATGATCTCCTTCTCTGGGCTCTTTAACCATTGTCTAGCACAGAGCACAGGGCGGCGTGTCCATGAACTTGACCCCACTGGCAGACCTCTTAAGGTTCTGATCAAGACCAGCACCAGGACTCAACACAGGAGGAAAGCAGGACTCTGAGAACCGAAGGAACCTGCCCACAATCGTGCTGTTAATTCACATCCTGGGGCCAGAGAGACGGTGCCATTTACCGTACAGCGTCCAACTACCCAGGACAGCGTTGACCAGGCACAAGTAAATGTTTATCAAGTGAGTAAACAAAAGAAAAGTGATTTGAAGCGTGAATCAGCAAACTGACATCCCGTCCAGGTGACCCCCTTCCCTGTCATGACAGACAGCATCTAAATAACAGGTGAGGCCACACTGCAGATTTGGTTTATCACAGCCAGATAAAGCACAAAGTTTAGGACTTGTGAAAACCTCTCCTTAGTCATATAATAATACGACCCAATGCTTCCTGAGCTGAGAGTTATATGTGTTGCCTCAAAGTTCTTCTGTGTCACTGAATAGTCTTTGCCAAATCCAAAACAACCACCGCCCCCTCAAAGGGACAGATAAAGTAACCTAAAAGACCTATCACTAATTTATTCAAAAATTCAAGAAACAAGCATCTAATCATTTTGGTAGCATTCTGTTTGGTCGTGAGCTGATATTGGTAACAGAACATCTACCCCAAATAATTTGCTCAATTAAATATTTTCTTGCCTTTTGCTTTATGATGACATAATAAACCATAGTAATAATAAGCCTAATGGTATAAAGACTAACAGTGTTTTCAACAAAAACCAGATGCAAGCAGTTTAAAATATCTGCTACTATTTCCTCTCTGACGTCTAAACACGTCTTTACAAGTTACAGACCTCTTTGCCTCTTCATGTCGGCAAATGGAATATCATTTTTCTTTTCTCAGGGAGTCTTTAGTGATTCTGGTAAAGCGTACCCTGGGTCAGAACCTCAGGGCAAGGCCCTCTGGTGATTATTTTACACACACATACACACACACACACTCTACTCCATGATGATTACAATTTCCTCTTAAACTAGGACCCCCTGTTCCGAGATGGAGAGAAAATATTTTTCCCTATCATCTTGGAATAACTTTGGCAACAGTTTACAAAAGTGAATTTGACCTGCTAAAATTTCACTTGCTCACAACTGTCCTCAAAGCACAATGAAGTCTCTCCATTACCACCCCTGTCTAGTTCCGCCCCCTCCCAAATGTTGAAAGAGATCCCAATAACGAGAAAAACTACCTTCTTAATAACTTCTGAGTGTAAACACAAGCAAATGCAGAAAAGGAACTGCTACCTTGCTCAAAATAACAGAGCAAAGTTAATTAGAAAAAAAAGATATTTCAGAGACCCACTCCTTTCCTAACGGGGAGGAGAAAATCTTTTTCATGAAACCCCATATTGAAAAATATTTGGAGGGCAAATCCTGAACGTTTCGCCCTTTTGTTTTCCTTTGGCAACCTGACCGCCTCAGCCGAGGGCTGGACCCACATCTGTGTTTCACCTGCTGCGGGAGGACCTGGCCTTCATAACTGAACAGGGAGACTTAAATTAAGAAAGACCCACCCAGCACCCAAAGCCCTTCCCTTTCCTCCACCACTGGGAGTTCTCTTCTCACCTACTAATGTCGTCCGATTTCAGAGAAGGATCCCAGTGAGTATGGGTCCTTGGTCTAGAAGACAGCTTTGCTGTTAGAAATAATTACCCTCCTTAGACAACACTCATCTCTGCTCCTTTGGCGTGTGTGAGTGTGTGTGACATAAACATTTCACACGTGAACTGATTAGATGATGATGCTTCTACGATATCTTTGCTGTAGGTCAACGGCTAATATTGCCCAGCAAGTGTTGTAGTCTTGACGTTTGGAGAATTCCTTTTCAAGCAGCCCCCAATAAGTAAATGACACTCCCCCAACAAGAATGGAGAAGATCCTCTCACCCACCCCAGCCTGCAGGAGGGCACATGAACAAAGACAAGCTGCAGGCAGGACCAAGCAAGCGATTTCCAGCAAATCCCAGATTTCACACTGTAGCCAGATGTGTGTCTCTCACCCCAGACCCCGGACACTTTATTGATAAAGTTAGAGCTGTCGTTTATCCAAAGTGCATGCAAGGATGTAAAACTTTCTGTTGAAACCAACTGAAAAATACTTGGGGCTCTGAGCATTTACAAAATCAAAATCTAATAAAGTATGGTCAGGTGCAGGGAATGCAGCAGTCCATCCCAGCTTTATGAGGAAGGCACTCTCTGACCCGTGGAAGGGATGGTGAGGTGGGGTAAGACCAGGAGATCAGGAGTCTAGACCGGCCCAAATGTGACTAAGTCTCACTAATCTCCTTGGTAGGAGGAGGGAGCACCCATACCGGCCCCTCACTGTGCAGTGTTCCTAGCTAGTTGGTTAAGTGGATTTATAACCCAGTGTGTTTTTTTTTTTCTTTCCAGAATGGAGTGGGTCCTGCTTTTTCAATGCATGATTTTTCTAACCTCTAATTAAATGCGTTAGCACACAGGGAGTGCTTACAACAGTTCCTGGCACATAGGAAATGTGACATGCTATTAGCACCCTCAGTTCACGGATCTCTGCAGATACTATCTCTGAGCCTCTGGTCTGGGCCAGGTAGGCGCAGCCTGACTCTTGTAGTCAAGATTCCCTGGTAGATCGAGCTAATCAACACCTCCTTCAGGATGCTGCCTTCTCGCTTCCGCATCTCATTTTGCCTGACATCCTAGATCTCGTCTATCCACACAAACCCATCATGGAAAGATGTTCCATGTGTTTGTCATTCGTGTGTATCAACCGTGGTGCTCTCATGCCAATAAATCTTAAACCTCCTTGTCAATCATGAGGAGTCACCTTCAGACACTTTGTTTTATACTAAATACTCTGGGTTTTGTCTTTTTCTTTTCTAAAATTGACATGACTGATTTCATCACCAGTTTTTCCCTCATCAAACTTGACTCCAAATACTATGAGATCAGACCCTCCTTAAAAGGACAATGGTTTGCCACCATTGAGCCTATTTAAGGCAAACTCTAAAGGCAACTGCAGAGGACTAATTTGAGGTCAGTTCAGAGAAATGACAGTGTCACTGGAATACATCTATGGCTTCCAAAGACAACCTCTTTGAAAGAGCTACCATTCAATGAAATATATAAGAGCCAGCATGTTTGGGAGGCCATGCCAGCGAAGAACCATGTTTTCTTCTCATTTTTATCCTCCACAAACCCAAACATAGCGTTCCGTGAAAGGCAGTCTTTCAATGAACATTTGTTGAAAGAAATAAACAATCACACTTAATAAGATGTATTTTCTATATAACATACACGTATGTCATCAATCTGCACTGATGCAAATGAAAATGTCTCCTTTAAACACACCCATATTATCTCTTCAGACCCTTGTGCCCAGGGCCTGGTAATCTATCAGCCAACAAGTATTTATTAAGCGAGTGGGTTTCCCTCCACCCTTGCAAATCCTGAGAATGGTGTTCCATCCTGGGCATGAGTCAGACAACACAGTAGTTAAAAGCGTGGCCACCCACACAGCGCCTGTGTCCTGGGGCTTGTTCTTACCCCGCCCGAACTCAGGCTTTGTCTGTAACATGAGGATTTCTGATAATAGTTTTTAATAATAATAGCAGCTGCCTCAAAAGGTCATTGTAGGAATTAAATTAATTGATGCCTGTAAATAATAATACATACTTAGTAGGCAGTGCCACTGGCTCTCTAGTAATTGGTTACTTAATATAAATATTATTTAACAAGAAAGGCTGGAAATCACACAATTCTTAGTTGATATCTAAAGAGCACAAGGAAATATCTTGAGGTTAGGACTAGCTATGAGATTAAGATTTCTAAATCTCTGACGTTCAAAGTAATAATGTTGTACCTCAAAATAACAGTCATATTGTCATGAGCCAGTATGTAATGAGTATATACAGTATATGGACTTCTTCCACATCTCGTACATTTTACCACTTACATTCCATCCAAAGAAAATACCAACCCTCCCACCATACTGGCCGATGGGGGTACCCATTACACATAAGGTATAGGGAACCTAACATGCGTTTGGTTAAAGAACTTAATATCTCATCAACCTGGAATATTTGGACCACCCGAAGTTAATTATATATTAGTTCCTATTTAATGGAGTGAAGTCTCAATTTAAATGCAAAGCACACTGCTAACTGAACAGCAAGCAAAGATTTACTGCCCTTCCTACAGTATCATAGGCTTAAATAAAATGCCTAACGTTGTAAGGAAAAGCATAGAACATTTTGATTTCTTCAATTACTCATATCCCCTGATCCCCAGTAAATCTAAAATAGCAAACTCCCATAGCCTATCCCCCTGCCCCGAGCTTCTGTCCCCAGAGGACAGACAGGTATAGGTGATGAACTGTTCTGTGACGTTTGCTCTCGTGGAGGTTGAGGGAAGCAGAGGACTAGGGTTGCGTTCCTAAATGCTCCTAGAGCTCTAGACTCTAGAAATGAATGCGTTCATTCATTCATTCCATAAATATTTACTGACTGCCTGCTACACAACAGACGCTGTCTCGTGTCCTGGAAATGCAGCAGTTAACAAAACAGCAAAATCCTAGCCATCTTCAAGGGGGTGTGTTAGAAGGGACTCAGTGAATAAATGTTATCAAAGTGGGGCCTCGGCTCAGCCTCAGGTGAGACCCTGGAAGGCCGAGGGGCCAAGGAGAGCATCCCAGGAGCCGAGAGAGCTGCCTGGGGGGAGAGACTCCCAGCCCAGGGAGAGGGGCTTCGCTGAGACCCCCTGGGCACTGTGGGATGCACTACACCAACATCTGACTCTTGCTGAGAAATCCAAGGAGAAAGAAGAGAGGGAGGAATTGCACACTGACTGATGGCAGATTCAAGGTGCCTCTCCTCCGGGCCCCAAGTGTGCATGCCTGCGAGTGTGTGTGCATGTGTGTGCGTGTGCACGAGTGTGCATGTGTGTGTGCGTGTGTGGCAGAGGCCCTACACCGCCAGGCAGAGCGGATGCCGTTGGGTTCTCCCAGATGACACTGGACTTTCCTACCTGTTTGTGAGAAATGAGTATCAACAGGAACTTGAAAGGTCGAGTGTGTGTGACCCCAAGGCCCCCTGCAAAGCCACACAGCCATCACCCTTCCGGGGCCATCACCGTCTGCGCGGACGCCACACAGGCTTCATCCTGGCCCACATGGCCCAAGCCCTGGACCCCACCAGAAACGCCTGGCCTGGGTGCCTCGAATCACAGATGTGGAAACGCCGGATGGAGAGTCCTACATGCTCACAAAAGTCATATGGGGGCCTCCCTCCCTCGAGTCCCTGTGCATTTTCAGACACAGCAAATAAATGAGGTTATGAGGTCTCAGCCACACCCCTCAGGAAGGACGGAAGGACAGGACACACAATCCCAGCCCTGCCCCCAGGTACCGACTGGAAAGATGCCTGCGGGCTCCCTTTGAGCTGTTCGTCTCTCAGCGCCTGGGAGGGAGACATGGCAGACACCTGTGCACCGTGATGCTGTCTGTGCTCTGACCTTGTGACACTTCGGTGATTCAGGATATTACTCCACACACACAGGAGCTGCTCTTTGCCTCTGATTTCACGTTTCACCTATGAGTTTCCTGACCGTGTGACTCCCTGAGCTCCAGGCACAGACGATGGGCCACTGACACACACAAGGACTAAGCCGCACATCCCAGGCCACCATCACCCCTACAGAGACCACTGGGCAGAGCAGGGCTGGGTAGTTTGGGAAGAAGGCAAAGCCAGGCGTCATCACATAAGTATGAAGGGGAATCCCACTGACCTGGTTTCCAGGTAAAACAAGGGGACACCCTGATAGAAAAGCAATGGATCATTTAATGGAGTACAAACAGGTACTCATTTTTAAAGCACTTAATGCTAAATATGTATGAAACCTTCTTTCTTTAAAACATGAGCTCCCAGCCATGAAATAGGAGTCACCTGTATGTTATCAACTTGGTTCTGAGGCCAGAAGCTACTATGTTTAAACATCTTTGTTTATGTTGGACTCTAGGAATGAGGCTGGAATGGGTGGGGTCCCATAAACAGCATATTTTTGGTTTGATGAGGATTTGTATAGACTCACATTTCTCTAGTCCTTCTTAATTTTGTGTATTAAGGATTTAAGTGACTTAGAAGAGCTATTATTTAGATTCTTCCTAAGGCAGGAAAATCAACATAGCATCTGCAGTCCTAACCATTGGGATGAATGATCAAAAGACCCACAATCAATGTAATAGTCAGGGGGAGAATCGGAGAGATAAAGTCATGATTTTATGCTCTGTTTATACCAAGTCTTTACTGCTTTTCCTGAAGAGTCAGCACCGTGGGCTGGCAACCCGAAGCCATGGCCATCCCCAGGTCAAACCCAACTTTGCATCCCTTCCTGTAAACATACGGCCATCACACTCACTAAGGCACTGGGCACAGTCCTTATTTCTTGTAATGGCATTGTTTTGAAAAACACTGAATTAAATTAACTCAGTGCGGTTTAACTTCTATCTTTGTGGAAGAACTTCAAATGTGTAAATGTACCAACCAGACCAGGCTTCCTCATCAGGGCCTCGGGAAACAGAGGCACTATTTCTTTCTGTGCCTTCAGGTGCTTGGAGAGCAACGGGGAAGGGATCTAAAGGTTTGCAGGAACACGCCTGAGAAACGAGAACTCGAATCTCTCTCTTTCTGCACTTGATTGAGGCACATGTGACAGCTCTCAGCTGACACGTGAAGCAGCCACAACCGCACCCGGCTTCCTCCCCAGGTCTCCTGCTCCGGGGCTCAGAGACCTCTTCTCTGCCTGCCACCTCCTTCTCCCCAGCAGAGAGAATACACAGATCTGTGCCACTGTTATCACCCCGTCTGCCTCATTTTAATGACAGCACACTGAGTTGCTCTTAATCAGCCAAACCCTTCCAGACTGTCTGCAAACCTACAAATACAGGCCTGCCAGGGAACCTGTATGGGGAAGACAGCTGTGTGAGTGACAAAAACATGTCACCACCAAGTGCCACACAGCTCTACTGCTGAGACGTGTGACCCCGCTCCCCACTGGACCGGCATCTCTCCCATCAGATGACGACAGCCCCGGGGAGCCCCCAGACACACTCAGCTGTGATACAGAGTAGCAAAGGTCTCTTACCTTGCATGGTGGCTTTGGTTGGTTCTGAGAACAGGGGGATGAGCAGGAGGTAGATGAGGTAGACGAAGGAGAGCCCATTGTACCGGAACGCACAGGCTGCGGGGGGAGAAGAGGGGAGAGGCGTTAGTGACGGACAGCCTCAGGCATCACGGCACCAGGCGGCATCTCTGGAGCAGATCTTCAAACAGGAAGGAAAAACGGAGCATCCATTCTGTGCCCATCATTACTCGGAGCGTGATGAGAAACGGGAATGAAAACGCACGGTCCCCGCTCTTAGAACCCAACCAAGAGGGCAGCATCGGCGTACCTGATTGAAGGCAGGCCCGAAATACGTCACAAAGTTAAGCTGGGCAAATTAAAATTGCTACGGAAACACAGGCAACGGGGCTGTGAGGGTTTGAGGCGTTCGCCTAAGGCTGTGGATGGAAGAAGAGGTGAGACTGAAGGGGAAGAAAAGAAAAGAAAAGATTTGCCAAATGCTCTGTGGCCGGGCCTGACCCCAGTTATCTGATTAGTCCCCTTCTGATAAGGAAGGCTCCCAGGCCCAGAGACTCACCCACTCCCTGGGAGCTCCCAGCGAGGAGGTGACGGAGACAAAACTAAACTCAGGCCCCAAGTCTACGCTTCTTGCTCTGCATAGCTCGTCTTAAAGGGAGCACGGCAGGTCAGAGATGTGCTCCTTCCCTCCCCAAGCTCCCCTTCCTCATCTATGAAATGGGTCTAATAACCGTCTCTGACTCAGAGGCTTACGATGAGGAGTGAAGGTTTAAACGCTTGGCCAGGGTCTTAGACCCGGGAAGCCCTCGAAAACACGAGCAACTGTGGTGAGGATCCTTGTTACCAGACAGGGAGAGGGTGGCGTGCAGCACCCACGTAGAAAGAAAATGAGCGCCTTATAGCGATTAAAAGTAAACTTACTGGATGAATAAAGAAAGGCTGAGGGGGGAGAAGGAGTAAGTATGCGTGTGTGGATGAGATCGGTTTAACGGATTCACAGGATGGAGAAGTGTTGGAACAAAAGTTAGTCGGAGAGAAAGTGGAGAGAATGTGGAGCTGAAAGAACTAGTCCCTGACCATCTGGATCAGGAGGAAACATTTCAGAAAGAGTAATCTGAAGACTGCACGTGGGCTGGACGGGTGGGAAGGGAAACTTCAGTGTTGCAGCAACAAGGTGTAAATGGTGCAGAAACAACGGAACTTAAGAAGCAGCACGTGGAATAAAAAGGCATTTGGTACAATAAATATGGAGAGATGGGAAGAGAAATTACACAAAAGTGACGCCAAGGCTCACGACCACGGTGATAAGGATTCCTGCCGTGGAGGAAAATAAGACATTTAAGGAGAAAGTGGTAAGTTAACCTTTAGACACATTCACGGAATCCAACCGTGGGACTCAGCCCTGATGGAAACAGTCAAGGGACAGAGTGGGCAGGATCGCTGCTCAGTGACCCGAGAGGGACGCGGAGATGGGCCCTGAGCAGAGGGGTGAGTGGGCAGGACAAGAGAGGATGGACTCTCCAAAGCCCACAGCAACAAGGGGAGGCAGCTGCCTACATGGGGGGGACAGGGGGGTGAGATGGGGAAGGGAAAACGGGCAGGTACGGAAGAAAAAGGCAGCAGAAAATTGAGGACAGATGGGAGAAAAACCGGGGAAGTCCATTTTCACAAGAAAAGTTTTCACGGAAGAAGTTTACTACAACAGAGAGAGGGGTTGGTCATTTGATCATCTGTAAGAGTGTCCAGGACAGCCTCCAGAAAGGGATGCAGACCCAGCAGGGGGATGGGAGTTGAGAGACGGAAGCACAAGGGGAACATCACCAGGAGCAGGGAACAAGAGGGCTATACAGGGGCTCACAAGGCCACAGAGGGCTGAGCTGGGGAGACACAGCACAGGCAAGGCCTGGGTGCTCCTGCCCGCAGAGTCAGAGCGTCTGGGACCTGGGGACAGACCAGAGTGGGATGCACATGGCATTAGGAGATGGGGTCCCGGCTGCTGGTGGCTTCCTTTGGACAATGACAGGCAAGCAGGGTACAGTGAGGGATGCTGTGGGGGGAGGAAGGAATCAACAGAAGTGCTTTTTCATCCCGCAGGGGTCGTGCACATGATGGTAGCTTTGTTTACCACCGTGGACACTCCCAACCTCCTTTATGAAAGACCCGAAGCAGGAAGAAACTTCCACACTATCACTGGACAGGAAAATGTATAAATGAGGCAAAATAAAAGAGCAAGAACCCATGTTTGGATTGTCTTTCTAGCTATTTTTTTCTGTCTCTTATTTCTCATCCAGAGTTGACGTTCCCTAACAACCCAAAAAACATTTGGTTATTCATCCAGTCACTAAGTATTTTTTGAGCACATACTATGTCCTTGGGACTGACCAGCATCCCTTCACATTCAGGAGGGGAGATGTATGGTGAACAATAAGCACAATAGAAGATTGCAAGCCATGCTGGAAGATGATCACCCTGTAAACAAGAACTCGGGGGTGGGGAGCAGCAAGGGGGACAGGGCCCTGGGGTGGAGGAGGCGGCCACTGCATCCCCTAGGAGCACTGAAGGCAGGGCTCACCCAGGAGGTGAGATCCAAGCCCTGAGGTGAGGCAGTGAGGGGGTGACCAGCCACCCCATGAGCAGCGGGCCACATGGCAGCGAAGCCCCCAGCCTGTCTGACTACCCCTGGCCCGCGGTGGCCCAGGCAGTCCTGGATGGGGCCGGGTCACATGGGCCTTGGGAGGGATCAGAGGACTCAGTGTCCACTCTGTGACATCGACTAAGTGATGGATCTCACCTTCCATCAAGGTTGCAGCCTGGCTCCTGCCTGGGCCTGCAGCTCCCTGTCCCACCGACACGCATCCTGCCTTCCAAGCGGCTGCCCGGCTGAACAGCCCTGCACTGTGCTGCTTCTGGCCTCAAGGCCTCGAAGGCGCTGGACCACCTTCCTGCATCCAGCCTGTTCCTGCTCTGCTCCAGTGTTTCCTCACCCAAACCAGGTGCCTTCCTTCTGCGGGGGTGCCTCTCCCAGAGCTCTTCTCATCCAGGGTCACGGGCATTTGCCCATGTGTCTGTGACCATCTCTCTTACCTCCAGGGACCGGGGGACAGGAGGTTCTCAGGCTCACAAGAAGAATAGACAGGAATAAGTGAGTGAAATGGAATGAAAGCCACGAGGGTGCCTGAAAAGGAAACCAGGGTATCAAGGCTACAGCCTTCCCAATAGCATCAAAACACCACCACTGGCACTGCCCCAAATAAACATTTAATCAAGTGGAATGTCGCTTTGATTTTAGCCTTGGGGTTTTTAATGTTAATGCACATCGTGCAGCAAAATTACCTAATTCTGTGTATTTCTGGGTAAAGAGAAAACTAGAGCTTACTTGTATGACGGTATCACTTTAAAGAGGGTGCCCAGGGCATGTGTCTGCTGTGAGCTCATGTCAGTATCAGCGCACAGGAGCATGGCCCTGTGTCAAGCCCTATCTGTGCATTAACTCACACTCTCACCACCCTCCTTTCACAGACCCTGTTTTTACTCTCTCTCTCTACACATGACAAAGCAGCAGGAGTAGGAAGCACAGCAAGTGGCTGGGCTGAGATTGGAGCCTGGGAGCTCGTCCTGAGCCTGCGTCTCCGTCCGGAAGCCTGGCGGCCTCGGCTCCACGTCCTCACCTGCCTGACTCATCACCGGGTAACTGTCAGGGGCTCAGGGGGCCAGAACCTTCCCTCCACAGGATGCCTGCCGCTGTTTCAGTTTTATAACTTCATTCTGTAAGGTTTCATATAATGCACAGTGGAAATGTGTAAACTTAGGAAATTCCCAATGACTAACTTTGCAGGGCGTAGAAGGGAGACCACTCTTGGGTTCTCAGGGCAGAACCTTTAGTTACCATTATTTATAACAAAGTCCCAAATGCTTAAAGAGAAGCAAGGACGACCCAGGGTGGTAGGGAGCCTCTAAATGGTCCCCGTGTGTGATCCCCTGGCTCCTGAGTGTGGGCTGGACCCAGGGGCTCCCTGCCAGTGACCAGAGTCAGTGAAAGTAGCAGGATAGCTCTTGGTGGCTTCTACCCTGGGTGCCCCTTGGTCCCTGAGTGGAGCCAGCCGCCAGGCTACAAGTTGTCCCGAGGAGAGGCCCGGAGGGAAGGGGCCGCAGTCTCCAGCCAGCAGCCAGCCCGCACCAGCCAACGGCCACACATGTGAGCCTGGAAGCAAGTCCCCCAGCGACTGCAGCCTGACCGGCCTTGACTACATCCTGACCGGCCTTGACTGCAGCCCGTGAGAGCCTGAGCCGGAGGCACCGGCTGAACCTCCCCGGATTCCCGACTCCCAGAAACTCCGCAGCAGGGTTTGTTGCTTTAAGCTGCTAAATGTTTGGGTAATTTGTATGCAGCAACAGATGACTAATACCCAACCTTTCACACACACACAAAAAAATCAAGCCACTTCTAAAAATCCACCTTCGTTTATTTTTGTCTAAAATTATCCAGTTTGATTGATGACAGTGGCCTAAATTGCTGAATTTTCTGCTTTATTTTATGTGTGAAGTTGCTACCCAGGAGTCACCCGAGCTTACGGGGACTCTGAATGCCATATCTAAGTGCATTACCCACCTAGAGCAAAATATGCCTTTGAACTTGTCAATAAGGCACATTTGCGCTAGAAAAGCCTCAGAAGGCAAAGAGCAATGCTCCTTTATCCAGCGTAATGTTGTCTTGGTCTAGGACCTGGAGTCCCAGAGCACAGTCCTGCTCCTATAAAAAGCTATCAGATGCTGGTACCCATGCCTCTCGTGGGCCGTCCATGCTCCTGGACCTCTGTCCCCTGCCTCAAGGATTTTATTGTTGACAGTGCAATTTTTTACAGTGCAGATCAAGGTGTTCTAAGGAAAAATGTTCTTCACTTTAGCCAAGAATGCACTATCTTTTCCACTATTTCTACCTGGTTTTAATCATCCAAAATTATATGGAAATTTCCCTCGAAGGATGACAACAGGAATTTCCCTAAAAAAGACCTTGCCAGGACTAGAGAGCTCACAATTAGAAACTGCGAGACAAGTCATCACGTGAAGAGCGTTATAAACAAGAGCGCTGCCATTTGAATTGTAAACAACTGGACTGATCTCATTAACACATTTCATTTTCTAGAGGTGAAAACTGATAGGCGGTTTAGGAAAAACTCTGCAAGTTGGAGAAACGATTGATGTGACTTTGACAGCTTAGAGTTTAATCAATATAGAAAGGGGAAAATCTCTTGCAAATAGGAAATTTTTAAGATGGCCGCGTAACATCTATAAAAATACTTGTGTTGCAGTACACGTGTACTAGTTTCCCATGTATTACACGATGACGGAGAGGTTTATGCACGCTTTAACTTCCATAATAGTTGAAGGTAATAATCTTAATTATGTTATTAAAGGTAAGTGCCCTCAGAGCTGAATATTTTAGCAAAAACGTGTCCTCTCTTCCTCCTCACCGTTCAGCAAAGCCAAAGAGCCCCTCACCACGAATGGCCTGCGAAACAACAAAGCTTACATGTTTAGAACGTCCATTTCAACTAAGTACATTCTAAACACTCTTGGGCTTCCCTGGTGGCGCAGTGGTTGAGAATCTGCCTGCCAATGCAGGGAACACGGGTTCGAGCCCTGGTCTGGGAAGATCCCACGTGCCGCGGAGCGACTGGGCCCGTGAGCCACAATTGCTGAGCCTGCGCGTCTGGAGCCTGTGCTCCGCAACAAGAGAGGCCGCGATAGTGAGAGGCCCGCACACGGTGATGAAGAGTGGCCCCCACTTGCCGCAACTAGAGAAAGCCCTTGCACAGAAACAAAGACCCTACACAGCCATAAATAAATAACTAGATAGATAGATAAATAAATAAATATTTAAAAAAAAATAAAAAAAAATTAAATAAATAAATAAACACTCTTTATGACCTCAGAATGCTTTATTTAACAGTTGCCAGAACGGTAGATACACATTATTCAGAATAAGCAACTTCAGTACCAAGAGACAAAATAGTCAGTTCAGTGATTCTAGAATTATTTTGTGTTTACACTTTTAATATTTTTCCTTCTGTGCTCTGAAGCAATCAATGGCTTTTAGAAGGATGGTGATTTTTATAAAAACAGTAATGACAAGAGAAGCAGCTGCAAAGTACTTACAATGCAGCAGAAAAAAAAAACAAAACAAAAAACCAACAATTGCAGATTTTTCCTAAGGAAGCAAAACCATCAAAGAAATGAGAGACAGGAAAGGCTGCTAAGTCACCTCATTCATTGTCTGTGTAAATTCTTTCCCCCAGGACATACGCTTGTGTTTTACATCCGGTGAAACTTATAAATGTTTCACGTGGTGATGCTTTAGGCAGCCAACAGGCAAGACAAGATTACTCCCTTCTTTCTTCCTGTATCTCTGACCTCCACATCCAGCGGAGGTCCTGTCCCAAGTGCTTCCTTCAGAAAGTTGCAAAAATTAGTTCTTCAAGAAAGAGGACACCAGGTGGTCCCTCCCACTACAGTTCAGAAAGGCAGACATCTGCCCACACACTCTTACCATGAAGTGCCTGCCCTATGCTCCCCACGCCACCATGAGTGTGTTCACACATGTGGGACACAGAGGAGAACAGAAATAGTCACCAAATAAGAAAACACATGTAGAAACGGTCCCTATATTTTAACACTACTTTTTTATCCAGAGATGTATGAAAGCTGACTTTGTTCCAGGGAGTCTGTCAGTCAACACTGAATCCATCAGTCACGTGTTTCTGACACTTCAAAAAACAGAAATCCCTCATCACATAAAAGAAACAGTAATTATGTGGTGAAGGTGTTAGCTAAGCTGCCGAGGTAATCATTTTGCAATATACAGATGTATCAAATCAATACATAAACTTACACAATGTTACATGTCAATTGTATCTCAATGAAGCTGGGAAAAATATATATTGGGTGTTAATTTCATTATAGAAGTTAGTTAAAAGAATGTAATTTTAGAGTAAAGCCTCCAGGAAAACAGGACTTTTACAGGGAATAGAACATAGAATCAAACTGTTTTAGCAGAAAATCACAACCATTACTCAGTTTACTAAAAATTTTAAGGAATCTAAGGAAAAATAAGGTGAAAGCATCTTATTTGTAAAGGAAAAAAGCCTTTGGTCTGCATTTTCTACTTCTTTTCCAAACAACCTGGGGTACAATCTGTAAAATATGAGTTGAACCAGATGGTCACTAAAATCTTAGTGTGATTTTTTTTTAGTCACATGAGTTTAAAACTTTGTTGCCTTTTTAATTATTTTAAAAGAGTAGGATTCTCTTTTCTATTTTAATTAATTTAATATATACCTGATGGAATATTATTAACAGTATTAAAAGTTTGAGTTTTGTAAACTCATCCTGATTGATTGTACACTTTGCAGAAAATAAATTTTAAAGAAAGAATACAGTGCTCTTTCCTCCTTGAAAAATATCTTTTAATATGTCATTCACAATTTTACAAATTATTCATAGAAAGTGGTCATATTTAAAATGCAAATCCCATGCTCAAGCTTGACCTGGCGACCTGATCCAGAGAGTAATAGCACAGACTGTCTCTCGTGATTGCAATGAGGAAATAAAGCTTTTATGCTAATACATCATTCCTTAAGCTTTCTGAACATTTATATTAGAAATCAGATCTATTTCACTCTGAGTATGAAGAGCCCTGCATTTAAATCCACAGCTCCTATGCTTCCTCAAAATAAAACTTGCTCTCTTACTACACTACTGTGATGAATAAGAAATTAGGCTGGGCAAGTGAATGCAGAGAAAGGTCAAGCATTAAAACTGTTTCTTCGCCTACCCATCATAGTAGCTCTTTTTTAATCTCTTGAAGAGGAGAGTTAGTGTTTGTGGACGGAGACACCAAGAGTCACTTAGGTCTGTGTCTCTGTATTTACTGATTTCTGCAGATAACACTCATCATCCTTTATATACACATTTATTCTCATGTGAGAAAGGTACCTTTTAACTTAGTAGTCTCAACTCACTTTTATGTAATTCAACAATTTATAACTGGACCACTATACCTCTCTACTATTCTATTACTAGCAGAATGTAGATTCATCTTTTAATTTTTTAGTTATTAATTGCAATTAAGATTTAATCTATCAAGATTATACCTATTTAGTCTATAAACATTAAATTATTAATCTTTAAGAATTTAAAACTTATTCTCCTCAGTAAAATTTTTAAAGGGAGCTGATGATCCCTCATGTTTAATTTTATACTAACTTTTGAATTCCAGTTTTTAATTCTTAATTAACTTTATTCATTCTATCTCATTTTTAATCAACACTACTTTTCTGTAACTTTCCCAAAAGTTAACTTATCTTCCTAATATATACAAATTCTATTGGACTACCAATTCACTATAGTTGGATTTTTACATGATTGGTCCTCTGAAAAACCTAAGAGAAGTGCTTAGAACCCTAATAAGACAGCAAAGCTCCTTACTGGATTTCTGGTTACTTAGATTTTTCATGCCAAGTCTGATTCACAAGTTTACCATCTATAAGATGCAGCAAGATTTCAAATTTGGAAAGTTACTCCTCCATTTATGTTGCTCTCAGTATGTCTAAACTATTAGGATGAACCATTGAATTTGATGGCTTCATATAAGAAAAACCGTCAAATATTAGGGAGTTCATACCATTCAATCTGAAATAAATTGGGACTGGCTTACTGGACTGCATTACGAGTAGAGACTAAATGTCATTTTCATTTCAGAAATAAGAGAAATCTTCTGCAATGTCATTCTATCCCCTGATGTTCAAGGGCCTCCCACATGCTGGTCCCTGAGCAATCTGAGACAGCTATAGAAAAGGAGACACCAGGGCTGGAGAATATATGTGTATGTACATGTGTATGTAGGCTTCATGTAGGCGGCATGGCTTTTAATAACAGGATTTACTGGCTGCCACAGTTTCCTTCTTTCAAGAACTCAGTAAAATGAGATTTTTTTTGCAGCCTTTCACTGTAGGCTTCAGAATATTCTATATTATTCTTGGCAGCGTCCTCCCTGCACTGGTGTGTGCATTAGCATGAAAAGAAGTCGGTTTAGCTGCCGACCATGAAGTCCTATTTCTTCCATCCTTAGCACACAATGCGGCCTCACACAGTATCTCATTTAACAACTAATATGGCTGAGAACTGATTAAAAAGGACTGTTTTTAGGTTGATAAATTTATTTTGACATCCTGCCTGCTTCTTCCTAGGAACACCCTCTTCCCTGACATATATGGAGCCAGAGCTATTGCCTTCAAATATTTCTGGTGCCAGAGAAATAGACACACCTCTTACGGCATGAATTCAGCCCTCAGCTCTGTCTGGGGTTTATGCTTCTGATACCACAGTGATGAAGAGCAGCCTCTGACCACAGTGTGAAACCCTCACTCCCAGAACAATGTCCAAAATAGCGAGGAATTGGACTCACACCTCAAAACCAGCTTCTCCACCAGATCTGCTTGGGCTGTAACTCAGACTCAGAGCCTTTGACTTTGCATTCAGTCCTTTCCTCATCATTCTGAATGCTAATCCCACTCAAAGTCCATGTAGCTGAGGATGGAGCGGGGCACCGCACACTCCTGGTGGTGGACAAACCACAGGGACATTCAGGGCATCCCACCCAGCTTCATCCCATCCCCAGCTGCCTCTGCCTTCTGCTGTCGCTCACTGCCCTTCTTCTCAATACACACTACATCCTCCTGCCTCATAAAAGTAAGGTAATTTAAGACCACCAGTGGGATGCTCTATTTGGAGAATTAATTATTCCAGGAATATGTTTAAGCTTACGATACGTGCTTCCATCAGCTCATGGCCTTGACCCATGAGAGAGCGTTTGATTTTTGGTCAATAAATGAAGAAGTTTGGGATCTCCTAAATTTCCAAGCATAGATGACCTTTCCTGACCCATCGCTATGCCCTGGATTTACTAGATGACCCATAATGTGTCAGAACTTTCCCCAAAGTCCTCAAAGTGAGACTGTTTTGTTATCCTAGTCTACCTCCAAAAAGTAGGCATGACCCATGAGCCCTTTTGAGGCTAAGCTGGATGGTTCCTATCAAAATTCTGTCGAGGCTGGGTTACCTCCACAAATGTCATCGCTAGGTCACTCGGTCAGTTTTCACCGGGACAGGGAGGCTGCAGAACCCTTCCACTCTTGGCCTGTGCCCAGGAACAGCTCAGACAACAATGCACGTCCTTAGACACACACCTCCTTTTACCCAAACCCACCGCTAGCCATTCCCCAAGTGCATGTCCCCAAGTGCATGTTCAGCCACATTGGAACACAAGACTCCCTCCTGTTCATTCCTCTATTTCCAGTTTCTATGCCCATTTCTAATCATAGTAAGCAGTCAATAAATACTTACTGAAAGAGTAACTAAATCCCTGTCTCTTTCTTTGCCAACCCATAATGTCCTCTGCCCAACCATGCCTCCCAAATCCCGAAGCATCCTTCAAGCTCACTCAAACGTCTGTCTCCTCCCACAGAATGCCCTCATCACCCAATAAAATGTAATCTTCTCTGAATAAAAAAGCACACTTGTCTAGCAATAAGGGAATAATTCAGTAAGGACTGCCACACCAGGAACTCTGTGCCACAGTCACAAAGAATGGCCGCTGCTCATGTGCACAGACATTGAAAGATGTTCACCAAACAATCCATCAAAACCTAGGTTATAAAACTGTACACAATACGACAGGTCTACGAGGTTGATATTTACAATATTCAATCAATATTCCCATTTTCAGGAAACTAAGGCTCACAAAGGATATGTAATTCGTCCAAGGTCAAGGCAAAACTGGGATTTAACCCCTCCACTCTGCCAGCCCTCTCTGCACACAGAAAACATCTGGAAGAATCTATCAGACCATTAACCTCTGGGAAGAGGAAATGAAGGAGGGAAAACAGTGGCTTTTTATCTAATAATGTTAAATTTTCTTATAAAAGGTATGTGTATATTTTGTATTTTAAAATAAAATCAAATTTAAGGAATAGTAATCTCTTCCATTTCTGAACACCCATCACATTTTGGCTCCATCACTCTTATGACTTGGCTCCACGTGGCCTTGTAGTACTTCACCCTGTAAACGTGTCATCTTCTTGACTGGACCATAAGCCCCTTAAAAGCAGGGCTGTGCCTTCGCTGTGTCTTCGGGTGCCTAGTAGAGTATCTCTCACATTACAATCACGTGACAATGGTGCAGAATGAAGAAAGGAATGAAAGGCTGGACTTCCATTGCCCTTAGAGATGGAGGGATCTGAGAAAAGCTGTCGTATCTGACTAGTGGTGTAAATATTCAATGGTTTTCACCAAACAGGTGACTCTGCAATGTTCAATCTGGCTCACATAATGACATGGCTACAACAACAATATTCAAAAGGGATGAAACAAAAGTATCTGTTGGAAAAATAATATTTGGGTAATAATTTCCACTTAGGCATCCAGGAAGAGGCAAGAAACAAGAGAGCTTCCTGAATCATGAACCTTTTCTGTCACAATGAAGTCACACTTCAGGGAGCTTCTCTTGGAAGAAAAAGGTATATGAAGTTAAACTCCAAGTCTTAACCACTTTTTTCCTATAAGTGGATTCAATGCAAATTCTACATCACCACAAGAAGTTCTATGAGGCTTTGGGCAGCTTTTGGGAGTGAAAAGACATTTATTAACCTTATATACCACACAAAGAAAGTGAGGAAATGCACTTTCAGTGTCCAGCTTTAGCAAAAATTGAACCTCATAGCCTGACTCCTTCTTGGTGGCAACTAAGAGGAAATCAAAATGTGAATCCCAATAGAGCTGCATTGGACAAATCCAGTAATACACTGAGCTTCAACTTCCCGTCACAGAAAAGGAGTTATGCCAGGTATAATTTTTTAATGTTATTAGAGGCTGGTTGAATCAGCGGTGCTTAAATAACAGGTGGGATGAGCTGAAAGGATTTTGCAGACGTCCTAAGACATCCTGGGGCCACTTCTCTGCTGGCGGGGCACAGCTCCCAGCTGGGGCAGCACTAACCAGGCGTGATCTAGGGGCGAGGCTAGATGCCCCCTTGGGGCTGGAGATAAAGGGGTGGGAGCAAAAGGTTTCCAGTTGACCCCTTTAAATCCAACATGCCCTCAGGACCTCCAGTGTTTTATTCCATTTCTCCTTTAGTTAAAAATGGGGAGAAACCTCTCAAAACCAAATTCAACGATCTGGCGTAAATCACAACATCATGGCCAACAACCAAGTAACATCCACCCATCTCATCAGTAAGAACTAAAACATCACATGAACAGGTAGCTAGCAGCCAAAGGAAGGGGAATCGAGATCACAAGTGCTGATAATATTCTTTGGGAAAGGACACCATTCTGAGGTGATTCTGCATTTCTAAGTTGACTAGTCCTTCCTTGGCACAAATGAATCCTGAAGAGCAAATAACTCTCATTTTTTTTCTCAGAAAAAGAACTAAAGTTGGTTGTTGTTGTATTTTCTCAGCTCTCATCTGGAACATGTTAATTTTCGAAGCAGACTGCCCAGAAATACAACCTGGAAAGGAAAGGACAGCAAACTCCAGCCTTCTTCTTCTTACTCGTTTTCTTTAGAAATACACCCCTGGGGCCCCCAAAACTCCTCTCCCAGAGGCCTCTTCCACACTGCAATAATCAGGCCATTTCAAAGGAAAAAGAGCACAATTTGGTCCTAGCAAATTATATCAAACACACAAGCCAGGGTGTAGGAATGTCAAAACACATTGAATTGAACCAATTCGTAGCTTGTTGGGAATCAGAGGTGTCAGCGTCTGTCACAGAAGCCACCTTTGTGGCCATCCCCTCCTCTGTTCTGTAGCGCTACTCAGGGTGGGCCCAGGACCCGCTCCAGCTGGCAGCCCACATGATTCACAGCCCGAGGGTCCAGCCCACAGTGTATAAAAAACCCATTTTTTTAAAGCATACTTGAATTGGAATGCTTACTGGCACACAAAAATCCTGCTTTGGGAAGGAAGGAAGGAGGGAAGGAAGGAATGAAGGAAGGAAGGGAGGGAGGGAGGGAAGGAAGGGAAGGAGGAGGAGAGGCATACCTCCCACAGTGAAAACCCTAATGGTGAGTGTGGTGACCTGAAGCCTCTGAACCATCCAGGACAGAGTCTATAAATCATCCCCTGCACCCCCAGCATTTAGTATGATGTCCCAACACAGAGTGAGAGATGGTTAAATACATGTTGTACTGAACTGGATTGACGTGACATGCAAGAAAATAATATTTATTATGATATACACTGGTTTCTGAAAATTGATAATATGTCAAAAGTGGGAAATATTAAAGTTATTAGTTGCTGTAAAAATTGATGTGAAGCTGACTTTTAAAAACATAATCTTGCTTATTCTAGTGATAAAATTCAACATGGAAGTCTTAATAACAGGTTAGTGAGACCAGTAAGTAAGTGGGGGGCTTCCCTGGTGGCGCAGTGGTTGAGAATCTGCCTGCCAATGCAGGGGACACAGGTTCGAGCCCTGGTCTGGGAAGATTCCCACATGCCGCGGAGCAACTAGGCCCGTGAGCCACAACTACTGAGCCTGCGCGTCTGGAGCTTGTGCTCCGCAACAAGAGAGGCCACGATAGTGAGAGGCTCGCGCACCGCGATGAAGAGCGGCCCCCGCTTGCCGCATCTAGAGAAAGCCCTAGCACAGAAACAAAGACCCAACATAGCAATCAATCAATCAATAAATAAATCTTTAAAAAAATAAAAAATAACAAATAAGTAAGTGGAAAAAATAAACAGGAGGACAAGGAAGTTATTATAAATACCGGAACAATAAGAACCAATCTGCAAATTTGCCAGTAACTATCCTGAAGGAAGTGACAGACGTGAAAACACTATTATATGGTGAGAATGGAGGCCTGTTTCTCAAACCAAAATGTCTTGCAATTTAAAAAATGAAGCAAATAAATAGTCCAAGGTTTTTTTTTTTTTTAATGGGAAGAGGTAAAGGAGCTGAAAATGTCATATTTAAGAGAAAACAGGATTTTTAATTCAAAACTGCACCTCCATCCCCAAGGTTTTTTCCTGGAATAATGTGTCTTGTATGTTTTGGATAAAAATGAGTGGCAAGTCCTGCCTGTGGCTTGTCAGGAAATCGGCCACATCCTCTTCAGCGTCACCTCCAGCCCTGAGCACCGGCAGAGCCTGGGTGACGAGAGCTCGGGGCCAGTCTGCCTCCTCTGCAGGCGGAACTCTGGGCTCACGGCATCTCTCTCCCAAGCTATGCACTTGGTCTTGCTTCGTTTGAATCTAAATATATTTTTCTGACTCTAGACAATAATAGTGTTTTTCCTCTGCAAAGAAATAAGAACACGGGGCTGGTGCTCGAGGAGTCTGTAAGCTCGATGGACAGGGAGAAGCCGCCAAGTGGACGCCCTGGTGCTTCCTGTGATCGGTGAGAAGAATGCTGGTCCCCGATCCGGGCCTCCCCGCTTCCTCCCTTGTCCCCAAACTCTTCATCAAGAGCACTTGACCTCCCACAGCAGGAATTCAGCTGTGCTCCTGTCTGTCTCCATCAGGTATTCATCCTCCTCCCAGGCTCCTCCGTGTTGGACACAGGTGTGGCAGTAAGAGGGCTCCGCGTGCCATCCGGGACCACGTGCCCAGCTGCTCCTGCCCTTCCACCTGCCGCCTTCTGTGCCTGCTCAGGATCCCAGGTGCAACCGCCTGCCGGCAGCCCCCCACTGCTTCTTCCTTCCTGGTTCTCTCTTCGCCTTTGTACTAAAACCCACTGCTTCCCGTGTTTCCTTCTTGCTAGGCTTGAGTATCATCTTCAGGAAGCCATCTCTTGAGCGATGGATGCTGAGGAAGGCACCTCCTTGGCTGTGCTCCCACAGGGCCCATGCAGACCTCTGGGTGTACCCACAACCCCTGGACTATTCGGTCACAAGTCACTTCCCCCCACAAAATTTTAAGTGCCTGGAGGCATCGGCTACATCCCATGCATTCCTATATCTCCAAGGGCCCAACAGAGAAGGTCCCGAAATGAACGCCGGGGAGCAGAATTCCAAGTCAATCAGGATGAGGCCAAAATCCCGTTCTGATGCTTCTCTAACAGCTACCTGATTGAGGAAACCTCGATGGAATGAAGTACATTGACATGTCCTTAAATGAGAAGTCCAGAGAATTCTCTGTGGCTTTCTAGCCTAACCAGCATGTCTACAGGGCAGAAACAAGGAACGTCCATACGAGAGCATATAGCCATCTGATTTCCTTAGTTCTTTGAGCCCACGCGTAATCAATGTAGCAACTGTTTTCTTCATCATAGGTGCCATTTCTTAGCTACAAATAAAAAAGACCTTGTCAACCAAGGTCAACCAAGGTCCCAGAGAACACAGGGGGCACAGTCAAATAGGGTGATGAAGGACTAGATCCAGGTGTACAGACTGGGTTCAAAAAGGTTCAAAGGACAGCAGAGAAGCAGAGGGCCACCAACAGGGGGGAGACCCTTGCACCCGAGCCCTATTCCGCCCTCCCATCTCTTGCCAACGCCTCTCCTTGGCCAAACCCACCCAGAAGCACAAGGGCAGAAAAGCATCGTAATGCAATCCGTGCACCCGTCTCAGTGCACACAGGGGTGGCCGGTGGTCTGGAGGAGCAAAGGCCGAAAATATCCAACAGTGACTGACGCCCCCAAGGCCAGCAAGTGCAGAGAAAAGGACTGCCTATGGGAACTAGCCAGGTACCTGTACAAAGAGCGTTGAGTTTTATTTAGTTGTCACAGAAACTGCTCCCCTGCTGTTCTGTTTAATCAGTTCTAGCAATTGCAGTCTGCCTGCGCTCATGACACGCACACTGTGCGTACCCTTGGTCAGTATCCTTACAATAGGCCACATGTCACAACCTTCTGGACAGTCCCATCCACACCCAGTGAGTCCAAATCCCAGCGCCTCAACAATCATATTTTTCCAAAGCATTCCAGGCAACCTAGATGCGCAAAATGGCTGGTAACCACCCCTATAAGCTCTCAGAGCTTAAATCATCTGAACTCATCTTGACAATAGAATTCTTGACAGGGTACACTGAGGACCTGCCTTGTAAGACTTAAAACCTGTCCTTGGATTGAACTAACCCAGGAGAACACAAGGTGTGATGGAGCATCTCCAACAGAAGAGACATAACTGAGTTTGAAAAATTATTCCCTCATCAAGAGATAAGACTACAAAGCAGTGATGGCTGGTGAGTCTGCAAAGAATTACCGACGGCCTCCATAACCTCCCCAAACACCTTCCCATCCCAGGACTTGGAAAATAACGAGGAAAGGATGTACAATAATTTGATGGCCCAAACTCCTAAAATTTGTTTTAAGAGACAAGGATTTCAGGTTAAATGTTGGGGGTGGGTGAGGAAATCATTCCTCATCCGAGGAATAATAACCACCGTCCAGCATTTCAGAACAGCAGCTGTGTGCTGGGTGCTGGCCAATCTCTGTTAACTCCATCACAGAGCTTTCGAACCGGCACATGGCTCGTTGAGCTGACGGCAAAGCGTGTGGACCGGTGGAGGGTCCATCTACCTCTTCAAATAGTCCATCCAATCAAGAAGTCTTCGCAGAGGCCCTCGACAAGAGGAGGCCCTCCTTTCTGTCCGCAGGGCCTGAGGAGGTGAGTAGTGTTTCAAATGCAAACCTCTCTGACTTCTGCTTCCTGTGCCAGACCTTCACGGCCACCACTACTCAGGCTCTGATAAAAGCCCAGACCATCGCAAGTCCTACGAAGAAAGCCTATTGATCTCATGAGATTTGGTCTCAGAGGGATCGTACGATTGTGACAGAAGATGTCAAACATTTTCCCATCCCTCTTCTCATCCCAGGGAAGAGGCAAGCACACAAGAGTTTAATCGGAACTTTGGAAACGGGCCTCGAGGTATCGACCAGCCAGGCAGAGCCCTTCCGAGAGGAAAAGGCACAGCAGGAAAGCAACGGCCCCAGTGCCCCGATTCTGCTGGTTTGTGCCTCACGCTCGTCCCAACTGGCCAAGGTTTCTCTTTCCTATTGATTCTCCATTTCGGAGCATCTGTCACAGGGCCCTTTTCCTGGAACAGACTACAGAAGTCCCCTCTGACCTCTGATAAGCTGACTGCCAAGTTGGGTCTACAGATTAAATGGCCAGGAGACAAAGGAGAGAGAGGGAAGGAGGAGGGAGGGAGAAACACAAACTGCCCCTTAAAATCAAAATGAAACATAAGTATTTATATTTGACTTTAAGCTTGAAAATGGAAGTGAATGTGAGACCCCCTCCAAGAAGGACACACCAATTCCACACGGTCTAAGGGCTTCACAGCGTCCACTGACTGCACTGACCAAACACTCTGGAAACCTTTTCTGGACCTAAAAGGGTTGGCGGCGGGGGGGGGCCAGGGGAGAGGGAGAGGGCAAGGGAAGTCAATTACTTCCAGGCAAACTGCCCAATAAGCTTAAAGTATAAATACAAGGCAAAAATAGATGCACAAGCATTTTATCTTTCCAATCAGAGTTTCCCAACCACACATCCTGCTTCCTCTGAGGGGCTGCACAAGTCACAGTCATCTTTCAAACAGCCTCATACGTTCGTACGGGGAAGGTCCATTCGTTAAGAAATCCACGAGCATACAGCTTCAGGGATCCTGGTGTTAGTATGTGTGAAATGTTGCCTCTCTGGTTTCTGTTTAAAAGTAAACGAGAAATATCCCCTACTAAACATATAAGTGTAGTGGAGAAAAATTACTAGATTGGCAGGCTTTAAGCCCTGGCATTAATGAGGGATGTTTATATTGAAAACGTATTCCAAGGCAAAAATGATCTAACAACTCATCTGCTGAGAACCTTCTGGCTCCACCATCCCATCTACAGCATAGAGATAAGAAGGGTACTTATTTCAGGGGTGACAAGGGAGGTGAACTAGGACGGGAGCATGCCCAGAAGGGGCTGGTCTTGTTCACAATGTTCTTGTTGTTGGAAATCTCCCCTGGCACTTGTGATTTGTCATTGCCAATCCTCGATTCAGCTCTCGGGATCGGGGATTAGTAACTGGACACTCGCCCCTAGTGGCGGCCCCAACTCAGGAGCACAAAGCAGGTTTCCCTGCTTAGAGCTCCTCCTCAGACTCAACACAGATGCCCTTCTTCCGCTTCAAAAAGCCCCTAAAGCCGACCTGTCCCGCCACCAGTTCAAGGGAGGAGAGACCAGCGGGTTTCCATGTTTTGTTAGTGAAACACAGCCAGGGTTCCAATAAAGGGCTCTTTGGAGAGGGTGGCAGATGTGGTCTTTGATACAGGGTCAATTTCACTCACACATGTGGCTGAAAAGTCAGCTTTCAAAAGGTTGTCTGGTAACTTGACTGTAGAAAGAGATCTGAGCATAGAGATTCACGGAGGATATTCTGGTCCAAGATCAAAAACACATCATCTCAAGTACTAGTGACAGAGGCAAAGCATTGGGAATAACAATAAGAAACAGTTTAAAATATTTTTAAAAGTCCCTATTATGGAATACTGTTCATCCACTTGAAATCATGCTGATGATGAATTTTTACCAAGAGATTGTTAAATAATTACAGCAAATTAGAAAACACGTATAGCATAGGATTTGATTTAATTAAGATAACATATGAAGTGATATCTAAATATTCATTTGATAAAAGCTAAGGTAAGGGAACATAAAAAACAGTAGGAGTAGTCATCGCTCAGTAATGCAATTACAATTGATTTGTATTCTGTATCCACAGATTTCAGTCTGTTTTTACATTTTCTAGAATGGACATAGATTATTTTTGTAACCAGGAAAAGAAGTTATTAAAGTTGTTTTTAATTCTCATGAAAAAACCAAGACACATTTTTTCACAACCAAGAATAAACTTAACTGGGCAGGGCAATCTGGATTCAACTTGGAATCTTGAAGAAATTTGAACAAAAAGGGTTCTGTAAAACCAGGAAAGAGAGTCACAGATGAGTTCAGCCTGGACCCATCAGCAACGGAGCCTACGTCATTAGTGTCAGAACTAAGAAAATTACGGTGCGTGGGGCTCCCTGCCTACCGTTTCCAACCTTGTGCCCACACACCCATCCTCTGAACGAGAAGGCGATCTCACATTTTTCTCTTGCCCTTTCCCTGTCAAAACCTGTTCTCAGAAAAATTGGTTTCATAGGTGTCCACAGTGTTTAAAACCCCACCATCCTTATTTTCCCTAAGGCCTGACAAGCCCAAGAGCTTTCAATACTGAATGTGTCCGAGGTCAGGGCCATTTGGTGTCCAGAATATTTTCAAATCAAAGAGGATTTCTGGAAACATTCTAACTTCAGTAGCTTTGCTTACCAGTGATACATTGAAAAAAATAATCTGGAATAGATTGTTGGGCAGCCTGGAGGAAACTGTATCTTTTCTCCTGGTCTAGAAGGTGACTTGCCATCTCCAGAAACCCTGGGTAACCTGCACAGAGCAGGGTGGCCGTTTGGAGCAATGGCCCAACCCTACCACTCAGGCTGGTTCCCAGCCAACACCCTTCGTGACCAACAGTTGATACAATACGAAGATCCTGAACGAGTTCTAAAATCACTTCACCTTCATGTACACAATTTAACGAACAAACAATAACTGATTACAGTTTAATCTTTTTTGTTCATCTTTTTAAGACTTCATATAAGTTCACCAAGAAGAAAACAGGCTTGTTCTTTTGATGTAATCAGGTGACAGTCAGGTTTAGGGCACCAGATATTCTTGTACAAAATTCTCCCTTTACAGATTCTGGGTAGATGCCTCCAAATGACTTTCTCTTTGGTATCAAATCTATTCCCTCCACATCTTAAACTACCTTAAAAGAAACTTTAAAAGTTTTACATCTTTAGCACTATAGTGGGCTAAATAAAAGGCTTCTCTGACTGTAAGTACCATGAAGGTAAATAATGTATCTTTTTTGTTCAAACCCATACACTTAGCCCCTGGCACAGAGCCTAGTGCACCATAAACACTCAGTAAATGGGTATCAAGTGACAGAATGTTACGTGTACAGCAGTACAAGACTAGTGAATTGTGTGACTCCAAATTGGTGATTTTCCACTATTTTCCAGCTGCCTCAGTGGGTAAAGCAATTTCATTCTCTTAAAGACCTAGTGGCAAAATGCAAGAGTCTCAGACAGCTGCAGGAGCCGGGAGGTGACAGCACCATCCCAGCAACTCTGCAACAGCGACTCACTTCCGCAGGTGCCCAGAAGCCCTGCCCATCACTGTCTGAAAAAAGACACCACCACCCACTGCCCACGGGCACCCCAATCTTTCCTACCCAACTCTGGCTGTATTTTTGCTTCTCTTAACAAAGTGAAGACATTCCTTCTCAATTTTTCGGTACAAATTCTGAACAGGAAAGAAAAACAGGGGTTGGATGAAGAGGCGATCACTCTATATAAATTATAGAATATCTTTAAAGATTACCTGGGATCATTGTCCAGTTCTCATAAATGTGTCTCTCCTCTATAAACATTAGTCTGCAAATTTAGACCCACTTAAAACGTCACGTGAAGCACCACAGGGGATGGCTTGACTGGAAGCCGTCTCAGGAGCCCTGTCAGCTCTTCCCCACCGGACGGGGGTCTGAGGCCCATCAGTGTGTGGCCTCACATTCGGGGGTGGAGACGGATGCTCTGGTCCCTGCCCACTGCCCTTGCTCAGCCCTCTACCGAGAAGACTTCTGGTTCGTGCCAAGGGGATGCTTGTCCCCCTCTGATGGGAGAGATTCCAGCAACGCTCTGTGGTCATGCTGAAATGGCTGCACAGTGGAGACTCGCAGAAGAGCCACAGTCCCCTTCCAGGTGTGGGTCACAACTTAAAGGATGAACCTAATCAGCCCCAAAGGTCTAGACACCGGCCCCCTTCCCCTTTTCTCCTGGGGCCTAATGAGAAAGAAATATTAATAATAGTCCCCTTCTTTGCCAGACAGGAGGTACAAGCTACTGGCAAAGAAATGCCCTGGCTCTGTGCTTTGGAATCACTGGTGTTTGAACTACGTGGTTTTCATTTTAAAAGTGAGCGACTTGGTACCCAGGGAGGCTAAGTCACCTGCCCCAGGTCGGAGCTAAATTAGAAAAAAAAAAAACCCAGGGATCAGATCAGCTCAGCCCCTACTCACTCCATCCCACACCTTTCCTCCCCCTTCCGCTTTTAAAATTAACTCAGTTATGTGGTCAAAGATATTTCTGAACAATATGGAAAACATAACAAACTCATATAACGCTACTGAAAATTATTTTATTCATACCAGGAGAGAATCAAATGGCAGTGGGAAAGAAATAGGCATATCCTGTTGTGTGGTTAATAAAAGCTAATAACCTCGACATGAACCCCCTTTCATAGGACTTCTGGATCCCAAGTCAGGACGTCAACCAGTTTGGAAGACTTGGTCTAAACAGCCCTGAAATCCCCTGCAGCAGATCAGGAGCGAGATAGGATGAATTGGCCTCCTTTTCCGTTCACTGGTCCCCACCACTTCCAAAAATAATACTCTGGCCCAGCTGCTCAGTAGGCCTTCAGTTTATTTGTAGTTAGCTGGAATAGGAGACTATAAATTAAACTCAGATGCTGTGAGGGAGAAATGTCAGTCCTTCCAAATCCAACACTGAAAAGCCTTTCTTGTTTTCGAGCTGAATGAAAGAACGCTGGGCAATGGAGCTTTGACACAACACGCCACCAAATCCAAAGATGAAGGGCCAGAAAAAGTGGACTTGTCTTGGGATGGTTTGCACCCTCTAAGCCAGCGAGCCTACTCGGTCCCTTGTTTTAACCCCCAAGTTACCTGGGTAGCCACAGGTCTTCTAAGAAGTGCTGGGCAGCTGAGGGCCTTCCTGGGCACACACGGCATGAGGGATGCTGCCACAGAGAGGGGCCACGGCACCCTTTGTCCACCAGAGCCTGTGGCTCCAGGATCCAGGCTCCAGTCCTGCTACCTAATCCCACCTCACTGGCTTCTTTGATACTTGCTTGGTTTTTAAAGCTGAATCCCATCCAAGGGGGCAGAGGCCCAGAGCAGGAATCCAGGGGCCTGACTTCTGAGCTGCAGACCTGCTTCCACCACCATAGACACATACCTCACTGCCCCTAGATTTCCACCTCCTCATGGATAAAATGAAGATCTTTACTAATCCATCCATGTGGCCATTTCCAGTTCTTTGCAGCAAGGATTTCAGAGGGAAACAGGAAGTGGACCACCTTTAAAATGTAATTTCTCAAATCGATGCTTCTTTCCTGCCCCTCGCCACCCCCCCACCTCTTGTCACTCAAACAAAGTGTGTCTGAAACTGAAAAGCAGGGACAGTGGGTCACCCACTAACACAGGAAGAACCATCTGACACAGAAGCAGTCATTCTCCCGCGCTGCCTGCTGCACACGGCCGGCAAAACTGGAAACCTGCTTCTGCCTGCCCCCCGCCGTCCCCACCCCAAGAGATTTCCACTTGCTTCGTCTAAGAAAGATTTAACATCTAAAGTCAGCAAGGCTTTCCCTCCAGGACGCTGTCAGACAAAAATAGCTAACGAGTTAGGTCTCCAGGGCAGGACACTTCTTCTGTGTAAGAGGCAACTTTATCCTTTCCTCAGAAATAGTTCCTGCTCCACGTCCTGCAAACAGGTGTCAGCAAACTACATCCTCTGTGCCAAGCCCTGAGCTGAGATTGGTTTTTACATTGTTCAATGATTGGAAAAAAAAAAGTCAAAAGAAGAAAATTTCATGAAACGTGAAAGTTACGTAAAAGTCAAATCTCAGCGCCCATAAATAAACCCTATGGCTGCAAAGCCAGGCTCATCCTTTCAGATGTTCTCCCAGCTGCTTCTTTGCCAGGAGGGCAGAGTGGAGTGCTTGCAACAGAGCCTGGAATATTTACCACGCAGCCCTCACAGAAAAGGTGCAAGGGACCAGGTCCAGAATTCAGTACAGAGCAGGCACTGAGCTGAGAGGCCTCTGACAGAACACACAGGCCCGGCCTGGCCGGGCTTAGCCTTTGAGGGAAACAGACTACCCACCAGCAAGCTAGTCTGCTCCACCCGACCTCCCTGCTCTGCTTCTTGGCTTCATCCCAAATCCACTTAGCTCATTTTAATTTAAATATGTTAACTCTCTTCTTGCAGCATGACCACCTCTGTTTACCATTTAGAAAGATGATTGTGTTATTAGTTGTTTGGAAATTCTGTTTTATGGCTGATGAATATTCCTCGGTCAGAAAGTCTACCCACTTGGCTGTTTCCTGAAGACGTCTGTGCACCTCTGTGCTTTGTCCTTATTTAAAATTCTACATGTCCCTGACAAAGGAAAAATGTGAGCCTTTTATTTTTCACCTCCTAGTCTTGTGTTCTATGATTTTTTAAATTAAAATACACTAATTATATTATAAAAAATGAATTAGTATAGTTAAACAAATGTTCATGTAGTTTAATCCAGTAAACTTCCAGGAATTTATTTTAAGAAAATAATCAGAAATGCAGGCAGGACTTCATGTATCAGGGTGGTAATCTTGGCAGTATTTGTAATACTGAAAAATTAGAGACAATATCCAATAATGTGGAATAATTAATTAATTATGACACTGCCCTGGGAGGGGATATCACAAAATTATTATTAGCATGATTTTCCAAAAATATTGATCATGGGAAAATTTGAAAACAAGGTACATACATACATATGTGGAAATATACATATGAAAGTATTTATCCCAAAACGTTAATAATGATTACATGTAGGTGATTAAATTTGGGTGACCTTTTTCTCTTCCTATGTGTCTTTATTTTCCAATTTTCTAATTTTTTCTTACAAAGTAATAAATGCTCGTGATAAAATTTTCCAACATTAAAAAGTCCACAAAATAAAAAGAAAGTTCCACCCCCCCTACATTACTCTCAAGTACTCACTGTTAATTTTAGTGTTGTCTTCCAACCAGTTTCTTTTTCACAAAAGCAAGAACACACTATTGACTATGTTCTATAATCTGCCTTTTCAAGTACTTATTATGTCAGTACATACATATGTGTTGTGCTCCTTTTTTAAAAGACTGCATAACTGCCATAGTTACCATGATTTATGTAATCAGTCCCCCATGACTGGACTGTGGGATTCAGTCCTGCCTTCAACAATCTTAAACACATATCTGCTCATCTATGCCAGTATTTCTGCAGGTTAACAACTTTTTGGAAGATAAAATGGGCATATTTTGATTTCAATAGTTAATACCATACTTTCCTCCAAAAGAAGTCGAAAAGCATGTGCTCCATCTAGGAGTTCCTTGTTGAATGCACTTTCAGCAATTCCAAATCAGTCCATTTATTTGGCCAGTTATTTTTCGACAGGTGAGGTATGGGATCTTGTTATCATCTTAATTTAACATTTTTATTATTAGTGAGTTTGATTTTATCTTTGTATAACTTTTTGATAATATGTACTTCTTTTGTAAGTTGTTGATAAATATCATTTTCCATTTTTCTTGGAGGCTATCTCTCTTACTGCAGCCAAATTATTACATCCTCTAATACATCATGGAGAGCAAACCTTTGTTAATTATACACATTACAAACATTTTCTCCCCAGATATCATTTGCCTTTATACCTTGTATATGAAGTTTTTCATCATTAAAAAAAACCTTTTCATTATTATTTTATATTAAGAAAATTAACGGTACTTTAAATGGATCAATATAAAGCTTTCAATAGATGTGGATAAAATGGGAAGTTGAAGCCTCAGTACCTGGACGGTTTTTCCTCACTGACCTGAAATGTGTCTTGCTCAGCAGGGAAGATTTAAAGGTTTGGACTAGGAAGAGAGTTTCCATAATTATTCAAAAAGAATGAGGTTTTTAACTGAATACACCCATTGCCCTAAATCCACAATCATTTGATTGTCCTGCTAAAACAACTGAAGTTTCAAATGATTGCTCCATTTGATTTTTCCTTCCATCTGAATGCTTTTTAAAAAGGAGTGGAATTAATTATCACGAAAACATTCATGTAATAGAGCCAAATGTCATTGAGACTAAAGTGATGATTTAGAGGATCTAGCCAGCTGGACGTTAGCCAGCTGCCATCCTAAATGCTGAGGACAACAGCAGTTTAAAATTCTGTTCCCGCCCATTGAGAATTTCAACTTGCACTGCCTCGAAAGGTGTTTCCTTAAATATCGTGACGCCATGTTTGATTCTCACCATATTGTCATGTTTGTAATTCTCCAACAAGTGCCTGGGAACCCTGGGGTCATGCAAAGGCAGGTACAGAGGACCCACTTAACCTTCCGTGGCCACAGTGAATTCAAGAGTTCACTCGGGATGGGACAACCTTCTGGCTGGACACTCAGTTTAGACACTGTATATCCATCCTGGCATCCCTGGGATCCAGGAGTCCCATAGGGTCTGGGTTTGGTTCAGATTCATCACGAGCTTCCTCAAGGCTGAATGGAGTCCCCACCCTTCATTAAGGTCATCACACCCAAGCCCAGTTTTTAAAAAATTAATACTGTGTAAACAGAAACTCCAATTAAGTAGAGTCGGGAGACCAGAAGGGGTAGCTCTCAAGCCCTGTGACCATAGCAGAGCCCAACAGGAAGAAGAAAGACTCCTCTTCTTTCCTAGAAGGACTCAGCCAATGAAAAGCCATGGATCTGTTTATGACAGCCCTCCCCCCACCTCTCCCCTCTGTAAAAGCATCTCCTTCCCTTACCATGTGGGGACTCGCACGGGCTCTCCAGGGTCGCAGACCCGAATTACAGTTCTCTGCTGATCCCCAGTAAACCCATCTTTGCTGCAGAAATATCTAGCATCTATTTGTTTCAGGGCAACAGGTTCCTCTGGACTGAGCCAACCCACGTCCTCTACTGACCTTCCCTGATCGTCAGGAACATTCCTCGAGACTTCTAAGTCCTCTCTAGGGCTGGGGACTGGGCTGAGTCGATCCAGAGGCTCTGGGAGGGCTGCGTGCACCTCTCCTCTCCAATGCAGCCTTTGCTGGCCCGGACCCCCCTCAGAGGCCCAGTATCAGAAATGGAAGTGGCTTTTTAAAGTTGCAGGAAAATGTAAAAGTGTCTGTTTTTAGCAAATCCCCTCTTTCATATACCATTTATACTGGAGACCATCAATTATAAAGCGCAACATCAATTTTATGTACCAGTAAGAAAAAAAAGCTGCCAATAATTTTTAAAAATACATTATAGGGACTTCCCTGGTGGCCTTCCAATGCAGGGGATGTGGGTTCGATCCCTGGTCAGGGAACTAAGATCCCTCATGCTGCAGGACAACTAAGCCCGCACACCGCAACTACTGAGCCTGCACGCCACAACTAGAGAGAAGCCCATGTGCTGCAACTAGAGAAGCCCGTGTGCCACAATGAAAGATCCCGCGTGCCACAACTAAGGCTCAATGCAGCCAAATAAATAAATAAATAATTTTTAAAAATATATTAATAATTAGAGTTGTTGAAATTTTTTTTAATTTTTGAATTTTATTTTATTTTGTTTTATACAGCAGGTTCTATTAGTCATCCATTTTATACACATCAGTGTATACATGTCAGAGTTGTTGAAATTTTTAATGAAAAAAATATATTTCCCCATAAAATTCCATTTCTCACCTGCCAGTGTGGCCAAAAAAAAAAAAAAGATGATCATGTTCAGTGCTTATATCCTCACAAAGAACGTCCTAAAATATTTAAGGTCAGTTGGGTTGGTCTTTTTCCTCTGTATGTGGCAGAGGGCCTCGTACTCCAGTCAAATTTTCTAGGACACACAAACTCTCACACTTAGCATCCTAACCATAGGGGAGCCAACATAATACCACACATCAAGGTGTTCTGAAAGTGAATAAACAGTACGTCAAGCATCTGCCATTTTCAATGAAAGCCACATTCTTTTCAAATTCCTTGACACCCATCCTTTGCTTTCCTTATTTCTGCTCAGAATGTTTTTTTCTAGATTCACAGCACAAAAGTGATGGAGAGATTGTCCTGATCATTGTCACACTGGAAACTCTCGGTAAAAAGTGAAGATGTCAGTTGTTATAGAGGGATAATCAGAAATGAGTTGAGCTTTTCATTTTCCAGTATGTTTTCTCCATTTGGTTTAGGCCGAGCTCACATGGAACAATGTTCCTTATAAAATGATTTTTTAAAATTTCAGATTGGAAATGGCTTAGCAGTGGAAGCACGTGGATGGATCCTTAGTGAAAGGACTTTACAACTGATGTCTGTATCACTCTTGACAAATAAAAATCTCTTTGATGTTTAAAGTAAAGCTGTTTTCAAGGGTGGAAATCATACTTAGAAAGCTTTCAAAAGTTACCAAATATAGGGCTTCCCTGGTGGCGCAGTGGTTGAGAGTCTGCCTGCCAATGCAGGGGACACGGGTTCGAGCCCTGGTCCGGGAAGATCCCACATGCCGCGGAGCAACTGGCCCCGTAAGCCACAACTACTGAGCCTGCGCGTCTGGAGCCCTTGCTACGCAACGAGAGGCCGCGACAGTGAGAGGCCCGTGCACCGCGATGAAGAGTGGCCCCCGCTCTACGCAACGAGAGAAACGAAGACCAAAAACACAGCCAAGAAAAAAAAAAAAAAAAAAAAATCCTTGCTTAAAAAAAAAAAAAAAAAAGTTACCGAATATAATGGGTTGTACATTTAATCAATTCAAGCATCAATTACTCAATATGAAGCTTATAGAATCTATAGCTTGTATATCCAAAACTCACAGAGCTGAGCAATTCCATGACATCACGCAGTAGAAATCTGTAGTTTGTTTCCACACCTCCCCTCCCACCTTCTAGAATCAGCTCCTTTTGTTTGGGGGAATATCGTCTGAGCCCCCTCCCCAAACGTGTCTTCCTGGTAACTGCCCCGATCCTAGTACAACTTGACCCAGCCAAGGAGGATGGGTCCAGGGGCAACCCCCCGAGAGACCGCAAAGTGGAAGAGGAATCCTGGTGGCACTGGAATTCCTGGCCCCAACTCCGCCGATGCCCACTGTATTCCTGAACTTCCTGCAATCACACAAACATTCCAGAACTTTCTTCTCTTTGTCTCAAGTAGTCTGCATTAGACAGCTGTGACTTGGAACCAGGAGGATCCCTGTGGGCTTGTGTGACAAAATGAAACCCTACAGTCTTCTTATTCTAAACAGTGAGGGGGAATTGGGTTTAAATTATATGCATGATGACCTCACCAGTCTAGAGACATCTAAAACACTTCCACTGAACTATACATGCAATTAAGATTCAAAAAGGAAAGTAGTGAAGAGAGGTCATTTTTGATGTGGTCATTTACAAAGTAGGCCCAGAAGCAACATCTCTAAGTGGTTACTTACGGATGATGGGGGCAGGGCGTTAGAACAGCAATGGCTGTGGGTGGCTGAGAGTTCAGTTTGACTCTGGAACCACCAGCTGGTGAACCCGGTGGGCCTCTTCACTTCTGAGCCTCTGTGTCCCAATCTATAATATGCAAACCTGAACAGGTAACCTCCAGGTAACTGCTCCCACAACACCTAGTTAGAGGATTCCCTTTCCTCAAACACTCATTTTCTGAGATCAGTGACCCACGATGTTTCTGGATATTGAAAAGAAAAATCTAAGTAAACCAAACACTCATGCTGGGTTTGTGACTTGGAGTCATATAACTGCTCTGAATCCAATCAACCTGTCACAGAAAATGCCAGGTCCCCCATCCTCTCACCTTTCCTTCTGTAACAGGAGGCTCTCAGGACCCACATCAGAGGAGCTCCAGGAAGAAAACTCTGGAATACGAGCTCACTGGTGAGTATAAGCTGCCCAAGTCACAAGAAACAGACTTCAGAGTACTGTACCTGGCACGCATTACACAAGTTATTTTTTCAGCCTTGCAAAGTACTGGCAGGTATTCATAAAGCTGAATAATTAATCTATTGCCGTGGATCCAAGCGAGACAACGTTCTCAGTATGGAAGGGTCCCTAAAGGCCCCTGGCTTAACTTCCTGCCTATTCCTGAACCCCTCCACACCCCACACTGGGAAGAGGGAACTTCGGATCATCCAAGATAACATTCCATCTGAGAAGAGCTTTAAATGGTAAGACGTTCCTCCTCTTATTAAACCAGAATTCTTTGGCCCTCTTCCAATCACCTGCTCCTAATTCTGTCTCACATTTGTGTCTCTGAAGGCACGTCCACTGCGTCTTGGTTATGAGGCCTTCAGAGGTCTGGAGACAACACTCACCTTCTTCCCCGTGGATGGCTCCCTTCCCTTCCCCACACAGCTCCTTACCTTCCAAGATCCCAGAGATGTTCCTTTCATGGGGATCAGCAATTCCAAGTTTATTAGCATAGAAATACCATTTGCCATCATTTGGCAAGAGCAGCCTGACTAAGAATGACACCAATTCAGAAGAAAGCAGGGCCAGGAAACAGAGAAAAATAAGTAAGATTTGGACCCCAGGCCTTGCCATGATTGAAGAAGGGCCAATAAATCACCCACTTTCTCTAATCAAGATTTTGTTTTGTTTCCAGAACTTGCAACCAAAAACTACAGCTCTGAGCCAAAACACTGCAAACCAAAATAGACTCACATCCCCTGTCTGACAGTCAGTGTCTAGAGAGAAGGAAACTGGAAGATCAGAGTTCTTCCTCTAGCCTGTGGACCAGACAGAAACTAAGCTCTTCGAATTAATGAGAAGACGCCCCATTTGTAAAATGTTTCCAGGGACAGGTGATAAATGACTCAGAGACTCGTTCTAGCTCTTGACGTCTTCACAGCAACACGCTTCCACACTTCAGCCACTGCTTGGCAAGTCTCTCTAGCCTGGTTTATCTCCATCTCTTCAGCTTCACAGAAGCCGAGGAAGCTTTAGGGGTGAGGTTTGAACAAAATGGACATAACGGTCCACACAGGGCTTGGGTCTCACCGCAGGATCCCACAGAACTCCGAAGGCAGCCGCAAAGCAGCATTACAACATCGACGGGCCTGCAGCGGCCCGAGCTGGAGGATATTTCACTGAATGCCACTGCTTCTTGAGGTTTGACTGTAAAGCTCCCTCACTGCATAAAAATTGTGTTATAAAACGTAAGCACAATTATGTTGGACACAACCAGCAACGCATTTAGACTGATCCTCCCTCCACGTAAGATTCAGCGGGAAGGACCAGGGCCCCTAATGAACTACATGTGTTCCTGAACAGCTGACCCACGAGGTCCTTCTCCAAAGCACCAAAAGCCTGGGTTATGTGAAAAGTTCAAGCTTCATTTTTTAGCACATGGGAGGAAAAGTCAACCATGAACACGCTTTTAAAATGTCTTTTGATCACCCTGCCTACACGTATCTGAAAAATGCTTCTTTAGGCCCAAACTCACATGGCAGCTGTGTTCATCCACAGGCCACCCCCCTGACCATTCAGCCACCACGGGCCCTATTCAGCCTCCCAGCTCTCCCTCTGTAGCCAGTGCACATACAGGAAGAAAGGGGACCACGGAGGACAGGGGACAGGCAGGGCTCAAACGTCCTGGGGCTTGGGTCCTCTCCAACACAGTCTGCGGGTCCCCTGTATCTCTGGGTCTCCCCAGGGTTTGCACAGAATCGTTCTGATGCCCAGGTCGAGACCTGTACGTAGAGGCCATGCTTTCTTTATTCATTTTGTCTCCCAAACCCAGTGCCCGGCACAGCTCAGGTACCAAAACCTGTTGACGGAGCTGATTCACGGCATCCCGGAAACGCACCTTTGGTCGCACTGAGCTTCACCTGAGCCCTGAGCTCCTGGAGCACAGCCCTGGTTAGGAACCACCACCCCCGAGAGGGCACTGAGAGCCCGGTCACCCTCCGGGATTAAGGGCATGAGAAACAGATCCGGGCCATGCACACAAAGTCAAACTTTGTAATTTTATCCTTTCACAATAGATATGATATACCTATCACGGTAGAATATCTGTGTACAGAAAATCTCTCTGTATTTGTTTCATTTGAGGCCATTCAATCTTAACCAATCCACAGGTGTCCAATGAAAACTTCAAATGCTTAGTTATTTTTCCCATTTTTCCATTTTAAAATGAGTAAAATAAGCTTTGATTGTGGGCTGTTTGCTGTTAACAGCTTTGCTCACTTCCTGGCAGGATGGTTTAATACTCAACTGTTATGGCACGAGGATTGAAAGTTACTTTTAAATACATGTACAAATAGATGTCAAAAGCAATGTTATTAAAATAGATGTATTATCAAAATAAAAGAAAAAAGGAAAGAAAGAAGGAGAGAAAGAAAGAAAGAAAGAAAGAAAGAAAGAAAGAAAGAAAGAAAGAAAGAAAAAAAAGGAAAGAAGGAAGGAAGGAAGGAAGGAAGGAAGGAAGGAAGGAAGGGAGGAAAGAAGGAAGGAAAGAAAGGGAAAGAAAGGAAGGAAGGAAGGAAGGAAGAAAAGAAAGAAGGGAATCCGCCCCCTTTTGTGTTCCAGGAAACAGCTCACTGCAAAGAAGCCCTCTCTCCCTGTGACTTGATGAGATTCAGGGCTGCCCCCTTGTTTACCTTGAACAAGGCCAGACGTGGACCCTCCAAGCTCCTATTCTTTGTCTCATAAATTATTAGCGAACTGATTGTCCCCATTGACCAATCAGGACAAAATACCCACTGACATGACTTGACCAAACTGTAGTCACAGCCTCCTCACGGGGCCCTGGACATGACACCTGGGAGCAGGACAGTCCTCCCTAAGAGGCTCCAGAGAGCAGACTGACCTCAGGGAAAACCGATGGGCTGTCCCACTGCGCCCTGCATCCCGCTTCTTTGTTTTACCCCCTATGAAAGCAAAGCCCTTCCTTCCTGATCTTTGAGGCGCTAGCAGGTCTCACGGCCAGACCATCCTCCCTACTGCAGTCATCCTTGGGATAACGTCTCTCCTTCCTGAAATTTGAATTGGGTTTTGTATTTCACTAAAGAACCTACTCAAATATTAGCAAACAGGTTATGTCCTCAGCACATTATCTGGGACGGGGCGGGTCCTCCCCGCCACCCCCTCTGACCTGCTCCCGAGGCCTGAAGTGGACAGCGGCCAGGAGGCTGGGTGTTGTCCTGCCTTCCTTGCTGAGTTCCCGACCACACAACCCTCTCAGACATAACTTCTTAGCCTCGTCCTCTTTCAATATTTATCAGCCCATTCCCCTGACTCTTGTGAGATATTCATGTGGTTCAACAGCTCCAGCAAATGCAAGTCCATGACAAGTTTGCGGACGTACAGTGGAGTCGGCTACGTTAATGTAAGGGCTTCACTAGGTAACCAGACACCATCCCAGGTTGACAATCTTCTTCCAAAAGTATGGGCCTCTTTGGATAAGTCATTACACACATCTGGCTGCATTACATGGCCTTAAAATACCACCTGAAGATGTTCAGGATGAGGGAGATTCTATCACTAACGTGATGGCTCCTCCTCTACACAAAGTCCAAATCCCTCAGCCTGCACTCAAGGCACCCAAACCTCCTTTCAATCTACCTTCCAAGCTTATCTGCCAACGACCCTAGTTGTGTTACTCCAGGACCCATCACAATTACCAAGAGGCATGAGCAACTGTCTCCAGCACCAGGGATTTTCCTAAAACTACCAGAGAATATGAGAGCATACAAGAGATCATCTGAGCCACAGACACTCGAGTCCAAGGCCAGAAGCCCTCGTGAAAAACCCAGAAACACAGTTCAGCATCCCTCAGAATGCCACCTGTTCCTTAGTGACCCTCCTCTCTCTGTGCAGCTCACAGAAATCCCCAAAGAGAGGGCATCTTCAGGTCAGACCGTCACCAGCTCATCCCCTCTGGAGTTTCTCTCCCAGCCCCTACTCTGCCCAGGCACCTCGGGCCCTTTTCACTCTTTGTTGCAGCCTGTGGACCACTGTCTTTGGCTCAGGAAGGAATCATGATCTGATTCCTCAGATAGGGCTGTAGGGTTGGTTTCACTCAAAAGGAACGGGCAGAAAACACATCCCAGGGGTTCTTTCCAAGAAGCAATCACGGAGTCAGCTCCCCTGTGCCTGCCTTGCTTCCCACCCTAAATCTGCCCAGACGCCAAGGGAAGCAGGAACCACATCTCTGATTCCTCCAGCCCCAGGGCTCCCCTCCTTGACCTTCAGGTACGGAGCTCCCTGAGCTTACCCTCTCTTGTCTTGTCTTTTTATTGTTCGTTTAGATGCACCTTGCCTTCCTCCCAAAAGGATGCAAAGGAGCCTCTATAATAGCACATTTTCAACATTATAAACAAGAATGGCTGGAAATCAAAAAGAAAATACTGCAGGTGGCCAATGTATACAAAACATTATGAAAAGGGAAGGCTGTTGAGAAAAAAAGCACATCAAGACAGAAATATTTTGTACTGCTGAAGTAATCTGGAATTGAAAAAAAACATGCTATAAAAACACTCTGGAAAGAAAAAGCCATTTTAGTAAATATGCAGTTACCCACCCACACAATATGAAATGCTATCAAGTTATGACTTCATGTGTTGAATGAAGGCTCAGTTTCTGATTAAAGCGTTTAATTATTCTTCATAAATTCCATGAGAAAAAAATGAAATGACTAAATGGCCTATTGATACTGGAAAAAACTAAGTTAAATTGGGAATAAAATGACTTCATTCTAAAATTCACTATTAAAATGAATTTTCATAGAAGCACAGGACAATATTTAACATGTGGTTGGAATGTATTTCAGAAAACTTAATCCTTCTAAATACATGGCACAGAAATATATCAGAACACTGTTTCAAATTAATTAAGAAAAATTTTATTGAATCCTAGTAAGAGACAGACAACTCAAACCTTTTGATTATAAAGTTGGGCAAATAAATCAAACCTTCCATCATGACAACCCCAGCTCCTCAGATCCCTCTCCTGTCAAACTGAAATCCAAGTCATATTTTAGACCTAAAAATATTCTAACTGGTGTAAAGATGTTTTCACATGGAACTTTTGTAGCTGGGGAGGGTAAGTTTACCAAAATTTATATGGTCTCAGAAGATTTACTTTCTAAACAATTTTTACAAAAACTTGATTAAATGAGTTCTCTTGGGGGAAATATGTACAGTTTATCTAGAAAACCATGTTATACAGTAACAAGAGAAAGAGTCATTCTAACAATTAATATGTTATTTAGTTTCTTAAAATGTGACCTAACGTAAACTATGGACTTTAGGTGATAATGATGTGTCAATGTAGGTCCCCCAACTGCAGCAAATGTACCACTTGAGTGCTAGATGCTGACAGTGGGGGGACAGGGATACGTGGGAAAATCTCCATATTTTCTGCTCAACTCTGCTGTGAACCTATAACTGCTCTAAAAAATAAAGTCTAGTAAAAAGGAAATTTTTTTATTACTATTACAAAAATTAGGTATCTAAACAGACATCAAATCACCTCCCATTACCTTTTTGTGCCCAAAGTCATAGAGTCTGAGATTCTGTGTGAAAAAAATGCACTGTCTACTGTTACTCCATCTCAACTATGTGCATTCCTCCCACAAATTCCTTCCTCATCTCATGTTAAAGTAACAGTTTCTGAATGCTCTTACCCTGATGAAATTGTGCAACATTAACAACGACTTTAGAAGCATTTTTCTCAGAAAAATACCTTATGACCTCATGTATATCTGGAAGTTAAAACCAAAACAAAAACAAGAAGGAACTAACAATACAGAGAATGGGGCTTCCCTGGTGGTGCAGTGGTTAAGAATCCGCCTGCCGATGCAGGGTACATGGGTTCGAGCCTTGGTCCGGGAAGATCCCACATGCTGCAGAGCAACTAAGCCCGTGCACCACAACTACTGAGCCTGCGCTCTAGAGCCCACGAGCCACAACCACTGAGCCCGTGTGCTGCAACTACTGAAGCCCGCACGCCTAGAGCCCATGCTCTGCAACAAGAGAAGCCACCACAATGAGAAGCCTGCGCACTGCAACGAAGAGTAGCCCCCGCTTGCCGCAACTGAAGAAAGCCCACGTGCAGCAACAAAGACCCAACGCAGCCAAAAATAAGATAAATAAAATAAATAAATTTATTTTAAAAAAAAGCAATACAGAGAATGGATTGGTGGTTCCCAGAGGCGGGGCTGGGGTGGGTGAAATGGACAAAGAGAGTCAAAAGGTGCAAACTTCCAGTTACAACAAAAATAAGTCCTGGGGCTGGAATGCACAGCACGGTGACTATAGTTAATGATACTGTATAGTTAATGATACTGTATAGTTAATGATACTGTATTGCATATTTGAAAGTTGCTGAGAGAGTGGATCTTAAAAGTTCTCATCACATGAAAAAAATGTGCAACTACGTGAGGTGATGGATGTTAACTAGACTTACTGTGGCCATCATTTCAAAATATATACAAATATCAAATCATCATGTTGTACACCTGAAACGAACATAATGTCACATGTCAATTATATCTCAATTTTTTAAAAAAGAACTTTTCTCATCCTAAAAGTTCCCAATTGGGATAAGAAAAACTTGGCCATGCTTACCTTAGTGCAATGGTTCTCAAATCACCTGGAGCACTTGGCAAATCTCAGGTGTCTACCTCAGAGGTTCTGACCAGTGGGTCCAAGGCGGGGCTTGGAATTTGCATTTCTAGCAAATCTGAGATGATGTTGACAGTGCTGTTTCAAAAGTCAAGACCCACTGTCTTCATATACGTCAAGAAACTCCAAGAGCTTTTTAAAAATATTTGAAGCAGCAAAATTCTGAGTTGAATACTTCAGCAAAATTCTGAAGTGTGTGTATGTATATGTATATATAGACATACATGTACATACATATGTATATATGTATATATTGCATGTATATATTGTGCATGTATATACATATATATTTTATGTGTATACATGTATGTGTATATATAGGTATGTATATATATATAATTGTATGAAATAAAATAAAATAAAATCTTGTTACAATTCATCATGGTAGCTTCAGTTGGTTAAAACAGGTTCATTCCACTTTAGGGTTGTCTGTTTTTTGTCCAATGTCAATCAAAACAGGGTTGTTATTTTCTTTCCCACCTAGCTGTAAAAGGAAGTTGGCCACCACCAACAACGGGGCTGTACTGTTCCCTACTGAACATAAAAAATGTTCACAGATTATCACAAATTATCACCAAGAGTAAGATAAGGCTAGAAGCTCAAAGAAGCTCACAGACCATTTCTAAATCTGTCAGAACTTGGACTTAGCTATTTAATCAACAACAGAGGTGCAATTATCTTGACCTTGAGCTAAATAGGTCAGGAGTCTTGATATCACCTACATCTAGTTATCGATACGGGTAAACATAAAAATTCACAACTACCAAGACAGCTTCTTTTCCTCTTATCCTTCTGTCTCTCCCAAAAGAGAATGTCCTCCAGGTTAATCATCAATTGTTTTCTACATAACAGTTAAGGGCTCTGAAGTTTTGGGTTATTTAGGACTGATGGTCAGTGAAATGAGCACCTTTAAGGACACGGAACTCAGAAATAAATGCTCATGTTTAAAATGTTTGAAATTTTTTAAAGTATGTTCACTTATTACACACTTGGTAATTGATAATTAAGTTCTGTAACTGCTTCCTAAGCTTAAATCAGTCTACAAAGTAAGTTAAGGAAACGTCACAGAAGAATGAGAATCCTTGTTTATGTTTATCTCTACCCATGCTGCACTTCCTAAACCCCTTTGAGGTCAAAAAAGAAAGGTTTTTGGTCACTGTTCTAAGTGAAAAATAGTTAAAGACATTCTAAATGTCCAAAATAAGGAAATGTTAAATAAGCTTGGTATTTAACTCATGCTAACAGTAAACAGACATCCAAATAATAATTATGAAGACTAAGTGACAAAATAGAAATATTATGATGTAAGACTAACAGGAGAATGCAAAATTTACATACATGTTATGTCACAGCTATGCACAAAATACATGAATATGGAGAAAACCACATGTAACTCTCCAAAATACTTCAAGGAGTGCACTGTCAATAGATATTTTCACTTTGTCACTGGTTTGGGATGAACTTCTCAGACCTATATTAGGAGGAAACATAATTGGTTGAAAGGAAAAGTATTTTCACTGTGCTTAGAGCTGAATAATAAACATAATAAGCTTAAGAAAGTGCCCTATAAAAATACAGCAGCTGTCTGTAATAACTGCTATTTTCCAACATTCATCATAACAGATTTTAAAAGAATTATGAAAGTGAAAAAATGACTAGTGTCCAGAGTATGGCAATGCCTTCAATATCGGGCCTTCCATGTCCTATTTAGTATCCAATTTTAGAAACTTCCAAGAGTGTGGGGTTCCCATGAGGGCCAAGTTCCTCTGAGCCTCAGAGACGCTGGTAGAAGATGTACAGAGAAACTTCAAGAAGGCAGTTTCCAGAAGGCATGAAAATGCACCTCTGTAATGCTTGATTGATTTGTTCCTTGGGTGTGCATGAATAAAATTTGCAAACTTCTTTTCCAACCCCGTGGTACTGGATCGAAAATTATTTTCCATGTGGAAGAAAACATGATATCTAAAGTTAAAGGAGTTCTGGTCAAAACCCAAGGAGGTCTTCAAATGTCAAAATCTTCAGAATTCAAGAGAATTCAAGAGGAAACAGATGCTGATCAGCTAAGTTGACCTAAAGACTCAACCTGGTTGAAGTTAGATGAGTTAATGATTGCGTTGAGCACATTACCATCTAAGGGCACCATAAATAATTATTCCAGTCCACAGGGTGATCTGTAAAGAGCCAACGCAAAGGATTTGTCTGACTGGTTGGTGAGCACACATTTCAGTCTTTGGGAATCCTCCAACAATACAAGTTTTGTTTACAACGCTTTCCCTACATTTTACTCATCACCTACATCACTAAGTCTTAAAATTGCTTCCAGAGTCTAAGAACTTAAGTATTTCTAGTTGAGACAGACAGAAAATTTCTCTTTGGATATTTGTCTATGAGATCAAAACATGGCATCTACTTGAAAGACCCAGCTAACCTTTCAAAAAGGGTGGGAAGAGTTTGTGGGATCGATGGGCTGCTTCTCCAGGTGTCAGTATTCATGAGGAGAAGCATCACCAGGTCCAAGAGGAACATGAAGTCAGTGCCTCTACTTTCAAAAGACTGAATTCCACAGGCAATCCGCGCTCAACACCGCTGCCCCAACGCCAAGGGATACAAAGCCTGCATTCAAAGACCTTCCCAAGAGCAGCATCTCGGCTCCTCCTCCTTTGACCCAGAATACTAAGCTTTCTGTTTATTTCCCAGCTGGATGGCTAAAAGTTTATGTTGTCAGCACACATGTAACAATTTTTATATTTCCTTCAATCCCCATAAAATTCTTGACACATTTCCCAGAACTGACATTTCCTTTTACTTCTGCGAGTGCATCGTCTGCTCGTTCTACTTGCGTAAATTATTTCTCCAGGCACTGTCATCACTGCAAACGGGCACATCTGAGGCAAGGTGTACCCACGTCGCCCAGCCAGACATGAACCCAAATGCTCTGGTCCCCAGTTCACGATCTTAACTACTGTCCAACCCACCCCTCTAGGGTTCTGGGGTGCAGGTACTGTCCAAGGCTTGTCCTCTTCCACACCTGTTTCCTTTTTATTTCACGTACAATTGATTGAGATGCCGGAGCGAGAACCCCAAGATGTGGTAGCATCATTCATCTCCAATTGGACTGAGATGAGAACAAACTCTTCCAAACAGCATTAGAACATCAGACAAAATAGTAAGATGTGATCGATTGCACCTAACCTTTGGCTCTCATTCAAATGCCAAACAACACCAGAATGTTTCATAACAGAAATAATGTAAAAAGAAAAAAACTACCATCAAGAATCAGAATGAGAGGTATGACAGATGCCTTACATTCCCTCATTTTATTGTAAGATCGTTTCTTAAGGATGAATCACTGATACAAATTCAGGCTGGGTACACTGTTTCACAGTGAGTCTTGAACACACAGAATTTGTCAAAAGAAAAAGAAAAAGAATTAGTCAAATAAAAACCACTCACCCATCAGATCAAGAAGAGACTTAAGCATCCAACTCTGTTGAAAGAATCTGCAGTTCAAGTAAATATCTTATCAATAGATAGCATTGCAGGCAGAGTGAGACCCAGGGCAAGAAACACAGTGATCTACAGGAGGATTTTTAACTCTTCACCTTGACAACAAATGAACCATATAAGTCTATCCCTAGGGAAACTTGTATCATGTCACATAGTTACATAACTGCAGTTTGCCTTGTAGAACCTGTGAGGAGGAAGCCAGGAGAGTCTGATTTATAACAATACTAAAAAGATGAAAAGAATAGTTCTTTGGGTGGATGGCGGTGGGGTGGGGGAAGCAATAGAACAAACATTAGCATTTGATTACAAATAAACCCAAGTTGTTACGGCTCAATTAAAAAATCATCAACTGATTACTGTCTTTGCCTAATTATGTTTTGAAAGAACTGTGTTTGCGACTTTCTCTGCTAAAAGCTAATTTGGCCTCTGTGGGTTATATTAACAGTGAAATATGAAGGTAGCCGAGTTGCAGAATAGGCAGAAAACAAGAACTTGGTTCTCGAACATCAACGCAGCATTTGGACCACCTGAGTGTAGCTGAACCCAGCTCTCCATTCCAGACACACTGAACACTGCGTCTTGTCCTGCTGGCTCCAGATCAAGCCGGCGGAGTAAACGTAGCAGCTGACTGTTTCAAAACAACTTTCCTTTCTATAACTTAAAAGATACTAAAGTCTCAGAGTTTCTAACAGTAAATAAACAATTGTATGAAACTGAATGCAATGAAAAATCAACCACGGCCTGAAATTACTAACAAGTTGATACTTCATAAAACTGGGGTGGTTTTGGTAATCAAAATGTAAGTTTGGAGGTCAGGTTTGCTCCATATTCTAATTTGGAATCAGGATAATCAGACTACACCCAACAGAACCAGTCAGAAGTGCACAGGGCACTAAATCTCCCCATCATCGGGGTCATGCCGGTCAGCAGTCCCGACCCATCCATGGTCAAATGACCACCAGCCACGGTTACCACTGAGCCAGAATTACACCAAGTCACACCTGGTTACTAAATAACCCAGCCTCTTTTAAACTTCACATCTTTTACAAAGCACCAACGAGACCACACCTCCACAACCCAAGTGCAGTTTCAGTGGCATCCTCTTAATGAAAAATATTTACCACAAAACGGGTTCTCCTCGAAAAGACATGTTTTGTTGCTTTCCACTGTTAGCTAAACGTTCGTCCCTGCACACTCTACATCCTGAGGGAAGCCAGGCCCCGCACCATTTAAACAAGACAAACGCTTGCCCCGCCCAGGAAAGTGCCAGAAATGCCAAATGATTGATTCCCTCCTGGGAAACCAGCAGAAAGAAAACAAAACGTTTTATTGAGTACCTACTAAGCTAGGTGCTCTGGGCCGGGACGGGGCAGGGGGCGCGGGGTGGGGGGAAAGGAGGGCAGAGAGGATCACCAAGTAGGAAAATAAATAGTTGATTCCCCGCACCATTAATTTAAAAGACTGCCAAGCAACCTGTGACTCCAAACCTTAAAAAGAATAAATTTTTTTAAAAAAGAAAGCTTCAAAGAACTATCAGCACCTTACGTAAATTCTAGATGCCCAAATCAAACTTAAATCTAATGCTGTATCATTATCATCTACTGCAGGGCTCTGAAGACACTCAACGGAAACGTGAATCAAGCACCTACCTCTGCAAGGCCATGGTCCTATTTCTATGGCATCTATAGCTTGGGGACCTGTGGTCAGAGAGAGAATATATCTTTTCTGTTCATGATTTACCTGCATATTTTTTAAATGACAAATATTTGCAAATTAAATCATTTAATTTGAACAAATCACCTTCATGAAAAAATATAAAGTTATATTAAGCATACAAAATTCAGCAAAACATCATGTCAACTCTACTTTTTCCCTGAATCAGTAAAGCTCATGGAGGATGGTTTCATTCTCACACATCTGAGGAATTCGGGTTCCTCAGTGACTGTTCCTGCTTCCCCAAACTTTCTCAAACTTCTCTTGGATGGTCTTTCCTTAGAATTCCAAAAGATTTTACAGACTGAAAGGTCAAAGTCTTCTCTGATACCAAATGTGGTGAAGCAGTAAAAATCATCTCCATTACAGCCTTAGATCCAGCAATGAGAGGACATTTTTGTAGATTCCCACAACCAAAACATGGGTGTCATCTCATTGATCTGTAGATAAATTCTCATTCTGTTCAATTACCCATCTCAAGTATAATGTGAATTGAATGTACAAACTTCACTATAAAATCATGCATCAAATGAGAAGACTTCTTTCAGTCTCATTTAAGGTTTTTGTAACTTTTCCAGCACCCTGGACAGACATTATCAAGATTAACCTTCCAAAACTTGTGACTTAATTAGCCAAGAATCGTTTGGTAGCCTCCTACAGCCCACATGTAATGGAAATGCATACCACCACTGAGAATTTTATTTCACAAATTTTATCTGAAAAACTAAAATTATAATCTTCCTTCCTCTAAATTCCAGCCCAAGAAAAACTATTCACACACACCTCCATCTCGTATGGCTGCCCCTTTTATCTTAGAACAAACATCATGGGAATTCGGAGCAATACTGCATAGAAAACAAACCCAAGTTCTGAAATAAATTTTTCAAACTAATTATTCACAAGTAGATTTTTCTATTAATAAAAATAATGAGTTGAAACTCATCAGTGACATGAATGAGGAGGGAAAAGCCGCAAAGAGCTTGTCCCTGAATTCAGCAAGATTTGTCCACAAGATCCTTGGATAAAATTTTTTTCATCCAAGAGCAGCCAGAAGGCTCATTCTAATAAACTGATGGTTTATTTTTGTAAATTCTTTAGATACTGGAGTTTTAAAACAAACAAGATAAGTCTTAATCATTTAATTTCCTGAGAATTAAAGTTGATCAATATATATAAAATGTGTGGGGTTTTTTTAAAAGCAAGCACACACAATATCAGTCTTTCATTGAGACACTTGGTTTTCCCATCCAATAAATGCTAACTAACTTAGAGCAGGAGAGAGAGGTGCTTCCATTATGAACACTTTCCAATGAGATGAAGACTTGCTAATTCCAGGAGAGAAAAATCTGCCTCTAGCTTTTTGATTTCTAGATAAGTAAAATTTCACTAAATGAGGTGAATTAGTAGAGACCCCTTCTTATTGGCTTAAAGCCTGACTACTGAATGCTGAGGAATGAATCCCTTCATTTTCCAGAACGTAAACTGTTTTAAGTTCACCTCATCACAAGGCAGAGACCTGCAACCTCCTTTACTGTAAAGATAAACACATCATCGCAGGTAAGCACAGGAAACAAGCACTGTGCCTGGCAGACAGTGGGCATCTCCATCACGTATCTGTGGCATAAATGGATGGGGACGTTTCCAGGCGACTGCAGGGGATCATGTGAAAGGCCCCAACACTTGCCTACACGTGGGACCAGATCACTCGGCAACTTTCTATTCCTGGAGGATCATGAAGGCTGCCACCTGAGGACCCAGCATAAATGAAGACAAGGAATTAATGAATTCCCTCCCTAGTTCCTCTCTGCATTTTCTGTGAGACTCAAGTTATCATTTACGGGGTCAGGCCCTAGAAACAGAACAGCAACAGAATATAACATTCTAGAATTCTGTGCAATAGAAAAAAACAATCCAAAAATGCTCACTGAAAACACCTGCAGGACACACCTTGGTGCACAGATGTCCCATGAAGAAACGTGCAGAATGCTGGACGCCTCCCACCTTAGCAGCTAAGGACAAGGGCTCCAAAGCAGATGGGGAATCAAGGAAGCTCCACCTCGCTCCTTGATTCAAGGACCTCTCTCTACCAGCCCCTCTCGACCGCAGCCAGGATGAGCACCAGGGCGTCAGCAGAAGACTGACTCGGGGCAGGTCCCCGGGGATGAGACCCTCAGGGGCGTGACAGCACAGTCCTTCCTGCTGGCAGAGTCAGGAAAATCCAGCAGGGAAGCCACCCTTTCACTCACCCACTCAGAATAAACGACACCCTCGAATCCAAAAACAATGCTACGATTTATGCACTGGGCTGCACTCGGTCAGTGTCCAGTTTAAAAAGGTCGTCGCTCTGGCAGAAATGGAGAAAATAGGAGGAAAAATCCAGATTGGGAGCATTTATGCGAGTCAGTACTCACTGAGAATCACTTTTGTGTGGACTGGACTTAACACTTCACAGAGGGCCTCCACTGGACCACACAAAAAAAAGTTACTTAATTTTTCTGAGTTGTCATTTTCTCACACAAAAGCTATTTCCGCCTTCCATTTCTTTGAGTGTGAATTCAATGTAGTAATATGTATTTCTCTTTTTTTAATTTATTTTATTGGAGTATAGTTGATTTACAATGTTGTTTTAGTTTCTGGTGTACAGCAGAGTGATTCAGTTATACATATATATATTCTTTTTCATATTCTTTTTTAAATATTCTTCTTTTATTGAAGTATAGTTCACTTATAATATCGTGTTAGTTTCAGGTGTACAGCACAGAGATTCAGTTATACATAGATATGTATTTATATATATTGATATATTCTTCTTCAGATTGTCTTCCCTTATAGGTTATTACAAAATATCGAGTATAGTTCCCTGTGCTATACAGTAGGTCCTTGTTGATTATCTATTTTATATATTGTAGTATGTATATGTTAATCCCAACCTCCTAATTTATCCCTCCCCCTTTCCCCTTTGGTAACCATAAATTTGTTTTTTATGTCTGTGAATCTCTTTCTGTTTTGGAAATAAGTTCATTAGTATCTTTTTTTTTTTTTAGATTCCACATATAAGTGATATCATGTGGTAAATATTTGTCTCTCTCTCTGGCTTACTTCACTTAGTATGACAATCTCTAGGTCCATCCCTGTTGCTGCAAATGGCATTATTTCATTCTTTTTTATGGCTGAGTAGTATTCCATTGTGTGTGTGTGTGTGTGTGTGTGTGTGTGTGTGTGTGTATACACATATATATATACCATCAACGTAGTAATATCTGTTTCACAGAGCACTTGCAAGTATTAAAAGAGAGAAAGACTGCTTCCATGAACTTATTCACACCTACAAGCCCATCACACAGGCACACAGATGCACAGTGAGTCCTCCACCTGCCAGGCACCCAGAGCTCCAGGGGGTGGGACACTGTGTGACAAAGGAAACCACAGTCCCTGCCTTTCTTGGGCTTACAGTGTAAAAGTGTATGAAATACTTTTATAAAATGTGACATGTCTGTAGATAAGAAACATGGTTATCAGGCATTAGCATCACCACAGCGCTTGCAAGATGAATTTGACATTTCAATACTTTTAAAATCCAACTTCTCCCATTACCTCAAGATACTTGAGGAAAGAAATAAGTCATTCCCATCACACAGACAGTGATGGCTCTGTTAGCTGACAAGGCACGTGTTTAGAGCTGAAAGGCCAGCACAGCTCATTAAGGGGCTACATCGTTTCCTCCCAACGTCTGAGGAAACCATAACACGCACCATCTTACATACAGGACCACCCTTCAGGGAAGAGCCTTCTGGTTTTACAAAGTCCTCTTGTAACCACAAGGAAAGAAAGAAAGAAACTTCAAAGCTGGGATTAAGCTCTAGGCCAGAAAAAAGAGACGCCAGCTCCGGAGAGGACAGCCTTCCAGCTCCGGCTGGCAGCAACTTTGGGTCCTTTCTCTGAGCAGATTTTCTGAAATGTTTAGATGTCTTTGCCAGCACTGGCTTTTCATCGACTTGACTGCACAAAGCGGCCAGCCTCGTCTAAGATAAGATAAGCCAAGTGCGATATGAACAGAGCAAGTCACATCTGCTGCTGCTTCAACCTCCAGGGCAACGACACAATTTCAGAGGGAAGATGCAGCCGACAGGAAGTGCATCTGGTCTTACCCACGGGGTGCTGTCCTCACCCCAAATCAAAGGATGTGTGACTCTAGTTATTCCCCCAATACGCCGGCTTTCCATCTGCACTCACCCTGGATCTGCGGCCGCCCTGCCCTAAGGCCCTCAGGAGAGGCTGGAGGCCCCGTCTCCATCCAAGCCCACAGCAGCCTCCAGCAGGTCACCCACCCTCAACCTCCATGCTGGACATTTGTCTCTTTGGCTCAAGTCCTTGTCCCGTTGCTTTAAGGTAAACATTCCCAGAAGTGTCAACAAAAGTGTTCTTCAGTCACAGTTTTATTACATCATTTTCTGAAAGTGGGATTTGGTGGTAAGGGGTGGGCTGTTACGAGCCAGGCTGATCCCTGCATCCTCGTTCTCCTCGGCCTTGAACCCACCCCAGGCTCATCTCACTGGCCTGCGGCCGACCGTGGGCTCCCGGCTGGCAGGGACTCATCTCAGTGTCCTCGGGGCCCATCAGGAGCCGCGTCCACACACTGGGGACTAACCTTCCTACATTGGGGTCAGTTTCTTGGTCCCCTCCCCCATCACTCAACGTACACAACCTGATGGGCACAGTTAGCATGTTTCCTTGGGTCATCCTCATAAGACAGCGAATCTGGGTTACCTAGAGTTCAAGGAGGTTCCCAAGGGCGGGTACCATGCCTCCTACATTTTTTGTCTTCCCAGAACCTAGCCGTATTGGTTGACCAATCAATGACTGTTGAATGAATCAATGAGAGATCAACGTCATCACAACTCTATTTATTAAACGCTTACTATGTGTCAAATACTATGTTAGCAGCACTTTAAATACATTAATTTTTAAAAAAATTCTCCAATCACCCTACGAGGGAGGTACTCCCTCCCTCCACTTTACAGGTGAGGAAACTGAGACAGAAATAGGTGGAATGGATGAGTGTGTGATGCCGTTTCCATTGTTGTGTACGCGTTACCGTAATGAACTGAACTCATGTGCTGGCCACAGGCAGGGCCCCACTGGAGATGCTGAAGTCGGAGCATCGGGGTGTGGGGGGCAGGGAACTGAGGGGATGAGAGGCAAACTCACTGCCATGAAAGGAACCAGCCAGCACCAAGTACCGGGGAGACCATGAGGAGGTGTGACGTGGCAGTGAGTGGGGGAGGAGGGTGTCTAGGTGTCACCTGACGGGTGACATTTAGGCTGGCTGGGCCCTGGGGGAAGGCTGTGCCTTGGAGCAAACAGTCAGGGCAAAGGCCTGAAAGCAAAAACAGCTGCATCGAGAAATAAAATAATTCCAGTGCAGTCAGAGATGCAGGGGCCACAGCTCCACTGGCTGCATTAGGGATTTAGCGTTTGTTTTCTAAGCAAGGAAGTGCTGGAGGTTTTAAGCGGAGGAATGACATCTGATCTAAGTGTTAAAGCAATCAGTGTGGCCGGCATGTGGGGAAGGGACTGTCCAGAGGCATGGGAAGCATTTTCCTCCATAAAATAAGATTCAACACGTACTTTGGGGAGCTGTAAGAACAAGGAGCAGCGAGTGCAGGGTGCCTGGGATGGGGGGCCAGGGGTCCTACTTGCTTCTTCTGCATCCTGAGTCTCCAGCCCAGCCAGGGGCACAAAGCAGTCATTTATTACATTTTATTAAAAACTGAATAAATCAATCAACTATTCTGGAGAATTTTCCATATTTCAAGTACTTCAAGTTTTCCACAGAAAAGATATAAAATAAATTCTAGACATTTTACATATTCAGGTTTAAAATATGCCAGGCATACTGTAATCCTCTTAGCAGGCCAATTAGATGGGTCCTCTAATCACCGCGTTTTGCGTACGGGAGAAATGGGGTGCAGAGGGCACCCCAGCGTCACCCAGAATCCAGGCTGCACAGCTGGGGTCAGACGAGGTCAGCTCCAAACCAGAGGCTCAGCAGCCTTTACATGGTGACTGCTTAACTCTGTGTAGGGACTCGCCATGGCACAGTATGAACTTGACAGTAAGGAGGAAAAACTAGAAAAACCGTGAAGGCCAGTGAGAAAAGCACAGGTGAATCACTTACTTTTTAAAGTAGAATCAAGGTCTGCCTTGACTGTCTCCCCGTGGAACCATCCAGAGAAATGGCCATGACGAGATAGAAATGGATGATTTCTGCAAGGGTGTTTTGAGTTTCCTGGTTGTGTCAATCACTTACTATAATGAAGGCATCAGGTCTCAATTAACAAATCGCTGTTTTCCACACTGACAAAACATCCAAAGCTCTACTTCGTTTATTTGCTCGTGACTTTCCCACGTTGGGAAACTGGCCAACATCAGGTAGATAACCATCACATATACCAATGTTAATAAACAAATTCAGAACAAACTCTGCCCTTGGGAAGTTTTCCATTGATTTTGCTACACCACAGGAGATCTCTGATGCTTATGACCCCTTAACATCCCTTCCTGGAAATTAGTAGGATCCTACATTTGTAATATGCCTGCAAGTTCCGCCATGGAATTCATAATATGTTGTATAAGACACTAGTGGAACTGCAAAGGTAGCTTCGAACTTCGGGGCAATTAAATCAGAACTTCGTATAACTCATGATCATAAACTCATTCTAACTGTATCAGGAGTCGGGCTAAAATAGCACAGCCCACTGCCCAAGGTACTAGAAATTTACATGACCCGTAATTGAAAATGCTCTTCTGAGCAGGAATTTTGGCATTATTATGTGAAAAATTTCTTGACACCCTCAAGGAATTTTGAATATCCTCAGAACATCAGATTCAATAATTAATAAAACACTGAAAAGTATTTATTTACTCTGCTTAATGTCTTTCCACTTATTACAAAATTATTAATTTTTATATTACAGATAAGCACAGAGACTCACATTTGTATCATGTTTTGGAATTTTTTTTCATTGCACAAAATAGGATAGTCTCTTGTACCACTTTTGAATTCTCACTATTTGGCTCACTTAACAACTAGCAGAAAATCATTCATCCTTACTTCATTTTTAAAAAATGTTCAAATCAAGAAACCATAATTATTAAACCTATCCAACTAAGTAAGCCATCCTCAAAGAACCATCAAAACCTGCTCTTTAGAGCCGAGTTTGACACCTAACATACTCAACTTGAACCACATCCTAAGGGCAAAGGAGATCATTCAACTCCACCTGGTTTCTTATGAAATTATCTGGTTGTTATCAATTAAATCTCAAACTGGGAAAATGTTCACAGAATTCAAATATTGCAAGAATCACAATTCGGTAGGAAAGTTAAGATTTCCACAACTTAAAATATAAGACATTTTATGATCATTAAGTTCTGTGTCTGAAATAACAGTAAGAAAAAAAAAAATCAACCAAGAAATACTGAGAAAATCAACCAAGAAATACAGAGTTAGCTGTACAGCTCTGATATCTAATAAGAATGAAAATAAGTTTACCACCTATAACACCACAGAGCAAACCTGAGACAGTTCACTGCTCAGTAACCTTTGTCCACACAGACCGCTGTTGAAGACAAATCCACCCTCCTTCCTATACTTTGTGTATTTTACTAAGAGATCACTTTACAGAATTATAACTGAATTTAAAACACCACGAGCTCCTCAGAAAACATACTTTAGCACCCTGGCTGGAAACAGAACTGGTGTATTTTATCCTCATCAGTCACTGAATCCCCGCCCTCAGAATCACCCTCTTTTCGGTAACAGGTTTTTGCCCAGTTCACACCAGGTACCCCGGGAGGCATTCCAATCCTCAAAGCTCTGAGTCAGAGCAGCCAAGACAATGTCAGGGCACAGTGCTCAGAGGGCAGGCGGTGGGGAGAGGCCCAAACACGTGGGAGAGAAAGGAAAAGCGACAGGGCAGTGGGTTGGCCCTCAATTTGTCAGCCAGGTGCAGCCAGGGGCCTGGCTGACATCATTTCATTTACTTCTTTCTGTCGTTTTGAGATAGATGTGAGTTCTGCCATTTTTCAGATGGAGAAATGGAGGCTCAGAGAAGCCACCCACCTTGAAACTTGTCTTTTTTTTTTTTTTTGGCCACACCTCACAGCTTGCAGGATCTTAATTTCCCGAACAGGGATTGAACCCGAGTCGTCAGCAGTGAAAGCGCCAAGTATTAACCACCAGGAAATTCCCTGAATTTGTCTTCATCTCATCACCAGTGACAAGTGAGGTCAGCAAAGGCTGGACCCGGCCCTATGACTAGAAGCCCATGTCCCTGGAAAAGTTCTGGAAGCTGGAAGAAGGAGGAGGTGGGGACTTGGTTATTACTGAGGGAAGATGAGGGGGAGTGAAAATGAGTCCCCCTAAAACCGAGTCCCCTGACGACTGTGTGATGAATCTCTCTGTCCAAAACCTCATTCCCTTTATGTCCCATCCCTGTTCCCCTAAGGATTGAGGAGAATCAAAGAAAAGGGGGGACTGAAACTGAAACAGAACCCTGCAGGGTTCTTTCTGGGTACCAGCCCCTCAACATCCCCTACTTCTTGTTTGGTGTTTCCCAAGTTCCAAACAGCAGGCTCAAGCAGTTCATTATTAGGAGAATAAAGTCACCTTATTATCCTAGTTCCCTCCTGAAGGGATATAGGTTGTTATAACCTGATGCATATCTTTAAGATGTTCTGTAGAAACTAAGACACCCACCATGTGGAGGATGGTGACTACACGCTGACCACAAGCATGCAGACCCCAGACTGGTTGGAACCAGAAGGTTGAGATTCCCAAAACATCACCCCGTTACCTCACAACCAACCAATCAGAAGAAGGTCCACGAGCTGATCACACATCCTGTGACCCTCACCCTTAACGTTGCTTTTAAACTCCCTTCCCTGAAAGCCATGTGGGGTAGGGGGGATTTCGGATCTTTTAGGCCCGAGCTGCCCGCTCTCCTTGCTCGGCACCTGCAATAAACACTATACTTTCCTTCACCACAACCCTTGTCAGCAGATCGGCTTTGCTGCATGTGGGGCAAGCAGACCCAGGTTTGGTTGGGTAACAGTGGGGGGTGCTGAGCTATGTCTGGGGTACCTCACATCTGAGAGTCTATGAAGTTTGAACCTCCACCTGGCAAGAGACAGCCACTCTTTATATTTACGTAGCCACGTGTCAGATGGGTACCTGTGATGCCCTCTAGAGAGAAACGTTGAAAAGGAAGCAAACGTATGTGCATCGTGGAACCAATACCAAGAAGACACAAGAACAGTGATGCTAAATGGTGGGTGTGTTTACGAAGCAACCCCACTGAAGTACACACTGAGAATGAGTGAATAAACCACAAGGACCCTGAATGAACGCCTAGTAGCTTGTTGTCAGCCTGGAAACAAGAACCCAAGGGGCTGAGGCCCTCACACCACCCGCAGTGGGTACAGAGGGATCTAGTGAGGGTGGGAGAACGAAAACCGGTGACCAGACAGCTCCGAGCTGCAGACCGCACGGATAACCTGAAAATCTCTCTCTTATGTTTGCCTCCCGTGTTGCTTAATTCTTAAGTAGAAAGAAGAAATTAGGTAACAAAAGAATATCTTATGTTTTTATTGAAAATTGAGATGGACGAAGTGCCAATAGCTGAACCAGGAATTCTCAGGTGGGAAAATGTAAATGTTGATATTTAGAGAACTTCAAGATAAGATTTTTAAACATTGTCAAACTCCTCTTGGGCAACAGCCAATAAAGAAACCCAGAAAGCAAGCATGTCAGAAGTGATCACAAGACACAAATCCACAGAAAATCAGACGTGAGCTTCCTTTGACACTGGGGTAAACCAGAGCCGGTGCTGCCTTCAGATAGAAAGGCCTGGGCGCGTGGACAGACCTGGATCACTGCGAGTTCTAGTGAGTTCTGGGAAATGGATAACAGGGTAGGGGCAAGAAAAGTTGGCCAAAATCAGATGAATATTTTAAAGAGTGATGGGAAGAAACACAGTCACCAATGGACCATTAAAACCACACTTCAAATACCTTTTTTTAAAGAAGATGCATTATATACATATTCAAATGTATAAAATATGATTATGTTGCAAAGTTATTCTAAACAGAGTTTGTTTGACTAGCATCTTTTCCCTCTTTGGAAGATCAGCACTACATTTAAAATACACTCTCCAGGACTAGATGTAACAGGTAAACCTGAGTCTAGACATATTGGAATAGGTAACCAATCACTGTCCCAAGGATAAGGTAACATCTGAGATTTGTTCCCTTCGAGGTAGTAACTTTGGGAAGATATACTCTTATTCTAAAGATAACTGCTCAAAGTACTTAGGTACCCAATTTAAGAAATGCGTTTGGGGCCGCTGCCACGTCCCTTTTAATAATCTCGATGGTGGGAAATTGTTGAGGGTGGTTTTCAGGTTTGAAAATAGCCCAGAGTAATTATAAGCTAAACCCAGTGTAGGAGGTGAGGGTTGTCAGGCCGGCCCTGCCACCACGGGTCAGAGACGCACTGTGACTCCAAAGTGATGCAACAGCAAAAGTGACGACGCTTCGAAAATTACTACTGAAGGGGTTTGTGGTGAATTAGAAGTTTTAGGGAGCCAGAGGCTTCTGAAAAATGCTGGCTCGCCAGAAACAAACCCCATTTTATTGCAATCCCTCTCCCCCCAGCCTTGTCATCTGGCCTTTAATCTTCTCTTCCCGGACTGAAAATGGTCCGGCCCAGGCCTGAGCTGCAGCTGCTCTGTCGGGAACAGAGTGGGAGAGGTCTGGCTCTACCTGAGGATGCTTCACTCCTCACCTGCCTCTCTGAGTTCAGGCCCCAAGGCCAAGAGTCAAGTAGGAGGAGGAGTGAAGGAGGGGAAGGAATAGGAAGGGGGAGGCTCTGAAGGGCAAGAAGCACCTATGACTCTCACCTGTCCTACACACACCAGAGATTTTTGTGCCACCTCCCATTTCCTTTTCTGGGTAACAGAACTGCCCAGCTAAGATCTCAGAAGGTCTGTGAGGTCACTGAAACGTTATGCTTTGTGATAAAGTTCAGTATTTTACTCAAAATATCTTTCTCTGATTCAAATCTTGTCTATACAGTTCTACGCCCTGACAATTTCATTTCACTTCAGTTGGTAACTCTATGTGGTTTGATTTTCTTTATAGGCATGTCTGATCATAAACTGCAGGTGGTAAAATTCTTTTATTTCTGCAAAGCCACACACAGCCGATTCTACAGCACACTTGACCACACAGTTTGGAGTTCTCGCTGTTACCATCACAGAGGGTGTGTGCTCTATGTGATACTGTGCTGGCAGCAAGTGAGGGAAAACCACCAAAAAATGAGGACTGCAAAACCTCAGCTTGAGTGTGTCTCCTTCATAACCAACTGTTCTAAAAAATGCTCCATCGAATACCTAACATGATAGAAAATTATTTTCCTTAGCAATTCCTAACAATTCTTACAGATCAAGTGTGAAATATGTTAAGTCTGATGGTTATTAAGAGACCAGAACAATTTAGATGAAAGAATTCTGGTGTGTTGGCTAAAAAGTACTGCTTTCTAGTCACCCCTTCTCATATTGAAGGAAAGTATGTGCAGAAATATTACTGGAGAATCAGGAAAATATTCCTTAGCCTCTAACACCTCATTTTCTAGATAGTGTAATTGAGGAACAGAGCGTTTCCATGAATTGGCAAAGTCCCATAGCTCGTTAGTAACAGGATGGAGACTTGGCCTTAAGACCTTCAGACCAGGGTGCCTCCCAAAATACGTGCTGCCTGGATCCCCAAGCAGGGGACGTGTTCTCGCCAAGATGCCAGAGCAGCACCTGCCAGCAGGCGGGCACAGTCCCAGGACAGCAGGAGGAGGGAGGACTCGGGTCTGCGTGGATCTATAACCCGTTTGCATGGCACTCTGCTCCAGCTTCTCAGTTGCTAAGGTCCTCCATCCTTCCTCCTTTTCTGCACCTGTGGCCAAAACTGCTGACTCTGGGAATTCAACCGCAACAGAAAACAGATCGATTTGTGTGGTTCAAGGAGAGCTAAAAACATTTTAAAAAATAATATGCACTTCAAGGATGATGCTCCGGGCAAGCTTTACCACCATCAAGCAGGTTTTTCTTTCTCTATTCACTGCAAAGCAAGTAAAAGGTATTAATTGTCCTACTGAGAAAATTCACATTTAGGAAAGTTGCAGAGCATTCAAATTAGACCGTCATGAATTTTATATTCAAAGATGTAAAAACCCATAGCTGTAAGATGCTAGACTTAACTCTTTTTTCAGACTTCTGAAATAGTCAAGGGAAAAAATTTAGCCCTTGATTTCATTAATCAATCAGTTGGCAATATTTCTTCAGTGTTCACTGTGGGTCACAGCCCTGCCTGGACAGCTGAACGGTAATGATGGGATACAATTTTTACAGTTTAAAAAAACCCTAAAAATATCTATTTACTACCTACTGTGTGTTATGCAGTAAGTTTAGTGCTGGGGATGTGACAAAGGATCACATGGGGTCCCTGAACTTGCAGGTACGTGGCAGGGAAGAGTGGGATCACATAACTTAGTACAAAACTCTGTGGTTCAGACATAGAGATCAGACTTGTGGTTGCCAAGGGGGAGGGGGAGGGAGAGGGATGGACTGGGAATTTGGGGTTGGCAGATGCAAACTATTACATTTAGGATGGATAAACAACAAGGTCCTACTATATAGCACGAGGAATTATATCCAATCTCCTGGGATAAACCATAATGGAAAAGAATATTAAAAAAAGAATGTATATATGTGTAAAGCTGAGTCACTTTGCTGTACAGCAGAGATTGGCACAATATTGTAAATCAACTATACTTCAATAAAAAAATTTTAAAGTCCGTGATTATATGAAGCAAAGTGCCGGGTGAACACAGAGGAAGCAATTCAGCCTGCCTAGGAAGGAGAATTAAAGGTGAGCAGACGTCCCATGGTTTCAAAGGTAACAACGAGCAGTGGCACAGAGGCCTCCCTGCCTGTCTGACTAGGGGTTGCGGGGGGGCACACAGACTGTCCTCAAATCAGGTCTTGTTCTGAAGCTTCCTTGGAAGTTATTGCAACTGCAAATTATCTGCCCGTGGAAACTACCTTGCCCCAAAGGAGCAGGTCCTCAGACTCACCTCAGACTAATAATAATGCCTAAATTCTGAGTTTGCAACTCATAAGGAGACCTAAGTTTTATTAAGTATTTACCACAGGCTAGGCACCGCACCAAGGGCTTTACAAGCACCATCAGCAGCCCTCTGAGCTAGGTACCATTACTAACAACTTGTCTTACAAGTGAAACCACTGAAGAACAGAGAGGTTAAGCATCTTGATCAACATCACACAGCTAGTATGACAGGCCAAGATGGGGATCTAAACAACCAGGCTTTAGAGCTGAGGCATATTTCCCCTTGGATGTCAGAAACCATACACTACAAACAAAAGAAGGAGGAAGAGAAAGAATCTTTGTGTTCTGTTTCCTGTGTAAGGAGCTAGCCCTGCTACTCTTCGTAGCAGAACTCTTCTTGGTAAACCCCTAAACGCCCAGTGGTAGTCTGGCCTCTTAAGATACCCCTGGCATCTAGACCTTCTCCACATCCACCATCCCACACTGCTCCCCCCATTCAGTTAGGTTGCCCATCCTGCCCCAACTAAGCAATAGGAGGGAAACAAGCTATTTGAACCAACTTATACAAACACAAGGATGAGAAATCGTCCTCTTATTTTTCCACAGATATTTACACTTTGAATGAAGAGACTTGTGGCTCAAGGAAATGTGGTGGGAAAAGTGAGAAGAAGGCATAGCTGGCAGCACAGGGGTCCCTCCTCAGGGTGGGCTGCTCTGCGGTGAGCTGAGCCTGCGGCTTTCCTCACGTCCAGAATCCAGAACCGCTGCTTGGTGGCTCCACAACAATAAGCTCGGGCAGAGCCAGCTTCGTGCTTCTTCCACATTATCCCACACCCCCAGCACCCATTCCTACACAGTCCTCAGATCTGTCGCTATAAATCGGGAAACTCCAGCAGCTCTCTGGAGGGTAGTGCACCTCCTCCCGACTCACATTCTGCACCTCACATTCGGGAGTTGCTGGGACTTGAGTCTGGTCCTGGGTCTAGAAGCCAAGGGCGGATGGCGGGGTAGAAAAATCAGGTGTCTGCAAGGCACATAAGTCACCCTCACCTACAGGAGGCACAGATGGAGATTTGTACACGAATATCCCTTCTCTATTCTCATCACTGCAGCAGAAGCCCATGACCAGCCGAAATGAAGATGACATTCCCCAGCCTCCCTTGCAGTCAGGTAGGTAAATGACATTATCCAAGTCAGGCTAATGGGATGTGAGCAGGAGTGAGTCATGTGACCTCCAGGTTGTGTCCTGGGATGGTGAGGAAGGGGGTCCCTCTGTGTGTCCTCCATCCATCCTCCAGCTGGACGTGGACGTGGGAACAGCGAACTTGAGCCACAGGGATGGACGCCAACTCCGGCGGGACAGCAGAGCTGTGACGGCCCCGTTGGACCACCTCCCAGAGCACAGTGAGCATGCGCACTGCAACCCGACTGTCACGTGAGGGAAATAAAAGTTCGTCTCATCTCAGCCTCATTACCCTGAGAACCTATACTGAAAAGGGGACTCGTCTTTGCTTAGAACGGGCTGAAAGGGCCATCTGTCACCCAAAGAAAAGAATCTCCTCATTCCCAGGCCAGGATTGCACACTTGCCTGGCCGAGGCTACGCCCCGTGGTGGAGGTGGGCGTGGCCACAAGGCTCCCCCAGATTTGCTGCGGGGAGGCTGGGATGTGATGGGAAGAAGAAAAGCACCACGTTTTCCTCACCGCAGAGTAGATTCTGGAAGGGGCTTCAAGCTGGGGAAGGCACATGGCTCAGCGGACTGGTAGGATGGACAGAGGCCAAGAGGCCAAGGCGGAGGCTTGAGGCCCCCCCAAGACTGCAGGACATACAGGATGTGAACCCAGGCAACACTTCTGCCAGCCAAGGCGAAAGAGCAAAGACAAACCTAGGGGACATCTATGAACACGGTGCGTGATCTGGACAATGGTACCAACCTGCGGGCAGTGGTACCAACCTGCGGGCAGTGGTACCAACCATCTCATCAGAAATGTGCAGGTTCAGGAGTGGAAGGAAAGCTTGCTCTGAGCACATGGGAGGTGGCTCAGGGCGAGGACAGGATGCCTGACATTGATGGCATTAAGTTTAGGGGGCGGGGGGGGGGGCGGTGGTAGTTCAGAGAGGGAAAAAGTGCCCAGGGGAGAATCCTCTGAGTTTGGGTCATAGAGAAAATAACTCCCTAAGAGAGCACTGAAAGTCTCAGCAAAACCTTCACCCCCCTGGTGACAGATGAAATTGCCACAGAACTAACCACACGGATACACCCAGTCCATGCTTTGTTATGAAATGTGTGGAAAGTTTGAAATTCACATAGAAAAAAGTTGAAATATTCCCCCATAATATCCTAGTTTGATGCTAACGTGTGTCTACCAGTAAAGCTGAAAAGAAGAATTCAAAAATAGCAGGTTATGAATCAGGAGACATCACCATTCCATATGATGAAAAGAAGCAAACCAAAATTGTATATTCTGCAGGAGCCTGGAAAAACATTTTTAAATTGATAGTATGTATAGTTTTTTAAATCTATCAATAAATAGGAAAAATGCAACTTTGCATGTTATCACTCTTGAATTCCCATTAGCTAGTTATTGGACAGTTCAAAAATTATGAAATTGCTACAAACTGTGTGTCTGATGTGCTCTCTGAACAGACATTTAGCGTGTGGTCTCCTCATTTTCTTGATCCTGCCATGTCCTAATGGGTCTAAGAGGCCAAGTGAGGGGCTGGTGAATGCGATAAGCTTCCTCTAGGTTTATCTCTTACAGCCAAATATTGTTTCAGTGTTTTCCAATTCAACCTTGTGTTTAGCCTCCATTCAATCAGATATTGGCTTTATTTTGTTGATCTGACTGCATGTCCTCAAAACAACCGTGTAAATCTACAAATCTTACAAAATTTAATGTTTTACATTCTATACATCGTATCATCATATTCTTCAATCAAGCGCTCTTAAATATGCAGCTACACTTACACTATTCTAAGTTCTCCTGGACATTTATGGAAAAAATTATAATATTACACTGTTACTATGCAACTTTATAAACAATTAACTGGTAGTAGCATAGGATATGAAAGGGAAATGTCCATGTAATAAACACAGAGAAATTGAAAAATAAGATCATATTAAAGACTATGAAAATGATGGCATAGCCTCAGGAAGACAAAAGTAAACATCGTCAGTATAGTTCTAGGGAGAATCTATTATTTAATTAGAATGCAATGCAGATACATAGAATATTGAATAAAATGTCGAGAAAAATCCTGATCATTAAAAATCCTCCTGCCACACACAAACCAACTTTCAATCGCATAATTCAGCTCTAGATTTCAGTACTAAACTGCTTTCATACGAATCCCATCTACTCAACTCAGGTTCCTTATGACTCATGTCACCACCTGCTAGTCTGTTAACTTGTACGCAGACTTTCCTCAAGCCTTCCTGCCACTATACTCACAAAAGCAGTCATAATCCCTCCCTTTAAGAGTACCTGCAGTGTGTCAGGCATTACCCAAGGTGTGCAGGAAGAAGGTATTAATATCTCCAATGTGCAGGAAGAGAAACAAACAAGCCAAACCAACTCTGCAATCAGAGCCAGGATGTGAATGGAGGTCTCTTAAATTGCACCCTCCTCCCCAAATGATAAGCAGGCACACATGGCCTGTAGGGGGACAGACCCAGTGACAAACTATGGGGTGGACACATGGCTCCAGCTTTTACTGCCCAAGTGACAAAATGATCTTGCCTGTCTGTTTACGAAATACTTTATTTTAGATTTAAGCTATAAATTCCCAATCCTTTTCCCTAGCACTCTTGTCCTTTCTGAAAGTGATAAATAGTATACACCTATCTAAGGCTGAGAAGGTGTGATGGAAAAGAAAATGATATTAAAGCTGCCAATGCATCCTTCAGCAGCTGAGACCGCCTATCTCTGACAGCTACAGCAGAGGCCGGGGAGACTCTAGGCCCTGCTCATTGGTAATTCTTGGAGTACGTGTAAGTGTGATTACAAAATGACACGCGTTACAGGGGAAAATATATTACACAATACAGAGGAAATTATGTTTAGCTATAGCCATACTCGTACATATTCCAAAAGTGACTCCAAAGTTTTGCTCATTTTAATCCAGCTATCTCTAAAGGGAATTTTAGAGATTCTTGGTGGATCTGCAATATTATCCAAGTATGACTTGCCCTCAGAGCACTAGCTGGTTGGCTGATTCTTTTCATAATCTACACAGTCTCCTGTTTGGCTCTGGTCACCTCATTTAGGGGAAGCATAAACTCGCGATGCCTTGTAACTCTTCCCCTCCTGGACCAATCTGTTCTGTCCAAGCCAGGCTCCCCTCTCCTCCCCCCAAAATAACGTTAAGTCAGCTCTTCCAGGAAAGACATTAGGAGACTCCAAGCAACAGCAGGCGAGATGGAATGAATGGTCAGCAGCGTGTGAATAAAAATATGCCAACCGGTTCCCAACCCAGGAATGGACTCAAACCATTTACTTAAAGTTGGGTGGGACAGTAGAGTCAAGCCAAAAAAAATAAATGTAAAAATATTTCTAAAGTGCTCAACAGTGACCAGATATTATTATAATTATTAAAGATTGCATAATGTTATGGAAGGTTTTGTCTAGGTTCTCTTTCATGTAAGGTTTAAAGAAAAAAAAAAATCAGGGTGGCTACCCAAGTACTCACAGACAATTTTGGAGATCTTTAAAATTTTCAGTCTCTATTGATGTAGGAAAACCTGCCACTGGATGTCCACTTTGGATGATTAACATATTATATCATATCATATATATCATATCATGTGATATATGACATCATATTATATTATACTACAGTTTTGTTCTGCTTTAAACACTTAAGAGTCACCTAACCTGCATAAAAGAGGGCTGATTTCACTTATCATTTCTCTGTAAATTTCTTTTACAGAAAAAGAAAGAACTCAAACATCGAATTAAACACAATGGCAGTTAATTTTTAGCATCCATCCTTAGGTGAAGAGACTAGGGCATCCATGTGCAGAAACATTTCAACAGTCCATTGAAATGATGTTGGAGGAGTGGTTTTAAAGAGAAATGCATGAGCTTCTGCAAATGCTTGGCTTTGAAGGCTGCCTTAGCCAGATATAAAAATAGACGGCTAAAACGTAAAAATCGATTCTAATAGCAAGTGGATCACTGCACTCTCCGTGCCCAGGATATTAGGGAAACCTGAATATTTGATTTAGTAGCACCTTGGGAGCAGGCAGACCTGAAAACCCTCCAATAACCTTGAAAACATCCACTTCCTATAGAAGAGAACTGAATGCCCGAATCAGGCGACACCCACCCAGCTGCCTTTCGTCCTGCAAGTCAAGTACAAAGGCTAGAAGGCGCATTAGCCGTCGGAAGTGGGTTGTCTTTCCTCACCGACCAGTGAGGGGTCAGTCGGGGGTCAGAGCTCTGGTCCTCCCAGGAGCTCTGCTCTCATCCAGGCAGGGGGCTAGGTTCAAGGTCCAAGTCCTTCCCCTTCCTCCTCCGAGGAGTGGGGAGCCACAGGAGATAACATGATACGGCCCACCCCGCGCGCACCCTTCCACACACACACAGGTTAGCCTCCCTGAACCCGGAAGGCGGGGGGAATCCAGAGGAACGAGCTGGAAGGGAAGGCGGTGCAGGGCGGCGGGCGACGCGGCCCTCCTCTGTCCCCGGACGCCGCCCTCCCGCCGGGAAGGTCAGGGGGCCACTGGGCGCACGTGCGCATCCCACCCCCGGGCGAGCCTGGCTGGGCCCCAGCGCTCCTCGGGCGGTGACCACATCGCGGGGCCCAGGGGTGCGGGGAGGAGGCCAGGGAGAGGGGCAAAGGGGCCGGGCGGTGGCGGGATCCCACCACGCGACCGTGGTCGCCGCTCCTCCCGGCGCCCCTGGGAGCATCCGGCTCTCGCCTCGCGGCTCTGGCGCTAGAACTGGGAGTGTGCCGCGCCCCGGCCCTCGGGAGGGCAGAGCTCAACAATCCTGCAGAAGGACTTTGCGGTGTAGACCCCCATGCTGAGTCGGAATGACACGGCCCCCACCCCAGCGTCCGCGGACCATCGGGGCAAGCGAGCTGGGTCCTGAGAGCGCCAAGCTCAGCACGAGGTCCCTGGCCATCAGCGGGTAATCCCTGCTGTCCTTTCGCCCCGCTAGGGGTGCGCCGCAGGAAACCACCCGCCTGACTCTTCCGACAGTCCCCAGGAGCTGCCACCCCGCCGAGACGGGGGAGGAGGGGAAGGGAGGTGGAGGGACTGCGGAGACCGGGGTGGCGGGGAGCCACTCCCCACCTCACTGACAACCGCGAGTCGACCCCACACCGAAAGCCCCTGGTTAACCCAGGCTCTAGCGTCCACTCGGCAAATAGGTAATGAGCCAGGCACGGCGTCAGCGGGCCCCCAGACAGGACGCGACCTGTGAAGCAGCCGCGCTATTTCCCCAGATCGCTTTCCCAAAGGCTTTTTTCTTCTCAAACTCAAACAAACTGACGGGGAGAGAGGCCCTCAGCAGCTTCGTGGGAGCTGCGCTCCTCACCTACAGGAGCGATGATCAAGGACAAAGATCCCTGCAAAACGGTCCTGCCCTGAAATTCAAGTGGCAAAGAGGCCGAGGCTGGCATCCGTGCTGGTCCCTCCTCCTGCCCGAAGACCAGGCCTCTCGCCTCCAGCTGTTTCCACTCGGCAAGCCTTCTCGGTTTTCCGCGGAGGTTTCTTGCCTGTTAATACTCGACTACAAAATTCCCCCCGGGAGCTGGGATCAACCCTCAGGAACCCCTCCAGGGCCCCCTTTCGATTACCTGCTCAAAGAAGACACTTAGCACAGGTGTGATCTTGATTCCTCCACCTCTGGCAAAATGGGAAAAGGTAGCTTTTTCTGCACAGGTCAGGCTCTCTTTGTAAATGCAATTGCTACTTGGTAAGAAGTGTTATCTTTCCTAGCTCTGGTGGGGACAGGGGAGAGCTAGGCGCCCACAGCCACCTTAGGAGTGGGGTTCAGCGTAGCAGACACAGTCTACTAGAGGAGAAACTCGGCAACTCTCACTCCAAGCCCACCGCCGGGCCCGTGTCTTTGGACCTGACACCAGTGGCTTTTCACGCCCTGCCAGCCGCGTAGAAATAGTGAGATCCTTGCCTGGGAGTCGGCGAGGCTCCCTTCTGGCCCTCCCTTAAGCCTCGTTGTCCCAGTGCGACTCTCTAACCGGCGACAGATCTGTCTGGACGGCGCCGGAGTGGGGGATGGGTCTTGGGGTCTGCAGCCTCCGCGACCAGCACTTTTGTTGTAGCGGCTTTTGTGAGAGAAAAAGAAAGTAAGCAACTTGGGGACACTGCTTCCTGGCGCCCTCCTGTTCTTTTTAGAACGACCTGAGTCCTTCCCTTTTTCCTTCACAATGGCTGGGATACTGGATAGGGGAGAGGTGGCCTAGGAACCGTCTGGTTCACCGTGCACCCTGTGTCTAGGGACAGACAGAGGGGGACTCTTGTACGATCCTGGGAAGGGGGTCTACAACTGCCTTCCAGCCAGATTCGCATCCTTTGTGCACGAGTCAGCACTCCACAAAAAATTCCACGTGTAACTAAATTCAACAGTCTCCAGCACAGGCCGAGCCCGGTCGCCCGGACTCTGCAGCTGGACCGTTGAGAGAGACCCCGCTCGTGGAGACCCCGCTCGTGCGCTCCGACGCGGAAAGTGCCAGTGCCCGGCTGTGGCACCGGGACTGCGGCGCGGGTTCTCCGAACCGGGTGCCGGGCACTCGAGCCAGTGACCCGGGTTTGCTCCGAAGCCCGCCCCCTCACCCTGGAATCTCGGAGAGCGGAAAACACTCACCTACTGCCAGGCAGACGGGGAGCAGCAGCCTGAAGATGAGCCCGCACACCACTTCCGAGGCCATCGCGTCCGTCCGGCGAGTCGGAGCAGAGGGTCGCTAGGACTGGGCTGCCAAGCCCATGCCCGCCTAAGGCCTCCTGCGGCCGGCGGCTCCCAGCCGCCCGGGCATCGCCTCTGCGAGGGCCGCCGCGCTGTGCGCCCCGAGGGCGCGCTCTCCACTCCCGGCCGCCCCTCTCCGCTCTCCCGGCCGCCGCTCAGCAGGCTCTAGGAAGCCCACTCGCCGGGCGCCCGACCCCGCACGGCCGGCCCATCCGGTGTGTACTCCCCGATCCGGCGCCGGCGGCTTCTGCAGCGGGTGGCGGAGGCCGGAGCGGGGCGGGGTACGGGGCACTTCAGGAGGGCCCCGCGAGGCGGTGCAGCGAGGAAAGGGGCGAGAAGGGCGTGCTGTTCTTCTGTCGGCTCCTAGGTTGTCGCTCGGGGGTGGCGGACAGTCTTCTCCGCCGAGCCTCCTCCGAAGCGAGGCGCCTGGGCTGCCGGCCCGGCCCGGCCCTCGGCCTGGGCTCCCGGAGCGGCCCCGGCCCCGAGCAGCCCCGCGTCGGCTCCCCCAGCGGCGCGCGGCTCAGCCTCTGCACCCCCGGGCTTCGGCCCGGAGAGAGCTGGGCGCGCGCGGCTCGGCGCAAGGAACCATCCCCGACAGCGCGGGGCTCGCTGACGAGTCCGCTGTGGGACGCGAGTGGGGGCAGAAGTCGAGACGAAAGCGCGCGAGGGGCTCAGGCTCCACTGGCTCCTCAGCGGCCTCGACTTAAACGAATAAATGAAAACCGAACGCCGCCCGGCGGCCAGCGCGCCCCCGCCCCGCGTGGCGTAGCCTCGCCCTGGCGGCGCAGCCCGGGATCCCGGCGGGCGCGCACTTCTCCACCTTCAATGAAACTTTCAAAGCCGCGCTCGCGGACGGGCGTGCGCGCCGGCCAATGGGAGGGCGGCTCGGAGCTGCGCGGGGTCCCGCCCCCGGGCGGCTGGAGGCCGGAGCAGGGTCGGGTCGCCGGAACCTGGCGTTGGCCAGCCCGGGCTTCCGAGCGGGGAACTTGGAGCACTCGCTTCCCAGACCCGCAGCGCTGCTGGGTCCTGTCCTTCTGCAGACAGAAGGAACCATCCTGGCATCCTGTCCACAGGGCGCGCCCCTGAGCTCAGCCCAGCCCAGGGAGTTCTTTAAGGCTCAGGAATCATGCGCGGGCGACATGAGAACAGAACAACTTTGTGGGACTGTCACGTGTGCCAGGCCCACACGTGCCCACTTGCACGGATTGAGAAGCATAGAAACAGAATTAATCCAGACCAGTGTCCTGCCCATATAGAACCTGGTGAGAAGTGTCAGCTCTGACTGGGCTCTGGGAAATCCTGAGTCTCCAAGAATGGGCATAGGGGTCAGATGCGCACCCGCTCTGTATATTTTGGAGAAGTCTTGTTTTCGCCTCGGATTTGTTTGTTGCTTTTCATGGCCCCTGGGAAGAGAGTATGCTGATTTCCTTCTCTCCTCATAACCTCCCTTTTTCTAGTTCTCTAGGTAAGATCTAGAGAGATCTGGTTCTAGCTTGGAGACGACAGCGTGTCTGAGTCCCTCATCTCTCGATTATCCAGCAGTGGGGGAGACCCGCTTCAGCACTGTGGGAATCCTGGGGACCTGAAGTAGGTGATCTGATCTGTAGGGAGGACCGTTCAGAACTGGCATTTCCATCAGGAGGACAGAGAGGGAAGAACTTGACTTCCACTGTGCACCAGCCTTCTGGGCTTGAATTGGTTTTACATGATGGAAAAGTCTGCTGATGGAAATTATGCAAACGTTGGTTCTCTGTGTTAACCAACCAGGTCTCCCTTTTTTGAGATACAGTAAGCTTACGTTCTGAGCTCAGGTGCCTTCACAAATTCGCTGAGAATGACAAATACACTGTGAACCATTACTTTTTTATGAAGCCATGAAGCAGTCAAATCTTGTGACGACACCCAGAAACTTAGACCATTTGTGTGCTCTGGAGCCCTGGAGAAGCCTGGACATCGGAATCTCAAACGGCATGCCCCACACTAGGGCAAGAGAAGATAACAGAAACTTAAATTATCAGCAAATCTGTGACTACTGCCAGGAGGTGTTTTGTGTTTTGTAGAAGCCTGATGTCAGTCTGCCCCTATTTTCCAAGTTAGGGTCAGGGCTGGCACTGTGATGTTCCTAGGTGGTGTCATCTCTGTCCCTCTGTCTCTCCCTCTCTCTCGCTCTCTCTGGTACAACTTGTTCTTGGGACCTAATTAGGAGGTCAAAAGCCTTCCTGAATTTTACATAACACTGTGTCACCACATGAATCCTCAGTTTACTCTAAATATTTTGTCATTTTCTTCGTAGGTTTCCCATACTAACAACTGTCTAGATGTCTTCAAAATAGCTATCTTAGATGCCTGGCTAGGAGATGTGTGATCTTACCTGATCCACCTCCTGCTTCTTCTGCCACTCTGTGTGCCAATTTGGCTGTTTGGTTTTTAGCGATTCTAAGACCTGGATCCCACTTCTTCATCTACGAACACATAGGCTCCAGGGGTTTCCGTTGTCTACATTGTACCTAGAAGGGGTGCTCCCTCTGGCTACAGGTTACAGGCACATGGGATCTTTTCATTAAATCAAAGCACTTGGTCTCCACACGCAGAGATTCTGACTTGATCCTGACCCCCATGCCTGTGAGCTTGGGAAAGCTGTCAGGTGGTTCTCAGGTGCACAGTCAGAGGAGAGAACCACTGTCCTGATTCACACATCAGAACTCAGGAAACAGGCCACTAATTTTCAAAACTAGTATTGCCCAAGCAAAGCCACCCTTCTGGAGCTGTGTTTTCACACTGGGGTTACACAGGTCTGCACAGCAATAGTGGCATTGTCTTTACAAAGGCTGTTTTACCCTAAAATTTCCCCAATCTGAAAAGCAGTGGCTATTATCTAGACAGGCTGATTTTGAAGGGTTTTCCAGCCCACAGGATACTGATCCCCTTGATCGGAGTCTTGCTTGGCCAGCCACCTTTGTCCCCCATCTGAGCATGATCTTGCCTGAAACCTGGCATGAGGTATAAAATGGTTTGGGGAGAAAATCAACTACATTGAATACTCATAAACATATTGTTTTGATATTTAATGAGCACCTAAAGCATATGACCCCAACTTTTGCACACATGATGAATCAAGCATTGGTCACTCCAGGTGTCTCTGCATCTACATGGAAATCAATGGCTTCCTCGGGTCCTTATTGAGACTTTAATGCCACAGATTCCTCTTCTGTAAGTTGAAGAAAGTAATACACGCTACCTCATATGGAGCGCTATGCAGATGGGATAACACCCAGAGAAACCTGGAGCACAGGCATCATCCAATGAGCAGTAGTGGCTATTATTAGTATTATTATTACTATTGCTATTGCTATTATTGGAAAACAAGGACTGTTCCTGCATTTCTGAAGCTGTTATGCTGAAACACGGTAACTGCTCTGATAGTCAGATGCCCTGGCCCTTAGTAACATGTTTAAAAACTGCCCCACAGTCGAGTGATAGACATTCTCACAAGTGTTTGAGTTCTGGCTGCAAAGAATATGTCACTTTGTGGCTTATGTGGGTTTCATCTCACCTGTTTAGCCTTTATCTTTTCTGAACTTGGTTTAATGCTACCCCAATTGACAAAATCATTCAGAAACACCATCCTTGTCCCAAATGCTAATTTTCACTAACGTGCTCAATATGAAAACACAGAGTTAATAACCTTTTTCAGTCTCAGCTGGTAACTTTACCAAACAGTGTTTCCCAGAGGAATATAAAAGTTGTCAACTTGGCAGTTGAAACTCCCAGTGAAATCTGCCAAAATCCATAGACGCCATCGAGCCTGCAGAGAACATGAAGACTCTCGCCAACTTGAGGACGTCCTCTCCCACAGGTAACATGTGTTCTCCTTACATATGTACTCATTTAATATTTTCAGAGATACACGTTTCTGTGTTTTCATTTATAAGTCACAGTATTCGTCTAGAAGTGATTTTAGTTAAGAGCCACGTGGTTTTTGGCTCTTATACTTGAAAGACTTGGAAGCAGAATGAAAGCCTTCTTTTTGCTAATATATTCTGTGGTTGCCCTTTTTGTAAGCTGTCATTTTGATGTTTACAGCAGAAGTATTTTCAAGGTCTCCAAATTCCAAAAACCTGGACAACTTCTACTACTTTGTAGGAGACATCATCGTGCTATACTTTTGCCAAACAGGTTCTCCCCCAGACGGTTTCCCCCAGTCATCTCCAGCAAAAATGCAAGAAATCCCTATGTACCCGCACTTCACCATCTGTGACATCTGGTCCTTACCTGTCATCTTCCTGCTGGGTGTACAGAAAGTTTACACCTTGGCCCGAAGTACAATTTGTGAGCTGTCATATGGATTCAGAATCTGAGGCAGACTGCTGATTTTGTGTCTGTTGATCAAGAACCTTGAAAAATCAGCCAACAGACCTATATATGTGCCTTATTTTTTCAATCAGATTCTAGGCTTTCAGGGCCTGGACAAAATTTCGTGTATAATGCAAACTGTAAAGCAGGCTATATAGCAAAACCTTGTTTCCAAATGAATTGTATTCTGCTTATTTGGCTCCATTACTCACACACACACACACACACACACACACACACACACACACATACACACACACTCACACACACACAAATATTTATTACTGAGTAAGAAAGATCTCATACGAAAATAAAGGAGCATGTACAATTTTATTTGTTTTTTGTAACACACACATAAAGGAAGAGAGTATGAATTCATGGGGAAGGTGCTCTGTGGAGGTTGGTGACTTGCCTGGGGCACGGGTGCCCAGAGGGCTGACACTAAAACATAGAAACCACCATGCATTATTCACAGCTGACACCACGAGCAGATTTTTTATCAAGGAGTTGTCTAGCTGCTTTCTTTAGAGTTTCTCCTGAAGCCTCTGAAGGGGCTGAAACACTTAAACTCTGGGAAGAGTTTTAAGAAGGGGACTGGAATTCCGGTAACAGGTTAGCAGTGAAATGTGGTCATTCAAAGCAAGTTACTAAACAAAAAAAATCACAAGTTTTTTTCTTTACCTAGAGCCACTGAAATAGGAAAAGCCTCCTTGTCTGCATCCTATAGACATTTATTAGTTAATAAATCTACATTTCAGAATGATTTGGATCCCAGTTGTATTTCTTGGAACTTCACCAGGACCTCTTAAATGGTCTTAGAAATATGAATATTCTTGGTGAGTCTAGGAGATTTTCATTCGTTGCTCTTAAGAGCGTTCGGATGTGTGTTTGCATGGGATGTGTACAAGTTTGAGGATTGACTATTTCTAGTTATTAACATTAGCCTATGACTGGGACTCTCCCATCCCATTCAGTTGAGTCAGCGAGTTTGCAGCCGCCTTCACTTATTCTCCTGCAGCGCCACCTTTTGGCTAAAAGTATATTGAAAAATACAAGTACCTAATGCAAGCAATTAGGCACAATCAACAAATGTCTCTTGAGAACAAACGTATGGATACCAAGGGGGGAAAGCAGAGAGGTAGGGTGGTGGTGGTGGGATGAATTGGGAGATTGGGATTGACATTTATACACTAATATGTATGACATAGATAACTAATAAGAACCTGCTGAATACAAAAAATTATATTAAAAACAAAAACAAATGTATCTTGCAGCCAACAATATGCTGATAGACTCAAAAACACAGCGGTGCAGAAGCAACACAGCCGCTGCCTTCATGAAGTGACCATCCGGTAAAGACAGACATGAATCAATAATTGTAAATAATTAAGTAAACCAGGCCCGAGTGCAGAGGACTAAGCAGAAGAATTAGGTACTACGGGAGAGTGTGATGGTGAACGTTGCTCACTTTCAGGGAGTTTGAGCACAGATTCCTCCAGAAGGTGGTGCTTGTTACACTTGGAAGGGTGACTGTGAATTCTGCACAGTGTAAGCATCGTGAAGGCAGGAACTTTGTTCTGTTCATTGCTGTATCCCCTGGGGGGGCGTCTGCAGCTTAATCAGATCACATGGTTTCCAATCCAGATCCTTTCTATCTTCTTTTTAATTCAATTGCAACAGTCATAAGCACTTACTAAGCACACATGGGGTAACGGACACACCCAGGCATGTTACAGAGGTAAGGACAGCGGCCACCGAAACCTGGGGGGCATGGGTCCACATACACCCTCTGAGCCCCTGCTGCTCACTGCAGCCCCGAGACTCAGCTGGAGATCAGTACAGGGGGACCTAGGTGAGACCCAGCTGGAGATCAATACAGGGGGTTCTCCAGATCTGGGTCCTTGCAGCTCGGGCAACCTCTTGACCTTCCTGGTGTTCCCCACTTTGGGGCTTGTGTGTGTTTAATCTGCCTTCCTTTAAATCTTAATACAGAAAGAGCATATTTACATGTGTTCTCTGGGCTGTGGCAATACTGTAGCCCACGAGAGGCTGTTCTTTAGGCCCGGGATTTATCCGTGTTTTCCATGACTTTTCAGCAGAGGGACTGCATCGGGGGTTGTGAGCCAACAAGCAAAGCGGATGTTGTTGGCTCTGAAGAGCCCAATCACGTTTCTCCATGGGTCAGTGTGAAAATGTCTCTGGCTTGTCCAAAGATGCGATAAACATCATGAGTTTTTCCAAGGTTCTTTGAGGTCCTTCAAACAAGTGTTTTGCTTGTTTGTTTTGGACGTGAGGAAATGGCCCGTCTTACAAAAATAAATAAAAGACACTAGTCTCCTTTCCCCTAGTCCGAAGGGATTTTGATTCCAGGTCAGAATTCCTCAGTGGAGAGGAGTCTTCACTCCCCCTGCCCCAGAGCTACCCTAGGGTTCGACTTTCCTTCCCTACCTAATGGGGGAGAAAATGCCTTTTTTGATATTCTGTTTAAAAATCTGAGAAAAGTAGACATTTTAAAAACAAACATGCTACAAAATTAAAGAGGAAAAAACCACAAATGGTATAAAATGTCTTTTCTAAAATAACAAGTCTCTGATGTTATACATCTCAAAACAGGACAATTTCTGAGATGCCCCAAGATAACTGATCACCCACCTTGGATGAGTCCAGGGCCAGCTACACAATTTGCTAGTTGCAATGCAAAATTAAAATGTGTACTTCTTTCTCAAATAGCAGGAAGAAATTGCTCCTAAGAGTACTAAAATATAAAGTTTTTCTCTTTCTTCCATGGTTTTTCTCTCAAATTGCCATAGCAGTTTTTAATTTGCCATTTAAGTTTTATGTGAAGAAAAATTTAAATTTACATTATTGGCATAAATTTAACCATAAATCTTTGTACTCTGCAGTGCCAGCTTTGAATGCAAATAAGCATGTAACTCGTACACAGAATCACTGAAGCCACACAATTCGTATTTTGTAGCTTACATATGCATTTGTATTTTGTTCTTAGAGAAACGGTTGACATGCTACACAAAACTAATTCAACTGCTTTTATTTCACGTCTTGGTACACTCACGTGCTACCAACACTCTCTGCATTCCGTTTGCTGATAAGAAAGGACTAAGAGGAAAAGGAACTAAGGTTTGTCTTTCTTCTCTTTCTCTCTGTGTCATCACTTTATACCTAAGGCTTTGGCTAACCAGGGAAAGGACAAGAGTGAGAAAGGATGGGGTAGTGGTTCTTTCAATGTCATTTTTTTCCTCCCTTCTTTAGAAACAGATTCTTGTTCAAATGGAAAGCATGTCCTCTGGGGACTGCCAAGGCTCCACCCCTTCCTGGGCCACAGGTAACACTCCCACCTTGCACTCCCATGCATGGGGGTCCGCTGGAATTCGGGGCTCGTGGGCACCAGGAACGTTAAAGGCCAATGGAGCCGTGGACAGGTGGACATGAGTATCATGTGTACCTCCTCTGCTCACGACGTGCTTGTCCTGTGATGTCACTTGCCAAACACAAGTTCAAAGATAAAAGTATTGAACATGTCCAGCCAGGAAGAACAGAGCATCACGCCAAGTGCCGGGCTCTCTCGGGGTGAGAGTGGGGGCGGGGAGCGGCTGTGCCCTGCCGGGCGGGGCCTCCCATAGCCGCCCCATGGAGTGGGCGTCCCTCCATGGCCCCCCACCCAGCCCCTCCCTCCAGCTGTGTGTCCGGGTGTCGTCCTCAGTGTTGGCTCACCCGACATCTAACTCTGTTCCAAGTTCCAACTACTCATAAGATGGAAACCTGGAAAGCAGCCCGGGAGGAGGCTGGAAGAAGAAACCCCTGGCCAGCCAGGGAGTCGAATACTCTCAATCCGTGTGCCCCTGTGCGTTTGAGGGGAAGCGCAGGTAAGGAGGTCGTGACCACCTCCCTTTCCTTTGCCTCCAAAGTGGGCTTTTCAACCCCCTTCCCGGCTCACGTGGCACCTGGGCTGCGAGCAGGTGGGACCCGCTCTGGGTGTCACGGCGAGCGAGGGGCAGAGTCAGGACCCGGGTCTTCTCCAGGACGATGGCGCGTGGCCCCTCGTGGCGGAGCACCGGGTGCAGGCGTGGGCTCGTCCCCCACGGGGCTCGGGTCTGGCAGGGACCGCAGCACCGCATGGTCTGCGCATCCTGGACCCGCCCAGCGGCGCAGGGATGCAGGGCTTCAACCGGCCCCGAGAATCGTCAGGAAGGACAGAACCCACACTGTGCAGTGAGGTCGCCCTGCCCCCAGCCAGAGCACAGGTGAGCACACCTGCCAGAGCGGGGACTGCCACCCAGCGCTGCAGCCCTCCCCTCTCCTCTAGAGTCTCCACCCTCCTTCCTTCCAGTGGAAGCAGGGAGTCGGTCCGGGAGGCCCTCTCTTACCTCCACAGTAAAAAAAACAAGAGTGTGTGTTGTGTGGTGGTGGAGGGGATTTGAAGTTAAACAGATCTACCTTCAAATCCCACCTCGTGCACTTGGAAGCTGCAACACCCAAGACAGTTACTTAAAATGGTGTGTTTTTGTTTCTGTTAAAATAATGAAGGTGAAGTGTGGACAGATAGGACGGTCACCTCACCTTTTGTGTGGAAAAAAAGATCCAGTGAGGATCTGGCCACTTGGGCAAAGGACGGCTGGAAAGAAAGAGCGGTTCAGCCTCTTTCCCAGAAACATGGGAGTTACCCCAGACCCAGCGGCTATAAGGATGATCCGTGGCATTCTCCGGTTCCTTTTTCTTAAGAGCTCAGAGTGCTTCTGAGACATTATCTCATGAATTTGCAAATCGTTCCTGGGAGTTAGGTAGAAAGGAAGCCAGACAAGTTTCTAGCTTGCCGCTTTACTAAGAGCCAAAGATTGAAATGTCCTCTCTGCAAGTAGACACACCTTCTGGGCATAGAAACACTATTACTCAAATCACACATGGGGTAGGTCAACGTGCAGATGAAAATAACACACACCTTCCGGAAGGTAAGTATTGTAACAAAAGTCTTCCTCCCTGATTTCTTGATAATGAAAGTGTTTATGGAGTTTTGCTCCCAGAAGTGGGATGGGACATTCACGTCCACGCAGGTACTGTGTCCCTGCAAATGTGAGCCGTGATGGGAGCACGATTGCCCTTTGAGAGCTAACTGTAAAATCAACCCCAAACTGACGAGGCCGGAAACGTGCAGTCACCTTAAATACACAAGATAAGCCGCAATCAACATGACCTCACTACCCTGATTGAAGACGCTAACAGATCTAAAGAACGTGCTAGTTAAACGGAATAGAAACGTATGGAAAGCGCAGAGCAGTCCCCCCCTGTGACCAGATAAACACCGTGCCATAGAAAAGGAGACTCAGTCAATACGCCATCAATATCTGGTCCCATTAGCAAGGCAGTTTCTAGAGGGAATGTTCCCCTTGACAGTTGCTTTTGGCACAAGGATAAGGAGGTAAACATGAGGTCCCCAGACTCACAGACTCTGGGAAATGCACCTCCAGCCGGGCCTGAGTCCGGGCAGGCAGAGAGAAGAGCCTGTCGGAAGAAAGATGGCCTCGCTGAGCAGAGACTTGGGGTTGCGGGGAGGGGGGGATTCTGCTGCAAGAGCTTGGCTGAGGGGGGCTCTCAGGAGGAGGGGGAAGGGGAGGGAAGCAGGTGGGCAGGGCGGAAGATCTGAGGAAGGCTGGGGACTCACAGAGCCCAGCTTGCACCTTGGTTTTGATGTCACCCATACATATTAGGAAGAATACTATGCACCTGCAAGAAAAGAATAACGATGAGCTCCATGTACTGATCCGAAGGATCTCATGCATATTGTTAAGTGAAAAAACAAAGGGCAGATGTACACATAGAATGGTCCATTCTGTGTATAGAAGTGAGCCAAATAATAACGTAGAGTCATATTTACAATAAAATAAAATGATTCACAGGGACAAATAAAAGGTGCCTATAAGTGTGTGAGGGGAGGTGGAAAGAACAGGGTGGGAATGGGAATTCTCAACATATCAATTTTGTATTGTTTGGATTCTTCACCACACAAACTTATCACATAAATAATTTCTACTAGACCAAAATTGTTAAAATTTATATTTCAAAGTTGTATTTAAGATTGGATTTTAGTAAGCAATTCTAGAAGACTGTAGTTCAGTTTAACAATGGGTGAGAGTATATACTGTGAAGTGAAAAACACAGGGGGTAGAACAGTTAATTTAGTGTCCTGTCTTTTCTGAAAGAAAGGAGAGGAAGTGTGTGTGTCTGTGTGTGAGTGAGTGTGTGTGTTTGCTTATTTATGTAAAAAAAATACAGGATGGATAACCAGAGACTGAGGGCTTGGATTGGAGCAAGACTTCTCTGAGTGTACATTTTAATATAATTTTGATATATAAATGGAACATGTAAATATTTTCTATATTTAACAAGTTAAATTACATAAAAAGATATAAAAAGAAAATCCTAAAACTGAAACACAAGTGAACTGAATTCTATATTACATTGACATCTTAATTACAGAGAGAGAACATTTTAAGAAATCCTCAAACATGATATTCCAACTATAATTTCTGCACACTTTTTCAGTGGGGAATTGTTAACAGCAATATTGGTATTGTAATCTTGAAACTATTTTATGCTTATAAATAAAAAGATAAAACCAAAAGAATGAATATGTTCATAGGAATCAGGAGTTTTGTGTAAGAAAAAAAGAGGTTCAAATACAAAATGATTTAAGAAAAAAACAATAACACTGAACTTGAATTGGAAACCTCCATATTTACTCATGATTTAAAAAATACATCTTTACAGCTTTGTCCCCTGAAAAGTTCAGGAAACAAGGACGCCCCTGTAGCAGTTAGCACCCCTAGGGCCATATTTGACTTTCTAAGAACCATTTCCCTCTGGAAGGAATCCTGGCTCAGAGAAGAAATGGCTGAGTCCAGGTCTGAGATAAGCAAAGTGCAAAGTGAGCCGGAAAGCAAAGGCTCCCAGAAGACGGGACTGGCCAAAAAGACCCCGGAGACAGTTTGCAGACACCCTTCCTGGTCAACTTGGGGAATTCTGGGCATTAGTAAAAATCATCGCGATAATGGATTTTCACACACTGAATAAATAAATGAGTCCATACTAATATTTAAAAAGTGGGGGCTAGAGAGAACACGTTTCTTTATATATAATAACATACAAATAATAATAATAAAGAAGAAATGATGGAATTTGGTGCACACAAACACAACACACGCAGAGATCTGGGCAGGAATCATTAATGGGATCTAAAACCATTAAGTGGAAGGAGGAAAGGAAGTTGTTGGCAAACAGGATGTTTGTGAAACCTCACCTGGCAGATTATTCGCCAGTTGCTGAAGGAGAATGGAATGATCTGTCACTTTAACCATGTCATCACATTTCATTTCACCAGTGGGAGGGCCTGGCATCATGGGCCTCTTGATGTGATGCTCCGTGAAGGACCCAACGTCAGCTTTGAAGTGTTTAAACTGAATGTAATGAAGCCTCGAGAGTTCCAGTTTAAAGGACATTCAAGGAATAGCATGGATGAGTTACATGGTACCACGAGGAGCCTCGATGTTCAGGCCAAAAATCTAGAACCTCCAAAATGTGGGTGGAACATTTTACAAGACAAAGGGGAGGCATAACCACCAAATGCAACGCATGAACTTTGATCAGACGCTGCTTCAAAAAAAAGCTATAAAAGACATTTTGGGGGTTTTGGGGGAAACTTGAATATGGATTGGATATTGGACAATATTTTTAAATTATAGGTTTTTTTGTTAGATACAATAATGATATTGTAGAAGGAGGGTCTTAGGAGATGCCTGCTAAACTATTTAGGAGTGAAGTTTCATCATGTCTACAGTTTATTTTCAAATGGTTATTATCAAAATATATATATGTTTATTTTCAAATAGTTAATAGCAACAATGACAACTATATATATATATATGTGTGTGTGTATCTATATATATAGATACACACACACACACATAGAGAGGGGGGAGGGGGAGGAGAGAGAGAAGGGGACAAATATGATGCACATTAAAAATTTTTGAATCTACGTAAACGATATGTAAGCACTTATTGTATTTTCCTTTCAACTTTTTCTGTGTGTTTAAAATTTTTGAAAAGTTGGTGAAAATTTTAAGTATCTTTTTTAAGTAGTAAATAATTCTAGAACAAGAGAAAAGACAATGGTTTTCATCAAAAAGAAAATGCTCATAAAGCTTTGCTGATTTCAGACTATTCCCTTTTAATGTCATTGAGTGCAAGTGACTAACTGCTCATAGGATTAGATTTTGAGACAAATACGTCCCATGAATTTTTAGCCCTTAAATAGCTGTGAAACCAAAATGTCATTTAATGTTTAAACAGTTTGTGTCTTTTCATATGTCCATATTTAAAAAGTGACTCTAACATTTAAGACTTTTCATGTCTCATCTATAACTAAAGGAAAGCTTGTTCTGACTTTCAAAACTTTAAAAAGTTAAAAAGATTAAAATTATCTTAAGAGGTTTTATGAAGTTTGTGAGAACTGTGCAGCAATTTTGTGACAGCACAGCTTGGAAGGCACCTAGGATTTTGGTTTGGTAATTACAGAGCTATGGTATTTAACATCATATTTTTGCAGTTTTGTCTTGTGCTCTTCTGCAGCCAAGAAGAAAAGTAGCAAACCATTTTCATCCCACTTTTTCCCAAAGAAAAGAGAAACAGTACCATGACAATGAGACCATTGTATTAAATTCACGTGAATTTGCAAATGCAATGAATATATATAGTAGCTCTTCTGAGCTTTGAAGTTCCCTGGCTACAAAATGCTCACATAATTCTCCATCCCCTTTTTCTTCCCCCCGCCCCCTGCCCCCCCCGCATTCTCTCTCTCCCTCCCTCCCTCTTCCCAAGTCACAGCTCTCACTATCAAGTTCAAATTCAGTCTCCCTGGAGCATCTTCAAAAACAGGGATGGGGTGACAAAAGTGGCCGAGAAAAGATGACAGAAGGAAAAATTCTGGGGGAATCAAAGACAAACAAAGCTCAGGAGACACAGAAATCAGCAAGCACCAGCTCGCTGGCCACTGAATCCCCGGCCGCGTGGCCCACTTGTACTTTTCATTTAGAGGGCAGCCCTTCGCCCAATGCTCTCACCTCTCCTTCTGTATGTCCACCTCTCCATTCCTCCCTCCTTCCAACCCCACTGCCACTTTCAGTTCAAGGTGCAGCCACATGTGCCTTATAGTACATCGTGATACTAGACTCTCAGCCCATCCCTTCTCTGGCTTCTTTCACGCCCGAAGGCCCTAGACACATTTGGAAGGTGTATGAGTGACCAGCTGAAGGAAGAGAGGCGAGAAGAAATCTTCAAAACTGAAATGCCTAGAAAACATCTCTCGGGTGCCCTATATGCAGCATAGCTACACTCAATCTACTCAAACTATAGACACCAATCTCTGATACACTAACCCCATCTTCAACTGATGTTTTATAAGAAAAGTTGATTGACTAAGATTAAAGTGATCTGCAAAGTAAAGGAAACTCCATAGTCACCACTGGGCCTGTTCTTGCCTTTAAAATCACACAGTGACACCCATGTAAAGCAAACACCTCGCTATAGGCCTGTGAGCCACAAGGGAGAGCAGCAGGGCACCCAAACAGCCTTAAATTCCATCACGTAGAGCTTTGGGTGTCTTTAAGTTCAGCGCTTGGAACACAGATGGTCTTCATAACATATTACACCTGTAATAGCAACTTAGAATTTGTAACCCAGGCCCCAGACACGCCCTGGAACGTGCTCCCTAATCCAGGACAGTTGATACTAAGTGTCTCTTGGAAGGCTTGTGTTTCTCAGGTTATGCCACTTGGCACATTTCAGGATGTTCTGGCAGAGTTTATTCACCTCCTTCCTCCATGGGCCTCGCAGGATTGCCAGCTGAAGAGATTCCGTATGACTCAGACCATCCACGGTCCCACATCTCCTGCAAAAACCATCAGAAGTCAGTGCGAGGTTGAATAAAACTCCAGAGGACCATCAGGTGATGATGCCTTTTCCCTGGAACATCAGTCCTAAAATAACCTCGTCCATGTCTAGGTCAGGCAACTCCCCCTGGAAGCATCAAACAGGCATTCCAGCCTGAAAAATAGAAAAACTGGGCTGCTCCCAAGAAGGAACCCAAAAGGCACTAAGGGAGCAATGCCACAAAGCCTCAGACAAGGTGCCCCCTGCGTCCCATCCTGCTCCTTTAATCAGACACATCAGTAACATGCACCGTGTTCAGAGATGTTCCCTGAGCTCCTACTGTGGGCTGGACAGCCTCCTCCTCCCCCGTCTGCCCCCCCGCCGTGAGCTGCACTGTGTACCTTCTTACATACAACTGTACCTGCCCCTACACACACTCGGTCCTAAACTCCTCCAAGGGGACAGACTGTGTCTCGTGTGACGCTGTGCACTCAGCAGGAAGTAGCGTGCTCGGCACGCAGTGGGCACTCAGTGAATAGCTGCTGAGTGAATGACCACTGGCGGGGGGCTCGTCAGCTCTCTGTTGGAATAGAAGGTTATAACAGTCTGTTCTGAGCTCTTGCTGTGTATCAGCCGCATGTTCAGAAATGCATTACGTCACTTACTTTAGTCCCGACGACAGCTCTGCAGGGAAGGAACCACCATCCCTGGCTTACAGACGAGGTGACCCGGGGAAGGGGGCAGGTAACTGGGCATGGCCGCGATTTGAGCATCAGTCTCTGGTGCCAAAGACATTCCCTTTCCCCCAGGAACCTAGGACTCCCCGAGGGAAGGCATGGGTGACCCGCAGCCGGGGTGACCCCTCACTCAGGCTCCCTCGAGGCTGCTGTGGATTCAGTGCTGTTGGGACGTGGCAGGGGAGGGTGAGGCACGTCCAGGCTGGTGGTGAGGGACCAAGGGAGGTAGTGGGGCATCTGGCATCAGGTCATCATCAGAAAGATGCAGAGCAGGCAGGCAGGCTCACCCCCAGCTGTGGGTCAGCGGGACGATCCAGCAGCAGGATGGAGTGGGGTTGGTCCTGGAGACAGGACACGGACCAGATTCTGGTGAAAACTGGATGAATAGGGGGCTGACGGGCAGGAGAGGGAGGGGCTTGGGTGAGGCGATGGAGAGGTCGTTTGCAGGGGACTCGGGTAAATAAAGTAACATGGTGGGGTACCGTTTTTGAAGAATGAGCTGGTGCGTGTTTACCCCGGACCTTCCCGTCCAGGTTATGGGTCGGAGGACGGGGCCGGGCTATGCCACAGCCCCTCCAGTTCGTGGCTGCAGTATCCCTGATGAAATCCTGGCTCCTGAGCTTCCTGCTTCCTGACGCCGATTGCTTGTCCCTTTCCACTGCGTCAGGGGTCCCTCCGGCTGAATTAACCCCAAGAAACCATCAGAGCACACGGGAAGAGGTGTAGAGCCAGGTGCAGTGAGGACCACGGCCCCTGTCCCCGATGGCAAGGTTGGTGGGTGAACAGTGACACGGTGCATGTTACTGATGGAGTCTTAAATTTAGGGGGTTTGATAGAATAAGTGCTTATCTGGGGTTTGGAGTGTGAGAAGGAGACAAGCTTTGGCTAAGGTGGCCCTCAACACAGGGCAGAGAACACAGACCTGGTTCAAGGCAGCCTTTTCTGTGCATCCAGGAGCTGGTGGCCTTCCAGAACTGCCCCTCTGCCCCGCAGGTGGGCCGCTCAGATCAGCAAGGGGCGGGCAATACCCCCTCCTGTCCACTGGAACCCAGGGTGCTCCGCAAACAGCATTTAGAGCTCCCATCTGGACTGGGGGCAGTGTGGACGCCTACAGCTGGGTACCAGCTGAGGCCAGAGAAGGGGTTTTGGAGTCAAGCCAGCTGCCATGGGGGTGGGACTGGCTCCAGCACAGCCTGCGTGCTGGGTGAGGGCACACGGCTGCTCCAACAGGGACTGCAGTGTAGACGGATCCTGCAGAGCAGGCTTGGAACGTGAGAGGACGCTGGAGGTGCTGGTGGGGGGCGGTCCAGACAACAATCTGTGGGGCCTCCCTGACAGCAGAACCTGACAGACACAGGGAGAGCTTGCAGATTAAAAAAAGACCCTCTCCTTTTGAGGGAATTGGGCAATCTGCTCTTTTTTTTTTTTTTTTTCATTTGAAAGCCTCACTTCTCTCCTTCTAGGGAATAGTTACAAGGAGAGAAGGGCTGCGTTACCTGTGAAATAAAATCTTCATGTCACAACATTTGTGGCTTTAGAGCAAATGGGAGAGAGAGGGAGAAAGAGAGAGAGAGAGAGGGACTATAGAAGCCACGAGGGCATGAGTTGGCCCCAGGCTTTGTGAACAAGAAACCCACAACTAAATTTCTGGCTCAGCCCCATAAAACAGGCAACAAAACCCAATGCTTAAATCCAGGCTGGTGACTCAACAGGGTGCCAAACTGAGTGGGCACCCTGATTGATGGCCCTGTCAAGCTCTCAGCAGTTTTCTGGTTTGTTTGGGGCACAACACCTCAAAGTCCATAAGTCACTGCCACCAAAGGCTGCGGGCATGGGGAGGGGGGCTGAGACCCCTCCCGCGTGCACACAGACCTTCTTTGTTGAGCCCGGCAGAGTTCACGGCAGCAGACTCCCAAGCTCTCGTTTCTTTTTGAGTTTACTTTAAATTTGACTCAGGAAAGAAAGAAATCAAACATTTTAAAGATCATTTGGGACTCATTTTTCATCCAGACTTACTCAATTATAGAAAAACAAATTCATTTTCAAGGAACAGAGTCTTCGTCAATTACATTGAAGAATCCATTTCAAACACAGGAGTAATTTAATAGGGATGTTGCTGCATTTATAGGCATTCGTAATATACGCTTTGCTTTAAAAGAGAAATAAGATGTCAAAGGTCTTTCATAATTCTAAAAGTGACAATAAATGTCACTTCTTCACAGTGACATGACAATAAATCCATCATGACAGTAAACCCATCCATTTTACTAACACATCGGTTCTATCAGTGATAACATTCTCCTTGAGAATAATCTATTTCAAGCATCTAAGAGAAGAATGCAAATTAGCAAAATGACATGTGTTCCCAAAGTTTAATTATATTTTAGCTATTTGTGCTTAAAATCCAGAATTGGAAGAGGTGGGTTACAGGTACAGCAATAAATAAGCCAATTTATTCAGGATATGTCAATCCATTATACAACTAAATTACAGCAATTCAAAATCTAACCACCAATTTAAAACAATATTTCTGGAACAAGTAGCTTTAGGTTCCAATTTAGGCTATTAGGGAAAAAACTAATCCCACACCTCCTCAGCCTCTCGCTCAAGAGCCTGGGTATGAAATCCGAGGGGCGCCGAGCTCCCTCTGGGGTGACTCTCCCATTCTGGAGGAGTGGGGGGAGAGGCTCATTGCTGAGATGCTTCTTAGGGCTGGGCAAGTCCTAAGAAGAAGAGGCAAGTCTCCTCCTGGCAGGAGCCTGAGAAATATTTAGCTGAAAGTTTGATTCATAAATGAGAAGTGAATGTGCTTTCCCATCATGCACAAAATCATTGATTATTTGTCATTGTTTATCATGTGACTTCTCTCCCACTAGACTGCAAGCTCCAGGATGTCAGGGACCTTGTCGGCCTCACTCTTTGTGTGCCGTCAGCACAGACCCTTGTTCATAGGAAGAGAATGGAGTCCGGTGATTTGGAAGGATATTACGGATATTACATGTGCCATAATGACTTAAGATCTCTGAGTCTTAGAATATTGAAAAGGACAAATAAAATGAGACTGTGTAAGGGGGATAAGAAAAGATATTAATAAGCTCTAATTCAAAAAGATACATGCACCCCAATATTCATAGCAGCACTATTTACAATTGCCAAGACATGGAAGCAACCTAAGTGCCCATCAACAGATGAATGGATAAGAAGATGTGGTATATATATATACATACACACACACAATGGAATATTACTCAGCCATAAAAAAGAATGAAATAATGTCATTTGCAGCAATGGGGATGGGCCTGGAGATTATCATACTAAGTGAAGTAAGTCAGACAGAGAAAGGCAAATATCATATGATATCATTTATGTGTGGAATCTAAAAAATGAAACAAATGAACTTATTTACAAAACAGAAATAGACTCACAAACACAGGAAACAAACTTATGGTTACCAAAGGGGAAGGGGAGGGGGGAGGGACAGACAAATTTTGAGTTTGGGATTAACAGATACAGACTACTATATATGAAATAGATAACCAACAAGGACCTACTGTATAGCACAGGGAACTATAGTCAACATCCTGTAAAAAATCATAATGGAAAAGAATATAAAAAAGAATATATATATATAACTGAATCACTTTGCTGTACCCTTGAAACTAACACAACATTGTAAATCAACTATACTTCAATAAAAAAAGACAAGATATTAAAGCACTGAAATTCTTCCTCCTTGTGCACCATAGAAATCATTGAACATTAAGGCCTGGAGGGAATCCTACAAGTTATCTGCTCCAACCTAGTCATGTTCGTTTTCCTTTGATTCGAGGCACTAATGTAGAGCAGCAAACTCATCCTCCACATTGGTTATCCTTAGAGAACTGTGTGCTTCAAACTCTAAGGAAGGGCTATGAACTGTTTTCGAGAGCAAGGATGTTTAAAAATATGTCATGTGAAGCACGGTAGGCCTTTTTAGGGTCAGATCATGTAAAATGAGAAATCAACCAGACTTACGGAAACACTTTGGACTAATCTCCTAACCTTCTACTCTAAATTAATGCTTAATTTAGCTTCGTGCCATAGTCTAGTCTCAACCAAATAATGTTGATAAACCAAATGTTCAGAGACAGATATGCAAATTTTTAGTAATTACCTTATTAGGTTCACTTTGACTTTTCTAATTCAGAGCAGTAGTATTAATAATAACCTTCTTGAGATTGTCCGTCTTGTAGGGTTAGGCAACAACACGGCCCGCTAAAAAGAGCTCTTGATTCTAAGTAGGCAGGGGTCCTAAAAATAGTCCTTCACACCAACCACAAAACTAAGCACATAGCAGGAGTTTTAAAACTAAGTTACTTAGTAACTTATGAAGATTTCATTGTAAAGATTTTTGTTTTAAAATGACAAAAAAAAAAAAAATAGGGACAATAACAAGAGAAGAAGCTATTGATGTTGTTTTCACTAAAAACTACCCAAGGCAAAAACAGGCCAGCAGCACGAGGTACTCAATCACTACGCTGAGATTTCCCAGAAATAATCTGAACAGAGAGAAGAAAGAACATGATTCTAATTTAAAGCAGAAGCTAGAAGCTTCCCAAACTAGAACGTCTTCTGACAACATATAGACAAAAATACCATTGTTTTCATAAGGAAATACTTCTAGAAGTGTCTTATAATCAGGAAGTTAATCAATCAATAATAAAATACAATGTATTTGATTAAATGGGGCTGAAATTTCTATAGTATAAAAAGGCCATCTTTTTTGGCCAAAAGCTGGCCTTTTTTATTATTGAATAATTTATTATTGAAATAATAAATTTCAATAGGGAAAATCCCACAGTTTCCAAATAGATCTGTGATAGGCCAGAGTGAACTGATGAGGCATAAAGAAAATAACAGAACCGAAAGCATAAAATTAGTACTTGTTTTTCCCAACATAATTCATGATTAAGCACAGAGGAAATATTGACTCAGAACACAATTTGAGTAATGCTTAATAATCAGTTGAGTGTGTAAAGTTTTACACATTGCCAAAGAGGCTAAAATAAAATAAATTAAAACACCAATATACTGAATGATTCACATCAGCTTTTAAGATGAAAAACATCTACTTACTATGAAAATTATGATTTTATTTAGAATGACAGATTTAAAGTTAAATATCCATTGGCTTCCTATGCAAAGAATTAAAGTACAATTTGTCTTTCATCTAACTTAATTATTACAATTATAAGTTAATAGAGTCTGCCTTCCCCAAAGTCTCTATCCAGTGTTTAGACTCTGACTCTCAGCATTTAGAAAATCATTCATTTCCATCACTTGGCTAAAAGGTTTCAAGAGCTCAGAGAAGCTGGGTCATCAGTCCGGAAGTCATGAAGTCAAAGAAAAGTTAACCACAAAATGCAAACTTGCTTTTAAGTTCACAGAGCCGTTTAGAAAGGTTACTGTCATACTTAATGCGAATTGAATCACACAAAAGTCAATACATAAAGACATATTGCCTTTGTTCAGTAAGGATGTTTCCTCAGCCCATGCCAATTTTTTACACAGACCTCTGCACAATCAGCAAATCAACAAGGAAATGAGATCTACGGAGCCTTTAATTCACTTTTGGGGGTAAGGCTGAAGGGAATTATAACCATAATGTGACAGCCTAAATATGCAGTAATCTAAGAAAATTTTGTTTATTTAGCAGAAAGCATAGTAAGGGGTACATTATAAGAAACCCTGTAGGTAGCTGCTTTTTGTTTTTTGCTTGTTTGTTTTCTTTTCTAATAAAAACAATCTTATTTATACCATATTGTGGAAAGCATTATTAAAATATTAAAATATTCTCTAGGCCAGAAAAATATGTGTTAACATACAATATTAATATAATCCCATAATTAGCTTAAAATGAGAGGTTTAAAGAAATCCTGAGTTAAATAGTATCAGACGTGAGAGTTTTATCAAGGGAAAAAAATTTAGTTACAATTGTAAAAATGAGCAGATTTAAGTATATCAAATTGTTCTTTCTTTCTACTTACTTTCTTTTCATATTTATCCATCATTTTGTGATAATATCATCACAGTTTGCCTTTGGACCGAACATGCTGGGCTGTGTCTAAGTGGCACTTTGGTGACCACTGGTTTTTTAGCTGAAAAAGCTTGGACACAAGGAGTGGCCTGGGCCTTGGAGCACGCACACGCGATGGCATCTTCTAAGATGGTTTTCTTTCCTAAATAACCTACGAGGATGCAGCCCCAGTGCAGGAACTGATGAAGAGGACCAGGGCTGGGCCTGCTGAACTTTCAAATTCCTTGAGGATTGTTCTGTCGAAAGCCAGAGCTGGCAAGAAATGTCTTCCTTTCCTCTCTCTGATCCTGACTTGACTTGGAACTTTGGCTTCACATCAGTCCAAGTGGACAGGCCCCAGTTACCTGTGGCCTACAGTCACATGTCATTGTTCAAAGTCAATTCTTTGATTTCCGTTAAGCAAATCTCTGGTTTGAGAAAAATATGTAGTTGAAAAACCATCTGTTTTAGAGTCATAACACTTGGCCTCGAAGTCCTGACTACTGGGCAGAAGAATGGTCCCCAAAGACGTCCACGTCCTAATCCCCAGAGCCTGTGAATATGTTAGGTTATGTATGAGGCGAAAGGAGAGGAGGATTTGCCAATCAATGACCTTAAAATAGGGAGTTGATTTCGGATTATTTCAATGGGCTCAATGTAATCACAGTGGTCCTTAAAATGGGAAAGGGAGGCTGAAGATGAATGTCCGAGAAGGCATGTGATGAGAGAACAGGTAAGGGAGACGGTGGGCTGCTGACCTGGCAGGTGGAGGAGGGGCCACCAGCCCCAGGTGCAGGCTCCTCTAGAGCTGGACCAGCATGGAAACGGGTCCTCCCTTGGGCCTCCGGAAGGAACATCCCTGCCAACACCTCGATTTTAGCCCAGGGACACCTGTGTTGGACCCTGAACCACAGAACTGTGAGATAACACACTTTTGTTGTCTTAGGCCTCTAAGTTTGTGATAACTTGCTATAGCAGCAGTGAGGCAAGAGTCACAAAATCTCTTTGAGATCCGTTATGTGTCAGATAAATAGGTTACATTAGGGCCTTTAGGACTCTGAAAATAGGACACATCATGAACTGCCCTTTGAGTCTGCAGGACCAAGTATGTAACAGAAGGGCCATGTGTGCCGCTTCACAGAAGGCTAGGGAGAAGGTGGGGTTTCAGTTACGTGCAGAGCACGGCTGGTGGTCAGGCAACTGCAGAGTCTGGCGTGTCCCTCGCGATGCTCATGCTGTGAATCTTTACTGAGCACTTACCAAGCACCAGACCCTGTGCAGGGTCCTTCCCGTATATTCCCCAACAACTTTATGAGGTTGGTATAAAAATTATGCCCATTTTACCTGTATGAAGACTGAGTCTCATTGTCATTGGCAGTCTTTTGTCCCAGTCCACACATCTGCTAAGTGGCTGGGCTGTGATTTGGACACCCACACCTACGTATTTTGATAAATTAGTCTTAAAATAGTGAGGTTTGACTGTGGCAAATGGAAGAGAACATTTCTACTTAACAAGTTACTAAAAATCAAGTGGGCAAATATATTGAAAGCTAGGAATGAGAGGATATCACAGGTATGATTCTTTTTCCCCTATATGGTGATATCCTGATCAAAGTTCAGTAGAGAATATAAGCTTAAGTATTTTAAATTAAAAAAAACTCTTGGTTATACAGGGGTTTTTTTTCTACCAACGAATTTTAAGCTTCCCTCAAAAATAAGTACTAGAGATTATTCTCTAAGTTTACACCTCACATTTCCAGTAATATGTACTCTCTTTGCTAAGGCAGTAGAGTATTATCTTTTAAAGCAATTATTCCTCCTATGAAAAGAAAAAATATTTTTTGATAGTTTTCTCCTTTGGAAATTAACCTGTAAAGTATTCTATACATGTAAATGTGCACTACACACACACACACACACGCACGCACACACACACACAGACACATGCTACCTTACAATTGCTCTAGATACCCCAAGAGTCAAGCAAGAGGGAAAAAAATGGTGACTGACTTCAGATTTGCCTTTGGAAGAAAATGCCATACATTATAAAGACCCAAACTGCCAACAGAATTAAGACAGTAAAGGGAATTAACTTTGGTTGAGTGTCCACATGCAAATCCCCACCAAGTTGCTGGGGGGGCGGGGCTGAGGGACCCCAGCTCAGGAGGACTGCACAGCTGGAGAGAAGACCCCAAGGAGGGGTCACCCTCCTTACGACAGAAAATGTAGGCTCTACATAAAGTCCTAAGATATTTATGAAAATGGTCAGAAGATTTGTTTCTTATGCGGCATCTACTACCAAGATGTCTGTGTTGAAAAGATAATTACAGACGAAAGCCATTGCTTACCTCATCTTCTTTGGGAAGAAAGAATATTATGTTAAGAAAATTTTAAAAAAGAAAGAAAGAAGCTTTTAGTGTTGGAACTCTGAAGTTCAACTGTAGTAATTCTAGAAGGATGGAAAGATAAAAAAAAAAAAAAGCCAAATAGAAGCTTTGTCAGCAGTGATAGACTCTGCAGAGGACAAAAGGAAAAGCAATGGCAGGTGTTGTCAACTGTGTAATGAAGATTTCTTAGCAACTGCAGACATCCCAAGTCTTGGCAGTATCTGGCTCATCTGAAATGTTTGTCTATAAATTTCTGTAGGCTGCTGACCTAAGTGTTATTTAAAAAGTTTCTGTACCCATTAGGTCTGGAATGCCACAGAGAAGGTAAGACTTATTGCTAGTTGAATTTTAAGGTCAATATGATTGATCTGAAATCCCCACATTGAATATGTACATGGTAAACATCTCTACATAAAGATTACTTTTAAATATATATCTGTAATTAATGTATATGTGTATTGAAGACTTTGGGTGGGTAAAAGGATATTTAGATTTTTAAAACATCATTTTGCCAAAGTCCATTCTATGTCCCAATTTAGTTTAGTAACAACCCCCTGAACCTGAACACTTCTAATGGGGATTGTAATATGAGTAAGTACCCTTGTTTAAGGAAGGGTCCATCGTGGCACGGTCAGCCCTCCACATCCGCGGTTCCGCATCCCCGGATTCAACCAACCGCGGATGGAAAATCCTGCACTATTCGCCATTGGTTGAATCCGCGAATGTGGAACCCGAGGCTACGGAGGGCCAACTGCAAGGACTTGAGCACCTGCAGATTCTGGTATCCGCAGAGGGTCCTGGAATCGATACCCGGCGGATACCGAGGGATCACTGTATTTAATAAAAAACGATGGCGGTTGTCATTTACCGGAACATCCTGTGTGTGGAGGGGGGTTTAAGAGGCAGCTATGCTGATAGATCTCACCAGTGCCCTTGCTCTTTGGGGAACCAAAAAGCAAAAGGAAGAGAGCATTCCTACTTAATAAATTACTAAAAATCAAGTGAGCATTATTTATTGAAAGCTAAGAATGAGGGAATATCACAGGTATGATTGTTTTTCCCCTACGTGGTGGTATTCCAATCATCCCAGCACCTAGTCTGGGATACCTGAGAGATAAAAAGAAAACCCAGAAATCCACCACAATGTGTTTCAATACCTCTGTCTGCTTTTAGTATCAAAGTAATGCTGACCTCATAGAATGAGTTGGGAAATATCCCCTAACTTTCAACTTTTTGGAAGAATTGTCTATAATTGCTATTATTTATTTCTTTAATGCTTAGCAGAATTTGCCAATAAAGACATCTGGGCCTGGAGTTTTCTTTTCAGCTACATTAGTAAATATAGTGGAATTCAGTTTCTCATTTTTTTTTGAGCAGGTTTTGTCAGGTTGTCTCTTCCAAGGAACTGACCATTTCACCAACATTATTATTTGTCATAAAGCTGCTCATAAGTTTCCCTTATTATTCTTTCAATATTGTGATGTCACCTATCTCATTTCTGATATCTGTGATTTGTGCATGCTTTTTTTTCCTTATCAGTCTGAATAGATGATTGCCAGTTTCATTTTCATTAAATTCAAAAGACTTTCTATTCCTCCCCACATTCCTTCCCCCCTCCCCGGCCTTTTTCCATGGACTACTTGGTGTGCCTCTTAGTTTCCAAATATTTAGGGATTTTCCTGATATTTTTCTGTTATTGACCTTTAAATGATTGTCACTGTGGGAAAAGGACATACTTTGTATGACTTGGATCCTTTTGAATTTGGGGGATTTGTTTCATGGCCCAGAATATGGTCTGTTTTGGTACGTGTCCACGTGGACTTCTGAGCACTCTGACCGGTACCCCATGAATTATGAGGTGTCCCGCTCTGGCTGCTGGGAGCAGGGAACATTCCCACCTGATTGCAGCTCCAGCTTCATTTCCTCTTTTCCTTTTGGGTGGGTCTTTCCCCAGCGCTCGGTATTTTCCTTACTTCAAGCAGTGACTCACAGTCAGCTGAAGACTTCAGGGCAAAGATCTCTGTGGCTCCTTCTCGGGGCTCCCCCTCTGTGAGGTCCAGCTGCTCAGCCCTGCCCAGACTCACAGCTTCCCTTCTTTTTCTGGCAAGACCACCCTACTAGCCCTGGTCCCCCCACCTTGGGCAGCCTCCTCACTAACAGAGAGTGGCTCCCCTATCTGCCTCCACACTCAAAGTGTACCAATGTGTTGTTTGGGAGAAAGAACATCCAGCCTCACAGAGATGTACAATGTATTTGGAAAACACAAGATTATTTTAGTAGTTTTCCCAAATTATTATAGGTATTTTTCATTGACAGTACACCCAATTTTGACACATGGTAATTTCTCAAAGTTTAATTGCAGCGAGGAATCACTGATCATGTTGATGAAAAGGGACCCTCCTATGCTGTTGGTGGGAGTGTAAATTGGTGCAGCCACTGTGGAAAACAGTATAGAGGTTCCTTAAAAAACTAAAAATAGAGTTGCCATATGATCCAGCAATTCAACTCTTGGGGCATATATCTGGAAAAGATGAAAGCTCTCATTCAAAAAGATACATGCACCCCAATATTCATAGCAGCACTATTTATAATAGCCAAGACATGGAAGCAACCTAAGTGCCCATCAACAGATGAATGGATAAAGAAGATGTGGTACATATATACAAGGGAATATTACTCAACCATAAAAAAGAATGAAATAATGCCATGTGCAGCAACATGGATGGACCTAAAGATTATTATACTAAGTGAAGTAAGTCAGACAAGGAAAGGCAAATATCATATAATATCACTTATATGTGGAATCTAAAAAATGATACCAATGAACTTATTTACAAAACAGAAATAGACTCACAGACATAGAAAACAAACTAATGGTTACCAAAGGGGAAAGGGGGGGGTGGATAAATTAGGAGTTTGGGATTAACATACACACACTAATATATATAAAATAGATAACCAACAAGGGCCTACTATATAGCACAGGGAACTATACTCAATATCTTGTAATAATCTATAAGGGAAACAAATCTGAAAAAGAATATATATGTATTATATGTATAATATATTATATATATATAACTAAATCACTTTGCTGTACCCCTGAAACTAACACAACATTGTAAATCAACTATACTTGAATTAAAAAAAAAAAATTGGTCTGTGCTTCACTTGGAATGGATCATTATCTATACAAGATTTTGCTACATCATGCATTCATCATTTGGCAAACACTGACACAGAGCTATGCTGACTTTATAAACGCTGATACATTTCATCACACAATATGAAAAATTGACAGTTGTTATTTTCATTGCAAATCTCATCATCGAGTCTTTAAAACTGGGAAGAGGTCAGGCTCACAGTAGCTAATTCCAAGTTTTCAAGAATTCTAATTTTCACTCGAAACTTTGAAGTTTATCATTGGCAACAAATACTGTCCATTGTTTTATTTAAAGTAACAGACTGTTCTTTTCTGAGGACATCTTTGGCCAAAACCCAGGTCTGGGAAACTGAAGTTTGTCAGGGATCTTTCAGGAATAATCATGTTGATCACAGCTGATCCACCTGTGAGCGTGTGGCCATGAAGAGGACAGTGGTGACTTCTGGTTTTGCCACGATTCCCGCCCAGGGGCTAACATTTCTTCTGATCTTTTAAATACCAAAGTCAACATGGTTAAAAAGGCAAATAGCATGTTAGTTTTATTATGAAAATCATTTTGGTTTTTTGTTTGTTTGTTCTTTATTTTTTGGCTGCGCTGGGTCTTTGTTGCTGTGCGCGGGCTTTCTCTAGTTGCGGCGAGCAGGGGCTACTCTTCATTGCGGTGCGCGGGCTTCTCATTGCCGTCGCTTCTCTTGTTGCGGAACAGGGGCTCTAGGCACGCGGGCTTCAGTAGTTGTGGTGCACGGGCTTAGTTGCTCCATGGCATGTGGGATCTTCATGGACCAGGGCTCGAACCCGTGTCCCCTGCGTTGGCAGGCGGATTCTTAACCACTGTGCCACCAGAGAAGCCCAAGAAAATCGTTTTGACCTCATGAATTTTTTAAAAAATTCATAGAAACTCCAAGAGTGCACCCTTGGAAATCCCACTTTGAGAGTCACTGGTTTAGGGAAACTACATATGGTTACGCTTTGTCCTGATTCATGGAATCAGGTCCCTCTAGAGTGGAGCTGACCCTCAGCTCTTTCCCCGACTCCATCCAAAATGTTTTCTCAATCTTGCGCCTGCTGTTTGGAAGAGTTAAGAATATGCTGAGGTGAAAGAGAGAAACTCCATGTTTCTTTGCAGCCAAGGCTTAGCTCCAACACCTTTTTCTTGTTAGCTTGATGTCATTCTGCCTTCCACTGGGTCAGTTATAAGAGCTAAAAGCATTACTGTTCTCAGAGTTAGGGACCTTGTGCCGAAAGCCAGCCAAGCTGCCTCAGGCCGAGTTTTCTTTCTTTTCACCCTGAGGCAAGAGAAACCCAAAAAAGTCTAAACAAAAGACATCCAGACCAGGAGGCTTGATGTTGCTGCTGAATTTTAATGTTCAGACACATCATCTCGCCAGAAATTTCACTTCCAGCCGCTGACGAATGCCAGGCCTCGAGTTCTTTCATATTATGTCACTCATCTGTCTGGTTGGGGGGAAAGAAAGGGATATCTTTTCACTGGGAAAATATGTATTTACTTTGAAATTATTCTCTTATAGTTATTGAATCATAAGTTCAATTAAGAAAACATACTTGCATGAATATCCTCTTTCTTTAATTATCTCAAATTACACATAAAAGAGAAATCATTTGAAGGTGAACGTTTTCATTGCTGTTTTCTGTACCAGGGTCTCTTGTTTATGACCTGCTGGGGCGCCCTGGCCCGCCCGTCCCAGGACTCACTGTATGAGACCCCTGAGCCCTGCTGTCTGTCGCTTTCCAGACGATCTGTATTCGGAGAAAAGGAAACTTGGGCCAGCTAGCAGACTGGCTCAGTACACACGCATTTCCTACTGAAAGTATTTTCAGGGCTTTTTAATTGTCCCTGAGATTTTTTTTAAATGATTATTATTTTAGGTTAAGGTACTGATATGCCATGAAATGTCGTGCTCCACGTTACTTGAGAGAGAGAGTGTATTACTATTCTTCACATCCGAGATAAGCTCTACCAAATTTTCACCTGGGAAAATCATGAAATGTGGGAGACAAGACAAGTGAAAGTTAAGGAATATGAAGGCGTGGAGGGTGCAGGCCGCGTGGGACACCCGTGTTCTTGTCTTTGGAAGCATCAGATAACTTCCGGTGTACTGTTAACAGCAACACCTTATGTGAGTCACTGACAGATTTTTACTAACTTCCAATTTGAATCAACATGTAAACAATTATGGAGAAATCACTACGTATAATACACCTCTATTTTTAAAAAAACCCCAACTGTCCATGCCCATCGTACAGGGATATGAAATAATTTTTTTATAGGAAAAAAGTTCTGCTTTCCTTTATATACAAGTTTGTTAAGAGCTAGAAGTTTGTAGAAAACAAGTGATGGTAACAACGTATCTGAATTGCGGCTTAAATAGCAAACACTAGCTTCCTAGAAAAGGGCAGAGGTCACAAGCCTAATACAGGAAAATCTCCTAATTGGAGAAAAAAAAAATCACCATGTTTATTACCCCTCCTAACAACTCCAGTCTTTCTTGGTTCTCTCTGGCTTGAGGAAAATCAAGGCAAAGAGCTAATGGGAGCGAGGAGAGAGGCAATGCAGTGACTTTTAGACTCTTATTAACAGTGTGTATTTTTAGATCCTCTTAGAACTCTTATTAGTGCACTAAGAAGCTGTCTAAAGTCTGGAAACAGACTTTCACACACAGCGAAGGGAAAAGCAAGGAAAAGAAATAAAAGGAAGAGGTGGCGTAGAAGATACAGTTGCAGATAGAGGAAATTTCATTTTTATTCTTGTTTAAATTACGTCATCTTACTCTTAATATTTGCAGAGATATTTCTGAAATTCCTAGTCCTGATAGAAGCCTGGTTGTCTGGCCAGGAAGGCGTCATAGTTACCTGCCCTCCAAACTGTGCCAGGTGCCCACCATCACTCACCTCTGCCAAGGAAGAAATGAATAGCATCGTCCAGGCCAGGAAACATCACTGCAGTACAAGAAAACCAGCTTTCATCCTCTTTAGCAGTGGGAAAGGACTACATCGTGCTTACGGAAACCCACTACACTGGCCGTCTTTTTTCTCCTCCTGATACAAATGTTCAGTATGAAACTGTTTCTGTTGCACAGTGCATGAAATGGGGGTGTTCATGTCATTCTACAGAATGTTTGTCGTGTTTTGAGGCTGCTCAGTAGTTTTTGAACCGTCTAATATTTGAAGAGTTTGGTACCCTGAAAGCCCCAGATCCCCAGGACAGAGCCAGAAACGCACTGCCCGCCTCCCTTGCAGATCTGAGCCTCACACGGCTCAGGCTCCCCCGTCTCTGGGGTGGGTCTGCCTGCGGAGGTTATTCCTGCATGTGGAAAGGTGGTCAGAACCCGGGCCTCTGCGTCCGGAAGACCTGCAGTCAAAGGTTAGATGAGGCCACCGACAGTAAGAGCAACACTGATTGATCTGGTGCTCACCTGGTCCGTAGCAGGCACTGCATACACTTGCTATCAAGGGCAGTTTTTACAACTTTCCTTGTTATTATTATATACATTTTATAGAGTAGGAAATAGAATCAAAAGTAGATAAAATAATTTTCAGAATTACATAGCCAGTAAGTGGAGCTAAGACTCAAAATCACCATCCTCTTCCATTTGTAAAGCCCACGTCCTCCATATTCTCATCTCCAGCAATTTGCCGCCCTTACAAGCCCAAACCCTTTTCCTTCCTTTCTTTTCTTTTCTTTCTTTCTTTTTTTTTTTGGTGCATTATGTGCCTTGGCAACATCTTTCATATAATTATCATCCTGGCAAGTAGTTCTTTCCTCCTCAATCATAGTAAATCCTAACCTATTTTTATAGTTGAAAGGAACAAGTAGAAAAGACCATGAATGCAATGCTTAATTTGCATAATGTTTTGATTATCCTAAAATTATTTGCAAATCTCTAATGTTTGGTAGTCAACTAATTTCTAAGTGCTACGTTTTCTGTCTCCTTTTTTTTTAACCTTTTGAGCCCTTTTTGTTATCATGTCACATCTACACAATTTACGGCTCTGTTGAAATGATATCTAAGCTCTCAGGCCAACCCACTTCTTTGGATCTTCGCTTCTTTTCCAGGAAGGCACTTTTGTCATGTAAAAATTAACATCAAATAAAATTTGTATGCTTCTCTCCTGTTAATCTGTCTTTTGTCAGTCTAATTTGAACCTGAGAGGGTAGAGGGAAAAGCTTTTTCCTCCCCTCCACTTGCTAATTGAATTCAGCTAAATTTATATGTCTAGATAATTCGTCATTGTAAGACTAGGGGGGTAAAACACGGAAGCTTAAGAGCCGAGTGTACAACAATGATGAGCAATGTGGTGCCTTTATTCCGCACCCAGAAAAATAATCCCACAAGAGACACCCAGCCAACATGGGCTACCAGACAGGGTGTGAGCTGTGACAGTGTTGGTGATAATAGAAATTCACCTCCATGCCTGGAAAAGTGGCTCCAACTGATGTCACTAGCATATGTGTGGACCATCAACCATTCAGGAGAAAACACTCTTAAGAAGTTACTCTAAGAAGAGGGATTTCCTGGTTTAAGAACAATATTCATGATGTCAGCCAATGAACCAAAGGGGAGTAACCTCGAACCCATTTGTTTGTAGCCTTGAACGAAGGAAAACTCTTTCTGAGCAAAAAGTCATCAATACTCAAGAAGTGGAACTTTCAGAAGCCAGTTTAAGGAATTTATCAGCGTCCCATCCAGGTGGGGAGCGAGCGGCTGAAATTCTCTTTTTCTTTTTCCATTTATTTATTTATTTATTTATTTATTTTATTTTTTCCCTGAGTTTGGTCTTCGTTGCTGCACTCAGGCTTTCTCTAGTTGCGATGAGCGGGGGCTACTCTTCGTTGCAGTGTGCAGGCTTCTCATTGAGGTGGCCTCTCTTGTTGCAGAGCATGGGCTCTGGGCACCGGGGCTTCAGTAGTTGTAGCACGCGGGCTCAGTAGTTGTGGCTCATGGGCTCAGTAGTTGTGGCTCACGGGCTCTAGAGCACAGGCTCAGTAGTTGTGACGCACAGGCTTAGTTGCTCCACGGCATGTGGGATCTTCCCGGACCAGGGCTCGAACCCGTGTCTCCTGCATTGGCAGGTAGATTCTTAAACACTGTGCCACCAGGGAAACCCTGAAATTCTCTTATTTAACATAGTTAAATATGGATGCCAAGTCACGTTATCATTTGACCAATGCCTGTCTCTTTTTTAATCAAAGCTAAAGAACTGATATAAATGATTATTGCAAACTTTTTGATATCAAAGTCACCGAACTGTGCTTGAGTAAAGAGTGTTGAAAATATTTTTTTGCATTCATGATACATAATTGAATTAAAAGTCATTTCTGCAGTTAGAAAATACTTGTTTTTATGGGAGGGACACACTGGACATTAGGCCAACCATAAAATTCCACATATTTATTGAGGATACAGAAAAATCAGTCTTCTTAACAAAACAATCACATCTTCTTCCTTCCTCTTCCCAGCCTCCCTCAAGAAAAAGACATAGAAACACACACCCAAGTATTTTCCCCATCATTATATGATAATTCTACAAAAAGTGGGAAATATATAGCAGAAGATAGCTGTATAGCAAGAAAGTAATATCTACATACTTAAATGCTAATTAATGCTTTTCCTAAATGTTTGTAATAAACATAGCCTGAAGATCCTAGACCCCTACTTTATTTCCAGATAAGCTGCGGGAAGAAATAGTAGTTTCAAATAATATCCCTGCCACTAATCTAAAAAATTAATAGCGGGACTTCCCTGGTGGCGCAGTGGTTAGGAATCCGCCTGCCAATGCGGGTGACACGGGTTTGAGTCCTGGTCCAGGAAGATCCCACATGCAGCAGAACAACTAAGCCCCTGCGCCACAACTACTGAGCCTGCGCTCTAGAGCCTGTGTGCCACAACTACTGAAGCCCTCGTGCCTAGAGCCTGCACACCACAGCGAAGAGTAGCCCCCACTTGTTGCAACTAGAGAAAGCCCACACGCAGCAGTGAAGACCCAACGCAGCCAAAAATAAATAAATAAATTTATAAATAAAATAAAATAAAAAATTAATAGCAGAAAAGAATTGTAAAAGAGTATTTCTAATTGTCCTTCTGAAGGATAAATTTTATTTGTTTGGTCCTCAACATTCCCATTGTCATTTGCCTAAATATGTTTATTAGACCTATCTCCTGCCTATGGAATTGAAAGTAAAATTTACTGTTGGAGAGATGGAGAAAAGATCTGAATATGTCCAAATGAAGTTCTTCCAGCTGATTGAAAATGAAAACATTTTTCCTATTTCTAGTAGAAATTCAAATCAGAAAAGCTTAATATTTATCTTCATTAGTGGGTCACACACCTCTACCGCTGTTACTACGGCAACTGAGATCTCAGGTCTCTGATAATCAGCATCACCTCTTTCTTCCCAGGTGGGTTCTGGCTTCTGTAAGTAAGTTCTGCCCCAATCCCATCCCTGAAGTTGGTTCAGGCAAGCCCAACAGCCTGTGTCCCACAGCTAATAAATCTTGCAAAGTTCATGGAAATACCATCTACAAAGTGTCTCATCTCTAAAGCCAGGCTGCAGACAGTATTTTTGTATTTGCAATTAATTATCTCCAGCTGTTGGAGAGCAAAAAACGCCAACCTAAAGCATCAAATGAATATTCTTCATGCCCTGGGGGTGCAAAGTTCACTGCGCTCTTGTGAACGTCACAGAATCGGCACAGAATCGTTAGGGGCAGGAAATGACGTTCAGTTCAACACTCCCAGTTTCACAGGGAAAGTGAGTCTCAGAGATTGTGAGTTCTGTGTCCAAGGTCAAACTCCTGACTAGTGGTTGGTCCAGAACATGCTCTGAGTCTAGAGGTTTTGTGTGGTATGTTTTTCTTAAATGTTGTTCCACTTTCTTAACGAGGAATCCTAGATACCTATAACCTACCCTCAGGTGTACACAGCACGTGTGTGCGTGTGTGTGTGTGTGTGTGTGTGTGTGTGTGAGAAGAGAGGAAAAGTAAAGAAGCAGCAACGTAAATTAGGGAAAACTTCAAGTGTATTTTAGCCAACAGGCACGTGTCCAAGCAAACCCCTTCCCGGGTCTGCTAAATAAGAAAACAAAGTGGCCCTTTGAGTTTTGCCTCTTCTTCCCCCCTCTCACCCAGACTCTCACAGAAATGATGTAATGCAGTGCCTTGGATGGAGAGTGGGCGTTTGGAGGGGGAGATAAGAGAGAAGGAGATTGGAATCCATGAAGTGCAGCCCCTCAATTACTGAGTGTTGGCTGCAGAATTACACTGGGAGAGTGTTGAAACACTGCCCAACTTTTAGTTAATAGAGTCAAGAATGAATAATGTAAGCTTCTTGCTCAGTATCATAATCATAAGGTACCAGTGAACAACTGACTTTGTCTCAAAAACCCCTTTTAGGTGCTGAGACACACCCTCTCATCAAGACCATGATCACTTGGAGACGCATCAGAAGCCATCCATCACGGCCACTCACTTCGCGCACGATGAGAGGCCTGTGTCTTCCCTTTACGGCATCGTCTCTTTGGTCCAGCAGGTTGGCACAGCACTGCTGAGACGTGAGATGACTCACGGGGATCAAAGGCGAGGCCACGTTTCCCTGCTCAGGGCCAACCCACAGAGAAATGACGCTGACTCGTGTCAGCGGCCGCATTTTCCCAAGCGCTCGTCTGTAAAATGTTAACGGTGATCAGTGAGATGCAAACCCTTCATGTCCCCGTGAGCTCGCAGTCACCCACATGCCCACAGTGACTGCGGGGCCACCAGTCGGGACCTGCCATCCAGGTCCGTGGCTCTTGGAGGAGCCCACTCCCACCCCCCTGCTCGTGTTGCTGATGGAGGTAACTGGAAGCCCAGGGCTGGCCTGGATATCGCCCGCACCCGCGCGCGCACACACACACACACGCACGTACACGCGCACACACACACGCACACTTCTCACACTTCCGACTGGGGTCACACACATGCTGACACGGCCGTGCCTTCCTTGCCTCTGGGACCTCACGTGCTGCTCCCCTGCTCTCTCCTCATCCAGCCCCTGACAACGCCTGGTCAGCCTTCAGAATCCACGTCAGCTGCCACCGTCTCTGTTCAGCCTTCTCTGTTCCTCCAAAGCTTGATTTGATTCCTCTCTTTAGGCCATTCGTACACTCCCGCTATGCATGTGTCTGCAAGCACCTAACTTTTCTGTTAGAATCGAATGTTTCTGGGTCTGTCTTCACTACATTGTCTTTATCTCAAGAATCTCGCACATAAGTTGGTGCCCCATAAATTAAATAATGATTGAGGAGTGAGTGTGTGAATGGGTTTTGCACAAAGACAATCCCTTGGGGGAGGCATTCTATACATCGGAGATGGGCTGCCTTGAATCAGAAAGCTCCCAGAAGTGATCATTTGAAGAATTTGTCCATCATCCAGTGAAAACAGCGAGCTTCAGGGAACTCAGCACCTCCACGGTCATCACCACCGTGGGTCCCTCCACGCACACACTTACACACACACACACACACACACACCCCATTTCCTGGGAAACTTTGTGGTTATCAGCCAAGCCTTTGCTTTTGGACACACATCCACATACCACAAAACAACTGTTGCTATGAAATATGTACACACAGTTGGACTTACTAATAAATAGCAGGACGAACTGGCTTTACTCTGCTCACACCCTCGGGTAGTCACTGCTTTTGAGCTGAAATCTGTGGTGTTCTGTCTCTTTTTACATGGTTGACACTTTTCTTCATTCTCACATCCCTTACTCTGCTTCCTTGCCAAGAATTTACTGTTTGTTTGGGGGTTTCTCATTGGAGACCTTCACTGAGAGTTTTTAAATCTTCCTTTCTTGCAAAATACGCTCATTTTGCAAATTCCTACTTATCAGGTCCAAGAAACTCTGTAGCCAAGAATCATACAGTTTCAGCATTTCTTGGGCTCTTTTTTGCTAAGATATCAGAGTATTCACCTCCCTCGTACATTTAACTCTATTCCCCTCATCATTCTCTGTACAGGAGACACTCACCTGCTCCTGGCAATTTCAAATTAGGAATTTTCTCTCATGTAACAACATTTAGGAATCCTCTATTTTTTCGGAGTGATCTGTTCGTACGAAAGGCAGGCTGAGCAGAAAAAGTACAAACTGCAGGAATCCCAACCCTGGGGGTTGGTTCCTCTATCTCCCCGTCGGGGGTGCACACCCACCCCTGGCCACCCTGGACTTCCCGGGTCTAAAATTGCCTTTAAGACCACGATCACATTCTTTGCTTTGCTGAAGGATACACAGCAGCTGGGACTCTGCTTTTCCAATAACACAAACTCACCTCAAACTCTATAAAGCAAAGCAGCAAACTTACGGTGAAGATATTGGGTGTCAGAGACCAGGGGCAGCATCGGGGTTGAGCTTCAGGCTTGATGGGGACCAGAAAGACGCCAAGCTTCTCTCTCCTCTCCCTTCTCCCTGCATTCTGGGTATCTGAGCCCTTAGTTCTCTCCGCATCGGCCCCCTCTGCTGCTCAGTCGGCAAGGCCATCACCTGTTCCTTCCCTTCATAGGATGAGGGCACCCAGAAGAGACTGATTCTCTTTTTTTGCTCCTTCCAAAATTCTTGAAGCAGAGATTTGTAGTAACCTGAATTGCTCTCATTCCCAGCCCTGGACAAATACATGCTGGCCTGCAAGGGGGGGTTACCTGACTGATACGGTAGTTCCCAGAATCGCCATGTGAACCGGGATTGAAGACAGCACCTTTCAGGGAGGGATGCTGGGCAAACATTCCTGCTGGTCTCCATCATTGTCACTGTTGATAAATCCTGGACAAAATAGCGTGTACCTCTGTGTCTCAGCTATAACTAGGGTGTACTGTCAGTGATATTTTATCTTCCTCCCTAGACCCAGCTTTACCCCAACCCTCTTATTCCCCTAACACACACACACACACAGTGGACAAAGAATCTAGTCCCATATACAGGCTAGAGAGCTTGTCTCAGGAAATTACTGACCTGGACCATGAGAGAATGAAAATGTGTTACCAAATGAAATTCTTTTTTCTTAAACTTCTAAACAAATGAAGTTCATTGGGAAATGCTAACCCTTGACCTCTAGACCAGCTGAATATTTTGTGTAAAACTTCATTAAATTCTTATCTTACCCAAAAAGCTGACTTCATGATTTCTTTTGCAAAATATGCCTAACAGCCAATAGAGATAACAGTGTTTGTGATTTCTGGAATAGCTGCTTCTTCTCACTCATGTGTCTCAGTTGCCAGAACCATTTCTATCAAATCTTCCCTGGGTACAGTTTATCCATAAAAGTCAGAGGGAGATGGGGTAGAATTTTTGTCACCATGGCAGAACCAGGGGTGAATAAATAACTCTGTTTGTGAAGAGTGGGCTTAATTTGGCGAGAAATTCCCTTGTTCTCAAATAGATCATTGTGAATATAGGAATCGATTTTTCTTTTACTTGGGGCCCTCTAATGCAACAGCGGCTCCCACGGTAGAGCAGGGAGGACACGCAGGGTGGAGGGAGCCGTGTGGGGAGCAGGGGCTTGTGGATGTAACGGGACATTCTGTCCCAGGTCTGACTAAGGGCCCAGAGGCTGAGATCCTTACATTAGATGCCAAGTCTGATCACGATATAGACGCCCCTTGACCACCTACACGTCTCCTGCTTAGAGATGCTCCAATGAGTCCTCACAGCCCTGGCCCATCACCCACCTCCAGACAGTGTAAGAGGCGGTAAATCACTCGCACTGAGCCTGAAGGGAGCAGCATCAGGACACCTTTGAAGGTCAGTGTCATTGGGCCCTGCGTTTCCATTACTGTTGGGTTGGACAAAAAGTTCATTGGGGTTTTTCCACATCTTTCAGAAAAACCCAAACAAACTTTTTGGCCAACCCAATACTACATCCATCTACATCCCTCTAGAAAGTTTCTCTCTCCCCAGTAAGTAAACGTCCTGAGGGCTGCCTCGCTGATTTTTCAGAGATGTCTGAGTGGGCCTGGGAAGTTGTCCTCCTCGTCCCTCCCAGGCTCAGAACACACTTAGACATAAGTCCAAGAGGGATACAGATGGAGACCCAGAATATTTCCTTTTATTACACATAAAGGCCACGTTGGATGAAGCATCTAACTGTGAGAAGAGAATGGATCTTCTCACCTCAGACTATGGGTACCTCTTACGACAATGTCAAGATGACATTGATGGTGGTGATGATGATGATGATGATGTGAGGATGGTGATGGTGATGATGGTGATGGTGTTGATGGTGAGGATGGTGATGGTGATGATGGTGATGGTGTTGATGGTGTTGATGGTGAGGATGGTGATGGTGATGATGATGCTGCTGATGCTGATGGTGACAGCGGTGATGATAATGGATGATGTGATCATGGTGATCATGGTGATGATGAGGATGATAATCATGGTGACCACAATAGAGATGGGAGCAGAAGCCAGGGCAGAGTCCCAGACTCGGCAAGTGCCATCTGAAAGAGCAACACAGGGAGAGGTGGCACCATCGTGGTGTCCCCTGCTCTTCGCCTCTGGGCTCAGGCTGTGTGCTGCTCCTCTCATGCCAGACACTCCCCCATCCTGCAGAACTGGAACCATACTGTCTGAGCCCTTTACTGAGGTCTGCACTGACAGTCTGCATGTCACGAGTGCACTTTGGTGAAGAAACACTGAACTAGAACAAGTCCTGAGAACTTCACCGTCTCCATCTGAAATATAACCAGGCAATTCCACTGAAATCTCGAGGCCAATGAGATAAACCCGAGTCTGCAGTCTGCTCTGGAGGGTCTTCAGATGGCAGATATTATTATAAGTCCCAATTTCAGACATTATATCAAGTCATTATGCATTTCAAGGTCAGAAACATCAACTATATTTATATTATACACACTAAATATTATATATATGCACAAATATATACATATGTACATACATATATGTACATAATACTAAATACAAATATTACATTTAACCAGATTTAACTATCAATTATCTAAAATCCCTAGGATTTCTGAGACTGCTAAACTAGTTATCCCAAATATCTATACACTTATTTGAAGTTAGTGAATAATTTTTACCTTTATCCGTTTAATTTTAATTAATGCACATTCAAGACCTATAGCACGTATTCAGCCATTTGTCTATAGTAACACACTTCTGTTGGTACCAACTCAGAATATAAAGTACATTTCATCAAATCTAAGGCACGTCAGGGTTTCAGAGATAATAAAATGTGAAAAAAATGTGTCTTAGAATCAAGGAGATCTAATATCTTTTCTATGTGTGAGAATGACTGCATTTTCATAGATTGTCCTACATTCTCAGGCCACCCAGAGCCAGAAACGTGGATAAAGGCACTCAAAAAATAACACTTTTCTTTTGGGAAAGCACAGACTATCTCCAACCCTAAACTGAGTGGCTACCTCCTTCGATATCTAGTATGCATTCAAGTTTGTTGAAAAAAAGTTTTAGTATTAACATTAGCATAAATAGGTGCACATCACCTGTACAAAGTTAAAAGAATACATTTTCTAAAAGCCAAATTTTGAGGCATTTTATCAGTAATGTCCTTCTATCAGAAGCTTGACCCCGTCTATACATCGGCAGATCCCTCGTTCCCTAACTAGGCTGCCCCATTCTCTCAGCTGAGCCTCTGGGGACTCAGAAGCAGGGAAAGAGGTGACAGAAGGAGCCTGAGACAGACTCCGAGAACTGTGATCGTTGCCCTTGTATGTAAATTCCACTTTGTAAAATTGACACCCACCATCTCAGTGGCACTTTACATCCTATAACCACATATGAGCATCACGTAGATCAATCAGTAAGAAACTGCTTTACAAATATTTCAAGTGTTGGCCCATGTTAAATTAGATTTACTTTGAAAGCACTTGGATTTTACTTCATTGTGATGTATGCCAAACTTATTATAAGGATTTACTCCTGTGGTTAAATTTCTCTTCATTTTGTGACAAAAAAAATCAATCAAGAAAATGACAAGGTTTATGATGTCTCAGCCGGAAAGAAGACAGTGGCTGATGAAATTGAAGCATTATGCTTGTCTTCCCAGATACCATATCACCCTAGACCACATCTTTCAACCTCTTCTATCTCCCACCCATAAAGTTTTAAATGGCAAGGATGAATTTTGATTCTGTACTAGAAAGACATTTCTAGAATGAAATTAATTGGTGTCATCCATGAAATCAAAAAAGGGAAACAAAAATTGTTCACTAAGTGAATGATTTTTAGTTTTTCCTTCACTCTGAACCTTTATTCTTCTCATCCTTGACAAGATCAGCAAGACCCTATGGGGCCTTCCCAGGACAGACCCCATGCCCCATGCCCTTGCCCGCCTCTTGTCTGTAGAAAAGCTTTAGCCTCCTAGGCCTTCCCAAAAGTTTCAAAGAATAGATTTACTCAGATAAATGAGAAAATGCAGAAAGAAAGAAAAAGAGTCGAGCAATACAAAATAATAATAGTTTAGCCATTAAACAAAGTCAAGGGCTTTTAGTTCCTCCTCAAGGGCTATAGATAATATTCTGAGCCATGTCCTTTGAGCTGTTATTTCCACTGCGATGTCTATTTAGAGGTAGCGCCACAAGTTCTAAGATGAAGCAAACTAATCACAAACCGCGGTCAGACTAAAGGGGTATGGGAGAGGCCTCGCTGGCCAAGAGTCACCCTTTCATTCTGCAGGGGTCATTGGCTGGTGACCGGAGCCAGCCTGAGTCCAGTAAATACTTTCCATCCAAACTGTAACAACATTGGTAATCAACTAGACCCCAATATAAAACAAAAATATTTATCAAGAAGCCGGTATGCACGTCAGACTGGGTGCTAGAGGCACTTCTGGGGAATCAGAAGGGTGGTCGACTACATACTTGTGGGTTCGGATGCAGAGATTATAAGGGAACTTTTATTTCTTTTGGCCAGTAAGGATACATCTTCCATGAATCATAGTTTTTTTTCACCCTAATCCTTAACTACACTATAAAAAGACCTTTGGAAATACGGTTTTTCAATAAATTACAGGGGTTTTTTTTCTAATCCTTAGTTACAATATTAAAGGAACTTTGGATATAGGGAGATTTAAGGCTTTGGAATTTTTTTTAAGGCTTTCTTAAAACATATACATGGCTTGTCAACCTGTCACAGCAACTTGCAGCAGTGCTGTGGGCATGACCAGCACACACGACGGACTACTGTTAGGGGGTATGTGACCCAGGGATTCTTTCGGGCAGAACTGACCGTGTGACGATCCTCAGGCATTATTTCTCAGGCACAGCACCAGCAAGAGTGAAGCTGAGGATTAGAAAGTGTGTCTCAGCATCTTCCCCGCTCCCATTAGTGCCCCGTCCCCCGCCCCGATGTGGCCAGTTTTTGCTCTCAGTCCCCCACGTGGCACCTCAAGGCCTTTCCTTCCTGAGCCATTCCAGAACCTTCCCCTCCAGTTACTCTGAGCCTGGTGAGTCTGTCTCCCTCTCCCGTGGGGAGAGACGGTCTGTCCCTTGCTCTTCCCCCCGGGGTATCTGTATGTCCCCACGGCTTCCAAACTTGGGATACCCCGAGTAGAGGCCCAGTAGGTGGCTGTAGGGCTTGGGGGCGAGCTGGCGGCCCTGGGGTGTTGTCTCTCCTACACCAGCACCAAGCACTGAGCCTGACTTCCTGACTCCTCCCCCGCCCCCCAAATCGCTCTCACGACTCACACACCTGCTGTGAAGCCACCCCGGTCACCCCTCATCCTGCCCTCCTTTTTTTTTTAATTTTTGTTTATATTGGGGTCTAGTTGATTACCAATGTTGTGCTAGTTTCAGGTGTACAGCAAAGTGATTCAGTTCTACATATACATGTATCTATTCTTTTTCAGATTCTTTCCCCATTTAGGTTATTACAGAATACTGAGCAGAGTTCCCTGTGCTCTACAGTAGGTCTTTGCTGGTTATCCATTTTAAATGTAGCAGTGGGTACATGTCAATCCCAAACTCCCTAACTATCCCTCTCCCCCTCCCATCCCCCCTGGTAACCACAAGTTGGTTTTCTATGTCTGTGAGTCTGTTTCTGTTTCGTAAATAAGTTCATCTGTATCATTTTTTAGATTCCGCATAAAGCGGTATCGTATGATATTTGTCTTTCTCGTCCTGCCCTCTCTCCTCCCCCGTCTCGTATCCGCTCACACTGACATGCTATTTCCCGCCGCCAGCACCCCTAAACCAATACACAGCTATATACAACTCCAAGTCCCCCTCCCCCTGAAACTCTCAGAAATGAAATAAAAGCGAATATAGTTCTCTGCCATGATGGAAACGCAAAGGGACAAATGAACGTGTAGTGGCATGATGTGCGTGAGTGACTGGAGACGGGGTCTGACAAGTAAAGAGAGACACCGTATCCAGCAGGCCTTTCCCCGCAGCTGGAGTGGAACTTATTTCTACAGAGAAGATAGCGAACAAGAGACAGAGCAGGACATCATGAGAGACGCAAGACAGGAAACCCAGAAGGGCAACTCATCTCCGCGCAGGAGTGCCCGCCGGTGCCCGCGAGGAGGCTCCACACCAACGAGAAGGTTCCGCGGCGCCCTCAGTGGAGACACGTCAAAAAGCCCGTCCCCCCCCACAACCCCGCTGCTTCCGGTCTCAGCGTCCCCTGCAGCGCACCTCTCCCGAGGCCCTAAGTGCCGCCTCTCCAGGCTCCGTTCAGCTCCTCTCCACACTTGTTTTAATATTTCATGGTTCTCTTGGAAGAGGGAGGAGCAGCATCTCTCTGTGCACGTTCCTCTTACTCGATTTGTTACGGCGATTATTATTTTTTTTACTCCAGAGGATGCGAAGGAGACTGCTGCTTCCTGGAAAGGGAGTGTTTTGGAAGATGGTGAAATGCAAGTGTCCTCCCCACGGTGCCACTTGTGGCGTGTTCCCCGGAGACGTCCCCGCTTTTCTGGAAAGCCAGGGTCCTTCCAGCCTGGGGGCTGATGGCTAAGACCTCGTCTGACGTGAGTGGACAAACTGTCGGGTTCATTTGGAAGAGGAACTTAGACAAGAGAGAGTTGGGCCACGGGCTTCCCTCGAGAGACGGTGCGGAGATGGGTCTCTTCCCATGAACGTGGCCTCGTGGCTTCCCGCAGTCCCACAGAGCTCGCCGAGCCCTGGACCTCCAGCCCCGTCTGCGAACAGCCAGTGAGCTGTTCGTCCCACTACATCTAATGTTTTCTTGAAGTTTTTGTTCCCAGATTTGGAAATGATTGTTTCAGGTAACACTGATTAATTCTGCATTGTTATATTCTGGAAATTTCATAAATCCAACATGGAAATAATATGCAAAATAGTAGCTATTGACTAAAAAAAATCACATAGAATTATGCTAAATTAACCTCGTAAACATTTCATCTTTCTTTCCTCCCTCCCTCCCTCCTTCCTTCCTTCCCTCAGAAGGTGACATGATACAACCTGGGTTTTCACAGGGTCACTGTTGCTGCTGTGAGGCCAAACTACAGAGGCTGTTCCCATCACGTTTGTAACCATCCTCATTTCCTCAACTTTCGATACGTAACCTGTGTCAAAGCACAGAGTTATAGCTGAGGACAGTCTCTGAAATAGTATAATGTATAGCCACCCTGAAGGAACTGGTGAGTAAAAACAAAACTATGACTTTTCTGTAAGAACAAAACAGCCACTTTTTTTTCAAAGTATGGCAAAGATTTGATTAACCTGAGGAATGCAGGGTACTGATTAATTGAGTTTTCTGATGAACTGACAGGTTAGTCTGATGGGAAAACAGATGAGAACGAAAACCATCCATGTTCCTATCTTATTAAGAAAGTGTATAATGCATAATGCAGGTCACTTTGATGGTAATATCTTTTTCCTACTCCAAGTCATTGTCAGAAATACCTACAGGGCCGAGAGATGGTACATGGGTTGGGCTCATGGACAGATAGTCCTGGGGGCCACGAGGGAAATTCCAGGGAGGAAGGACCTTGTGGGGAGATGGGGGGAGGGCAGAGGGCACTTGACAGTTCTTCTCCTGAAGAATCGACTCCTTCAACTGAGCTAAATAAATAAGATTCTGGGCCACATCGAAATGAGAGGAGATGCTCTCAGAAGGAAGTCTCCAGACTCCAAGTCCTCAGCCAGCATCACGGGGGTGGGGGGTTGGGCAGGGACCTCTGCTTTCTTCCTCTCACAATGGCTCACGTGTCCGCTGGTACATTTCACCATGGTCGACTCGTACCTTGTATCTGCGTGACCACCCCTGTCTCTTGGGCACGCTCACAAAATAAACTTGTTCTCAGGGAAAGATTTAGACCACTGGCCAAATCACCCCCCTCAAACACAGGTTGATCTTTCCCAGCCCTCCTGTTATGTTAATAATTTAACTCTCATCAGACACTGACATCTGACACTGAAAGTATTTGAATGTTTTGTTTTTTCCCAAGTGACCGAGTTTCTTCTTTGCTCTCTGCCATCCCCAAGCAGGAAGGCAGCTGAGCCCTGGGATTCAGAGCCTGGAATCACATTCCTGGGCTGAGAGTGGCTGAACAGTCACTGAGCCACAGGTCAGACGCCCCTCGGCCCTGGGACGCGGTGGGTGTGAGCACAGGGCCTGAGGCGTGTGCAGCTACTCAGATGGAAGCGCCTGTCAGCATCTTGGTGACAAGCTGTAAATGCATTTACACTGTGTTCCATGGTAAGTGAACTCCTCTAACCATCAGCTTCAGAGATCTGGGCAGTGGAGCTGGGTGGATACGCACCAGCACAGGCCCGGGTGTGAGGCAGAAACACTGAATGTACTATTCGTGGTGCACACCTTCCAGCCGCCGCTGGTCCACCCGACAGCCGGGCCAGCCAGAGGGACGGGGCGATCTGTGGACCTTTGGTCCCCACTAACCCCAAGCCCGACCGTAATACTGAGATGCAAATACTTACTCAGGGTTATCTTTTGTAATTTTTCCTACTTTAGGGTTGTGGGGTTTTTAGCTAGCAATAAAGGAAGGGGGACCCTTCCCTCCCTGGAGTCCTTCGGAGATGCTGTGTTGACGGACTCTGCCCCTGACCGGTGGAAGAAGTGATTCACACTCCACACCGCTGTCCAGGGGCGATTCAGCTGCTCCGCCAGCACCTTCATTTCTTCTCTTGCACTTTCCTCATTCAACTTCTCAGCCATGTAAACCAACCACAGTTACAACCACTGTAAAGCAGATGGGCAGTGGGGAGGGGCCATTAGTGCTGAGAATGGACTGACTCTGTGACCAGGGCAGTGGTCCTGCCTTCCTGACAGCACAGAGAGGCATTACAGTTTCATGGGTCACCTAGACTCTAAAATCAAACTCAGGGCAGTAGCTACTAGCGACCTTGTTTGCTGCCTATGTTCTACCCGTAGAATGTAAGCACAAAAAGGTAAGGATTTTCACCATTTTATTCTTTGCTGTGTGCACTGCCCTGGAAACCAAACATCAGCCCAGAGGCCCAGTGAATATTAGCAGTGCAGGAGTGCCGAGCATGGTAGTAAAATCATTCTGTGTTTCTATTTACAGCTCATAAAAGCAGATTAATTTACATGCTAGGTGTCTATTTACACAGTAAATAACAGTGTATGTTTTCACCAATCTTCTTGTACCCACCGTTAAAACAGCAAATGAATAATCCCTTGATCTGTATTTCTCTTCATCTTGGGGAACAATTGTTTATCCCATTGACTTCGGAAGAAATTGAAAGAGTAAAAAAGTTGGCCATTTGTCTGAAATGAGCGTGTGTTTTTTAAAAAAGAAAAGCCTCCCCAGAGAGTATTTTAATGCTGTTGAGCATTTAGTAAGAAAACATTTCAAAATAACCAGCATCAATGGACTTGTGGAGCCTGCAGCGCTGTCACTTAATTTCAAAGGAGAGACAGGCTAAATCCAGAAGACGACACAGCACAGGGCTCCATCGCACCTGCCTCGTCAACTTCGGGGTTTAAAAATGCAGACACATCAGTATGAATTGCTTCCGATAGCCAAGCGTTCACAGCAGAGGGTTTGTTCTTAACTGTTTTTCTACTGCCAACCTGGGCTCGATGGCAGCGTTTTCCCTGATGTGCCCGTGATGAAATTGGATGCACTGCATTTGAGGGTTTCATCCAGCTAAGACCATGTTTGGGGAGAAGCCAATTGCAGATACAGTGTTCTGCCTATGGTCTGGAAACTCCAAGGTCACTAAAGTGCAGGAAGTTCAGAGAGACAGATCACAGGGAAGGATGGACTTGCCTGTTTGGAGGCTCAGGGTCATCACAGGACACCGAGCCCAGGCAGCTCAGTTCACAGGCACGAGGGGAGGCTAGGGAAGCTGGGAGGCTGGGGAGGAGGCTTGATTCTCTCCTCTCCTCCGCTGGCCTCCACATCCTTTCTCTTGGGAGACCCTCAATGAAGATGCATGAATTGGTTTTGTCTTCTGACAATAGTCCATGGTTTTGTTCCAGAAATCCTTATTAAAATAGCACTCAGGGCGTCCCTGGTGGCGCAGTGGTTGAGAATCCGCCTGCCAATGCAGGGGACACGGGTTCGAGCCCTGGTCTGGGAGGATCCCACATGCCGCGGAGCGACTGGGCCCATGAGCCACAGCTACTGAGCCTGCGCGTCTGGAGCCTGTGCTCCACAACAAGAGAGGCCGCGACAGTGAGAGGCCCGCGCACCGCGATGAAGAGTGGCCCCCGCTCTACGCAACTAGAGAAAGCCCTCGCACAGAAACGAAGACCCAGCACAGCCAAAAATAAATAAATTAAATAAAAGAAAATAGCACTCAGACTTCTCAAAAAATTTTTGTTTTACATTTTTGCCTTACTCTCGTAACAACACAGAAATGACTGCAGGGGGCTTACCACCTCCAGTAAGCCTCCCAGGCACCCGCAGACCAGAACAGAGCATTGTAATACCTTGATCACGCCTCACAGCTACACGAGGGGACGCCAGGCCACGGTCCAGACTTGCGGGCTCCAGGAGGGCACCTCCCTGTCACGCTGCACATGCTGCTCGAATGCGAGGCTGCACGACTGCAAATTCAGGTTTGAAAACAGAAACAAACCTGCAAAGCAAAACATTGTAGATATAAGCCTAGAAAGAGTGGTGAAAAATCTCAAATATAAACTCTAAATCCAAAAGCAAAAGTTAACTTAAAAAACTGAGTTATTGAGGGTGAGGAAACATTTTCCTGCATAGAAAAGTGGTGCCCAGGATGGATGGTGGGAGCAGAGAAAATGAATCTGCCAGCACTGTTCTGTGACACAATGCAAGTCGCTGACCATCTAGTTCAGGGGCTGGCACATTTTTCCTGTAAAGGTAAGTATTTTAGGCTCTGTGAGCCATATGATGGCACCCGTTCCACTCCACCATGGTAGCGAGGGCACAGCCGTAGAAAACATGCAGACAAACGAGCCTGACTGTGTCTGTGAAGTGTCTTTACAAGATTAGGCAGACGCCTGGTGTACTGTGTTCATCGTTAAATCTCTTATTCATGCCTTGCATCCGCTAATCAATGACATCGTCAGGAACAGCTTGAATTGAATTTTGGAGGATCTTTGTTCAGCTTCATAAGGACACCACATTGGGTGAAATCCTTATGGGAAGACCAAAAACGTTTGTGATTTTTAAAATTTTCCACTGAAATCTAACCTTTGTCAGAGATCTTTCTACAGAAGTTGTTTTCACCACCAAGGAGCTACAATCCTGATTAGCTAAGATCAAAGATTTGAACTTGCAAGTACCTCTGCTTTCAGGCAATCTCCTAGAGCTGTAATTTCTGCATCTAACGGCTGGTTTTAGAATAAGAAACCAAGTTACCTCACGGATTGATTTCCAAAATATATATAAATGATTTTCCTAGGATATTATAAAGGCTTGAGTTTGTTTACCAAGAACTTCTAGGTTAGTGCAAATTTTTCCTGTAATTAAGAAAGATCTGAGGAGCCCAAAAGAGTCAGATCTGGGCTTCCAGTGGTTTGGTTTTTGTTATTTTGTAATTTTGTTCTTGTTTTTCTTCTACTGTTCAGCTGTGTTTCAGATTATTTGCAGTTGATACATTTCTATGTTCTTTAAATCTTAGATTGAGAACTATTTAAATATTTCTTGCTAGAAAATGGGAATTCAAAATCTAGAACAATCTTGAAATTAAGAATTTGATACTTTAAACCATTACCTTTATGTTGATATATTCAGTTAAATGCAGTTATTCTTAAGAGCTCATATACACAAAGCAAAAAGTTGCAGAGTATAAAATTAAGTTCTTGGCATTTTAGAGATTACCTGGAGTATAGACTCCCACTGCTTGTTTCTATGAGAAATAAAACTTCTCAAGAAAAACACAAACCTGCCTCCACTACTTTAATCCATATTTGAGAAGCTCCCATTTACATCACTTTTATGAATCTACTTGAATTGACTTCTGGTTAGTATCAAATGTTGCTTTGAAATGTTTTCCAAGGAAGTTTTTTTTTTTTTTTAAGAAAAACTGTCGATATTAAACACCATAATGTCACTAAATCAGACAATTTTTCTCCAACAAGTAACAGACTCAATTTAAAACATCCTAAGTATTGGCTTTGGTCTTTATTTAAACCTTTTGAAAGCAGAAAGAAATGTGTGTATAAGAATATGTCGGTTTTAACAAAATTTATGGCATATCTTGTAATTTGATCTTTCTTATAGCTTAAACTATAGACTTTTTCAGGATTTGAAATATGAGAATATGCTTTCAGAAGGTTCAGTTGTTAAATGATTTGAGGAGATAATCCTAAACTATGTTTAATCCACCTCTGGTACCTAATTATAACCCGTGTCTAGATTTCCTGTGGGTAGCATCCCATGACTGAGGACCAATGAAATTACTTTGTTCATTGACTGATTCCTTCCTATTTGACCTTCTTTCTTATCAGGGATCTTTTTCTTTGGACGATGGTAGCAGAACAAAATGATATGCATGGCAAAGAGTTTTGACACATAAGGATCGCCACTGATGGAGCCATTTGGGGTGGGAGAACAGGGGGACAGAGGCTGCCTGGACCCACACACTGAGTTCTCATCCCAGCTCTGCAGCCCCTTCTTACTCATGTCAACTTGGGTGACTGCTACTGCCTTTGGGCCCCAGTTTATCAGTAAAATAAAGAAAAGAATACGGACCTTGAAGACTGGACTTGCATTCATTCAAAAAGTAACTGACATTTTGTCAGGGATGTGCCCTGCCTCCACCACTTCCTGGCTGTGCCATCTTTAGCAGGTTACTTAACTTCTCTGTGCTTTGGTGGCCTCATCTGTAAAATAAGGATATTAGCACCTCTATGTCTCATTGGGAGAGAGGATTAATGAGAGAGAGAGAGAGGTGCCTGCAGTGTTTAGGACGATACTTAGCACGTGGTAAGTGCTCAAGAAATAGTAAATATTGTTGTTGTTAAGACTGTTATTTTTAAGGTATTATTAATGGTGGCCAATGGACAACTCTGTATCGGGCTTACAGCCTAGCAGGGAAGAGTGATGCAGTGCGCCTCATGCTGCCACAGAGGAGAGGAGGGAAGGGGGAAGCAAATAGCCAGGGCAGACCCATAGACTGAGAGACAAGTTCCTGAATGCGGCCTGAGGGCCGAGCAGGGGTCTGCTAAGCGAAGGGATGGGGGAGTTAGAGGCACAGACAGAAAACAAGAAAGTGTCAGGGGGCCTGGAGCATTGGAGGAGCTGAAAGGCACTGGTTCATTGAGCCTGAAACGGGGCTGGTGAAAATGCAGCTGGAGGGCTGGGGAGAAGCAGCTTAGGAGGCCCCCAAACCTTAGGAAGAGTTGTGCTTTTTATCCTGACAGCGATGGAAGCCAGAAAAGAGACTTAAGTGGGGAACGGAGAGGAGTTTCTCTTGAGAAGCACCGTTCTGGCTGCATTTGAAAGATTCCACTGAAAAGGCAAGACTGGAGGCAGCAGGAACCTCAGCCTGGGTGCAGGACGGCGTAGAGAGGTGGTGTCTCACTGCAGTCCTGTGATGACACTTCCCCTGACCGTGCATGAGGGCAGGTCATTGCTGTGCCCGACACTGGTAATTTGGGGACTCTCTGAACTGATAGAATCTACAGGTGGTCTCTTTAAGGATTAAAGCCAGTCAACACCTTAGTCCATTTTGTTATGCTTTCTGCAGCTCTGGGATTCTAACTTGCACAGAACTGTGCTGCCAGTTTCTCCCCATTTTCCTTCAAAAGGAACTCAAGTCAGCTGGTCTCCACAATCCAGGAGAACTTGCAGTCAGGTCTTTCACAAGGCAGAGGAGTGGGGTTCACCATTGAACAGAGAAGGCTGAAAAGTGTTCATCAACTCTCTCCTGCTGATGGAAGATGCAGGTTAAGAAATGAAATTACCTGGATATCAGTTCAGGAGAAGTGGGACAGCAGCGGGCCAAGCTCTTGGACCACACAGTCCGTCTTTAAAACTTTGTGCAGAACGTAGCCGCCACCACGTCCCTGGGGGGGGCCACCTCCTCTCAGTCTCCAAGTCATCTTTTAGTAAATTCCCAAGTGAAACTTGGTCCTCAACTTTCACCCACTGCCTTGGAGTGTGAAGGAAGCATCATTTTGCAAGTCACGGGTCAAAGGCGCCATGTGAAGGGAGCCGAGACCAAGCCCCAAACCACAGGAGCAAAAACTTGCTTCCTTAGATCCAGACGTCTTTAGGCGAGTGCCCTGGGGACTGAGTTCTCTGCGAGAAGGGACCACTCCCCGTAGTCCCTACGAGAAGTCCTAGTAATGGAATGTACTGCTAATATGTGTGTATTAATTGCCCACCTGATATTTTATAGCCAAACAAACAACGCAGCACAACAAGCTCATGGAAGATTTCAGCCTTTTTAGAGCAGAAAGGCCAGCGCCATCCCCCACTCACCACCCAAATAATGTCCCATCTACAAGGGACCATCTCCACAACAGCTGCAGAGCCCTGAGTGGTCACCAGGGAGTGTCACTGGGCCCAAATGGAGGTGAGGGAAAGCTCAGGGCACGTGAAGAGAAAAAGATAATTCTCAGTGAGTTTTAATGTTTTAGATTTTAAGACGGAGGTGTGTATAATATCTCTTTTGAACATACCTGGTCTGTCTTAGCTGTGTGACTCCCTCTCCTCCCAGAAGAAGGGTGAGGGGGGCAGGGGTGATGAACGCTTGAGCCCGAAATTGTTGATCTAGTTCCTTGAAAATAAAAGACAAGTTATGCCCTCAGGGGGCCTATCAAAGGAACCAAATATTTTGCAAAGACAATCCTTTTTTACCCTATCCCTTATTTTCTTTAAAGAAGCAAACATGAGTCCTATAATCACGGAATATAGAGGTACAGAGGGACGACTGCCACAGGGAAAAGGTAAGAGCTGTGGGGTATTTACGAGGGTGTCCAGCCCAGCCTAGGAGCATCGGGGCAGTTTCTGGAAGGAATGGCCCCAAACTGAGATCAGAAGGTGAGCGGAAGTTAATAAGCAAGGCACAGGAGATCAGCAGAGGCCCTGAGCAAACTGAGGAAGTAGAATCGCGATCGAGAGTGGGAAGAGGGAGGAGGAGAGGGGTGGCGATGGGGAGGGGACACCCACAGGGGACACATGTCCCTGAAGGATTTCATCCTGAACAGCGGAGCGAAGACAGCAGGCCGTGAGCAAGGGGAACACACAGTCGTGTTTGCAGCCCCACGGTGGCTCTTCGGAGCCTGGGACAGTGGGGGATGAACCAACACAGGGACGGGGTGGGGTGATGGCAGTCATGTAGGAGAAAGGACAGTACTGGGACTGCGGTGGTGGCAATGGCTGAGGGTGAGGAAAGAGGGCGGCCTCCAGAGCTGTGCTGAATTGGAGAGCTCCTCCGAGCCGAAGCTTCCTCCTCCACGTAGATCTTTCTGTTTCAGCACCAGTGACTGTAAACACTTGCTGTTTACACGTCTTTCTCCCCCACTAGACAGTGAGCTACTCCAAGCTGAGAGCGAGGTCTTCCCGTTTGCACCCCCGGAGCTTGGCCTTTTCAATCCAGATGGATGGAAAAGTTGGGGGAGGGGGTCACAGGGAGACTAACAAGCACAGACTCCCACGGGAGCTTACGGGTGGGCAAAGACGCCAGAAAAAATGGTAGATGGTGAGGGTTCCAGGAAGAAGCCTGAAAACCTAGGGGGTGATGGTCACTCTCATTTTTTCTGTGACACGCGCTGCCACACCCAATAAATCTGACCATCCCAGCAACAGTCCCCTCAGTTCCTTATACCTTGCAGACACCCACCCTCAGTCTTTCGAACCTGGAGTCAAACTTCCAGAAAGAGTCATGCCCTTATTAACCATAAAATACAAAATTCCCAAGACAAGAGGGGCCCTTCCCTCCCTCAGTCCCTTGGGCAAGGTCTACGCCCACGACACCATCTCAACACCAGAGCCAGACTGTAGGGTCCGCACAGGCCAAGGGCCTCAAAGCTGCTTCACCCTCTCCTGGGACCTCATGGGGTTGGCCCCCACCCCGGGATGGGGCACCGTGACCCACTTAGGGTGCAAGGGCCACAGACCCGGAGCACAGGTATAACGGGTGTGCTTCCCTGTGCCCGAGGGCACAGACACTCAGCAAGGACTCCAGGCCACTTGTGCCTGCTCGGTCTACCGTGTCCCCCTCAGGATGGTCAAGGACAGCTGTTCTGTGTTCCCTGCTGGGGGGAAGGGCCAGGGGCCAGCAGGGCCGCAGCAGCCTTCTCCTTGCTCACCCTCTTGCCCTGGAGACGCTTCCCTCCCCCCATCCAGACACCTTCGGTCTCGTCTCTGGAACATGAAAAATCTTGAACTTGGGCTTTCTTGATGTCTGACAGACCCCCATTCCTGTGGCCTCCGGGCTCTAGGGCCTCTGGACAGTCCTCTTCTCCCCTCCCACTCCCCCCTCCTCCCCTCCCCCTCCCTTGACACCAGCACACACTCAGTGGCCGGGGACAGTGGAGAATTTCCACGTGGGGGCGGCCATCTGGAGGGCGGGGGCAGCGCTGGGAAAGAGGGCTTGAACCCGGTCTGCAGAAGAAGCAGAGGGGTCCTGCTCAGAGAGCGCACTGGATGGGGGCAGCTCAGAAGGGCCGCTGCTCACTCCAGAACCGTCCAGCCCTCCGCCAAGTCCCCCGCTATAGGCACGTGGGGTCGCGCTGTGGTTCACATCTGACCGACTTTCCAGTAGGGTTCCTACCTGGCTATCAGGCTGAAACCTCTCCTTCCTAACACGTGCATTGGTGGCTGGTCACCTGGCTGGAAGTCACTCCCTCCTCCCTCCCGTCCCCTGCTGGACTGAAGCTGGGCCCCGACCCCAGGTGCAGACTGTGGAGAGAGATGGGCCAGCACTGATTGCTTCACCACCTTGGCAACCATTTATTGAATTCTTCCTTAGCTGGGACTCCAGGAATACAAGCGTGAAGGAGTGAAGTCCCTACCTCCTCAAGGAACCAGCAGTCAGACGGGAGAGAGACCAGTGACTGGGCAGGGATGACAGAGAGACGCAGGCTCTGACTCAGGTGGTCCCAGTTGCTGGGGGACACAGAGGCGAGGCCAGACTCAGCTGTGGGACACAGGGAAGGGTCCCGGAAGGTGCTGGTTTCCTGGACCAGCTCTAGTACCTCTTGGTGCCTTCCTTTATCTCTGAAGCATCCACATCTGATGTGAAACGGAGCCGTGCCTTGGAAAGCAATGCCGGATGGGGTCGGACCGCAGTGCACCACTTACGCTTGCAGATTTAGAAGCCGGTTCTCCAAAGGTGCTCATGTACCTGGGGGTGCAAAACAGAGTGCTGGGGGCAGGTGCCCGAACCTCTGCTGATATCCATCCACTGTGATCTCCACCTAAAAACAGAAAAAGCCCAGGTGCTCCTCCCACTGAACATGGACAGACACACACGTCCCCCCATGTGTGTGTCAGGCATTGTCACACAGCCGAGAGGGGCGGGCACGTCCTGGCCAGCCCACTTGTTTAGCTTTCTGTGATGCATCGCCGGCTACATGTGCCCACAATTTACTAATTGCATCATCTGGATTTAACTGATAAACCACAGATTGAAGACAATTCTTGTGATATGAGCTCAAGAAAACAAGAAAGTGGGGAACTCACACTCCTAGCAGGAGCCATGTCTCCAGGTAAAAATAATAATTTCATTTTCATGTGGACCTTTATAAATTACTATTTCATTTAAAATGTACAGGACACAAAATATGCCTGTACAACAGAATGTGCTCCAGTTTACAAGTGAATACATCAATTCACAGTGTGTTTTAAATTGTTTCATTGATAACGATTTTTCATTAAAAATACCTGTGGGGGCTTCCCTGGTGGTGCAGTGGTTGAGAGTCTGCCTGCCAATGCAGGGGACACGGGTTCGAGCCCTGGTCTGGGAGGATCCCACATGCCGCGGAGCAACTAGGCCCGTGAGCCACAATTACTGAGCCTGCGCGTCTGGAGCCTGTGCTCCGCAACAAGAGAGGCCACGATAGTGAGAGGCCCGCGCACCGCGATGAAGAGTGGCCCCCACTTGCCGCAACTAGAGAAAGCCCTCGCACAGAAACAAAGACCCAACACAGCCATAAATAAATAAATAAATAAATAAATAAATAAATAATTTTTTTTAAAAACCCTGTGGACCATTGGTTTAGCTCGCCAATGCCCACCTCAAGGCAGGAAGCCCACCTGATCCTCACCTTGCTGGCTTGGCTTTCCCATCCTTGACACCAGAAGCTGTGGCTCACGTAGGTGACAACTGTGGCCACACCAGCCATGGGACAAGGAAACAAAACAATGCCTTGGGTAAATCACAAAGTGACCGTCCAGAGGAACTCCTCCTGCTTCCGGGCTCTTCCCACACGCGTATGAAAGCAACAGGACGCTGGTGGCAGGTTGCCACTCACTTTCGCTGGAGGTGTCCACAATGGTTTTATGACGTCTCCTCTTTGATTTGGCTCCTGGAGGTTTGCAGTTTGAAGAATTACCTTGCTCTGGAGGGAAACCATGTCCAATGATCACACTCTATCCTGTCTCCATTCGACACTCTGAATTCATTGGCCCCCATCCAAACCAAACCTCAGCCCCGATTTCCTCAATATTTGGCCCACATTTATAAACCTCGGAGAACCTCCCAGCCAAACTGGCTTGAATCTCAAGTCTCTTTACCCACATTGTACACAGCCCTGCTTTTAAAATCAGCAAGCCCTCCATTGACCACTCAAGAATCCCGTAGCTTCCCCTGGTTCTGTTGTAATGTCTGTATTGTTTGGTTAAGGAAGAAGAAAAATTGCTTTGTGACTCAAATCACGTAAGCTTACTAGAACCGCAATGATCTGGGCAATCATTTTTGAAGCTGCAATAGCTAACCATTGTAGGTCAAGCTATATATCCTGACAGACACATGGAGAATATTAACAGAAATCTTCCCACAAAGTTTCTTTTAGAGCTTAAAGTTGCAATTTGCTAAATGTTCTCCCTCACTTTCTGTAGAACAGTTCGTGGTCCCTTTTTAAATAAAATACGCTAATGCTTTCTACGTATTGCATTTGTAAAAAAAAATGCATACATGTGTGCAAAAAAAGGGGGGGGAATATTTGCACGTGGCAACATGTCACGTAGTTCGAATCACGACATTGCAGAGTTTAACGCCACCTGTGAAAAATGTTGGTTCAGTGAGAATGTTTGTACTGTACGTACAAGAGGAACACGCTGTGTGTATTACACCCTATAAATGTAATACAGGAAATTAACATTAAGACATCTGCAAAGTGAAAGCTCATATATCTCTCTCCCACGCAGTGTCCCCAGACTTGACTTCATCCCCCAAACACGGGACAAGGATGCTTCTGAAGTCTGCGTGTTGATTCTCCATCAGTCCTGTACATACCCTCAGATAAGTGAGAGGGAAAGGCTGCATTTGTTTTCCTTTCCTAATTTTATTATAGCACCTGGGAGACATAAGCAGGAGATGATGGCAGTCAGACCTCTGGCCAGATTCAGAGACTGGGGTGCAGGAAAGGTGTGGGTGTAGGTGAGGGGCCTCTTGTACATGTGCAGCCTCCTGTTACGTGCGGGGGCGAGGGGAGGGCTATGCCGGCTGCTGGGTTCAGCCTTCAGTTTAGATGTGAGGGGCAGGATAAACAGAGACGAACAGCGAGGTGTTGTTTGAGGGATGGAAGCTGCCAGACCACCCGGCCAAAGAAGAGACATCTTGAACCATGAGCAAGAAAAACAGCAAGGGGAGAGGCCAGGTACATCCACGTGTGCTACAGGCTAAAAGCAAACACCCGTTTAAACGGAGGCTTAGAAACGGAGGTGGGAGGGGGGACCTGCCTTAGCATCCCAGGTTGTTTACCCCCATTCTCACTGCAAATTGCACAGCCCTCCATCTCACTTCGTGGTGTAGGAAGCGACTAGACCTCAGCCCGTCCTCCTGAGTGAAGTTCCCAGAGGGCTGCCGTCCTAACCAAGGCCTTTGTAGATTTTGAACCTGAGTTTCCTATTCACAAGTCAGGCAGCAAGTTGAAATGCTGATTTCTAAATTCAATCAGAGATCACTGAAGGGGTTCACCCCGGAAGGTAAATGGGAACGTCTCGTAGTTCATTCATGGCCTTATCTCACTATCTTCACTTATTTAACAACTGCTGTTCATTGACTCTAAGACACCCTTGATTTGTCATGTGCACCTTTATTTTTTGTTCCTCTAAGGAAAATATTACATTACGCTGCCAATAACCGTGAGAGCCATCCGTTGAAAGGTGCACACTGATTTCTTTTTTCTCTTTTTTAAAAATTTTTATTGAAATATAGTTGATTTACAATGCTGTGTTACTTTCAGATGTACATCAAAGTGATTCAATTATATTCAATGCATATATAAATGTATATATTCTTTTTTTACATTCTCTTCCATTATAGGTTATTACAAGATACCGAGTATAGTTCCCCGTGCTGTACAGTAGGTCCTTGTTGGTTATCTATTTTATATATAGTAGTGTGTATAAATTTGTGCCAAGTGGTATATTAACCCAAGGGTGTTTGCAAAAATCTCAGATAAAAAGCTGTTTATAAATCAAGTTACTAGATGTTCACTCTTAGCCATATTTTCAATTCACACCTCACGTGAGCTTGTAGTGGCCACGTTTCCTGAACGGTGAAGACACATGATATGGACGCGGATAACAGATCAGAACATTTGAAACAAGGACTGTCCTGAAAATTTGAGCTGCATGACCCCAGATACCTGCTTTCAATCACTGATACACATGTACAGTCCCACAGTCTGAACCTATAAAAACATTCTAAATATTATTTTCAAAAATCATATTTGCCTTTCTTCCCAGGATCCTGGCGACACTAGAGGGACACATATTTCCTTTCTTTTACTTAAGAAGGAGTCTGTGTTTTCTCTATTAAAAATGTAGGCACAAGAGATCCCCCATCACTACCACTCCTTCTAGTCAGTGGTTTAAAAGGTAGGGGCCAGGGTGGGAGGGGGCAGGGCAGGGTCTGGCAGGGGTCAGCATCAAAATCATGGTCTTTGGGGTCAAGTGTAAGTGTGAGATAAAGCTTTTTATTTAATCATCAGAAATAAGGTTTAATGAGTGCTATGCCTGGGAGTAGAAATTTGGTGATTTGAATTTATCCTACATTATACATGGATTGTAATTTTTTATTTTTTTATGCCTTCCTTTATAAAATTAAAGAAAAGGGAATATAGGTAGTTTACATAAATACATACCTACTGTAACAAAATTTAAAATAAAGGTGATGAGGAAAGCAATAAAGTAATGAAAGCAGCAAAGCAGCAATAAGGATAAACCCAATTCATGGCTTGAGGTCTTCTATATTTATGAGAAGCCTATTTTTTTTTTTTATAAATTTATTTATTTAATTTATTTATTTTTGGCTGCATTGGGTCTTCGTTGCTGTGCACAGACTTTCTCTAGTTGTGGCGAGCGGGAGCTACTCTTCATTGCGGTGCGCGGTCTTTTCATTGTGGTGGCTTCTCTTGTTGCGGAGCACGGGCTCTAGGCACACAGGCTTCAGTAGTTGTGGCACGTGGGCTCAGTAGTTGTGGCGCACAGACTTAGTTGCTCTGCGACATGTGGGATCTTCCCAGACCAGGGCTCGAACCCGTGTCCCCTGCATTGGCAGGTGGATTCTTGACCACTGAGCCGCCAGGGAAGCCCAATAAGTCTATTTTTTAAAAAAAGCTCTGAACGTTTTGGCCACTGATTAAAAGAGAGAAATAATAGTTATATTACTTGAAATTCCTGAACGATAACACTCACCAGTGGTCAGGGGCCGCCTGCCACTAATTAAAGCCACTCCTTGTCCACGTAGAAGACACAGAAAGGCCATCACTATGGCACAAGCAGCAAATGGCACAACGTCCTTCACGTGGGTTCTTGAGGTGCATACGTGGGATCACGACCCCACAGAATTCAGTGACAGCAATTTCACAGCTCGGTCCAATTTCTATTTTTCCAAGAATAAATTGTTTAGTATCTAGAAAAATGCGTTGAAGGCCAATCCTCCAGGCAATCACCTATGGATATTCCTTACAATGTGGTTTCCATTAGGTAGAGAAAGACAGTGATTCGGGTTTATACTCTGAAACATAGCTGCAGTGGAGTGGATTGTATTGAACCATGTTGTTCAAACACCAGGCGTGGCCTGAGCCAACTCCAGGGTGGGCTGGAATGGGGTCATCCTGGGAAAGATGAGCCATGTGACCAGGACAGTACTGGACACAACCCACCCCCCTTCCCGATGTGGACCAAGGGATGCTTGGGAAGCGCCCCATCTTCGTTAAGAAACAAATTTGTTTCACGATGACTGGACGCTGGAGGGTCATCTTCAGAAGTTCTCAGTCCTCATCCATGCTTTCAAGGTGGTTATGGCAATTAGACCCTTTATTCCAATAGATTTTTTTTTTTTTTAGAAATATGTCAGCATCTTTGGTTTTTTGTTTGTTTTATCTTTTTATCTTATTTTTTTATTATTTGGCCATACCAAGTAGCATATGGGATCTTAGTTCCCCGACCAGGGATCGAACCCACACCCCCTGCATTGAAAGCGTGGAGTCTTAACCACTGGACCACCAGGGAAGTCCCTATTCCAATAGAATCTTATGTGAATGCCTGACCTCTGCCAAAACGATGGAGGCAGCTGCCCCCATCGAGGCAGGGGTGATGCCTGCAGCCCCACCTCGCTCTTCTGTGGACCCTCCACTGGGACCCCAGCACCTGAGAGCAAGTCCGGAAAGACTAACCCCACGGTCACTCTTCTGACAAGTTCCAGAAAGCCGTTTCTTTTGAGGTTGACAAAAACAACCAGGAATCTTTAAAATCAAGAACAAACACCCACCTTGTAATTGAAAAAAAATCAATAAAACTGTCACAGAATATTTAATGCTAAGCAATGAAACTGCCTGATGAACTCACCAAGATAGAATGGTTGCAAATTGTGTGTCCGGGCAACTCAATAAGTTTGTTAACTCGAAGACAATAAAATGTTGGTGAAAGTCTAACAAAACTGATGTCTAAAAAAAATGATGTAATTTGGTAGTATTGTCAACTGACCCTTAAAGCCTAATTAATAACATAGAACTCACATTTTTTTTTAAACATCTTTATTGGGGTATAATTGCTTTACAGTGCTTTGTTAGTTTCTGCTGTATAACAAAGCGAATTAGCTACATGTATACATATATCCCCATATACCCTCCCTCTTGCATCTCCCTCCCACCCTCCCTACCCCACCCCTCTAGGTGGTCACACAGCACCCAGCTGATGTCCCCGTGGGATGCAGCTGCTTCCCACTAGCTATCTGTTTTACATTTGGTAGTGTATATATGTCAATGCTACTCTCTCACTTCGTCCCAGCTTACACTTCCCCCTCCCTGTGTCCTCACGTCCATTCTCTACGTCTGTATCTTTATTCCTGTCCTGCCCCTAGGTTCTTCATAACCTTTTTTATTTTTTTTTAGGTTCCATATATATGTGTTAGCATACGGTATTTGTTTTTCTCTTTCTGACTCACTTCACTCTGCATGACAGACTCTAGGTCCATCCACCTCACTACAAATAACTCAATTTCGTTTCTTTTTATGGCTGAGTAATATTCCATTGTATACATGTGCCACATCTTCTATATCCATTCATCTGTCAATAGGCACTTCGGTTGCTTCCATGTCCTGGCTATTGTAAATAGTGCTGCAATGACCATTGTGGTACATGACTCTTTTTGAATTATGGTTTTCTCAGGGTATATGTCCAGTAGTGGGATTGATGGGTCATATGGTAGTTCTATTTTTAGTTTTTTAAGGAACCTCCATACTGTTCTCCATAGTGGCTGTATCAATTTACATTCCCACCAACAGTGCAAGAGGGTTTCCTTTTCTCCACACCCTCTCCAGCATTTAGTTTGTAGATTTTTTGATAAGGACCATTTTGACTGGTGTGAGGTGATACCTCATTGTAGTTTTGATTTGCATTTCTCTAACGATTAATGATGTTTAGCATACTTTCATGTGTTTGTTGGCAATCTGTATATCTTCTTTGGAGAAATGTCTATTTAGGTCTTATGCCCATTTTTGGATTGGGTTGTTTGTTTTTTGATATTGAGCTGCATGAGCTGCTTGTATATTTTGGAGATTAATCCTTTGTCATTTGCTTTGTGTGCAAATATTATCTCCCATTCTGAGGGTTGTCTTTTCGTCTTATTTATGGTTTCCTTTGCTGTGCAAAAGCTTTTAAGTTTCATTCGGTCCCATTTGTTTATTTTTGTTTTTATTTCCATTTCTCTGGGAGGTGGGTCAAAAAGGATCTTGCTGTGATTTATGTCAAAGAGTGTTCTGCCTATGTTTTCCTCTAAGAGTTTTATAGTGTCTAGCCTTACATTTAGGTCTTTAATCCATTTTGAGTTTATTTTTGTATATGGTGTTAGGGAGTGTTCTAATTTCATTCTTTTACATGTAGCTGTCCAGTTTTCCCAGCACCACTTATTGAAGAGGCTGTCTTTTCTCCATTGTATATTCTTGCCTCCTTTATCAAAGATAAGGTGACCATATGTGTGTGGGTTTATCTCTGGGCTTTCTATCCTGTTCCATTGATCTATATTTCTGTTTTTGTGCCAGTACCATATGAACCCACACTTTTTAATCTTCATTTAAAAGAATGTCTTTGTTGTTGTCCTCTATGAATAATGAAGTCATTCAAAAGACAGGCCTTTCCTAAGTGAGCTAAGACACCTGAAAACCTTAAAGAAGGTAAGAACATGATAAAATTTAAAGGCTTTTTAAAGATAACATTTAAGAAATTAAAAGGCAGACGAGACACTGGGAGCTTAACATTTAAAAAAGAAAAGGTTAATGTTTATAAAAAGTTTCTAAAAATAAATAACAAAAAGGCAAACATACAAAAATGAACAAAGCCAAGAAAATATAAAATTTGGCACATCACACTGGCACCCTCCCCAGTCCACTTGTTGCATTTTCCGTCCTCTTCTCTCTCCCATGGAAACTTACTTCCCCCGTGTTCTTCTTCTCCTTCTATTCACTCTTCAAAACCTGCTTTGGGAAGTGGGCTGATAAGTTGAGACTTATCCAGTAGCTTCCTTGGGGATTTGTATTTTAACAGAGGCAAGGGCCCTTGTGTTAAAAGACTACATCTCCAACCGTGGCATCCCCAACATCATCGAGCAGAAAGAAGATTTCATTTTTAAGAAGAGCAAGCATTCCTGGTGACCCTCTATCCACCTGGTGACCAGCTGCTCTGCCTTCGTCTAAGACTGATGCTGTTTCCATGTGTCATTAACTGCAGTAAATCTCCCTTCCTAAAATAAATCCAGGAGCCAGCTACGTCTGTGTCCTTTTCTGGCATCTGAGTATTGACACAGTCTGAAAGGAGTCTGTGCCCTCTGGCTCCAAACACCAAGTGTCGAAAAGCAAATTCTATCAGCTCCTAGAAATAAATACATATATACAGATACAAAAATTGCAGAACTAAAATAAACTAAAACATTTTTCCTTGGTGGTACCCGTTGTGGTAATCAAATCTCATCTAAAATACTTTATGCACAACCCCAGGCACAGAGAAGGTATTTAAACACGGTAGTGATTCAGAATCAAAGAATAAACACAAGCATGTGGCTTCAGCAGAAGAGAGAACCTGGGGACAGGATGTGGCTGCAGAAAGAATATTTCCCCTTCAAACCACTGGCTTCAGGAGGCCTTTGGAAAGAAAGGATTAACAGGTTACTTTCATCTGAGGGCCTACATGAAAGAATTTTTAACTTAAATAGCCACCAAACGTACTAAAAATATAAGGAGGCTTTGGTTTGTTAGCTGATACGAACGTGGTAAGATCAGGCTTATAGATAATCCACAATCTAAGAAAGTCAGTTAATGATCTAACATCTTATACCACTGCATTGCCAGATTATGACTCTTTGTTATCACCATAGCAATTCCTCAAGGATTTTTTTTTTTAATAAGTTTCAGGACAGTAAATAAAGAGGGTTCTAGAATGAAAACAACCATAAGGAATAAATACCTAGGTTTATAGCTTAAGCATTTGTGTAACTTCCTGAAGTCCAAAGTAGGAAGATGGGGAGGGAACAGGATAGATGGAGGAAAAGGATAATTCTGTTTTAGCCATCTTCAGTTTGAATTACCTGTAGAAAACTCAAAAAGAGAGGTCAAGTACACAGTGGGTTACACAAATTTAGAATGCTGTAGAAATTTGGTCAGGAGATGTAAACGTAGGAGTCATTAGCATGTAAACAGCGTTAAGGTCATGGAGAAAATGCAGAGGAAGAGCAGGACCCAAGGCAAAGGCCTGGGTGTCGCTGCAGTGAACGCACAGCACAAAGCGGATGCAGCGAGCCTCCTTGCTGGTCTGGGGGTTCCAGCCTCAAATCCTTAGATTCACGGAGCCTTTGCTTCTTAGTGATACTGACCAGGGTTCTTGGCCTCCTTTTTTTTTTTTAATTTATTTTATTTATTCATTTTTTTGGGCTGCGTTGGGTCTTCATTGCTGCATGTGGGCTTTCTCTAGTTGCGGCGAGCGGGGGCTACTCTTCGTTGCGGTGCGTGGGCTTCTCATTGCGGTGGCTTCTCTTGTTGTGGAGCACGGGCTCTAGGCGCGCAGGCTTCAGTAGTGGTGGCACAAGTGCTCAGTAGTTGTGGCTCACGGGATCTAGAGCGCAAGCTCAGTAGTTGTGGCGCAAGGGCTTCGTTGCTCCATGGCATGTGGGATCTTCCCGGACCAGGGCTCGAACTCATGTCCCCTGCATTGGCAGGCGGATTCTTAACCACTGCGCCACCAGGGAAGTCCCTTTTGGCCTCCTTAATCAATAGAAATTGATCAGAGGCCAGACAAGAAATTCAGGCCAGGCTTTATCAGGGCCCCTGCTGCAGCAGAGGGAAGTGAAAACAAGTAACAGGTTCCCTCGCTCGTTCGCTCCCTGAGGTGGGGGGTGAGCTGGTTCCTTATATGGAGTGAGGGTTGAGGCAGGCCCAAGGGTGGGGCCGGAGGGGTGGCTTAGGCGGTCTGCCCACCCCTTTGGTGGTGTTGAGTGCAGGGGGCGTATGCGGTACCCTGCTTTTGCTCCCAGCTCTTCAGAAGTGGCAGTTGGGGTTTTTTAGTCTTTTTGTATCTTGTTGTCCATAGTTTGCCCCAACTGCACATGCACACAGTTATTTTTAGTCCTTTACAGTTTCTTTGTATTTTGTTGCCCAAGGAGATGTGTGTCCAGGTGCAAGCACTGCAGCAAAGGGTCCCAGGTCCCAGGTCCCAGGTCCCGGCCTGTCTCATTAGGACCAGTTAAAGTGGGTGATTGAAGAGTTTAGTGAGGGAGGAGCTTCAAGATGGCAGAAGAGTAAGACGTGGAGATCACCTTCCTCTCCACAAATACATCAGAAATACATCTACATGTGGAACAGCTCCTATAGAACACCTACTGAAGGCTGGCAGAAGACCTCAGACCTCCCCAAAGGCAAGAAACTCCCCACGTACCTGGCCGTATGGATGAAAGGATCTTGGTGCTCCAGCCAGGCGTCAGGGCTGTGCCTCTGAGGTGGGAGAGCCAAGTTCAGGACACTGGTCCACAAGAGACCTCCCAGCTCCACATAATATTAAACGGCGAAAATCTCCCAGAGATCTCCATCTCAACGCCAAGACCCAGTTCCACTCAATGACCATCAAGCTACAGTGCTGGACACCCTATGCCAAACAACTAGCAAGACAGGAACACAATAACATGCATTAGCAGAGAGACTGCCTAAAATCATAATAGGGCCACAGACACCCCAAAACACACAACCAGACGTGGACCTGCCCACCAGAAAGACAAGATCCAGCCTCATCCACCAGAACACAGGCACTAGTCCCCTCCATCCGGAAGCCTACACAACCCACTGAACAAACCTTACCCACTGGGGACAGACACCAAAAACAACGGGAACTACGAACCTGCAGCCTGTGAAAAGGAGACCCCAAACACAGTAAGTTAAGCAAAATGAGAAGACAGAAAAACACAGCAGATGAAGGAGCAAGGCAAAAACCCACCAGACCTAACAAATGAAGAGGAAATAGGCAGTCTACCTGAAAAAGAATTCAGAATAATGATAGTAAAGATGATCCAAAATCTTGGAAATAGAATAAATACAAGAAACGTTTAACAAGGACCTAGAAGAACTAAAGAGCAAACAAACAGTGATGAACAACACAATAAATGAAATTTAAAATACTCTAGAAGGAATCAATAGCAGAATAACTGAGGCAGAAGAACAGATAAGTGACCTGGAAGATAAAATAGTGGAAATAACTACTGCAGAGCAGAATAAAGAAAAAAGAATGAAAAGAACTGAGAACAGTCTCAGAGACCTCTGGGACAACATTAAATGCACCAACATTCGAATTATAAGGGCCTCAGAAGAAGAAGAGAAAAAGAAAGGGACTGAGAAAATATTTGAAGAGTTTATAGTTGAAAACTTCCCTAATATGGGAAAGGAAATGGTTAATCAAGTCCAAGAAGCACAGAGAGTCCCATACAGGACAAATCCAAGGAGAAACACACCAAGATACATATTAATCAAACTATCAAAAATTAAATACAAAGAAAAAATATTAAAAGCAGCAAGGGAAAAACAACAAATAACACACAAGGGAATCCCCATAAGGTTAACAGCTGATCTTTCAGCAGAAACTCTGTAAGCCAGAAGGGAGTGGCAGGACATATATAAAGTGATGAAGGAGAAAAACCTACAACCAAGATTACTCTACCTGGCAAGGATCTCATTCAGATTTGATGGAGAAATTAAAACCTTTACAGACAAGCAAAAGCTAAGAGAATTCAGCACCACCAAACCAGCTTTACAACAAATGCTAAAGGAACTTCTCTAGGCAGGAAACACAAGAGAAGGAAAAGACCTACAATAGCAAACCCAAAACAATTAAGAAAATGGTAATAGGAACATACATATTGATAATTACCTTAAATGTAAATGGATTAAATGCTCCAATCAAAAGACATAGACTGGCTGAATGGATACAAAAACAAGACCCATATACATGCTGTCTACAAGAGACCCACTTCAGACCTAGGGACACATACAGACTGAAAGTGAAGGGATGGAAAAAGATATTCCATGCAAATGGAAATCAAAAGAAAGCTGGAGTAGCAATTCTCATTTCAGACAAAATGGACTTTAAAATAAAGACTATTACAAGAGACAAAGAAGGACACTACATAGTGATCAAGGGATCGGTCCAAGAAGAAGATATAACAATTGTAAATATTTATGCACCCAACATAGGAGCACCTCAATACATAAGGCAAATACTAACAGCCATAAAAGGGGAAATCGACAGTAACACAATCATAGTAGGTGACTTTAACATCCCACTTTCACCAATGGAGAGATCATCCAAAATGAAAATAAATAAGGAAACACAAGCTTTAAATGATACATTAAACAAGATGGACTTAAATGATATTTATAGGACATTACATCCAAAAACAACAGAATACACTTTCTTCTCAAGTGCTCATGGAACATTCTCCAGGATAGATCATAATTTGGGTCACAAATCAAGCCTTGGTAAATTTAAGAAAATTGAAATCCTATCAAGTATCTTTTCCGACCACAACGCTATAAGACTAGATATCAATTACAGGGGAAAATCTGTAAAAAATACAAACACATGGAGGCTAAACAACACACTACTTAATAATCAAGAGATCACTGAAGAAATCAAAGAGGAAATCAAAAAATACCTAGAAACAAATGACAATGAAAACACGACAACCCAAAACCTATGGGATGCAGCAAAAGCAATTCTAAGAGGGAAGTTTATAGCAATACAATCCTACCTTAAGAAACAAGAAATATCTCAAATAAACAACCTAACCTTACACCTAAAGCAATTAGAGAAAGAAGAACAAGAAAACCCCAAAGTTAGCAGAAGGAAAGAAATCATAAAGATCAGATCAGAAATAAATGAAAAAGAAATGAAGGAAACGATAGCAAAGATCAATAAAACTAAAAGCTGGTTCTTTGAGGAGATAAACAAAATTGATAAACCATTATCCAGACTCATCCAGAAAAAAAGGAAGAAGACTCAGATCAATAGAATTAGAAATGAAAAAGGAGACGTAACAACTGACACTGCAGAAATACAAAGGATCATGAGAGATTACTACAAGCAACTCTATGCCAATAAAATGGACAACGCAGAAGAAATGGACAAATTCTTAGAAAGGCACAACCTTCCAAAACTGAACAGGGAAGAAATAGGAAATATGAACAGACTAATTACAAGCACTGAAATTGAAACTGTGATTAAAAATCTTCCAACAAACAAAAGCCCAGGACCAGACCACTTCACAGGTGAATTCTATCAAACTTAGAGAAGAGCTAACACCTATCCTTCTCAAACTCTTTCAAAATATAGCAGAGGGAGGAACACTCCCAAACTCATTCTATGAGGCCACCATCACCCTGATACCAAAACCAGACAAAGATGTCACAAAGAAAGAAAACTACAGGCCAATATCACTGATGAACATAGATGCAAAAATCTTCAACAAAATACTAGCAAACAGAATCCAACAGCACATTAAAAGGATCATACACCATGATCAAGTGGGGTTTATCCCAGGAATGCAAGGATTCTTCAATATACGCAAATCAATCAATGTGATACACCATATTAACAAATTGAAGGAGAAAAACCATATGATCATCTCAATAGATGCAGAAAAAGCTTTCGACAAAATTCAACACCGGTTTATGATAAAAACCCTCCAGAAGGTAGGCATAGAGGGAACTTTCCTCAACATAATAAAGGCCATATATGACAAACCCACAGCCAACATCGTCCTCAATGGTGAAAAACTGAAACCATCTTCACTAAGATCAGGAACAAGACAAGGTTGCCCACTCTCACCACTATTATTCAACATAGTTTTGGAAGTTTTAGCCACAGGTATCAGAGAAGAAAAAGAAATAAAAGGAATCCAAATCGGAAAAGAAGAAGTAAAGCTGTCACTGTTTGCAGATGACATGATACTATACATAAAGAATTCTAAAGATGTTACCAGAAAACTACTAGAGCTAATCAATGAATTCGGTAAAGTAGCAGGATACAAAATTAATGCACAGAAGTCTCTTGCATTCCTATACACTAATGATGAAAAGTCTGAAAGTGAAATTAAGAAAACACTCCCATTTACCATTGCACAAAAAGAATAAAATATCTAGGAATAAACCTACCTAAGGAGACAAAAGACCTGTATGCAGAAAATTATAAGACACTGATGAAAGAAATTAAAGATGATACAAATAGATGGAGAGGTATACCATGTTCTTGGATTGGAAGAATCAACATTGTGAAAATGACTATACTACCCAAAGTAATCTACAGATTCAATGCAATCCCTATCAAACTACCACTGGTATTTTCCACAGAACTAGAACAAAAAATTTCACAATTTGTATGGACACACAAAAGACCCCGAATAGCCAAAGCAATCTTGAGAAGGAAAAACGGAGCTGGAGGAATCAGGCTCCCTGACTTCAGACTATACTACAAAGCCACAGTAATCAAGACAGTATGGTACTTGCACAAAAACAGAAATATAGATCAATGGAACAGGATAGAAAGCCCAGAGATAAATCCACGCACATATGGTCACCTTATCTTTGATAAAGGAGGCAAGAATATACAGTGGAGAAAAGACAGCCTCTTCAATAAGTGGTGCTGGGAAAACTGGACAGCTACATATAAAAGTATGAAATTAGAACACTCCCTAACACCATACATAAAAATAAACTCCAAATGGATTAAAGACCTAAACGTAAGGCCAGACACTATAAAACTCTTAGAGGAAAACATAGGCAGAACACTCTATGATGTAAATCACAGCAAGATCCTTTTTGACCCACCTCCTAGAGAAGTGGAAATAAAGACACAAATAAACAAATGGGACCTAATGAAACTTAAAATCTTTTGCACAGCAAAGGAAACCATAAACAAGACGAAAAGACAACCCTCAGAATGGGAGAAAATATTTGCAAATGAAGCAACTGACAAAGTATTGATCTCCAAAATTTACAAGCAACTCATGCAGCTCAATATCAAAAAAACAAACAACCCAATCCAAAAATGGGCAGAAGACCTAAACGGACATTTCTCCAAAGAAGATATACACATTGCCAACAAACACATGAAAGAATGCTCAACATCATTAATCATTAGAGAAATGCAAATCAAAACTAAAATGAGATATCATCTCACACTGGTCAGAATGGCCATCATCAAAAAATCTACAAACAATAAATGCTGGAGAGGGTGTGGAGGAAAGGGAACACTCTTGCACTGTTGGTGGGAATGTAAATTGATACAGCAGCTATGGAGAACAGTATGGAGGGTCCTTAAAGAACTAAAAATAGAACTACCATACGATCCAGCAATCCCGCTACTGGGCATATACCCTGAGAAAAACATAATTCAAAAAGAGTCATGTACCAAAATGTTCATTGCAGCTCTATTTACAATAGCCAGGAAATGGAAGCAACCTAAGTGTCCATCGACAGATGAATGGATAAAGAAGATGTGGCACATATATATAATGGAATATTACTCAGCCATAAAAAGAAACGAAATTGAGTTATTTGTAGTGAGGTGGATGGACCTAGAGTCTGTCATACAGAGTGAAGTAAGTGAGAAAGAGAAAAACAAATACTGTATGCTAACACATATATATGGAACCTAAGAAAAAAAAATGGTCATGAAGAACTTAGGGGCAAGACGGGAATAAAGACACAGACCTACTAGAGAATGGACTTGAGGATATGGGGAGGGGGAAGGGTAAGCTGTGACAAAGTGAGAGAGTGGCATGGACATATATACACTATCAAATGTAAAATAGATAGCTAGTGGGAAGCAGCCGCATAGCACAGGGAGATCAGCTCGGTGTTTTGTGACCACATAGAGGGGTGGGATAGGGAGGGTGGGAGAGAGGGAGACGCAAGAGGGAAGGGATATGGGAACATATGTATATGTATAACGGATTCACTTTGTTATAAAGTAGAAACTAACACACCATTGTAAAGCAATTCTACTCCAATAAAGATGTTAAAAAAAAAAAAAGAAAGAAAAGCTTGGGGAAAAAAAAAAAAGAGTTTAGTGAAAGAGTGCTTACCAATGTGCAATCAGGGTCAAAACAACAACAGCAGGGGATGACGGAGCAGCAGGGTTCAAGCCAAAACCGCCAGCCCCAGACCTGCATCGCCTCTGCCCAGGCTGAGGAGACTGGCCCCACTACCTTCCCTCGTCTCCTATCCACTAACCCGGGGAAACCAATGCACCTGACATGGCTGAGCCCATCCTAGAAATCAGCCCCAGGCTCAGGGCAGGGGAGCATGGGGAGAGTGGATGTGGGAGGGAAGACCCAGAATCTCTAGTTCATCTCGTCAGCATAACTAGTGACCACTGACCCACATCGGGGATTCAGTTTATTTCCAGACACCAGTGACCCAGAACTCAGATGCCATTCAGACTTTGTCCTCCCAAGAGCCAACTTTTCAAAGTGGAGGATAGCCTTGTTCAGTTCTGCCTGTCATTACCTTTCTCTGTTAAAGCTGCATTTGTACCATACCTTTAATGTTTTACTGAATTTTCCATTATTCATTTAGCAAAATGAAAATGATTGTACTATAAAGAATGATACTACAGATACAGAGCATAAGGCTTATAATTTTATATTATTGAAATGAAAATGGAAATCATTAGATGTGCTCATTAGAAGCCAATTTTAGGTTTCAAACAAAAGGGCAGTGCGAAGGAAAAGAATAAAATTAAATAATTTGTATGAGATGCACAAAACTAATGCCAATAATATGTGTCTAAAAGGAAAGATGTAATTAGAGATTCTAGAATAACTAGGGGTTTTCGGCAAACAAATTTCCTTCCCACTATCATTTAACCTTTATAAATTTTTTCCAAGAAAACATTTCCTATGATATTCAGTAAGGGTGTAGCCTCTTATTTTGAGGAACTTTCATAATTATTGACTTTTCAGAGTTCTTTTGCAACGGGCACGTACACCTAGACCAGCACTGTTCAGAGAACCGGCTGCAGTGATGGGAATGTCCCACATCTCTGCTGCCCCGTGTGGTCACCAGGAGCTGCACACGGCCATTGAGCAGCGGAAGTGTGACTAGTGCAAATGAGGTACTGAATCCTTAATATTACTTCATTTTTATTAATTTATATTTAAATAGCCACCTGTGGCTGGTGGCTGCCATATTGGACAGTGGAAGAATCGATGCATTTGGGGACTTTACCCTACACACACGTGGGTATTAAATATTCTACTTTACACATATGAACACACACATTCAGATAGTCCGATGAGACAGAAAACTGGGGCCTAATTACTGATACCTGTAGATACCACTCACCTCTAAAGTTATAATCATTCAACAACTGATTATTGAGCCCAAATACATGCCCAGCACCAGGATGAAGGGCTAAGTAGATGAACACAGTTCCTGATCCTGACGTTGCCTCTTACCTGACAACATGAGCAGGTGTTTATTTGGGATTAGATACGAGAGAGCATAGTAAACAGTTCCACGCAACGTGGCAAGGGCTCTGATGGGAGAACTGAAGGCCACGGAAGCAAGGCAGGAGGCCCCGCCTTGTCCAGGGAGAGCGGAGATTTTTGTATGTGATGCCGGGTGAGCACACACCCAGCTGCCAGGACGGTCCTGGTGACACCTGTTATAGCAGCACAATTAACACCCTTGTGCATTTCCACTCGCAGACTATACGCTACACTTTGGACTATAAATTACACGGTCAGCCCAGAGAGGCCAGTGGGACGTCTTTCTTCCCCTGGAAAAGGGCAGGCTTCCGAAGGGCCTGGAAAAGTTCTTACACTTCTTTATATTCTGTGCAACAGCTGGTGCAGCTTTGGGGTATAAGTAGTCATAACTATATAGGTGATTTTACAATAATCAATGTAGTGCCTCTATGGGCCAGGTAATCACATCGTCACTTCCACACCTATGTCATGGAGCATCACCGCCTTTTAAAGGTGAGGGTTGGGGGGCAGAGAGGTGAAGCACTTGCTCGAGTTCAGCCAGGTGGTACCCGGCACCGCTGGACCCCATCCTAGCATCTCACACTGCCTCTCACGTCCGTTTCCCCCACGGCAGCCCTGAAGGTCTCTGCCTGTCTGTCAGACGTTTACCCACCTGTCACCTCTGTGGAATTTTGGACACAGGAGAGTCTAGAGGTTCCGGGGGGTCATCAATCTTTTCTGCCCACATCACGGCTCTCCCAACGGCCTTGTTCCTCAGGACAGGGTGTTCGCATCCTGGTTCACAATCAGGAGCCTCCTTTGGGGTTATTTCACGTTCCTTGCCATGCGCCTGGGAAAAGCCCAGGAAACCCTGGGGGTCTCCCCACTCCAGACACTAGACAGAGTGACTCACACGGACCCCTCTGCCTTCCGTCTCCCACCCCCACCCCCAGGGCCCCTGAGCGCCCCCAGGAGTATTTCCATCCTGGTCTTATAAGGTTGTTCTCATTCTTATACCCCCACTGGTGTTTAGAGGTCTTTCCATGATATGCTGTATTTGTTTTTTAAAAAGATTGTATTTAACTTTAAATCTAATGTAAATTTAAATAGCCATATCGGGTAGGGGCTACCATACTGGGCAGTGAAGATTTAGCCCATCTCCCTAGCTGTGATGTTCACACTTGTCCTAAGAAAATCTCATACATTTTCATGGAAAGAAGTTAGCAGTTAACAAGTTAATCTTACTCTAGCACTGTGCTGAGTGCTGTCTAGAGGTTATCTCATTGAGTCTTCATGATAAAGAAGGTGAGGTTTGCTAAGAACACCCAGCTCGTTAGGGGCAGAGGAAGGATTTGAACCACACGTGTTGATTTTTAAAAGCTAGGCTCTCTCGTTCCGTTTTCCCGGAGCTGGAGTATCGAGCAGCCTTTAAGAGAGACACTGTAAGTGTAGCTTTAGGGTCAGGCAGATCTTGGTTCAAGTTCCAGCTCAACAAATAGCTTGCCTGTGGCCTTGGAGCACTTGGGTTAGTTACTTAACCTCTCTTTCATCTGCAAAGTGGAGATAATAATAGTAGCTTCATTACCTATTATATATGTGATATAACATTCTGTATTTCATGGTATAATATCATATGTGCAGAACGCAGTAACAATTAATATTATTGTTAGTTGTACGTAAAAATTCATTTCAAATCATTCTTTTTTTTTAAAATAAATAAATTTATTTATTTATTTAGTTATGGCTGCATTGGTCTTCATTGCTGCGCGCAGGCTTTCTCTAGTTGCAGTGCGCTGGGGCTACTCTTCGTTGCGGTGCACGGGCTTCCCATTGCTGTGGCTTCTCTTGTTGCGGAGCATGGGCTCTAGGTGCGCAGGCTTCAGTAGTTGTGGCTCACGGGCTCTAGAGCGCAGGCTCAGTAGTGTGTGCACGGGCTTAGTTGCTCCGTGGCATGTGGGATCTTCCCGGACCAGGGCTCGAACCCGTGTCCCTTGCATTAGCAGGTGGATTCTTAACCACTGTGCCACGAGGGAAGCCCTCAAATCATTCTCTAAGTTAGTCACTAAAGCAGAATCCCAAAGACCTCTACCCAGGCACATGTTCTTAGACTTCTTTGAGATAATAATTAAGATGAAAGCATAAAACGATATCTCTTATTTTTTAAATCTCAGACAAGGGGGAAAATAAAACCTCTTATTCAGTCTAACATTTTTTTTTCAGTTATTTTAAGTGGATGATTTAGGGATTGTTTGGTTTTGCCTGCCGTGTCATGAGCAAAGAGGGTAAGAAGATTTCAACAACTATCTGAAACAGGCAAACATCCTCCTGTGTGCCAGCCCCTGGCCCGTCCCGAGGAGATAGTCTGTCTCTCAGAGCAGGAGGTCATCGGAGCCATGGCGGTCGCCAGGGTCCACTTAAAACTATGTGACCTCAAAGTCCTGAATCGCTCCCAGTTTTCCAGTTCTTTCCCAGTGGAGAAATCCTGAAGGGAAGGGAAAATATCATACTTTAAAGATGAGTCTTTCAAACCCTTTGCCCTGAGAGCCACAGATGCAAGCACATAATTTAAAAAAAATATTTGGCACCGTGTTGACAGTCTGTCAAATATCAGATGGTACCAATATTTTATATTGATTGTATTATTTTTTCCAGAGGAGTGTATCACAGTTAGCCAGGTACACATTCATTATGGTATAATGGTATAAATTAATCTTGTCGACTACGATATTAAATTCTAAAGAACTGCTGACTGCTTCTTCGGGAAGCCAGGAATGTTTCTCATAGGAAGGTTTTCTAAACTCAAGACAGATTTTTCACGGTTCACATGTCAGGCAATTACGTTCACGGGGAAAGAATCAAACAGCCGGTGATGCCTTTAGGCTGCCAGACAGCGTTTATAACCTGATGCAACTGTGGGGACAGGGGGACACTGGCGAGGGTGGCCAGGGGGCAGGTCCGAGCTGTGCGGTCCGAAAACCCAAATTTCTCCTTTGTCAGTTTCAGAGTGATTGGCTGACTCATGTGGGAAATCCAGTTTCTCCCAGAACCGCAAAGATTTCAAAGATCTGATTGATTCAGAGCAAAGCAATGCTCTGCAGCCTCGCTAGAGATAAGGCTTAACTTTGTGGAACACGTATGATAAGGTGGGCAATGAATGGAGTCCATGTTTCACATTACAAGTAGAGTCACGGGTAGTGGTGGGAGGAGGGGCCGAGCAGGGCCGAGCCTCGGATGCTTGGGAAGGAGGCTAATGGCCCTTTCATTCCCCCCATAGCGTCCACGCAGGGCAGGTGACAGTGGAGGGGGGGGTCAGGTGGGACCAGGTGCCGTGTCTGGTGCTCTTAGACCCGATTCCTGCTTCACCTGCTGAGCACCTTTCTGAGTGGAGACGTTTGTCTTCTCTGTACAGCGAAATCAACATCTGAATTTAAAACCAGTGTTGGTGCAGTTCTGATTCAGCTGCTAGGGTTCCTCCTGAAGCCTGAACCCTGGAAGAGTAAATGGTCTGTGGCCACGACAAAATGACAAGTGGCAAAGAAAGATCTATTCCTAACCCAACAAAGAGTGGTCCGAGCAGCGGAGGACATTTTGCTGATGGCACTTAAATGTAACACATTTCAACCTGAAAAGTTTTTCAACTTACTGCCGAGAATGGGTCCAGTCATTTCCCAGAAAGGCTAGAAAAACAGGAATTTAGGAAAACGAACAGCATTTGTCTTGTCAAGATGGATCGTCAGCTGGGGCCGGGCCTTTGGTAACAGATCAGTACAATGTACGGGGAGTCAGTTTCTCAGAGCAGAACTGGTCAAGCACTTTCAAGCTGTAGCCAAAGGTAGGATCTGCCAACTCTCATTACTGCTGGGACTTTGCTGTTGGAGGGGAGCTTCCAGAACTACTGCCCTGTTAAAAGGCGAAGGTGTTCCTAGTGATGGGGAGGGAGACAGCACTGAGGAGAGAAACCAGAAAATGACAGGGGACCCCTTGGTGGTACGTAATGAAACCCTCATCTCCTGAAGCCGAAGGACAGACAGGGAAGCACCAAGGCCAAGGCTTCGTCGTAGGAATAGCAGACCTTCCGATGGTGAGCTCTCAGCCCGGCAGGTCCCTGTCGTGGTAGCCGACCTCCAGGAGTGAAGAAGGGTAGTGAGACCTGGAGTGGGAAATGTCTGGTGGATGCAGTCAAGAATTTTGAGTTCCGGATTCTCTTGAACACTTAGGCCTGCAGAAGTGACCCACTTCTCATTGGAAGATTGCCCCCCGCCTCATTTGAGGATCATACAGGGGCCGCGGATGAGGCAGTTTCCTTCTGAGACAAGGCTTGCCCCCCACTCAGGATCAGGCCCCACCTTGTCCCAGCAACCAGACCGACAGCAAAGGTCAAATCCTAGAACACCCAGCAGGCATGTGCTGAGCCTGCTAAGGAAACAGAAGGGTGAACATCAAGCGGCTGCATCCTGAAATGCCCTTCATGACTCCACACTAAAAACTAGACCTTACCCTTCTCCACGTGTGATGTACGTGGAGCCTTCCTGCTCTTTTCATGCTGAAAATGGAACGTATGTTATATTTTCCATCTAACCTGCCCCTCCCCCCAAAAAATAACAAACTAATAAATTTTGTAAGAAATTATAACAGATCGGAACATATGACAAATTTCTTTGGTATTGCTCCGTTTAGTAGCCAGTGAATAGAATTTATGGAAAGGAGTTTTGGAATACTCGGAAGCAAATTTCCACAAAATAGAAGTAGAAAACTGTTTCTTTATTTTAAAGTATGACCCTGAATTACTAAAGGGTACATTCTTTACTTCGAAGTTATAAAATAAACAATCTCTTGGTTCACTCAGAACCAGAAGCCAATATACAGAAGCAAATCACTAAAAATGAATGTACTTGTACATATTTAAAGCTCTTCAAAATATTTCAAGCTGTGAAAGTATTGTTAACGAACAGCATTGAAACAGGCCCTAGCCTGCCTGAGATTGGGTCTAGCATCACAAATTGTTTAAACTGTTTGAAATAGAAGAGCTTTAGGTAGGAAACAAAAAAATATAAGCATATTAATTGCACAACACTACTTTTGTTCAATCGAAATGTCATATGTGGACACAGTATTTGGCTAAAAATTAAATTTTCCTTATATTCAATGTTTGGAAATTTGGGGAAGGTCAGGGTTAAAAAGTCTTCTCCTACTAGCTGCCAGACAAAATTGAAGAAACTTAACCGTTGTCCCTGACAGATTTTATCTATTTGAGAAATAATAATTGTAGCTCTAATAAACTTGTTCTTCTATTTTTAGCAGTCTACCCATTTTACCATCTCAGTAAAACCCTTTTTTTTTTTAAAGAGTCATTCCAGGCATATGTGTACATTTTTATTAGGAGATCTCTAAACAACACCAAGAAAAATTAATTCACTGTATGCATATTATTATGCATAAATATTAAAAGCAATTCCCCAAATAAGGAAATACTGAGTACTCTGCTATTAAAATGAACCAATTGCCCACAATTAATCTAGGGTATTTTTTGTTCTTATAAACGTTTTTCTAATGTTAACAGAGAGCTGAGAGAACTTAAAAATGCCTTTATTCAGTCTCAAGAGGAATTTCATTTTCCTTTACTGAAATGCTGTCATTCATATTCAATAAAATGCTGACTTCTTTATTTTTATAAGCTTATCACACGAAATGTCAGATTTAATACATTGTGATTGCAGGATATCAGGAGGGTGGGTGATTAGGCAAAGAACTCAGAACTTTCTCTAAAATTAGTGCACATAACTCGTCTTAAAAACTTCCTTCTTCGGAGGACTTCTACTTTCAGCCAAGAACCAGATTCATTCTCCTACCTGAAACAACTAAAAACCAAGATAAAGTATATGAAACAATGGTTTTTATCTATCAGACACCAGGCAGCACAGCCCTGATCCCTGAGAAATGCGAAACGAATGAGGTGACCCCACTTCTGCCCTGACCGACCACCTCGAGAGAGTTTGGGACTGCAGTAACCCAGAATCGCTCAGCAATCTCTTTGATTTGGGGGGATGGAGCCGGGACCTGGGGAGGCCCTGGCAGGCAGAGGACAGGAGAGAGCACCCTGGGGGGTTCTCAGCTGAGTACTGGTCAGTCGTGAAACCCACACGCAGGGAAGCAGCCCCCAGAGGGAGGAGAGGGAACACATCCTGACTCTCAGGGGTAGGAGAAGCTCACTTTTCCTGCCAGTCAGGGAGTAAAACCTCACAAAGCCTGGGGCATCAGGGAGAATACTCAGAAGGGTATTTGGCTCACAAAGCTTGAAACTGAAACTTGAAAAGATCAAATTGTATGCAGAACAAAGCTCAAGAATACTTCTAGGAATACAAAATATTCCGAGAAGTAGCACCCATGAGGTAAGTTTCACAATACCTGGCATCCCGGTGAAATCTCACCAGGCATGCAAGGAAGCAGGAGAATGCATCCATATAGGTCAGTCCATTCATGCGAACAGACCAAGAAATGACGTAAATGATAGAACTAACAGGCAAAGACGTTAAAATGTTCTTGTATCTATATTCCCTACATTGAAAAGGTAGAGGAAATGTTAAGTAGAGATACAGACGATATAAAATAGTCCCAATTGAAATTCTAGGTAAAATAATACAATACCTGAGATGAAAAGTACACTGAATGGTTAGACACCATGGAAGAAAAGACATCAAAATAACAACTGTCCAAAACGATGAAACACAGAAAAAATACTGCGGATAAATAGAGCAGCTGTGAGCTGTGGACCAACTTCAAGTGTCCTAATACATGTGTAATTCCAGTCCCTTTAGAAGAGGGCACAGAAAAAAATATTTGAAAAAATAATGTCTTAAAATTTTCCTGATTTCATGAAAACTGTAAACCCACAGATCCAAAAGCTCAGTGAAACTCAAGCATAAGGAACATGATGAAAATTAGACCAAGACACACTATAATCAAATGGCTTAAAACCAGTGACTTAAAAAAGGACTTCTTCAGGTTTTTAAAATTTATATTTACATTACAACCGTGTTGCCTTGGCGCTAACATCTTTACCTAAATACCTTATAAATTCTGTATATGTGAAATAAAGACTGTTAATATCCTTTTATATAGCAACTATTAATTTATAAATTTAGGGGAGGGAGAGGCTGAAAAAGAAACTTGAACTAGATTATCATCAATTTATCATCAAGCTATTCATTTGGGCCAGGCCTACATAAATCTGCATCTGAATCCCATCGCTGTTTGCTGGTGATTTTTTGTGGGTTGGGATTTTGGTTTTGCTTATGGTTTGTTGATTTTAAAGAAAATAAAAAAACAGAGGAGCAATGTGGATGTTTATTTTACACAAGTAAAATCAAAATGAAAAATTGAGGGTGATTGATGAATTTAGAGAAAAAAAATCCAAGTAGTAAAGAGACAGGAATTCACAAGGTGACTTACAAACTGAGGTCTGCCCAGATACTAGGGAATGGTTTCTGATGATACCAATTTACTCATAAATCTGCGTAACTATTTCTGACATTATGTGGTTAAATAGGAAAAGGACAGAATGCAGCTAATGTGAAAACTGTAACAATTATAGCAATAATTGAATGCATCCTGTATGGCAAATTCTTTTTATACATTATCGTGTTAAATCCTTAATTACAAACATGTCATGTATGAGTTACGAGTTACTAGTTAACAGTCCTGTTATTACAGAAGTAAAGACTGAGGTTTTGAGAAGTGACCATATGTGCCACAATTTAAGCCACACAGAGTATGAAGTAACATCAAACACAAGGCACCCGACAAGGAAGGCGGTGCCCATCTTCCCAATGAGAAGATGTAAACCTCACAAGACTGGCTCATTTCCATCTTTCAGGATGCATTCCTGAAGGTCCCAAGTCCACAGAGAGTCTCCCTGACAAGCTTATATGGTTGGTACCTCCCCATTACCCACAAGGAATTTTTTTCAGAGTTCTCCATAATTTGAAATTATTTCTGTATATGTTCATTTGCTTATTGTCTCCTTAGGCTTAAGCCTGATGAGGAAAGAGACAGTGCTTTCTTTATTTACCACTCACCACTGTACACCAGTACTGCTGCTGCTACTGTGACAACAATAACAATACTACAGCACTAGACTGAGTACCACATAAGTACTGCTGTATTTACACAGTCCAGAAAAAAAGATGAAGGATGGAGATGAAGTGGAACATGTTCATTTTTGTCACTTTGATGAAAACAGTAATAAATTGTCATAATACATTTATTGTGACAAGAAGAGCAAGACAATGTAAATTTAAAACAACTTCAATTACCATTCAAGCATGATCTTTAGCAGTCTTTCCATTAGAAATAGATTATTTCAATAGAAATGGTCACTTGCATTAGAAGTAGCCAGTTTCTGAACTTATCTAGGAAACAGAAAGACTCACAGACGTAGGGAACAGACTTGTGGTTGCCAAGGGTGAGGTTAGGGGAGGGATGGACTTGGAGTTTGGGATTAACAGAACTATTATATGTAGAATGGATAAACAACGTCCTATTGTACAATACAGGGAACTATATTCAATATCCTGTGATAAACCATAATGGAAAAGAATATGAAAAAGAATATATATATGTATAACTGAATCGCTTTGCTGAACAGCAGAAATTAACACAACATTGTAAATCAACTATATTTGAATAAAATTAAAAAAAAAAAAAAGTAGCTGTTTTCAATACGTGAAGCTCTGTTTTTTGTCCAAGGAAACCTTATTGGCTAACCAATGCTGCATAAGGGATGTGACTAAATAAACATCCACTTCATGTTTTCTAAGAAGCCTGTGCAGTGTTTTGAAAGTAATTAAAATTCTTGTGGCTTTTGGATATTTGATATCATCAAGCCAATGATCTCCTCACCCTTATTTTCCTAATTCTCCCATTCCGATCATCATTCTGGTCACCAACTGCCTTATGGTTCCATTTAATGAAGTGCAGGGCTCCAGAAGTATTTAACTTAAAACATATGGAATGCACACGCCCAGAAGCAATTAAATCAATGAGAAATTCAGAATGCACTCCACTCCCTATACCTCGGAGCTCCAAAAATGTAAATTAGTCACACCCATCTAAGGCAAACTGGATGCTTGGAATGGGACATTTTTAGAAAAACCATCACAGAAGAGTTTCCTTAAAGTAACAGATTTGTGCAAAGAAAATGAACAGTATAAATAGCTTTTTCCTTTCTAAAGCACAGTAAATTAGGAGTATTAACCCTAGTTTTCCAAAAGAGATGGAATACACTCAGTAAATTCCTTCTACAATTCTACCAAAAGCCATTACTGCTTCTGTACTTTAAATGATAGCTTCTTAACCCAAAAGAATTTTATTCCTTAACATCTAACTTACTTTAGATAAAATAGAACACTGAGGAAAATATTGTGATTTTATTTTTTATCACCCGAGCCTAGTTTTGAATCTTTGCTCTCTTGGAAACTTAAGGTGAGTTTCATTTATAGGATTTTTAATGATATTAAAGCAAATGAAAGACCTTCAGTGAATGTGGGATCTTTTCAAGACCCATGATGGCCATCTTATTACCTGGATCACTCGGTTAAAATCCTGCCCGGTCTGTTTGTTTCTGTCCCACCTGGAATCTCAACTCAGGCCATCTGAGATGTTCACCTTCCCTGATCGTTTGCTGCCTAGATCCTTAAACAAAACACCTCGGTAGGGAGTGTTTCCTTGCTCCCCTCCAAACCAAGTTAACCCCTCTGGCAAAGAAGCTGTGAATCCTCACTGCCTGCCTCACCCTGTCCTGGAAGAACCTCTGAGACCAATGGTCTGGAGGGAGGTGGGAGGGGAGGGGCGGCAGCCCCTGGCCAGGACGCCACAGGATCTCACTGTTCTCACCAAAGTTTCAGTTGTTTTTCTTGAATAAAGCTTCTCAATTGTTGTTTGCCTTGGTCATTTTCTAGAGTCCTGCAATGATTGTCCATTTTTATCATTTCTTTTGGGGGAGAAAGTCTGCCATGCTCTCCACTCCACCATCCTGGAGGTTCAATGTCCACCTTCGTAGTTTTCAGCCACTGAGATTTGGGGATTGTTTGCTACCCAGCCTGTCCTGACTGATACAGCAGGTACTGCCTCTCTCCTTCCCTCACTCCCTTTCTCTCATTCAAGTAAGTCACAGATGTTTAAAACATTCAAAATTTAATTCCCACTTCTAGTTTCGCCAACATGTAAAGAGCTTGGGGGTCGTTACTCCCTTTCTCACCAAAAGGAAAAAGATGAACACGCTAAAAATCAATAAATTTCCGTAGACCCATCATGCAAGTGAGGTCACAGGGCAAACATCCACCAACATCTGGAGAGACAATCAAATACAAGAACCACAGCCATGTTCAGATTACCTAAAGCAGAAGCTTCTGAACCAATCACTGGTACAGAACAATTACAATTTTATAGTTTTTGCACCATATACTTTTACACTAAGAGCCACAGTTATTTTATCTCCCCAGCAAACCACTCATCTTCTCAATATATAATTATCCTCATTAACCCTGATCAATTCTGCCTTAAATATATTTCATTTTGTATGTTGTTATTGCCAGGATCAAGCGGCGTGACCTAGGAAAATGGTACTTCTCGCGGATGGGACAGGATCACATTTGTTTTCCTTCAGTGGACGCCATGTGAAAATAGTATAAACCTCATGGGTGAAGAGGGAATTCTGTGGGATGAGAAACAAAGGCAGTTTTTATATGGTTCAGTCCTCTGTGGAATCGCTGTGCTTTCCGTCTCTGGTCTGGCTGGTGCACTTGTGGCTCTGAGTCATCCTCTTTGAAGCGACCTTGGGGGGCGGCTGGCAATTCACGTTACCTGACATTTTTCCTTCTCTTCTTCATACCTGTGTTACTTTCAGCTCAGGAACGTTTCGTGCAGGACGAGTTCTCTCCATCGTCTCTCCCTTGAGGTGGCCTTACCCCTTGTTTTGCTTCTCTGGCCGTGGCCTTGGCAGGGGAAGCCTGCTCCTTTGATGGTGCTTCTATTTTTAAGGCCGACAGCATTCACTGAGATTCGCCCACACAGAGCTCCCCGGAGGCACAGAAAGCCCTGCTATTCATATTTATTTGGGTGGAATTAGAATAAAAATAAAATTGGATGGCGAGCAAAATAGACCTCAATCGTGGCGGCGATGAGAATGATTAAAAATTGTTATGAAATCCTATTGCCTACATCTTGGTTTTCACTTTTAAAAGATAAGCTAAAAGGCTACACTCGGACCAACAGTGCCCCCTCCTATTTTGTGAAGCACCCTTGGTCTATTTTATGTGTTAAAGAAAAAAAGCTGTTAAATTCTGTGAAATCTGCCCTCCTAACATCGTTGGCTGTGCCACCTTTTGGTGTCTCTGGATGTAATCAGAGGAATGTCAACACCTTCCTGGCCATCTGCTTCCTGGATGTTTCTTCTTTTGTAAGAGGTTCCCCCCAAATGAGGTATTTGATTCCTCACGTCTACTCCACGGTCTCCCAGTTCTCTTCACAAACTGATAAATCTTCCTGCTAAATTTAATAGATTGTGGGGGGGGGGGGGAAACATTCTTGTGGATCAATTCCTTTTTTGTTTGTTTTTATTGTGGTAAAATACACATGACGTAAATTTACCATCTTAACCATTATTAAACGTACAGTTCAGTGGTACTAGGTGCATCACATCATTGTGTAACCATCACCACCATCCATCTCCAGAACTCTTCTCATCTTGCAAGATGAAATTCTGTCCCCATTAAACACTATCTCCTCACTTCCCCCTCCCCCAGCCCCTGGTAGCCGCCGTTCTACTTTCCTTCTCTGTGAGTTTGACTCATATAAGGTGACTCATAGAAGTGGAATCATACAGTATTTGTCTTTTTGACGGTGGTTTATTTCACTTAACCTAATGTCTCCAAGGTTCATCCATGTGGTAGCGTGTGTCAGAATGTCCTTCTTTTTATGGCTGAATAGTACTGTATGTATAGACCACATTTTGTTTATCTATCATCTGTTAATGGACACTGGGGTTGCTTCCATTTTAGCTACTAGATCAATTGATTCCTGTTAAAACAAATGAAGTAACACACAAAAACAAAAACTTCAAGCAATACAATAAAGTAAAAAAAGGAAGGTAAAGCCACCTCACTTTTCTGGAGCACAGAAGAAACCATTCTTATCATTTTCATGAATGGCCACCAGCCATTTTTCTCTCTTCTTATATACACATATATGGATAGAGACTGGATAAACAGGTTTACATAAATGAGTTTGTACTAGATGTGCTGTAACTGAATAATATGCCTTCACCATGTTTCCATGTTAAAATTACTATTTACATTATCATCTTCATGGTTGGATCATATTCCATTAAGTTATCATGCAGTAATTTATTTAACCCATTCCCTATAAATGGAAATGCGGTGTGATCTTTATTCACATAGTGTAAACAAGGCAGAGATGACAGTACTGGGGCAAATTCCCTGATGTGGGATTTGCGCTCAAAGGAAAAAACACTAGCAAAAAGATTCAAATGTTCAGTAGTTTTCTTTTATCTTAAAAGCAAATTGCACAGGAGAAAAGTATCTATTTTCATGTGTATCAGCAAGATTAACAATCTGCTAATATGCTTATTGGCCGTTTGTAATTCTTTTATGAATTGACTATGTACATCCTTTGCATATTCTGTTTTTTTAAAAAACCCTCTTTGTCTTTATAATAATACTTACAGGGCTTCCCTGGTGGCGCGCAGTGGTTGAGAATCTGCCTGCTAATGCAGGGGACACGGGTTCGAGCCCTGGTCTGGGAAGATCCCACATGCCGCGGAGCAACTAGGCCCGTGAGCCACAACTACTGAGCCTGCGCGTCTGGAGCTTGTGCTCCGCAACAAGAGAGGCCGCGATAGTGAGAGGCCCGCGCACCGCGATGAAGAGTGGCCCCCGCTTGCCGCAAATAGAGAAAGCCCTCGCACAGAAACGAAAGACCCAACACAGCCAAATATAAACAAACAAACAAATAAATAAATAAAACACTAGATGAAATTTTTTAAAAAATAATAATAATAATACTTACATGTCAATTTTGTTCAGACTATTTTCTCTTTTTTGGTTTTTCTTTCAGTTTCTGTAAAGTTTTTTTCACATAGAGAAGTTTTATTCTCTTGGAAGTAAATTTATTCATCTTTTTGTATGGTATCTGGTTTTTCTGACATTCCTGGAAAGGCTTTTATCACAATCATCCTCTCACTGGATATATCTCATACACACGTATACATGATCATAAATACTAATTAGCCATATTCTTTAGAAAATCTCATATTTCAATTTTTAAATATATAAAGCTTCTACATTTGGAGTTCATTTTTACATTAGAGTGAGGTGGAGATATACTTTAGTGTTTTCACAAATAAATAAACAGCCAGATTTCCCAATGCCATATATCAAATAATTTATTTCCCCTTACTGATTTAAAACATGTAGAAAAATGGTGCAGATGAACCTATTTGCAGGGCAGGAATAGAAATGCAGACATAGGGAACGGACGTGTGGACACAGCGGGGAAAGGGGAGGGTGGGACAAATTGAGAGATTAGGATTGACATAAACACACTACTATGTGTGAAATAGATAGCTAGTGGGAACCTGCTGTATCGTGCAGGGAGCTTGGTGCTCTGTGATGACCTAGATGGGTGGGATTGGCGGGGGGGGGGGGGGGGGGGAGGTCCAAGAGGGAGGGGATATATGTATACATATAGCAGATTCACTTCCTTGTACAGCAGAAACTAACACAACATTGTAAAGCAATTATACTCCAATTAAAACAAACAAAAAACCCTATCACGTTTATAACATACTGAAGCTCATATTTACCTCAGTTTTATTTCCGAATTCTCTAGGCCATCAAATTGAATATCTAATAGCTTACTGATAATACAGTGGAATGCTGTTATGCCCTGTGTCTTACCATTTTTCCTTTAGTTTCATAATTTTTAGGTTTTGTTTCATTTTTTTTAGATAAATTTATAATAATTATCAGAAACTTTCAAAAGAATCATTTTGGTATTGCTCTGAAATATATTAATTTCAGGAAAAATACTTTTTAATAAAATTACCTCTTTATACAGGAACCAGGTATATTACTCAATTTATTCCATTTTTCCTTTATTTTCTTCAGTAAGTTTTATCCTTTTATTCTATAGATACAAAAAATATTTGTATTAATTTTGTTCAGGGTATTCCATTATTTGGAGATTTCTGTTGTCAGTGGTGCATTTCCTTCTATTATAGTTTATTTATAATTCACTATTTCTGCTCAAATACGGTTTTAATATATTAATTATAACTAACATTCTTACCAAATGCATCTCTAAAGATATTTAGTTCACTCTCTTGAGTTTTTCAATGACACTTATATCATTTCTACATTATGCCCATATCATATATATTGTGCTCTCTCTAACTGTATAGTCTAATACTTCCAGGACAATATGGAAAAATAGTGGTAACAGTAAAACAATGTTCCTTTCCTCACTTTAATAGGAATGTTTCTGCCCTTCCACTATGAAACATGAAGTTGGTTATGAATATATATATTGATCCCAGTAAGTTATCCACCTACTTTACTAAAGGTGTTTATTTTTTAGGTTAGAAATCATTGTGGAACTTTCGTCAAATGTTACTTTGGAAACTACAGAGACAACCAGACAGTGTCTCCTCTTTAGAACTAATATACTGCGAATTATTTCAGTCATTCCTAATTATGAACCATCTTATATATCTCAGAATAACTACTTAATCTTTATATTTTTAATTAGTTGTTTAAAAACTCACAAGATTTTATCAAAGTTTTAAGAATAGTACAATAAATTTTTCTGTGTTCTTCGCCCGAATTTATTTACTCTTAACCGCTTGCTATTTTTGTTCTCCCATCCCTTATATGTTTATATTTACTAAAATATTTGGTTGAATATTGCAGATATGATTAATCTATTCTGCTAAATACTTCAATGTGTGTGTACTAAAAACGAGAACATTCTCCTATATAACCATGGACACACAATGATCAAATTTAAGAGATTGTTAACATTGACACCTTAACTAACTGTCTATATTAAAATGTTGCCAATCTTCCCCATAATGTTCTTTATAGCTGTTATTTTTCTGATCCAGGATCCAATCATGCATTAAATTAGTTATCTTGTCTCTTTAGCACTTCTTAATATGGAGAAGTTCCTCAGGATTTATTTTTCTTTCATGACATTGAAATCCTGAAAAACACAGGCCAGTAGCTTTATAGAATGTCCCTCAAATTGAATTCTTCTTGTGTCCCAAAGATTAGGTTCAGCTTATGCATTCTGGGCAGGAATTCATAGAAATGATATGTCCTCAGTCATCTCAGCAGCAGACATCTGGTGTGGGTCCATCTGTGCTTGGTCATGTGAGCTTTGATAACATGTCTGCCGAGTAAACTGACCATTTTTCTCCTTTGAAATTAGTAAGTAACCTGTGGAGGTAGGAGGTATCCAGGATTGTATAATATCTTTTTCCACATCTAAGTCTCACCGAGGAGTTTTAGAATCCCTTAATAATTTTTGCCTGAATCAGATATTACTATGCTGGCCGCAACATGGTATTTCAGACTCTACCATTTCTTTTTATATTTACTGGTTGGCATTTTATTATAAGGAAGAGCTGTGTCCTCTTCCTAGGCCCCTCCCTCCCACCCTTCATCCTCCCTCCCTCCCTCCATTCTTCCTTCCTTTCATCCTTCCTTCCTTCCTTCCATCCTTCCTTCCATTCTATGGACACATGAATTGTTTTTTCACCAATGAGCTATAGTCTATCACTATCTTTATTATGTATTCTTTCATTGTTCTGCCAGATTCTACTTTTTAATATTCTATTTATTTGTCATCAATATTTATAAGTGATACTGATCTACAGTTGTTATGTTGTGTGCTACCTTTATCTGGTTTTGGTACAGCTTTTATATAGGTGTTGTAAGAATAATCAGAAAGCTCTAGAACAGTTGAAATAACATAAAAATTTATGTTTCTTTTAAGTTTGGGAGAATCTCCTCATAACGTTTTTAAGATGTAGATCTTTTGGACCTCTGTCCCTCTCGCTCTCTCTCGCTCTTTCATCAGTTTTATGTTAGTTATACTTTCATTTTATCCTATATTTGATCTTTTTAGGATAGATTTCTGTCAAGGACTTTTTTATATTTAAGTTTCTCTATAACTGGTTATTTTCCTGTTCTTATTTCTATTTTGGCATTCTTACACTCTTCCCCTTACCCATCCCTTGATTTATTTATTTACTGGGTTTTATCTGATTAATGTTTATTTTTCTCTTGAAGGAATAGCCCTTTATATATACATCCATTCTGTTATTTTTCCTTTTTCTGACTTATTTTCACAACTTTATTAATTTTTTCCTCCTGCTTTTCCCAGGTTTATTTTCTGTTACTTTTTAACAACTTACGATTTATGATAAATTCTATTTTCCCCTGAGTATAGGTTTGGCAGTAAGTTGTGGATTTTTATTTGGAGTTTTCCCATTATTACTATTTTCTGAATGTTCTGCAACTTCAGGCTTTACTTCCTCTTTGATCCTAAAGTTACTTTCCAGACGTTTGTATAATATCAAAATGGGTGAGGTTTTATTACACTGTTTTCATAGTTGGTACTTACTTATAATATCATTGCATAGCCAGAAATACACAATGTTTACTCTGCCTTACTTACAATTTTATTTCTTTGTAATCTAATATATTGCTAGTTTTTATAAATGTTTCATGAACATTTGAATTGAAAATTCAGTGTCAGTTTATAAGGTATACATTCAGTGTATATTAGATCTATTTGGTAAGCCGTATTTTTTCCACACAAATATTCTATGTATGTACTTTTATATATTTGATCATCAAGGACTGAGAAAAGACAAACTGTCTCACTTGTGTGGGACTTTTTTTTTCAGGTATAACTTTTTTTTTTAATCAGTGAAAGAAACTGGGTCCTGAAAGCTAAAGTTATCTAAGCAGCAAGTCTGTGCATCCATCCTTTTGTTCTTGTTTTTTTTTTTGTTTAAATATGTTTAAACTATCACACTGCTGGCACACCTCATCAGCATAAAAGCTGCACCATCCGTCCTAATTGTAGCCAAGTTACCCCATCCCAGGGAAGAAACAAGAATCCTTCTCTGGAAGATAATTTGCACTGAAATCTAACCAAGTTTCATTATGTGGACTGCAATAAGATTATAAAAATATACAAAAATAACATTTAACCTCTGCCCATCACCTTAAGGAAATGGTTTGTATATGTAATTTTTAAAAGGTAGTATGTTTTACCCTCATCTGGTCCTCGATGAAGCATAATGAGTAGGAAAGGAAAGGAAAAGAATGTCACAGAGGGTTCTCTCTGTAATGGACACCATGCCTTCCCTACATTCAGAGAACTTCCTTATGGCTCAAGTTCACTCTATATACATGCCCTGCTTTATATTTTATGTAAATGTGCCTGTTGGTTCTCTGTCCAGTTTACTCAGAGCAAATCAGACCTAACAAACGAAGTGAAGTCCGGTCCAGACAAAACTGTGAGTTGACACACCCCATGCCTCTGGCCAGCCCTGCCCTGCCACCTCCTCCAGTCCTGGGTTGGGTTCTGTCCACCCCACGGCGCTTCTCTGCTCTGGACAGTGTGAACCGGCTGCAGGAACTCTTACCACCTGAGAAGTACCCATTTCATGCCTCCGGCAATGAATCTCGGTGCACAAACTGCAATCTCCATGACAACGTGAGGAATATATTTTGACTCCAAGTATTCCGTCGAGGTCCTCGGATCAGGCTGTCCCCAACACCTACACCTCTCCCCACAATGGTCCTCATACCAGGCCCCCAAAACGTGTCAGAAAAGTCTCACCATGTCTTTGATTTATATGTAAGCTCCAAGAGAAAATGCCTTTTCTGTACACACAGTGTGTGTGGTAACATTCACAGAGGCCGTGATGTGCCAGCACTGTCCAGGCTTGGTCACAAACCTTATCTTCAAGTCATAGCGGCTAACCTGGTCTAAACCCCAGTTCGTTGTTTTCACAAATGCTCACAAAATCCCTGCAGAGTTGATATCAAGAGTGAGTAGATCTGAAAAGTTCTCACCACAAGGAAAACAAAATGTGAGCATGCGTGGTGATGAATGTTAACTAGACTTGTTGTGGTGATCATTTCATAATATATGCAAAAATCGAATGGTTAGCTCGTACACATGAAATTAACATAATGTCATAGGTTAATTATATCTCATTTTCTTAAAAAAGATTTCCAGAAGTCACACAGATACTAGGCAGTGGTGGGAGGGATTTGATGCCAGTTCTGCCTAACTTCCCCCCAACAACTGTTTCTGAAGCCTTGGGGTGCACAGGAATCAGCCAGGGTGCTAGTTTAGCATGCACCTTCCAACACAACCATACAAAATCTATGGATGCAGCAAAAGCAGTTCTTAGAGGGAAGTTCATAGTGATACAGGCCTTCCTCAAAAAGCAAGAACAAGCTCAAATAAACAACCTAACCTACCTACTAAAAGAATCACAAGAAGAAGAACAAACAAAACCTAAAGTCAGCAGAAGGAAGGGCACAATAAAGATCAGAGAAGAAATAAATAAAATAGAGATTTAAAACACAGTAGAAAAAAATCAATAGAATGCACGTTCCCTGACACCCAACAGCCCCCAGTTCTGAATCTACCGGTCTGTGCTGGGGCCCAGGAATCTTGGTGTTTATCAAGCAGCTGATAAGCAGTGGGGTTAACAAGCCAGGCTGGGGCAGCCGCGCCCACGAGCTGGTTAGTCCTGCAGCGTAATTACCCCTGCTGGCTGCTCTCACTTGGTTACAAAAACCGCATCAAAAAAGGAGATTTTGATCTCTGATATGAGAGTCTAGTAAAAATACCTGCTTATTTTGTGTTTGCTAATGTCACTGGGTAAACATGCTGAAGAAAAATGAAGGATTTGTTCTGGTTCATTCCTGCTTTCAGTCGTGACAGCATCTAAGAAGGGTTTCGTTCAATCAACATAGGCTGTAATTTATGACTCATACTTGCAGGGATTTTTAAAATCATTCACACCCCAAAATCAAAGTGATTCAATATGGTTTTCCCCCTTCGTACTTCTAATGTCAAATATAAAGTGTTAGAAAAGGAGAGAGACAGACAGACAGAACAATAAAATAATAAAATGTTTTCTCCTGCCAGAAGGTAAATACTATCGCATCCAGGCTGCCCTCTCCCAGTCCCCCTTTTTCTGAAGATACTTTTGTTGAACACAGAGAGCTCTTTATTCTCTTTTAAGTTGTAACAGGAAGAATAACTTGGGTGACTGTTCGACCCTTACCGGTTGGGTTACTTTATTTGGTAGAAAAACACAAGCCCTGTATTCGAAAGCGAGGGGCACAGAGTGAGTGGTATGTAACACCCTTCAGGGAAAGACCACAAAGTCCAGCAGGGTGGGGACTGCGGGCCAGGCTTGTCAACAACCTGCAATCTCCCCCCACTTTCCCCCAAAGGCTCACTCTTCCTGACACTACAGAGCACAGTCCAAGCGCCCAGAGAAAATCGGGGAGGGCTCCGAACTGCCTCTTCACTGGGTATGGCTTGTCCACTACTCTGGTCATATGTGTGGGAGAAGTACTGTCATCAGAAAGTGAGGGACGCCTAGTAATTTGGGAGTCGGGAGTCAGAAGAGGCCACGCCTCTGGTCCAGGGGCCAGGAGGGTTTCAGATGACATGGTGGGAGCAGAGGTGGAGGGTCAGGTAGGAGAGTGGGCACTTGGTTTACAGTCCTGTTAAACACAAGTCAATGTGCCAGCTGTATGTATCTGGCATCTGTAAGTGTTTCTTTGAAGAAGAGTTTTTCACTAAATAATTTGGAAAACCAGTGATACTGGCCTTTTCATTCACAGGAAGAAAGTACAACAACTGCGCAGTCCACAAGGATCTCTGGTATCAAGAGGCAGCTTTAGATGGGTTTCCTGAGCCTCAGTCAGTTTTATTTCAGCTCTAGCCGTGGAAAGAGGCCACATGTATATAGAGACACATGATGGTTATGGGCTAACTCAGTGCGAGATTAAGCTCCGTGTGTCATAACAAAGACAGGTTTGACTTCTGTCCTCTTCATCCCCCAGGAATGTAGGAACCATCAAACCATATATTTTAGAGAAGTAAAAACCACAATTGCTATTTTAATTGATCCTCTGACCCAAATTACGTTTATCTGGAATATTTTCTTTATGATATGAAGCTGAGCATTTATTTAAGAAGTTATATAGTGTTGGTTTTTCAGTAATTCAGTGGAAGATTTAATTTCCCAAATTGCATGCATACCTGAGTTTTTTGAACCCTCTTGAATGAGTCTAAGTAAAGCATTCCAAAAATCACAACCCCTGTGTTAACTTAGGATCCTGTCTGACAGGAGAGACCGCCCTGGTGATTTTATGGGGACTCTGGGGGAGGGGGATGGTGCGGAGAGGAGCAGGAAGTTAACAGCAGTCAAGCTCCACTCGACCCACACACATACACATAACCACACACACACACACACACACACACACACACATAGACATGCATACACATACACACATTCACAGTCAGACACATATACATGCACACATACACACACACACTGAAATAAGGGTCCTGGACACTAATGTGTTTGCTTCCTGGTAGTGTTTTTGTTTTTGTTTTTGTTTTGCTGCTTTGGGTCTTCATTGCTGCACGCGGGCTTTCTCTAGTTGCAGTGAGTGGAGGCTACTTTTTGTTGTGGTGCACGGGCTTCTCATTGTGGTGGCTTCTCTTTTTGTGGAGCACGGGCTCTAGGCACGTGGGTTTCCGTAGTTGTGGCTCACGGGCTCAGTAGTTGTGGCTCGCGGGCATTAGAGTGCAGGCTCAGTAGTCGTGGCGCACGCGCTTAGTTGTTCTGCAGCATGTGGGATCCTCCCGGACCAGGGATCGAACCCGTGTCTCCTGCATTGGCAGGCGGACTCTTCACCACTGCGCCACCAGGGCAGTCCCCCTGGTAGTGTTTTTGTTTTAGCCACTAATCTCTGTGCATTTGGGGAAAAAAATCCAAGTTGTGCTGTTTTAACTGATACTCACAATCCATCTCGTTGGTCTGTTCTTCTGCATCATCGCAAAGCCCCCAAATGCTGAGCAGGGAATTGAAGAGGGAGGGGTTGACCTTTCTGACCTTGAAGCCCATTTGCAATCCTATTCAAATCATCACACACAGGGAAAACTACTGTATTCCTGGAAAAAAGAACCTGTCTAGCAAAATGAGGCAGTCAGGAATCGATCCACTTCTCCAGGAACTTTCTCTCACCTCCTTAGAGAGGAATTTGAAAGCAGGTGGCAATAGGAGCAGAACAGCTAGCAAGAGGAGGGAAGCACAGTGGAGGGAAATGAGCAGGTACCCGAGAGGGGTGTTTGCTGTGCCCTAAAGCCAGCCTGGAGCACTGGGGTCAGCACAGGTCTAGTTTTCTGACCAAAAAAAAGTGCCAATAAATACACCGAAAAAATACACTTCCTGCCTGTAAGTTAGCTGCACCAGACCTTCTTCACTTGGTGCTGTATACAGAAGATGTGGTAATTTTGATATCTTGATATCTTGGAAAGGGAATATTGAAGAATGTAAACGCCCAAAACATTTAATTCTAACTTCCCAAAAGATTGCCGAGGGAATTCCCTGGTGGCACTGTGGTTAAGAATCCGCCTGCCAATGCAGGGGACACAGGTTTGAGCCCTGGTCCGGGAAGATGCCACATGCTGCGGAGCAACTAAGCTCGTGCGCCACAACTACTGAGCCTGTGCGCTAGAGCCTGTGAGCCACAACTACTAAGCCCGCACGCCACAACTGCTGAAGTCCACATGCCTAGAGCCCATGCTCCATAACAAGAGAAGCCACCGCAATGAGAAGCCCATGCACTGCAATGAAGAGTAGCCCCTGCTCGCCGCAACTAGAGGAAGCCCGCACGCAGCAACGAAGACCCAACACAGCCCAAAATAAATTAAAAAATTAAAATTAAAGATTGCCGAGACCTTTTCAGACGCACACTCTCATATCACCGTCCATCATTTCTGGGGACGCGTTTTAAGTGGGTTATGACACAGTGGAGGCATCTCTGGGTGAATCCCGCAGGAGCAAAGGGCACCAGCAGAGCAGTTTGAAAAGGATTTAGTGAGGGGTGATTTACAAAGTGGGAAAAGAACAGGAAACCCCAGGGTCCCTGACTGACGACAGAAGCCTGAATCGGGAGGAGAGCGGGCAGTTTCTAGGACTTGGGAACCGCAGGGCCATAGAGGAAGCGGGCCCTTCGGTGGAGAAGCACAGTGGCCCCAACTGCCGGGAAACGCCGGTTCTTCTCCGCCCATCGCCCCCCGCCCCGCGTCCGGGGGTATGGGGGACTTCCTGATGGTCGAGCCCAAAGGGAGTTAGAAGTCAGAGACCCCGCTGCACACAGGACCCTCGCGACTCAGAGGATGAGGGTGGCGAGCAGATGCAGGAGGAGGGAAGCCGCCCGCGCATCCAGATCCAGAGCCGCGCATCCTGCAGCGAGGCAGCTCCGCAGCCGACGTCTGGGTCCGAACCCCGCCCCGCCCCCCCCCACCACCGCTGCCGGCAAGTGGCTCCGGGCAGAGGATGTAGCTTTAGGAACCCGCGCTCGTCGGGGTGATACAGCCACATCTCCAGGGGCTGGAAGGACAAGTTACATTCTAACGCATCCCACGCAGAGCCTCAGCACATGGGAAACACTAATCGCATCTTAGTGGACTCCAGTGCTCTCTGATGACCTGACCTGGGGGAGGGACTGAGATTCCCAGGGCCCAGTTGTCCTCTGTCGGCCACACACAAAACCGTGGTGGCAGAGCCAGGACCAGGCCACGGACACAGAGCCACGCAGGCCACTGGGGCTGCCCCGGATCACAGGTCTCCCCTGCCACGCTCAGGATGGGGGTGGCCCCTTCCCAATGCATGGGAGGGAGAGGCTCTCAAGGGTCCCTGTCGTCCGCTCGTGAAAAAGCCTTACAGCAACACAGCAGCAAAACTGACAACTTCCTCTAAGGACGGTGAGGCTGCCAGTTAGTTCCGAGGAAAAGCCTCTGAAGCCCTCGCGATGGCTGGAGGGCTCGGCTCCACCAAGGGAACGCGCACAAGAGCCTCTTTGTTTTCAGGGAAGGACGGCAGGCTCCGCAGACCAGGAGCTACCCCAACTCGCAACACAACTCAGAAAGTTATAAATCCTACATCAGTCAGAAAATTCGCTGCATCTTGTTTCAAAGCTGCTGGGAATCCTGTGAGATTCCTCCTGGGGTAGTTAAGGCCTCGGTGAATTTATAGAAAATCCGAGCATCCACTGGGGGTGCAGGGCACCCACCCCCGGGCTCTTCAAACAGTCAAGCTCTCGAATGAAAGAAAAGCATTTTCTTCTCTCAGAAAACTCTTTCAGTTTTGGTAAGCAGATCATTTCTTGATTTAGGAGCTATTTCTAGTTAGACCCTCTGCCCTCAGAGGAAGAAGGCGGGAGCCTCACTTCTCCCACAACACGTGGCTGAGGAAGGAGGTTCACAATGAGTGCAGACGGTGACCCTGGGGGCACTGTGGGCAGAGCCCTGGGCCCTGAGGATGCGCTACCCTCTGGGGACACAGGACATGTTGTGCCTGCCTGGCTCGGGCCTGGGCCCAGCTAAGAGGGCCACTGCCCGCTACAGAGCTTTCCTCCAGAAAGAGAGAAAGCGTGTCTACAAATGGAATCGTGAAAGTCAGAGTTATTGGGAAAAGTTGACTAAACGTGGAATGAATGTGTAGTCTCGTGGAAGTCAGTTTTAGGACTGATACTCCGAATCCATCCATAACCAAATGTTCCAGCTATTCAGGGACATAAACAAAACATCCTTTTAAGATATCATGGTTCCAAGACCATTTGAATTACAATAAATTTTTAAAACGCATTTCTTTTAGGATAACATAGCTCCTTGTGGAAAGGTTAATTACTAATCTTGATTAGTTTTGTCATATTTAACACCCCTCTGGGGCAGGCTCATTTCTAAGCCATTAACTTGTTTCTTTCATTGTGTACAGTTAATTGAAACAAAGAAATGTTGCAGTGAGGCAATAAGAGGAAATTCTTCTCATAACAAGGAAATTAAGATTTTGTTTTATTGTTATTACTATCTTTATGGCTAATTACAGTGTATTAGTGACAATGAAGGACAAATGAGAGTAGGATACTATGGGCTAAGACACCTCACTCATCTTCATTTATGAAGGACGGCCAGTCAAAAATGCTAAGGTGAAGGAGAGAAGGAGGGAGGGAAGGAAGGAAGGAAGGAAAGAAGGAAAGAAGGAAGGAAGGGAGTGAGGAGGGAAGGAAGGAAGGAAGGAAGGAAGAAAGGAAGGAAAGAGGGAAGGAAGGAAGGGAGGGAGGAAAGAGAGAGGGAGGAAAGAGGGACGGAGGGAAGGAAAGAAGGAAGGAGAGAGGGAGGGAGGGAGGAAGGAAAAGAAGGAGGAAAGTGTTCTCCTTTCTTGTACAAACAACCATAGAAGCAAGCACTGAGCCCATTCGCTGTTGGTGGATTAAGGCTGGTGGATGACAGAGGAAAAAGACCTGCATCTGTACTGTCTTGTGTACCAGGATAACTTCTGCCAGACCAAGACCAGTGGAACAGATCCCAGCAGGAGGAAAGGGAAGCTGGCTGCAGGGGGTGCTGTAAGAGAGCCCTGGCATTCTCACTTCCCAAGACTGGATCAGTTTAACCTTGAGGGCTCTTCAAGGACATGGACCAGCCCGGCTGTGACAAGAAGTACAGGCACACTCCCTCTTGTGATATGGGGCGGGGTGGGGCTTGATGAAGGCACGATTTACAAAGGTCCAGAAGCCAAAAGGGGTGATGCCGGGGTGGGGGGGTCTAAGAACACTGAGGAGGGCAAGAAGGGAGCGGTCCAGGGAGAGGGAGGCTGCACCCGTGGGCCAAGGTGGCCAGAGCAAGGGGACTGTAGGAAACGAGCCACAGGCCAGGGTAGGAAGCCAGGCAGTGAGACCCTGAGCTCTCACATCCGTGGCCTCCAGAGCACAGGTCAGCCTCCGGGGCAGACGGGTGGAGGGTCCCTGAGGAGCGTACGGAAGAGATCAGGCACGTTCATCCTGTGCTGTGGGTTGTCCTGCTGACCCTGTTCACTGAATTGGGGAGACATAGTTGGGAGGGGCTGTGGTCTGCGTGTACAACTGTCAAGCCAGCGGGGCTGGGCCAGCAGAGATTGCAGACCACCTAGTACCCACAGGTGTGACAACAGACATTAGGTGATTCACCAAGTAGATCCAATTTCAGGAACACGATTCCCCCAAAACACACCAGGGAGTAGCAGTGGGGAATCCAGGAGATCCAGAGGTGGGTGGCATTCTGATGTCCAAGCAGGTGTCGTGTTCTGGGAAGTGACCTTGCAGGGTCAAGGCAGCGGGATGGGGCTCAGAAAGAGGGCTTCTGAGTGCGAATATGGGGCCGGGCGGCAGGTTTTCAGGGCCTCCAATCCCGAAAGAGATAGGAAGCCTGATTAAGGCTAAAATTTAAATTGTTTTGAATGAGCCAGTAAAGAGTTGCTTCACAACATATTTAAATCCTGTTTTATTTCACCTGCTTTCAAAGCAGCCATTGACTCCTTAAAATCAAGGTCTTATTCTGCATTAAATAGGATGTTTCTTGAGCATCCCCTCTGCACTGGATGCCTTCCTAGGTGAAGAGGGGGGACAAGACTAAAGCAGGTTGTCATGGAATTGCTCCGTGAAGGGTCTAAAACTACCTGAAAAATACTGATTTTGATGCACAACTTGAATGTTCATTTTTTTAAGAACAAAGACTCTGTATGTCTTGTTCTCAGCAGGATCCCAGGATTCACGACAGGGATATTCAGTAAGAAGCTGCCTGGCTGACTTCCTACTGAACTGTCTTCATTCACGTCAGACAACCAAAAGCGGGGGACACCATGATGAAAGAAACTGTGACCAGCGGTTCTAAGAGGTGAAGCATTTGCCCCAGTGGATCAGACCACAGAAGAAAAGTAACATAAAAGGACATTTTGATGTCTTGGCCCCTCCATTTGCAGGGGAGCGGAGGGAGTATGGCCTCACTAGTTTGCTGATCTGAGTATTCAAGCTTCTACATGGGCCATGATTGGAGGAAAATATTCCCAAAGGCATTCATAGTTTACAGGCCTTTTATTCTACATCCCCAATGCCCACATTTATTCCCATTTATTTATTATTTTTTTCAAAATCATCACATTTAAGATTGAGCACTAACGATCTTAGTGCTCCTTATTGTTTTTAGCACCTTCTTCCTTTCAACCGGTCATTTTAATAACGGTCTTTAATCTTCCATCCTGCTGCTTCATGAGCTAACAAGATTTATAAAGGAAGTTATTGACTCCAGGGCTTCCCTGGTGGCGCAGTGGTTAAGAATCCACCTGCCAACGCAGGGGACACGGGTTCGAGCCCTGGTCCAGAAAGATCCCATATGCTGTGGAGCAACTAAGCCCATGCACCACAACCACTGAGCCTGCGCTCTAGAGCCCATGAGCCACAATTACTGAGCCTGAGCGCCTAGACTCCCTGCTCCGCAACAAGAGAAGCCACCGCAATGAGAAGCCCGCGCACTGCAACGAAGAGTAGCCCCTGCTCACCGCAACTAGAGAAAAGCCTGCACACAGCAACGAAGCCAAAAATAAATAAATAAATAAATAAAATAATAATAAAATTAAAAAAAAGAAAGTTACTGACTCCAGAAGACAGAGCATTTTCTAGAACCGGGCATGGAACAGAAGGTGAGGAATGACTCCTGATGGTTGTTTTGAAAAATTGGCACAGCATAAAAATTGATCACACTTGAGTCACCCAATGCAAGAAAAGGGAAATTAGTGCAACATTTCTCGTAAAGAGCAAACTTTTGATATTTTGGTACTTGTTTTTCTCTCAGAAATATCAGCAGTTTGGTACAAATGATTGGAAAGGCCCATTTTCGAATAGAAAAATGACTTTTCAAGAGCCATGATTTTGTGCTTCCCCAGGGAACTTGGAGGTGAAAGCCAAAAATGAAGGAAATCTTCAAATTCAGGAAAAACTCTGGCCATCAGCCCAATGCAGAATGAGAACCTCCATGGCTCTAAGAGCTGAGAAATAACGTAGAAATTCAGGCATCACCCTGAGGAAAGATTGGAGTTCCTTCAGCTCCCTGTTGTTTTCTGGTGTGAAAGCAGAAAAAAAGTGAATCATGCAGCTGCTGCACAAGATTGTCTATGATGTTCTAATGTTACCAAAGGAAAACAAAAGCCAAGTGGATAATACAGTGGGAGTGGTCTACAAACAACAAATGCTGGAGAGGGTGTGGAGAAAGGGAACCCTCTTGTACTGTTGGTAGGAATATAAATTGATACAGCCACTATGCAGAACTGTATGGAGGTTCCTTTAAAAACTAAAAATAGAATTACCATATGACCCAGCAATCCCACTACTGGGCATATACCCAGAGAAAGCCATAATTCAAAAAGATACATGCACCCCAATGTTCATTGCAGCACTATTTACAATATCCAGGTCATGGAAGCAACCTAAATGCCCAACAAAAGACAAATGGATAAAGAACATGTGGTACATATATAAATGGAATATTACTCAGCCATAAAAAGGAATGAAATTGGGTCATTTGTAGAGACATGGATGGACCTAGAGACTGTCACACAGAGTGAAGTAAGTCAAAAAGAGAAAAACAAATATCATATATTAACGCATATATGTGGAATCTAGAAAAATGGTACAGATGAACTGGTTTGCAAGGCAGAAATAGAGACACAGATGTAGAGGACAAACGTATGGACACCAAGGGGGGAAAGTGGGGCAGGGGGGATGAATTGGGAGATTGGGCTTGACATATATACCCTAATATGTATAAAATAGATAACTAATAAAAAAATTAAAAATTTAAAAAAATAAAAAATAAAATACAATGGGAGTGGGAGAACCCAAGTCTTCCTGAAAATTCCCATCAACTGTGAGTGAATCATGAAGGTTCTGTGGGCTCAACTTCAGTTCATTTTGGGAGAGGGACAAAATCACCATGAAAATGGAACTAAATGTCTTGGTTTCTTCTCACATCTTATGAAATGCTAAGGAGTGAGAGTAGGAAAGATGAGAGTATTTTACCTTTTAAACAAGATAAAATAAATCTTTGGATTCAAGGGGACGTCTTGAAAAAGAAAAATCATGTATTATTATGCTTGATTACAAATAGCTCTTTCCTAGATCCATGTATAGATTTCTCTCTGGGCAAATCATGAGCATGTTTATTGTTCTACGGTGGCGTTGCTTTTCTTGGGGGATCTTAGTGAGTCAGTTGGAAAGTTGGTCAGGGACTGTATCGAGGTTTGGCGCTAGATACTTACTAACTGAGAAGAGAAATACTTATGAAAACTATCAGTGCAAAGAAAAGACGAAGAATCAGGAGTGAAGACATGGACCAATCTGCCCACTGTCTGTTCACGATGCATTAGCGGAAACCACCGATGCAGTCAGCCCACATTCGCTGAAAAGACACCACATTAACCGACTCCATGAAGCACTCTGATGAGCAAGAGTAATGTTTTCAGTTAACAACACAACACGAGGGTTGAGTCTCCATTATCAGGAGTTTTTTCCTTGGCATTAGTCAAAGCATCTCCAAGCTGGAGAGACCGGAGACTTCCGCTGCTGCAATAAAAACATCAATAATTAAAATGACTTCCGTTGCCCCTTCCTTTAGCATTTCCTATCCAAAAAGGCCATAAATCACTCCAATAAAAATGCTTCATTTTTGAAAGCCTGGGATCTGCATTTAGGTTTATGTGCTTCCATCTTATTTAGGCATCTGACACAGCAAGAATTCAACTGATGGCCGTGTGACAATGTCCTAGTCACACGACCACCACTCAGTGCTCCCAGCCAGGGGACGTCACAAAAATAGATTTCACAGGAGACCACCCACAGCTTTCTCCTTCCACCAGGATCCATGCTCTGAACCAGATTACCAGCTGCAATTAATTAACTCTAGTTAAGGCATCCTTTTAAGATTAGACAGTGTGGGAGCAAAAACAGCAACAACTATAGCCCTACTAAGTGGCCGGGATCAGCCTACTAAGTACCTGGACATACCATCTTTGTTTTATCAAATACTCAGACATAACCGTGCCTGGTAAATTCTATTTTCTTTGTTTTACAGACTTGAAACAATGATGGACTTGTCTAAATCTCCATAAATGATTAGGAGGACCTGAATTTCAATCTAATTCACTCTGATTTAAAGATCCCACGAATTAAATTTTTCTTTTTTTAAAAAAATTGAAAGATGACTCTGGTCCGATTAGTAGAAAAGGATATAAGACGTCAGTTGTCTCAACTGTTAACTTCAAAGCAAGACTCTGACCAGGTATTAAAGCAGATGGAAAAACATCCTATCCTTTAACTTGCTTAGGGAAAACAATTTCTTAAATTGTTTCAGCGTCCAACCATGGATTATTCTGTACGTGTAAATTCATTCCTGAAGCATTGCTCACTTCTGAGCAGGCTCTTCTGGTTCAATTCAACCCCATCCAGACGGTACCTAGTGATGGTATCAGGTAACGCACACAAAGTGTAAGACCATGACGTGGCCCATCCATTCCTTCCAGGCAATTTCTCACCCTGTACGTATTGCAACAAGATGGATACTGAGTTAATAATTACTATGCATTACAAGCAGCATGGCAGAGCAGAAAAGGACTAAATTTGGGAGTCTGACATAATTGAATTCGAATCACAGTTTCCACTTAACTGATTCACCACATTTTATTGGAGAAATTAAAACCAACTTCCATTGATTAAGAAATGAACCCAAGGGACTTCCCTGGTGGTGCAGTGGTTAAGAATCCGCCTGCCAATGCAGGGGACACACGTTCGAGCCCAGGTCCGGGAAGATCCCACATACCACAGAGCAGCTAAGCCTGTGAGCCACAAGTACTGAGGCTGCGTGCCACAACTACTGAAGCCCAAGTGCCTAGAGCCTGTGCTCTGCAACAAGAGAAACTACCACAACGAGAAGCCAGCGCACAGCAACAAAGAGTAGCCCCCACTCGCTGCAACTAGAGAAAAGCCCGCACGCAACAACAAAGACCCAAAGTAGCCAAAAATAAATAAATAAATAAATTTATTAAAAAAAAAAAAAGAAATGAACCCAAGAAGAGTAGAGAAAAACTGATCTACACGGCATTGGAAACAGGCTAGGATAAAACTCCTCCTTTCTAAGATGAGTGGATAGGAAAAAGTATATCTATCACAGAATCTATGTTGATCAGGAACGGGTTTGGTTACACACAACAGAACAACACAAAATACCGGTATGATAAGTATAAGTTTATTTTGTTATTACGTAAAAGAATTCAGAAAAGATCCAGTATGGTTACTCCATGGATTAAAAAAAGGTAATAAAAAATAATGAAGGACTTCTAGCTCCTATTTTTCTGCTCTTCAATGCTGGCTTAGATCTTCAAAGTCACCTCAGAGTGAAAAGGATCTGTTAAAGCTCTAGTCATTACCTCTACATTGCAAACAAATAAGAGGAAAATAAGTAAAGGAAAATCAAAAGAGTACTTGGCCCTCTGCCCCACCTTTGAAAGACCCTTCTTGAAAGTTTTATATAACACCTATGCTTACACCTAATTGGCCAGAAATTGTCACATGACCATGTTTAGCTAAAAAAAAGGCTGCCATGAAATGCTGTCTTTTGGCCAGATACGTTGCCCAGGCTTCTGAACCAAAGGACAAAAGGAAGAATAAATATTGAAAACAATTGGTGCTATAATTGTCAGATCCTATGACTATGACCTAGAACAGCCAAAACAAATTGAAAAAGAACAAGTTTGGGGGACTGATACTATTTGTTTTTAACAATTACCATGAAACCAAAATAATCAAAAGAGTATGGTATTGGCATAAGAATAAACATATACATTAATGGAACAGAACAGAGTATTCCAAAACAGATGTAAACATCTATAGCCAACTGATTTTTGGCAAAGATTCTAAAGTAATTCAATGGGAAAGAAAAGTCATCTCAAAGAATGGTTACTATAACAACTGGATATCAGTTTGGGAAAAAAATTAACCTCAACCACTGCTTCAAAACATACATAAAAATGATACAAAACAAAACAAAAAACTTCAACCTCACACTATACACAAAAAGTAACACAAAATGGATTACAGAACTAAGTGTAAAACCTAAATATAAAATTTCTAGAAAAAAATAAGAAAAAAATCATTGCACCCTACGTTAGGCAAAGATTTCATAGACACAACACTAAAAGCATAATCCATTAAAAATCAAAATTGATAAACTGAACTTCACCAAAATTAAGAACTTGTATTCTTCCAAAGAGCAGAAGAAAATGAAAAGACAATTCAATGACGGGGAGAAAACAGTTGCGAATCACACATTAGATAAAGGATTTTGTACTAGTTATCCACTGCTGCATAAAAGATACCTCCAAAATTAGCAGATTAAAACAACACACTTATCATCTCACAATTTCTGAGGGTCAGAAATCCTGGCATAGCTTAGCTGAGTCTGCTGAGTTGGGGTTTTTCCCAAGGCTGCAACCAAGGTGCCGGCGAGGACTGCCATCTCTGAAGGCTCAGCTGGGGAAGGACAATTCCAGCCCTCACGAGGCTGTCAGCAGGATCTAGTTTCTCCAGGGTTGTTGGACTGAGAGGCCAGCAGGGGTAGGCCCAGAGTCGCCCCGAGTTCCTTGTGTGGGCCTCTCCAGCTGGCTTCGTCAGAGCAGCAAGAGGAATCAGAGAGAAAGGGCTGGTCAGGGGAGGGCTAGTAAAGCGGGAACCACAGACTTTGACAACCTAATCTTAGAAGTTATGGGACTTCCCTGGTGGCGCAGTGGTTAAGAATCTGCCTGCCAGTGCCGGGTACACGGGTTTGATCCCTGGTTGGGAGGATCCCACATGCCGTGGAGCAACTAAGCCCATGTGCCACAACTACTGAGCCTGCGCTCGAAAACCTGCGAGCCGCACCTACTGAGTCCATGTGCTGCAACTACTGAAGCCCGCGTGCCTAGAGCCCGTGCTCCACAACAAGAGAAGCCACCGCAATGAGAAGCCCGCACACTGCAACAAAGAGTAGCCCCCGCTCACCACAACTACAGAAAGCCCATGTGCAGCAACAAAGACCCAATGCAGCCAAAAATAAATAATAAATAAATAAATAAATAAATTTATTAAAAAAAAGAAGTTATACCCATGCCTTTTAGCCCACTCTACTAATTAGAGGCTGTTCAGTACATCCAGCCACACTCACAAGGAGGAGATTACACAAGGGCGTACACACCAGGAGCAGAATCACTGGGGATCATCTTAGAAGTCTGCTTACTGCCATCTTCTTTCTTGAATATATGAAGAATTCTCAAAACAGAACAATTAAAAATGGACAAGTTGGGGCCTCCCTGGTGGCGCAGCGGTTGAGAGTCTGCCTGCCAATGCAGGGGACACGGGTTCGAGCCCTGGTCTGGGAAGATCCCACGTGCCGCGGAGCAACTGGGCCCGTGAGCCACAATTGCTGAGCCTGCGCGTCTGGAGCCTGTGCTCCACAACAAGAGAGGCCGCGATGGTGAGAGGCCCGCGCACCGCGATGAGGAGTGGTCCCCACTTGCCGCAACTAGAGAAAGCCCTTGCACAGAAACGAAGACTCAACACAGTCATAAATAAATAAATAAATAAATAAATAAAAGAACGTGAATTTCTTTAAAAAAAAAAAAAATGGACAAGCAATTTGAACAGATACTTCATGTATGAAGATATGCCAATGGCACATAAACACATGAAAAATGTTCAATACCACTGGTCATTAGGGAAAAGCAAATTAAAACCTCAATGAGATACCCTTGCAAACCCATTAGAATGTCTAGAATTAAAAAGACTGATTACAACTAGTGTTGGGAGGAGACGGAGCCATTGAAACTCACATACACTGCTGGAGGAGATTAAAAATGGTGCAATCCTGTTGGAAAGTCATTTTTGGCAGTTTCTAAAACATTAAACGTGTAACTACCATATAATTCAGCCTTTCCACACCTAGGTATTTCCTCAAGAGTAAGGAAAACATATATCCATACAAATATGGGTATATATTAACATTCATTACAGCTTTACTTGTAATAGTCAAAACCTAGCAACAGCCCAAATTCCCATTAGCAGATAAATGAATAAACAAATTGTGGCATATCCTTACAATGGAATACTACTTTTCAGTAACAAGGAGTAAACCATTAATGCACTCAGAGAGTGAAATTTTTCATCATTTGAAAACTTTGTGATTGTATCCCTGAAATGCCTGAAATTTCAGTAAAAATCTGAAAAATAGTAGAATCAATAAGAGAAATTGGCAAAATGGATAATTATAAAATAAAATATAAAAATTAAATTTTTTCAACAGTATCAGCGAATAGCTAGAAATATTATGACTAAAACTTTCCTTCTCAAAACCAACAAATCATAATATACATATATAATAAATACACACATACCATGAAATGTCTAAGGTTTATTAGGAAAAAACTAGAAATGTGCTCTGAAAAACTTAACAGACTTAATTAATGTATATAATTCACCATTGGATGGAAACTGAAAAGATTCTAAATCTCCCCCCAAATTAATTTATATATGCAATGAAATTCCAGTCTAAATTTCAATGCTATTTTTTGGAGGAGAGTGGTATTTGAAAACTGTCAATCTGATTTTTAAATGTGTCTGAAAGGCAAAGCGTGGGAAAAGATTTTGAAAAAGTAGAATAATAAGCTGGCACTGATGCCATCAGATATCAAGATATATTTAATAATTTAAATTAAATGAAAATAATTATTTAAACAGTGTAGTTATTGCACTGGACAGAAAAATAAGTGGAACGAAACAGGACTTAAAGAAGAATATACATTGAAGTATATTCATGGCATTTCAGATCTATAGTGGAAAATGAGTTATTGAATAAATAATGGTAGGGCAAATGAGCGGTCATTAGAAACACACAAAAAAGTAAACTTACTTAAGCCTTATGACATAATGTACTCCAGATGGATTAAATTGGATATGAAAAAATGACCATGTAAAAAAGTACATTCTGAAAATACAGCTGATTGTACAACGGATGTGAAATCTTTTCTAAGCATGTAAATGCAGAAACTGTTAAAGAATGAATGATAAATTGGGCTATAGAAAAATTCTAATTTTCTTTTCTTCAAACATTTTGTATCAAAGATAAATGACAAACTGGGAAAATGTTTCCATTTTATAAGCCAGACAAAGACCGCTACCATTAAAGGTACAACGAGATCTTACCAATCAATAAGAAAGACACCAATAGAAAATTGCATAAGACATGATAGGCAATTTGAGAATGGCCAATAAATATAAGAAAAGGTGATCGATTATATAGTAAAGAATACATACAGATAAACATAAGGGTTTTGCATATGTAATTAGCAATTTTTAAAATATTCACCATATGCATAATTGGCTATAGATACTGTAAATAGCACATTTGTGGGCAATTTTGGAAATCGTATGTCCAAGCTATTAAAAATTATAATGTTTATCTATCCACGAACATGCTAATATGTCCCTAAGAAAGCTGAGTGGGAAAAGCAGCTTATTAAAAAACCATTAGAATGATTCCTGTTAGTGCAACTAGAGATTATCATACTGAAGTAAGTCAGAAAGAGAAAGACAAATACCATATATATCACTTATATGTGGAATCTAAAATATGACACAAATGAACATATCTACAAAACAAAAATAGACTCACAGACATAGAGAACAGAACTGTGGTTGCCAAGGGGGAGGGAGTTTGGGGGAGGGAGGTTGGGGTTAGCAGATGTGAGCTTTTATATATAGAATGAATAAACAACAAGGTCCTACTGTATAGCACAGGGGACTATATTCGGCATCCTGTGATAAACCATAATGGAGAAGAATATGAAAAAAAAGAATGTGTGTGTGTGTGTGTGTATATATATATATATATATATATATATATATATATATATATATATACACACATATATATATATATTCATTATATATATATTCATATATATTCAATATATATATTCATATACATATATATATTCATATATATATTATATATATAATAATTCAGTTGTGTATATATATATATATATACACAACTGAATTATTTCGCTGTACAGCAGTAATTAACACAACATTGTAAATCAACTATAGTTCAATTTAAAAATAAAAAGAACTATTCCTGTTTAAAAAAAGAAAAGAAAAAAAGAAATGCGTGTGCACTTGTGTATGCAGAGAAAAGTCTGCAGTGCTGTCCTTCACAGGGATCAGGTGTGTAATAAAGAGAAGGTGAGGCAGGGTTTGGGCAGTAATGGGCGTCCACCCTGGTTATCACCCTCCTTCTCATCTCATCCCTGGTGGTCCTCTTTGCTGCAGGCTACTGAGGACCAGGACTCTCCCATCACTTCTCCTGACATCCATGTCTCCCAGAGGCAAGCACTTTGCTGGAGGGGAACCTGTGGGAGGTCTCAGGGCCCCTGGCTCTTTGTCCTCCCCCCACCCAGCATCTGTCCCTCTCCTGCTCTAGGCTGAGCACAGAGGTGTCCCTGACACTTGACTCCAGGCTCAACTGAGAAGCAAAGCGTAGTGTCCGTGGTAAAGGTCAACACGGGTCTTACTACAGAGGGTAGAAGATTTTAAGCCCCACATCTTTAAAGAAACTATCTGTCAAGCAGTTATATTCAGAACATTCTTCCTGCAATATCTTAAAATACCTAGAGAAATTCAAGATTTTCTGAAGCAGAGCGAGTTGAAGGGACCATGTTGACCCTGAGTCAATTTTGACCCCTTCCCACCCTCTCCTTTCTCTTATCTCACTTACCCTCCTTCCCCACCTTGTCCCCCCTCCCCACTTGGTCCTCCCCCAAGCCCCTGCCTCGCCCACACTGCCCTCTCCACATCACCCCCTCACCCTTCTGCTCTCCCCTCCAACCCCCTCCATCTGCCCCTTTTGTTTCCCTCTCTCCCTCTCCATTGAACACCACCCCCCTTCCTTTCTCCCCCTCCTCCGCATTCTCCAAATAGCTGCCTCATTATGTCTCATAAAATGCCTCCCAGGGTCTTCCTGGTGGTCCAGTGGTTAAGACTTTGCCTTCCAATGCAGGGGGTGCAGGTTCCATCCCTGGTTGGGAAACTAAGATCGCACATGCCTCCAGGCCAAAAAACCAAAACATAAAAAACGGAAGCAATATTGTAACAAATTCAATAAAGACTTAAAAAAAAAATGCCTCCCAAATTTCTCACTGATTCAAAAAAATCTTATAAGTATTTTTTTCAAATTTACAATAAGTAATATTGATGAAAATAATCAACAAAAAAATTAAATTGACACTGGCTAAACCCTCATAAAGTGTTCTGCTGCTCAAAAACTGGCTGGTGAATCACAATATCTCAATATCAATTTTAGAACTGCAACATTTGAGCTATAAACATTTGTATTCAAGAGAAATAATGACCACAAATGACAACTCACAATAGGAGAACTGATAATCTGAAAAGTTTGATGGAAGAAAATATTAATTAAATGAATCAAATCTGTATATAAAATATAAAAATTTAAATAATTCACTCAATCAAAAAGTATACAGAAATAGAGTTAAGATGTAGAAAATAAACTTATGGTTACTGGGGGGGTAAGTGGGGAGAGGGATAAATTGGAAGATTGGAATTGACACATACACACTACTATATATAAACCAGATAACTAATCAGAACCTACTGTATAGCACAGGGAACTCTGCTCAGTACTCTGTAATGGCCTATATGGGAAAAGAATCTAAAAAAGAATGGATATATGTATATGTATAACAGATTCACTTTGCTGTACAGCCGAAAGTAACACAACATTGTAAATCAACTATACCCCAATAAAAATTTTAAAAATAAATAAATTAAATTAAATTTTTAAAAAGTATACAGAAATATGGAAACTGTTTAACTGTGCTATTATAAAACATTGATCCAGAGCTTAGTTTGACATAATGGAATCTGTTTCAAAAGCCACAGCCCTGATGAAAATGTATCAATGTTGGTATAATCATAATTTTTGAAAGTTTGTATTTTAGAATGCTCCATGCCAAACCGTCAGAAGTCAAAATGGGCTGAGACCATGAATTTCCTGTTACTAAGTTTGTCCCATGCACCCCCTGAGCCAAGAGTGGCCTTCCCTTTACAAGGAAAAGGAAGAAGGCGGGGGCTGGGGGGAGTTGTCTCTGGACAGGAAGAAATGCAATCAAGAAAGCAAGCCAAAGGGAAAAAATACATCAGTGGAGCTGAAGAACTCTTCCAAACAATGTTATCTCCTCAATTCATTTTACCAAACAATGTTGCAGTGCAAACCGCAGAGCCTGGCAGTGAGTGCGAAGATCCCATCCTGGGTCCACTGATGCTCTTGAGCCGTCAAGCACCAGCCCCTTGCCAGGATTCAGACGGTGCAATAACACCGGAATAATGGTGTTGCACAGTAATGTTTGAAATCATTAAAGAGACCAAAACCTAGAGGGAAAGGAAATTGTAGAAAGACTGCATTATTTATAAAGTTAAACCGTCTCCTGGAATGGGTCCACCATGGCAGTTATCGAGCTGGGAGACCTTAGCTACTAGGATCCAGTCACTCGGCTCTGCCCCAGACTTGACGCTGGTCTTGTCCATGCTCTTGGTATGGCTACCGTAGTGTGCATGATGGAATTCATGCTTCTTTATCCCTGCCCTTAAAGCAGATAACAACTGTTACTTGCAAAAACTCAACAAAATGTTTGTAGTGGCATTGTTACCTAATGACAAAATGCAATTGCTGGATTTCATCGTTGTGTGCTATTTTTGCTCAGTAATTACTTCAGACGGCAATAACCATCTCTCTACCTGTTTTTCTTTCATTCTTGCCTCTCTTAGGTAAACTGCTAACTTGTTTATATTCCCATCTTTTCACATAACACTTGCTAAAAAAAAAAAAAAAAAAATCACTGCACATTCAGCTGTCTCAATGCAGAATAATCAGTGTTCTCTATCCTTCATGTCAACTTTCCCTTCAAGAAACTCAAATATCCTCTTAGCACCCCTCGACCTCAGCATTTAAGAAAACGGATGCTTCTCATTTTCATCTCTCAGTCTGAATCCCCACTCAAATATTTCACAGGTTGGCTCCGTGAGCCTAGGACCCTGCCCGAGTCACAGACACCAACTGTCTGCTTAGGGACCCTCCTGACTTAGCAGCTGGAGGACCCTTCCCTCCTCTTCTGGATCTGCTGCTTGCCCCCCTGTCAGAAAGATCTGCCCTCAGCCCTGCATGGAAAACTACTCTTTAAAAAGGCACTGAGTGAGAGAAGTAACCCAAATCCAGAGGAACAGGAACAGGAAATCCTGATCCTTGAAAGTAGGACACTGCATAGGAATTATCAGGAATTATGCCGTCAGCACAGACACCAAGTGATGTCAGGGAGTCTTCCCTCGTTGCTATCCTCTTACGGTAGAAAGTGATGGAGGCCACAATGAAGGTGTCTCCAGATGCTAATTAATATCAATACTAAATGAACGAAGAAAAAGCTTGAAGGAAAAAAACTTAGCCCATTCAGAACTTGCCTAACCAAAACGTGAGTCCACCATGTTGAAATAAAAAGCCAAATAACAAGCACTTCATAACTACTGAGTCAAATAAGGCATTTAAAAAATATGATAGACTAATTAGAAATTAATGACAGTGATATTCATAAAATGTGGCCAGCCTAATTCCTGATTTGGGGAAATATTGCTTTTGATGGTCTAATATATTACTCCTTTTTAAAATATATTCCGTGAACAATGGGAGAGTCATTCTTTGTGTGTAGGATAAAAAGTTCGTGTGCATTTATTAGAACAGTTTACACAATTTAGTAAATCTCTAGTGATTTAGTAAATTTTCAAACCTGTTTTCTTTACTGCCTTAAGTCTTAGATGCTGAGAGAGATTTTAAAGTCCCCCAACCCTATCTTGTTTCTTTCAATTTCCCATTGAGTTAATAAGATCTTATGTTTTATATATTTTAATGCAATTTGTTTTAGCATAGAGAGTTTCATAGAACTTATATGGACAAAATGAGTATTTATCACATTATTTTAAAATTTTTACTTATGTATTACACAATATTTAAGAAATATAGGGCTTCCCTGGTGGCGCAGTGGTTGAGAATCTGCCTGCCAATGCAGGGGACGCGGGTTCGAGCCCTGGTCTGGGAGGATCCCACATGCCGCGGAGCAACTGGGCCCGTGAGCCACAACTACTGAGCCTGAGCGTCTGGAGCCTGTGCTCCGCAGCAAGAGAGGCCGCGATGGTGAGAGGCCCGCGCACCGCGATGAAGAGTGGCCCCCGCTTGCTGCAACTAGAGAAAGCCCTCGCACAGAAACGAAGACCCAACACAGCCATAAATAAATAAATTAAAAAAATAAAAAAATAAAAAAATAAAAAATAAAAAAAAGAAATATAAAGTTATAAAAACAATGCAACACATACTTGAAAACCAAAACATTAGCAGCACAGTTAATTCGTCTTTGTGATCCCTCCCCTGGGCTGTCTGTCTTCCTTCCTCCCCAAATGAAATCTTTGTACTACTTCTTAAGTTTATATTTCTCATAAATTTCCTCATACTTCTGTTAGCTATGGATCCAAAAATAATATACTATTATGGTATTTTATGCAATGGAATTTCATGAAGCAATGAAAACAAATGTTCGTAAGACCTTTCAAGTCATGTAAATATCAAAAAGTACTTAGGAAAAATAAGCAAGTGCAGAAAAATATATGCAGCGTGAAAACCATTGATAACCTGTTTTAAAACAAGAATTGTGCCTTACCAATATAAAATACTCCCTTTTCTCCCATTTAAGGCTTTTGCCTTGAATTATTGTTTATCTTTTAATATTTAATATGCTGATATTTGGGTTGTTTCCATTTGCGTGACTTACAAGTATCCACATACGTGCTTTTATTCTTTTTAAGGCAACTTTGCTTTAAATATGTTGATTTACACTGAACATTTTGTCTTATATCCAATCCAAAAGACTGTCTTTTCATGAGGTAGTTCGGCCAATTAGCACATATAGCTAAAATATTTAGACATCTTTTCATGTTGCTCTTTCCGTTTTTGTTTTTAAACTTCCTCGCAGTTTCCTTTGTTTTCATTTACTCACCAAATAAACTACATGGCCTTTACTTTTATCATAACCAGTGTTTTGATATAGATAGATAAATGACAGATACATGTATATACATACATACATACATAGACCATGTATCTTGTCTTCTATTTTAACTGCCATTTACTTTTAAGCTTTTCAAAACCATATTTAACCTATATTTCCTATTAATATGCTTCTTACATTGTCACAGTTAGAACAAAAACAGTAGATTCTGAATTATCCTCTACGGAGCAGAAAATTTTCACACACTTTACTTCTCCACTCACTCTTCCCTCACCCACTTGCCACTGGACCTTATTAGTATAACTAAGAAGAGATTTTTAATACTTTTATTACATTATCAATTTAAATGTATTTTCTCCTTTGGCACTTGCATTAAGTTTCTAAATCAGATGAAGAAGTGTTTTTAATTTGTTTCTGTTGTTTAACGGGTTTCCCGTTTGCCTTCTCTCTCTGTCCTCTGTCTTCCCCCTTTCTGACTTTGATATGGAGTTTTCAGCACACTCTATGACTCACCCTGGAATTACTGAGTCCAAATATAGATGACGACTAAGATATCTAGAATCTCCCCAACGGGGACTGCTCCATCCTGAGCTGTTTCCCCAGGGCAGCTCCTTATTGGGACCACGTATCTCGGAGTTGGCCCAAACCAGACCTGCCTCTATGGGAGCCGGGGCCAAGGACCGTGGCTCTTCCGGCCCATGGATACTAAACATCCACGTATGTGGGAGGCTTTCTCTCTCTTGGTGTTCCTCCTCCTTTCATGACACTTCAGATGCTTTAATTAATGCACACATAATAAAGGTGTGAGTTTCACAGGCTGAATGGATTAGAAATATAAGTGACTCTTGAAACAGGTTGTGGGTAACTCCCAGAAAGGTCAAAGATGAGGGAAAGGAAGTAATTCAAAAAATAATTAGAGTCTCTAGTACATAGTGGAATCCCTTGTGTGCAGTATGTTATTTTTTAATGTAGTCTCTGGGCCTTCCTGGCATAACTTCTCAGGCATTTACTCTGCAAAATATTTATTTGTTCAAAGTTTCTCATCACAAACAGGAAGGCAGAGATTTGCAGAGATTTTCTTTGTGCTTTATTTTCTTTGTGAGTAATCAACAAGCTTTCGAGATTACCAGAAAGATTTTAGAAAGATGACACAGATGGTATTTGTTAGTATTAGGCTTTAAGTTTTGATCATTTAAATAAGCAGAAAAATGGGGAACCAGGCAGCCATCCATACTGTTCACAAGAAGCTGATGGACAAGAGAATATCCTGGCAAATACAAACAACAAGCAGAGGAACTCAAAAAATATTAGATGTGCATCTCAAAAAAGGAAAGAAATCCAGAGAAGAAGGTGGAGGTATCAAAAGTTTCTGCATGTGCTAGCCATTATGGGGCTGGTCTTCAGCCAAATCCCCAACAGGGATGCAAAATTAAACTTTCAATCAATTATGGCCTGGTTTTTGAGAAAGTCGGTCTTTTTGAGTAGAAGCGTTCTCAGAGCACCCCGTTCTCTTGGTCCCTTGAGCACAGCAGGCCTTTCCAGCATGAAATGGCTTTCCTCTAAGCCAAGCTTTAGAGCAATTAGCAGAGAAAGATCACAGTGAGGCTGTTACTGCCTCACTTTTTCTCTGCTTGGTTGGGAGCCATACAAAAGCATTCATCCTCAGAAGTATCATCCAGGCATTCTTTGTCATAAAAATAAAGCAGAGTAGAAAGGTCGAAAAGAAAATTCATAGATCCCTTTCAAAGAACTGAGGTATGATCTGGCAGTGGTGCACTTTTCTGAAAGCCTCCATCATCCCTCTTTTCAGTCCCACACTCCCCACTGACTTTATAGCCCAGCGTTTGGAAATACCGCAGGGCTGAATTGCCAAATCCAATCTAACGCACTGGGCTTGGGTTTGCCCTCGGGCCTGGGAGGAGGCTAGGTCTTGTCGGCAGTGACCTGGAGGTTAGAAGACCTTCTCTACCACTCATCCCGTAGGACAGCGGCTTCAGGCTTGATCTCACTCCCTGCACTTTGCTCTACTGCTGTGGGGGCGAAAGAAGCCCCAAACTCAAGGGCAGGCCCTTGCATAGCTGGTTCACAAACACTGTATCCAGGCAGAGTGAGGAGTTGGAGGGTATTCGTTTCTTGTGGCAGGTAACAAATGACCACGACCGGTGTGCTTACAACAACGGAAATTTATTCTCGCAGCTCTGGAGGCCAGAAGTCCAAAGTCAAGCTGTGGGCTGAGCAGTGCTCCCTCCAGAGGCTCCAGGGGAGACTCGGCTCCTGTGCTGGCCCAGCTGCTGATGGCCGCATCACCCCACCTCTGCCTCGTGGTCACCCTCCATCCTCCTCTTCTGTGTGCAGTCTCTGTCTCTGTCTTTCAAGGACACTGGTGATCGGGTTTGAGCCCATCCAGATAATCCAGGATAAAATTCCTATCTTTCACTTAATGGAATTAGGAATTAGGACCTGGTGTCTTCGGGTGGCCATTATTCACCCAAAGCAACTACAAAAGGTAAGAAGTGTTTGCTTTGTTTAATTCAATCTTCTCTTATTACATCTGATGTCTTGGTCTGCTCAGGTAGCCATACCTGGATGGTTTAAACAACAAAAATTTTATTTATTTTCTCACAGTTCTGGAGGCTGGAAGGTCAAGCTGAAGGGACCAGCATAGTCGGGCTCTGGTGAAGCCTCTCCTCCAGGCTAACCGACAGCCACCTTCTCCCTGTTTCCAGTCTTTTTTTGTTCATGCTTGAGGAGAGGGAGCAGGGTCTCTGGCATCTCTCTTTATAAGGGCACTAATCCCACTGTGAGGCCCCATCCTCATGACCTCATCCAATCCTAATTACCTCCCAGAGACCTGTCTCCAAATACCATCATGTTGAGGGTTAACGTTTCAACGTGTGAATTTTGAAGGGACACATACAGCCCAAAACACCTAACTATGTGCTCACACTTGAACTAAAAATGCATAACTACCAACTCCAAGAAGGGAAATAATCCAGGACCCCAGACTCATCCTCAAGTCTCTCAATCCAGGTCCATCAGACACAGAACCAGCTGAGTGAAGAACGGATTTCTTTTCTCTTTCCAGAGGGAAAACGGCACAGCAGGCTTGCAGGCACTTTGCTGAGGGTGGGATAAACACTTCACAGGACAAAAGCTTATGTCACTAAAATGTTTTCCCCCAGACCTGCTGGGATCTCACTCCCTTCCAGCTAATGACACAGCTATAATGAAAAAGTACAAATATCCTTTAAATTACCCTGTTTTATAACATCTAGGTCGTAATAGCTCTTGAGACCCAGAGGTTTCATAACTTTCCTAAGAATTCCAGACCATATGTTACACATTTCTCTCTGCAATTTTACATTCTGGATATACATCTGGGCCTAATCCGAAAACATCATGTACTCATTCTGCAGGGCAATAAATTTTATGACAAACTGAAGAATGCAAAACCATAATCTAACATTAAAGCATATATTATTCACTTCTAAATAGTTTAGCCACTTATCCTCAGAGATCAGTAACGCAGCCACAGAAGCCAACTTCCCTCCCTGCTTTCTGAACAGCGAGGTTCAATAATATCCATCCTTCTTACACGTTTCCGTGGTCTGTGAAAAGAAGAGGAAATCAACTACTTATATTAGGCAGTGCCTGTGAAGATGACTACAGAATACATGTTAAAGCATCCTAAATGAGACAGAGACAGAGAGAGAGACAGAGATAGAGACAGACACAGAGACAGAGAGAGTAGAGTGTGTTGCAAAGACTTGGAACAAACCAGGAAGACATTCCTGGAGCCAGCTGGCCCTGCAGTGGAACCTTTAAACTGTTTGCAAAATGTGCTTTCTACTATTTATGGAGAAATTTCCCTAAAGATATCGCCCAATTCTTTTCGTGATCATTTAGACCATCTTCTGTCTTTAAGGAAATAAAAGTCATGCATCATTTAAAAATAAGTCATAAACAACAGAGATTAAAATCTCTAGAGCTCTTTGTTTTCTCTGAGAGGGGAGCTATACTTTCAAATACACCACGTTTTGCTTGCGATAAACACACCATCAACCTGCCTCCTTTCCTTCCCTGTCCATGGGGGTCTCTCCTTCGTTCCTAAACTGTTTGTTTATTGCTGAGTGCAATGAAGATGGACTCTTCTTTTTGGATGTGTTTTCTTTCTTTCTGTAAAGAGCACAGGAGACTCTGATGAGCACAAGGGGAAAAATAATTCATAAATCTAACATTCATAATGCGGCAACTTTTAGACAATTAACTATTAGGATACACAGAAAGAATCGACTTGCTTTTTAAGAAGAACCACGTGGGATTTCTGTATCATAACCTTAAGTGTTCTTTTATGAGCTTCGCTGGGAGCTATTCTGATACGACATTTGTAAGGAGCCTGCACGTGATTGCCTCGATTGGTAGGAATACGTTGCATTAAGGGCCGCTCCCAGCCCAAGGATGGGTTGCGTTCCCATGGCTCTCTCCTAACTTGATTGTTTGCCATTAAGACTCTTCTGCAGGTAACCGCATGGTGGGGAGACTCCCTGGTCAGCCCGCAGAAACCCTTTTAATCCTGACCAGGGCCGTGACTCCTCCAGCCGTGGCTTCAGCAAAGAGGCAACAGCCAGAAAAGTCTAGATGTGCTGCCTACTGGCTCATAAATCAAGGACCTGTGACCGAGGGCTGCTGTCCGGGCTGCCTCTTTGCTGACACAGGTCCTCCGTGGTTGCAAAAGCCCTGAAGTTGTCACAAACACCAAGATGTCTCAGAACCACAAGATGGGTGAGATAACATCGTCTCAATAAGGACCAGTATCTTTCTGTTGGTGGAAATACAAAAAAAGGAAAATTGGTTTCATTATATTTTTAAATACATTACTTAAAAATGAAAAAGAGTGTGTTGTCACAATAGTGACTATTAAATAATTTCATAAGCCAAATTACAGATGAAGAATACATTTATCTATAGAATACATGGCATTTCTCACCATGGAAGTACAGAGGTCTTTATGTGAACAAAGCTTTTTAAAGTGATAAAAGTATGTGCTAATAACCACTGACGGAAGACAGAAATGTTTTAAAGGCAAACATTTACCACTGAGTTAGCGGCTCCCGACTGGTGTCAGGCCGCCTGTGCTGTGGTTTTCTGATCACTATTGCCTGTATCATCATTTTCTATTTACTATAGTCCACTCCTAAGTGAAAACACAGTTACTACATAAACCACAAAAGCCTCTTGTTATCCTTCTCAGGCGGGCATTAATAATGCATCCTGACATCCTGTTCATAAATGCAAGTGCACTTACATACTTCACATTAACCGTGGAGGCCTCCCAATGCCCGGGGCCCTCTGGCATCCATCAGAGCTAAGAGAGTTGGAGCGTCCCGGCCTCAACCCATCACCTGTGTCACCGCCAGTAACAACCGCCCCCAGTATTTCTCGGTCCCCCATCTGCCCCACTGTCACCCAAACATTGGGTCTAATCGGTTAACCTCTTTCAAAGAAGGGATAATTATTTTAATAATTATATTCAAAATGTGATCAATTATATTACAGCCTTGGAAAGTCAAGGCTGCAAGTAAAACACTCTAGACATTTACTAAAAGCTACAATATCCATAGCAAATAAAGTAAATATTTTTCCATGGAACATCCTTCTTACTATTTCAAGACAATCCTGATTATCCACCCCCTTTTCCCCAAAATAATTGATTTTAAATAACATTCTTCTGTTTAGACTCAACTGAAGTTATTGTAAGGAAAGGGAATGAGTGCCCTTGATTATATCCACACCCTTGCTCTTGTCACAGACCAAGACCTTCCACCTCACACAGAACCCACCAGAGCATCTCCCTGCTTTATTCCTATCCTCCTCTCTACCCTCCCAATGCTTGTGGCCCTTTATTCATGGTTATTTTGCATCCTATACATTGTCCTTTTTCCTTCCTTCTCTGTCTCTCTCTTTTCCTTCCTTCCTCTCTCCCTGCCTCCCTTCCTTCCTCCCTCTCCCTTTCTCTCTCTCTCTCCCCCCCTTTTTTTTTCTTTCTTTTTTTCTTTTGTAACCAAGGACTGCAAAGTCAGACAGGCCTGGGTCTGACGCCAGATCCATCATTTACAAGCTGTGCAACTTCCAAAAAGTTTATCCTGACTTTTAGTAACTTCATCAGTAGATCTGGAAAGAATACTTCTGTTGCAATTTTTTTGTGACGCTTAAATAAAATTACACATGTGAAAGCATCTAGCACAGCCGGGGACATAAAAAGAGGTTCCTTACCTTTCACCTCTGCTTATCTTTCTTTCTGTGGATCTGGTATTTTCCCTCCATTGGACTACGCAATTTAACTTGAGTTGAGAAATTTAATACCAGTTCTGATCAATAGTTAACAAAATCACCTCTAATTTTCCGTTTCATATTACAGTTGCTGCCTCCTCAATTGATATCAATGTATGGTAAGAGCATCGCAGGAAAAATGATAATAAAAAGAATTCACACTTCATATTCCTACATTCACGGCCAAAGCCACCCTGCCCTCATCAATGCCACACTAGCAATCTTTAATTGAACTTCACAAATCCCTTTAAAATCCATATGAGTAAGAAACCTCTGCGGTCCTGCACGTTCAGTTAGAAGAACTTATATTAAGATACAACAGACAGTAAAGTTAGCTGTGAATTTCCACCATATTTCTTGTGACTTGAATAGTTAAGCTCCACACTGGCAATGACATTAGGTTTTTAGTAGCATCATCTAGACACATCCGTCATATGGAAATGCTTTTCCTGACCACTAAGATCGCATAAACAAAATGGGATGTGCAAATAATGGCACAAGAAGACCGTTATCTTCCAGGGGTCTTGCTCAGCGATCAGTAAGTGTGTGTTCCCCTTACTAACTAATTCAGAGGCTCTGAACATTAGGACAAAACCTGGAAGTCATCTACCCAGGTACCCATTCAAGGCAGAAACTCGCCGGGCCCCTCCCCAGGATCTTAGGGGAAATCTCTAAGAAGGAAGATATTTAGTGTCTTGTTTTGTTGTGTTTTTCTAGATGATGAAATGCCTACGTGATGAAAAGTAAATCCAAAATGATCTTAATAAACAGTGAATGGTTGTGAAAGTGGCAAAGTTTCATCAGAAGCAAGTTTAAGGTTTTGGAGTAAAATTATCTGAGAGTTATATAAGAAATGTGTATTTGGCTTCTATTTCACATAGAGCATATTTCAGAGCTAATACACCTCGATCTGCTCCTCAAGGAGCATTCGTTCCTGGAAAAGCAGGGGAGGATACTGTGGAGATGAATTCAATGAGAGGAAAAACTTCCCGAAGTTTAAATACAAGTGCAAATGTGCATTTGGGGTTGTGGTTTGAATATTTAAAAACTGGAAGAATCTAAAAATATTTCAGGAAAAAGTCACATCCTCATGTCGGCTGTTCTGCATCCTTGTTGCTCTCATCTGACAAATTTCAGGTAGAATAGAGTTCTATATTCACCGGCAGCAATATTATTAATTAGATTTTTTCCACTCATAGGCATCTCTCTAAGTCAGTTAGAAAGGTTCTCTCTTTCCTTGAGGGTACCTAGGTGGATTCACTTGTAAAAGTCTAACCCAGATACCAACAGATTAGAAAAATGTCCTCAGTTTATTTCAGTCAATTAAGGATAATTTATTCATGGAGTACTCAGAAGGAAAAAAAAGCATTCATTACCCCCATTCGACAAAGTGTTTATTAAGTGTTTTCCACATGCCAAGCACTGTTTTAACCACTTCAAACTGAACGTGAGCAGAAGTCCCAGGGCTCACGGGGCTCTTAATGTGCAGTCTGAAGGGCTAATTCTGGCCCCCAGTCGGCTGCAAACTTGCTGAGGGGACCAGGTAGGACCCTTCACACGTGGGGACCTTGGGCTTCTTGTGGATAAAGTGAAGAAGCTCTCAGCTCTAAACTTCCATGTTTCTGTGCTCTGAATAGTCCAAATAGAAAACGCCTCACATAGGTGAAGATGATCCTGGTAGTAAGAAATATTTTCCCATTTAAGGAGATGAATTTCTGCATACCCATTCCATTCTCTTCCAAACCCCTGCAGAGATTATAAAGGTAAGTGATCCATGTCCCAAGGATACAATGTGGACAAGTCTAAACTGGCTTTAAACTCACTAACCTTAAATCCTAAGCAACTGATTCATAGACCTGCCATAGAATTATTTTCACGGGCAAAAAGGAAAAAAAAAACCTAAATGAAACGTAATATTTACTATGTGAAACAATTCAACTAGTCAAAAGATTTGAAAGGTTTAAGTCACATCACCATTATCAAACCAAAATATGCAGTACTCACTAGAATATAAATTCTGTGAGGGCAGGGATTTGTGTTTGTTTTCTGCAGTCGCCTGATCCTGACGGCTTAAACACTACCTGCATATAGTAGACACAGTAAATGTATGTTGATTTAATATTTTTAATGTAGATATAAAACATATATTTTGTATATCTACATGTACTTGGATGAATTGCCAATTAACATAAGTCAATTGGTAACTCCAAACTATGGGGGATGAGTGGTAATTCGAAGTAAAGACTTGGATGCTTAATGAGTATCTTCTTTTTCTAATCCAAGTAGAAAGAGGTTTCCTGAAGCAGCCAATATTACAAGAGCTGCTTCAAAAAAGGAAAGTGGGAGTTGGGAAAAGATTTCAGTGGTTATTAACTGTAGAGTTTTCCAAGCCAAAGGGAAGGTGATCTAGGAAAAATCACAGAGGAGAGACTGAGATTAATATGCTGCCTGTCTCTTCATGCTCCTTGACAATAGGGTTTTAATGGGTTTATCTCATATCTTCAGTATTTACCATGTCCTTAAAAGATTGTATGGGGCTGAATACATGTATGATTAAAGGATACCTGGATGAATGAATGAGTGAATAAGAGAGAGATACATTCCATCAAACAAACCAAGAATGAGTCAGGAATCCCAGAATCTGAATAATAGAGCCATGCACATGTATTTGATGACACCAGCACAAGAGAAAAGTTGCTTTACTGCTCCACTTCGTCTCACATTTAGGAGAAAAGACCAATTGAGTGTAAATTTGGCAACATCTTCCTACACTCTGAGTCTTAGCAAAGATCGACCTGTCGTGTAGACCGATGCCAGCCACATCAAGCTACATTTCTAACATCTAACTCGTGGAGGATCACTGGTGATCACGAGGCTTTGTTCAGCCATTCTCCTCAAGTCGTTATGCTTATTCAGCATCAAAAATGTTAGTTTTTAATACAGCTTAAATATTTACAGAATCAATTACGTTCACGGACAGTGCAAGGTGTGAAAAAGTTGACAATAATTGGGACCCAAGTTCCTCTCAGGAAAGAAGCTACCTTGATATGCGGTGTACAAGGTAAGACCTGGGTGTTGAATTTCACCAAGTTTTCAGAAAAGGCATATTTGCTCCGTTTGAGACAAATAGAAGAAGGAGAGTCTTATGGCTCTTGGGGGATAAAGGGGAGCGTTGGGTATCTGAGACCAGGAGCCCCCAGGAAGAGGGTGAGAACAGTCTTGCTGGAAGGCAAGGGGACTCCTGAAGAACAGGGATGCAACGGGCAGCCCTGAGGGGACCCCAGAACCAGGAGGACCAAAATTAAGCCTTAATTATAGTCTATTACACTCATATTTGTGTTCCTGGCATTATTTTTAATGGAAACTGATAAAGAGACTAAGACTTCCCTACTGGTGTAGAACCAATACCCCAGATGGGGAAGACAAGCCCCCAGAGAGCACCATGGGGACAGGCTCAGTGAGCACACAGAAACCTTGGGGAGAGCTTTGGGAATCACAGGGATTCAAGACAATCTACTCAAAACCACAAATGGCTGGGAGACGCCAACTGACTTGCTTGTCCATGGGTTTGCTTCACAGTATATTTACAGGAAAAATTTCTTTTCATACTGTTAGTTTGAGATGTTCACATTCTGATCTTCCTAACTCTCTTTGACTCACTGCCCTTGAGATACGGTCTTATGTCCATTCAGTACCAACCTTTTATTTATTTTTGCTCTCACATACTGCTAGAACCACGACCCATCTTCCAATCACTTCCGATGCTCTGATCTCTTGCAGGTTCTTTGCTAAGCCCCATCCTTGACTAGGTTTACATCAGAGCTCGACAGCAAGTAAAGACAGAAACCTAAATCATTCCCAAGAAATGTAACATGATGCTGAGCACAAAGACCAAAAGATAAAATTCTAGAAGAAGCCAGAATAGACGATCGTAATGTGAACAGTCATATCACAGTATTTGAGATGCGGCGTTGGCGTCAATAATACTTCTTGGAAACTTTAACTCAAAAAAATTGAATCATATGTCCTACATTCACCTTCATTGTGAAGAGTTTATATACATGCTTCAACAAATATTTTGTTGCACATTAAATGGGAAATACCACAAATTAGAAATGGAAGAAAAAGTTAGAATTTGAAATAAAAGGAATTTACTTATACCACAGTGAGACTTAAGGAGATGTATGTGAAAATTTGGGTCCAAAAAAAAAAAAAAGGCTGCGCATGCAAAACCTAGCCAATGGATTTTATTATAAGAATTCCTGAAGCATTTAAAATATTTACCAGGAAATTCGATTGTCTAAGCCAGTTAGTCAATGGGGCTAGCAAACCATAGAAAACTGTCTTCAAATACAGCTGCCAGATTGTAAATGATTGACAGACATTGCTGCAGACAACTGGCGTGTGATAAGAATAAGGATGGTTTTCACTTAGGTGATGAGTCAATTACTTCTGGAATAGATGTGGGAAATCAGGAGCTTCTTAGGATTGGTTGGAAGGTTTTTTGTAGGGGATAGATGACCACAGTAGTGAGAAAGCCTGGTGTATCCCACTGCTTTCCATTCTTCCCAGGCTCCCAGAGAGATGACATTTCCCAACCCTGGTGTCAGGGTGTGACAGTAGTGTGCAATGATGTTCACCCCTTCCAAGCCTCCTAGGAGATTCCCCTGAGCAATTATCAACTCTCCCTCTGCCCCTGACTCAGGGCCAGAGGCACAGCATCCAGCAGAGGACCCTGAGGCCTTGGAAGCAGCCAAGTCTCCTAGGAAGGAGACGGGTCCCACATTGCAGTGTGAACACTGGCATCAAACACAAGGCCATAAAGTTGATTTCTACAGCGCTGTGCCATGGTACATATGGGGGCTTGTTATTATTGCCTGTATCTGTCTTGAGTAATACAGTTTGTTGCTCTGAAAAAATGTATCATTTAATGCAGTGCCTTTCAAACTGGTGTCTCCATATGGTGAAATGCTATTCAGCGATTTTAATAAAAGAAATATTAAGCCATGTGAAGACATGGTTGAATCTTAAACTCACATTGCAAAGTGAAGGAAGCCAGGCTGAAAAGGCTGCACACTGAAGATTCCATTTCTGTGACACTCTGTAAAAAGAAAAGCTACCCAGATGCTAAACGCATCAGTGGTTGCAGGCGTTTGGGGGTGGGGTGAGGGAGGCAGAACAGATGAAGAGGGGGATATTCTAGGGTGATAAAATATCTGTAGGGGTTGATATGTGACCCTATCCATGTGTCAAAACCCCTAAAACTTTACAGCGAAAAGAAGGAACCTAACGTACATAAATTTTCTAACAAATCAATGAGTAGATAAAGGCACCACAGGATGGAGTGCGGACTGTGATGAAGCCATCTGACTGCACCACAGAGAATGAAACAAACTCACTGTAGGGGCGGGGGATGAAGGAGCTGGCCTCCCTTTGGAAATTACTGGAGTCTGCAAGACGGAAGGCGAGATGAACTGTGTGTAAACACCGTGCCCTAGTTCATTAGTCCTTTCCCACAGAAGAATAAGGTGACAGTTCCAAAGTCACGTAACCAGTACACGGAAACAGAAGAACAAAGTTCCCTGCGGCAGATGCTGGGAACCAGGTTACTCAGTGTTGGGGGGAGGGTTACAGACAAGCAAAGGGAGCAGCGGATGATGCCCCGTGTGGTGACGGATCAGAGCTGAAGACGTCAGTACGAGCTCACGCTTGGATTACCATCTATAGTGGAACTACTGGGCTCAGCAGAACGACGGGCCTGCAAAGCTGGGGGCAAACCTCTGCTTCCCAGCTCTTCCTCCCGAGTGTTCCAGGTGGGGTCACCCCATCTGCTAAGTAGGAAGGAGGCTGAAGATGTTAATGCTAGCCTAGATGAAAGTCGATAACCCTCAGGCCCCTAGGCGTTCAGGCAATTCTATTCTAAAGCACTGACATTTTGTCTTGTTTAGCAATAGAAATTGTAGGTGCAATCTGGGTCCCGTTCCACTAGATCAAGAGAAGGAAAAGAAAAACTTTGAGAAGTTGGGAAGATGTTTGTGTAAATTACAGTATTCTTTCCCTCTTCTCTGTATTTCCCAGTATAGCTTACAGTTGATCTGATGGGGACCCACCTTCATGTTACACATTTATTTAGAAATGCAAGCCATCCTTTTAATCCTTTGCCCGCCCCCCCCCCCACCCCGCAGTTTAGTAAGCAGGTGCTTTCATGGTCCATCCCAGTTTTCTAATAATCCACTGCTCTGTGATGTTTAAAATACATAAGTCTATTGTATACGGTATTCTTAGCCCATTGTTGCCCTGCATCCTCAGTAAAATGTGTGTCTTGACATGAAGATATAGAAGTAGATGATCTAAACTGAAATAATATTTTCTTCTAATCATCTGATGATATGAGAAACAACTGCTTCCATTACCAAATCCAAAATAAAGGTCAATCACATTCAAAACCCTCTGTATCCTACTGTGGCCACAGCCAGTGTGGTCCAATCCACTTGCCTGCCTGGCTCCTCTGACTAAATAGCAGCCTCTGGTCTATAGTCAACCTGTTGACACACTGAACAAATTTAGTCTCGCGTTGAGCCTGAGAGTGGTCAGTGGGATCTGCCTCTCTTCTGCCCGTTGCTGAATTGCTTGAATGTCCCCAGGACCGATCATCTGCTGCTCCCAAGAGGCCACCTCCAGGGAGGACCAGGACATTCACTGTAGATGCCAGTGCGCTTCCAAGGATGGAAGGAGTTTACTGCTGAGTATCAGGATGCCCTGCTTGGACTCTTCCCTTCTCGAATCTGCATCTATTATCCATTGCTGCACAACCAATTAGCCCCCAAAACAGCGTTTAAAAATAGGTACGTGCTATCTCACAGTTTCTGAAGATAAGGAATTCAGCCGCTCTGCTAAACGACGATCTGCCCCTTCAAGTTCCTAACGCCAGTGTCTGACCAGGGAGGGGATTGTGAAGTGGCTCAAGGCAGGGACGCCACTAACTCATCGTTTTTACCCCCTGCAGTATAGTTTTTTATGAGTAAACCCGTCTCAAGTTTCTTCCTGCTTCTGGTCCTTTTCCAATCTTTGGCCAGTTTTTGTCATTGTTGTCTATGGGAAGAAACATTCAACCTCTTTATTTTTTTTTTTTTTTATTATTTTTTTTAATATTTCCAAATCTTTGCCAACACTTGTCACTTGTTATTTTTCTTTTTTATTTATTTATTTATTTATTTATTTATTTATTTATTTATTTATTTTTGGCTGTGTTGGGTCTTCGGTTCGTGCGAGGGCTTTCTCTAGTTGCGGCAAGCGGGGGCCACTCTTCATCGCGGTGCGGGGACCGCTCTTCATCGCGGTGCGCGGGCCTTTCACTATCACGGCCCCTCCCGTTGCGGGGCACAGGCTCCAGACGCGCAGGCTCAGTAGTTGTGGCTCACGGGCCCAGCTGCTCCATGGCATGTGGGATCTTCCCAGACCAGGGCTCGAACCCGTGTCCCCTGCATTAGCAGGCAGATTCTCAACCACTGCGCCACCAGGGAAGCACTCAACCTCTTTATACAACCATTTACTCTGTCCATTTAGTTTTAATTATTTCTTAAATTTCACACTGATTACTTTGATCAGTGAGTTAAAGTGTTTTTTTAAACCTTCAAAAGTATGGGGGAATTAATTTTATTTTGTTATTGATTTCTAGCTTAATAGCACTATGGTCAGCTAGAATATTTTGCATGACACTAAATTTTTTTGCTCTCTTTGATATTTCCTTTATGGTTTCCTACGTGGTCTATTTTTACAAATCTATTCTTTGCGTGCTTGAAAAGAATGTTGTTTAAATCTTGAGTGCATGCGTGTATTCAATCACCCGTGTTTTTTTAAATGCTTTTCATTCTTACTAATTTATTTTGTACTTGAACTATTTCTTACTGAGAGAATTGTGTTTAAAAATTTCAGTTCTTCTGACAAAGGATTAATCTCCAAGATTTACAAGCAGCTCATGCAGCTCAATAACAAAAAAACAAACAACCCAATCCAAAAATGGGCAGAAGACCTAAATAGACATTTCTCCAAAGAAGATATACAGATTGCCAACAGACACATGAAAGAATGCTCAACATCATTAATCATTAGAGAAATGCAAATCAAAACTACAATGAGGTATCATCTCACACCGGTCAGAATGGCCATCATCAAAAAATCTAGAAACAATAAATGCTGGAGAGGGTGTGGAGAAAAGGGAACACTCTTGCACTGTTGGTGGGAATGTAAATTGATACAGCCACTATGGAGAACAGTATGGAGGTTCCTTAAAAAACTAAAAATAGAACTACCATACGACCAAGCAATCCCACTACTGGGCATATACCCTGAGAAAACCATAATTCAAAAAGAGTCATGTACCAAAATGTTCACTGCAGCTCTATTTACAATAGCCAGGACATGGAAGCAACCTAAGTGTCCATCATCGGATGAATGGATAAAGAATATGTGGCACATATATACAATGGAATATTACTCAGCCATAAAAAGAAATGAAATGGAGGTATTTGTAATGAGGTGGATGGAGTTAGAGTCTGTCATACAGAGTGAAGTAAGTCAGAAAGAGAAAAACAAATACAGTATGCTAACACATATATATGGAATCTAAGGAAAAAAAAAAAAGGTCATGAAGAACCTAGTGGCAAGACGGGAATAAAGACACAGACCTACTAGAGAATGGACTTGAGGATATGGCGAGGGGGAGGGGTGAGATGTGACAGGGTGAGAGAGTGTCATGGACATATATACACTACCAAATGTAAAATAGATAGCTAGTGGGAAGCAGCCGCATAGCACAGGGAGATCAGCTCAGTGCTTTGTGACCACCTAGACGGGTGGGATAGGGAGGGTGGGAGGGAGGAAGATGCAAGAGGGAAGAGATATGGGAACATATGTATATGTATAACTGATTCACTTTGTTATAAAGCAGAAACTAACACACCATTGTAAAGCAATTATACTTCAATACAGATGTTTAAAAAAAAAAATTTCAGTTCTTCCGTGCTTACCCTTAAATTTTATATTCACCCTTGAATTTATCCATATATTTGATTAATATTCTGTCAAGTTATTAAATGTCTTTATCCTCCTCCCAAATAGTACAAGATCTTAATTTGCATTATATCTGCCTGGTTTTTATTCCTCCAAATATTGTCATTATTATCTTTGTTCTATGTTGTCAATACTTTCTTGCTTGTTTGATTACATATGATCTATTTATTTTTGCTCTGTGTCGATCAAAATGTTTCATGAATATTTGGGAGCAAGAATTTAAAGTTTACAAAATTCGAAAGCAATAAGTACATTGTCTCAGGCACCTTTTAAAAACATAACTGTATCTTCAATTCAAACTATTTGAGGAATGTAAGGATGAAAATTAAGAAGAATATAATTTCAGCTCCAAATAGATTCTCTGAAGTAAAAAATTTATTTATCATCACTTTTATTTGTTTTATAACAGTAATTTAAAAATTAAGTCTTTCTCCCATTGTTTATTAGAAAATCATTTCTCAGAAGTAATTTCTGCTAATAATTTTGCGCATGTCCTTACAGAAATTTTCTTTGAAATACCAATCATGATATATAGTCAACACACACTTAGATTTACCCATATAAGTACCACTTTCTTAATCATCATTCACTATTCCTGGACTGTCATTTCCCGGAATGAATGTCTCATTCATTCTTCAAAACTCAGCTTACACACCATTTCCTCCAGAATTACCCCAGTATGATTTAGATGACTTCGTTCTGTGTCCCATTACATTCTTTACACATTGATTGAATTGTCTATCCCCTCCATAACGTTATTGGTGGCAAAGATGGTGTTTTATTCTACTTCTGAGCCTCCGTTCCTGGGTACACAATAGTCGCTAAATAAATGTTTGTTAGATGCATGAATGGCAAGTGAATGCAACCCATGAAAACTTCCCATTAGTCTACCTAGTGCCTGGGCTTTCCGTGCATGATGCCAGGGGTGCTAGCTGTGGCCTCGATAACAAATGATTAGAATTCTTAAATCATTTCCATCGGATAATTTGTAGTTAGGCATGAAGATATTGCAAAGTAAAGGTACTAGCCTCCAGATAAGAAAATCTGGACCCAGGTCCTGATTCCCCAGAAGCTCACCATACATAACGTACGTATAATTACATGATAATTCTGTTTCCCAATACTTTGTCACTCATAATGTGGTGATACTTCTAGTAACTGCTTCCACAGTTGCTCACGTTATAAGAGAAAATGTCTCTTTTTTAATTTTTAAATTTTTTTTATTGGAGTATAGTTGCTTTACACTGCTGTGTCAGTTTCTGCTGTACAGCAAAGTGAATCAGCCATACAAATACATATATCCCCTCTTTTTCGGATTTCTTTCCCATTTAGGTCACCACAGAGCACCAAGTAGAGTTCCCTGTGCTATACAGCAGGTTCTCATTAGTTATCTATTTTATACATAGTAGTGTGTATATGTCAATCCCAATCTCCCAATTCATCCCCCCCCTTCCCCCTTCGTAGACATACATTTGTCCTCTACATCTGTGTCTCTATTTCTGCTTTGCAAATAAGATCATCTTTACCATTTTTCTAGGTTCCACATAAATATATGCGTTAATATACGATATTTGTTTTTCTCTTTCTGACTTACTTCACTCTGCATGACAGTCTCTAGGTGAGAAAACGTCATTTTTAAGTAGTTAATCACTTGACAGCTTCTGGATATCAAGTATATTGGTTGAAGTTTGCTTTGAAACTCCTTGGAAACAGTCAAAGAACTTGTCCGGGAAACAGGGAACTCTAGTTTCCAATCCACTGCATTGTTCTTCTTCACTTAGTCCTATAAGCAAGTCACTTCCTTTCACTCACAACTTGGAAAAGACGTGATTTGTGTGTTGGAAGATGGGGTTGACCCACGTCAAAGCTCTGACCACACAGGCAGTTGCAGAAACGTCACCCAATGTGGTCCCTGGGAACATGGGACCCCAGCCCACAGAGGAGAAGGAGGGTGGCTTCCACCGGCCCTGGCTCTGAGGGCTGTAGAGACATGTGGGGTTGAACTTGTGGTCGCTGCTGTGGTTGGAAGCAGTAAAAAGGTTTCATACGTTATTAACTTTCAACAGCTGGGCATTTTTAGCTCGAAAAATTACTGGAAGAGGCAGTCTTGCCATGAATTTCTTCTTTATCATGTTCCACTAGAGCGGAGGTCAGCAAACGTTTTCTCTACAGGCCGGATGAGGAAATAGTTTAGGCTTTGCAGGGTGGGTGTCTCTGTTGCAGGGACTTAATTCTAGAGTTTAAGGCAAAATCAGCCGGAGACAATATATAAACAGATGGGTGTGGCTGTGACCCAATAAAACTTTATTTATGGAAACAGAAGTCTGGATAATGTATCATTTTCATGTGTCATGAAATACTATTTTTCTTTTGATTTTTTTAATACCATTTGAAAAATGTAAAAATGATTCTTAGCTTGTGGACCATACGAAACAGGCCGTGGGGCAGATTTGGGCCCTGGGCCACAGCTCATCTGCTCCTGGGCTAGAGCTTCCTCTGGGCTCCGGCGCAGACGGCCTGGTTAAGTCTTCTGTGTGTCTCTGAGGCTCTGAGGTAGGCTGGGGAAGGCTTTCTTTTCTTCTGGAGCTCTGAAATTCTAGCCTGTTCCAGGACAGAGTTGATGTTGGCAGTCATGGTCCTAGTGCATCCCCGAGTATGTCAAAATGAGGCCACAGTCTTTAATTCAAGCTGTCAAGCTGCCACCCAAGCCACCCCCAGGAAATTTGTCCCTGCTGTCCACTCACCCCCAACCTCGTCTTCTCCACCCGGGAAGTTGTGGGTCAGGAGAGGATGAGAGGAATGCCCTCAGTCTGCCACCAGCTGACACGGTGTCAGCCGAGAGTGGGGCAAAGAAGACCCCAGCAGTGATGCCGTGAGGCCGCAGGAGGGGGACCGGGCTCTGCCTGCCTGTCCCCCAGGACCCGGAGCAGCTGAAGGTCAGGAAATGCAGAGGGATGCATTTCAGAGTGGAAGGAGCGTGGACTTGGATTTGAAACAACCAGAGTTACCTCTCACTGTGAACTCGGAGCAAATCGCTTCTTGATGTCAGACGTGAGAGTAAGATGCCCCCAGGCTCCAAGGGCATCAGACATGGCGGGAGCCTCGTTAATGACATTCGCTGGGTCCTGCAGTGTGTACATTTATCAGGTGCCTCACCCCGAACCCACGCTGGTCATGAAAACGAGAAGGGTGGAGTCTCTGTGCTCGTGGGATTTACAGTGCAGATGAGAAGGCAGAAAATTAAGCAGATAAAACAATAAAATATGAGGAGGGTCTGATAGAAGAAACTGGATTGTGCAGAGAACATATACCGAGAGGTCCAACTGGTCCCGGAGTCAGAGGAGGCCTCCCCAGGAGGTGCTGTCGAAGCCGAGGGCTGGAGAATTGAGAAGGACAAGCATTTGAAAGGTAACTCAAGACGGCCTCAGCAAATATTCCCCCCGACACCATGCTCTCAGGAGCCCAGACCCTGCTTATGTTTTTTAAGGAGGAAGAACAGCCTCATTAGAATAGTAAAGCCACAGCTAACCAGTCATGGGCTCCTGGGAGATGACCTCTTCTTTCTACCAAAACAGAGCAAAATTCAACTGCAGAGGAAAGACAGCTCTGCTCTCCCACAGCACAGAGAGGGTTAACGTTGAAACCTGACAAAGATCCATTTCCTTCAGGCTTCTACAAAGTTTGCAATTCAGGAATATCGATCTCTCTAAAGTAGATATTGGCCTTTAGTAAGCAAGAAAAGCAAAGCATAAACAATCTCTTCTCTGCCAAATAATTTTGTTTTATTATCTAAGCACCCCGCACCTTTGGGAAGGCTCTACACTGGCCATTCATTAGCACCTCCAGCAAGAATAGTGAAATACTTGGTAAAAAAGAAACAATTAAAAGTGCTTTCAGACACACAGAAAAAACAAACTAGTGGCTACCAGTGGTGAAAGGGGTGAGGGGTAAGATAGGAGAAGGGGATTAAGAGGTACAAACTACTAGGTATAAAATAAGATACAAGGATGTAATGTACAGCACAGGAAATACATACTCCATTTGAAATTATTAGATAATATTGGCTTATCTTTTAAAATACTGAATCACTAAAAAAAGTGCCTTACTAATGAGGTGTCAGATAATTGTGATTTTTAACTTTATGATTTCTAGTATTAATGATTTTAATTTTCTTGACTACCTATATCAGAAACCTCTAGACTATGGCGTCTTTAAAAATAGTTGATGATGATATGCTTGTCAACAATTCACAGTATTTGCTCTTTTCTTTGCCACCCCTTCCCCACCTCCACCCCCAGAGAGAAGTGTGTGTGTGTGTGTGTGTGTGTGTGTGTGTGTGTGTATGTTGGCAGGGGTGTGACTGTGTAGTTATTGAGTCTTAAACAAACAATCTCAATGCATCCAAGCCCCTTTTCTAAGCATCTAACCACATCCATACTAAATTTTTAACCACCCAATTCACACTACATTGCCTAATTATAGAAACAAGAAGTGATGATGAAATCATTTGAAGTTTCCTTTCACAGGATCTAGAAATATTTTTATAAAGAATGCTAATAACATTAAGGCCATTCAATAAAATAGGTATAAAACTAAGGGAACATTCCAATGTGATCACGAATTACTCACCATCAAGTCCTATTCTGAGCCCAGTTCTCTCATTTCAATTTAATGTGAAAAATCATTAAATTGCAGGGAGATTCAAAATGCACCAGAAAAGAATAAATTAGAGAGGAACAGAATGATGGCTGTTTCTCTTTTATAAGAACCAAAAGATTCATAAGCCCACTTTTAAAAATTCCATCTTTTCCCCACACATGAGGAACCCAATAATAAAGTAAGCTGAATCAGCAAAATCACTCCATCTAGGATGCAAAACCCATGCTTGGGGATGATGGGTCTGGGGCTGATCACTAACACTTAATTTAGTCTCCATTTCTCTCTGTTTTATGATGATCGGAGCAGGTGTAACCAAATTCCCTAGTGGAGTGAAGTACTCACTCCAGAGAACCCCCATCACCTGTTGATAACTTTCCTGTTGATAATTTTGCCAGGGGGACTTTCTTGTAAAGAAAGATTACATTTGCATCTGCATCAGCAGAAGAGTATAGTAAGTGTGTCAATTTATTTGTTTTTCAGTCAAGTATATTGGTAAGAGGTTTGTGGGGGCAATGGTTAAAGCTACTGAATGAAATTAATATTTATAAATTTATGTTGACCCCAGGTGTAACAACTGATCAAGAACTGATAGTATTTATGGTGATATTACTCCTAAAACAAACATTTGAAAGTTAAAATGATGCTGATATTCCCCTCACACCATAAACTCAAATATATGACAGATGGAGTAAAGCACTGTGTAAAAAAATTAAATTAGGGCTTCCCTGGTCGTGCAGTGGTTAAGAATCCTCCTGCCAATGCAGGGGACACGGGTTCCAGCCCTGGTCCGGGAAGATCCCACATGCCGCGGAGCAACTAAGCCCGTGCACCACAATTACTGAGCCTGCGCTCTAGAGCCCAGGAGCCACAACTACTGAGCGCACGTACCACAACTACTGAAGTCCGCATGCCTAGAGCTGGTGCTCCGCAACAAGAGAAGCCACCGCAATGAGAAGTCCATGCACTGCAACAAAGAGTAGCCCCCGCTCGCCACAACTATAGAGAAAGCCCACTCGCAGCAACGATGACGCAGCCAAAAATAAATAAATAAAATAAATAAATTTATTTTAAAAATTAAATTAAAAAAGCAAACCATTTAAAATTTTTATTTAATTTTATAATAAAATCACCAATCGTTTATTTAATTTTAAATTACTAAAAATAAAAAGTATATATTTGATCTCATGATTGGAATATTTTAAAAATATGGAAAAATCAGCACAGGGAAATAAAATTTCACTCAATAAAGACTAAAAATTCCTGAGCACCTAATAATAATAGTTGAAAATGTTAAAACAATGAATCAAAAGAAAAAACAATTGTAGCAAACATAACAAAGGATCAGTATGTAAAAATTTTATAAAAATCAATAAGCATACTAAACGCCTTAAAAAATACATGGATAAAGGCAATGGAGAACCACAGGTGAGTTTTTAACATTCAGGAAAATGTTCAATCATACCAGTTACATTTTTAAAAGTAAACTGAATGGGGAACTATACTCAATATCCTGTGATAAAAGGATATCTTGTGATATCCTGTAGAAAAGAATATTAAAAAAAAGACTATATATATTTATAACTGAATCACTTGGCTTGTCCAACAGAAATTAACACAACATTGTAAATCAACTATGCTTCAACTTAAAAAAAAAGTGAACTGAATGACACAATGTAACCTATAATGTAGTTAAGTGCCAGGTTGGAGGCAAGTTAAACCCCCTCCGACACAAGATCCATCATCATCTTGGCCCCCCTCCAATATTCCAATAGCAAAATACTTCAACATGATTTCACGACGTTTTACTAACTTGCCCAAGGATGTCTCTCTCTGTTTGTCTTCTAAAATTTAGATAAATATTACATCACCCTTTTTGCATGAAGGATTTTTTTCAACTAATCTTGTCCACTTGAATCAGATAAACAGCCTTCACTTCATCTACAGAGCACTTCACAATTTATGAAGCCTTTCACATGAAGCATTCCTCCCAACCCAATAAAATGGATATTATATTACCAACTTTATGGACTCTGAGAGAATAATTTATTTGCTCAGTTAGTAAATAAACAAGGGCTCAAATTCTGGTGAAATTTCTCTTGCTTATGCCAGCTCCCCCCATTGTTATCACTCGTTGTCACCCAATGCTTCCTCTGCTCTTTGACAATGCCAGATGAATTTTTTCTCCACATGGGATGTGCATAAAGTAAAACTGTACATAGTATCTTTAAAAACAAAACAGAAAGGTAACAAATATTGTGATCTGAAATCCATATCATTTTGGAAAGAAAAATCTAAAATTCTAGGTGTAATCAATTTTCAGTCTCATAGTTTTGAATTTATACATTGTTGACTATGTTTTATCATTTTTCTTTTACTAATTAAAATTTTTCTACTCAATAATCAATACTATGAAGAGAGAACGCTTTGAAAAGTGGATAAATTAATTAAGCATAAAAATGAAACCCAAAATCTTTCAAATGGAAATTCACCCATATCCACAACCAGGAATAAGGTGAATAAGAGACAAATAACTCCAAAGGATTCATTCCCAGCATATAATGAAATTTGTGTTAAAATAAAGTCTTCGTTCATAATAATTAACTTTTTAAATTAAACTGTTTATTTTGAGGTAATTCTAGATTCACAGGCAGCCCTAAGAAACAATAGAGAGCTGTCCCATGTATCCTTCACCCAATTTCCCTCAATGAAAATTTCTTTCAAAATTATAGTATCACAACCAAGATGCTGGCAATGATGCAGTCAAGATACAGAATACTTCCGTTACCGAAATGATCTCTCTTGCTGCCCTTTATAGCCATGCCTACTTCCCTCTGGGCCTCCCTCCCACCCCACCTTTAATTCTTGGCAGTCTAAATCTGTCCTCCATTTTTATAATTTTACCATTTCAATAATGCTATATAAGTGGAATCAGATAATATGTAATCTTTTCGAATTGACTTTATCCACTCAGCATAATTCTCTGGAGTTTCATCCAAGGCACTGTGTGCATAAACAAGTTATTAATTTTTATTGCTGAGTAATATTCCACGGTATGGATGGAGCACTGGTGGTTTAACCATTCACTGGACTTTTTACAGTTTGACATTATTATGAATAAAGCTGCTATGAACATTTCAGTACAAGTTTTTTTGTGAACATAAGCTTTCATTTCTCTGGCATAAATGATCGGGAATGCAACTGCTGGGTTACATGTTAGTTGCATGGTTAGTTGTTTTTTGTTTTTTAATGCCAAACTATTTTCCAGTGTAGCTGTACGATTTTATATTACCACCAGTTTCTCCACATCCTCCAGCATACGGTACTGTCACTGTTTTTATTTTAGTCATTTTGGTAAGTGTGTAGTGATATCTCATTTTGATATTAACTTGCACTTCCCCAATGGCTAAAAATGTTGACTGTCTTTTCATGTGTTTATTTTCCATCTGTATATTCTCTTTGGTAAGATTCTGCTCATGTCTTTGCATATTTTCTAGTTGCATTATTTCTTTATGAGACTTCTGATGCATTCTAGATACTGGTACTTTGACAGATGTTGTTTTCAAATATTTTCTCCCAGTCTGTGGCTTGTATTTTCAGCCTCTTAACAGGAATCTTTGCAGAGTAACAGTTTTAAATTTTGATGAAATCTAGTTTATGACTTTTTTCTTTTATGGATTGTATTTTTAGAGTTAAGTCTAAGAATTCTTTGTCTGGCCTTCTATTTTTTTCTAGACGTTTTATAGTTTAAATTTTTACATTTAAGCCCATGATCAATTTTGAGCTAATTTTTATATAGAGTGTTAGGATTAAGTTGAGGTTCATTTTTTGGCTTATGGATGTCCAATTACTCCAGCACCACTTGTTCAAAATGCTTTCATTCCTCCATTGAATTGTTTTTGAATGTTTGTCAAAACTAAGTGGGCATATTTATGCAGGTCAATTTTTCGGTTCTCAATTCTGTTCCATTTCAATACATACATGTCGGTTACTCCACCTATACCACACTGTCTTGAATACTGAAGCTACATAATAAGTCTTGAAATAAGGCAGACTGAATTTTCCAGTTTTATTATTCTTTTAAGAAATTATTTTACTTATTCTGGTCCCTTTGTATTTCTATACAAATTTTAGAATAATCTCATCTATATCTATTTTAAAAGTCTTGCTGTAATTTTAATAGGAATTGCATTAAACCTGTATATCATTTTGGGAAGAACTGACATCTTCACAATGTTAGGTCTTCCAATCCATGTACCTAGTATGCCTCTCCATTTCTTTATGTCTCTTTTTACATTTCTTTTCTCAGTGATTTGTGATTTTCAGCATACAACTCCTGTACATGTTTGTTAAGTTTACACCTAAGTATTTCCATTTTTTGAAAAGTTGTAAATGGTACTGTATTTTTAATTTCAGTGTCTTCATGTTCAATACTAGTATATATAAATGTAATCGACTTTTGTATATTTACCTTGCATCCTGAAACCTTGCTCAGCTCATTTATTAGTTCTAGGAGCTTGGGGTGGATTTATTGAGATTTTCTACATAAAATAATCATACCATCTGCAGAAGGAGACAGTTTTATTTCTTCCTTTCCAATCTGTGTGCCTTTTATTTCCTTTTCTGGTCTTATTGCACTGGCTAGAACTTCCAGTACTGTACTGAATAACCATGGTAGGAGTGGACATCCTTGTCTCATTCCTGATCTCAGAGGAAAGTGTTCAGTTTTTTAGTATTAAGTATAATGTAATCTGTAGGTATTTTGTAGATGATTTTTAATCAAGTTGAGGGAGTTCCTATATTTCTATTTTTCTGAAAGTTTTTATCATGAACAGGTATTTTAAGTTTGTCAAATACTTTTTCTGTATCAATTGGTATGATCATATGATTTTTCTTCTTTAGCCTATTAATACAGTGTTTTACATTGACTAATTTTTATATAGAGAGCCAGCCTTGCAACCCTGGGAAAAAACTTGCCCATGGTGTATAATTCTCTTCCTATATTGCTGAAGTCTATTTTTCAATAGATTGTTAATATTGGTGTGTAGATTTCTTTTTTTTTTTTTTCTTACTGTCTTTGTCTGATTTTAGTTCCAGTATGGTACTAGCTTCCTAAAATGGATAGGGAAGTGTTTCTTCCTTTTCTATTTTCTGGAATATTTATAGAAGTTGTGTTGATTCTTCTTTCAATATTTAGTAGAATTATCCAATGAATCCCTCTGAACCTGGAGATTACTTTTGGGGGGAGTTTACTATAAATTAAATTTCCTTAATATTTATTGGTCCATACAAATTATCACTTTTATATTGTGTGAGTACTGTGGTAGTTCAGAATTGGTTTTAAAAGTGGCCCATTTAATTTATCAAAGGTGCATGTAGAGTGTTTTGTAGTACTTATCCTTATTATCCTTTTGATATCTGAAGGATCTGCAGTGATATTTCCCTTTTCATTGCTGATATTGGAAAATTGTGCCTTCTCTCTTTTTTCCTTTGGCAGTCTTGCTAGAGGTTTGTCTGTTTTATTGATCTTTTAAAAGAACCAGTTCTTTGTTTCATTGATTTCCTCTATTGTTTTCCTAATTCCAGTTTTATTTATTTCTGCTCTTATGTTTAACATTTTCTTCCTTCTGTTTGCCTTGGGTTTCTGTTGCTTCTTTTTGTCCAGGTTCTTGAGTCAGGAGCTTAAATTAATTTGAGATTTTTGCTCTTTTCAAATGTAAGCATTTAGTGCTATAAATTTCCCTCTCAGCACTGCTTTAGCTGTTTCCCACAAAATTTGATGTGTTGTATTTTCATTTTCATGCAAGCAATGTATTTTTTATTTCACATGACACTTTCTCTTTGATATATGGATTATTTGCAAGTGCATTGTTTAGTTTCTAAGTGGAGATTTTTCTGTTAGCTTTCTCAGTGATTTCTAGGATGATTCCACTGTGATCAGAAAACACACTCTGTGTGATTTCAGCTCTTTTAAAGTTGTTGAGGTTTGTTTAATGGCACAGGATATGATCTCTATTGGTGTATATTCCATGAATGTTTGTAAAGAATATGTATTCTTCTGTTTGGGGGGTATAGTGTTCTATAAATGTCAATCAGATCCTGCTGGTTGATGGCACCTTTGAGCTATTCTATAGCCTTGCTGGTTTTCTGTCTAGTTATTTTTTCAATTGTTGGGAAAGGGGTGCTGAAGTCTCCAGCTGCGAATGTGGATTTTCCAATTTCTCCTTTCAGGTTAATCAGTTTTTGTTGTACATGTTTTGAAACTCTGTTGCTCTGTGAAACACATTTAGGATTGTTACATCTTCATATTCATTCTGTTATTGAGTCCATCAACTGAGTTTTAAAATTTTGGTTATTATAGGTTTTTTTAGTTCTAAAATTTCCATTTAGTTCTTCTTTATATCATCTACTTCTCTGCTGAGACTTCCCTTTTTTATTTGTTTCAAGCACGTTTGTAATTGTTCATTGAAACATTTTTATGATAGCTGCTTTAAAATCTTTGTCAGATAACCCTAACATTTCTGTCATCTCTGTATTATCATCTATTGATTATATTTTTTCATTCAAGATGAGATTTTCCTGGTTCTTGGTATGATGAGTGAGTTTTTTTTAAACCTGGATATTTTGGGTGTTATTTTATGAAACTCTGAATCTTACTTAAACCTAGCTGGCTTCCTCTGACACCACTTCAACAGAAGGAAGAGGGGTGTCCTGTTTCATTACAGATGAAGGTAGATGTCCATGTTTCCACTCGGACTCTGTGGAAACCCTGGGGACAGAGGATCCTCAACCCATCTGCCTCATCACTCATGGACAGTGTCCACTGGGCTTCCTCTGACATCGCCTCATCTATGCTAGGGAGGGAGGAAGTACAGTCTTCCCACGTGGCCTCCACGGGCACTGCAGAGCCCAGCAGGGCTCCTGGACACCACCCCTGTACAGGGACTGAACTCCTCACTGCAGCCTGACGAGGGCTGGAGTCTAGGCTCCCCTTTCACCCTGTGTTGGCAGGGGTGGCGGGTGGAGAAGGGAACAGTTTTTTCTGTGGTGTTTGGCTGCAGTAGAGCAGTTATTATCCAAAAGTTTACTATCTTATGAGGCTGCTCCCTTCCTAAGCTTTGACCAGAGACAACAGACTTCTGTTGGGCTTTTGTTGTCTGTGCCAGTGGGGTTTCCAGGTTGCCAGTTTTTTCAGCTCCAAGTCTGGAATATATGAGGCAAAAGGAAAACCCAAGGAACCCACCACCATCTTCCTGATTAGGTCCCCACATCCCTAGCCCCATCCCTAGTCCGCTGTCTTCTTCACTTTTCAGAGGCTTCTTACATTTGTTTTATATGTAATGTTCAGGGGTTTTAGTTGTACTTATTGAGAGGAATAGGGAAAACTGCATCTACCCCATCTTCCCAGAAGTAGAATTCCCAACAATTAACTATTTAGAAAATTTACATGCCATTTATTTTTCTGAAATATTTAAGAACCTTTTAGATTTGCCAGTTCCGCTAATTGAAGCAAACGTTTCAGTGGGCAATCAGTAAAAAAGAAAATGAAGCATTCATCTAGCATCAGTCCATTGGGAGGAAAGAACAGACCGAAAGAAGGTAAACAACAACAAAAACATCTCTGAAGGAGCAAATCGAGATGGAGTTGACGGATAAAGAGGAATGTATCTACTCCTTCCATCTCAAAGTCAATCTGGATGAAATACAAACCTCCAAGACAGAGGATGGATTTAAAAAACAAACTACATCCAATAAACAGGGAAGGTTTCAGATACAGAATGCAAATTGTTACTAATAAGAATTAATACATGGCAACTGTATTTTTAGCAACTGTATATGGACTCCATTAAGGCTTGAATTGTTGGAAGGAAGGCAGGGAAGGAAGGAATGTTTTTGCTCTTTGACGTTTGCAGTATGGAACCCAGCCATAGAAGGGGTTGTGCCTCAGCCAGTTACATGCCAAAAGTGACCTACCCATAAATAGGATGGTTTTTTCACCTCTGTCACACACTTTCCTACTGCTGAGGTCTTGAAGTACGGCTGTTTCTGGCATCCTTATCACTCTTTTTCTCTACTCACTGTAAGTAATGCTTAGGTTCAACAATGAGGGGCTTTTCTCCCTAAACTTCCCCACTCCAGGAACCTAGAAAGCAGGTAATCTCTGAGAGCAAAACTTTACAACAAACATTTAATGGATCAGAGCAGAGTTATGCCAATTCACCATCAAGAGACAGAATGGCTCTCAGGCCAGTAGTACCTGACTAGGCCAGAAAGATGCTAGCCAAGCTCAAGAAATATCGGCCAAGAAAAAGGGGATGATCGGTGATGCAGGCAGAGGAAAAGGCAGGCGAGGGGAAATCCTGACGCTGCGTCTCCTGCCATGGGCAAGGGAGTAGGTGCCCCAGGCCAGGTAGCAGGACCTGTTCATGGGGCAGAATAGCCTGTTGACAGAAGTGAGAGCATGGGACTAACACCAGATACCTCCCCTTGCTAAGAGCCCAAGCTCCACAAGCAGCCTCTCATCATCTTTCGGCTCCCGAAAGATTATCTCCAAAGAGAAAATAAGCTGGATGGTACACCTAATACCTACACTGCTTCGAGTTCTTAGTGTAAAGGAATAAATGGGTATTTTGGTTTTTAACCATCAGTCCCTGCGAGTCCTCCAGCCCAATTACTTCTGAGAATACGAACACTCACATTCTGGGCCCAGGAAGCCCAGGACCAGGGGAGGCTCTCCCGCCTCCTGCCCCCTGGGGAGACCTGCCTCGTGGAAGGCCAGCCTCCCTCCCTCCCACCAGGATGCCTGCTGGTCTCATTGCTTGTTCCCTTCAAGCTGCAGCATACAAGCTCCACCTCCCTTTGGGTCAAATCCCCAGATGCTTTAACCTTACATCAGGGTCCAACCCCTGATGCACCATCCCTTTAAAATCCCACATCTGGATCACCAGATGAGACTTTTGCTCAACGTTTAAGACTGGGTCTCAGTTCCCAACCTGCCCCATCCAAGTCAGCAACTTTGGTTCCAGGCCCTGGCCCTGCATCTGCCTCAACCCACCACGGTTACCGGGACCATCACCACAGTTACCTTGACCAACACCATGGTTACCTGGACCAGGTTTGGCCACATGTCAAGACACAGCACTGGCCAGGAAGCAGCAAGCACCATTATAATAGGTTGAATACTTTTAACTGCATTGACAGACTCTCCAAACATTACAAATCATTATTAATGCAGACTTTGGGTCTGAGGCCTACGAGAAAAACTTGAAAGTATTCAATACTGTCTCAATAGTTAAGTGCATAATGGAACTGCATAGGCAAGGGATATTTCTTTTATCAATATGATTGCAAACACGATCTATGAATCATGTGACACAAGTCATAAATCATAGCCCGCCTGTGAGTCTTATCAAAGCATCAAAACACAACTCAAGATAAGACGGTTTTTCTCCTCAACCTAAATCAACAGATGCCGTTTCACCCATGAATTCAGCCTCCAAACAGGGAACTGTGGCCTGGGTGCACAGAGCCAGGTGGCCCTGTGTAGCAGGAAGGTAGCTTTTGGTGGTCAGCAATGGAAACACAGCAAAAGATGACCGTGTCATCTTGTCTATTCTTTTTAGAAGGCAAGATTCTTGCCTTCTAAAAAAAAGTATCTGGAGAAGCTCTGTTGTCCACGTCACCCCCAATACAAATGCACTGGAAACATCAGATGACAGAGGGGGCGTCCTGGGTAGGAAGCCTTCCTCCAGAATTCAGCATCACCCCTCTTTCTTCTTCCTTGTGAGGGAAGGGCCATCCCCTCGGGCCCTCAGCAACTGGCTGAGCACCCCCAGCCCTGTCCGAACCCATCCAGATCCGGGACCCAAGTGCTCAGCAAAGGCAAGGGTACAGGAGCCCCAACTTCTTCAGAGCTAGGACCACACAACGCTGGGCTGCACGAAGGGCTGAGGGCTTCCCTTCATCCTGCCTGTTTCCAAATAAGTTCTAAGGTAACTGTGGCGACATCACATGTACACAGGTTATTAGGCTAAGTGAAGAATGTTCTCCAGCTCTAAAATGTTATTACTTTTTCACGTTCATAGATACAGTAAACCAGAAGATATTTCCACTTTGATGGACAAAAACATTTTCCCAGTCTTTGGCCATAGTAGAAAAATTGAACAACTCTCCATGCTTTTGTTACTTTTCTGATAAACTCAAATGTAGTTTACTTAGACCAACATTTCCCCTTCTGTGTTTCAGATACTGTGAGGTACTGGAAAAAAGGTCTTGTAGTCCAAAAAGTTTGGAAACACTACCTACGATGTCTAATGCCTGGAGACTCACAGGAAATGTTTGTGTATTTAGAATCTTAAAGGTCCTGGCAATCTTGCAATTAAGGACCAACTGAATATTATTTAACCCAGATTGTATGATTGATGTGTGTGTACATAAATATGTATATACACATATATGAAATACCTCTTTCCAAGAGCTTCATTGAGGTATGATTTGCATACAATAAATAATGTTCTCATTTCATACCACAGTTAATTTTGACCAGTGTATATACCCATGTAACCATCACTACAATAAAAATATAGAATATTTCCATCACTCCAAATACTTCCCTGATTACTCTTTCTATAAATCCATAACCCAAGTCTAATGATGAGAAAAACATCACACAAACCCAAATTGAGGGACACTGAACAAAATAGCAGAAGTCCTCACAACTGTCAAGACATGAAAAACAAGGAAGGAACTGTCCAATATCCCAGGAAAATAGGGAAGAATCACAACTAAATGTGAGGTCGTCAGGTTCTGACTGGGTCCTGGAACAGTGAAAGGGCTTCACAGAAACTGGTAAGATCTGAGTAACAGCTGGAGTTTAGGTGATAGTAGGGTATGGACGTTGATTTCTCAGTTTTGATGAGTAGACCACAGTAAGGGAAAACAATAATGTAGGGGGAAATGAGACAGGGTGAGGGGTGTACAGGAACTCTCTGTATTATCCCATTTATTATCCCAAGGTTTCAATGGGTCTGGTGTCCCAGCAAGAAGAAGCTGATCCCCCTCAGGTTTCAGAGGCTGCATCAAGGAGCCAGTCAGACTGTATTCCTTTCTGGACCTGGAGTCTTCTTCCAAGTTCACATGAATGTTGGAAGAACTCGATTCCTTGGGGTTGTAGGACTGAAGTTTTCTGCTGGCTTTCAGCTACTCGAGGCTGCCCATAGCCCTTTGCCTCGGGGCCCTGGGGAAATTTAAGTTGTATTTTTCCATTCATATGTGTGTTATTCTAAAATAACCTTTTATTAAACTATATTCTTATGCTAATTTCTATTTCTAAGATACATCTTGTGCCACACGTTTAAGATTATGCAATAGTTCAGTGTTTTCCCAAATCTGCAATGGCCAAAGCCTTTACTTTAAGAAATGATCTAATATTGCTTGTGTATCTGAAATCAGACAGATGACTAGCAAGATAAAGGAATGTTACTCTAAAAGCATAAATCTTCTCTGCATCAAATTATTTGCAAGTGCTCCCTCAGGAAAGAAGAGAAACTGCTGACACCCTGGAGAGGAACAGGCTGAGTGCACATTACGGAGGACTGGCTGGCTTCTTCCCTTTGTGTGGACTCTCTTCACAAAACGTAAGGTAAGGAGAGCAAGTCAATTCTTTTCATCTCTTCCCGAAACGTATCAAGAAATAATAGAACCCCTAGCAAACCCCATGCACATGCAAGCACATGCATAACCCCATGCCTCATCTAAGCCATCCAAATCCAAAGGAATATTTAAAATAAGGCCCTTTTTAAGGTGTTACCGTTCTGGACATAACGGTAACGTTCAACATAATTCACGCTCCTCTGAAATACATCTCAAAGAAAGCAAACGTTCAGTGCCCTTGGTAGAAACGTGACCCTTCTGGGTCTTCCCAGAAGGAAACTTAATCAGTACCTATCACAAAGTGCAAATTGCCTTTTTGCCACAAATTGGTTTTGTAAGTATGTATGGCTGGTTTCTCAGGTCCTGGCCACCCTTTAGATGAATGGACAAACTGATGGCCAGAGCCAGGACCAGTGAGCCATAAGGCCTCAACACCCCAATGGGCAATAAGACCCTCCTAAGACGGTTTCCATTGTGATGATAAATACTAGAATGAAGTGATCTAACTGATTATATCCTTTCCTTTCAATGTTAATTCTTAATCTGTGGTCTCCCCAGGGAAATGTAAACTAACTGCCAACATCCCTCAGACAGGATCCAGACACACCTGGGAGCTTGAGGCATTCCTGGTGCTGCGTCAGCACCAGGAAAGTTAGCGATGGGGACCCCCATACACGCGCTGCTACTGCGTTGTGTGTGTAAATAATTCACCCCTTCAGCGACCCTAGGAGCAGATGTTCTGAAGGTGTGGTCCACAGGTCCCTGGGGGTTCCCCAGGGCCCTTTCCTATTTTTATTATTTTATTTGAATATTTTGCAGCATTTTATATTTTAATATTTTTACTTGTCTAATCTTTATGATAAGTTTTGTAGTATCATCCAGACATTATTTGCCTTCCTCACTGTGTTGCCGTGTGCCGTGACGGCACAACAGCAACAGGGGTGAAATTCCTGGCATCAAACTGTGTGAGCGGCCACTATGTTCACCAAACACTCAACATTTTCTTAAAAAGCCAGCATCACTTAAGAATATTTTTGATAAAGGAGTAAAAAAATTTTTTAATTTTATTAAATCTCGACACTTGAGTCCACACCTTTTTACTGTTCTATGAGACAAGTGGGAAGTTCTCGTCAAGCACTTCTGCTCTACATGGAAGAGAACTCTGATCTCAAGGAAAAGGACTTGCCCAACTGCCTAAGTCATGAGCTGACCCATCTGCTGTTTTCTTGGGATGCCATTGTTGATGGTACTTGAAAGAAGGACTGACAGATCAACTGTGACTATTCAAATGGACAGCTGGCAGACATCATCTTGAAAAGGAACCAAGTAAGCGTGTAACTTCAAGGAAACAATTGAGTATTCATTACCAATGGGAAAAAAAAATAGAGCTTTCAAGAAAAAAATTAGAAAATTGGAAAACTGTGTCTATCATAGTGAACTTGACACCTTCCCAAAATATAGAGACTTTTTAGATGAAATCAGTAGTCATATTAACAAATATGGGGCTTTTATGTTATCATGTAATAAAATGCGTCAGCATTTGGAAGATCTATGTACCTCAGTGAACACACTCATAACACTATAAAGTCATCCAGGGTTAAAGATCCATTCAGAGCACAAGAGAGACCAATGGATTTTAATGTGATCAAGAATGAAAAGTTTACTGATAAGCTTTCAGGTTATACATTGCAACTAGCCTTTGAGAAACTACCACTTGTTGAGTTTTGGTGTAGTATCAAAGAAGAATACCCACAGCTACCTGAAAAGGATGTTAAAATACATCTTTGTACAGCAACAGATGTTAACTAGACATCGTGGTGATCATTTTGAAAGGTATAGAAATATTGAATCACTATGTGGTGCACCAGGAACTAACACGGTGTGGAAGGTCAATTCTACTTCAAAAACAAACAAACTCACAGAAAAAGAGATCATATTTGTGGTTACCAGAGGCGGGGACTGGGGGGAGGGAAAATTGGATGAAGGTAGCCAAAAGGTACAGATTTCCAGTTATAAGATAACAAGTACTAGGGATGTCATGTACAGCATGATTAATAGAATTAGCACTGCTGTATGATGTATAGGAAAGTTGTTAAGAAAGTAATCCTAAGAGTTCTCAAAACAAGGAAAAAATTTTTCTTTTATTTTGTATCTCTATTAGATAATGGATGTTCAGTAACCTTATTTAGCTACTCAAGAGGCAGCCAGTCTTCTAAACATAGAGACCAAACAGCCAAATGAGTCTAGTTCCTTGGGAAATTAGCAACTTCTATGTGGCTCCTCTCCTCCAAAATAGGAAGCAAACATCCTTTCCAGTTGAAGACGAATATCTGTTATCTGCCTTCTCTTGTTTCTAACCAAATGCCTAAAAGAGTTATATAAATTTGTGTTTCAGGGATGGAAAAAAGGGTAAAGTGCTTCCAGGAAGTTTCCCTATACCTATTTTTTTTAAGATTTCTAATTGGGTGGCTTCAATGGGTTAGCATATTTGAGTCTGCTCACATCATGGGATGGAATTACTACAAGGCCCACAGTCCCACAGCATCCCCACTGCCCAGAACAATAACCCTGGACCAGGAGAGGGAGAAGGAGAATGTCCAGGTTCTTTAGAAAAACAACACGGCTGCTTCGTGGTCAGCCTTGGCCTCCAGAAGATTCTTGCCTTCTAAAAAAAAGTATCTGGAGAAGCTCTGTTGTCCACGTCATCCCCAATACAAATGCACTGGAAACCATCCACGGCTGTGGAGGATTTTTTTCTAAAGTGGACCTCATGAGTAGACAGTAATATGAAGACTTCCGAGAACACGTTCAGAAGGTAATCAAAATAAAAGACAAGCTCAGAGCTTTACTGGCTTTCCTTCTTATTACTTAAGTTGAGAATTGCCTCAGACTTGTGGAAGTCTTCGTGAATGTGGTGCTTTACCTCTTGATTTGCTTTTCTTTCCACGTTTAAATTTGTGATACACCTTTGACAGTATTTAGGCAATTTGGTGATGAGAGATGAAAGGCAATAACCAAAAAAGTTCAATTTTAAATTAAAATGTATTGTTTTTTAGTTTACCTCTCACTTCTCTGTTATTTGTTTTATTATTTGGCACTTTGTAACTTCATAAACACTGGAGATAGTACTTCCAATTTCTCTTATGATGCATTTTTGGAATACATTTTGGGCAGTAATTTTTTTAAACCCTCAGCATCTTTGTCGGTGAACTAACACAGGTGACACTACTTTAAGTTGACCTTGAAGAACACATTTGATATGTCCATCCCATAGATTGGCCGGTTGGATGTCATCTCTTTGAGCCTTACCCAGAGATCTACGGAAGAACTACAATTGCAACTCTTAGTAACATGTTCGAGAGGGAAGTCTTGATACTTGCATGTGCCCCTCACCGATAATAAACTATCACCAAAATCACAGAGTCACAGGACCATGGAGCAAGCCCGTGGAGAAATCAGGGCCCAATTTTCTTCAGCTAAAAAGAAAGTTGACCTGCATCATGTACAGTTGTTCTAAAGAGAGCATAATAACATTTCTCCCTAAAACACATAGGAAATTGTTTTAAAATCAATGAAATAGAGTGTTTCCCACTTAGGTTTGTGCAGTATAATTGCTTAAATTGGATTTCCCAGTATGCTGTCGCCTAGAAATGATGTGAGGTCATAATAGCTTCCAGCCGTCCAACCTTCGGTCTTAGTGCAGCCTTAAAAGAAGTAGCCTTCCCAAAGCCACCAACAGGGATGATTACAATGATGTCCAGGCCCCCTCAGCTGGCTGGAAAGGCGGGTTTGGAGCTGGAGCAGGGAGAGGTGGGAAGGAAACTGTCCAGAGAACTAAAGGGGCAATTTTGTCCGATTTCTGCTCAGCGAGTTCACAGAAAGAAGCGTGTGTTTCTCCTCTCCTTTCCTGGTCCAGAATCATTCACTTTTTTCGTGCTACATCAGCAACTAAACACACGGCCTTTGGTGCCCCGTCTCTGATCCATTATTTTAGGAGCTGATGCATAATCCATCTGGGCAGGCACCTTCCTGCCCACTTCCTACCACACATGCAAGCAGCACTGGACGAGGAATTCCAGTAAGAGACAGAAGAAAAAGTGATTCCTCTTCAACAGTGAGAAAGGACTTTGCGTATTGATTGGTCTGAGGGTGACCCTGGGCTGCAGAAAAGAGCATCACGTGAAGGGCACCAATTCGAGTCAAAGTGTGTGTAGGCAGACAGACTGGGGCTGATTCGGCCTTTGTGAAAATGATTTCCCCTCCACGAACCTCAGTTTCCTCATTGGTAAAATAGATATTTCACACTCTCCTGGTCAGGATGGTGTAAGGATTCCAGAAAATCTACGTGAAGATCTGGCCCCGCACGTGATCCACAGGGACTCAGTAAATGCACAGCAACAGCAGCAGGGGCCGTAGGAAGAGCAACTCTCCTTGGACAGTCTTATACCACAAAAACAGGGATTCAGGACTCACTTTTGAAGTATACAAACAATGACTTCTCTAAGACAGAATTTCCCTAAAAGTGTTCTGAGTCTATCAGTTCCCCCACAGAGTAATGGTTTCTTAGGAAAAAAAAAAAACGTGGTGGGGGAGTCCATCTGGTCACATAAGTTTTGGATGTTGTAGGTTAACAAAGAATAATATTTCCTTACTAACAATTTCTTTGGGATTTAATGTGCTAATGCACATGAATCTCCCCATGATATGATGTGCACCCCAAAAGCTTATTCAATGGCAGAATTATTTTTGAGGGAGCATCATACATGACTGGTGATTTATGGAAAATTCTTGAAAATTGCTGCTCTAAAGATACAAGTAATGACAAAAAATCAATTTGACAATGTATATGAAAAATAATACAATAAGTGTTAGCATGAAACAACAGCAATAGCATTCTTCTTGGATAATTTTTTAATATCAGTAACTCTGCAAATCTCTTTCTGGCTTTTTATTTGTATAATCTAAGTGAATACCTAAAAAGTCAAACAACCACAGTCCTGAGAGAGCCATGGGTGTGTCAATCCGTGTCTCAGAAACCGTGGCTGAGGCAGCTCTGGAGCTCGGTGATGCCATGTCAGCACTTCAGCAATCCAGCCAGAAAGCAGGGATCTGACTCCCGGAGAGGCTATTGGGGTGGCCAAGTCAGTTCTGGGTCTGGGCAGAAATGAACAGAATTCTCCCCAGTTCTGTACAGAATTTTGGCACCTAAACCTAAACCCAATATTTTGTGTATTGGAAGCCTTACAAAGTCTTATGAAAGCATATTAGTTTCTGCTTCTGACTCCTATTTCCCTGGAGGAAAAAAAAGTCAAAGGGACCAAATGGGGAATGAATGCCAGGCTTCCCTGATTTCAGAAACTATCCCATCTCACAGTCCAGACAAACCCCAGACAACCCCGTCGTGCAAGTGAGAACCCAGGTGTGTCACTGGTTCACAATCGCACAAACAGCCAAACCCTGAATCCTACTTCCTCTTGCTGAATTTGAACAGGTAGTATCTGAGAATGTGAATGGGAAAGTGGGCGTGGTGTGTGCAGAGGCAGGGCAGGGAAGGGGGTGGTGGTGAAAGTAGCTCCCTAACTATGATTTAAGGGATACTGATGCGGACATAGATCCAGCGAGATCTCTGCCTTAAAGTTTATGAATAGCAATCAGCTTCAGCGTTCTTTAAAAGTTTTTAAGCACTGAGCACAGAAGCGCCACTATTCCTTGGACACATTAAACCATCTGCATGTCCCACATTGAGTGAATTCTCACTGAGGGTCCACACGCTGGGTGCTGCTCTGGATGCTGGCGTTACAGCAATAAAGGAAACAAGCAGGAATCTTGCCCCACAGGGTCTGTATTCTATCGTGATTATGAACAACGAAAACGTCTCTGATATTAGTGTTGTCTTTACAGCCCACTTGGAACTAGGCTGGAATAAGAATTTGGAATTTGTTTGATTGCATCCAGAAGGTGATAAGAATTGCCCAGAGAGAGTCTTTATGACTGTTGGGAAAGCGTGGTGTCTGAAGATCCTAGACACTGAACCCATGGGGTGTGTGTGTGTGTGTGTGTGTGTGTGTGCGTGCGTGCGTGCGTGCGTGCGTGTGTGTGTGTTGTGTGGTGTATGCACCCATGCACTCGTCATATTTGAATGGACATTGAAAGCTTTCATGCAAAGAAAATGGAGGCAGGTTTGCCAACCTCAAGATTCATCCTGGGCCAGGCTCAAATAAAGAGGGTATGAGAAACAAAAATAAACTGATGCCCACTAAGTGCTTTGCTAAGGCAGCATTGCCATCTCTATCCTAAGTCTGAGTTTCATTAACTATTTACATAGGCTTTGCTAATTGCACAGGGCCCTTGGGGAATTCTAAGAGGGTACACACTTTTAGCGGGTGAAGAGAAATTCTGAGCCTGACAATCCAATTTTATTTTTAAAATAAATTGGGGTACGTAAAACGGTGCAATAAGTATTATCAGGCCCCTTCAGAGTGTCTGCCTGGTTCACAGGACAGCCTTTGAGCTCTTGGTCAGGCCCATGACTCTGGCCCAGCCTGAACCAGGGACAAAACCAGATCCAAGTTTGGAAAATCAGATTGTCCTTCCTGGCAGTTTGCTCTTGGAGCTCTGCAGTCTGCTTTAGTCTGTGCTAGTCTCTTTATAAAGAGCATCTTGTTAATTATCAAGAAAATTATGAGGGACCATTGTCCCCACCTTAACGATATGATATCGAGGACCATGGGAGAATGTATCCTTCTTCTCCCCGTCCCACCTGTAGACTGAAAAGCAGAGTCAGGGACAGAGAAGCATGAAATGGATATAAAGAAAGAAACCGCTCAGGTACCTGATGGTTTTGCAAGTACTGAGTTTAGCGCCACTGAGGCTGAAGACTGGGTTTTCCAAAGATGACCAAAACAGTGTCTTCCCTTCCACGCGCTCTGCTGAAGCCCTGACATTCACCTCTCCATCGAGACCTGGACACCAATTCCTCCTTCTTGAGTCATGTGGGGCTTGTGACTCACTTGGAATCAACAGAATGCAGCAGAAGTCGTGGCCTGGGATTCTGAGGCAGCACAGCTTCTGCCTTCTGAGCTGGGACACTCTGCTTGGGAGTCCTGAGCCACTGCATATGGAGTCGGACTGCCCGGAGGCCACCATGAGAGGCTCCAGCCACAGCCCCACTCAAGGCTCCGATGACAACCAGCCTCGGCCATGAGACGCGGGAGTGACAACACCGCCAGGACTCCAGGCTCCAGAGGCCAACGGTTCCCAGCCCATGAATCTTCCAGCTGACGCCTCAGGCATTGTGGAGCAGAGACAAGCCACCCCTGCTGTGTCCTGTGTGGATTCCTCACCCAAGGAACCCATGAGCATATAAAATGGTTGTGGTTTGCCAGCAATAGGATGTGGAACAGAGACCTGACTTTACTCCTACCTTAGAGTTCCAGGAGAGTCTACTGTATCCTGTTTTAGCCTTTCCTAGGTTTCAAGGATTTCCATCACTTGCTGACAAACCGTTGAAATTTATAAGAAAACAGGTATTGGGAATGGAGTTGCAGAGGAAATGAACTGGCTGAGTCACAGTGGATTGGGCACAGTCGGAGGTCTGTTGCCTTGGCATGGAGCTGGTGATACGGGTTCAATGTTGTCATATGCCTTGTTTCTTAGGATCCAGACCCCCTACTTCATCAGACAGTGAGGCTTTAGAGGAATTTATTTATTTATTTATTTATTTTTAAATTAATTAATTTATTTATTTTTGGCTGCGTTGGGTCTTCGTTGCTGTGCATGGGCTTTCTCTACTTGAGGCGAGCGGGGGCTACTCTTCATTGCAGGTGTGCAGGCCTCTCATTGCAGTGGCTTCTCTTGTTGGGCTCTAGGCGAGCTGTCTTCAGCAGTTGTGACACGCAGGCTCAGTAGTTGTGGCTCACGGGTTTAGTTGCTCTGTGGCACGTGGGATTTCCCGGACCAGGGCTTGAACCCGTGTCCCCTGCATTGGCAGGCAGATTCTTAACCACTGCGCCACCAGGGAAGCCCAGGAATTCATTTTTTAATGCTAGAATAGAAGGTTGTAGTCACAATTTCTTATGGCCTTCAGTAGAGGCAAGAGGAAGTGTAAACTCCAGTCTAGAGCTGCTCCATGGAAACCAAAGGCAGAGAGAAAAGAGGGTGCCAGGGAGACTGCAGGAATCCAGATCACTCTTAGGTTGGCCAGATTCCTGTGTGTGTGTGTGTGTGTGTGTGTGTGTGCGTGTGTGTGTGTGTGTGCGTGTGTATGTGTGTGTGTGTGCGTGTGTGTGTGTGCGTGTGTATGTGTGTGTGTGCGTGTGTGTGTGTGTGTGTGTGTGTGTGTGTGTGTGTGTGTGGTGATGCAGTGATTGAGAAACGGAAGGTTACTAGCAATTGCAATGGAGATACAGCAGAGGAGCCAGAAATGTTCCAAACCCTTCACCATGCACCTCCCCCATCACCACGCACCTCCCCCTTCACCGTGCACCTTGCCCATCACCAGCAACAGGGACGATGCCTCCCTTTGTGATACTCACTTGGCTGTCATGAAACCTTTTGGCAACACTCCAAGGCAGATTTGGGAATCAATGCTCCTGTAAGCCATGCCAAAACATCAATCCATCCCACCCCACTCGTGCTCTAATGTCATTAAGAAAAAGCCTGAAAAGAGGCAGAGCCCCAGAACTTCCATTAAAAGTCAGAGGCCCCACAGGAATGACATCGCCCTGGGAGTGTAACTGGCCAGGAGATTCACAAAGCACGTCTCAGCAATAGTCCTGACATGAGTCTTTAGCAAACACAGTTCTCACGAATGAAACCGGCAGACCAACTGACTAAGGTTTTACAGGAATGGTACAGCAAGAAAAGTTCTTCAAACTCACACCCACCTGAATCTTCACGCACAAGTGAAGATGCCATAACGGTTGAAATGGACTAAGTTCTCCTCCCCCACCCCTACAGAGAAGTCCTTCCCGATGTTCTGGAAGGATCAAAGCAAGTAAAATTCTCTCCGAGGACAGAATCCGTGGCAGTTGTTTGGCTGACCAAGAAATTTACCTTCTTACCAAATAAATTACTCAACAAATTAATGTTTCCTAGAGCTTTGGTCCCTTCGTTTACTAATCATCCTTACACAAGCCTCTAGTCTCATGCCCAACAAATGACATTGTCTTGGTGGCTGGCACACCTCTCCCGCTTCTGGAAACGTGGAACGTTGATCAAGACAAATAGAGGAAGGGCCATCGCCCGGAGGCAAGGGGCTCTGAGAACATCACCTTCAGATGAGTGGTGGGCTTGAGTTTGGTTGGTTTCCTCCTGGGGCGGGGAGGGGGTAAGTGTGTTTGCCGTTGTCCAAGTGTCGTGATGGGGGGATTCCTTTCGACGTGTGGGATGAAGGGTTTGGGGGTCCGGGGGGATTCAAGGAACAGGTTACACAGTGTCTAGGGTCAAGTTCTCTAGAAGCAGAACTTGAGATGAGATGTCTGCCTTCATTACGGAAGTGCTCTCATAGGAAACCTGTGAGGACAGGACACGTGGGAAGCTGTTTAAGGAGGGGAAGCAAGGGGAGGAAGGACGTGGCTTCGGGCTGCATCCGGACCCCTTGGGGCCTCAGGAGAAGGACTTGCCCCACGGAGCCTCTTCAGTCTGGAGGCCTTCGTGCCCATGTGGCAGAGTCACTTATAGGACAGGACAAGTTACCCCCCAGGTCCAGGGGAGGCTCTCTAACTGCCCAGGGCGACCTCCAGGCAGGGGCACTGGGGAGGGGCGAGGTGCACAGGGAGCCAGTAGAAGGGACCCTCCTTCACACAGACACGCATCCTTAGTCCTATTCAGATTTGTGCCACAAAACTTAGCAAACAATGAAGAGAGTCGCTGGCGTGTTCACCACCAGAGAGAAATGGTACGGAGGTCATAGGGAATATTTGGTTTTTCCCTCTCATTCAAATTGTTCTATGGTTTTTATGATCTCTTCTGAGCTTCTAGAAGAGCCATTCCCAAACTATACTGACATTGCAGGCTTCCACGCCTGTCTTCCCGGCCAACACGCCAGGCACGCACCGGGCACTGGGGAAGCCCACGGGGACCAAGGACCCTTCTCAGGAGGACCTCGTGGGCCGTGACCCCCATCTGCACCCATTCCCTGAACCATATCCGATCCTGCTCACGGTTCTTCCAGACCCCCTGGTCCCTGCACCCATCTTCCTAGGTGAAGCCCGGGGGCATCTCGGGGACACTGGTTCCAGCCTGCAGCCACCTTAGAGGACTTGCCCAAGGATGGGACCAGACTCAGATGACACAGACATGACAGTGTTGTGAAAGAAGTAAGGACCAAAGGGGCAACTTAGGGAGAAAGAGGATGTGTTTGGTGTTGACCATGGAAATATCAGGCCGAGCAGTGTTTTTCCTCTTGGACCCTCTGTTGTATTTTTCTTCCTGACTTTTCTGGAAGCGAATGTCTGATACCTAATTTTGGCCAAAGGCAGGATCAGAGCGGAGCTGAGGTTACTGAGCATCATGTGTGATCGTAGAGTGACTGTACCTAGAAAAGAAACACTGTACGAGGGGCCCTGGAGAAAGAGAAGGGACACTTCTGGGTGCCTCCTGTGGACTAAGTACCAGCAGGGCACTGTGAAGTGATTCCTGTGGCCCGACTTTGACAGTGACACTTTGAGGTTACCTATTATTGTAGCCATTTCGTGCAGAGAAATCTAACGCTCAGAAAAGTGAAGTGACTCACTCAGGGTAACATAACCTCAGGAACTCAAACTCGATTCTGCCCAATTCCAAATCACCCACTGCCCCGTGCCCTCGGCTGCACCCACGTCAGGGCTGCAGGCGGGGCCGAGCCCAGAGAGAGGCCACTTTGGAGCAGCTAGCAGCCAGACCCCACTTTCGTTAACAAAAGCAGATATGAGATTAAGCTACAGATCGAGCTTAATTTGGTATCTTAATGAGATATTTCCTTTATTTATAATGAATTTCTTGACAATGCATGTTCAACCCTTTAAAATTATGTGAAGGATTACGAGCTTTGTAGGAAATAGTAATTTATCATACACCTGGAAAGGATTAAGTAAGCTTATTTAATCCGTGACCATACATGACTTTTCCCAGTAGTGCAGTAAGATAAGGACGAGATGGGAATCAGAAGACTTGGTTTCCACTCCTGCCCACATCCCTAACCAGCTCTGCGCCCTCTTCCAGCTCACTTTCTTCCCTGGCCTGTTTCCTTATTTGTAGGCTAAAGAAAGTAGCTAGGCTGTACTTCCAAATCTAACACTCTATAATTGCAGGATCGCATCCCAGGCCTTTGATGTAATTGTTTCAAGCTCTCAGTAGTATTAAAGAATTATAGCAGAGAATGGGAAATTTCTAGAAACACTTCTTCTACAGAGGCACTGTGGAAACACTTCCTCAATAACATTTTAAAACAATCTGCAAAGTACAGCATAGGAAAACACTGCTCTGTGCTATTCGTGTCCACAGCAACAAACAGCAAGTCTGGCACATAGTAGGAGCTCAATAAATTCTTTTTTTTTTTTAATAAATTCTTGATAAATGAGTAAATGATCATTACGTTAATGGACATTTCCATTCCTGGTCATCATCCCACAAGAACTCTGCTTATCTGAAGGGAATACAATCAATTTTATCCAATGAATAAACCCAGGTATCAGACATTTTACTGTCACCTATCTACCAAGCTACTTGACAAAGACGGTATCCTTTTGGAAAATACTTCAACGGAGAAACAATATCTCAATACCTGGCTGTGATCTAAATATTTTAACTAAGCCAACATATAGTTTAAATCGTCGAGTTGCTGGTTAGTAATCTTTCTAAATGCTTCTGGGACTAATTGGGAGATTAGGTTTGACATAAATACACTACCATATGTGAAATAGATAGCTATTGGGAACCTGCTGAATAGCACAGGGAGCTCAGCTCGGTGCTCTGTGACGACCTAGGTGGGTGGGATGGGGGGGAGGGAGGTCCATGAGGGAGGGGATACAGTTATACCTATAGCTGATTCACTTCATTGTACAGCAGAAACTAACACAACATTGTAAAGCAATTTTACTCCAATAAAAAAAAAAAAAAATTGGAGGGCTGCAACTCTAGGGGCTGTATGCTGAAATCCAGTTCTTATTCTTAGATTTAGTTCACAAGGGTTTTAAGGGATTTTGATGTTTGACATCTCAGTGGGTCAGCATAGATGCCGCCAGGCAAGGCTCGTCCCTCCTGAATCCAGGGTGCACACCTGTCGACGCGTCACCTCCAGGGTTACCTGCTCGCACTGGCCCTGGGAACAGGTGTGCAGCGTTGTCAACGTGGGCTTTGCCGTCACACAACCTTGGTTTTGAGTCCCAGCTCTGCTACTGCTTAGAGATGTTTCTCATCTGTAAACTGAGTCATATGCATAAAATGCTCAGCACAGTATCTCACATATATTAAGCACTTACATGTCAGCACATCTTTTTATGATCATGGCAAAGCAGGTCATTTCAAATCTCTGGAATTACTTTTTAATCTATAAAATACGTTAAGATGATGATTGAGGTCTTTGGTCTTGAAATTTATAATTCTGTATTCTCCATTTTCCAAGCTGATATAACATCGAGTGGATTTTTTAGTCTAAGACGTAATCATTTCCCTGCACTTTCAAATGTCCAGCTGGAAAGATCATGCAGAGGTTTCACCCAAGTAAGCTGGATACTCCAAGTGCTGTGAGTCAGAAAATACTATGGAGATGCATATCATGAGGTCAAGTACCGACTAAAGAGGCTGTGACACATCGGTAGAGAAGCCAAAAGGGATGGGTTTCAAATGTGAGTTCTACTTCTACTGCTCCTTGGAAATGCAGCTATGAAACATGACATGAAAAAGCAACTTGTGAGCCACTGGACAGAGGGTCGTGGGGTCAGGTTTAGTTACGCATCTCCCCACACCTTCACCTTTGCCCTCTGTGCTAACGGGGGGACCCGACCGGCCCCTCCAGGCGCTTCCAAGCTCGTGACGGCCATAAACGGCGCCATCCACAACTACACGCCTGGAACAGCCAGGCAACTAGGAGGTCAGACCTCAGGGTCCAAGGCCTGCGTTACCTCACCCCCAGTCAAGCCATCCAGACTGGCTGGATCGCTGGTTAATGGCAGGGAAACCTTGAACGGGCAGTAAAGAGGGGAGATGATGATATTAACTAGGACATTAACTCCACCGCGGCAGCTTGGCGTACAGACCCCCCTGCAACCTCCTGATAGACAGCTACCGACCATCTCCACTTTCTGGGAAAAAGTGAGGTCATCTTGTTCCTTGGCTATTTGGTTTGTAAAGAGCAGAGATGTGCCAGGAGGTTAGATCAATTCTCCAAATGTGGGGACAAACGGCAGCACATTTTTTTATTGGATCAGCTTTCTGGACGACAGTCTTATGGTACTAAAGTCAGTATGTTACAGATTGAAGTACGAAAAGCGGGTCCATTTTGAGATAACAAGGAACCTGAAGGACCCCCACTTGCCACCCACAGCATGTCCTAGGTCTCCAGACTCCTGGGGGTACTTTGACTGGAAATTTTGAGGAGCACACCTTAGGGGCTTGGTGAGAAGTTTACGGTAACAATGAAGGGGACTCAGAACACATCTCAGAAGCTACGCAGCCAGATTGGTGGGGACATGGCCCCCGCCCCTCATGGTCTGAATACTGCCTCAGGAAGTTGTCCCGAGCACCTTTCGGAGTGGACGACTCACCCCCTTCACGGACCCCATCATTCCCAACTCGGCTCTTTTCTCCATCCAAGTCTTTCTCTTCTGCCTCTTGTTATCTTTACTTTTGTTTTTACTAGTCTTTCTCTCTGTTTCACATTGAAAAACACACAAGATTGTGTCAGCTAGTAGCTACCCAACTCAAGCATCAGTAACAGGCCATCCTTGTGCTGAAACACCTCGTAAGCGCTTGGTGGCTGCTGGTGGCGCCCGACCTGCCCCATCAGCTCTGGGGGCCATCCTGGCTTTCGGTGGCCCACGCCTTTGTCTTGAGAGAAGATGCTCAGCTTTGTCAGATCCTCAAAGGCGCCAGGACATGCAGGAAGGGGACCAGCATCACTCAGAAATGCATTAGACATATTCCCGTGGATTGGCTTTTAACTGCTCCTGTAGTATCCAAAGATTTCAATATGATTTCTGAAAAAAACTCAACTACCCTTTTCAAGCTAAATTTAATGTTTCATCCATTACCTCCACAGTCAGCTTAAATCATCATGTTTTTAATTATTCCACTGGCACCACAGAATACTAAGTGACTAAAATTACCTTTCTAATTATTGCTCCCAGTGAAGTGTAAGTCTCAAGATTCCTATTCTTTCAGAATTCTGTGAGTTTCCAGTACTCAAGAGTGTCTGATATATAAGATAGATAACCAACAAGGACCTACTGCATAACACAGGGAACTCTACTCAGTATTCTGGGATAGCCTGTATGAGAAAAGAATCTAAAAATGAATGAGTATATGTATATGTATAACTGAATCACTTTCCTGTATATGTGAAACTAATACAACACGGTAAATCAACTATACTCGAATAAAATTTAAATTAAAAAAAAGATATAAATAAACATATCATCTTAAAAAAAAAATAAGAGTATCTTTCCCGTTGCTGCAAAGTTCCCTCCAATACATTTTTTTTCCTAATTGAGTCCAAAATGCAACAATGGTAAGACTAAGTGGTTTTGATAGACCCACCAAAAGTCATAAACAAACATTTAATGACCTCCCACTGAAGACAACTCCATCAATGCAATGTTTCCAAACATCTTTGAAATACCCAGTGATCCCTCCAGCAGAATCTCTTATGAGACATAAAAACTACTGGCACAGAAGATAAATGAGTTTTACTTCTATCATGAACATTATCTAATGTTCTTTAGAGGTTTTACGAAACCAGGGAATCATCATCCAATCCCTACTGTGTTTATTCCTGAAAACTTGGGCCTTGGTGTTACAGAGAGACCATAATTACACAGAGAAGGGCCCACGAGAGTAAATATGATCTCACCCACCACAGAGGGATGGAGACAGCTCATTCCAACAGAGAAATAAAAGGCAAGGGGAAGACAAAATTGTATGATTTTAGAAAAGTGCACAAAGAATTTGCTCATCCAGTGATGAGGATATTAGAGAGAATTCCTGATTTGCTTAACTGAGCAGACAAAATTAGATGTTCTCTGTGATGAAGCTAATTATTACAACTTCAAAGCTACAAATGGCCTTGGGGTGGAGTGGGAGTGTTACCAAACCAAACTTGGGTCTGCTTGCCAATCATTAAAGCCAATCTACTGACACCAGGTTGTGGTGAAGGAAAGGGCAGTGTTTATTACAGGCACCAAGCTAGTGCCTGTAAGGAGTCCAGATAGCTAGTGCTCAAAAGATCTGAACTCCCCAAAGGCTTTCAGGGAAAGGTTTTTAAAGACAGGGTGAGGAAGAGGGGTTGTGGGGTGTGCGATCAGCTCATGGACAGTCTTCTGATTGGTTGGTGATGAGGTAATTGGGAGTCAGCGTCACCAGCCTTCTGGTTCCAACTGGTCTAGGGGGTCTACATGCTTGTGGGCAGCATGCAGATAGCTTCTTCCACCTGGTGGGGTTTAGTATCTGCAAAACAGCTCAAAGGACATGGCTCAGAATATTATATATAGCCATTGAGGAGGAACTAAAGGTCCTTGACTTTGCTTAATGGCTAAAATATTATTATTTTGTCTTCCTTTCTTTCTGCGTTTTCTCACTCCTCTGATTAAATTTTTTCTTCAGAACTTGGGGAAGGCCTAGGAGGCTAAAGTTTTCTACAGACACGAGGCAGGCGGAGGACACTGGGGAGGGGGCGATCTGTCCCAGGAAAGCCCTGCAAGGTCCCACTCGGATACAGGGGGACCTAGAGCAGCCTCATTTTCAAGTGAAAAAACTGAAACCCAAAGAAGTTGCGTCAATTCCCCCCACTTGGTGTAGAGCTGGCAGGGGAACGGAGCTCTTGATCATGCCCTTCAGTCCCCAGGTACTTAAGGGCTCCAGGAACTACTTCCTCACCTGCAGCCTCAGACACGCAAGAGCTGCGACCCAGCCGGACGAGTGGACCCACTGCCTACAGTTCAGCTAAAGCCGGATCCACCGAGGATAAAGGGTCTGGTCTTCCCATTACATTTGTCTCTGTACTTGGACGTCTACCTTTCTCCCTACACCACTGTTTGTCCAGAAAGGTACAAAATTTTCTTTCCAAAATCATCCTCTTTGTGAACTCAGCCAGGCCAGAGGTCAGTTTTTACTTGTGGTCTAAACTTACAGTTTGGCGCTCTAAAGACAATGTTATATTTTGCATTGGGTAAAAAGCTTCCCTGCACTTGGATTTCCCTTTAGTTTCCGAAGTTCATCCTCCTGAGGTTACCAGGAATCTCCGTGTTGCTAAGTCCAGTGGAATCTGATCCATCCTCTCCCATTTGACCATCTGGAGTATTTGGCGCTGCTGAGTATGATCCCCTCCTTCTTGAAACACCACCTTCTGTTGGTTTCCAGGAAAACTCTATTCTCTTGGTTTCCCTCCTACATTTTCCTCTCCATCTTCACTGCTGGCTCATCCTCCTCCACCCAGTCATTAAACGCTGCAGTTTCTCCAAGTTCACTTGCAGTTCACTCATCTCACACTCTCTTCATGCCCATGGCCACACAGTGACTCCCAAATCCCTAAATCCAAGCTCCATTGCTTTTCTGAGATGCTTATCTAGACAGTCAATTGCCTTCAGAGTCTCCATTAGGATATCAGAAATATACACTCCAAATTCAACACTATACACATCAAAATTCATAATATTTCCCCCAAAACCTCATTCTCTTCCAGTGGTGCCTAAATGAGTGACTAAAGCCACCATCCAACCGTTTGGAGAATCGAAACCTGGGAGTCAATCTACCATCTGCCTTCCTCTCTCTCACTCCCCATGACGATCCATCTCCAAGTCAAGGAGGACTTTCCTTCCCGGGTCTCCGTCCGTCTCCATCCTCACCCCCCTCATCCTGGAGACCCTGCCACTGCCTGCCTCTGCCCCCACCTCCCAACCGGTTCCCCCAGATCTAGCTTGTCCCCTGCCTCTGCTCTCTACCTGGTGGATATAAAGTTCTTGACGGAATGCAAATCTGATCATGTCACCCTCTGCCTAAAACCCATTGGGAGCTCACCTCGGCCCCTTCCAAAGCCCACAGGCTCTTCATGATCTGCCCCTACCTCGGCCATCAGCGTCATCCGCTGAGACCTCAGGATCATGTGTTATCAGTTCTCCCCACTCTCACCACTAGCACGGGCCCCAGGGCACCACCCTCCACCTGGAAGGCATCCCTCATCCTCTGACAAGTTAAATCCTATTTCTCCATCAGGTCTCGGCCAAAACATGACTCCCAAGAAAGTCCTTCCTGAAGCCATGTCCAGGTCAGGGCCACTCACTGTGGCTTCACGGCCCCTCCTGCCCTCCCTCTGCAGCCCCTGCCACCGTTGTCCTTTTCCACTTGTGTCCTTTTCCACTTGGTTATTTGGGAAATAACTCCTGGGGAGTGAGAACCATACCAGGTTGTACTGTGTCCTGTACTGAATCCACAGTGCCCAGCCCAGGGCCTGGCACTTAGTAGGTGCTTCATAAACATTTGTTGAATGAGTATCAGTGAGTGTTTTCCCCCTTTTCCTACAGACTTCTGTGACGTGAACTGGATCATTCAGGAGTGGAGAGTTGGTCCTTGAATTACCAGCCCAGCAGATTCTGCCCCTTTCAAGCAGCCCCGCATCACCAATGTCACCAACTATTTCCAGCTCCTCCAGCAGAGACAACGTGCCCTCCACACACAAGAGGAGCCCCGGATTCTGCCTACTGACTGGTCAAGCTAGAAACATTTTTCTGGGGAAGTGATTGAAACCCCTGACACAAGTCAGTTTATGGGTTTCATCAACTCACCTAATCCTGAGGCTTCAGGAGAATAGATCAGTGATATAGGTCACGGCTGTGCCCCAGGGCTCCCCATCTGCAAGCTCACATGAGTCACCCTGCAGTGCTGGAAAGAACAGTCTTGACACGGATTCAAATCCTTTAGCCAAGTAAGTAATAAAATGATAAAAGTTCACATTGTCATATTCAGCCTCAGCAACAGGCTATAAATTTGTAAGTGTATTTTGGAATTAAGTTCCTGCTCTTAAATTTAAAAAGATACTTTAGTCACCTTAAAATTTTTTTTAATTTTAAAAACAAACTATTCTCTTTATCCTCTGCAAAGGGAAAAGTTAGGACACCTGACTCCTGGAGAGTTATCTTTGCCGGGACAGCAAAGAAGGATCTGTGAGCAATATGTACATTCAGGGGGCGGGGGGATGGGGGGGGTGGCGTCACACTAGTGTTGCAGCAAAAATAGAAATGAGACTTTTCTGATAAACAAGGAAAATAAGGAAACAATGAACAGGTTGGGGAAACAGCATAAACAGGCCTGAAAGAGCTAAGCCATCTTGGTTATTCTTTAGCTGTTACTACTAACAAACACTTGTAGCTGGACTTGTCCTTCACAAAGCTGATTACTCTCTGACTCCATATGAATTACCCTTTGCACCTGGCATTTCTTCTCCCCCTGCACTCCCTTGTAGCACTTTTCATTTCAGAAGGAAGGTCATGGCCAATAACTTCAGGGACACCAGACCCGGTTGCTGAGCCAACTGACGCAAGCTTTGGCCATGAATTTGCAGAAGAAAAGAAATGCAAGACCTTAATTACTTTGAGCCTCATCACCCACCCCCGACCACGAGCCCCGGGCTATATCACCTTTCCCTATTCCCCAGGGAAGGGGAGCACAGTTCTTGAGGAGCTAGCCTGCTGTGTTTTCTCCTTTGCCAGGCAAAGATTAAAGCCATTTTTCTCTTTCCTCCAAAACTCTGTCTCTGTATTTCTTTTCAGCATCCGTGCACAGAGAGCCAAGATTTTTGGCGTCACTAGTCAGAGTGCCTCACTACAGACAAAGAGATGGTTCCATTATTGTTGGTTATACAGACACTTGTGTTTCAACTGGGTGACCTCTAAATACTTGACCTCAGGAAGAGAACATTCCATCTCTATCAGGATAAAATCTTTAAAAAGAGGGAAAAAAATTTTAAGAAAAAAGAAAATTTCAGATTGGAAGGGATCCAGATCTTTCAGCCACAGTGAAATCACTCAGCATGGGCGCCGTCTCAGAAAGCAGGCCTACTGTATTTGCTTTCCTCTATTTGACTTACTCCCTGACGTATGCCCTCAAGGTCCATCTGTGCTGCTGCAAATGGCAGCAGTGCCTTATATTTCATGGCTGAATAATATTCCATTGTGTGGATAGACCCCCATGTCCTTTATACATTCCTCTATCCATGGACACTTACGTAGTTTCCACGTCTTGGCTGTTGTGAATAACGCTGCAGTGAACAGGAAATCTTGCCATTTGCAAGAACGTGGGTGAAACTTGAGGGCATTATGCTAAGTGAAATAGGTCAGACAGAGAAAAAGAAATACTCTATGAATCTTAAAAAGTCCAATCCATAGAAACAGAGAGTAGAGTGGTGGCTGCCAGGGGCTGGGGGTGGGGAAAATGGGGAGATGCTGGTCAAAGGGTACAAACTTTCAGTTATAAGATGAATAAGTTCTGGGGTCTAATGTACAGCGTGGTGACTTTAGCTAAAAATTCTGTGTTGTATACTTGAAATTTGCCAAGAGAGTAGATCTTAAATGTTCTCACTGCAAAAAAAAGAACATGGTAACTATGTGAGGTGATGGGTGGGTTGACTAACTTCATCGCGGTAATCATTCCACAATATACATGTGTGTCAAATCAGCACATTGGACACCTCAAACGTATACAATTTTATTTGTCAATTATACCCCGATAAAGCTAGGAAAAAGAAAGCATGCTATACAAAAATATAAAATAATATTATCACAATCATTCTTATATTTGAAGTTTGTAAATGCAAACAACAAATTTGGAATATTGCAGGAACACAGACGTTCTTCATAGCCTAGGAAAGTGGAGCAGCTAAGCTTCTCTTCGTTATCAGGATTGAACAGCATAGATCTCACACTTTAGATGTGCTTATCCCCCTTTTACAGATGAGCAAATTGACACTCAGGGAGTTAGTTAAGTGGCTCTAAAGGTACAAAGGACATAAAAGGCTGCGTGATGCTGAGGAGCACGCACTCTCAAGTCAGACAGCACAGGGCACCCCTGCTCCATCCCTCACGGGGGGGGTGCGGGGGGCAGGGGGCGGGGCATGTCCAGGGGCTCTAAGCCTCCGCTTCTAGGCTACAAGATGAGATAATCATACAGAGCTCGCTGAGCTGTGTCACCTCCCACGTGACATAAAGCACTTTGCACAGGATCTGGTGCATGGTAAGTTTTTGAAAGATTTAACCATGTTTAAAAATCACCTGGACAGCCTGCTAAAAATTAAGTTATCCAGGACCTTCGTCCTGAAATCCTGATTCACTAGGTCTGGGTGAGAACCCAGGAATCAATGTTTTGACAAGCACTGCAGGTGGTTTGGAGAATCACTGTTAGTGCAGCCGATGTACCTAATTCCAAAGTCCACTTGGCCTCCCCGGGGAAGCAATGTCTTCAGGGCGTCCCTGTTTGTGATTGGTTTTCCCTGATGTTCCAAAGGTGCCGAGTGTTCCAGCCTAGCACCTTCCTGAGTGTTACTTTCATCCACATCTACTTAAAAGAACTTCACATTTGTGTCCTACCAGCTCTCCTGAGTCACAATATTTCTCACGATGCTGATCTTAACTTTCAGTGTCCCACGGACATGACTGGGCCACCGTGACCTTCATTCACCCTTCAAGAATTTGACCCTGACCTCTCTAGACTACACTCTGTCTCCCGCGTTCCTAGAGAGGGTCAGAGCACCTCAGGTAGCAGCTGTGTTTCCAATCTGTTTTTTTTCTTTCCACCCCCAAAGCAGAAGACCTTAAGCCCCACACATCAAACAGCCAGTTTGTGAAATCTGCTGACGTTATTAGGAGATAACTGAGCCACCTTCAGAAATATGAAGACCTGAAACCAAAGACTCTATTTTATATAATATATGCCCAGAGCCTTCTGGAAAAACAAAGTGTACAACCTTATTTTCACCCTCTTGTGTTTGGAAAATGGGCCTCAGGAACTGAAGCAAACACTCGGCATTCCAATCCAGCACCGTCTACCACAATCTGGGCAGTGAAATCTCTCTCTCGGTTGGGTTCGAGCTGCCCTCCAGGAATGATAAACTCAGCGTAATATGGACGTTCGTTCTGAGAAGCCAACAAAAGCCACCAGGCAAACCAATGGGTTTTTTCCTAGGGTTTGTTTATGCAGCTTTTCTTTAATGGCCAAGTGATCTGACAATAGAACAACAGAGCTGTTCATATTGTAAATCAGACATTCACTTTGAATGAGGCTCTTTGAAGCCTTCAGTGGGTCAATTAGTAAACAGAGAAACACCAGGAAGCTGTCGGAATAGGAAACATCTCTCTACTGTGCAGCAGACCTGAGAACTGGAAAACCAAAATTCATCACTCCTTCAATTTGTAGTAAATTCAGTTCTGTTTACATGTTGTAAGACAACACTCTTTTCTATCACTAAAACACACCTGGAAGTGTCACAATCTCCTTCTCAGAGAAGGCAGAATGTGACTGAGTACTCAGGTTATCAAACTAGCACCAAACCCTGCCACCTCCCGTCAGACAGGCAGGGAGAAACACAGCCCTGCCCCTGCGCCTGGTCCCCCAGCCAAGGCCAATAATCCCTTTTGTAGAAACAGCAGACCTTGTTTCTCTTGCCTTGGATCAACCAGTGGTCCAGGTGTAGGTGTCCCTTGGGGCCGGGACTCATTCACCTGTGTCCCCAGGGCCTGACACAGAGCAGGACACACAGTTTTCGTTCAGTCGAAACAATAAAACCACACAGGAAATGAGACTGAATTCTTTTTACCCAACAAAGCTACTTCATATCTTCCTGGGACTAACATCCTTTAAATGGCAGAGCTCCTAAAAAATAAGATTTTTATCTTCTACAGAAAGTGCTTTTTAAATCTAACTTTAGATATGTTTTTAAATATTGTCGCTAGAAATGGACACTTAAGCCTCAATATTTCCATCAGTAGGGAAATGGTTATATACAGCAATAAATTCATAGTATAGCATTATACGCAAAAGTTGAAGAGAATGTTAATCTCTATGTCCTAACATGGAAAGATCTTTAAATATAATGTTTTCTCTGAAGACAGAAAAATACAGAAATGTAAGTGGGGTGTTATCTCATTTTTTTAGGTAAATGATTCATGTATTCAGTAGGTGAAAATAAATTTGCAGGGGACTTGTATAATTTTAATAGACATTAAAACAGCTCCTCCTCTCCCATCACACACGTGCATAAATCTGATCACGTTAGTAAAAATGAAGAGAGAAGGAGAGGCGTCCTGGTCTTATCCAAAAGGGATGCTTGGAAGAGGGGGTGAGTCCAGCCCGGTCCACAGGGAAGGTCAGAATATGTCTTACAGTGAAAAAAGGAAAAAGGGAGAAAAAGAAACTTCAAAGAGGGATGATGATTTGCAGTTATTCTGGAGGATGGGAAGGGAGGCAGGGGCGAGCCTTGAGCAGTGAGGATGCGGGAAGGGGGAAACAGGTCCTGGAAGCAGGTCCCTCTTGGAGGAGAGTCGGACGGTCTCCCGAGACAAGGACCCACCGCCCTCCGTTGACCTCCCCACCGCCCTTCCTCCCAGGGTCCCTTGAACAGCTCAGCAAAGTCACTGGTGCGCAGTGACTCCACAGGTGCAGCGAGGGAGGGGCCAGGCTGAAGGGCCCACAGGGAGGGAGGTGGGTGGAGCTTCCAGTGGGCGTGGCTCCCTGGAGGCACCTGGTGCAGGTGCAGCGGGAGAGGCAACGTGGGGACCGGATGACAGTGTGAAGGCCAGGACCCAAGCGTCCTTTATCATAAGCCAAGGGCAATTCACAAGCAAAGTGACTTCATGAGGCTAAGCCATTTTTAGTCGAGTCCATCACTTGGCTAATCTAATTGCAACTTGCTTCTGAAGATGCTGGCCGGCAGACCCTGTCCAGAGGCAGCCTCGCTCTCACAGGCTGTGTCATTGCTGCAATGCCGTCCATCCCACCAGGTGACCCTGCCGGCCGCCGTGAACGTGGCCCATAGCCGGGCTTTCGAAGGAACGATGGCTGTAGGGACACTCCCGACCACAGGCTCTTCCAGGGCCACGACCAGTCATCCAGCTACCCATAGACAGCCTGAACTCAAATCGTCTTTCTGCAGAGGTGCCTTTAAAAAGTTTTACCGGCACTATTGCTTTTTTACTTCTGGTAATTGCTTTAGAAGAACGAAGCTCTTTGTTTAAGGGGGGCCCAGGGATCTCGTAATTGCCACGAGGCACACGAGAGGTTCCTAGACTTTCTAAACAGTTTCTCTTTTAACATTAAATATTAAATTCCTAATGTTTGGCCAAAATGTAGATGCTCCCTTGGGAGGGGGAGGGGATGCTCTCAGGAAGATCGCAGAGGCTGGTAAGCGATACCTCCTGGTCGCTTGCCTCGGAAACACAAAGCGCAATCACACCCTGGGTGGGCGCGGGCTGACCTGTGCCCCGAACCCAGCAAGGCTGTGCTGGAAACCCAACAGGCTCCCACCTTCCAGCGGCATCTGGGGCTTCAGGCTCCCTGAGCCTGTTCCCACGCTGCAGCAATGACTCACCTATCCAGCCAGCGATTCCATGTGTGGAATCAATTCTTGCAGGAGTATTTCCAGGATCTGCAGGGGCTCCAGGACACACCATGCAGGGGCCACCTCCTTAGCTCTTTTTTCTCCTTCAATAGTTGATATCTCTTTTTCCCAGAATTTTCCATCTGTAAGTAACAGTAATTTCAGAGACACTCAGTACCATAACTGGAACCTCAGAAATGCAGAGAAGACTCTAAAATGACGCCCCTTAGCCCAAGGGGGCAGACACCCCTCCCACCACCTCCTCCAGGATTTGGGGAGCCATGATCCAGGCGTGCAAAAGAGGAGACGGGGCAAACTTCCACGTGCCCTTTCCAGACACAAGGCCAATTTTCAAAATAATGTCTTACTTGGACAGAAAGTCTATGCTGTGATAAAAGGTCATCTGCTCACAATTTTGTGATAGAGACCTCAAATCTACAAACAGTAGGAATCTCTGCTCTGGGCTAACTGGTCACTCACTGCACGGGAGACATTGCACACAGTCCAGGAAGCTGGGCTTCTGGGACATTCAGGATAACAGAGAGGAAAATAACAGAAACCAAAACCAATAAAACCGAACTTCTCCACCTGGCTCTCAGGCTGCGCTAACCAGTTCTGCACTAACTATTTCTGCACTAGTTAAGTAATTCTATCTTATATTTGCAGAATGGTCTACAAGGAGTATTTAATCTTCACGTATGAATTAGGCATTATTAGCACCATTAAAAGCCAAGGACACTGGGAGGAGACTGCACCAAGCCCCTCTAGTTCTCAGAACTACACAGGACCCCTTCTCCAAAGAACCTAAAGCGACAAAAACAGAAGTCCCCAAGGTGGCAGCAGTGACTGGACAGACACCTGCGTTTTCCATCTGCAACAACAACCCTGACGTGTAACTCATGTGGCCGCATTTCCAAGGGAGGGAGCAATGCTCCGTTATCGTTTGGGGACAGGACTAAGGACTCTGTCACCTAGCTTCTTTCACCTGCTTACTCACGCCAGAAACAATTTGAAGGAAACCTTCCTCCACAGTCCGAGGTAGAACTGGGGTCTACCAAAGTCATACATTCCCAGAGACCCCTGCACACAAGCCCCTCTTGACCTGCTGGGCCTGAGGGTTGGAGGGGCATCTCTACCAAGGAAAGGGACAAAGAGAGGGATGTCGGGGTCCCCTCTCCAAGACAAAGTAGGCACATCACACTGATATCCAGGCTGGCTGTGTCGACCTCCAGGTTTCCCGGACGATCACAAGCATCTGCGAGTTTAGGTTTCACGGGATGGAGAAGGCACCAGCTTAGAGGAACCAGTGCCGAGACCCCACCCTGGGGTGTGACAGTGGGAGGACAGGACCAGGCCACCCCGATTCCCAGGGGAAATTAAAGTCACTTGTAAGCATTTGCCTTTGCTGGGGCAGAAAAGGAGTGACAGGAAACCAACTCTGACATTTTATCTCCTTTTAAGAAAACACATTACATCTGGTATAAGTTAAGGCATGTCATTTTTCAATCCAAGACATTTTTATAATAGAACTTGGACTCTACTAATAACCAGCTACAACCTGCTACTCCTTGTGGTGACGGGCAGCTCACATCAGGACACACAGACACGCTGGCTGCAGGCACCCAGACTGGCATCTGCACCAAGAAGCACCTGTCACCCTGTCGGTCTCTCATCGAGGTTAGAAGAGGTTCAAGACCACTTCAAACTCCAGCTTTAGCCAGGACGGCGCTCAGCAGCTCCACGCTGGGGGCGGTCCATCCACAAAACAGGAGGAGGTTGGGACAAAGGAGGTTTGGCCATCCCCCCTTCGGCGCCTTGTTTTAAAGATGACAAAACTCAGGCCCTGAAGGAGCCCAACTTAATCCAAAGGGGCTGCAACTGTACCCAGGGGGCTGCGTGATTAAGTGGGGCTCCCACCAGGGCCACCCCCTCCCCTCCTCCCTTCCCTTCCCCCCTCCTCCCTGCATCCCTCCCCTCCCCCACGCCAAAGACCCCCCCCCCCCGCCCCAGTTCGCAAGGGGTGAATCCAGTTCCAAGAGGAAAGTGAGGACCCCAGGAACGGGAGGACCTCAGCAGTGTGGTTTTGCCGCGGTTTAGATATGTGTTTGCGGGAACAGAAGCGGTATGACTGGTGTGGCCCTGTGGCTTCGATGAAACAAAAATTAATAGGAAACCATTTATTTCCACTTCACCTCCTGATGTCGTAAATGAACTTTTGGCAGCTGGTTCTACTTTGCTTTGCTAATGCTAATTTTAAAATGAGTCTGCAGGTCGCTGTGTGAGGCCGCGCCCCAGGCCCCGTCGCTGACACCGTCCCCGCCCGGTGCCACGCGGCCCTACTTGTCCTTTCTCCAGGCTCCTCCATCTGGGGTTCTCTTTTAAAACACTCCTGTGAGGCTAAAGGCCTTAAGTAACTCGCACCAAGGTTATAGTTATTTTTTCAGATATTTTCCTCCTGACTTGAGGAGCCTGGGTGACGTGAGAATAGCAGCAGCTGGATAGGATGGATTTGTCAGAAAAGGGAAAGGCGGGCTGAGAAACCCCTTTACAGCTGGCCCTGGAGCCGGCCCTGGACCCCACCAGCAGGTTGAAATGGACCCGCTCATTCTGGATGAAGGCAAAAAGGACAATTGGGCCTACATGTTCACCGTAGAGAAGCCTCGGAAAGGAACCACAGCACACACACAGCAGAGAGTTGGGAAAATGACACACCCTGGTGGAAGTTGTTAACGTCGCCACTCTCACACTCAGGGAAAGCTGAAGGGGGACATGCGCGAGCCACATACTCAGTTCATGAAAAACACGATGTTTTCATTCCATGTCGTCCCCAGCAAGACTGAGGATGAATTTGATAACTCACATAAAGTGGCCAAATTTGTCGAGGAACAAAGCTACCAAAATTCTCTGAAGAAAAAAATAGATAACAGGGAAAGCCCTCTATCTACTTGACAAAATTAATTGGAGTTCAAAACCTCCCCACAAAGACTGCTAAACATTTAAAGAAGAAGTAATACCAACGAACACAAACCTTTCCAGAAAACTGCAAAGTCAGGGATACTTGTCAACTCATTCACTGAGGTCAGCATGACTCCAGTATCAAACCCAGACAATGATTTTATGATAAAACTACAGACCGATATGCCTCATGGATAAAGATACAAAAATTAGAAACAAAATTTCAGCAAATCAAGTCCAATGATACATGAGAAGGATAATATATCATGACCAAGTGGGCTTTACCCCAGGAACGCCAGGTTGCTTTAACATTAAAAAAAAAAAATCAATATAATTCATCATATTAACAGACTAAAATAGAAAAACCATACGATTATGTCACTAGGTGCAGAAAAACATTTGAAAAAAATCCAAAACCTCTTATTAATTAAAAGTCTTGTCAAATAAGAAGTAGAAAGGAACTTTCTTAACCTGATGAAGAGTGTTTATAAAAAACCTGCAGCTTAGAGCAATGAAAACACTGTGATACACTAATGGCGGATACATGCCATTAGACATCTGTCCAAACCCATAGAATGTACACCACCGAGAGTGAACTATAATGTAAACTATGGACTTTGGGTGATGGTCATGTGTCAATGTAGATTCATCAATTGTAACCAGCGCACCATCTGGTGGGAGGCAGATGTGGACAGTGGGGGAGGCTGGGGGGGGTGGGGCCGGGGGCGTATGGGAAATCTCTGTACCTTCCTCTTAATTTTGCCGTGAACCTAAAATGGCTCTTAAAAAATTAAGTCTTTTTAAAAAACCTACAGCTAACACAATCTTTAAACGTGATATTTAATGGTAGAAAACTGTACGCTTTCCCATTAAGATCAGGAAAAGGCAAGAATGTCCACTGTTGTCACCGAGTCCAAGCTCGCTCTGCTCACCGCATGACAGGCCAGTAAATTGGGAGACGAGGTGTTGAGGCAAGGAATACGGCTTTATTCGGACAGCTGGCAGAGAAGATGACAGACTAGTGCGTCCGGGGGTTTGGATGCCAGTTTCTTTCATAGAAAGAAAGTTAAGTTTCGCAAATATCCCCTGGAATGGCCAGCCTTGGGGAGGGGATGGTGTTAATTTCTTCTTTCTTGCAGCCATCCACAGGTGGACAGGGTCAGGATGTACAAAGGCACTTTGGTTTAACATTCAGGCAGCGGGGGCAGGGTTCCCGGAGGCAGGCCATTATGTATCGACAGTATCCTTTTAGTGAACAAAAGCAGCAGGAAGCAAAGGTTAAAGTAAAAGAAACAGATCCAAGATGGACTCAGGACTGGCTCTTTCCAATGTAACTTACAATGTTTCCAATGTAAGTGGTGTTACATTGTCACCACTTCTATTCAACTTTGTACTAGAATTTCTAACCTGTGAAATAAGGCTAGGCAAAGAAGTAAAATTCACGTAGACTGAAAAGAAAAAGGAAAACATTCTTTATTCACAGACAGTATGATTGTCTACGTAGAAATCCTATGGAATCTCAAAACCTGTAAGAACTTCAGGAGAGTTTAGCAGTGCTGCTGTAGACGAGCCACACGTCCATCAAATGGTCAACAGGTAAACAATGAACTAGTTCTCAGCAATGAAAGGAGTGAACCATCTACACACTCAACAAGATAGATGACTCTCAAAATAATTAAGCTGAGTAAATGAAGCCAACACCCCAAAAACAGTACATGCCATATGATTCCATTTACATCAATATCTAGAAAATCCCAACTCATACACAATATATATATTAATCCCAACTAATGTCAATATAATATAGTGACAAGACACATGGTAATGATTGCTGGGGGGCGGGGGGGCGAGTGGGGCAGGAGGGAGGGATCACAGCAGGGTGTGCTGAAACTTGAGAGTGGATGTGTTCATTATCCTGGTTGTGGTAATGGCTTCCTGGGTGTAGACTATATGTGTCAAAACTTAAAGTGCCCAAGTATGTGTGGTTTAGTGTATGTCAATCACACCTCAGTAAAGCTATTTTTCTTATAAAAGTCCACCTTACCAGCGAGGGCTTCTCTGCCTCTGACCCACTCACTTAAAATTGCATTATGGCCCCCGGCACTCCACCCTGCTCTCCTCCTCAATCTCCTCCTAAATCCTTCTCCATAGATTTCTCACTTCCCAATCTAGCATAATTTATTTTTTTACATCGTATTTACTGTCTCTTCCCAGCCATCTCACTACACTGTGAGCTTCCTGAAGGCTCACCGTGACCTCTGTTTTCTTACTGACGAGTCCATAGCAACCGGAAGAGAACCTGAATGAGGAATGAATGAATGAATGAATGAATGAAGGCTTCTTTGTCTCTCTGCCACCCATGTCTCTCTCCCACATCCTCTGTTAACACAGAATGAGTCCTCGTGCCTAAACTCTGAGCTGACAGGAAAAATACAGAAATAGGTATTCTATACGTGTTTCTCTATTAATTATGCTAATCATTCAGCCTTTTCGGGGTTTCAACGTTCTCACTTACAAAAAGAGAAATTTTACCAGGCAATCTCCATGATCTAAATGTTGGTTATTTGTAATGTGCTTCTCTGAAAACTAACCTACAGATCCAACAAAATTGGAAAGATTTAGCAAATTATAGTATATTCATGTGCTATAGTTCTATGTAATAACTTTTTAAAATGAAGTACATTTATATGAACTGATTTGAAAAAAATATCCATGTCAAATGCTGTTAAGCAAAAAGAGATGCTGTCGAACGATGTGTACGGTGCGATCCAGTATAGTAAAAATACCACAAAACCATGTATGTCACATGCATGTGGTCAGAGGGGCACAGAAGACAGTGCAGTGTGATGGCCAAGCTGTCAGCCGTGGTTACTCCAGGGGGCAGCCAGAGGGCAGAGGAGAGTGTCACTTAATTCATACACTTCAAAACCAGAAGAGTGAAGTACTGTAAAAAAGCTACTTTTTGGGCTTCCCTGGTGGCGCAGTGGTTGAGAATCTGCCTGCTAATGCAGGGGACGCGGGTTCAAGCCCTGGTCTGGGAGGATCCCACATGCAGCGGAGCAACTAGGCCCGTGAGCCACAACTACTGAGCCTGCGCATCTGGAGCCTGTGCTCCGCAACAAGAGAGGCCGCGATAGTGAGAGGCCCGCGCACCGTGATGAAGAGTGGCCCCCGCTTGCCACAACTAGAGAAAGCCCTAGCACAGAAACGAAGACCCAACATAGCAATCAATCAATCAATCAATAAATCTTTAAAAAAAAAAAAAGCTACTTTTTGCATTTTTGTTTTTTCTAAAATTTTCTATTTCCATAAAACTATTTTTTCTTTAACATTTTTAATGAAACCCTGGCTCCTGACCTCCCATCTCTACTTGTATTAGGAAGGCCTGCCTGACTCAGGCTGCAGAATCAAGGCTCTCAGCACTGTTTCTCTGGGCCTCCGTATCCCATTGAAACCACTAGAGGAGTGGACTGGGCCACGAATGACCAAGAGCCTGAGGCCATCACAACACGTCCCCAGCCAGGCGCCGGAAGCCCAGACAGTCCAAATGCACATGTGGCAAGTCCATGACAAGTAGCTTTTCTTTATCGATTTTCCTTACCGAGAAAGGAACCAGGCTTGTAAAACCCAGGACACACCTTCCAAGGGCTGGCCTAGAAACACTCTCTCCTAACACATTGTCAAGGGCAGAGCACCCTCCCAAACCTCATTGCGTTCCAGACAGCAGGGTGGGCTGACTTCATTACACAGAAGGAAGAACAGGCTCTGGAAACAACCAAGTCCAAGTGTTCCTCGCCGTTGCATTTGATTTCACTTAGATAATTCCTGGAGCGGTGCATCCCCCCTTTCTCACTGACCATTTTGTCTAAAGTAAATGAGCAGGTAATATATCACACTCCTGACTCCAGGCAGGTTCCCCAGGAAAAGTGCAGTGCAACGAAGCCCCCTTTCATCACTGTACGGTTGCTCTAGCCTGAGGCACACGGCTAATCACACCAGCTTCTAAATTCTGAAGTCACCTACCACCTCCCTGTTGATAGATGTTGGGCTTTCACCTGTCCCCATGGCTACAGCCACCACTGGATGAGAACAGGGTGTGCGGTATGAGGGCACCAGTCCCAAAGCTTTGCTTCATGTTCCACATCTGTGCCAAGCTCCTTGCTGAACTGCATTTACCATGTTCCCTAAAGTGTGCTCACTCTGGAGGAGAGATAAGTTCCCTCATCCCACAGAATGGAGAAGGGGGGGGGGGGGACTTCCCTGGTGGCACAGTGGTTAAGAATCTGGCTGCCAACACAGGGGACATGGGTTCGAGCCCTGGTCCGGGAAGATCCCACATGCTGCAGAGCAACTAAGCCCGTGCGCCACAACTACTGAGCCTGTGCTCTAGAGCCCGTGAGTCACAACTACTGAGCCCATGTGCCACAACTACTGAAGCCCGCATGCCTAGAGCCCATGCTCCACAACACGAGAAGCCACCACAGTGAGAAGCCCGCACACCACAATGAAGAGTAGCCCCTGCTCGCCGCAACTAGAGGAAGCCTGTGCACAGCAACGAAGACCCAACGCAGCCAAAAATAAATTTTAAAATTTATTAAAAAAAAAAAAGAATAAGAAGATGGGGTGGGATCACTGGAAAGAGAAGGAGGGAAGTGCAGGTCTGTGATCTAGAAGGCAAGGTTTCCCATTTTTTTATGATCAGCCGGTGGCTATCAGTGTTCATCCGAGATCTACCTGGGCCTGGACGGCAACCATGTTATTATAGCAAGATAATCCAACTTTGGGGTGTTATATTTTCAACAGCAGCATTAACTCCAGCTGAATCCATCCTCTGAAAGCAATGAGAGCCAGGCCATTTAGAATATTAGACCTTTGTTATAAGCATATGGCGTGTTAAGAAGTCCAATTTCAACAAAGGACAAAAGCCAGTGGCTTCATTGATGGAATCCATGTCCTCTTTGGTCACACAGCCTCCCAAAACTTGATCCCCCTTAGGTAGATTTGAGGCACCTTAAATATCAGTCTGCAATTTGGACACAAATTACCTGCAATCTCCATTTCTAAACAAGAGAATAAATTAGTTTTAGTATTCTTCCCCCAACCCTCTCTAGACACTATTTCCCTTAATATCTCAAGACTGGCTCCTTTGTTTTTTGTTTTGTTTTTTTTTTTAGCATTTATCTCCTCCAATTGCTTTATTTACAGATGAAGCAAATTGAAGAACAGAGAGGTTTAATGATTGCCCCATGTCATGGCAGAGTCTAGATTTAAATTCAGGTCACTGGACTTCAAGTTCAGTGTCCCTGCCACCATGTCACAATAAGGCACATTGTAACAGGAACATCAAATAGATTCCATCTTTCATGCCAACTCTAATGAATTCATAGTGGCTGCCTGGATGAATATGTTGAGAAGGAGATTTCAGATTAGAGCTTCAATAGAATAATCTCACTAGAGTCCTATTCTGGGTTTTATAACTTCCTTGGCCAGGAGACGGCTTATCTTCTAACAGGAATGCTGGGGAACCAGAGGTGCTTCAGCAGAATATTTCAAAGGCACCTTGGACTAGACTTTTGCCAGGTGGCTGTCTTTTCCTCAGCTTGGATGAAGGGAGATGAATGAGGGAAAAAAACTCAGTGGATGACTCTTTCTTGGATGCATTACCTGGTTTCAGGACTTAATGAAGCTCAGGTTCTTGAGGTCTCATCGCAGAAAGAATTCAATGAGAGACAAAGTGATAGGTAAGAAGTGGATTTACTTAGAGAGAAACACACGCCGCAGACAGCGTGTGGGCCATCTCAGAAGGTGAGAAAGGCCAAGACTTCTCATCTCAGAAGGTGAGAAAAAGATTCATTGGATCTTTTAAAGGAAAACTAGAATGACCTTTCAAGCTGTAATAAAACAACTCGTATTATGATGTTTATTATTTGTGTCTATGAGTTTATGCTTACATGTGAATTTTATAGTACATAAGAAGCCATATTATAAAAAGTAAAAGATGAGTGAAACCATAGGGATTCTGAAACATCTGATATTCTACATCTAGGAAAAGTTTGTTTCCCACTTTCTAGACGAGGGTGAGCACACCCTTACTGAACTCCGACCATGGACTTACGGGGTGCAGATTAGTTGACATTGTCCTTTGAAACTGTTCGTGATGTTTGTTGTACTGTGCTTTGTTTCTCTAATCCACTTTGTGAGCACACTGATGAGTATATAATAGGTGTGTTTATTACCTCTGCCTTTCCAGACACATTTCTCATTTTCTTTCATCTTTTCCCCGTATCTCATCTGCCAGGCACTGTCTACCTGCGCTGATCACCTAATTTACATCCTTAATCTTTCCTTAGTCTTAACACTTGAATTTATACCTCAGTGGAGCCTTGTCTGCCAAAAAATATCATATCACTTTTTTCAGAGTTTTTTTTTTTTGTCTTTAAAAGTTGGAAAATAAAGTGGCATGGAAAAACAACTCTTTTTTTAAAATTAATTACTTTATTTTGGCTGTGTTGGGTCTTTGTTGCTGTGCACAGGCTTTCTCTAGCTGCGGCGAGAGGGGGCTACTCTTCATTGTGGTGCACGGGCTCTAGGCACGCGGGCTTCAGTAGTTGTGGCACACGGGCTTAGGTGCTCCGTGGCATGTGGGATCTTCCCGGACCAGGGCTCGAACTCATGTCCCCTGCATTGGCAGGCGGATTCTTAACCACTGCGCCACCAGGGAAGTCCCAAACAACTCTTTCTTAATATGAGAATGATTACAAATCCTCCAGCACCACTGAGGAGGTAAAGGAGACTGGAAAGGGCTTACCTTAAGTGCAGATGACACATTAATTTATTTTAAATGTGCCGGCTCTTTATCACTTGGGTAAGCTATAGCCTCCCAGCAGTTGTTTCCCAGGGACTAAAAGACTCTCTATAGATACATGACATCAAGAAAATTGTCCCAGGAGACAGAACTTTCAGAGGACAACTGAAGGGGTCCCGAGGGATGTTTGGGGGTGATCTGCAGCAAGTTCCCACACCACATGGCCCTGGTTATGGGGGAGCCACCTCCGTCTCACCCATGGATTCGCTCAGTGGGCTGCAGGTGCGCAGCGCCTGTTCTCTTAAGACAAGGCTGCCGAGGCCTCCTCTTCCCCTAAAATCCTGTTAGTTGAATTACTTTAGATTTGCTCATGGTGTATCTTTCAACACATTTGGAAACGCCTATGTCTGATGCAGGGTTTGCTGATGCAAACGTTGGAGTTTTATAAGCAACCTGGGAAAATCACAACACAGAGAGTAGCATAAAACCACAGCTTCCAGCTCCACCTTAACTTCAAATAAATAAACTTACAGATCAGTGCAACTTAGGCCTGTCCTCTGCTATTGGGGTGACCGTCAGGGTTACTCACTGGGGTCTGAGCAACCTCCAAAGCAGGCCAGAGCCCCTACCCTAAAAGCGCTCACAGTGGAAAAGGGAAACAGGTGGGCGTGGCCGACCCTCTGAGGGAGAATCAGACGAGGTCAGTTCTCGGGGCTGCGCTGGGCGGTGAGGACCAGCAAGGGTGGGAGCCGCTGCCGGAGGGGCTTTGGGCTCCGTCAGAGGGAAACGGAGGAGCATGTAAGCCCTAACTAGACGGGGCGCCTCAGCCCCGCAGGTCCCCCGAGAGCAGGGCCTCTGGAGACTTCAGGAAGGGACGGGTGCGCGAGGCCCTGAAGGATGCGCCTGGACTAAAGCATCGAGCGAGCGGGGAGGGAACACGTGATGTCAGAGCAGGGATGGACCCCGCCCCCGAGGACGAGAGACTAGCAGCCCGACTGTACGCGTAGGCGAGGAAGCGGAGGGCCGTGGGGACCATGGGGTAGCTGGCTCTGAACGGTACGCAGCGAACGTCGGCTGTGGTTGCCCCAGAGGAGGGGGGCGGGGGTGCTGGGAGCCTGGGGTGGGAGCAGAGTTATGTTTTACCATCTGCATTTTTAAACTATTTGAACAGACAGTGGGGTAGGTAGGGAGAGAACCGGGGTCTAGACGTGAGGCGCAGGCTGCTGTCTCCTCCTCAACTTCATCGGAAATGGACTAAAGAAGTGGGACCAAAGGGGCAAAAGAAAGCAAAATTTGGGTTAAGCGAGTGGGGCGGGGGTGTTGGAAAGAAATAAGTCTATTATTTTAATATAAAAGAAATGACAGGGGACTTCCCTGGTGGCGCAGAGGTTAAGAACGCAGGGGACACGGGTTCGAGCCCTGGTCCAGGAAGATCCCACATACCGCGGAGCAACTGAGCCCGTGAGCCACAACTACTGAAGCCCGCGCGCCTAGAGCCCGTGCTCCACAACAAGAGAAGCCACCACAATGAGAAGCCCGCACACCGCAACGAAGAGTAGCCCCCGCTCGCCGCAATTAGAGAAAGCCGGCGCGCAGCAACGAAGACCCAATGCAGCCAAAAATAAATAAGTAAATTTATAAATTTGTAAAAAAAAAAAAAAAAAAAAATGACAGGCATATTACAGGTTGCTCATGAAAACTGTAATTTATCAAAAACAAACATTCCTCAAAAAAAAAGAGAAACAATAATATCGAAATAATTTTCAAAATTTGTGCTGCTCTTCTAGGCCACATAATTCAGCATTCAAAAGAAGGAGAGCAAAGATTATTGAAATCACATCTCCAAGGCAGATTCAACTTCTTGGAAGAAAACGTGTGCTCATACCAGTGAGGGCCGGGATTCTCAGCAGGTGACCGTGGTCGTCAGGCAACAGACGCCCCGGGATGTCCCCCGCTGACCCCGGGGCAGCACAGGAAGACTCCCAACCCACTTCTGAGCCCAGGACTCCCCGGCGCGGTGCCTGTGGTTACCTTCCAAGCGGGACGCCAGCTGGGAGGGAAAGTGGCCTGTTGGGCCACTTGATAAAGTGTGAGTTGGAGAATTTTCCACGGAGCATATTTTGCAGGGCCGTTAGGGAGGGAGGAAAAAACCCAGTGTCTCTCCTGCAGATATTCTGGGGGCAAAGGCCTGTTGTGTGAAGACGCAAACGGCCCACAGGCCCCCGCTGTGGACAAGACACAGGTCTACAGACGCGCAGGACTGAGAGACCAGGAGGCTCCCGGCTTGTCCCAGACGCAGGCTTTCCTTGCCTGCCCTGGGAGGCCTTCAGAGGCAACAACAGCCCGAGGGAGGATTCAGGAGAGCGAAGAAGAGTCTGCTCTCTCTTCCTCCCAGTCTCGTTGTCAGACGGGGCTTCACTGGCCGTTTCTCTGGGGCCATCTCTCAGGGATGCTTCAGCCCACTATGTCCACCATCTATTTTTACAAATAGTTTTATTGGGAACATGAGCCCTCTCCTTCCCTTACCTACTGTCCAGGGTGGCTGTCACGTACAGGGACCGAGTGGGGTGGTGGCAGAAAACACACAGCCTGCCAAACTGAAGATGCTGCCTCTGGCCAGCCGCTGGCCGAGAGGCTGGCACCAGGCCGCCTGGTCGGCTTCCACTTGATTAAAACCGCCCACCTGTCCCAGGCTTTACCTCTCCCTCTGCTTTTGGTGCTGCAGACGTGGGGGTCCCTGCAAGGACGGCAGCCCGGGTGCCCTTCCCGCAGGAGACAGACAGAAAAGAAACGCGTCCTCTTTCATCTCATCTGACCGCCGTTGGCCTTGGCGGGGTCAGATTGATCCGTGGGCACCGGGGGTGTACCTGGGTGGGCACTGAGGAGCCAGTCACTTTAAACAAGAAGTTTGGAGGAGAGCATCTCCTGGGCCATGAGCTGCCCGTTGGTCCTGGCGTGGGCTCAGCGTGACCACGTCACTCACAGGAAGGGACACGGAGGCCTGGAGGAGGTTCCTTGGGGGCTGCTCCACCCTCTGCCTGTTTGTGCCACGACACCTCCCCATTTTCGGTGTTAAAGGGGGCGCCTGCATATATTCTAACTTTGGATGAAGGGCACGCTGAGATTTGGCAACTTAAGTTTCTTTTCTGGAGCAAGATTTAAATTCCCTAATTAATCATCCGTCAAATCATCCATGCCTAGCAGAGAGGTGGGTTCAACTCACATGCTCCTGAAAGGAGCTCGGCTGGTCCAAAAGCTCTGGAGTGAATTTTCAGATCAGCACCGGGGGCCTGGCAGTGTCCTTCTGTGCTAAAAACAGAGACTTGATTTCCTACCAAAATTAAAACTTTCACGGGAACAAAGGGTAACATAAGATTTACAAAGCTTTTAGTTTTCTTGTTAATAAAAGAGTGTATTTAATGTTAAAATTATCACGATTAATAGTGTTTTTCTTGAACTGGTGAAGCTGACCCACTGGACAGGAATGCAGAGTTTATAGCGTTGGATGTTAGAAACACTTTTCAATCATTATTGGCCCTAAAACCAAAGCTATAAACACCCTATGTCAGAAAATATATTCTGCTTTCTGTCTTACGTTTAATTCCAATGGAGATGGAATGTTGGATAAGAACTTCTTGGTTATTGATGAGCAGGAAATTTTAACTTTCCAGAAAAAGAAATTTCTTTCTGTTTATAAACTTTTATATAAATGATTTACTCAAGACATACATAACACAGAATGCTGAAAGATAGAGAAAAGCATTAAAATATTAAAGCATTTAATTCTGATTTAGTAAATTCTTTAGCAATTCTTATGGGCCAGATTCCTTCACAAACATCCTGACTTAAATCATCACAGAACCCTTGTGAAATGGGCAGATGAGTCCATTTTACAGACGGGAAAACAGAACCTCATTAAATTTGTCCAAGGTCATATACTACTAAGTAGACTTCCCATTAAATCACACTGATTCAAAACAGATTTTATAAAATCCAAACATGAGGAAAATCCAGAAATGTAATGTCCAAAAGCCAAAAGAATATTTAGATGCCATTTGTTTTTATTCTCTTAATTAATCTTTCCGAATTCATATTGTAAGGATTGCAAAGCGTTAATGCAAAGCATCAAAGAAAAAGGGACTCTGCCACTGTTAACTGTTACTGTCTCTACCTGAGAGCACAGTATGGGAAGGAACGCAGAAAGCCTTTTAACTGTGTCTGAACTATTTCAGGGTCTGTTTTGCAGGGTCAGGCAAAGAGGCTGGAGGAGATTCTGGCCCCACTGCTGGCTGGTGAGCGCCCTCTAGTGGCATTTTGTGAAAGTTCACTGGGGCCTTAACATTCTGGGGGGATTCCACCCCCATTAGGAATAGGAAAGCTATGGCTCGTTGTAGCCCAGAACTGCACTGTTGAAAAATGCACACACAATACCACCGAAAATTCATCAATGAGGAGCTCTAGGAAAGGACAAATCAACAGGCAAGTACGTAAGCAAAGCACCACGTGGATACGCCCCTTCCCTGCCCCACTACCCCCGGGGCAGGGCAGTAATCTGGCCAGCAACCAGATTTGGAGACTATGAGGTGTCCCTGGTTGTGGAAATAATAAAACCAAATTTGAAACGGGCTAAAATCGCCTCAAATCTCGGTAGCAACAGAGCATGTCTTCAGCAACAAAAAAATGCCTTTCATTTAAACAAATACCTTATTTCCTTTCTACCAGTTCTGAACTACTACTTTACCATTAAATAGCCCCTAAATTTGTTTTTCTTTTCACAAAGGTAAATTCAATTTTTTAACATGAAAATTATTTTAGAACTCCCATTTAGATTCCTATATTCACAGTTTGTTGTAATTTATTTATTTAAAGCTTAAACCTATGTTTAAATTCGTGTGTATTTTTTTATTAAACAAATAGTTTTTTAAAAACACCAGGCAGTGAAGTATTTTTTTCTCCTGAAAAAAAAAAAAAAAAAGATCGTTTTTAACCATTCTAAAATTCTAAAATGTCTTCTTAAAGCTATAGACAACATGGATCCTAAAATTCCACAAGGTAAGAGAGAAAAGGGAGATAAAATAGGAGAATTTTTAGCAAACTATACAATTTTCAGGAAATAGAAACATGGTATATCAGGTAGAGGAGAAGCTAGCTTCATTTTCTAACGTTTATCTACATACCTTTCCCATCAGAACTTGAGGTCAAAAACCATGTCCCACATCTCTGTTGCTTCTACAGTGACTGTGTGATGCCATTTTAAGTCCTCAGCAAAAAGATGCATAATTGGGAAAATCCTAATTTTAGTCGTTCTCTGCTGCTCTCTTACTGCTGTGAGCAATCCTTTCCTTTTCCTGTGGTCTGTAGTCTATATACGAGGTTTCCCACCTTTTTATACCATTTAACATTAGTTCTTATACAATGCTTTTTTAGCTACAAATATTGCAACACAGTATTTTTATATATGTACATTCCAATTAGTATGCCTATATTTATAGCTTATCACAGATTATTTTCTTTCTTTTTTTTTGTTTTTTTGGTTTTGGATCTTTTTAAGCAATTTTCTTTAAGAAAAAAAAATCAAAAGTCATCGCTTGAGGTGAGGTCAGGATGCACCCATGTCACACCTGCTCCTTTTTGACCCAGCATTTTGAGGCTGCCAGCGTTTCCAGCAGTCATTACACACGTGACTCAGCAATTTCTGACTGAGAATCTTTTCTCTGTTTTTCTTAATTATGTACATGAGAGACTCATAAGCAAGCAGCTTGGCTTCCTTCTATTTTCTGTCCCCAACAGAAAAATAATGAGAACCATTTTCCTTCATTTTCCTGAGCTACCTTTCAAAATGTGTAAACTAACATGGGCATCCGTCTAGTTATCTGTGTGTGTGTGTGTGTGCGTGTGTAATGGCACGTGTCTGTTTGCAGTTTTCATCAAGAGGCCTTCTGAGAAAGAAACCAATGACACTTAAATCAATGCTTTTCCTTCACCCTGATTCCACGCGCCCCCACGACCGGGTGTAAACGTCTCTGTGTGTGTGGACTACAGGGCAGGCAACGAAGACGAGGAACGTCAGCAATGCGCTCACGTTAGTATTTTATTCTGACTCTCTCCTTCCGTCCCAAAAGGCACAGAGCATCCCCCTCACCCCCACCCTGCACCCCAAGAACCGTGAGGGGAGAGTTCCCACCTCTGGGTCCCCTTCCACCTCTAGACAAGCAGCCATAAGTGGTGTCCAGTCACTTGGGAATTTTTTACCCTAAGAAACTCAGGAGGTGGATTGTCCATGACACTCCTGACCAGGCTCCTGGGGCCTGAGCCCCAAAGACTCAAATGGGGGGTTCCCCGAGGTCCAGCCCCAGCCCCCGCTTCCCTCACATCGCATCCATACCCACCCTGGGGACCATCGCTCCCAAATCCCCATCTCCAGGCCAGGCCTTTACAGGAGTCCCCAACTCATAGGCCCAGCAGGTGGGGGTCTCAGAAGCACCTCCAACTCCACGTGGCCAAAGGGAACCAGGTCTTTGTGGGATCACATGTGCCTCCTGCACCCGGGAAGAGCACAGCCATCCTTCCAGAGGGACAACCTAGAAACTGGGGTGTAATCATTAGAAACTCCCTCTTCCCCACCTGACACAGTCAACTCATCACCAGATGCTGTCAATTTAAATCCCTAAACATCTCCAGACGCCCCTCATTTTCTCCACCTGCACAGCCCCCTCCCCAGTCCAAGCTACAACTGTCACCCACGTGGGCAACCCCCTACGTCCGCCCAGATCCACCGTTGCCCTCCAAACCCTGGTGCTGCTGACCCACGTGTTCTCTGGCTGGACCCCCTCACGTGACCTGCATGCCTAGTGTGGCCGCGTGTGACTCTCCCTTCCTGTTTCTGACGCACTGCCTGTCCATGCCCCTCAATCCTGCCTTCTTCCCACTCGATTTCTCTTGTTAGCTGCTGCTCAACCATCAGATCTCAGCTCCAGAATCATCCCCTATAAATGTCCTTCCCTCCACCCTCCTGGACCCTCCCAGCGACTTCTCTGCCTGGAGCTCGTCACGGTTGGTAAGTGCACACTGATGCGGGGGTCCTAGGAGGAGGGGTTGAGCTTGTTTTGCTCAGCATTGTACGCCTACCATCCAACACAGGGTCTAGAATGTAACTGTTGCAGGATTAATATTGGTTGAAAATTATTTTTTATGAGTGAAGTGTAGAGTTCGTAAAAAAAAAAAAAAAATCCCGCTTTGCTAACAAGTGCAGAGTAAGGAGACAGCGTTATCGACTTTTCTGTTGTAAAAGCACCATACCACCCAACACACAGACCAGAGAGAAAACTTCGTTTTTCGAATTTTCAGGAGAAAAGTATTGATTCTTCAGTAAATGCCAAGCCTTAGGTGCATTATGCTAAGTGCTAAACATGCAGTATTTCATTGAATAAATTCAGACACACTAACATTTAGGGGCATCGATCAGGAGGCCCAGCAGGGATGCTGTGCTCTCTGACCTGTATCATCACAGGTGGTTACAACAACGCTTTGGGACAGGAATGCTCTCGGTCTGATGAGTAGTGGAAAGGAAGCTTGGGAAGTTCAAGAGCGGCTATGCTCACCAGCCAGGGAGGCGGCCCAGCCCGCGTGTAACCCTGATGATCAGACCATCTGACCTGACCTTCCAGCCTCACTCCAATGCGACAGTGGCCCAAACTGTGGCAAATCATATAGAAATGTGTATCTCATACTGCTACCCAGACTCCCCAGCACTCTGATCCCCGGCAGATGATCTAAAATATTTTACCCCCTAATTAGTGTTTTCAACAAGTATCTACATGAGAAGAGGACAAGAGTCCTCGTGGGCCCCAGCTAAACAATTTAAGCAGACCCATTTCCTCCCCCCCGAACTCCCACAGTCCCACCCAGGGCCGCATAGGACCGGCCGCCATTGCCTTTGCAGGTTGCCGCTACCCTCGGCCATCCACCAGGAGTTATAAATTAAACCTGCACTTATATGTTTCTAGCAATTTGCTTCCCAGGCTCAAACACTGAGTTTTTAAAACTCTCTTCAACTTATCCAAAAATCTGCAGAAAAGTTAGTATTTTTCTTCTTGCTAGACTGCGAACTTGGCAATTTGTTCTCAATATTGGACCGGGTACAAAGAGACCAATTCAAAGCATATATTTATTCATGTCTGAAGCTGAAACACCTTTGGAATGCTCACTTTTTGGCATTCTGAATAGGGCTAAAAATTTTTTTTATATTAAAATGTCCCCATAAAAAAACAATGTGTCTTTAAAATCCAGGACAGTTCATAAATGCCCTGTGTACTTTAGTGATATTTTTGACCAATTTTTAAACGAGCAAGTTGAAATAGATGAAAGGATTCAAGAAAAAAATAGCATTTCAAGAGGCTTCTTTTCAAAGCTAAGCTTGTCTTAGTGAAAACTTTAGGAAGAAGCGCTTGTCTGTGAAAGATATACGGCTGGACGCTCATCACACACGATCTGCACCCAAGTTCAAAGCCCTAGTGCTAAATTGTGTATTTCACTGTATCAATATCCCTCAATTCACAGCCTAACTCTCCCGATTTTGGACATATGCCCAAATTTCTGTCATTGTTTTTAGTACTTGCTCTGTTAGGACCTTTTCCAAATATCATCTCTGACAAAGGAGAAAATAAACATGTTTTTCCAACATGCAACCTTAATTCTCTACCCCTTGTAGTATTTGTTACAAATCTCAGGCCAAGCCAGCTGGTTGACCAGAAGCCTATGTTGTTTCTGCTGCTGGAAATCTTTCTGGAATTATTCTACTTTCCTGCCTCAAGTAGAGCAATTTCTAATGTAATACAAACAAGAATATCCCAAAATTTCATTTTTCATGGGTTATTTAGGAACACAGTCACATTACCCCATAGAAACCCAATTAGAAATGGTTGATTTTTCAAGCTGGTCTGTGAACGATGATTCACTCATAACACACCTGGGTGACATGCATTATAGTGGAGGCTGCCTGTCCCACGTCCCCTCACAGGAGGGACTTGTGATCACTCTCACCTATGCTTAGTTGAAAGGTTACAAAAGGGGTGAACCCAGTTCAGATGTGAAAGAATTTGACCACAGACAGCCAACCCAGACTGCTCCCTGAGTCCTGATTCCCTATTATTCTGGCCTTGGGGTCATTCAAAAATGTCCACTCAACAAATCCTTAGCCCTGACTGTGGCCATGATGCTGCAGGGGCCGGTCACGTGGTTGTGCCTTCCCCGTCCACAGTCTGCGCACCGTTCCAGCTCACTGCTGACTGACACACTGATCTACCACAGAACTTCACCAATGCCTGGTACCCAAACTAGAAATCCATCCTTTCATTCAAAAGACATGTACAGAGGTGCATTACCTGGGGATGGATATATCAATAGAAACACGAATATGACGTGGTTAGACCTGTGAAAACTGCCAGTGCCCCTGCTTCAAATAAATATTACCTCCTAACTTACCAGTGATTTGATGGAGAACAATGTGAAGCGGTTGTTATGAGTCAGACTCTGCATCCAGGCTGCCTGCAACCCTGGTTCTGTCACTTGCTGCCATCTGTGATTTGGAAAGTTCTAGAAACGTCTCTGGGTCCCATTCTCTTATCTGCAACATGGTAATAGTAATACCATGCAATAGTAATAGTAATAGTGCAATAGTAATAGTGTCTACCTGGTAGGATTGTTGTGAAGAGTAGATTATTAATTCACGTCATTGGTTAAATAGGGCCTGGTACATGGTATGCACTCAATAAATGTCAGCTATCAGAATTATTATTCATTAGCATTAAAATGGGTTTCAAATACTTATGACATAATAATGATGGGTGAAAAAGAAGAGAATTAGAAAATAAATAATGCATACGATATCACCATATCAAAGAACAGAAAACCTTATGTATGGAAGAAATTTTATGTTGGAAAAATGCAGCCGAATTTTTTCTTTTTTTTTTTCTTCTGGCTTGTGGGATCTTAGTTCCCCGACCAGGGATTGAACCTGGCCTCTTGGCAGTGAGAGCACGGAGTCCTAACCACTGGACAGCCAGGGAAATCCCCAGCCAAATATTTTCAGTGGTGTCTTGGAGTGGAAAGACGGTGGGAAGTTTTTTCTTCTTTTCTCTGCTGTTAAAAGATAAACTGAGGGGACTTCCCTGGTGATCCAGTGGGTAAGACTCCACGCTCCCAATGCAGGGGGCCTGGGTTCGATCCCCGCTCGGAGAACTGGACACCACATGCATGCCGCAACTAAAGATCCCACATGCCACAACAAAGATCCCGTGTGCCGCAACTAAGACCCAGCGCAGCCAAAATAAATAAATAAATTTTTTAAAGATAAACTGAGGCGTATTAACATTTTTAAGAGTTTATTTGAGCAAAAATTGATTCGGACCAGACAGCATCCAATCCAGTTGATAGAAGGGAGGTCTGAGGAGCTAGCTGTACAAAGTGAAAGACTTTTCCAGGCAGAAGGGAGCAGGACAAAGAAGTTATCCCAGGCAGGAAAGCGGGTTGGTTACTTTCCCTTAGGGGATGGTGGGGGCCTATCCAGCAGGTGTCTGGTGAGGATTCCATTTCTGGTAAAGCCACAACCATAATTAAGTCTCGGTTTGCACATGGGGCTTAGCATAAGCAACTCCATTTTGGCCCTGTTGTCTTCTTTTAACACTATTTTCCAAAGATCTTCCCCACAAAATTAAATTGCTTGTATAATTTTTAACGTGTTTTAAGAAAATAGAAACCATGTCTGTTGACCTATACGTAAAATAATAAAGCTATTTCGCATTAAAAGAAAAATCCTATGTTTCAAGGTATACATCCTCTGCACTCCCAGTTCCCTTTAAAGCTGATCATATCGGTCACTTTCTGCTTTGTTTGTCAATACAGGGCACCCAGTGCTGCAGCATCTAGATACAGGAGAAAAACTTAATGACATGTAACAGTCTGAATTCCTAATGCAAACTTGGTCAATCTCCGATGCCCAGAAGACCATCTGTCTCCCTTTAATGTCTCAGATCACCATCTATATGTTTCAGATTTATCACTCCAGCCCTAATGCATCTGCCAAACACATGAATATTTAAATATCTAAAAAGACCACATCAACAAAAAAAGTGACCGATTTACAGCTGGGGGGTTTTCCTTTGGTTACGCATTGCCCTGCACAGGGGCTGAGGGCTCAAATTCATTTCACCGGGAGGGACTGAAGTCCCCAAACGAAAGAACCTCCATCGTAACAAGAGTTAAGGCTTGTTGAGAGCTTGCATGATCCCAGGCCCTGGGCTATGCGTTTGACATATCTCATTTCACCCTCATAACAGCTCTGTGAGGTATGAAATATTATTCACCTGTGATATTGTGATTAAATAGATACTTGGTCTCCCTCCTAGTTCCTGGCACAGAGCTCCTAAAACGCTTGGAATTTCCTAAGTGATAAGAGCCATAAAAGTGTCTTCTGTTATTCATCACAAGCTCTTTTCAACTACACTAGCGTTTAAGTTAATGGAGTGGTTTTTGGAAAGTCCCCTAAGGATGGAGGCTGGTTGCCAGGGTAACCAAGGGAGTGATTAGAGGGTTGGAACTTTCAGCCTCTATCCCCTGACCTCCAGGGGGAGAGGGGCTGGAGATTAAGATAATCACCAACGGCTAATGATTCCATCAGTCGTGCCTAAGTAGTGAAGCCTCCATAAAACCCAAAAAGACTGGATTGGAGAGCTTCCAGGTTGGTGAACACGTGGAGATTGGGCAGCACCTGGAGGGCATGGAAGCTCCACCCCCCTCCCACACACCTTGCCCTGGGCACCTCTTCTGGCTGTTCCCAAGTTTTATCCTTTAAAATAAACTGGTAATCTTTTTCGTTATATTCACTAGTTTGTTGTATTTTTTAGATTCCACATATAAGTGATATCATACAGTATTTGCCTTTCTCTGTCTGACTTATTTCACTGAGATAATACCCTCCAAGTCCATCCATGTTGCTGCAAATGGCAAAATTTCATTCTGGGGAGAGTGGGGATGTGGAGGGCTTATTTATGCCTAAATAAGCTAATACTTAAATAGCTTAAATAGCAGGATATATTGTACAACATGGGGAATATAGCAAATATTTTATAATAACTATAAATAGTGTGAATCACTATATTGTACACCAGAAACTTATATAATATATACATAACTATACTTCAATAAAAAACAAATAAAATTTTTAAAAACTGGTAATCTGGTGAGTAAACTGTTTGAGGTCTGTGAGCCGCTGTGGGAAATCAGTCAAGCCCCAGGAGGGAGTCGTGGGACCCTCTGATCTACAGCCAGTCAGTCAGAAGCACCTGAATTTGGGATTGGCTGGCGTCTGAAGTGGGGACAATCTTGTAGGACTGAGCCCTAAACCTGTGGGGTCTGACAGTGACAAGCAACCCCTGCAAAAAAAAATGACACCTGATTCAACATAAACCACCTGAGGAAATTTCACCCAGGGTTTGAATCTCGGGCTCCTGGAACAGTGTATCAGAGCTCCCTGAGATGCCCCAAGGACATTCACAAGACAGCTCTTCTCAAGGATGTATTTACCTCCAGCACGGGGCAAGACCCCCTTCCAGACATCAGTGGGTTACCTGAGCGTCTGCTCTAATCTGCTGGAATTCTATAGGGATCCCTACATCAAGGCTTCAGAGCTCCTAAAGCATTGCATTCCCCTGGGCACACCTTCCCCCTGGCTTTAACCTGTACCAGACAGTCAGCTCTGACTTTGGTAGAAGGCTGAACATGCCCCCAAAAGATACCCACGCCCTGATCTCTAGAACCTCAAATGGCAAAAAGAACTTTGTGGGTGTGATTTAATTAAGAATCTTGAGAGGGGAGATTATTCTTGATCATTCAGGTGAGCTCTCAATGCAGTCAGTGTCCTAACCGGGTGGCAGAGGGAGGTTTGATGCAGAAAACTTCCTCTGTGGGGAGGGAGGCAGGGTCGGGAGGGATGCGGCCCCAAGCCAAGGAGCACCAGCAGCCACCAGAGGCTGATGAAGCAGGAGGGTTCTCCCCCAGAACCTCCAGAGAAAGCGTGGCCCTGCCAACCCCTTGATTTCTGCCCAGTAACGTTGATTTTGGACGTCTGCCCTCCAGAACTGTTAAAAATGTTTTTTAAGTCACCAAGTTTGTGGTAATTTATTACAGCAGCCACGGGAACCTAATTCAGTTTTCACCTGGACTTTCCATTGTTTTGCACGACTTGACCTCAGAAACAAACTTTGGTATTAAAACCCCCCAAGAGATCTTCTGCAGACACAACTATGCTTGTACCAAGGACCGCTCTCAGAAAAGCCCTGCTTGGGAGAAACATCCATTTTCATTGACACGAAGGAGAAATTCAGCTTGTTAAATATATAGGAAAATGCAATTTTCAACTCCGGTTTTAGCAATTAGTGTTCCTTTATATGCAAATAGAATTGGTGTTTCCATGCTAACTAGGCAAAGCTAATACATAAGTTAGATTCTGTTTCCAATCTACTGTACAGGTATAATTATGCTATTTATTATTTTTCTGTTCAGACCAAATTCCAAGTCTGAGAGGAGAGTTTTCAGATAAAACACGTTATCTAAAATGGGATAGATTTCAGAGGATTTAGTAAAAACAAACAACTCCTTAAAAGTGGCTCTTTTCCCTGATAGCATTTTGAACCCAGACAGCCTTTGCAATATAATAAAATTTCCAATAAACGGAGCGTCATATTATAATACGACAGGATTATAATAACTGCTACTGATCTTGGGGAGACAGCAGTGAGCGGTAGCTTGAAGTGAGATCTTAGTCCCCTGCCCAGGAATTGGACCTGGGTAGCCTGGATGAAAACCAGGAATCCTAGCCGCAAGTCCATCAGGGGCTAGAGGCTAGAAACAAGGTTCCCCTGGCTCTTGCCCCACTCCCGTTCAAAAGCAAGAATGTTTCAAGGAGGTAAAACCTATAAAAACAGGTACAAAGCTACTTATTAAAGACATAGCAAAACAACAGGTGGGAGAGCACACAGAGAAACAGTTTGTTAAGACAGAAGCAAGGCACAGATGCACACTGGAGACAAAGGGTGTGGGCGCCCCCCCTAATGAGGAGGAGCCCAGTAAAGAGGCGGTTAAGTCACTTATACAGGGCAGTTCTTCTGGGTCTTGGTTTACCTTTGGCCAATTATCTGGTTTCTTTTTCCACACCTGACCTGCCCTAGGGCCCTCCCCAACATGCGTGTGCAACGTTTTTCCAAGATGGATTACAGCCCAGAGGTCTATGGGGGGCCTTGGCATCACCTATTATGGGGTGGCGCCCCCTCATTTTTGACCCCTGAGGAGCCTTTCTGCACATGTGCAGTGTCTCCCTTGCCCCAAGGATGGGAGATATGTGACCTCTTGATCCTTTACTCAAACAGGGTTTAGTCCCCTTCTGTCCCTGCCATGACTGTTATCCTAAAGTGTCCTCAGGAGACAAAAGTCCCGCTATTTACTGTTTCTGTTGTTTTTTGTCTATCTCGAAGTGCAAATGGGAGGCTGGTTGTAAAAGCCCACCCTGGAGCCCACCTGCCTCCTGACTCACTACTGTCCTGAATTGAGACTGCTGTGCAGTGTGTTTTATTCAAGTAAAATCCCCATTTTAAACACTTCGGCGACCCAGTCACCTCTGACCAGCACTGCTGTCTCGTGGCCACGCAACCACGGAATCTGCCAACCTGGAGATGCCGAGGGTCTCAGCGGCTGGTGGTCTCCCTGGTCTCACGGTGAGGCCACCCCCTATGCCGTCTGGAGTGTGATGAGAGCTCCCGGCTCACCCAGACCTGCCCCTGATGACATCTGAGGTGCAGCTTTCAGATGCCCGCATTCGTGGACAACCACCGTCATGTACCATGGCCGGGACCTGCCTACTGTAAAGTGACAGTCACAGTAACAAAGCCTTCTTCCTCCACATCGACAAATGTAACAGAAATGAGCCCATTTTGCTGTGAAGTGTGAGCAAAGAGTAACTGCAGGTCGTCTGCGGGGAAAGCCTGGTGGGCGGGAGCAGGATGGAGTGGTGGGGTGGCGTGCGATGCTCCCCCCGCCACCCCCGTCTGCTGACGGAGGGGCCAGCGGGCTGGACCTCTCAGGAAGGGACCTGAGTCCCGGACCAACATGGGGAAGGCCGCCCGCTCGCCAGAAACACAGCACAGGGCGCTTGGAGTGAGAAGAAACAAACTCGCACAGAACCGATTTCTCACTCTTTCCACCTCCCGGTGATTCTCCGGGACCATTGCTCTGTACCCCAGCAGGATACTCTGTGGTCCAGACCGGCTCCTCGGTCACAGCCGCAGAGGACAGAGCACATGGCGGACAGGCTCCCCAGTCTGATGATGCCTGGAGAGGATGCCGCGGACTCTCAGGTTTAGGGAGCGCTGGGAAGGCTGAAAAGATGCGAGCAAAGCAAAACCTCCCCTTTTCTTAGCCCACAGCGCCCTCTTGTGCTATGAAACGGACATGGCATTTTTGTTGTTAACTGAGATTTGGGTTTTCTACTTCACGTCACATTCCAGTTTGCTTTGACCTTTAACAGACCCCCGCGCAGCCTGCTGGACACAGAGCAGGAGCGCGCGGAGGCCCCAGGAAGAAGCCCCGATGGGAACGGGCGGAGGTGTGGTCATCACTGGTGACCGCGGGGACCGGCCAGGGGTGAGCCATGCAGCCACTGAAATCAGGGCAGGTTAACAAAAATGGGAAAACTCTAGCTACCCTGAGCAGGGACGTTATGAGGCAAAGATATTTAGGAAGATGTCTCAAATCAATGGTTTCATAGTTTTCCAACCTGCTAAAAGGATTGACCGGGATGTGTCCCCAGAGTATCAGCTGACCACTGTGTGACCTTGGGCACCTCCAGGCTTCCATTCCCACTTCTGTAAAATTCATGAAGGGGGGCTTCCTGGGGCCTACTGGGGAGTGAATGAGGTGGTCCATGTGGGCACGTCGGAGCCGGCTCCCAGGTTGCGTGGTGGGGGAGGGGGCCCCGGAGCTCCCGAGGGGAAGTACTGGAACCAAACCCATTATGGGTCAGATAAGTCCCTCTCTCTCCAACACTCCCAGAAAACATTCAAACCAAAATCTACACAGAGACTGGAAAACACAGACATGGGCTGGAAGGAAGTCATTCCATGCTCCTTCCTGGTGGGTGTGGCATCCAGCAGATAAGAAGTCACTCAGCCTGGACCCAGAGCTGTAAGTAAAACAGCCTGACCTCTGTCTCCTGTGGAGCCGAACTCCAACATCATCCCATCCTGGGTGCCACCCAAGTCCTCCCTTTTCACATCTGTGCTCTGCTTTCTCCAGATTCCGCTAAGTCAGGACAACACCTCTTCATTTTTTTCTGGAAAGGCCAACTTTACACCCGGACATGCACTGTGCCTCGGAATTTCATAGAAGACTTTTTTTTCTTTTTTTTAATATACAGCAGGTTCTTATTAGTTATCTATTTTATACACATTAGTGTATATATGTCAATCCCAATCTCCCAATTCATCACACCACCACCACGCCCCCCCCCACTTTCCCCCCTTGGTGTCCATACGTTTGTTCTCTACATCTGTGTCTCTGTTTCTGCCCTGCAAACTGGTTCATCTGTACTATTTTTCTAGGTTCCACATATATGCGTTAATATACGATGTTTGTTTTTCTCTTTCTGACTTACTTCACTCTGTATGACAGTCTCTAGATCCATCCACGTCTCTACAAATGACCCAATTTCGTTCCTTTTTATGGCTGAGTAATATTCCACTGTATATATGTACCACATCTTCTTTATCCATTCGTCTGTCGATGGGCATTTAGGTTGCTTCCATGACCTGGCTATTGTAAATAGTGCTGCAATGAACATTCGGGTGCATGTGTCTTTTTGAATTATGGTTTTCTCTGGGTATATGCCCAGTAGTGGGATTGCTGGATCATATGGTAACTCTATTTTTAGTTTTTTAGGGAACCTCCATACTGTTCTCCACAGTGGCTGTATCAATTTACATTCCCACCAACAGTGCAAGAGGGTTCCCTTTCCTCCACACCCTCTCCAGCATTTGTTGTTTGTAGATTTTCTGATGATGTCCATTCTAACTGGTGTGAGCTGATACCGCAATGTAGTTTTGATTTGCATTTCTCTAATATTTAGTGATGTTGAGCAGCTTTTCATGTGCTTCTTGGCCATCTGTATGTCTTCTTTGGAGAAATGTCTATTTAGGTCTTCTGCCCATTTTTTGATTGGGTTGTTTGTTTTTTTTAATATTGAGCTGCATGAGCTGTTTATATATTTTGGAGATTAATCCTTTGTCCGTTGATTCGTTTGCAAATATTTTCTCCCATTCTGAGGGTTTTTTCATTTTGTTTGTAGTTTCCTTTTCTTTGCAGAAGGTTTTAAGTTTCATTGGGTCCCATTTGTTTGTTTTTATTTCCATTACTCTAGGAGGTGGATCAAAAAAGATCTTGCTGTGATTCATGTCAAAGAGTGTTCTTCCTATGTTTTCCTCTAAGAGTTTTATAGTGGCCAGTCTTACATTTAGGTCTCTCATCCATTTTGAGTTTATTTTTGTGTATGGTGTTAGGGAGTGTTCTAATTTCCATCTTTTACATGTAGCTGTCCAGTTTTCCCGGCACCACTTATTGAAGAGACTGTCTTTTCTCCATTGTATATCCTTGCCTGCTTTGGCATAGATTAGTTAACCATAGGTGCATGGGTTTATCTCTGGGCTTTCTATCCTGTTCCACTGATCTATATTTCTGTTTTTGTGCCAGTACCATATTGTCTTGATTACTGTGGCTTTGTAGTACAGTCTGAAGTCAGGGAGTCTGATTCCTCCAGCTCCGTTTTGTTCCCTCAAGACTGCTTTGGCTATTCGGCTCTTTTGTGTCTCCATACAAATTTTAAGATTCTTTGAACTGTTCTAGTTCTGTAAAAAATGCCACTGGTAGTTTCATAGGGATTGCACTGAATCTGTAGATTGCTTTGGGTAGTATAGTCATTTTCACAATATTGATTCTTCCAATCCAAGAACATGGTATATCTCTCCATCTGTTTGTGTCATCTTTGATTTCTTTCATCAGTGTCTTATAGTTTTCTGAGTACAGGTCTTTTACCTCCTTAGTAGGTTTATTCCTAGGTATTTTATTCTTTTTGTTGCAATGGTGAATGGGATTGTTTCCTTAATTTCTCTTTCTGATCTTTCGTTGTTAGTGTATAGGAATGCAAGAGACTTCTGTGCATTAATTTTGTATCCTGCAACTTTACCAAATTCATTGATTAGCTCTAGTAGTTTTCTGGTGGCCTCTTTAGGATTCTCCATGTATAGTATCATATCATCTGCAAACAGTGACAGTTTTACTTCTTCTTTTCCAATTTGTATTTCTTTTTCTTCTCTGATTGCCACGGCTAGGACTTCCAAAACTATGTTGAATAATAGTGGCGAGAGTGGACATCCTTGTCTTGTTCCTGATCTTAGAGGAAATGCTTTCAGTTTTTCACCACTGAGAATGATGTTTTCTGTGGGTTTGTTGTATATGGCCTTTATTACGTTGAGGTAGGTTCCCTCTATGCCCACTTTCTGGAGAGTTTTTATCATAAATCGGTGTTGAATTTTGTCAAAAGCTTTTTCTGCATCTATTGAGATGATCATATGGCTTTTATTCATCAATTTGTTAATATGGTGTATCACATTGATTGATTTGCGTATATTGAAGAATCCTTGTATCCCTGGAATAAATTCCACTTGATCATGGTGTATGATCCTTTTAATGTGTTGTTGGATTCTGTTTGCTAGTATTTTGTTGAGGATTTTTGCATCTATATTCATCAGTGATATTGGTCTGTAATTTTCTTTTTTTGTAGTATCTTTGTCTGGTTTTGGTATCAGGGTGATGGTGGCCTCGTAGAATGAGTTTGGAAGTGTTCCTTCCTCTGCAAGTTTTTGGAAGAGTTTGAGAAGGATGGGTGTTAGCCCTTCTCTAAATGTTTGATAGAATTCACCTGTGAAGCCATCTGGTCCTGAACTTTTGTTTGTTGGAAGATTTTTAATCACAGTTTCAATTTCATTACTTGTGATTGGTCTGTTCATATTTTCTATTTCTTCCTGGTTCAGTCTTGGAAGGTTATACCTTTCTAAGAATTTGTCCATTGCTTCCAGGTTGTCCATTTTATTGGCATAGTGTTGCTTGTAGTAGTCTCTTATGATGCTTTGTATTTCTGTGGTGTCCATTGTAACTTCTCCTTTTTCCTTTCTAATTTTATTGATTTGAGTCCTCTCCCTGTTTTTCTTAATGAGTCTGGCTAAAGGTTTATCAATTTTGTTTATCTTCTCAAAGAACCAGCTTTTATAGGTTTATTGATCTTTGCTATTGTTTTCTTTGTTTTTATTTCATTTACTTCTGCTCTGATCTTTATGATTTCTTTCCTTCTACTAACTTTGGGTTTTGTTTGTTCTTTCACAGAAGACTTTTATCCCTTTTCATAAATCCTTAACCAAGATCTGAAGGGCCTTTAAATCTCAAATCAGCTACTGCAGACAGTAGTGGGTTCTTAATTTTTCTGAGGTCACCACATTTCTACACGACTTAACTAAGCCCTTAGTATCCCGTTGGAAAACTTACCAAGAGCAGGCATTGTGTGATTTCAAACTACCCCTCTAACAACCTCCCAGGTTGAAGCTACCTGATTATTATAACCCGTCCACTTGTTGGAGCACAGACATTCTAGACAAGCCCTCTGAGCTCTGACTCAGCCTCCTGGAAGTATAGACAGCTATATCTTAGTACAGCTTTTCCCCAGCAGCAAAGGCAGGGCCGCCCTTCAGAGCAGCAGGGGAACCAGCTAAGCATGTGGAGGAGTCCACCTTCTCGGACCAGGATCCCCTTGAGCATAAGTGTCCCTCATACTCTCCAGTCCCTGTCACTCACTGGAAGAAGTCAGCGTTTCTCAGTAGCAGCAGCACCTCCTGGGAGCGCCTGCTATGTTCAAAGTCCACACTTCTATCCTCCCTGGTGATGCCCAGAACCCCTCTACACGAGGAAGGAGAATCACAGTTGCTAACACCTTCATGCCTCAAACAGATTTGTTAGCGGTTCTCATAGAAAATCCCCACTTAGTATCAGTTGTTTGTGGACCACATCTTAATGGGATTCTTGTTTGAAGAAACCAGTGAGGGCACCAGTTTGTTCAGGACCTCAGGGTTGGCCATGCCATAACGCATCTCTAGGTCATGGCCTCTTACCGGAGGCAAAATCATTTCAAATGGCAGAGCTCAACTGCACTCATTAAAGCTCGTCAGTGGGCTCGGGATAAGAGGATGGATATTCACCCAGAGTGGGCACACCCGTTGGGAGGGGGTGCTTTGGGCGTGCTCTGGAGGAACTGACATCAGTGAGGAGCCCAGTTTGAACTGGTCATCAGAGGAAAGAGCTCCTAACACCCTGATGCACCCTAAAGAGGACGCTGTTATAGAAGCATATACGAAAGAGCATGATTTTGATGCTAAAAAAAAGTGCTCTGGCTGACCACTCGGCCAAGTGAGCAGTCCTCCTTAAAATCAAGGCCTTCCGATGTCACGCAGAAGCAAATGCTTGGAGAAGTTCAAAGAGGCTGTCATGTGATGTCAAAAGTTGGCTCCAGAGTCAGACAAAAAGATTCCGGTAACCATCTGTCTGTTTGCTGCAGGAGGATAATTTCTCCCACCCTTACGTCAGCCTCGCGCTGGTGCCAGGGAACTTCAAAAATGGAGCCGCGCAAACCACTTCGCATAAGATCACCCACCAGACTAAGATGTACTTAACTCTGGTGGAGAAATTGCACTAAAATTGCTTAGCGAGTACCTGGTGCACCTCCCATCTGTCACCAACACCATCCTGTAAACTGTAAGGAAAGGCGTGGACAAGAGACCAGACGCCACCCCAGCCCTGCCCCGACATCTCCCAGTGGATGTCACAGTCACCGTCAGCCTATGTAGAGAATTCCACTCCACATCTCTCCAGTATTAAGGGACCCACGTTACAGAAACTGTTGTTATGAAACTCCAAGAAATCGTTCCAATCACTCAAAAACTCCATTCTGTCCATGTTATCTTTGGCCTTCAGGAGACGTCTACAGGACCAATATTATTTTAAAAGGAAAATTATCAAAATTCTCAGAGACCCTTGAACTTCCACGACCAGAGCTGCTGCCATTGCCTCACTGACCGGGGATGAATTCCAAGTGGAGGAAACTGACCCTCCCTCCCTTCCTGCGCTGATGACCAGAAACCCTAAAGTCTGGGAACGTCACCCAGATCTCATATTCCCTCCTGTTACAAACTCGTCTGGCTGAATATTTAAAGGGACTACTGCATACTTCGTCTGACCATCTTATTGGTGACTTTTCCTCAGTATCTTCCTAACCACCCCGACACGACTGAAAACCCAGGGACCTCGTCTTCTAGGGGAAGACGCCAGAGGGCGGCAGCTCTTGAATCCTGATGAAAAGTCCTGCAGACCCACAGCACCCTGGCTTAATTACAAGTTATTTATTGATCCTTGGGTTTGCATCTCCCAATTAAAGAGAAACCAACCTTCCTTGACCACTGGAAAGTCACCCCACCCACCCGAAGCCTCCAGACCTGTAAGTATCCCCCAGACGCATATGATCTTCTGAAGGCCAGTGCTGACCCAAGACCCCTGGGTCAAGCAGACACGGCAGTGCCAAGTAGACAGCTTCCATCTGAAACATCAGAACAAGACCTCAAACGCCTGCAACCTTTGGTTGCCATGCGCTTCTTTACATACTTTTGTTCCTTGGTGCTATTGTCTTTCCTCGCTGCAGGTTCAAGATCCTGGGTTTCTAATGGATGTGTGTTATCTCTTAACAATAGGACTTATAACGCCTCTACCCTTAACACTGTTATTTGCACCCCTGGTCACTCCTTCGCGAGTACAATACTTGCCATCACTCACTTGGGATATATCTAAAACATACCATTGAGTCACCTGTTGGGTTTGGACCCACTTTCATTTGGGCTGTAGCCACTTTCTTTTCACTGGTGCAAATTTGCCCTTGAGTACCACACAGTACTTGCTAGTCATTCAAAGGAATCAGTTTCCTAGACAGACGCGACCACTCCGTGACATTTTGTACGGTAAATGCCACAAGAGGCAAGACAGCCAAAAGTCTAAAACCCCTCATCACATCACAAGTAGTGAGACAGGTTTCCAGCTCTCGTAGGAGCTGCTTTTACAACCAAACTTTCACAGGAATAGAACTTAGCAAGGAACCAAGAGATGGGTGTACAAGCGGAAAGTAACTCATTTTTATAAACCCTCTAAGGAAGATGTATAACTTAGACACAAGTTCATCATCTTCTAGCATCACCACACCTGCCAATCTTTAAATGTCATATCTGGTGCCTTGTGATGTTCCAATTAGAATTGTCTGGCACCCCAGATGATCTCACAATCCTTCTTTTAGTATTTTCGTGCTTTGCATTGTTCAAATGTTTGATCCCCCACGTCTAAAGTGCTGTTAGCCACTGTCTCACCAAATGACCATTCAACAGAGACAAAACTGTATAAAGTTTGTTGAAACTCAAGTGACCTCCAGCATAGCCACAGATGCTCTGACCAGTGCAGGTGTCAGATGGTCACCACCCTGGGAATGTCATCTACCCCGCAGTCCTGGCTTCAGGGTAACCAAAATGCAGGAACAAGGAATGTAATTTTTTTTAAAACCACAGCATGCCAAATAGACAAACTGTAAAGAAAGCATAACTGGCAAAACCAGATAAACTATAGAGAAAACACATTTTAAAACACAAACCATTAAAGCTCTGCCTGCACTAGCAATAGCTGCCTCCAACTGTGTTCTAGAAAAATAAACCTCGGTTCCAGCAATAGCCTGGCTTCACATACCAAACCAAGAAGCTATCCGCTAGTTTCTAAATTCTGACCAATCGTTGCCAAGCCCTGCTTACTGCCCTCACCCCAAACCACCCTACGTCAAACTTTCCAAACACCCAAGTGATCCAGCTACAGAATTCATTCCTTGAAGCCTCTTCCCCGGGCAAGTTTCTAGGGAACTCATCTTGTTTCCAATCACAGCAGATTTCTCCAACCACCCGCTGTGGGACCTTTGACCGAAGCCACCTGGGTGAACTTGGATACAGACGCGTTTCCCCGTGTCCAGGGGGTAACGGGCGGGGACGCCGTGAAGTCCACCCATATGTCGTTCTCACCCAAACGTGGGTGACTGGAGCCCGGTAGGTACATAAAATTGGATGAATGGATTAAAAAAAAATGTCACCAGTATTAAGTAAATAAAGAGATTCTACTGAGGTTAACATGCTTGCTTGCAGTTGTCTGTTTAATCTCAGGAAAATTACTGAACAGCAAAAGCTTCCGGTACGTAAAAATGGGCCCAAATTATACAGAATGAAACCACTCTTTTCAGGGCAAGAGCCAGAAGGTATGTTTGTGCCAGAAGTTCAATCAGCTGGATGTTTTAAAATTTTCTTTATTTCTCTCAAACTTCTCAAGTATATTCCTCAAAGATTTTTAAACAAAGGGCTAATATTACTTCAACTGAACACCCTGCTGATCAAAGACCTCTATGGGGCAGGACGGGCACAGGCCAGGCTCTGGGAGGCCCTTCTTCAGCCTCCTGAAATTCAGGGCCCATCTCACCACCCCTGGAGGGAACCTGGCCGCCCAAGGACAAGCAGAGGTACAATGGACTGATCTGAGCCCCGGGAAAGACACCAGCAGACTGGAAGTGTGGAAAAAGCCAAAGACACAGCAAGGACAGGCACTCGGTGCGTGGACAGCGGAATCCCGCAGGCTGACCGGCCAGCAGCAGGGGAGGCGTTGCCCAGAGACGTCCCAGCTGGGCCCCTGCCCTCCCCTGGGTGGTTGCCAGAAGAATCCTGTCTGCACCAGAGAAACCGCCTATCTGCTGTCAGAAAGTTGAGAAGGAACCAAACAACGTAAAGAATGTGGGAAAGAACATTTCAGGCAGAAGAGACCGCCAGTCTGGGAGCCTTCGTGGTGGAGGGGTGGTGTTGATGGAGGAACTTAAAAGATAGTGATGCACGAAGAAAAGGCGGCAGTTAAGTTACGACCCTGATGTGAGCACAGTTCGACATCAATCTTACACGTTCTTTCTGTTGCTGAGACACGGGCCAAGCAAATGTCTTTTCTTTCACCACTGAAACCCTGTCTTTCTGTTCTTTTCCGTTCTGTTCTGTCCTCCCCTACCCTCTACTCAAGGGATTTCACACATACTTGCTTGATGATAAAGCTGTGGTTTGTATTTGCATTTTTCAAGGGGTCTTTCCTGGGTGTCCCCTAAATACACCTGGTCGTACCTTGTTTTTTCCTGGCTTCCCTGCTTTTTGGGGTTCAGCCTTTTAACTGGAAGACCATTTTACTACATCAGTGAGAAGCTTCAAGGAAGGTAGGAGGCCTCCTTTCCTTTCCCCGAGTTCACTGGAAATTAAAGAGTCACAGAGCAACCACTCAGGGAGGAATGCTCTGAAGCCCAGATGGTCGACAGGCATCCAGTAGGTGAAATCCACTAGGGGACCTACAGGTGTGTTACAGCCAGCCCGCTCTCAAGCCACACCCCACCCGGCATCTAAGCAAGAACGCACTCCCCTGATGAGCCCTCACTCATGAACTCTTAGAACCTAGTCATCCACCAGAAAAGAATATGAGAAGTTTAGCCAAAACATGGAAGAGTCGAGTTATTCAGGAAGAAAAGGCCGCACTTCCAGTGAATGGAGTCGTTGTCAATAGTCATAACATCTTTATATGACGATTCCACCACGTCATTTATCCTAAGTGTGTGTGAATTCTGTAAGTCGGGTTTGTTGAATGATGTAATGGAGGATGCTGTTCCCTTATCTCTTACTGGGTGGAGGAATAAATACATGGAAGGCTTCGAAGCCCAGTAAAGGCATTTCATTTTCTTCACATCAGTCACACAGTTAAATAAGGGAAACTTGACAAAAGGATCTACGGAGTTATTCTCTTAGATCAAGGATCTTTTGGAATGACAGCTCTCCCTGCAGTGGTCCACCAGCAGCTGCATTCTCACTGATGTAACAAAACATTTGAACACACTGAAATGTAACCTTCAGGACAAAAAAGAGAGAGAGAAGTCTTGATTTCTGCAAGAAAGTGCATTTGTACAGACCAACTCTTCACTGGAACAGGAGCCGTGGCCCTGGAGCCACTGAGAAGAAGACGAAGATGCATCTGTCTTATAGGTCCTTGATGGAGTTTTCCACGCTCTGGGCTTCGGGAAGAGCCACAGCCCAGGCCTAATTCAGAGGGAGAAGTCTTCGCAATTTAAGCCAAAACACGACACCAGCTTCTCAATATGGCTCTGTACCCACTTCCATCATCAGGCAACCACCTTCACAAAAGGGTCAACAGCAGAGGCTTCCTTTGTAATTCTGAACCAAGAACTTTTTCTCATCCTGCTATAATTCATCTGTGATTCACCAACTAATGTGCGGATGGAGACTCTTCAACAGCCAATGCCACGTGACAAAAATTATGTTCCAGAGCTTTCACATGACGGATAAGGGAGATAAACTTTCTTCTTCTTGTCTTTTCTTTGTTCTTCACAACAGAAAACTGATACGCTCTCAAGATATTAGTTGCTCTCCAGTAAAGCAGCTAGAACATGGGCTCTGGAATCTGACAGTTCAGGCTGGTCTTGACCCCTTGATTTACTGTGTGAATTTGGGCTCATATTTTACTATCTGATAAATGCTCGGATTTCTTCAAGCAGAAATTTGATATGGTATTTTTAATTTTGTTCATCGGTAGCATCGTTCCAAATATATAGTCTGCCATTATCAATACTGGAAGTTTGGTCCCTATACCTAAAAGACTTTGACAGGAGACCCATTGTGCAAACACAGAGTACTCTGACTTCTGCGAAAGAATGACATTTCCATGATAAAGATAAGAAGAGCATGAAATGCAAAGGTTTTCTACCTCACTTTAATTTTTATTTTATATTAAGTTTAATAATATTAATGTCGGCACTTTATAGCATTGGAGTTCTGTATCCCATGGGTATTGGGCTCTGGAGCTAAGTTGCCTGGTTCAAATCAAGGCTTTTCCACTTACCAGTTGTGTGACTCTGAGTGCAGTGCTTGACCTCTCTGAACGTCCTTTTCCTCATATGTGAAGCCAGCGTAATAACAGCTCTACTCCATAAGACTTTGATGGGTTTTAAATGGGATAATATACGTAAATGGTTTGGCCCAATGTCTAACACATAGTAACTTTTCAATGAATTTAGCTACTGGCATTTAAAATAAGATTAAAAAAGTGGCATCATTTTGTGAGAAATTACCATCATCAGTGTTCTTTGAAAGAGGACTTGGATTAGTTGTAAATGTATATTGCAAACTCTAGGGCAATAAAGTTTAAAAGTGAGAAAAAGGATAATTGATATGCTAAGAGAGGAAAGAAAATAAAATCACAGGAATTCTACAAAATATACCGTTAAAACCATAGAAGGGAGTCAAAGAATGGGAGACCAAGAGAAACAAATAAACAAAGAACAAAGACAACAAATAGAAAACAATAACAAATATGGTAGATATTAATCCAGATATTTTATTAATCACTTTAAAGCGATGGTCTAAATACCATTCAAAAGAGGAAGACCGTCAGGTGGATTAAAAAAACCAAGACCCAACTATATGTTATCTACCAGAAACCCACTGCAATACAAGATAGACTAAAAGCACAGGGAGAGAGAAAGATACAGCATGCTAACACTTATCGAAAGAAAATTAGAGCAACTGTGTTAATTTCAGACGAAGCCAACTCGAGAACACAGAAAATTACTGGAGATAAAGAGGTGCATCACATAATGATAAAGGGGTCAATTCTCCAGGAAAACATAATAATCCCTAAAGAGTATGTGCCTAACAACAGAGCATTAAAATATAAGTCTCAAAAACTGATAGAACTGCAAGGAGAGATAGGTGAATCCACTATTTTAGTTGGAGACTTCAGCACCCCTCTGACAATAATACACAGACCCAGCAGGCAGAATATCACTAGGGAGGCAATTGAACTGAACAACACCATTAATTAACTGCATCTGGTTGACATCTAGAGGCGACCCCATCCAACAACAAGAGAATACACATGCTTCTCAGGCTCACATGGAACATTCTCCAAGACAGACTACACATTATGGGACATAAAACACACTTTAACTTGAAAGAACAGATATCATACAATGTATGCTCTCAGGCCACAGTAGAATGAAACTAAAATCAATAATAGATATAAAGCTGGAAAACCCCCAAATACTTGGAGATAAAACAACACACTTCTAAATAACATGAGTGCAAGAAGTCTCAAGAGAAATGTTTAAATACTTAGAAATAAATGAAAATGAAAATACAGTTTATCAAAATTTGTGGGATGCAGCAAAAGCAGTGCTTAGAGGGCAATTTATAACATTGAATGCATATGTTAGGAAAGAAGAAAAATCTAAAATCAATAATCTAAGCATCCACCTTAGGAAACTAGAAAAATAAAAGCAGATGAAATCCAGTTAAGCAGAAAGAAATAATTGAAATTAATACAGAAATAAATAAAATTAGAAACAATAAATCAAAAAAAAAATCTGTGAAACAAAAAGCTAGGATCCTTGAAAAAAATCAGTAAAACTGATGAACTGCTAGCCAACTAAACTAAGAAAAGAGAGAGAAAACACAAATTTATAATATCAGAAATGAAAGAGAGGGCACCACTGCTGATTCTACGGACATTAAAAAGATAATAAAGATATAAAATAGATAACTAAGAAGGACCTACTGTATAGCAGTATACTCTATACTGAGGGAACTATACTCAATATTTTTAATAACATATAAGGGAAAAATCAGAAAAAGAATATATATACATATTCTATTCATATATATATAAGACAGAATCACTTTGCTGTGCACTTGAAACTAACACAACATTGTAAATCAATTATACTTCAATTAAAAAATAAAATAAAAAAATAATAAAGGAATACAATGAGCAACTCTGTGCCCATAAATCTGATAACCTAGATGAAATGGACCAATACCTTAAAAGACACGATCTAGCAAAACTCACACAAGAAAAAAGATAAACTTAATAACCCTATATCTATTAAAGAAATTGAATCAATAATTAATAACCTTCCAAAACAGAAAGCACCAGGCCCACTGGTCAGTTCTACCAAACACTTAAGGAAGAAATTATACGAATTCTTTACAATCTCTTCCAGAAAATGGAAGCAGAGGGAATAAATACTTCCTAACTCATTCTATGAGGCTTGCATTACCTTAACACAAATACCAGCTCAAGGAAGGTATTACATTACAAGGAAGGAAAATTTCAGACGAATATCTCTCATGAACATAGATGCAAAAATCCTCAACAAAATATTAACAGCAGAATAACCAACCACAAGCACACAAGAAAGGAAGGAGAAAGGGACCCCCTGTCAATGCCAGACCAGGGACCATGATGAGGTACAGAATACAGCCATAAGAGTAAAAATATCCCTTTCAGCATAGGCAGGGGAAATCATCTGAAACATCTGCCACTCACTCAAGAAAGCATAAGAGAGAAATAGGCCAAGAATATTTGTTTGTTACCACATGCTGAATGGGAAACAATCAGAAACAAGAGACCCTGGAGAACTCTACTAATGCGAGTAACACCCTGTGCATAGTGAGTCCTGGGGACCTAGAAACGTCTCCTGCATCTCCAGAGGAGACTGAAAAGAGAGTCAACCTCACAGAGACCACATCTTACAGACACCAACAGTGATAATTAAGATAAAATCAACAAGTTGTGAAAAGAGAAAAAAATATATATTAGCATATCAAATCCAGCAATGTATAAAAAGAATTATACACTGTGACCAACTGGTATTTATTTATTTCACCATTCTCAGCACAGTAAATAAATAAATAAATAAATAAATAAAATACGTGCAAAAGCACACAGCCATAAAATTTCAGAATCTTGGCCAAAAAAAAGAAAAATCTAAAAATATTCTCAAGGGAAAAAGTGATCAACAATAAGAATCTTTTCAACTTCTAAACAAACAAAAAATTTAGAAGACAATGCAATGGTGCAAAATTCTGAAGACAATGTATTCCCAAATTACAATTTTATAGCTCTCTCCAAACTATCAACCCTAATGAAGGAAGAATATATTTTCAGACATGTAAGTTTTCAAATATTCTACCTATCATGCACGCATTCTCATGAAACTACTGGAGAGGGTTTGCCTCACACAACTGAAGAAGGAAGCCTAGAGTAAGAAATGGGAATGAGTAAACAAGGAATCCAACATTGGAGAAATTTAATCACAGTTCTCAGGAAAATGATAAAAACTGTCTAGCTGGCCTAGAGAGAAATGGATTCATGTGGTAACAGAAAGATGAAGGGCTCCAGAAGAGAAGACATAAAGAGAGAAAAAATATATATCTGATAGATTAATAAATGTGTTTGGCCCTTATTGAGAGGAATTTTACAATTCTATATCAGTGTTTGAAGAAGAGCTCATGGTTAGTGAGTAAAAAAAAGCAAAGCAAAAGAAAATTGAGACAATTAACTCTGGACAAAAAATTATTACAATGAAATAACATTGTGAGAAGTAACAGTACCACTAATGGTTTAATAGGATGTATCCAACTAATACTAACTATAAACTCTATATTATTTTTTAAAAACAACAATTTGAAGGGAAAATAGAGTGAGCAGAAACAGGCAAAAAAAAAAAAATGAAGTGATTTGGTCCCTGAAAGAAGTGAACCGCACAAGGTGAAATCTATCATAACATGGTTTATCACCTGAGAGCATCCTCCAATGTCTGCAGCACAAGGAAGCTAAAACACCACAGTGCTGTGGCTTCAAGCGCCAGTGGATGAAGATTAATATTGTTATCCTAGTAGGAGATTGAGGAAGTCCACACTAGGAAAAAGAGGAGCCAGCAATGGGAGAGACTCCAAATATCTGTGTAAACTCACCTAAATACTTGCTAAGCAAACATGAACAGAGCATGTACAGAAGAGAACACTGGAGCCTTGTAAAAGCAATATCCAAGGAGTTGGGAAAAGCTGAGAACTTTTAACTTCTGCTCACCACAGAAGAATCAGTATTTGGAGACTGAATCTCACCAACTGAAATCCCACAAGGGCCATCCCTCAGGAAAAGAAACTTCATGCCCTGACTATGATTTGCCCCAATCTAAGAGAAAAACTGAAACAGATACACTCTAAGGGAATGTACAATCAAACATCCCCAAGTTTAAGGTGAATAGCCAATAACTGAAGTGCCTGATAGAAAAATATAACATTCTCCAGATAACAAAATCCAGAATCTTTATCATATAATTCACAATGTCCAGCATACAATAAAAAATTACTAGATATTCAATGACAGAGAAAATTGTGACCCATAATCAACAGGAAAAGAAGTAAACAAAATCCTGAGATGATACAGATATTGGAATTAGCAGACAAAAACTTTAAAGCACTATAATAAAAATTTTCAAGGACAACTAGGAAAGATGGTCATAGTGGGTAAACAGATGGAAAATATAAATTGAGAAATGGAAATTTTTAGTGGTCATTCTAGAACTGAAAAATACAATATCTGTCATGAAAAATTAACTAGATGAGCTTATCAGCAAACTATTGAAGGCAGAAAAAAAGGATTACTGAACTTAACATAGAATAATAGAAAATATCCACTCTAAAGAGAAAACAAGAAAAAAATGTAGAAAAACAATGAACAGAGCCTAGGTAAACTGTGGAACAGCATCAAAAGGATTAATATATGTGTAATATGAGTCCCAAAAGGAAAGGGTAGGATTTTAAAAAATATTTTGAAGAAATGGTGACCAGAAGTTTCCCAAATTTGATGAAAAACATTAACTAAAAGTACAATAAGTTCAATTAACACAACATTGTGAATCAACTATACTTCAGCTTAAAAAAAAAGTACAATACGTTCAATGAATCCCAAAAAAGATAAATATAAAGAAACCCACACCTATGCACGCTATGGTCAAATTGCAGATAATCAAAGATAAAGAGAAAATCTTACAAGAAGCCAGGGGGAAAAATGACATCTTATATACAGGAGGAAATTATATAAATACCAACATCCTTCCAAAAACATGGAGGCCAGAATTCAATGGACCGAAAATGTAAGGTATGCTGGGGAAAATAAAAAATTAAAACTCTCAATTCAAAATTCTATGTACAACAAAAATATCCCTCAAAAACCAAGATGAAGGATTTATTCTTCTGCCCAAGATGGAGGAACAAGAGCCAACTACTTTCTCTTCTGAAACAACTAAAACTCCAGCCAACATTTATGAAACAATGGTTGTCAGACACTGGAAATCAGGAAGTGCAGTACAGTGATCCTTGAGAGTGTGCAAATTTAAATGGCAAGGCCTCCAATTGCTGAGGTTTCTGCCTTGAGAGGGTTTCTAGGCAGCAGCTAAAATAAAGGGAGTCAAGGTGGTCCCCCTGAGCGAGGAGCTGGAGTCAGAGGCAACTAAAGCAGGGGAGGGCGTCAGGGATGAGGAGAGAGCCCCCGAGCTCTGCAGAGGGGTCCTGAGTCTTCCTCAAAGTCCTGACCAGGACACACCTGTGAGGAAACCACCCAAAGAGAACTGCCCTACATAGCAGAGGGAAAGATCCCAGAATGTCACACGGGGCTTGGAAGTTTACACCTGTCCAAGTGGAAATATCACAATGGACAGGACACCAGCAGGACTGAGAGGACGCTCAGAATTCAGCTTCAGTATCACTTCCTTCCGTCTAATAAAACTGAAACACAACAGTGAAATGATCAAACCGTTTCCAAGTAAGTATGTCCCAAAATAAAGCTCAAGAATATGTGCAGAAAAGAAATACAAAAGTATCCAGCACCCAACAAGGTAAAATTCACAATATCTGGCATCCAATGAAAATATATCAGGCATGGAAATAAGCAGGAAAATGACTCATAATGAGGAGAAAATCAATCAATGGAAACAGACCCAGAAATGACACAGATACAGGATCAGTAGACAAGAACATTAAAGGATTTATGATAAGCATATTCCATAAATTCAAGAAAATAGAGGGGAAACCAAGCATATTAAGACACAGGAAACAGAAGAAAGACCCAAATCAAAATATTAGAGATGAAAATTACAATGCCTGAGTTGAAAATTACACTGGGTGGAATTAAAAACAGATTAGACACTGCAAAGAAAAGATTTATGGACTTGAATATGTAGCAACAGAAATGACTCAAAGTGAAACACAGAGGAAAAAAACATAAAAATTAGTAGAGCACCAGTGATCTTATTATTCCAAATACTGTGATAATTATAATCCCTCAATTCCAAGAATCTCAAAAAAATCCAAGCATAAGAAAAATGAAGAAAACTACACCAAGGCAGATAATAATGGAATTGCTTATAGCCAAAGGAAAAATCTAAAAACAGCCAGAAAGAAAAAACATATTACATGCAGAGAAACAAAAATCAGAATGACTGTAAACATCCCATGAGAAGTAATATAAGCAGAAGACAGTGAAGCAATATTATTAAAATACTGGAAGAAAAAATGTCAACCTAGAATCTATACCAAGTGAAAATACCTTATAGGTGAACAAAATGATACCGGATATAAGTCTGGATCTACATGAAGAAATAAAGAGCACCAGGAATGGTGAATATGAGAAAAATGTAAATAAATAAGGTCTTACATTTATAGTCAATTGATTTTTGACACAGACTTCCAGAAAATTCAATGGCAAAGAAATAAATTTTTCAATAAATTGTACTCAATTACATCCCCATACACAAAAAGATGATATGGACCCCTACTTCACACAATACACAAAAATTAACATAAAATGGACACCCAATCAAAAAATCCACCTAAATATAATAGCTAAAAGTATAAAACTCTTAGAAGAAAACACAAGTACTCTTTGTGACCTTGGGTTAGGGAAAGCCTTGTTAGATACAACATCCAAAGCACAAGTGACAAAAGAAAAAAACATAAACTGGATCTCATCAAAATTAAAAATGTTTGTGCATCAAAGGACACCATCAAGAAAGTGAAAAGGCAACCCAGAAAATACGGGAGAAATCATATGTCTGATAAGGTACTTTTATCCAGAATATGTAAAGAATTCATACAGCATAACAATGAAAAGAAAAATAACCCAGTTTAAAAATGGGTAAAGTATCTGAATAGACATTCCTCCACAGAAGATGTACAAATGGTCAATAAGCACATGAAAAGATACTCAACATCATTAGTCATCAGGGAAAGACAAATCAAAACCACAATGTGACACCAGTGTCACCCCCACTGGGATGGCTATGATCAAAATAAAGGGGAAAACACACCAGTTCTAGAGAGGATGAAGAGAAGTTGGAACCTCATACACTGATGGTGGGAATGCAAAATGGTACGATTGCTGCAGAAAAGAGTTTGGCAGTTCCTCAAAATGTGAAACTTAGAGTTACTCTAGGACCCAGCAATTCCATACTGAGGTATAGACTCAAGGGAAATGAAAACATTAATCCACATAAAACCTTGTATACAAATGTTCCAAGTAATTTGACGGCATCCCAGAACAAGGCTCAAAAACATTTAAAAGAATACAGAACAAGTAAATCCAGCACCCCACAATACATAATTGGCAATCTCTACAGTGCAATCAAAAATTAACAAGGATGCAAGAATGCAGTTTTAAAAAATGACCCATTATGAAAATAAAAATCAAGCAATAGAAACAGACACAGAAATGACACAGAATTACTAGACAAGGACATTAAAACAGCTGCTATAGATATGTACTAAAAGTTCAAGATCTTAAAACAGGTCATATAGAGAAAAGCATGTACAAAATAAGAAATATGAAAGATATAAAAAAGACTCAAACTTCTAGAGATGAAAAGTACAGTGTTTACACTGAATGGCAAATAACTTGGATGAATCTCCAGGAAATTATGCTGAGTGAAAAAGCCAGTCCCAAAAGATTACCATATGATTCCACTGACATAACATTTTAAAATGACAGAATTTCAGAATTGGAGGACTAAGTAGTGTCTACCAAGGCTCAGGGGTAGGAGGGGTAGCAAGGGCCAGAGCATGGTGGGTGTGCTTATAAAAGGGCATGTGAAGGATTCTTGTAGTGTGGGAACTGTTCAGTATATTGACTGTGGTGGTGACTACATGAATCTACGAGTGATAAAAATGCATAGAATGTAAGACACACAGAGAGTACAAGTACCACTGTGGCTATCTAAGTAATATCGGTGGATTGTATTTATGTCAATATCCTGGTTGTGATATGATACTATAATTTTGCAAAGTATTACTGTTGGTGGAAACTGAGCAAATTGTACAAATGATCTCTATTATTTCTTACAAGTGCATATGAACCTACAATTATCTCAATAAAATTTTCAACTGAAAAAATACAGTGGGGCTTCCCTGGTGGCACAGTGGTTGAGAATCCACCTGCCAATGCAGGGGACACGGGTTCAAGCCCTGGTCCGGGAAGATCCCACATGCCGCGGAGCAGCTAAGCCCGTGCGCCACAACTACTGAAGCCCGCGCGCCTAGAGCCTGTGCTCCGCAACAAGAGAAGCCACTGCAATGAGAAGCCTGCGCGCCACAACAAAGAGTAGTCTCCACTCACCACAACTAGAGAAAACCCCGCGCGCAGCAACGAAGACCCAATGCAGCCAAAAATTAATTAATTAATTAATTAAAAAATACAGTGGATGGGATTAATAGCAGACTAGGCACTGCAGAAAGTAAGATTAATGAACTAGAATAGGTAACAATAAAAACTACCCAAAATGGAACACAGAAAGAAAAAAAGACTTTAAAAAACTAGACAAAGCACCAGTTAGCTGTACTTCATCTTCAGGTCACCTAATGGATGTAATTGGTATCCCAGAAAAGAGCAGAGGTTACTGGCTGACAGAAAAAAAATGTTAGGAAATAATGGCTAAAAATTTTTCAAGTTTGATGGAAACTATTAAGTCATCTTAGAAGCTCAATGAACTTTCACCTCCTACACCATAGCACATCACAATCAACTGTTTAAAATCAGTCATGAAGAGAAAATCTCAAAGGCAACCAGACCAAAAAGCGTTCAGAGGAATACGCAGAGCTTGGCGATATTGCAGATTTGGTTCCAAACCACTGCAATAAAGCAAATACCGCAAAAAAGCAAGTCACACGCATTTTTTTGGTTTCCCAGTGCATATAAAAGTTATATGGGGGCTTCCCTGGTGGTGCAGTGGTTGAGAATCTGCCTGCCAATGCAGGGGACACGGGTTCGAGCCCTGGTCTGGGAAGATCCCACATGCCGCGGAGAGACTAGGCCCGTGAGCCACAACTACTGAGCCTGCGCGTCTGGAGCCTGTGCTCCACAACAAGAGAGGCCGCAATGGTGAGAGGCCCGCGCACCGCGATGAAGAGTGGCCCCCACTTGCCACAACTAGAGAAAGCCCTAGCACAGAAACGAAGACCCAACACAGCCATAAATTAAAAAATAAATAAATAAATTTAAAAAAAATACTGTTACCAAAATAAGAAAGACATCTGTAATGTAGTTATATCAGTGCCTCTTTATAAAAAAAAAAAAAAAAAAAAGTTATATGGGACTTCCCTGGCGGTCCAGTGGTTAAGACTCCGTGCTTCCATCGCAGGGGGCACGGGTCTGATCCCTGGTTGGGGAATTAAGATCGCACATGCCACGTGGCACGGCAAAAAAAAAAGTTACATTTACACTATGTTACTATACTATAGTGTATTTTGTGTGCAATAGCATTATGTTTAAGAAAACAATGTACATACTTTAAAAACACGTTATTGCTAAAAAAAATACTAATCATCATCTGAGCTTTCAGCTAGTCATAATCTTTTTGCAATAGTAACATCAAAGATCACTGCTCACAGATCACCATAACACATATCATAATAATGAAAAGTTTTGAAATACTGTGAAAATTACCAAAATATGACACAGAGACACAAAGTGAGCAAATGCTGTTAGAAAAATGATGCCAATACACTTGCTGGATGCAGGGTTGCCACAAACTTGCAATTTGTGAAAAATGCAATATCTGTGAAGCACAATAAATCAAAGTGCAATAAAACAAGGTCTGCCTGTAAAGATTTAAATGACAGCAGACACCTTGGCAGAAACTATGTAAGACAGAATACAGTACATCCTCAAAGCCTTGTGAGGACAAAAATTATCAACCCAGAATTTTACTCCAAGGAGAGTCTCTTTCAAAAGCAAAGGCAAGGCTTCCCTGGTGGTGCAGTGGTTAAGAATCCGTCTGCCAACACAGGGGACATGGGTTCGAGCCCTGGTCCGGGAAGATCCCACATGCCACGGAGCAACTAAGCCCGTGCGCCACAACTACTGAAGCCCGCGTGCCTAGAGCCCGTGCTCTGCAACGAGAAGCCACCATAATGAGAAGCCCATGCACCACAATGAAGAGTAGCCCCTGCTCACTGCAACTAGAGAAAGCCCACGCACAGCAACAAAGCCCCAGTGCAGCCAAAAATAAATAAATAAATAAATTTATTTTAAAAAAAAAAAGCAAAGGCAAAATTAAGATCATTTTTTTCAGGCGAACAAAATCTGAAATAATTCATCACCAGAACAACATTATAGGAAAAAGTAAAGAAAGTCTTTCAGGCAGAAGGGAAATGATACCAGATGGAAATCTGAATTTACAGAGAGGATGAAGACCATACTAAACTGTAAACATGTGGGCAAATATGACAGTATTGCTTATGTTTTAAATTTTCCTTAAGAAATAACTGAATGTTTAAAGCAAAACATAATAATAGTGCATTGTGCAGTTTATAACCTCTCTGGAAGTAAAATGTATAAAACAGCACAAAGACTAGGAGAGGGAAAATGAAGATGTGCAATCGTAAAGTTATTGTCTTAGTCAACTTCAGCTGCCATAACAAAGTACCACAGATTGGGGGGCTTAAACAACAGAAACTTATGTGCTCACAGTTCTGGAGGCTGGAAATCCGAGATCAGGGTGCCAGCAAGGTCAGGTTCTGGTGAGAGCTCTCTTTCCTGCTTGCAGAAGGCTGCCCTCTCACTGTGTCCTCACATGACCTTTCCTCTGTGCACGAAGGTGGAGAGAGACAGCACAAGCTCCCTGGGGTCTCTTCTTCCAAGGGCACTAAAGCCGACATGAGGGTCCCACTCACATGACCTCATCTAACCTAATTACCTCTCATCACACTGGGGGTTAGAGCTTCAACATATGACTTTTGGGGGGACATGAGCTTCCAGTCTGTCACAGTTGTTACACTGTGCACAAAGTTTTTATACTATTTGAAGGTGGACTGTTATTAGGATGTATTCTGTAAACCCTAAGCAAACACTATACAGATTATCGTTAATAAAGCGATATTGGAGATGAAACAGAATCACAAAAATATTACTCAGTTAAACCAAAAGGAGACAAGAAATGGGGGTAAAATGAGACAATGAAGAGAAAACTGAAAACAAGATAACCGATTTAAACCCCACCAAGTCATTCATCACATTAAATGTAAATGGTCTAAACACCCCCACTTAAAAGTCAGTTATTGTCAGAACGAGTAAGGAAAAGCATTGTCTATGTGCTGCCTACAAGAAACAATTTACATATAAAAACATATATAAGTTAAAAGTAAGAAGATATAAAAATATATACTCTGATTACATTAATAAAAAGAAAGCAGAGATGGCTATATTACTATCAGACCAAGCAGGCTTCATATCAAAGAACCTTACCAAGGATAAAGAGGGTTGTTTCATAGTGATAAGTGTGTCAATTCCTCAAGAGGACAGAGGAGCTCTAAATACTAAAAACAGAGTCTCAAAATACATGAAGCAAGAACAGACAGAACTGAAAGGAGAATAGAAAAATCCACTATTGCAGCTGGAGACTCTTGATACTCCACTCTCAATCACTGAAAGTCAGCAGCTTGGAAGGAAATAAGGGCAGAGAAGACTTGAGCAACACTGTCAATCAACTTGAACTAATCGGCATTTATAGAACAAGCCACCAACAACTGAAGAAACAAAAGCAATTAAATCTAAACATAATCAGAAGTAATAAAGAGCAAAAATGAATGAAAAAACAGTGTAGTATCAGCATGAAGATAAACATATAGATCAATGAAACAATGGAGACTTAGAAATACAAACATGGGGGCAAGCCAATTGGAAAAAGAATAATCTTCCCAACAATGGTGCTGGATTGATCACAAGGCGATATATATTTTTAAATTTTATTTATTTATTTATTTTTGGCTGCTTTGGGTCTTCGTTGCTATGCATGGGCTTTCTCTAGTTGCTGCAAGAGGGGGCTACTCTCCGTTGTGGTGCGCGGGCTTCTCATTGCAGTGGCTTCTCTTGTTGCGGAGCACGGGCTCTAGGAGCACGGGCTTCAGTAGTTGTGGCTCACGGGCTTAGCTGCTCCACAGCATGTGGGATCTTCCTGGACCAGGGATCAAACCCATGTCCCTTGCATTGGCAGGTGGATTCTTAACCACTGCGCCACCAGGGAAGTCCCAAGGTCATATATATTGATACAAAAATAAGTAAGTGAAATTAATCTCCATCCTTACTTCACACCACACACAAAACTTAACTCAAAATGGATCAAAGACCTAAATATAAAAATATAAACCATAAAACTTCCAAAAGAAAACAGAAAGGAAAAACTTAGTAACCAGTAAAGAAAAACTTAGTAATGTTTAACATGGATTTCTTAAACAGAGCATCAAAAGCAGGAACCAGGAGAGAAAAAAATTACAAAATTGACTTCATCAGAGCTCAAACCTTTTGACCTTCAAAATATTAAGAAAATGAAAAGACAAGCCAATGACTAGGAGAAAACATTTCCAAAACAAATATCCAACAAAGGACTTGTATCTGGAATATGTAAAGAACTCTGACAGCTCAATGATAAGACAAATAACTTAATTTTTTTTAATTGGCAAAATATTGTAACAGACATTTCCACAAATAAAATACATGAATAGCATTAAGGACACATGAAAAGACTCTGTCATCATTCTTTAAGGAAACATAAACTATTGATAAATGAGATATCACTACACACTCAAGAAAATGGCCAAAATTAAAAGACTATATGTTGGCAAGAATGTGGAGCAGCTACGACTTTCTTACCCTGCTGGTGGAAATGTAAAAAGGTATAACCAATTTGGAAAACAGTTTGGCAGTTTCTTAAAAAGCTGAGCATACAACTACCCTATGCCCCAGCTATTCTACTCCTAAGTATTTAAGCAAGACAGTGAAATCATATGTCCAAACAAAGACTGGGACATGAGTGTTTAGGCAGCTTTATTTGTAGTTGCCAAAGTCTGGAGAATAACCAAACGTCCATTACCAGGTGAATCAATAAATTATGGTACACCCATAAAATGGAATACTACTCAGCAATAAAAAAAGGAACAAACTATTGACATCCATTTATATAAAATTCTGGACAATGCAAAGTGGTCTATAGTGACAGAAAACAGATCAGTGGTTGCCTGAGAATGGATTACAAAGCGATATAAAGAAACATTGGGTGGTGATGAATATGCTCATTATTTTGGTTGTGGCAATGGTATCATGGATAAATACATATGTGAAAACTCACCAATTTATACTCTTAAAGCAGGTGCAGTTTATTTTATAAAATTACACCTCAATAAAACTAGGGAAATTGAGCAAAAAAAGATTTGGCCTGCCCTACCATATAGGACATCTAGGTGTGCAGTCGCCATAAATTATTTCCTTCCGAACGTCACATCACGTTCGGAAGACATGGGTGTTCCTTCCAGAAAACTGCTCCCTGTTCCAATCCATCCCCCATGTTTTTCAATACAATTGCTGTCGGTCCTCAAAGGTGACAAAAACCAAAAAGACAGACTCTCCTACACGCACACCGAAGGGTCTCTTCTCTGTAAGAAAGGACCCTCCTCTGTGTTGGGTTTCAGATCCCCGGAGTGTCTGGGGAAGACCTGCTCCTGGAGACTCAGGACTTGCAAATCCTGACTGGTGCAAGGGGAGAGCCCTCAGACACTGAGGCAAGCTGTGGATCTAGTGAAAAGATGCTGGACTTCCGATGGCCACGGTCGTAGAGGGAGTGGGTCCTCGCAGAGAATAAAGAGCTGGAAAATGGAAACTACTAGATGGAGCAGGAAAACATTCTGCTGAAGACACTGGTCAGTGCAGAGAGCCGTGCCTGGTGCCCTGCCCTGCTGCCATTGGCCACACCCCGCATCAGCACCACCCACCATGCTCCCAGGGCACCAGACCCACCAGGACACCGAAGGGAACACGGGATGGGAGGGGTCACCCGGGGCAAGTTCTTGGCACATTACCTGCTGTACAGGGAAAGCAAGGCTGCCTTGGGGACACTGTGGCTTCCTCTCTGGCTCAGATTCTGCATTGACCCTCTTCCATCTTTTACAGAACGTGGAGATGGAAAGTCCCAACAGCTCTGGGGCGAAGTGATATCCGCCCTGTTCATTGTCACCCTCTCTGGCCGTGACTGCTGGGGAAGCAGCCCTGCGGCCAGGGAGGCAGCATCTCCCGGGAAAGTAATTCTCATCCCTACAACACACGCCCCCCGGGCACCCACAATGCACCATGGGTGTTAAGTTCAGGAAACACACCCTTGACCAGACAGGCAGTAACCCTTGGCCTCCAAGAGCTCACGCTCTGACACAGCCACATAAACCACATTCCACTGCTTCTGCAGGTGCAGAGCGGGCACGTGAGGCTCGGAACTGCAGCTTCTACTTGTGCACCCTGAGGAGGCCCCTTTGAGTGCAGTAGACACTGCGCAAAAGGCGGAAGGGACAGACAGACAGACCAGGCACTGATGTCACTTGGTGACATCACTGAGTCACTGAATTTGAATGTCAATTATCTGAGGAACATCATGTGTATGGCCTGGGGGTGGGGAGAGGGAGAGAGAAGCAACCCAATAGGAAAACAAGCAAAAGCCATAAAAGAAGAAACAGCAATAACCAAAACCCAAAATACAAAAAGATGATCTTTCTCATTATTAATCAGGAAACGGAAATTAAAGAAAACCTAAGTTACCATTTTACGTCTATCAGACCAAAAAAAAAAGTTAACAATACCAACATGTTGAGCAAAGAAAACTGTTTTAAATGGTAGTGATGGCATAAATTCCTGTGTCCACTTTAAGAAAGAGTTCGGCATCACCTTCTACAGCTGAACACACGTTTTCTGAGATCCAGGAATTTCCCTGCTAGGCAGGTACCAGGGCAATTCCTGCACAATTATACCAGGAGACACACACAGATAGGTTCATACCAGCATTATTTTAACAGCAGGGGGAAAAAGTGAAAAGAACATAGTGGCCACAGGAGGGGAAAGTGCCAAAAAAAATCAGGTATTTTCACACGACGGAACGCTATCCACCACGTGGTTCACATGAAAATGAACCGCACCCACGTGCTTCCGTATGAACAAAACTCGGAAATGTAACAGTAAATGAGAAAAGTAAAATAAAAACATCCAAAACTAGAACACATCTTGTTTACTGACACAAGCCCCCAGGGTGACACTGGCGGGACCTCCCGTGTAGCCGTGCTGGGCATCTACGGCCTCATCCCAAGGGTCAGTGCCCACATCATCCTGGTTGTTAAATACTTTGAATATTACCCCTCAAAGAAACTATAAAGAAAGCCGAGGTAATATAACCACAAGATTCAGTAGCTTCCCATTTCAGGAAAGGAACAAGAGAGGGGGACAGAGGCTTCAGCATTAAAGTTATTGGTCATGTTCTATTTCTCATGCTTGGCGGAGAGCACACATTTTTCATTGTATTATTCTTTTACTCTACACAGGCATGTGCGTGCACAGGTGCTCTTCTGTTTGGGGTGGGTTTTGCATGAATACGTGTGTGTGACTATATTCTTCTTTTTTTTTTTTAAAGATTTTTTTTTTTTGATGTGGACCATTTTTTAAAGTCTTTATTGAATTTGTTACAACATTGCTTCTGTTTTACGTTTTGGTTTTTTGGCCACGAGGCATGTGGGATCTTAGCTCCCCGACCAGGGATCGAACCCGCACCCCCTGCACTGGAAGGCGAAGTCTTAACCACTGGACCGCCAGGGAAGTTCCGTGACTATATTCTCCTGATCCCACATTTCGTGTGGTTGCAGCCTCCAAGGAGGCCCCGACAGACTTGCTTTCCGGCGCTCGTGTCCCACCGCACGGCCCCACTCGCAGTACGCAGGGCAGCCCGTCACTGCAGAAGGGACAAGTCTAGGTCCCAGAAGACAAGTCCTCACCCAGCCTGAGAGAAGCCAGTGGTCATGCTGGAGGACCCTCATGCAGCCACGTGGAGGGGTCCACGCGGCCAGGAACTGAGGCCTCCTGCCAACAGCCAGCAGCAACTTGTCAGCCCGTGTTGGGGGGGAGGGATTTCTCGCCACTGGACACAGTGGACCCAGGAAAGCCTTTATATGACTGCAGCCCCCACTCACCCTAGGCAGGACCACGAGCTCAGCCCTCCCCCAGCCCCTACCCACAGAAAGTGAGTGAGAGAGCAAACAGGTGCCATGTCAAGCGCCCCAGTGTTGGTTAATCCGCCAGGCAGAGAATGAGAGCTCACGGGCATGGACATGTGGAAGGGGCTCCTAGACAGAACCTCGAGACGTAGGGGAAGCTGCAAGGGCTCCGGGGAGTTCCTGAGAGCCTAGAGGGCTTTGAAGGAACTGCTGGCAAAGCTCAGAGACATCTGAGAAGGGCCCGGGGTGGGGGGCGGCTGGAGGAAAAGGAGGAGGACGTTCCTGGAGATCAGAGGTTACCTGGTGGCAGATGCTCTCTCAGTCTCAGAATATGATGAAAACAGAATAGGCCTCAGGGACTAGGTCATCTGGCTGAACTTTGAAGGGACACTGGTTTTTTTTCCTTTCTGCTCACACTAAAATGCAACTGGCAGAGATAAGCTAAAGGAAGGACTCCTCAACAGGAAGAAGCCAGGAATTGTTGGGTCTGAAAATCCGCAGGCTCTCCAGATGCACAAGAGGCTAAAATTGAGAAATCACTTCTGGACAATAATCAGATCCAGGGCCCTGTCTAGAAAACATGGTGTAAAGATGAGGCTTGGGGTTTAACTCAAAATCCTTTGTTCCGGCCTCACAGAACTGCTCAGCCCTGAGCTGTCTGTCCGGGATGACTGCAGGCTTCAAAGGTGTTGCCTCCCCGGGGTCTCAGCCACAGCCAGGGGTGGAGAAGGCCTGTCCTGAAGACGGGGGTGTGTGACTTGTGTCCAAGGGGATAAACCCGCTGAGGCCGAGACCCACAGAGACTCGAAGACAATTGCTCTGGCAGAACCACCACCTGCTGGACGGAAAGGGACAGAGGCGTCCAGACGACAAGTGGCCTTTGAACCTCAGTCACTGACAGACAGGAAGGTGGGAAACTACTCGGTTACAAACACGGGTTGCTTTCCCGAGAAAGAAGAAACAGGAGTCAGAGGCCACAGCCGCGAGGCCAGGAGACGCATCCCAGGCAGGAGCAGGGCCGAGTCCCGTTAAAGTAACCTTTTCAACGTGTCCCAGAGGATTTCAGGATTGCGGTGGGACGACATGGCCGTGTGTGGCCCGTCTCCCCGCTCTCTGGACAGGAATGACTGCGGGTCTTTCCTACTATCTCCCAGCATCAGGTGTTCCGTGCGAGGGAGGCACATGACTCATCTCTTTAAATCACAGATCTTTAGATTCGGGGGAGCCAACCTGAGTAGCCACAGCTACACTCGGGCCTGATTTCGATAACGAGATCCTGGGTTTTCTGAGATGCTTTAATGGGACGACGCCTTTAGGGGCCTTGAGAAGAGATGGGCGCATCTTGCGTGTGGAGAGGACGTGCATCACGGGGCCCCAGCGCCCCTGTCCTCCCGACGCTGGCGCTCTGAGCACACCCGCTCCACAGCAAGCAGGGCCTGCGTGGAACCAGCAAGACACTGTACACATCACATGGAGTGGCCTCCAGGGTTAGGTCACGAGAGCCGCTCTGGCCTTCCCCCGAGCTCTCCTGGACCAGTCTTCTTGGGGAAGCCAGCGGCCAGGCCAGGGGGACATCACTGTGGCAGCCCTGTGGAGGGTCCACGCAGCCAACAGCTGCCCCAACTCACCCGTCATGTGAGTGAGACGTCCTGAAATTGTCCCTTTTGGCGTCTAAAGGGGTGGGTGGCATTTGTAACCCAATGATGGAATGTGGAACCAGGCGCGACTGTAATAACATTCAGGAGGAGCTGTGGGCTTGGCAGTGGGCACAGCTGGACCCCCCGCCCCAGGTACCTGCAGTGCAGGCCGAGGTCTTAACCACAACCTCGAGGATTTCAGGCCAAGCCGCTCCCAGGCTCAGTGCGAAACAACAGACGCCCACTGCTGTTTAGAGCCCCCGAGGGTCAGGATGATCTTCACGCAGCAAAAGATAACTAATACCGTTCATAATAAAAATTTTACAGAAGAAGCAAGTCTACTGAAACACAGGGAGACAGGCAACGCACTGAGGAGTTCATGGCTGTGAGGTGGTGCCTGGGCTTGAGACCACCGATTGTTCTACGTAAATGAGATCATACTACACTTTCTATTCTGTTGACTGCTTTACACTCCAAATGCATATGTCATTTCAGAGTAAAAGGAAATCAGTTTTATGCTTTTTAAGAAAGACATTTTAAAAGCAATGGCTATTGAAAATCATATTCTGCTTTTAAACAGAAACACTAGTTCCAGGGAGAGAAAAAAGAAGTGTGGGGCAGACTACCCCACTGGGAAGAAAATGAAAATATGATTTTTATTCATTATTTATTCTAAAGCTTATCATAATTAATAACATGAATGTTATTAGTCATTTCGTTTTATTAATACTAAACAAAATGAAACCTTTTTTAATCCACACACATTCCTGCCCCAGCGGTGCCTTCCTTTCCCTGGGCATTTTCCCAGGATTTCACTCAAATGCCTACAATCTTCCCTGGTCAAAATCAAACACACAGGCTGTATTCTTTTCTCACTTAATATTACATCTTATGAGGCTTTTCATGTCGACCCACAGACTTTACTTTTACCATCATTACAGATGTATATTTTAAAGCATTTTAAAGGTTCCTTCAAGTTTCTTGCAAAATTGATAAATTTCTCCCTCTATACTGTACTCAAGTGTGCAAAGAAAATGTGGGTTCTTTACTCACCCCACCCCCCGGGGGAACCACTTGGATATTCTCACTTGACAATTTATGTAACCACGTCCCCACCCAATTAAATGAGCTCTTTTGGATGACTTTTGGGGGTAGATAAGGTTCCCCATTTTCTCCCCACCCCCGCCCCCCTCCAGGAGGGCCTCTGGGCTTGAACAGGTGCCGGGGCCCTCAAGGCATTGAGGCCTTGGTCTTCACCTTGGATCGGGTCCCGGGTGTGCACTGGCTGCTTCGTGTCGCAAGGTGGTCTGGTCCTGCCCCTGGAATCCAGCTGGAAAATGAGACCTTTCCTTCAGAAGGAGCTTGCGGACACACTTCCCCTTGCTGATCCAGCCCACCTCGGCCCCTGCTGGTGCTGTGGGCCTCCGGGGATCCCCTGGTCACAGTTACAGTATAACCCCCCCACCCCAATCCGCCTCTAGAGCAAACTCCCCAGCAAGGCTCTCAGGTTCTCCCTGCGCGTCTGGGTCGGTCCCACGGCCCCCAGGAGCTGACAGATGCTCTGTGCCTGTGCCCTGCGTCCCCATCCAAGATCCCACAAAGCCTCCGCCCCGTGCCCACCCCTTGCCCTGCGCCCACCCCTCCCACAGCTCCCAACGAGAAGAGGGGGCCAAACCCCTTCCAGTTTGGGCTTTTCAGACAACCCACCTAAGACACCTCCCTGCTCTGCCCTTGCCTCCCGCCTCTGTCCCCGTCCCCTTTAGAACAGGGGAACTGTGGGAGCAACACGGAAAATTGTGGAGGATGGACAGAGCCCAAGGACAAACAGAGGCAGCAGGACCCAAGGTCAAGGCTGGGAACCCGTGCCCAGCCGGAGCGAGAACCCAGGAGCCTGGAGTGGAACCAAGCCCGGGAGGGAGGGAGGACCGGCCAGCTGGGCGAGGAGGACCAGAACCACTGGTGTTCGCTGGCCTTGGCTCCCAGGGAGGTGGATGGGACCTTGGAGGAGGGGGGCTGAGTGGGGTGGGGAGATGGGGGACAGTGAATGTACAGACTGCTTTCAAGAAATTTGTCTGTGAAAGGGGAGAGAAGATGCAGATGAGAGGGGACACCAGGGACAGGCTTTTTCAGGGACGGGGCAGCCGTGACCGGCAGGAACCAGCTGAGTGCGGGAGAGGCTCCCAAGTCTCCTGCCTTTCCCGTGAAGCACAAGGGGGGCAGAGGGTGTGATCTGAGCCGAGGGCATCAGGGGAACGTTTGGAAATGGGCTCCCGCTGGGTGGGAGGGAAGCTGAGGAGGGAGGGGCCCCAGGCGGCCCAAAGCAGGAACTTGGGGGCCTGGAAGTAGGTGTGTGCGTGTGTGTCTCCCAGCAGACCCACCTCCAGCTCCCACTCTGGCCAGGCAGGGTCACCCACTCCCCCCACTGCCCGCAGGGCTCAGGGAAATGTGCCCCCGAGCTACAACAGACACAGAGCTGGACGGGTCCTTAGAAATCATCTAGTCAAGCTACCCTGTTTTTCACAAGGAAAAACCAAGCTTGGAGAAAGAGCTAGGAGCCAAGCCGACGTCCTGCAGGGCAGCACCCGGGGCCCGCTGTCTCCCCAGCATGAGCCCGAGTCCCCAGAGGACAGCGTCGCCAAGCCCCTGGAGCAGACATAGTAAAACCCTAGAGCAGGAACACCCCGAGTGACAATACTGAGCACTTAACTACCACAGATAGCTCCGCTGCGGGGACTTCGCACGCTACACCTTCCCATTGCCAAGACGCTAAGTTCCTAGATTTGCCAGAGCTCTGTCTTCTTCCCTGAAGGCGGCACGGGGGCAGGGGGGTGGTGGTGGGTCGGCCAGGGCTTGCGGGGCTTCTGGACAAGGCCAGCAGAGGACAGTCTACACCCTCCTAGAAAAATTCACCCACTGTCAGTCGCATCATTTGCAAATATTTTCTCCTGTTCCCTAGGTTGTCTTTTCGTCTTGTTGATGGTTTCCTTTGCTGTGCAGAAGCTTTTAAGTTTAATTAGGTCCCATTGGTTTATTCTCGCTTTGATTTCCTTTGGAGACAGACCCGAGAAAGCGAGCACTCCCCACCAGCGGCCGGCTCGGTGGGTCGACTTCTGAGGGGGGCGTTCACTGTGAATATTTGGGAGCTGGTTACGCTCCTGGTGCGTCTCCAAATCACAAAACTTACCAGACGCCTCCAAATGCGAGTTCCCACTCCATCCACAGGGACAGCCTCCCTGGGGCAGGGGCGGGGGCTCCCCAATCTCCTCTCAGCCTCTCCCGGAGGCACCCAGGCTCGCAGCTGCGCTTCCTCAGCGCCTCCCTGACCCCCTTCTCTGTCCTGCAGGCCTGCAAACACTTGCTCGTGGATGAACCGGCGGCCGGTCCGTCTTGCTCCCTTTGGCCTCTCAGAAGCCGTGGGCACAGGGAACCATTTTGTTCCTTCTCGAAACACTCTCCCCTGGGGCCTCCCAAGAGACCCCTCCCTTTGTTCACCTTCTGAGGCTCCCGCCTCCTTTCCCTCGAGAGCTCCTCCTCCTGCACGTGCTGGACCGAGAATCTGTCCTGCACCCCCTCCTCTTCTCTACGAGTCTCCCTCCGAGGTCTCATCCACGCCCACCGCCTCAAGCAGGTTCTATCTTAGGGCCAGATCTCTGCTCGTAGTTCCAGCCCTGCAGGTCACCCACCTGCTGCCCTCACATCACCCCAGGCTCTGCAGATCCCAAGCCGACAACGTCACCCCACAGAAGGTCACACCTCTGCAGAGAAGCCTCTTCATGCCCTCAGCTGGAGCTCATCCTGACCCGCCCCGCCCCCCCACTGGCATCCGATGCTGCTGAACTCTGCCCATCCCGCCTCCTAAATATATTCCCAACCCACTTTCTCCATCTCGACTCCCTCCATCCAAACCAAAGCACCTAGAACCCCCACTGCACGGCACTCCCAGGAGCATCCTGAAGGCTCCCCTGCCCGCCCTGCTGCATCCGAGCTACTACACACAGCAGCAGGCGGTGGGGACACTGCTCCAAATCCTGAAGTCACTGAAGCCTGGGAGCCCTGGCCACCTGGCCCCAGCCTCCACCCAGTCCTCCCCTTGGACCCCGTGCCCCCGACACGTGGCCGCATTTCTTATCACCTTGGGCGCCCTCCGCCCCGAGGCCTGCCCTGCCTGTTCCCCTCCCCCTCGTGCCCCCTCCTCCACGCAGCCCGGCCTGACCAATTCTGCCCGTGCTTTAGTCTCACTTTTAGTGTAACCCAGTGGGGACATTTTCCTGATTGCCACCATTCAACGGGTTTCTCCATAGCACCGCGATTGAAATTGGGTTGTTCTTGAATTATCTGCCAAGTGGGTGTCTGCTGTCCTAAACTACGAGCTCCAGGAGAGCAGAGACCCGGGTCGGCTGGGCTCCCCATGGCCGCCCAGGGACTTGATAACTATCTTCTGGGAGAGTGGACGAACCCTCAGCCCAGCCCATCTTGTGGAGAGAGCTGTATCAGACTCTCTGGGGCACCTCTGCAGAGCTCGAGGCCTGAATCCTTGAGCCGGCCCTTCGTGGGCCCCGAGGAGGGTGGCCACCTGCCCCAGCTCGCCCCTTTCCAGCTCCAAAGAACTATGGTCCCCTGTGACCTAACCAACCAGGTGCAGGCACAGCAGGACAGTGGTCCAGGCCCTGGAGAGGCCACCACCGACACCACCAGTGTCCACATGGCCGCTGTAGGTGGGGGCCTGGCTGGCACGGTCCCATAGACTGGGAAGTCAGCGGCTCTGAGCAGTGAGCTCCCTGCCGTGGACCGCCCCCTCACTCCTTGGTATCCCGCCCCTGTCTTCCTTCTGCCTCGGGCTTTGATTTCCAGAGAACCACAACTGAAACCAGGATTTACTTCCATGTGGCCTTGCGGGGGACAATGAAAACTAACAAGTAGGAGAGGGCCAGCTGGGGGGGTGGGGAGACCCACGTTGGGCTCAAAGACAGACCTAAGAGCCAGCAAACGTGGAACGAGCCCCCATCAGCAGAGGCGGGGACGCTGTGAGGACAAGCTTGGCCCCAAACAGGGCTGGGCAACTCCTGGCCACCTTCCTACCGAGGATCCCACAGGTCTGCGTTAGGTAGACAGTTATTTCATGTCTGTCTGGTTAGAGAAAGCAACTAAAAGGAGGATGAACTAAACTCGCTTAGTTTGCAAATCCTACCCAAAGAGCTGTTTTCCATGAATATTCTGGCTCACCCTGGCCCCAAATAAAGGTGCAATGGCCAGAAGATCCAGACTTTAAAATGATGAAAGACCCAACCCCCCGCAAAATATTCCCGACCGACGTAAACACACCCCCTCTGGCTACAACAGTATTTATGTCTCCAGACCCCACTGGCTGGTGGGTAGTAAGTTTCTCTGAAATCAGGTGATCTTCTTCCCTTTTTCATTGGATCATTTCTGAAGTCATCAGTTACTTTTATTTTTCATTTAATTTTTTTTAAAGCTCTGAACCCTCAGAGATAAAGTTCACGCCAGCCTCCCGCAACAGCAGGGCAGAGTTTGGGAAGCCTTTCCCGCATGAGGGGCCTCCTTCCTGGGGGCAGTTTCACTGTTCAACACAGCGTAGACCCAAAATGTCACATCCCTTCGGTAACTCGAGCCTCCGGGAAGGGAAAGGAAGAAGCCGACCTGCCAGCCGGGCGAGCAGATGCATCAGCCCAGGTCCACAGAGAGGCCGAGGTCCTGGCACGTCAGTCTAGCTGCCGTGGTCGGGTTAAGAGCAGCTTTGGGGGGCTGGGTGGGCAGTGTGACGTTTACAGAAACCATCCACTCGTGCCGGGCTCTGAAGGAAAGATGACCGAGAAGTCAGGCCGGGGCTCAGTGTCCCCCACACACAAGCTGGAGGCTCAGGGCCTGCGAGGTCGGCGGGACTACGTGGAGAAAACCAGGCAGAGACCAACTGCAAGAACTTGGCAGGAAAACAGAAAACAAAAACATGGTGCCTCGGTGCTTTCAGTGAGCACGAGGTACCCATCACACTGGATAGAAGGATCCCCAGAACTGGGCCTGGGTCAGGATCAGCCCAGGAACACAGGGACGATGACCGAGCAGGGAGGAACCAACAGAGACGCCATAGGAAGCGGCCGAGAGATGCGGGGGTGCTTCTCCTCCGGGGACAAGTGCCTGAATCTTACTTCTTATCTGTGTGCACTCTTGCCGTCCACGAGGGTGACGGCCTAAATCTGCCTGGAGAGCCCCGCCCCTGAGCCCTTCTGAGGCACAGAATTTGCACTTCGGGGACGTCAGCAGGAGCCCTCATCAAAGCTAGCTCAGGAAGCAGCTTTTTCCTCTTTCTCTACTGAGTTTATGTCGATCTTGTCGTATGGACGGGAGTCGTTGCAAAATTCAGAATTTAATTCCACCCATCCATCGCCCTGCTCACTCCCGTCACCACGCCTCCCTAAAGCCAGTTCTCACAGTGAACAATCTGCCACATTTGGAGCTCCTCCGCCCCCACCCCACCCCATCCCCCGACTCAGTTCCTGTGGAATTCTCTAGGTCTCTTAGCCTTGGACCTTCCCTCCCTCGTGGAAGGAATGATGCTTCTAACAGCACGCGATTGACTTAGCGACAGCATCCATTTACATCTATCTAGAAAGCCCAGTGGGAGCAGCATGGTGCTGGCACTGGCCTCTGAGGACCCTGGTCCCGACCTGGAGCCGGGAGGGAACCTTACGAAGCCCCTTGTCTAATTCCAGAGTCAAAAAGGTGAGAATTGAGGCTGACAGGGGCCGAGTGACTGGTTCCTTTGGAGACACGTAAAAACACGCCTGAGGGCGCACAGTTAGTCAGTGGCAGCAACGGAACTAGAATCCAAATTACACTTCCTGGCCTCACGTGCTCCCAGCTTCCAGGCAGCGCGAAGGCCAACATTTCCCAGCAGCGTGGGAAGCCTGCGCTCCTTCCTCTCCAACCAGCATCACTGAATGCTCGCCAACCACATGCCACACCTGTGGATGAGCATCCCCGGCACTTCCTGGTGCCAGGAGTCCAAGCCAGTGGTCAAGAGCTTACAATCTGGCCAGAGAAACAAGACGCCCCTTCGGTGGGCTAACCGAGAGCCTGGGGCCCGGCACAGCCGTGATGCGATGGGGGGTGTCTGGACCACCCTCCAAGACGGAGCAGCCGGACACCACACCTTCCTGGGGTGCGATGTGGGGGTGGCTGCATCCCCATCACAAGAAGGGGACGGGCCTGCAACCAGCTTCTGGGGCAGAGGGGCGGGAGGTCCAGGCTTGCATGTCCCTCATACAGGACAAAGGCCAAAGGAGCAGGTGACCCAGGAGAAGAAGAGTCTGCACTGAGCTCAGAGTCAGGACCACCCGGAGCAGGGGGAGCTCTGACGGGGAATCAGCCTTTCACGCAGGGGGAGGGCATCCCTGAGCGTGGCCACAAAGCTGGTGGCCCAGAAACGCACATGCGTGTGACGGATGCGTGTGCCGTGGGGGTTTGGGGGGTGTGCCTGGGGGGGATAGGCTGGCTGGGAGGGGTCAACTTGGGTCTAGGGGTGGGGGAGGCAGCTTCTCGCCCCCCCCTCCCCCCCGCTTAACTCTGTCTTTCCCCAGGACCAAATGTTCAGGCAGAAGAATTTTTTAAGGTTCCTGAAAGAGGCTGCTGATTTGGGAAGAGGAGGAAGAGGCCTGGGCAGGCCCCCAAGATGGAGCAGGTTCTCACTTCATCCTGGGGAGGCAGCGGGTTCCAGCGAAACCCCCGCCTGAGTGTGCAGGGTTGGAGGGGCACATTCAAATGTCAGCCCCGCCGTGTCAGGGAGAATGGGTAGAACCACTATGTCCACTGGGAGGCCAGAGCCGAGGTGGATCTCGGGGCTGGGAGCCCCCCCAGAGCTCTCACCCAGTCGCCTGGCTGGGTCGGCACATCCACTTGGGCAGCCCGCACCCCTTGTCCCATTCACTGTTCACAACCGTCCTGTGGGGTGGACAGGCCCTGGCCTGTCTGTCTGCAGACCTGGAAGGCGGCCTGGGGCAGTAACAGCTCAGAGCACTGTCAGGGAGCTGCCCTTCTAAACCCAGGGCGGGCGGGGGAGAAGCCTTAAAATGCTGGTGTTGCCACCGGGTTCCAGACATCAGCGGTGTGGCCCCTAGGACCCCGTTCAAGTCCCGTCTGGTCCAGCTTCCTCAAGCCCTGAAGGTCAAGGGCGGCTTAGAGAGGCCTTAATCAGAGGTGCCTTCTCAGGTCTGCAGAGACCTCCCTGGCCCCTGAAGTCCCCGCCCCAACCCTTCTGCAGGCTCCAGACACGTCCTTCTTCATGGGGCCTCTGCCCTCTGTCCCTGTTCCCCCCATACCCAGGGTCACCCCCAGGCCCCTTGGACCCCCATCAATGCATGTCATGAAATTTAACATTTCCTCCAAGTTTCCCCAGAAGAACCAACTCACACAAAAGCATTGGTGAGCAATGTGGACTTTACAAATCATTCCACGGGGAACAGGGAATACAGCCCCCATGTCTGCCCCAGCCTGCCCGGAGGCCTGGATGTCCGCCTGTGACGTGGCCTTGGCGCTTTGTGGGGGGGGGGGGGGTAGGGGGCGGGGCAGCATCCAGCCCGGTGTCTCCACAGCCACCCCAGCCCCCGAGGCACAGCCGCGGGCCCCGGTGTCGCCAGGGCTGCACCCGCACACCCCACCCGTCCCTCTCCACAGGAAGCACCTGTAGTCAGACATTACAGGCAAGACTTTCTAACTCTACGTTTCAGTGTTTGATTTTTACTTCTGGCTCTACACAGAAATACTGGGTTTGGCTTTGTTTTTGTTCAAAAAGCAAGTCTCTCCCCTGGGGTCCGTGTCTCAAGGAGGACCCTTGAAAGCCAGCAGTCAAATCATCACCCAGCAAGTACTAGTTAACTAGTTAACTGAGGGCTTCTAACTAGCAGCAATTAACCCTTCCAAGCCCATAACCCGTGGGCCTGCTGGAGAGAACAGGTCACCACGGTGCAGCAACCTGTCCGAGTTTGAAGGCACATCAGAGAAAACATTCAGGGAGAAGAAGACATAGATGAAAGAGATGTGACAGGGACAGAAGGAAGAGCAAGAGCGGGGAGGGACCAGGAAAGCCGAGGAATCCCTTCATTTCTCTTCAGAACCTCAGTGAGAGCCGTATGCAGGGCTCAGTGTAGTGTTTGTTTTTCAGAAGCAGGACCCGTCGTCTGGCGAGGGTGGTGGGAAGGGGGTGAGAGCACCATGCGGCTCACGGGGCGGGTGTCCATCACCCGGCTCACAGGACCCCTTGAGTGCCCCCCCCAGGGCTAAGCCACACCGTCACCTATCAAACTATCTCAGGTTGCTCCTGAGCAGCAACCAAATCGTTATCCTCTGCAAGGGTGAGACGTGACCCCCGACAAGGTGACTCCCTCTCCTCCTCCAAGGAGCTTATCAGCTGGGAGCACCGCCCCCCAAACCCAAAACACTCAGGGTCTTCCCGAGAGTCAGGACAAAGACTCCTGGTCTCCATCTTTCTGAGTTTCCAGTCCCTCACTCAGCCCCAGCCTCCCTGGCCAACCATCTTTTGTCTCTGACAAACGTGAAGAAAATCAGTCTTGAAGAAAAGAGAAGCAGAGGGCCCTCGTGTCTCCAGGTGGGGCCACCTGGCTGCCCCTGGCTCTCATCCAAGCCCAGACGCCCACAGCGAAGGATGGAGTCCCTGCCCTCCGACAGCCCCTTCCGTGGCTTTGATGTTTGACCTCAGCCCGTCTGCGAAAGCTGATGTTTCTAACAATGTGAGTGACGCGGGAAATCGACCAGTTTATGGGGCTCGGGTGCCAGGCCCCCTAACGGCGGCCGTGCTGTCTCTGGATTTGCTCCTCGTCACCCGCGGGCCCCTCTCCTGTCCTCTCTCCCGGGGCGGCTCTGAGGGGCCCAGGCCACAAGCTCCAGGACCCACAGGACCGTCAGGAGACATCAAGATGGCAGCCCTCACCCAGCCCAGGCCATTTCCCTCCAGCTGGACACGCCTGCCTAAGGCTGCCTGGACTTCTGCGTTTTTCAAGAAAAGCCAGAAACACACGTTTTTGTATGGAATGCTGCAATGTTTAAATGTCTGTAACCAATTCCCACTTTCTTAGAACCACTGTGTGAACCAAATACCCATCCTAGCTGGTTGGACTGGACGAGGAGGCACCGAGCGTTTCCTGGGGTTTCCATAGATGTTTAGACACACACGCATCCTGCCCAAGGCAGCAAAAACAGGTGGTGATACAAACTGGAGAATGCAAGTTTCTCCTGAAGGCATTCAAATATTTTTTAAAACTCTGCACGCCCAACAAAACCTACATGTGGGTTGACCTTCTGACTACGGTTTGCAATCCTTGTGGGCCCAAATTCTTCATACCTCAGTTTCTTTTTCTATAAATATATATATATATATATCATTTATTCTATAAAAATATATATATATATATATATTTCATGCAGGGTTGGGGGAGAAATGTTGAATTTAAATATCTCTAATTGCTCAATTATACTTCAATAAAGCTGAAAAAGAACCCTCTGACGATAAATGACTTGGCATCTGTCAAGTAGTTTCTTTGAAAAATGAAACTCAGGATTGGAAATAACCTAGTGACTGAAATACTAAGCCAGGTAAAATTAAAAAAAAAAAAAATACATGGTGATATCTTGACTGAACATAAACATAAGCTTTATAAAGTGGACAAAGTATTTAAAATACAGTCCACTCACTCAAACAAATATTTACAAGCATACCATTTATGTATTAGTTTAAGTTATTTAACACAAGGCCTTTACTGATGGGGCTATTTGCATCTTATGAAAGCACCATCCCATGCATAATCTCATTTGATCCCCACAAACCCTCTAAGGTAGAATAAACTGAGGGGATCACCCCATTTCACCCAAGAGAGATGACCGGGTCCCGGTTACCAAGCAATGAAAATGGAGGCCTCGAGGTGAAGCCAGGGGCCCACCAGAGAACCGGGGCTTTTCCCACTTCACCCCAAACCTGCTCTTAAACATTTCTAACAAAATGCATCAACTTTGGGATCAGCAAACACCTGGGAGCCGAGAAGACAAATTCAGGCCTTGAGGGGACTAGTTAGAAGCTATGTGAGGGGTCCCGGGATGTGCCTTCCTCAGCAAACGCCAAAGAAACGACAAGCTACATCAACACAGCTCCTCCGAGAACACCACACGTCCCAGCAACGCGGTGCCATCGGCTTCGCTCATCCCATAACCACGCACATCTCCACTTTGCCCAACACCCACTTGGGAACCCACACCTTCCCAACCGTGTCCTTGTGCTTCTGAGGGGTGACCCCTGTCCCCAGCTCTGGACGCAGTGGACGCAGACCCTGCCCAGCCTGTGCCTTCCAGACGGGGTCACAGTGACTGACTCAGGAGTGAGCGTGTGACCTTTTCCCAGGACCTCGCTGGAATTATCAGGAAAGGAACAGCTCTTCTGAGCATAGAAAACTAGCTGGAAGGAGGAGGTAAGCCTTAGTTGTCACCAGCTAGGGAGAACCCACTTGAAATGAGGCCAACACAGAGAGAACGTGAGGCTGAGAGATACAGCGAGTGTCTTGATGACATTTGAGCTCCTGGACAGAGTCCAGCTTGAAACCATTACACCCCAACACTCCTGAATTATCTGATCTAAAAAATCCCTTTGTTTTTCCTTTTCTTGCTTCAACAAGTTTGAGTTGGGTTTCTGTCACTTGCAACCAAGAGTCTTGACTTTTAAAGCCAGTAGTAATCACAAGTAAATGCCTGTGAAGTGGTACATTATTATCCAGCATTTTCAATTTATTGTTAGACATTTTTAGAGGAAAAATGAGTAATTACGTTATCATAGCATTTTGAAAATACTTTGCTATGGTTATTACGAACGGCATTAACCATTTTTATTAACAGAATTCCTACTAGACACGAGGTGTTGGGAAGCTGAGGGATCGTGGTTAACGGGATCGCGCCCCAGCTTGGCTGTGCCGACCAGGCAGAGAGGAGGCCCGCGGTGAGAGTGCTTCACGGCAGCACAGGAAGGAGGGAACTGAGCAGGATGTGGAGCCATTCGCTCGGTGGAAACGACACATGTCACACGAGGGAAAGTCTCAGTCGAGGATGCGTGGGGGACTCGGGGGCCAAGCAAGCTGGGGCGCTTCTTGGGCATCACACCTGCCGGTTTGTCCCACCAGGAACAATCCAGCAAGTTCTCTGGATGCACCGTGTTTCTCTTTGAACCCATCAGCGCTGATAAAGGAAGCCCCAGGCTGAGAAGACCTCTGCACAGTGGGCATCCTGCAGCCCTTAGGATTTGCAACAATCGTGGCCCTTCCTCCAACAGAGTTCCCAACTCACTGCACCAAAGAGGGAGGATGGGGTCAAAATGCACCTGCACCTGTGATTTAAGGGATGCAAAATTAAATCACAGGTCGGTAGAGCTGAAAGGGAGGCAGAGGAGTGCCTATTCCAACCCCTTATTCTAGAGAAAACGAGGTCTGGGAATGCTGTGTCCGAGTGTCTTGGGCAAGTAACCACTGCAACACCACACGGTGAATGATGAAATGCAGGTGCAGCCTGTCAAAGGTAAAGGATCGAATCTCAAATACCATCTTCCTCAGATTTCCTGCTGCCCTTGCTTTGTAGATTGTCTTCACTATCTGCCATTCTGCATGTGGATCACATCTCCCCAAAATCTTTGGGGGCCAGATCTTTACTTAGGTTGGACCTCAGGCCTCAGCTTCATCAGTTTGAAAGGGCGAGAAACTCAATTTTGAGGTTAGCCTGGGCCAACCTCCCTTCTTATCTGTGCATTAGGCACTTCCAAGTCCCTGAAATTAAACTTGAGGTCCTGGTACATCTTCCTGTCACCCCAAGGTCTCAAGGCTCCTGGACCCCAGTCCAGATCATTTTCTGCTCCGTCAGGGTGACCTTCAGAGGCAGCTGACATGGTCAGGAAATAACCCCCCAATGGTAAAACTAAAGGAACATTGTGTTTATGAGACAAGCAAGTGCCATACAAGTTCTGATCCAAAGTCACACAGCTGGTTAATCACAAAAAGCCTGGGACACATCCCTGACTCACAGCCCCAGCACCTCCTTGCAGGTTCCACTGCCTGCCCCGCCCAGACTGCATTAACTACACGCTGCTCTGCCCAGGGATTGTGTCCCGGAAATGTCTGACTGTAAACTGAATTTCCATAATCCAAATACTCCTGTTTCGTTGACTTCTTCAATGAAATGTCAAATCAATCTTGTTAGCAGATGATTTACTTGAATGCAACACAGTAAGAATCAGCTGATAAATTATAGTAACATTCAAAATCATGCTGGGACTTCCCTGGCGGTCCAGTGGTTAAGACTCCGAGCTCCCAATGCAAGGGGCCTGGGTTCGATCTCTGGTCAGGGAACTAGATCCCGCGTGCCACAACTAAAGATTCTGCATGCCACAGCTAAGACCTGGCGCAGCCAAATAAATAAATATTTTTTTAAAAAAAAACAAAAAACCACAAAACTACTGACGGGGACAAGTCAGGAGCATTAGGTTCCATGTTGCTTTTTTTTATTATCAGAAAATATGAAAGTTTCATGGAATAAGGATATTTTCCCCACCACGTTTTCAAAGATGAATTCATTCAGCTAATATTTATTAATATGCCAGGCTCCAAAGATACAAGAATGATCAAAACAGTTTTAAAAAATCTCTGCCCTCAAGCAATCACGTGCTCATACGTTCTAGTAGGAATCATGTATTCTCATTTTTTTTGTTTTTCATAAACCAATTCAAGTTAAGAGTTTATTGAAGTTTTTTTCATGTGCCTGCAAGGCGCTGTGAAAAGTACAAAATCCAGTCTTTATCCTTTTCGATCTTAAAGTGGTTGGGGGAAAACAGACATGCAGAAACTCACAAAAATAAATATCAGTGAGAGATGTCCAATCAAGTGACAAAAGTTAACCATCTCAAAATGAATCCTGAAAATAATCCAGAGGAAGAGAAATCAAGTGTGGAAAAACAGGCTTGCCGAGGGGAGAGAGAGGGGCGTCCGGCGTGGGGAAAGCACAGCAGAGAACATGACACAGAAAGGGGGGGTTGTTGGGGGGACGGTGCCGGGGCCCTCACCCCCAGCCAGAGTGTGAGAAACGCCTGCACGCTCCAGAGCCGGACTGAGACCCTGATCATTCAGTCCATAAAATCAAGCTTCCACAGCTTCTAAGCAGGGACTAAAGGCAAGTGGGGCTTCCTGCCGGCCCAACACAGGGTGGTTGTAACAGAGAGACCAGAGGCCACGTGTTGAGTGCCGGCTGAGAAGCCCCCTCCCCTGGAGAGGCCCTGAGCAAACACTCGTCACACGTGGGGACAAGAACTGTGTGTGAATTACAGGATGTGGGGACAGAGATCCCCGGGGAGGTGCCATCGGGCAGGAAAACCTCCAAGATGGAGGGTGAGGGTGAGGAGGACAGGCCGGAGGAGCTGTGAGGTCTGAGGCTGGGCCGGGGGCCGGGGCCAGGCGACAGGGCTGCGGAGAGACAGCACCAGTCAAGTCAGAGCTGTGATGGGGCTGCCAGGGCTGCTTCCTGCTGTTTCACTCTAACTGCTCTGTGCAGCGTTGATTAAACGCAGGAGCCCCAGCCCCGCGGAGCAGCGCGGGGAGCCCGGGGCAATCAGTGCGTGTGGACCCTCCCCTGTTCTTCCCTTGTGGTCCAGCCAGATGGCGCAGGGGACAGAAGACGACATCGGTGTCAAGCCCACACCCTTGACAGATGCTGCTGTCCGGGCCCAGAATCTCTCCGGGAAGGAGGAAAGAAAGGCTCAGAGGTGCCCTCAGGGCAGGGTGGCCTAAAGGGAGAAGCAAGGGCAGAGAGCACCCCTCCTCCCAGGCCTTCCCCTCCCTGCCCCCTCAGCCCCCGTCTCAGGACTTGGCAGCACCAAACTCGGGAAATTTCAAAGCCCAAAGAGGGAAGGGGCATCGGTCGCCCTCGGCCTGACGTCCCCTCCGCCCAAGCCCAGCACGTGGCCGGCAGCACCTGCACACTTGGGCTGCTAGAAACTCTCCCTCTAACTGCCTCGGGTTCCAACCCCCCTCTCCTACCCTCCCCCACCCCTATCAAAGGCTTCCAAGCAACTGTCACTGATTCAGGACTGCCTCCCATCCTGGCCCCAGGCTGGACCAGACCCTCACCTCCTCCAGCATCTTGGGTTTGCCTCCTGGGCTCCTCTGGGCTCCACCCCAGAACCTGCCCACTTTCCGGGAGTTTCTCGGCCGTGTCCAGCGCTGGCAATGGTGTCCATCAGTGGCTTGGGCACTTTGAACACACTTAACTACTTTGTCAAAAGCTCAGGATCACACAAAACTATTTGTTAAAAAGAACATAATGCTACAGAACATTGTTCTGGCTGGGGGACCCTCCCCCACCCTAAGGCTGGTCTGGGGTCTAGTCCGGGACCCACGGGCCTTTGTGCCTAAACACCACCAGCTGTGACACCCTGACCCCGTGTCCAGGGATCTGTCATTTCAGATTCTGCACAGTCTCAGGACGGGGACGGCGACACAGCCAAGCTCTGCCCGGCCAGGCCCGCCTGGGACGAGGACCCCTGCCCTTCTCCGGTCACTCACCCTCCATGCTCACCCAGATGCTAGCTACACTCTCTTCCCCTCACAAGCAAACTACTTGGAAATTTTGCTCAGTTTGTTCTCTGGTTCCGCACATCCCTCCCGACCAGCGTCTAATCCACGCGATTGGGCTCCGCACCCACAATGTGGCCAACACCATCTTAGGTTCAGGACACCAGGGAACTTGTCATCGCCCAGAGCTATGAAGCTGTTCCGTCCTCATCTTGGGACATCCCTGGAACCACGTGTTCTGTCGGGCACTCTGTTTTAAAACTCTGTTTGAGCTCTTCGTGTGCCAGACTCGACAACATACAATACGGGGACAGAGATGAATCAAGACGTGGCCCCTCCAGGAAGCCCCCAGCCTGGCGGGGGACGAGGGCTGTTTTGTGGGAACGCACAGAGGAACACCCAGCCCAACTCTGGAAGGTCCAGGAGGCTTTCTGAAAGGCTGAGGAGGAAGTCCCAAAAGAAGGAAAATGGGAGAAGCAAACACGAGGGCTGCACTGCCCACAGGCCTGTCTCACAGGCCCCAGAGCCACGGTCACAGCTGGGCCTCAGAAAGGCCCCTGGTGCCCCTGGGCCTGACCTGGGCTCCCCTCCCAGCCTCTATCATGTTCTTTTCTCTCGCAGACGGGCTTCCTCCGAGCCCCAGGCCCCTCGGCCGCCCCGCAGCTCCTGAGCCTACACATATCAAAACATATCATATCAGAGACTGGAGAGTTTCTTGATACTAAATCTTGACTGTGACATTGGTCACCCAAGGTCAAGGCTCCACCCTGACCCAGCCAGGCATGGCAGGGGAAAGCATCCCCTGGAGCCCACCCCTCATGGGGGGCAGTGGGGGGACCAGGGCCAGGAGGCAGGGAGCCGAGCCCCCGTCAGAGGTGGGGTGGGCCGGGCTTCCCCGGAGCAGGTGGTGAAGTGAGCTTGTCGCTCACATGACAAACTCCATCGCCTAATAAACTTGAGCTCCCCCCGCCCAGAGCCCACTCTCGCTCTTGAGTCTTCTTTGCCACCAGGCACTCATGGGAACCTCTGCCAGGAGTGAGCTGAACTCGAGTGCGGCTCCAGGGTCTCGCCCTCCCCGGCCTCCTCTGGGCGCCTGACTCGAGGCCTGGGACCCTCCGTCACTTGGGGGGGGGGGGCAGTGCTGCGGTGCACGGTACCGGGGTCGCCCCCCCAGCAAAGGGTGCTGCCGCTCCAGCAGCGATTCTAATGCTGACGAGCCACGCCTGGCTTCCCCAGAGAGCCCCCCACAGACCCCTCACCCTTCCCAGCGCTGTGGCTGCACTGCTGGTGGGAACTGCCAGCGTGTGCCGCCCTCCACCGCCGTCCCCACAGCCCCCAGGGTGATGCACATGCCCGGCCGCCACCTGAGCCCCGGGGCCCACATGCAGGATGCAGCTCCTAAGTCCAAGGGAGGGGGCCTGGCCCTGCTCCTCCCCGCCTCCGGGCCTGGGTGGGTGCCCTCGGAAAACTCAGCCTACCTGAATCACTGCAAACTCACACACACACACACTCACACAGGTAAACCTGTAATCTTCCAAGGTGCCCACTTGCCCAGGTGCTGTCACTGGTATAGACCTCCATCCCGCATGTGAGCCTGGGTGCCTATGTGCACACGGAAGTGGGGGGTCAGGGATAAAGCAGGGACAGTAAAGTGAGGCAGGGGCCTTGCACAGACCAGTGAGGGTAGGGGGCCAAGAACCAAGGAGTAAATCAGTCTCACCTTCAGGTGCCACTTGGCACCACTCTGATCAGGTTCTCGGGACTTAAGTCTGTCCCCAGCTTCCTCAGACGACCACCTTTGGGCTGCCCGCTGAGAGCTGGAACTACCTGGGAGTTTCAGGCCCCGGGGTCAGGCAGGACCAGACTGCTCTGTGACTTGCATCCAGGGGCCCGTGATCAGACGTGGCTGAGACGTACCTTGAAAGCCCACTGGGCCTGGCTCCATGCCACCCAGCTCCCCCATTCTCTCGCCAGTCTCTTCTAGGAGAACTTCCTTAACAAATCACTTGCATCCAAATCTCTGTCTCAAGGTCTGGTTCTGGGGAACCCCACCCAAGACAATTTCCAGCATGAAAAAAAAAGGAAAACAGGGACTTCCCTGGCAGTCCAGTGGTTATGACTCTGTGCTCCCAATGCAAGGGGGCACGGGTTCAGTCCCTCTTCGGGGCACTAAGATCCCGCACGGCCAAAATAGAAAAAAGAAATTGCTATCCCAACCTTGTGCTTGCAAAGAACAACATGTATTTTCCTATAATGCAACCAAACTTCTATTGAGAGACCTTGTTTCCCCTAGATTGAATGAATTCCTCAGTCAATTATAGGTTTGTTCCCAGGGGTGTACTGGTAAACCAGGATCTCCAGGGAAAAGAAAAAAGTCCTGATTTCTAGCATTTGCTAATTTCCGTGATATAAACAATCCCACCACAGCCAGTCTCAAACCCCCGACACAATGTCGCTGACCAGGGGCTGGAAAGAGGTGCTGGGGGAGCCAGCTCCAGCCACCTTCCTTCCCAGCCTCACTCTGGGGGGTTTTCTACGTTACTGTGAACACCTGTGACTCGGTGACACTGGTGTGGTCACAGCCTCTCCTCGAGGACGGCCGCGCAGCCCCCACCTGACCTGACCCCTGCTTTCCTGGCACACAGGCTGTGTTTTCTGGGGCCCTGTTTTCAAACTGCAGCCTGAACTAGGAATTCTCTCCCTCTGGGTTGTGCTGAAACCCCAGGGTCCCACCCAGGAGACAGGACACAACTCCTTCCTCCTGTCTCTCCTTCCTGGGCTTGGAGAGCCCTCCCTGGGGATGGGAGGTGAGATGGGGTGGGGGACAGGGCACCCCACTTGCTTTCTGAATGCTTCTCGGCACTCTGCCCCCTCTCTTCTTCCTTTGGGACACGATGATTAAAATCATTCACCAAGCTCAACACAGGGATACAGTGACTTAGAAAAAATAGCTTCCCACTCCCATGGAGCCCACATCCGGCTCCTGTTCCTGACTCCCAGCCACTCAGCAGCGGAGCTGCTAGCCTCCTGGGAAAGCTCTCAAGGCAAGGAAAGGGCAGTTGCAAAGGCCCTGAGGCAGGAATGACCTTGGTTTGCCCTTGGTGTTTAAGGCACACAAGGACAGCGGGTGGGGGCGGACCAACGCCTGCTGTGGCGGGAGCAGCAGGATGAGCATCAGGCCAGCAGAGAGCAGCTCAGGCAGGAGCACAGGACAGGGCAAGGGCGCGGGGTTACTCCAAATGCAAGGGAAACCACGGAAGGCTTATGAGGAACAGAGTGATGTCAGTGGATTTATGTTGTTAAAAGATCCCTGGGGCTTCCCTGGTGGCGCAGTGGTTCAGAATCCACCTGCTAACGCAGGGGACACGGGTTCGATCCCTGGGCCGGGAAGATCTCACATGCCGCGGAGCAACAAAGCCCGTGTACCGCTGCTATGACTGAGCCTGCGCTCTAGAGCCTGCAAGCCACAGCTACTGAGCCTGCGTGCTGCAACTACTGAAGCCTGTGTGCCTAGAGACCGTGCTCCACAACAAGAGAAGCCACCGCAATGAGAAGCCCGCGCACCACAACAAAGAGTAGCCCCAGCTCGCCGAAACTAGAGAAAGCCCGTGCACAGCAACGAAGACCCAACGCAGCCAAAAATAAATAAATAAAAATAAATAAATTTTAAAAAGAAAAAATAAAGATCCCTGCAGCCACTTTGTGGTAGAAGCAGACATTTAGAGTAGGCTCCTGCAAAAAACAAAAAAAAACAAAAAAACACAACAAGTGAAAGAAAGTCATCACATGGACCAAGGTGGAGGTGGTGGAGACAGAGGGACAGAGGAGACTCCAAGTGTCTGTTGTGAGCAGTGGATGAGGCCCAGTCTCCTTACCTGAGTTGGGGAAGAGAGAACAAGGAATCGGTTTGGGGGGAGGAGTGTACGTTCCATTTGCACAGGTTAACATGGGGTGACTGTCAGACTTCTAAACAGAGAGGCCAAGTCGTTCATGAAATACAGGAATCTGGAACTCAGGGGAAGAGGCAGAAGTCGGTGTCATCCACACGCAGGCAGGATTTGAGCTGTGGGCTGGATTTTAACCAGGACCTGGGAAAGGCTGAGCCTGCGGACCCACTACCATTTAGAGAGGAAGCAAAAGGAGTGGGGATGCAAGGGAGGCCGAGGAGAAGCAGCTAAAAAAGAAGGGACATCGGGAGAGTGTGGTCACAAAAAACAAGACAAATTCTAAGAACTGTGTCGAACATAGCTGAGTTCAATGGGGATACAGAAGTGCCCGGCGGGTGTGCAGCACGGAGCCCCCGCTGACCTGGACCAGGGCCGTGCTGGTGGCCGGTGGCAGAAGGAAGGGGCTGGAAGAGGGACTCGGGCCTGAGTTCCTGCTGGGAATATTTCAAGAGAAAGAGAAGAGATAACTGCAGGAAAACAAATGCTTGAGACAGTGGGAGGGTCTGACACCGGGGCAGAGGCAGGCGGGCAGCCTCTGATGGGAGCAGAGATGCCCCCTGGAAAAAAGACAGGAAACAGAGCTATGGATGAACATAGGTTTGCATATTTGGCCAAGGGAAGATGAAGCTCCTATTCACTTTTTTCTAGTTTCTTGGTTAGGTGTGGAGCAAGATCTTAGCTGAACAGGTTCTTCCTCAAAGAAGGATCCATAAGGACGATCTGGAGAGTAGAAAACCATCCCTCCCCTCCCTGCATCCCCACCACCACTGGCACCTAATTCAAGAACCTACATGGACCAGTCGACAGTAAATGTTTACTGAAGGCTGCATCCGTGTTAACCTAGAGCACGTACAGCTGCTTTGGGGCCTAAGACCTTTGCTTCATAAGTCTGATTCACACGCAGGCTGTTGTGCCATTTCTGCATGAACCAAACTAGCTCTCTAGCCATCATTTTGGTGTCAAGACAAAAACCAACCTCGACTAGGTTCCCCATTTCACAGGTCTTGGTGCCAAAGGGAGCTGGCCTGGTTTGACAGACATTGCCAGATGACAAAGTCCTTTTTTTACAAGGGGGCCACAATAGGTCTTCTTTTATATCAAAGTATTATTGGATTTTGTGATCCAAGAGGCACAGAGAATCTGTTGATACTTCTTCATTTTGGTGTCTATTTCAAAACTGATCAAGGGTGCTTAACAAACCCCACTACACTGAAAGAAACCTAAAAAGAAAAAGAGCGTAGCAGAGAAGCAAACAAACAAAATTTTGGAAGCCAGAAGGCAGATGGATCTACTGCCATCTACCTGTAATTGCCATCGCAGGTCCAGGAAAGCTAGGTCAGAAGAGAGTGGGGCGGGGGGGGAGGGGGTAGTCCCAGAGCACCTGACTACTAACGATGCAGGGACATAACAGATATGATAGAAAGATCCAGAAATGAGGGTAATCGCGGGGCTACAAAGTTCTTACAAAGCAGTCAGACCCCTTCCCTCCCCTCCCCCACTCAACACACTGAACAACTGTCCCTCAGCTGGACCAGCAGGGGCCCCAGGCCTTGTTCTTTGGAGAAGATAAATCAGGATGTCTGGACTGGGCTGGACAGCTGAAGGAGGGATTACTGTACTGAAAATAGAGGGACTAACTGAAAGTTTACACATTGAATGATGAGCCCCCCACTAAGCTGTTAGAATACGGGGACCCAAGCTCCAGCTTAGACCCTCTGGGCAAAAGCATGCAGGAGACGTCTCTGGAGAATCTGACCACAGATGCTCAACTGGTGGAACCCGCCGGCCACATCACCCTGCAGGGAAGACAGTGCAAAGCAGTAATGCCCGCAGGCACGGGGCTTTCAACACGCTTCTAAGTTCAAAAGATGGCTGGATAATATGAAGGGAAAGATACAGAGTGAAAGACACTAAAACAAACATATAAATTCAAGAATAAGAAAACTTCACAATATTCTCATTAATATCCTCACAGAGGCAAGGAAATCTGTGCCCCCATTAAACAAGGGCAGGATGATTTTATATATTTAGATAGATAAAGATACAGATATCTGAACAACCAAAGGGAAAAAGCAATGGGAAATTAAGAGTTTGAGAGCAGATTTTTAAAATCAATGACTCAACATCATTAGTCACCAGGGAAATGCAAATCAAAACCACAATGAGATTCCACAGCACACCCACTAGGGTGGCTATAGTCCAAAAGACAAACAGCAGGTATGGGTGAGGATGTGGAGAAGGGGACTTTCATACATTACTGGTAAGTATGTAAAATGGAAAGCAGCATGGCAATTCCTCAAAGAGTTAAACACAGACCCAGCACTTCCCAAGAGAAATGAAAACATATGTCCACACAAGATTTTGTACACAAATGTTCATAACAGTGTTATTCATAGTAGCCAAAAAGGAAAGATAACCCAAACGCCCATCAGCTGATGAATGGACAGATTAAGCGTGGTCTACAAGAGGATACTATTTGCTAACAACCCAGGAATAAAGCACTGACACATCTACGACATGGATGAGCCTTGAAAATGCTATGCTGAGTGAACAAAGCCACACACAAAAGGGCACGTATTGTGTGATTCTACTCATAAGAAATGTCCAGAACAGGCAAATCCATACAGACACAGAGGCTGGGAGGAGAGAAGGCAGGGAGTTACTTGTAATGGATACAAGGTGTCTTTCTGGGGATGATGAAAACGTCCCGGGATTAGAAAGTGGTGGTGGTAGTACACTTTTGTGATTATACTAAAAAAAATTTTTTTAAAAACACTTAATTGTAAAAACACTTAATTTAAAAGGGTGACTTTTTACGACATGTGAGTTACATCTCAATAAATGTGTGTTATTTTAAGAGATCAATGAATGTTTAGAATTTAAAGTTGAGAAAAATCACCCGAAAAAGTAAAGCAGGAAGACAAATAACTGGAAAATTAGAAAGGGAAAATAAGAGCATTAGGATCAGGAAGTCTAACATCTGAATGATCAGATTTCTTAGAAATAACAGAGAAAAGAAAGGACAGGAAAATCATCAAGGAAATCAACTTTTCTCAAAACTGAAACACCAAGTTTCTAGATGGAAGGAAGCCTTAAAAAATGAGAAAACAGGAAGTATCTAGCAAAACGTATGTAGTTAGACCCACACTGTGAAGATCGGAACCCTGAAAACAAGAAAAGAGTCCATAAACTTCCAGAGGGAAAAGGTTCCATACAAAGGATCAAGAATAAGAAAGGCAGTGAGATTTTCAAAAGCAATATTGAAAACTAAAAGTCAACTGAATACCTTAAAAATTCTAAGGGGATTGAACCCGCGCTCCCTGCATTAGAAGGCAAAGTCTAAACCACTGGACCACTAGGGAAGTCCCTATTCTACCTTTTTGAGAGTTTTTAAAATCGTGAATCAGTGTTGAGTTTTGTCAAATACTATTTCTGTATCAGTTGATATGGTTATGTGATCTTTCTTCTTCAGTCTGTTAATTTGGTGAATTGCAATTAATATTTTTCAAATATTGAACCTGCCTTGGACCCCTGAAATAAATCTCACTTGGTCATGGTGTTAAAAAAAAAAAAAGAAAAGAAAAGAAAACAAACAAATATAAAAAATGGGCAAAAGATTTGAACAGACCTTTTATCGCCAAATACAATAAACAGATGCCAAATGAAAAATAAAAAATTCTAAGAGGTAGTTGTATTTTTAGTTTTTTAAGGAACCTCCATACTGTTCTCCACAGTGGCTATATCAATTTACATTCCCACCAACAGTGCAAGAGGGTTGCCTTTTCTCCACACCCTCTCCAGCATTTATTGTTTGTAGATTTTTTGATGATGGCCATTCTGACCAGTGTGAAGTGATACTTCATTGTAGTTTTGATCTGCATTTCTCTAATGATTAGTGATGTTGAGCATCCTTGCATGTGTTTGCTGGCAATCTGTGTATCTTCTTTGGAGAAATGTCTATTTAGGTCTTCTGCCCATTTTTGGATTGGGTTGTCTGTTTTTTTGATATTGAGCTGTATGAGCTGCTTGTATATTTTGGAGATTAATCCTTTGTCAGTTGCTTCATTTGCAAATATTTTCTCCCATTCTGAGGGTTGCCTTTTCGTCTTGTTTATGGTTTCCTTTGCTGTGCAAAAGCTTTTAAGTTTCATTAGGTCCCATTTGTTTATTTTTGGTTTTATTTCCATTTCTCTAAGAGGTGGGTCAAAAAAGGATGTTTCTGTGATTTACGTCATAGAGTGTTCTGCCTGTGTTTTCCATATGACCCAGCAATCCCACTGCTGAGCATATACCCTGAGAAAACCATAATTCAAAAAGAGTCATGTACCACAATGTTCGTTGCAACTCTATTTACAATAGCCAGGACACGGAAGCAACCTAAGCATCCATCGACAGATGAATGGATAAAGAAGATGTGGCACATATATACAATGGAATATTACTCAGCCATAAAAAGAAACGAAATTGAGTTATTTGTAGTGAAGTGGATGGACCTAGACTCTGTCGTACAGAGTGAAGTAAGTCAGAAAGAGAAAAACAAATACCATTTGCTAACACATATATGTGGAATCTAAAAAGAGAAAAAATGGTTCTGAAGAACCTAGGGGCAGGACAGGAATAAAGATGCAGACGTAGAGAATGGACTTGAGGACACGGGGAGGGGGAAGGGTAAGCTGGGATGAAGTGAGAGAGTGGCATGGACATATATACACTACCAAATGTAAAACAGATAGCTAGTGGGAAGCAGCCACATAGCACAGGGAGATCGGCTCGGTGCTTTGTGACCACCTAGAGGGGTGGGATAGGGAGGGTGGGAGGGAGACGCAAGAGGGAGGAGATATGGGGATATATGTATATGTATAGCTGATTCACTTTGTTATAAAGCAGAAACTAACACACTATTGTAAAGCAGTTATACTCCAATAAAGATGTTAAAAAAAAAAAAGATAGTGACACCTGCTGAGTTAGAGAAAAACTTAAGCCAACTCAAACTTGAATTTGACAAGATGATCAACAAGAAAATGGTCCATGGTGAAATAACTTCTCAATGATCCAATAGTAAATCCCATCCCATGAACAAATTCTGAGGTTCACAATCCTGTACAGATCCCGTAAAGGCTCTGAAAAGTCCTGCAATAAAGGAATCTGTTTAACTTTGAAAACAAAAAAAAAAGAAGAATCATGTACCACAATGCTTATTGCAACACTATTTACAATAGCCAGGACATGGAAGCAACCTAAGTGTCCATCAACAGATGAATGGATAAAGACGATGTGGCACATATATACAATGGAATATTACTCAGCCATAAAAAGAAATGAAATTGAGTTATTTGTAGTGAGGTGGATGGAACTAGAGTCTGTCATACAGAGTGAAGTAAGTCAGAAAGAGAAAAACAAATACCGTATGCTAACACATATATATGGAATCTAAAAAAAAAAAATGGTTCTGATGAACCTAGGGGCAGGACAGGAATAAAGATGCAGACGTAGAGAATGGACTTGAGGACATGGGTAGGGGGAAGGGTAAGCTGGGACGAAATGAGAGCGTAGCATTGACATATATACACTACCAAAGTAAAATAGATAGCTAGTGGGAAGCAGTTGCATAGCACAGAGAGATCAGCTCAGTGCTTTGTGACCACCTAGAGGGGTGGGATAGGGAGGGTGGGAGGGAGACGCAAGAGGGAGGGCATATGGGGATATATGTATACATATAGCTGATTCACTTTGTTGTACAGCAGAAACTAACCAACCCAACATTGTAAAGCAATTATACTCCAATAAGGATGTTTAAAAAAAAAAATTCTAGGAGGGACTTCCCTCACGGTCCAGTGGTTAAAACTGTGCTTCCACTGCAGGGAGTGCTGGTTCAATCCCTGGTTGGGGAACAAAGATTCCACATTCTGCATGGCACAGCCAAATAAATAAATAAATAAAAGAGAAGAAGTTTTTTAAAAATAAATTCTAAGGGAAAAATATTTCTAATATAGAATTCTATATCCAGGCAAGTAGCAATTAAGCATGGTGGTGGAGGCATTTTTAGATATGCAAGTTCTCAGAAAATTCACTTCCAACATATTAGCTTCTTTTCTACAAAATAGAGGGAGTAAGTCAAGAAAGAAAAATCTGTAGCAACCAGAAAATAGGGAATTCTACATAAAAGAAAGGTGATACCATACTATCCAGCAACCGTGCTCCTTGGCATTTACCCAAAGGAGTTGAAAACTTACATCCACACAAAAACCTGCACATGGATGTTTACAGCAGCTTTGTTCAAAACTTGGAAGCTAAGATGTCCTTCAGCAGGTAAATGGATAAACTATGGTATATCCAGACAATGGAATATTATTCAGAGTTAAAAAGAGCTATCAAGTCATGAAAAGATATGGAGGAATCTTACATGCATATGACTAAGTGAAAGAAGCCAATCTGAAAAGGCTACATACTGTGTGATTCCGACTACATGACACTCTGGAAAAGGCAAAATATGGTGTCTGTAAAAAGATCAGTGGTTGTCAGGGACTGGGGAGAAAGAAAGATGAACAGTCAGAGGAAAAAGGATTTTTAGGGCAGTGAAACTATTCTGCATGAAAATTAATGATGGATACATGTCATTATACGTCTGTTCAAACCCACAGAACGTACACAACCAAGAGTGAATCCTGATGGACTTTGGGTGATAGTGATGGGTCCATGTTCACAGACTGTAAGAAGCACATCACTCTGGTGGGGGATGCTGATAATGTAGGAGGCCACGCGTGTGTGGGCGCAGGGGGTACAGGGAAAATCTCTGGGCTTTCTGCTCAATTTTGCTGTGAACCCAAAACTGCTCTTTAAAATACTTTGGTTTTTTCCAAGCTAATTCATTTCAACCTTAATACTGCTTCTGGCAACATTTCCTAAGGAAACTATCATATTGATTAAGAAAAAAACCACGTATGTCTAAATGATGAAATGTTATGTCATAATTGAATTTTTTTCAAATCTTATATAATAAAATAGGGGGGGAAAGACAGAAAGAAAAGCGGTGAAAATAACACCTGGGATGAGAAAATTTCTAGCGAAGGGACAGCCTCATCCTGTAACAGGCTGAGGGAGCAGCCCGTCCAGAGGGAAGCAGACAGTGGAAGTGCCGATGTGTCTGGGTGTGTTCAGCGGGGATTCTTACCAAGTAGAGTCCAGAATCCAGTGGCAGAAGGGGTGCAGAACGTGTTGTTGAATTAGTGATGAGAACGTAGAAAACCAGAGCAAAGAGGATTGCTCACCCAGATGTATGGAAAAGTGATTCTAAAATAGTAAGTAGCTCAACTGTAGAGAGAATTTACCTAGTCATAGTGACATAAATACTGATCCGAACTAAATTTCAATAAAACCCTGCGGGATTTTTGAGAGGACATGAAGAATGAATGTGAAAATATATATGCACCTCCACATTCACTGCAGCATTATTCACAGCAGATAGAAACAACCTAAGTGTCCATTGATGGGTGAATGGATAAAGAAGATGTGATACACACACACACACACACACACACACACACACACACACACAATGGAATACTACTCAGCCATAAAAAAGAATGTAATCTTACTATTTGTGACAACATGGATGGACCCTGAGGGCATTCTGCTAAGTGAAATAAGTCAGACAGAGAAAGACAACTACTTTGACAAGACAAATATATGTTATCATTTATTTGTGAATCTAAAAAAACAAACAAAAAAGCCCCCAAGCTCATAGATACAGAACAGATTGGTGGTTGCCAGAGGCAGGGAGTTCAGGGATGGGATGGGGAAAGTGGGTGAACAGAGTCAAAAGGCACAGTTATAAAATAAATAAGTCCTGGGGATGTAATGTACAGCATGGTGACTATAGTTAATAATACTGTATTGTATATTTGAAAGCTGCTGAGAGAATAGATCTTAAAAGTTCTCAGCCCAAGAAAAACTTGTAACTATGTGTGGTGATGTATCTTAACTAGACTTATTTGTAGTGATCATTTCACGATAAATACAAATTTTGAATTACTACATTGTACACCTGAAACTAATATAATGTTGTATGTCAATTATATCTCAATTTTAAAAAGTGAATGTGAGAGGTGGAGGGGAGGAATAAATTAGGAGTTTGGAATTAGCAGATACGAAGTAGTATATATAAAACAGATAAACAGCAAGGTCCTACTGTATAGCACAGGGAACTATATTCAATATCTTGTAATAACCTATAATGGAAAATAGGAAAAAGAATATATATATATATGTATAACTGAATCACTCTGCTGTACACCAGAAACTAACACAACATTGTAAATCAACTAGACTGCAATACAAAATAAATTTTAAAAAGTGAATGTGAGGGGTGAGGTTTGGGGGGCAGGGGGAAAGCAGGGAGGGGTGTTACAGAGCTGAAGTCCCATCATACCTAACGTGAAGCTCATAGATTTTGCCTGAAATTGAACAATCGAGAAGCAGGAATGGAAACATAAATTATAGGAATAAGATTTTTTTTTTTTAATTTTAATAAGAGCTAAGAAAGCTGAAATTGGCTGCCTCCTGAGAGCAAGACATGAGTGAGAAGACTGGCAAAGAAAAGCTGCTTCTCATAAATTAGGGGCAAGTTACCTCCAAATATAAACATCAAGCATACAAGTCCATTTCTGTGTGTGTCCTTTGATGTTAGTGATTTCACTTCTTTATGCCTCACTTTATCCATTCATTCCCCAAATGCAAAAGATTGTTGAACCATGTGGGGTACTCTTTTTTTTTAAAGGCTGTTTTGCATAAGAAATATTTATGGCTTTATAATTAGAAATTAAACTGGCTACATTCAAGTTTTTAAGGGGGCATCAAAACTACTTGCAAGATACAAGCTATTGAAAGTGCAGGTTTAGGCGAATTTAGGGTAAAAGATGCCCTAATGTCCCTCCCACCTCCACCAAGTTGAGTGGAGTCCTTATGAACTCAATTTGACCTTGGTTGTGAGAACTAGTCTGGCTCAGGCTGGCTGCTTAGTGACCAGCGAGAGGGTCAGAGACCCGCTCCCACAGCCCAGGAAGCCCAGCGCGCCTCGTGAGGGAGACCCCCAAGTGGCAGAGCTGCCAAATACTCTCTAAATGAGGGTCTACCCCACCAGCGAAAAAATGTTTCGGTCTAAAACCTTAACGTGTGCATATCATCAATTGGACTAATACATTGCAATTATTATGAAACTTACACGCAAAAACATATTAAAGGAATCTAGACATAAAATGCAATTTTTAGAGCAGTCTATTTCCTACTGGAATTCCAGCAAACCGCTCTGCACATCTTGGGTGTATCCACCCCCTGCCCCAAATCTCTCAGCTACCTGGAACAGGGGGGCTGGGCAGGGGAGAGAAGCAACTACACCCCTCCTGGGCCTTGGGTTCAGCTCGGGGTCTGCATTGATGGAGCTACAAGCCAAGCAAACCTAGACCCACCTTGGCTTGAACCATGTGTCAACTACATGCAAGGAGTCCAAGAAAGACACCAACAGAATGATGAGGCCACGCATGTTCACCGGGAAAAAAAAAAAAACTGGAAAAGAGCACAGGAAAAAAGTTAAAATGACCTGTGACCCAACTCCTAAGAGACAACACTGCCTACACTTTAGAATGAAGTTTGTCAGTGACTTTTTATGCACTGAGATGTTTCTTTTCAAAATGTGCTGTTTTGGAAGTTCCTTTTTTGCATTTATCATGAATATTTTGTATGTCCTTAAATTTCTCAACATTGTTAATTACTGTAATGTTTCAGAGTATATTTAATTTTTATAGTTCCTTATTTTTAAACATTCTATTATGGAAATTTTCAAATGTATGCAAAGTAAACAAAATAGTTTAATGAGCCCAAATGTATCCGTCGCCCAGCTTCAACAATTATAAACATTCTGCCATTCTTGTATCATCTGTAACTCTAGTCTACATTGTTGGGTTTTTATTGGGGGGGGGTTACATACATTGTAATATAAAAGATTGATATTACTATCTTCCTTAAATGTTCTATAGAATTCGCCAGTACCTGGCGTTTTCTTTGTGAGGACACTTTCAGTAACAATTTCCATTTATTTGCTAAGATACACCACTATTCAGATTTTGTTTCTTCTGTTTTGGTAAATTGTGTTTTTAAGGAATTCATCCACCCCACCTAAATTATCAAGTGTGTTGAAATAAAGCTGTTCATAATATTCCCATTTATAATTTTGATGTTCGTAGTCACTGTAACAGTATTCCCTCTTTTATACCTGCTATTGGTCATTTGCATTTTCTCTATTTCTTGCTAGGAATTTATTAATTTTATTCAACTTTTCAAAGAACCATGGATTATTTAGAAATTTATTGCTTAATTTCTAAATATTTGGTGATTTTTAAAAATACCTTATTGTCTTTCTAACTTAATTCCAGAGTGGTCAGAAAGCATACTCTTAAGAGTTTTAATGTTTTACAATTTGTTGAGATCTTTTTGGCCCAGGATTTGGTCTATCTTCGTGAACATTCCACTTGAACTTAAGAAGAGCATTTTGCATTCGTGGGGTGTAGTACTCTATAAATGTCAATTAGTTAAAGGTAGTTTGTGGTGTCACCCAGACACTGTGGTGTCACAGTTTTTCTGTTTATGAGACAAGCATGTTAAATGATCCACCTAAGATCGTGGATTTGTTTACTTCTTTAAGTTCTGTTAGCTATTACTTCACGTATTTTGAATATAAATACACATTTATATTATGTTTTCCCAATGTACTGACCCTTTTTTACATGATGAAACAGTACTTTTTATTTCCAATAAATCTCCTACCTTGAAGTCTATGTTGCTTGATATTAATACAGCCTGTCCACAAGTTTCTCACAATTAATGTTTCCATGTGCCCTGGGTTAAATAGTGTTTCCCAAAAATTCATGTCCACCTGGAACCCCAGAATATGACCTATTTGGAAATAGAGTCTTTGCAGATTGTACTGAAGGTAAGGATAGAGGTGATATCATACGATTAGGGTGGGCCCCAAATCCAGTGAGACCATGTTTATAAGAGACAGAAAAGGACACACAGAGGCCCAGGGAAGAAGGCAAGTGAAGACAGAGGCCGAGACTGCGGTGATGCTGCCACAAGCCGAGGAACACCACCAGGAACCCCCAGAACCTGGAAGAGGCAAGGCAGGGTTCTCCCCTGGAGTTTCCGGGGGGACTGTGGCCCCGCCAGCACCTTGATTTCAGTTCTGGCCTCCAGAACTGGGAGAGAATTAACATCTGCTGATCTAAGCTTCCAAACTTGTGGTCACTTGTTACTGCAGCCACAGGAAACCGATACACCATCATACACATTCTTCCTTCTTTTTACTATCAACCCATTTGTGTCTGTATTTAAAGTGTTTCTTATAAACAGCATAAAGCTCAGTCTTTTTGTTTTTTTAACTTTTTCCTTTTTTCCTTTTCCTTTTTGTTTTTTAAATTTCTTGGCCATGCCTCGTGGCATGCGGGATCCTAGTTCCCTGACCAGGGATGGAACCCGTGCCCCCTGCAGTGGAAGCACAGAGTCTTAACCACTGGACCACCAGGGAGGTCCCAAAGCTGGGTCTTTTTTTTCCTCTCTGACATTCTTTGCCTTTTCATTGGAAGGGTTAGTCCATTTACATTTAATTATTAAAATGCTTGGATTTAAGGCAGCCATTTTGTTATTTGCTTTTTATTTGGCTCACTTGTTTGTTTGTCTCTATTACTTCTTTCTTTGAGCTTACTTGAAGATTTTTTGCTATTTCGGTCTTATTCCCCTATTAGCTTTTTAGGTATCCCCCCGTTCATTATTTTTCAGTGGTTGCTCTAGGGCTGCATTGTACAAAATGGTAGCTACTAGCCACCTGTGGCTATTAAATTTAAACTTTAATTAAAATTAAGTGAAATTAAAATTTAGTTCTTCAGCACAATACCCACATTCCAAGTGTTCACCAAATACACGTGACTTGGGGAACACTGCAGATACAGAACATTTCTGTCACTGAAGAAAACCCTAGTGGTAACTTATCACAATTTATCTATAGTTACTATTACACTACTTTACATACAATATTGGAACTTTGAGAGAAGGTAGTTCCTTTACCCGACCCCGTCCTTTGTAACATTTTCATATATTTCATCTGCATACATTATAAACTCACAATACACTATTAATATTTTCCACATATTTGTAAAAGAAATTTTAAGAAAAATTACATGTAGTCTTTATATTTATCCACATATTTACCATTTCTGCTGCTCTTTATTTTTCCTCTGAATCTGAGTTACCATCTGGTGTCATAACCCTTTAGCCTGGATATCTATTACAACACTGTTCATAGTGCAGGTCAGCTGACGTCAAATTCGCTCATAGTGTCTTTAATTTTTTTCACCGTTATTCTTGAAGTACATCTTTGCAAGATATAAAATTATGAGTTGGTGATTTTTTTCTGTGTTTCAGCACTTCCACTGTGCTATTCTGCTGTCTTCTAACCTCCATTATTTCCGACGAAAAGCCAACATTTTCAATGTGTTATTTTCTATACACAGTGTCTCTTTTCTTTGGCTACTTTTATGATTTTCTCTTTATTTTTGGAGTTCAGCAGTTTCATCATATGTGCCCAGGTGAGTTTTTCTGTATATTAATCCTGCATGTGGTTCACTGGGTTTCTTGGATTTATAAGTTAATGTCTTTGATCAAATTTCAGAAATTTGAGGTCACTATTACTTCAAATATTGTTTCTATCCTGTTTTTTTTTTTTCCATCTTTTTCCAGGACTCTAATTACACTTATTTTAGACCACATAATATTCATCAACAAGCCTCTGAGAATCTGCTCATTTCTCTTCAGTTGTTTTTTTATCCCCGCTCTGCAGATTGGATCATTTCTATAGACTTGTTTCCAAAGTCTTCAAGTTGTTGTTCTTTCATCTTCAACCTGCTGTTAAGCACATACAATGAATTTTTTATTTCAGTTATTGCACTTTTCAGTTTTAGTATTTCCATTTGCTTCCCCTTTACAGTTTCAATTTCTCTGCTGAGATTCTCCATCAGTTAATTTATTACGTATACATCTTATTCTAAATCTCTGAGAGTATTTGTAACACCTGCTTTAAAGTCCTTGTCTGCTAATGGTTGCATCTGGTTCATCCAGGCATCCATTTATAGGATTGCTTTTTTTCTGAACTGTGGGTCACAATTTCCTGTCTCTGTGCCTTCTAATTATTTTTTACTGGACACTGGACGTTATGAATGATATGTTGTGAGGACTTCACCTTCCGTTACAGTTCTCTAATGAGTGATTTTGTTTTGTTTTGTTTTGTTTCATTTTGTTTTGTTTTGTTCTATACACCAGTTAACCTGGTTGGGCTCAAACTCTGTCTCTCCTGAAGGGAGAAGAAGCTGAAATCTTTGCTCTGTTCTTTTAGTTTTTTTGGCGTTTCTTGTCGGGCCACCATGTTGTTAAGTCATCAGCCAAGGATCTGAGTGGATTTTGCATTCAGATTTGTGGGGCTCACACTTCTCAAGTTCCCTTCCTTCTAGGATTTGGCTGCAAACTTTCTGGCTGTTGCCACACCTCCAAATTCTGTTCTCTGACATCGTGAGCCAGTGAGTAGGGCCAGCTTCCTGGGCGTGTGACCTGTAAAGTCCCACAGGGCCCCAGGCCTGGTTTAATACTCTTCACTCACTGTCTTGAAATTCCTATTTTTCAACAGGGACAGAGGGTTTTCATTTTGCACCGGGCTCCACAAATTCTGTAACCCATCTTGCCAGTAACCCTGTGGCTTTCTGCTTCCCCCTGACTGCAGACTAGGGAGTGTCCTCAGGCAAAAGGGCATCAACTCACAAATTTTAGCCAGTGCACTCATCTTTCAAGGGTAGACTCGCTCTGAATTCACATAGGAGATATAAATGTCATATTTTTTTTTTTGTTATCTGAGGAGTATCAGTCCAAGCAAGCTCCTCTGCCAATCTATTGCAGCCACAGTTCTCAAGCGGGATCAGTTTTGCCTAAGGGGACATCTGGCATGCCTGGAGACATTTTTTTGTTGTCACCATTGAGGAAGGTGCTACAGGCATCTACTGGGTAGAGGCCAAGGATGCTCCTAAACATCCCACAATGCACAAGACACTCCCTACTACAACAAATTATCCAGCCTCAAAGGTTGAGAGTGCCGAGATTGAGAAATCCTGCATTACAGGAAGTCAGGCCTCCACTTTCATTTTTTTTTTTTTTTTAACAAAATGGTTCTTTTTTTTTTTTTTTTCTATTTATTTATGGCTGTGTTGGGTCTTCATTTCTGTGCGAGGGCTTTCTCTAGTTGTGGCAAGTGGGAGCCACTCTTCATCGCGGTGCGCAGGCCTCTCACTATCACGGCCTCTCCTGTTGCGGAGCACAGGCTCCAGACGTGCAGGCTCAGTAATTGTGGCTCACGGGCCTAGTTGCTCCGCGGCATGTGGGATATTCCCAGACCAGGGCTCGAACCCATGTCCCCTGCACTGGCAGGCAGATTCTCAACCACTGCACCACCAGGGAAGCCCCCACTTTCATTTTTAATGGCTACATTATTATATACATTACCATCTCATTATTTAATGACTCCTCTAGGACTATAAAGCATACTAATCAAACAGAGCCCCAATTTAGGGGAAGAGGAAGCCAAATTGGCCTTAACTCTTTCCTACAAGTTTACTTATGTTTCCAATGGAACAGTGTCAAAATGTGCAAAAATGGCAATAATAAAGTGCCACTTTTGGGCTTCCCTGGTGGCGCAGTGGTTGAGAATCTGCCTGCCAATGCAGGGGACACGGGTTCGAGCCCTGATCTGGGAAGATCCCACATGCCACGGAGCAACTGGGCCCGTGAGCCACAATTACTGAGCCTGCGCGTCTGGAGACTGTGCTCCGCAACAAGAGAGGCCGCGATGGTGAGAGGCCCGCGCACCGCGATGAAGAGTGGTCCCCACTTGCCGCAACTAGAGAAAGCCCTCGCACAGAAATGAAGACCCAACACAGTCATAAATAAATAAATAAATAAATAAAAGAACGTGAATTTCTTTAAAAAAAAAAAAAAGTGCCACTTTCATCAATTAAACACGATATCCACACAAAGACCTTAGACATAATCTTTCACTACATCATAACTATTTGCTCTTCAAAAGGAAATTCAGAGAAAGACGGATTGAGAATGGAAAAATCCTACCTGCAGCAGTGAAGATTATACATAAGATTACATATTATATCAACATGCTGTAATGTTACATTTACTTAGACTCCCCTCATGATTTCTATTTTCAGATTCATAATCATTCTTTGACATTAGAAATTGCCTACAGGGGCTTCCCTGGTGGCGCAGTGGTTGAGAATCTGCCTGCCAATACAGGGGACACGGGTTCGAGCCCTGGCCTGGGAAGATCCCACATGCCGCGGAGCAACTAGGCCTGTGAGCCACAACTACTGAGCCTGCGCGCCACAACTACTGAGCCTGTGCGTCTGGAGCCTGTGCTCCGCAACAAGAGAGGCCACGATAGTGAGAGGCCCGCGCACCGCAATGAAGAGTGGCCCCCACTTGCTGCAACTGGAGAAAGCTCTCGCGCAGAAACGAAGACCCAACACAGCCAAAAATAAAAAATGAATAAATAAATAAAATTTAAAAGAAATTGCCTACATCTATGACCCAGTGATTCTTAAATTTAAAAAAATTATCTAGATTAAAGAAAAAACATTAAATTTTACTAACAGTTATATACAAATATTAAATATTTGATTCTAATTTATCCTACGCATAGACCACATAATCCAATTTTCTAATAATTAGTATTGATGGAAGAAATTTTCACATATTGAGGTGTGGGGAAGTCATTCTGGCTTACACATGACTTGGCTTGAACTTTATGCTCACTAGAATAGCCTGCCTCCTGGCCTGTCAACCACGCATTGTCCATCTGCATCTACTTGAACCACTAAAGACAAGAATGCATTTAAAAATCAAAATGGAGTAACTGTGGTTCAGGCATCCAAAATGGAGCCAGGTGTCCATTGTGGACATGGTTTCAGACACATTCCTGCCTCACTGAGAACTTGAATTTTCTGAACTGTATCAAACTCAAGGACACCAGCAGCCTTTCTCAAAACAGAATCTGATAGCAGCTGCCAGCTGCAACCTTCTGGTCTCAAGGTCTCCCCTTGTAACTATGCCACCACTTCAGACCCCAACCAATCCTGGCTTAACAAGCGCCTCACTTCTTACCAGATCCAATTATCATTCCTGACAAACAACTCATGTAATTGTGCAGTTTTTTCCTTTATTAGCCACCCTCACTTTGCAGTCTGGAGGAACACAACCCAAGTGCTGCTTGAATCTGTGTCTCCCGGGGTATAGTCTTCAGTTTGTCTCAGATAAAACTCTTTTCTATTCCTATTATAGACTGTTTATTGTTTCCATCAATAGGATGTAATTAGAGGTGTTTGAAAGAAACTGAAATGTGGGCACAAGGGGCAGAGCATTTTTTTCCTAGAGTTCTTTTAATAGGATAGTAAGGGTTCTTTTCAGTTTATTATGTAAGGTACCAAGAGGAAATATTGTCTTCTATTTCTTTTTCTAAGTACACTATTAAATTTGAGTGAATTCTCATTTATATACATTTTATTTTATGTGCTTAAACTTTTAAAAATTGTACTATGTTTGCTTCTATTTTCAGCTGACTTTAATTTACAAACATTGTTATCCATCTCATGTGATACTACTTGATAAAGTGTGTATAGTAAACTAAGTTATAACAGAAAAAGAATTAATATGCACTTCTCAGATCTCGGTTCAAATATCCCTTCCTCTGAAAGGCCTTCTCTTGATCATACACAAACCCCCTTCCTTCCCCAATTTAAATTGGACTTTCCCTATTTCTCTTCACTTGTATAATTTGCATTATATAACAAACACATTGGCTTGTGTTTATATGACTGAACATACTTCCACCTCCTAGTGTACAAACTCCATGAGGACCCACGTCTTTTTTTTTGGAGTATAGTTGCTTTACAATGTTGTGTTAGTTTCTGCTGTACAACGAAGTGAATCAGCCATATGTATACATATATCCCCTCCCTCTTGGACCTCCCTCCCACTGTCCCCCCATCCCACCCTTCTGGGTCACCACAGAGCACAGAGCTGAGCTCCCTGTGCTATACAGCAGGTTACCACTAGCTACCTATTTTACACATGGTAGTGTATATATGTCAAACCTAATTTCCCAATTCATACTACCACCCCTTCCCCCCCGTGTCCACACATCCATTCTCTACATCTGCGTCTCTATTCCTGCCCTGAAAATAGGTTCATCTGTACCATTTTTCTAGATTCCACATATATGTGTTAATACACGATACTTGTTTTTGTCTTTATGACTTAACTTCATGCTGTATGACAGACTCTAGGTCCATCCACCTCTCTACAAACGATCCATGTCTTTTGTTTCACCCAATACCAACCAGGAAGCCAAGCAAATTGTGTGTGCTTGGTACATATTAATAAACAAGTGGATACATGGAGGTCAGTGAATGCACATGACAGGGATATTTAGAACCTTCTTCTGTCTTCTCAAGTTAGATTTTCTATAGTCATCCTTTGTTCTACTCAAAAGATCTAAAAGTATAGTATAATTTTGGCAAAAATTTTGGCGTAATATTAGGTGAAAAGTATTACATGGCATTTGTTATTAACAGGGCCCTAAAATAAATGTGAATTGTAGATCTCTATTTTTTTATATAAAAAATTAATCAAGTATAAAGTTTACTCCAAATGCCCACTGCTGTGTTGCATTAAACGGCCCAATTTGGTCTATTAACGGGATTTTTATTAGATATATTTACCTATCAGTTACAACATCCCATGTCATTTTGCTCGAAATCAAGGAACACGTGTTATAGCAGGTTTCTTAAAAGCTATGTCGAAATTTTCATGTGTTGCAAAAGACCTATAAGATGATGGACATAATGTGAGAATTCAGGAGAAAACCAAGGGATCTCTGGTGGACTGGAGGTGTGGATAGAGGGCACAGGGTCTGGAAGCGGCCCGCTCCTCCCTGGGCTATATTGCAGATTAAAAAATAGGACGCAGTGTGCAATTCCGTATTCTCCTTTTAGCAAATATAAACATATGTGACAATTAGCACTTGTTTTCAATTTTTTACTAAGTGTAGAAATTGTTGAAAATTATGTCTTGGACCTCCTGATTTGGAAACTTTGTCGAGATGGAAGGTGTAATAGTTTAAGGTAGGGGTCAAGAGTGTGCGGAGGTGGGTGCACGTGTGTAAGATGAGCAGGAAACAGCGCCGCAAGGTGAAGAGAACGCCGCAGGTGCTCCGGGAATTCAAGATCTCAAAGCTAGCATCCCACCCCTTTACCTGGCCCTCCGTTCCTATTGACCACTGTCCAAGATCACAGCCACGGAGGTGTTTTAAGAGCTGCAATGGCAGCTCCGGGCGGCGGCGGCACCGAAATGGCCTCAGCGGCACTGTCCGCAGCTGCGCACCGGGCTCGGGCACCAGTCTTTACGGTAACGAGAACTGAGACGAGGGGCGGTACTTACGGTAACATGAGGACGCGCCAGGCGGCGGTATTTACGGTAAGGGGGCCGGGCCGGGCTAGGGGCTGCCTGTCCGGCCCGAGGTCCGCGTTGTCAGGTGATCTACTGCCGAGGCAGTCGCCGCCCCCTGCAGCGGCGGAAAACGCGGAATGGCCCTCGGGGGCAGTGAGGGGCCGGGGGCCCGCCTCATCCGTGCCCCCCAGCCTGCAGGCTGCAGCGCCGCGCCGGGTCCGCGTGCAGCCCCCTCCCGCCCCTCGGCTGGGGCCCCGGCGTGAGCCCCGCGCCCCGCGCCCCGCGCCCACATGGGGCTGTGCCACAGCCTCCGGCCGCTGCTCTTCGGAGACCCAGAGCCGCCCTTGGAGGGGGCGCGGTCCGGCCCAGACCAGACCCCGGACCCGGACCTGACCCCGGTCCCGACCCCGGCCCGGACCCCGGCGGGGGCAGGCGCGGCGCGGACCCCCGCGCAGAAAGAAAGGATGCGGCGCGCGGACCAGCAGCGCGCGGAGGAGCGCGAGGCCAGGCGGGTCAGCAGGAGCATCGACCGCCGGCTCCGCGAGCAGAAGCGCGACCTGCGGCGGACTCACCGGCTGCTGCTGCTCGGTGGGTACGGGGGGCGCACGGGGGCCGCGGGGAACCGGGCGCGGGGCGGGGCGCGCGGGACGGGAGGCGCGGGGGGCGTGGGGGGCGTGGGGCGGGGCGCGGAGCCGGGCGCACGCTGGGCTGGGAACCGGCCTCGGGGCGTACGCGGGCCCCGCGGGTTCGGTCTCGGGTCTAGAATGGTTCTTACCCGACAGCGTCCACTTGAGTGACTGGGCCGCGAACGCTCTGCCCGGTGACTCTGCTCTTTTCCACACCGTGTCATCCGGGCCCGTGGCTCACTTGTTACCGGTTAAGGAGCCTGCCCGGGAATTTCGTCCTCACTCGGTTCATCCCCAGGTCGTGCAGCCGCGGAGTGGGCCTCGTGCCTCTCACCGCCTCAGCGGCGGCCTTTGTTCTAAAGGCGCGAGTGAAAGCAAGTGCACGAGGCGTTTACGTCGGTGGGTGTGGCTTGTCCCCTCTGGAGAAATAACTTCCACAGCCCAGGATACGGTCCTTCTGTCTCACTGAGTAGGTTCGAGCCTGGTGCCGTCGTAATGTTTGCTCCTTCTTCAGAAGCATTCGCTGTGCCACCTGCACACAAGAAAATGGGCACACCACCACCGGTGCTTGAAGGTACAGACCGCGTCGTTTGCTGGCATTTCTCAGCAAGCGGAACAGTCTTTCCCGTGAACAACTCAGAGACGTTCTCTGTGCTCTCAAAGCCTGTGTTCCTCATGCTACTTGTGGCTTTTAAAGTTTAAGGGGGGAAAAAAAGCAAGACGTGGGCTTCTGACCCCAATTTTGTGACCTATAAGGAAGAATAATTGTTGAGTTTTGTGGCCTCCTAGGCACAAAGAAAGAACCCGGCCCATGATGGAGGAAGATCCCTGCTTATAAATGAGTGAGACTTTTCTTTAAGATCTCGAGAACAACTAAGTCTTCGGTTTTGAAAGGGCTCACCATTGCAAGAACTAATAGCTAAAACAACACAAACCTAGCTGCTGTATCCGGTGAAATATCTGAATTCTAACATAAAGGGACTTTTTTTGGAGTAACAAAGAACAAAAAATATAGAAGTGATCAGGTTACCTGAAAAGGGAAGAGGACACATCAGAAGCAGAGTTATCTACAGTGCTAACTTCTGGAACAGGGCAGAACAATGTTTCCAGGGATCTGAAAATACAGAATGGTGATTCTAGAACCTGGTACCTCGTTAAACCACTGTGTGTGTGTGTGTGTGTGTGTGAGTGTTTGTGTGAGTATGAGGGGAAAACAGATTTCCAGACATACAAGTGCTCAAAGTACATCCCCAACCACACATTTTTCTGGAAAGAAATCAGAAATTACTCCAGCCAAATTTCTTTTAACGCACCAAATTAAAATAATTAAAAGGAGAGAATTGTCGTCTCAAGAAATAAGAGAAAAACAAATAAGGTCTACAGTTCTGGCAATGTAATGTTGTTTTAATGTGATTGTGCAGCCGGACAGAAGTGTTTAAAAGGATATGTGAAGCAGAAGATGCTCAATATAGAGAAAAAATTTTAAACTTAACGATTCTGTGAAAGGGTCCTGGGAGGTGATCTAAAGACTTGAACGGTGAGCAGTTTCTTATAACATGTTGAGAGACTGTCCCTTTAAAGACACTGTCTCAGCCTTGTGTGTCAGCATCATATCTGACGTGTTGCATTGTCAGGTGACTCACACTTTGGGGGGAAAGTGTCCTGGATCTTCCCACCAGTGACAGCAAGAGTGCAACACCAACTGTCCTGTCACAGTGACATTTAGTCCAGACCAGGTGTCAGTCTAACAGGGACAGTGCATCCTAGCTTCATCCCACTGTCACCTTGTGAGAATGCAGGCCCAGTGTTGCCGGGTCTTGAATTTCCAGAGTAAGAGGGAAATGCTCATTTTCATCTGAAACCTCCTTATTTTTAACCATTGGCTCAAATTAATAAAACACAATCTGTGTGCCTGCTGTGGCCCACAGGCCACCAAGTCTCACCTCGGTCGGATCTCTCCCAAGCTAAAGGGACATTTCCACAGGCCGAGCACTGGGCTGGAGGGGCAGCGGCCCCAGGTCAACACCAGCAAAACACAGTTGACAAGACTGGGTGTGGGATCAAAATATGTAATCTGTCTGAACACACAGCAAGCGAAGCCAGGTTCCCCATCCTTCAAGTGAATCTTTCTGCCGCTGAGCTCATAGGGTCATGACACAGTCATGACAGTAGATGCCATTGATTGTTCTTCCGCCTCTTTTTGTTGACTATGACGTAAATTCTTGTTCACTACATTCTGATTGGAAAAGTATTCATTTGATATTATCCTTTTTTCCAGATAATTATTCAAATTAAAAATGGCCAACTGTGGTTAGGATTCATGTTTTTCGCTTCCTTCTATTATTTCCTGTTGTTTTCCTGTGTGTTTGGTCTTCCTCTGCCAGGAATACATCTCTCGAGATGGAAGCAGTCTCTGTGGGACACTTGCTGCCTTTCTGTTGTACTTGGCTGTTGGTAGAAACCAGAACGCTGGCTTGACCTCTGTCTGTGTCTCTAAGAGGAAGTACTTGGTACAGTCACAGAAAAACAGAATGTTCTCCACTGGGAGATTTTGATCACTTTTTTTCAGATAAATGTCTCTTTTCTTGAGTCGTGCAGTGGACTTGAGCTGCATGGACCCCCAGGACACCTCCCTTTCAGTTTGCTGCCTTGTCCTTCCCCAGCCTCCTGTAGTCCCATGGCTTTTTTTTTTTTTTAAGTTTAATTTTTATTTATTTATTTATTTATTTATGGCTGTGTTGGGTCTTCGCCTCTGTGCAAGGGCTTTCTCCAGTTGTGGCAAGTGGGGGCCACTCTTCATCGCGGTGCGCGGGCCTCCCACCATCGCGGCCCCTCCTGTTGCGGAGCACAGTCTCCAGACGCGCAGGCTCAGTAATTGTGGCTCACGGGCCTAGTTGCTCCGCAGCATGTGGGATCTTTCCAGACCAGGGCTCGAACCCGTGTTCCCTGCATTGGCAGGCAGACTCTCAACCACTGCGCCACCAGAGAAGCCCAGTCCCATGGCTTTTAAAGTCAGGAGAAATTCCAGATGCTCTGGCTGTGCCTTGGCTTTTCCAAACTCACATGCACAAAACGTCCTTACAGCCCGGGGAGAAGACGCAGCCACAGCTTCTATATCACTCTGTTTTATAAACTATCACCAGCATCCTGCAAACACAAAGCTCCCCATTTCAAATCAGTGGAGCAAGACTCAGGAAGCAGATGTGGCCCAAGGGATGGTGCAGTGAGAACGAGCAGGTGGGGCCATGGACCTCCAAGGCCAGTGTGGACGGACCCTGAACCCACACCTCTCCTTAGAAGGAAGCACAGCCCAGGAGGGTGTAAGTTGGAGTTAATCCATCGTTTGATGTGGGGATGGCCTGTGTTCAGAAGGATGTTGGGCCGTGTTTCCGGCCACCCACTTGTGAGTTCAGCAGCTCCTGCCCAGGCGGCTGAGCAGAGAGGCATCCCCGTGGCCTAGTGCAGAGACAAGGGCACCAGCGCCATCACACCCAGTCCACTGGCGGGACAGAGCAGGGCCTGGAGGAAGGGAGGCCGCATGGAGGTCACCGAAAGATCGAAGTGCACTCATAGAATAGATTTGTTTTTAAAGGGGACCAGGGATTCTTTTTTTCCATTTTGAGGGGTTTGTCGGAAAACGGTGTATTAAGGTTGCACTTGGAGCAAATGCACAGCAAAACGCCCAGCCTATTTCCCACCATCGAAACCCGGCACCTGCCCCACGCCAGCTGCATCCACAGTCTAGTCGCGACGCCCCATCAGCCTTCATGGTGTCCCCCTGGAAGGTGAGGTTGGGCCCTCTTAATTGGCTATTAGAGCTTTTCATGTACAAGGAAATTCCATGCGCTGGAAAGAAGCAGCAAAACCCAGGGGGAGATGGCCGTTTTCTGTCCATCCTTCCCTCCTGGGCCAGGAAGGATGGTTATGTAATTCTCTCTCTCAGAAGCTCTAAAGTACCTGATACTTTACTTTAGAATCATTTCTTAATTTAATGTAACAGCGTCCTGCACACCAGCTATCCATCGATCGGTGCTGTCTGGCCTGAAAGGCGGGCAGAGACGCAGCTGGTCTGATGCACTTCCCTGCACCCTAATGGATGATGTTTATTTAATACTCAGACCCACTTCCCCCTCTGGTGGGTGGTGTTTTCTCAGAAGAAACAGCTCCCTTTTGGGCTTGGGCACAATAATGAGCTTGGATTGGCAGGGAAGGCCGGAGCGTAATAACCAGGGTTTAGACAAAAACATTCCAGTTCAGCTGGGAAAGGAAAGTAGTCATATTCCTCTTCAGAAAAAGAAAAAAAAAATCTAGTTACTTGCTTTCCTCATCTGTGAAATGGGATCATAAACCACCAGAAAAAGAAAAAAAAATCTAGTTACTTGCTTTCCTCATCTGTGAAATGGGATCATAAACCACCTCGTAGGATTTCTTGGCCCAGCGGGGCCCCACCCATACTGGGAGAAAACATCCCCAGAGCATGCACCTGCAGAGCACTTGTTTCCAGAACAAAGAAGGGAATCCTACAGACTGACGTAAAAAGATGCCCGATTAAAACAGGCAAACAAGGAATTCCCCAGTGGTCCAGTGGTTAGGACTCCGAGCTCTCACTGCCAGGGGCCCTGGTTCGATCCCTGGTCAGGGAACTAAGATCCCACAAGCTACAAGATGCAGCCAAAAAAAAAAAAAACGGACAAATGACTTGGAGCTGACAGTACACAAAAGAAGATATGTGAAAAACCAGTACACTGCCAGCATGATTGGTCATCAAGGAAATGCAAATTAAAACCACAGACAGCAGTTCACTCCTACCAGGGTGGCCTACAGACCCACAGTTCCAGTGCTGACCAGGATATAAAACAGGGTCAGCAGACTTTCTGTATGAGGGGCAGGCCATGGGACCTAGTCAGCTCTGCTGCGCCATGCAGGCAGCCGTAGACCACACATAAGCACACGAGTGGGGCTGTGCTCCAATAAGACTGTATTTATAAATGCTTACATCTGAATTTCATGTAATTTTTAAATTTTTAAATCATGAAATACTATTCCTTTGATTTTTTTTTCCCAACCACTAATGGAGTCTTAGCTCACAGACTATGCAAAAACAGGCTGCAAACCGAAGTTTGCTGAGCCCTGATCTAGATGCCAAACCCTCACTCTCTGTTGGTGGCACAAGGACAATTGTACAGTCACTTCCCAGAATTACTGAGTAGTTTTCTATGAAGTTAAACACACATCCTATGACCCAGCAATACCACTCCTAGGAATTTACAGGAGAAATATGAAAATACGCCTTTATTATAAGAAGTTATACAAAATGCTTCTATCTGCTTTATTCAAGATAGCGGAAAACTGGGAACAACTCAAATTGTCACTAACAAGAGAATGAATAAGCATACTGTGTATATTCATACAATGAAATACTCAGCAATAAAAAAAGTACTGATTGATAACATAGCAACATGGATGAGATTTTTGAGTGTTATGTATACGTACAAAAGAGTATCTACTTATGATTCTGTTTATACTGAATTCTAGAAGAGGTCAAGCCAGTCAGTGGTGATAGAAATCAGAACAGTAGTTTCAGGGGTCAGATTTCTGGAAAAAGTCATGAAGCACCTTTCTGGGGTCATGGAAATGTTCTGTATCTTGAGTGGGACGGTGATTACACAGGTGTAAACATGTGAGAACTTATCAAACTGTATGCTTAAGATCTATGCATTTCAGTGTATTTAAATTTTACTTTTTTTTTTTTAAAGATAAAGCCCTTAATAATAGTGCCTAGCATATAGTAGAGGCTTAATAAATGTTTGCTGTTTTTAAAAGGATAGATCAAAACTCAAAAGAGGGACAATTCTAATTATAGAATGAGATAATAAATTATGGCTTGCTACACCAGGGGTCCCCAACCCCGGGCCCGCAGACCCATACCGGTCCCAGCCTGTTACAAACCGAACTGCACAGCAGGAGGTGAGTGGTGGGCTAGCAAGCGAAGCTTCATCTGCCACTCCCCATCGCTCTCACTACCGCCTGAACCATTCCCCCCCCCCCCCGACCATCCGTGGAAAAATTGTCTTTCATGAAACCGGTCCCTGGTCCCAAAAAGGTTGGGGACCGCTGTGCTGCACCATACCTAAATCTAATATGTGTAATACAAAGATCCTTACTTACCATTTGTAGGATCTGTGTTCTAATGATCCCAAAGATTAAACACCAGACGCTGAAGTGGGACCGTGGTATGTGAGTGAGGGCAAGGGTGGTGAAGCTAACCTCTCTGCCGTGTGGTCAGAGCGAAAGGGGGGGTCTGGTCAGATTAACCGCTTCTCTAGCCATTTACTGAGCTCCTGGGTGATGCCAGGCGTCACGGGAACATCCCCACTGGAAATCATTAAACTATAAACTGTTTTGTTAACGGGCCCCCTGCTGCCTTGCTACTTTTCTGCTCTGTTCTCCCCTATCTTCTCTCTAAAACGGGACCCCAAACTGAAGTTGTAAAGCTGAAACTCAAAGGCAGAAGGCTGATGGGGAGCAATTCACTGGGCCAACTGTGTAGGGAAATCGGAGTCACTTGTTTTCAACTGTGATAGAATCGCAGCTCAAACAGCCTAAGTTAGAGGCAGAGGAGGCATCAGCCTGGCTCTGTCTGTCCCGGGTCTTGGTTCTGTTTGTTCACCAGCGGCTCCAACTTCACAAAGTCTCGGGAGCCCAGAGGAAAGAGGCTCTGGTAACAGTTCTGGGTGGACAGCTCAAGTGAGAGCTTAACATTGTTTCTAACTGGTATCTGTTCTTGTCCCAGACCTCAAAGGTGCATTTTAAGATAAATGCATTTAATATTTTCTAAAATTATTTCTAAACTTAATTTCACCATTATTCTTTGATAAAAGACATTTCTTCATAATTTCTTCTGTTTCCTTACAGTGATGAAATGGACAGAAACATAGATTTTTGCTATATCACTGTAAGAAAATGAAAATATTCCTGATTCCTGTCTTAGACAGTGAGTTTTATGATGTATAATCCCAAGCACTATTGCAAGCTAAAGACTGTTAGACATTTCGAAGGCAAATTGTTTCCTTGGGAGCTCACAGGTAAGGGACAGGGATTTCTCCTCTCTTGGGAGAAACCATAAGGCATCACTTAAAATCCTGCGGTTTAAACACTGGTAGGGGTGGACCAGGGAGCAGATGAAATCTCAACAAGAAATGTCAGAACCACTAGTAGGGAAGAGATCTCAGGCATCAGAGTTTTGATTTGCTCTTTGGTCTTTGTACTGATATTTTGGTGTTTGGCAGCAAATACAATATTTAAGCCATATTTCTAAAATCTTGGAAATGACACCCAGGATGTGACGTTTGTGGGCTGGAAGGTTCACGTCCTCTAATGCGGAGAGATGGAGCGTTTTCTCCTGAGACGTGAGAGAGAACGAGATTCCCCGCCTAACGTCAGGCTGTTCTGAGGCCCTTCAGGACCCGACCACGTGTCTGCCATCGCGTGCGCATGTGTGTGTATATGTCTCTGTGTGTCTGTGTGTGTGTCTGTGGGTGTGTCTGAGTGTGCATGTCTCTGTGTGTGCATGTGTGTGTGTGCATCTCTGTGTGTGTGTGTGTGTGCGACTGTGTGTGTGTGTGTGTGTCTGTGTTTGTGTCTGCATGTCTGTGTGTGTGCATGTGTCTTTGCGTGTGTACGTGTCTGTGTGTGTGTGCGTGTCTGTGTGTGCCTGTGTCTGTGTCTGTGTGTGTGTTTGTGTGTGTGAAATATCACCGAGAACCGCCCCTTCAGGGTACGTCACACCGTCTGTCTCTGTCCCTCTGTCCCTCTGTCCCTGCCATTTCTGCCCCCCCCCCCCACTGCTCCCTCTGCCTGGAGAACGGGTCCCCTTTCTTGCACCTGCATGAACTCGTCTTAGCTTCACATCTTGCCTTTGTTGTTACTCTCTCTGTTGAGAAGCCTTATTTGATGCCCATTTTTTCTTTCCCTGGGCAACTCTTTCCTTCATAGAACTTACCCCATTTTGAATTACATTTTCATTCATGTGTTTGCTTAGCGTTGACGCCAGTAACCTCCTGGGGCCAGAGACCTCATCCTTCAAGTTTCCTGCTGGTCTTCAGTGTCCTGCACGTGCCTGAAGGCATGTTTTTCAGTAAATGCGTGGATGTCAGGCTAAGGTCAGATGGTGACAGGCAAGTGTAAGCGCTGGCCCGGCAGGCACCCTGTCCCCTCGCTCCCACCCCCGCTGCACCCCAGCAGGTGGGGACTGTAGGGTTGACCGAGGCTCTAGACCAAGACCACAGGGTCAAGTGGCAAACTTTTCTTTCTTTTTTTTTAGGAGGTTACTTTGTTTTAGTATTTCTTAATCGAGATACTGTTGACAGAAAACATTATATTAGTTTCAGTTGTACAACGAAATTATTCAGTATTTGTCTATATTGTGAAATGATCACAATAAATCTAGTTAACATCTGTCACCACACATACCCACCAAAAAAATTGTGTGTGATGAGGACTTTTAAGGTCTACTTTCTTAGCAACCTTCAAGTACACGATACAGTATTGTTAACTGTAGTCACCATGCTGTACCCTCCATCCCCAGGACGTATTTATTTTACAGCTGGGAGTTCGTACCCTTTGTCCCCCTCCCCCCGTTTCTCGTGGCCCACTCCCCTCTACACGCACGTGGACCCACCACACCAAAGCATCTGTGCCGCCTCCTCGCTGGCTCCTTGGCTTCCCCTGGTCCTCTGCCCCTGGAATCCCCTCCCCCATTTTCAAAGGTCATCTCGGGTGTTACCTCCTTTTCCAAGCCTTTCCTGATCCCCTCTGTCGGAAGTGTCTGCTCATTTTATATGTAACTCCCTTAGAATACCTTTCCTTCTGCTGTGGACATTCATAAGTTTACCTGAAATCCATGATCAGACTATATCCTATGAGAGTCACGTCCACTTTGATTTATCTATTAAACCTCCACACCACCTGGCAGAACCTGGCATAAAATAAACGGGAAATTGTCGTTGACAAAACAGAAATGAGAACGTGGAAGTCCCGCCGTGCATTTTAATTCCAACCCAGAAAGATTGCCATCTGTTCTTTTCTTAATTGAAATATAATTCACATACCATGAAATTCACCCTTTTGAAAACTGTACAGCTCAGCAGGTTTTTAGCGTATTCACAAGGTTGTGGAACCATCACCATTACCTCATTCCAGAACATTTTCATCTTTCCAAAAAGAAGCCCCCTGCCGCTTAGCAGTCACCCCTCCCCCTGCCACCCCTGACCACCACTGATCCACTTTCTCTCTTTATGGAATTGTCTGTTCTGGACGTTTTGCATAAAAAGTCACACAATATGTAGTCTTCTGTGTCTGGCTTCTTTCACTTAACAGGATGTTTTCACCCATATAACATGGACCAGCACTTCATTCCTTTTTATGGCCAAATAAAGTCCACCGTATGGATCTGCCACCTGTTACTTATTATCTATTCATTCAGTTGGTAGATATAATAGCTAAAATGTGTGTCTCCACTTTTTAGCTATTATGACTAATGCTGCCATGAATGTTCGTGTACAGGTTATTGTCTGGACATATGTTCTCATTTCTCTTGGGTGCATATCTGGGAGTGGAATGCCTTGGTCATATGGTAACTCTCTGTTTAACTTTTTGATGAACTACCAGACTATTTTCCAAAGCAGCTGAATCACTTTACATTTTCACTGGCAACATGTGAGGGTTCCAATTTTTCCAATTTTTCCACATTCTCATCAACACCTGTTATTGTCCATCTTTTTTTTATTACAGGCGTCTTAGTGGGCGTGGAATGGTATACCATGTGCTCTGGATTTGCATTTCCCTAATGACTAATGTTGCACATCTTTGGGTGTGCTGATTGGCCATTTGTGCATATTCCTTTGAGAAATGTCTGTTCAAATACTTGGTTCCTTTCGTAATTGGGTTATTTGTCTTTCTGTTGTTGCGTTGTAGTAGTTTCTTAAATATTCTGTCTGCTGGAGCCTTTTGTTCTTAACCACGTGTAACTCTGCACCTTATGCCCTAACCTGCAGAATATCTGTTCAATAGTGAATAACGTCAAGTTTTGCCTCCAATTTTATAATTTTAATTGCCTTGTACAATTGCCTTGCAATATCAAGAGTCTTAATTCCAAGTTTCTAGATATGGACCTTACCAACATTTACATATTTATCGAGGGGTGGGTATGTGGAATTTTCTAAGACGTCAATATACTTTGAAACACTGTTTTATCAACGTAAATGTGAAATCAACAGAACCCGATAGTTTATGATGAACAGGATAATTTAACAGCAGTAACACAGAAATACAGGGACATCGGGGGGATGGAAAACAGCGGCCTTAGGAAGAGGGGAGGGAGGGAAGGGATGGGTAGGGGAGGCTGTGTATTTTGAAATAGGCGCGTTGTGAGCTTTGACTAACTGACACGTGAGAAATTGCAAACAGAAAAGGAGAAAAGAAGCCGGGAAGGAAGCGAAGGTGGGGCCGAGCTGTGGGGACCCAGGGCCTCTCGAGGCGAGGCAGGTGCGCGCGGCCGGTCGTTCCTGCGTCAGTCGCCAGGTGGCGCTGCGGCGCGGGAAGTCCGATGGATGGGCAGCAGCTGCTCCCGGACCGCGGTCCGCACTGCCCGCCGGGCGGGTAGCGGGGAAACCGGCTTGTACTGAGCTCCCAGGTGTGAGTGGTGGTGCTGGGCGAGAGGTGAAAGCGAAGGATGCCCTGCCAGTGGCAGAGCGGGCCCTGGAGGGGGGGGGGGACCCCACTGACAGGGCCCTTACCTGTGCACACCTGCGTGCGGCAGCATCCCCCAGTGACGGTTAAAGAGGCGCCTCCTTTGTGTGGTCCCTTTTATCTCCTGGGAATAATTGTTCTGTGTGCCCGTGTGATGCTGTACATCCCCAGATAGGTCATGCACCTGTCCATTCTGCACGACTGTTCCCGCCATCTCTGTCCCAGGGAGGGCACCCCGCCTCCTGACGACCATCGGTTCTAGTTTTGTCCGGCCTGTAATCAATTCTCCACGTAAAACTTGCCCCATTACTGCCCTGCTTCTGACAACTTTGACTTCCGGCCGTCCTGGGGATAAAGAAGCATCCCTAACAGAACCCACAGCCGGACAGCGTGAGTCGTGACTCCTTGGGGCAACACTGGCCATGCCATCAGCACTGCATAAATACTCGGGGAGACCGATGATAAACTCCACACAAACAAAATCCAGCTCGCCAGCAGGCAGGAAGGAAAGGAACCAAGAAATGAGTGAGAGGGGTTCTCGCTTCTCTATGACTGATGTTATGTTCCCTTCTCCCCCCCCCCTTTATTTATCTCTTTGTTGTTGGCATGGACACATGGTATTTCTATATTTTTCAGTGGCTTAGACGTCACTCCTGTCCTTAAATACCTTGGTGCTGAAATCATCCCAAATTTGGCCAAACGGGAGCCCCTTCTGTCCGGTCTTGTGTTCTCAGGAGGTGCCCCCAGCATTTGAAAGCACTTTCCTACTTTCTGGAATAACAATGTTCCAGATTTATCTGTGGCTCCCCTGCCCCAACCCTGGAATCTGCCGTTTCTCTGAGGAGGCCTGGCTCCTCTGGGTTGTGGGTGATACTGAAGACCAAGGCCTGGGCACTAGGTGCGCTCACCGCCACTGGCGTGTCTAATGCCTCGTCTTTTCAGCAGACAGAACAAGGGAATAGATGCGTGTGGCACATGCACAGGCGTACAGTGTACACACACACGTATGTGCACATAATCACGGATACATACATACATACTCTAGACATCACGAGCTCATTCCGATCACTACAATTCCAGTCCATCCCACGGGCGTTCCTTGCGTTTCCCCATTCCATGTTTGTCCGTCCTCTTTCTCTGAAAATCCTGGTTCTCAGTAACCACCTCAATGCATCTGTCCACCTGCCCCGTCCTGTCATTCACGCACCTAAGGGTTTGGGATTTGCGCTCAGAGTCTCCCTTTTGAACCTCAGTCTTGAATTTATCTGTCATCTAAATTCATCAAACGGTTCCTACTTAATGAGCAAATAAACCACGAACGGGAAATACAGACGATCCCTAGGCTCTGTCTCCCTTGTTCACAGCCCGCAAGCTTCAGAAGAGCCCATGCAACCTTCCTGGGAAAGGCCCATAGTTCCCACCTATGATGGAGCAAGTTCATGTTCTGTTTAATTTCATATACAGGTTGACATTCTATTACAAGGAAAACTGTTGCTTTAGACTCTGTAACTGAGCCAAATTCTAAAAGAAACCAGTTGCTAAGGCAACTGAGCGAAGAGTTAATTAATTCATCAGTCATTATATGCAGATTAATCTGCCTGTGTTAGCAAGGAGGTGGGCTTGTTTCATTTCTTGTTTTGGAAGAGAGAACGGTGCGATTTTTTCCCCACCAGTCAGAGTTCCTTCTGGAAAGGGCTCAGGTTTGGGGATCAGACAGAGCTCCACCCCCATCAGGCCCCTGTGGAACCTTCAGACCAACAGCCTTCTCTGCAAAGTGTGGATAATCTTGTAGCTGTTGCAATGATCTGATCAGATGAGCCACTAGAAACAGAGCATCTTTCAGTGTCTTTTTAAAAATAAGACGAAGGGTGACTTACAAAGGTTAGCACACATCGCTCTAGGGAAGGAAGTGACATTTTTCTTCACTTGTGTAATTGACCACACACCCCTATGTGCTCCCACTGTAATCTCTACAGAATCCCGAGGACTTGATTGCACGTCTGCCCCTCTCTCCTAGCCGTTTAAACTGCTTGCGATCAGGGACAAGGTCGAGTTCGTCCTTGTAATCTCAAGGCTGCGTGTGTGTCGGATTCAAAAAATGCTCTACGGTGAGTGAATGATGGAAACTCACCGCTTTACAGGCGCCCTTGGAGCCTCCTTCTGACTCCAGGGTCTGCATCGCCACCTGCTGGTCAGAACTATAACTGCAGTAGATGTTTGTAAAGGAGGAATTGAAGTCACGTGGCTGTAATCGGAAGCCTCAAAACGAATAGCGGGAAACCACCAGAGAGAAGGATTTCTCTCTTCAACCACGGTCATGATGAAGACCCTAAATGTAAATTTTTTTCTTGTCTTTTTGTGGTTAAATATACATAACGTATAATTGACCATCTTAACCACTTTTAAGCACACAGCTCAGTGGCGGTTAAGTACATTCTCGTTGTGCAACCATCACCTCCATCATCTCCAGAATTTTTCATCTTCCCAAACTAAAACTCCGCCCCCATCAAACATTGGCTCCCCTTCCCCCTCCACCACTCCCTGGTAACCACCATTCTACTTTCTAATGCATTCAGTTACCACCTCGCGTCTTCACACCAAAACTAAACCCCTGTCTTCGGCACTGAGTTGCGTCTTCCAATGAGGATATTTCAGTCCTGGGTTTTTGGACACAGGGTGAAGTCAAAGACAGTTAACATACCTTTCCTACTCATTCGCTATTTGGGTTTTTTAAGCCATCAGTTAAAAAGACTGCATCCCTACCCTTTATGGATGGCAATTCTGAAAGCTCCTTAACACTACTTTGCTGTAGGAGTTGGGGAAAAAAAAGAGAAATTAACTCAGTAAATTCTAAAATATTTGATTGCAGAGTGCTATGTACAGAAAGGGAATGTTGAAAACGTTTTCCTACTTTTCTATTTAAAAATGTAAAAAAAATTCACAAGATTTTTAAAGTGTGTTGTGATTAGGTCGTGGGGTAAACTTGCTGCTGAGAATGAAAATAATCCACACAGACCATTTCCACCAAGACACTAAGAAAGGAAAGAGAGAAAACAACTAACTGCAAGGTGCTAAATGACAGGAAGCAGCACGAGGACCGTGTGCTCACCGGCCACTCTGCCGGGGCCCCGGCTCTGGCTCCGGCTCCGGCTCCGCCAAGTTTGTTTACAAAACTAGGCGCAGCTTTTCGTTTCTTCGGCCCGGTCACTGCATTGAGTGAGGGTTCGCCTCTCCCACTCTGCTTTGTTCCTCCTCTTTAAAATCTTTCAATATACCTGCTCCAAATGCCTTAGAGTGCAGTTTTGATCTTTAGTAACCTTTACAGTATAAAATGCTAGACCGGTTATTAACGTTTTAAAACATTGATTTTTTAAAATTAAATTCAATATGTCCCCTATCTCATGCCATACAGCATTCCAGTCACTTTCCAAACTGGCTCAGCAGCTCCTGGATCCAGGCCAGTAGTGATGTGAAAAAGTTCCTTTGAATTTTTCATCTTGTTAATTAAATTTCTGTGGAGGTCCTCCTTATAACGGGAAGCAAATTTTGTTCTCATTGTTATCAACGAGGACTTGCGTCCAGCTAACCAGAGAACAGCTGTGATCTTTTCGACATTTGCCAACTTCTGTCAGAGGGGCTCAAACAAAAACAAATTTCAAAATCGTTATTCAAAATTCACAAAACTATGTACAAAAGAAATTAAAATAATTCAACTGTCAAATGCACTAAGACTTCTGAGACACCTTGTCTTAAATATCAACAAGAGCAGGAAAACACCACTTTGTTTTACGTTTGCCCTTTCGCCCCAAACTTTGTGCCTTCCCAACCCTCCTTGCTGCCCAGGGCATCCCCCGCCCCAGCATCTCCCCGCCTGGCCGCCCCCTCTGCTGGCAGCGCGCTGCTGGCGGCCCTTCGCCTCCGCAGGTGGGTGTGCGCTGCGCGAGTGGTGCTGATGCTGCGCTGCCGTTGCCTAGCGACAGATGCTGGCACTGCCAGCTCCAGGCTGCTCCCCAACAGCGCCGCTCCCGCGCTCCAGGTGAGCCAGCAGGGATTCTGGATTCTGATCCTAGGGTTCAAAACTCAAATGAGGATCGGTTTGCCAGACCAGACTAGGAAAAGGCCAGGTGACTGGGGTTTTTTTTTAAAAGTGTCCTTTTTTTTTTTAATTAATTTATTTATTTATTTATTTTTGGCTGTGTTGGGTCTTCGTTTCTGTGCGAGGGCTTTCTCTAGTTGTGGCAAGCGGGGGCCACTCTTCATCGCGGTGCGCGGGCCTCTCACTATCGTGGCCTCTCTTGTTGCGGAGCACAGGCTCCAGACGCGCAGGCTCAGTAGTTGTGGCTCACGGGCCTAGCTGCTCCGCGGCATGTGGGATCCTCCCAGACCAGGGCTCGAACCCGTGTCCCCTGCATCGGCAGGCAGACTCTCAACCACTGCGCCACCAGGGAAACCCCTTAAAAAGTGTCTTGAGCTCCTACCTGATAATAGACTATGTAAAGATGGGCTTGGCATTTCTCAACAGAAAGGTTGCATCGCTGTGTAAGCACGTTGCTTTTACGTTTTGGAGTGGTTAGCAGTGTTCTGTGCACTTACAGTGCAGACGCTGCAGCCACGCTGCAAGGGTTTATATCCCAGACGCACCTCTTATGCACCCTCTAACGTTCTGTAAAATAACGGTCACAGTAGTTCCTTTTAGGGTTATTGCAAATACTAAATAAATTGCTCCATGGAAAGGATTTAGCCCAGGGCCAGTAATCACTGGATAAGTCGTAGAAACGAGTTATTTTAACCCTAATTCCTAGATATGAACAAGTGAAACCCTTTTGCTATGTTTTCAGGGTTCCAGGTTCTAACTTTTTTCTCCCTTTATAAGTTTGGTGGGATTTGTTTTGTCCCCTTCTCTTCCAGCTAACAATTTATAGAAACCTTGGCATTAAAAAAATAGACAAATCTTTTAAAACATCCCACCGCACTCTGCTATTTTTGTACACCTGTTCTCGCCTCCAACTGCCCCGTCAGCCACTGAACAGGCCACATGGATGTTGCCGTAGGTGAATGCTTGTGTTAACACAAGGAGTGAGGCCTCACAACAGTGCTAAACAGTGTCCCTCCACAAGCTAAAACTCTTATCCAGCTCAGAATATGGCATGGCACTGCGTGTTTGCTTCTGCTGTGTCAAGAAGAGACACTACTGCTTTTGTTTTTTAAAGAGTATTGTGATTTGGGTACAGTACTAAACTGGACAAGTATTTTATGAATTTAAAATCTGATCGTGAAATTCCTTTCGTGAGAACCCACACTTGGAGCGGGAGTTATCTTTGGCCTTCGTGAACTTGTTCATCCATCAAAGACTCAAGGGGCATCTCCCCGGGCCAGGCACTGAAATGGGCACAGCCCAGCAGGTGTGAAGTGCAGGCTCTGCCCCGGCCCTCACTGGGTCCCAAGTCCAGTGGACATTTGAAAGAGCAGCAAACAAACCATTACAATGTAAGGTGCTGTGAGATGCTGGAGAACAGAGAAGGGGGCCTGGCCCTGACTGTGGAAGCAGTGGTGAGGCAGGAAGGGTGACTAAGAGTTGGTCAAGTGAAGAAGGGGCCACACATCTCCCAGAGAGTGAAGCAGCGCATGCACCCACGCCATGCACTCGGGTGTCCACGTGCAAGGGGTCAAAGGGGGGCTGGGGCAGCGCCAGGAAGGGAGGACATGAGAGCTGAAGCTGAGGAGTTTACACGGACCCAGTCTTGATGGACCGTGGCTGGGGGCTTGGCAGTGGTGGGGACAGTGATGTGAGATTTGCATTGTCACTGTGGCAGCACTGTGCAGGTGAGCCGGAATATGTGAGCAGGAGGCCACTTGTGACATCCAGCCTGGACAGTGACCATGGCAACGGCAGATGGGGTGGAAAGAACAGGAACGATGTTTAGGAAACGCACCCAAAGGAACACGGTAACTGTGTTTGCAAGAAGGAAAAGGAGTCAGGAATGACTGCCATGTTCTGGTTGGGAAAATCAGGGGCCTTATTCACAAAGAGAGAGAGGAGCGCGCTGGAGGTGTGTGTGGGCACGGGGAGGAGATCCTGGAGGCACGGAGGTGGAGGTGTGCTTGCCGCCCTGGTGGTCAGGAGTGTGGGCTGGGCTGGAGGTCTGGTGTGGCCGTCGTCGGAGCCGCGTGTGCAGAGGATGGGGGAGGCAGTCAGCCCCCGAGGGCCAGGTATTAAGGGGACAAGGGCTGTGCTGGGTCTGAGCCGCCTCTCCACGTGGAGAGTGGGCGGCAAATCCAAAGACCACGTCGGGGAAGCCGAAGGACCCGGGAGACTCCAGGAGAGTCAGAGAAGGTGAAGACCACAGTTCCTGGGTGAAGTCTGACCCCGGGGGTCTGCTGATGACCCCGTGAGAGTATTTCACTGAAGCAGGTGGGCCGAAGCCAGGTGCTGGGAGCTGAGGCGTGAACGGGAGGTGGGGAAGGGAAAAAGGAGTCAGGTCCCGGTTTTAACTCGGAGCCGCGCGGTGGGCAGGAGGACACGGCGGGGCTGAGGCAGAGCCTGAAGCTGTAGGATGGGCCGTCAAATGGGACAGAGTTGAACGTGTTTGTCCGCCCGACGGAACAATCCGTAGAGAAGGGAGGAGAAGAGAGCGGGGAGGCAGGTGAGGCCCGCGCGGTCCAGGGCGCAGGGGCAGGGGCGGCAGAGATCGCGGTCCGTGCAGGAGGCCAGGCGTGATGACCGCGAGGGAATACGGTGGAGCCGGAGGGGAGTGAGGACTTGACGGCGGTGCCAGGGCCCCTGGCCTGGAGACCCGAAACTCGTACCAGCGACGTACCGGGAGGCGACCTCCGCGGTCACGGCTCTGCGCCCCCCGCGCCCAGCAGCGCGGATGGGGAGCGACGGGCACCCGCTCAACAGGTGGAAACCAGCAGCCGCCCTCACTGGTTCCGGCAGCGGTGCCTGGCTCGGGGCCACGGCGTCTTCCAGAAAAGTAGCAAAGCTGCTCAGAGCTCGCAGAGGAGAGCCGGGGGCGGGAGGTACACAGGAGGCTGCGGGAGGCGGCGTGGGTTTGCTGGAACCGTCTAGAACGGTAACGGGGGGAGGCGGGGTGCCCGAGCCCGGCACGGACCCTCCCCCTGATAGAATATGCATGATCATGCGCGAGGCCTCGCCCGCCGGGAGCCGGAGGCGGCGCGGGATCCGGGAGCGCACGCCCAGACCTAGTGCCGCTCGGGCTGCGAGGGAGCCGCGCGCCGCGTCCGGACCGCAAGCGGGTGAGCCTCCGCGGGGGCCCTTCGAGGGCGGCCGCCACCCCTCCAGGCCCCGGGACCCGCGGCCTGGCCGCACCCGAGCCGGCTCCCCTCCCCAACGCGGAGAGGCCCTAGGGGCTCGGACCCGGGATGGGGCGCGGGTGGCCGGCGGGTGTTCGCAGTTATTGGCGGGGATCCGGTGCGCTCCGTCCCTCCGCGCCGCGTTCGGCCGCCACCGGCGGGGCCCGGGCACCGGGCCGAGCGTGCCTGCTCGAGGTTCCCCCGGGCAGCGCATCGGGCGCGGGGCGAGGGGAGGGCCAGCGCCACCCCGCTGGCTCCGGCGGCCCCGGCGCTCTTGGCCCCGTCTCCGCTCACTGCTGTTTATCCAGCAGATAATTCTAAACAAGTGTCTTTAAAAAGTAGTTGGCTCCGCGCATCTTCCTTATGTCCTCTGAGTCGGGAGTTCGCGGCGGGGAGGGGGAGGGAGAAGAAACGCCTGTTTCGATCGGAAAACACCGAGAGACCTGAGCATCTCTTTCAGCAGCGAGGAAGAGGGGCCGCCGCAGGATCCACACACACCTACAACTCTCTACTTTTGTGCAATTCCTAACTGCGCCTAACGTCCACGCAAGCGGGCAGGCATGGGGTGTTTGGGCAACAGCAAGACGCCAGAAGACCAGGGCGTCGATGAAAAGGAAAGACGCGAGGCCAACAAAAAGATCGAGAAGCAGTTGCAGAAGGAGCGCCTGGCTTACAAAGCGACTCACCGCCTGCTGCTATTGGGTAAGGCGGGGGGCTCGCGGCGGCGCCCGGCCCGAGCGGAGCGCACGGCCCGGGGCGCACGGCCTGGAGCGCGGAGAGGGCCGGGCGGGCAGGGCCCGCGCCCCCGCAGACAGCGAGAGCGCACCTGAAAACGCCCGCGTGGGGGCAGGACACTAGTTCAGTCTCGGTTGGCGTGAGAGATGGCTACGGTGCCCGGCCACAGATCACAGCATTCTCTCTGTTTGTTTGTAGGGGCTGGTGAGTCTGGGAAAAGCACTATCGTCAAACAAATGAGGATCCTGCACGTCAATGGATTTAATCCCGAGTAAGGAATGACCGATTTCGGGTTTGCAATTTGCCAACTGCATGCAAATTTTGTCACTGCTCTCCCGGCCTCCCCAAAGTGTTTTCTCAAAACAGTTAATTTGATCTTTGAGTCGACCTTTGGGGTGGGGGGGGATATAGAAGTAAGTTGTTGAATTTGGCATATTTAGGCAAATCCTTCTTCTGGTAGCGTCTACATCAAAATAAAATCACTTAACAATATATGATTTATTAAATACTCTTGAGGTATTGATCTGCATTATTGGTATTGTGCTGAGCATGCTTAACCAATGTGTCTATATATACTTCCCTCTATCATTTGTCTGCATCTATTTCAATTCAACATATGGATAGATTCAAATAAAATATATTTACAGGTGTAGACTTGTAGTTTTTATATGCAATAGTCATGATGATTTTGCCATGTTACGTAAAACCTGTGTGGTTGTCTAGAGCTAGAGATTGTGGTGTGTGCACGTTTGTTTAGAGTCCAAACCAGAAAAGGTGGATGTTTTCCTTTTCCACATAAAAAACTTTGTGCTGTTGTCCTGGGGCTGATGTTGACCTCTGCTAGTACCATTGTAGACCCCCTGCAGCTGGGAATATAAAATCCCACTCAACTGATTTGGGGCAATGTGTAAAGTTAATTAATAACCATTCTGTTTTCATACAGGGAGAAGAAACAGAAAATTCTGGACATCCGGAAAAACGTTAAGGATGCTATTGTGGTAAGGATTTTTTATTTTTTTTTTGGCCCCGCCATGCAGAATGCAGGATCTTAGTTCCCCGACCAGGGATTGAACCCATGCGCCCTGCAGTGGAAGCCACTGGACTGCCAGGGAAATCCCAGGAATTTTTTTTAATATTTATTCAGTAGTAATGTTGCATCCTCTGCTCCCTCAAACTGCGTAGACAGAAATTATGCACTAGATTGCCACACATGGAACCTAAGTGGTTTATTTATCCATGTATCTTTTTCCTTCACTCCACTTTAGACAATTGTTTCGGCGATGAGTACTATAATTCCCCCAGTTCCACTGGCCAACCCAGAAAACCAGTTTCGATCAGACTATATCAAGAGCATAGCCCCCATCACTGACTTTGAATATTCCCAGGTAAGTAAATCCTTACTGAAATATTTTAAATGGTGCAAGGTGGAACAGTTTTTTAACGAGGTGGCTTACTGAGAACCAACGTTAATATTATTTAATCTTTGACTTTCTTCAAAATCTAGCTCTGTGCTTAGAAGTGCTTCCCTCCATACCCAAATATTAACATGTGTTAAAAATATTAAAGGCAATAAGATTGTAAAAAAATGCTTTTATGAGTATATCGGTGGGGGTGATGATCAGGAAGACAGCATACCTCTAAGAAATATTGATAGTACCTTTTCCTCTGTGTATTCCTAAATTAACAATTAAGCCGTTTCCCAGATAACAAAAGAGTAGAAATTACATGAGCAGAGAGAAAGGCTTTATGGTATGTGACTGCATCCTTGGGAGTAATAGAACAGAATTCAGTTCACTCTTAAGACGTGCATCCTTCAGCTCAAATGAGAGGCGCATGCCAGCTGTAGGTCATACATGGATCACTTCTGAATGTTGACTGTATCCTGGGAAAATGTGATTTACTTCAGCTCTGCAGGATTTAGGGCTACTTTTCTAATCACTTGGATGGCAATGTTGCTTATGCGAAAGGGTGTTATGAATATTAGTTTTCTCTTGTTTGGTGGACATACGTTTCTTTAAAATATCGTTATTTGGTAATTTGATTAAACATGTCTTGAAGGAGAAAAGAGTTGTTCTATTTCTCAGAAGATCATTTTTGTTAACGGTTGTGCCCAAAGAGCATGTGTGTGTGTGTGTGTGTGTGCATGTGTACTCCTCCAAAACAGTATTTCAAAGTCTCCACTGCCTGGCATGGTGGTCTTGAGACATTTTTCATTCTCAGAATCCTCTTTTCTGAGGGAAGCTGTTGCAGGACCCAGTGTGTAAGACAGATGGGCCCGTGTGCCCCTCCCCTCCCCTTCAGTAGAACACACCTGCCCTGTAGGCTCTGTATCCAGATGGCGGATAAGAATTATGTTTTAAAGCTTTTTTTTTTGCATCCTCTCATGTGATTTTTGTTTCTGATAAGCATTCCCATATAGCCAGTGAAACTCCTAGAATTTCTAAAAAGACAGAGTTAGCGATGGCGAACTACCTAGAAAAGGGGGCCATGCCAGCTGGCGTGGCAGGCACACTGTTTTTTATTTAACTGTGTCTTTAACTGAGTGGCATGGAGGGGGCTCAAGGAGATGATGGGGGGCCAAAGCCATGCTTCAGCCAACTGGAGCTCTGGGTCCTCCCAGCTCACTGTGATGATTTACATATTGGAAAAGTCACCCAAGACTGCAAGGTGCTAGCTAAAATCAGGTTGTTCTTATTCAACTTCAGATTTACACATTTATAGACATGTATTTGAGTTCTAAATTTTGTCCTGCATGCTTGCCTAAAATTCATCATAAAACATTTCCTATGTGGTTCTGATGAAGGAAAAAGTTATTCTTAGCATATAAAGAGAAATTAGCATCAAGATGTGTCGATCTGTCACATCTTCTTTCTTCTGTTTATGACAAACTCACACGTGACAAGAGCTCCCAGATTCTATCTGAAATCCAGTAACTCCCACGTGGGTTACTAAGGAATCCAAAGCACCTAATTTGCAAATGTGTTTTTGAGCTATAGCATGATTTTTTTTTTTTTTATAGAATTTTTTTTTTAATTTTATTTATTTATTTATGGCTGTGTTGGGTCTTCGTTTCTGTGCGAGGGCTTTCTCTAGCTGCGGCAAGCGGGGGCCACTCTTCATCGCGGTGCGCGGGCCTCTCACTATCGTGGCCTCTCTTGTTGCGGAGCACAGGCTCCAGACGCGCAGGCTCAGTAATTGTGGCTCACGGGCCCAGTTGCTCCGTGGCATGTGGGATCTTCCCAGACCAGGGCTCGAACCCGTGTGCCCTGCATTGGCAGGCAGATTCTCAACCACTGCACCACCAGGGAAGCCCCTATAGCATGATTTTTAATAAAAAAAATAAAACTCAAGAAATCATTTGCATTGAAGGCATGTATTTTCATATAGATATGTTGAGGCTACTTAAAAATGATTATCGGAAACCATAATTAACTATCAATAAAATAAAAGAGAATTGGGAACCAGCAGGTGCAAATGCAATTATAATACTTTTTCAGAGGTAATACTTTTTTTGGTAGTTTTTAAACCTACATCCTGTTGTCATACGTGTCTCTGTCCGTGTCAAGTGAGATTATGTTTACAATTGAGCCTACACTTATATAAATGAGGAAATTAATATCTAATATATAACTTTCTTCCTGAAAATTGTGTTTTAATGTGCACACAGTTTTCAGTAACACTTATTCTATAGTACTCTGAAATATTCATCACTTATATCATTAGATTAAATAGTTCTTGAATTTATGTTTTGATGATCCCCTTAAAAGTGACATTAAGACAAATCTCTGACTTACATACTAATAACACTTGGTACATTTGAAGACAATTAACTTCTGTTTAAAGAAAATGTCTATTGTAAAACTCATAAAAGTAGAGCTAACTCAAGTATTTCAATAGTAAACATAACACGAATTTACTAAGTCTAGTACTTTTTTTTGGATTAAATCCTTGAGAAAGTCTGTGTCGCAGTCCAATTCGTTGAGGATCTTGTTTATTTTCCTGTAGATCTAGAACAATTTTTGAACCAAATATGTCCTATCATTAAAAGTTAATTTCAGAGTTATTTAATTTTAGAAGGAAAACTTAGAAGAATGTTTAAGATTCTTCTTTATTATTAAGAATTTGAGATTCTACGTGAGATTACTCTTTATATTGAAAAATCTACAGTATCTTAGTGGAATCCTAAGAATTTCCTCTAAGAATGTCACACTTGGGTTTACTCTTCACATTATCTCCTACTTGAATTTCAGTTGAATTATAGAAAGAAGAGTGAGGCTGGCAGGTGGCCTGCCTAGGGGACGGTGCCGGGAGAAGTCAGGGCGAGCATCAGGGGCCAGATCTCGCTGGCCTCTTAGGCCTGGTCTGTCCCAACCTGGGAGGGCTCTGGAGCCTTCTCAGAGGGGATTTTCGTGACCTGAGTGTTTTATCAAGGTCACTCTGGCCTTTGGCGGAGACGGGCTCTGGGGAGGAAGAGGTGACTCCTGTGACAATCCGGATGGGAGACACCAGGGCAGCCTGGGTGGGCTGGGGTGGCTCACTGGCCGTTGCCTGTTCACAGCGTTTTGCTCGTGAGCACGCCAGATCACCTCCGCTCTGGACAGGGCTCCACCCGGGACCCCTTCCTGGGACGGTGCCCCGTCTGTGCACCCAGCCCGTCTACACGGGAAGTGGTAGGAAATACACAGGCTCAGGTGGTGGTCCTGACAGAACGCACATCACCTGATCATTTACAAAGTGGGAAAATATTGTGGTGGCCCCCGCACTTCCCAAAACTCTTCGCATAATACCGGACAAAATCACTGACGGATTAAATTGGAGTATTAACTTGTTTGTTTGGTATTTTCTTCCCAAAATGTGGTTATGTTATTAGCTCCCTTAAAAGTGTGTTTTGCTGGCATTTTTAAGGGTCAGTGGATAAGTGAGGCTTAGTGAGAAATGTGAAAGCGGTCCGGTCAGTCAGTACTCTGTTATCACCACCCGTTTCCTAAGTGGACGTTTATCCGAATCGCATGTGGTCACACACCCGGAAAGCAGGCGTTACTCTTCCCAGCAAACATTTGCTTGGGGTGCAGGCTGGCTCGCCAGAGCGGACCTGGCCTTCCCCGGGAGGCTGCCTGCCCACCGTGGGCCTTGGCTCCACTTCAGAGCAAGTTGTGACCTGGAGCAAGAGGCCTCCCGCTCGGCGGACAACAGGGTGGGAGCTGGGCTTCCTGAGGCAGCGCTGCGGAGGGCGATGGGCTGGAAGCCCTGCCAGGTGCCAGCGCCAGTGGCTCCCAGCTGCCCCTCCTCTGGGGAGTATATGCAGAATCCTGATTTCACACCATCCAGGCTAGTAGTTTTCCTTGTGATATTTTAACCAACTGAACCCTCTCGCTCCCCCACCCCAAAAAGCCTTTGAAGCCCACCATATAAGTCAGGTAGGAGTGCCCAGGCCACAGCCCCACGGGGACCCCCGGCATCTGCCCTGGACCCCACCAGGCACCGTCAGAAACCACAGGGGGGTGGGGTGGCGGGTGGCGCTGGAGCCAGACCACCTGGGCCCAGATCAGACCCGTGGCTGGATCTGAGCAGTGTCCCCAACGCCTCCCAGCCTGCCTGGGGGTGTCTCAGCTGTCCCCAAGGGGCAATCCTTGCCTCTCAGAGCACAGAAGCCCAGGTGAGAGCCCGCCCAGGTAACCCCTGCCTGGTCTCTGCCACCAGCAGCCCCCAAACACTGAGACACTGTATATGGCAGGCACTTTGCTAAGTGTTAGGAACACAGAAAAGCCATGAATCAGAAGGTCTTGCCATATAGTGAGAGACAGATCATAAACAGAAAATTCCAATACACCATGGTAGTGCTGTGAGGCCACAACAAAGAGGAAAGAGGACTTACTGTCTAAGGAAGTACTCAGGTACCCTGCTTCCTTGTCAGAAGTACAAGCTACCCGGACTAACACATCTATATTAACACATCCAGGATTCTAGTCTTCTCAACAAGTATGACCAAAGAGTCGACCAGAATTGCCAACACATTATAGTTTGCAAAGTCCCACCCTGCCCTCTTCCTCTCCCTGCACCTTAGTTTCAGTCAGATTCTCCTAAACCGACCCTGGTCCTCCTGCTTTGCCACCTTCTCTGCCCTCCTCTGTCCTGCCCTCCAGGTGGCCTCACCGGCCACAGGTTCTCTGAGGCCCGTGGACGCACCTGTATTTGCGAGATCTCGGTCAGACCTTCCACCTTGCCCCTGGGGTTCCAGGTCCCGCCCAGTTTTGCCACAAGTTCCAACAAGCTTCTGGCTGTTCTTCCAACCGAGCACTCCCCCACACGCCTCTGCCTTGTGCTGCCTGGTGATGGGGGCCGAGCCGGTCCCCACCCACAGGGAGCTCACACTGAAATGTCCCATTTCCAGAGCCGGTGTCTTTTCAGGACACTTATCAGCATTTTGAATTTTTGTAAATAAAATATTTAAAATGTCCTAGGGTATGTTCTCTAGTTATTTAAAAAAAAAAAAAAAAAAAAAACCTCATCCAGAGGACGCCCTCTGTCTGTGCCCCTGGAATGTGCTCGGGGGGCTGGTCTGTGTTGGGAGGGGGCGCTTTCTCCATCAGAGACCTGCCTCCAGGCCTCCCGTGGCTTCTGTCCAAACACCGCCAGGAGGAGGGTGGCTCAGACAGTTAGCGCTCGGATCCGTCCTGCACGTCCCGTGTGCTGGGGAAAGGAAGGGCTGTCCTTTTAGTAAAATATCCCTGTTAGATCATTAGGCACACTAGGGCTTCACTGAAGATACTTTTTTAAAATTCCGTCTTCTTCTTTGAAATATTATCATAAGGGGTATTCCTAATAAATAATAACTGTTTTTTTGAAGCAATTTTCAACTTACCCCCAAAATGCAAAAGTAGGACAAAGAACTCCCATACCCCGCACCCAGATTCATCAGGAGGTAACCTCTGGCCACATTTGCTCTCTGGCCCTGACTATACTAAAACACACCTTTACAAGCCATTTGAGAGCTGGTTGCAGCCATCATGCTCCCCATAAACACTTCAGTGTGTATTTCCTACAAACAAGGCCCTCCACTTATGTAACCAAAGCACAGTTATCAAAATTAGGGGATTTAGCATTAATACAATGTCTATTCAGATTTCACCAGTTGTCCCAATAATTATAGTGAAATTATGGTAATAATAATAATGCTGATGGCAACCCTGGTCAATAATCCAATGCAGGGTCTGGTGGCCTTCCCAGTGGCTGGGAACATTAACTCTGGTCACTTAGTGAAGGTGGGGTCTGCCTCTTTCTCCTCTGTAAAGGTACCTCCCCACCTTGGAACTCATGAGTATGTTTGGGGAATGTCCTTTGAGACTGTGTAGACACCCTGTTCTTTTCAAAGCTTCCACACTCTCATTTTAGCGCACTAATAAATTTCATCCACAATAAATACTTAAGAGGGAAAGCTGTTGGCAATTCTTGCAACTATTTCTAAATACTATAAAGAGAAGTAAATAGAGTGTGGAGCCTGGTGCCGCCTTGCGCATGATAAAAAGCTTGTCATTCGTGCTGTTAACAATCAGAGTTTGTGAGGGTCACTCAGAGCAGCATCCTCTTATCTATACCCTCACGGCGGGAAATCTGGGCTGAAACCACGTGACACATTTTCCCTAAAGTATTCTTCCTTATAGAAAATACACTCTAAGGGTTACAAAGTAAGGCAACATTTTAAAAAAATTCCTTGGAGAAGGTGTCACTGAAACTTTAGATCCTTTGAAAGTGTGAGATTTTTGTTGTCAAGGTTCCCCTCAAATTTGGATGCATTGGAAGTTTGTCACCGGGTTTCCCAAAGCAAAGTTCACTTCTGAGGACACTTGCACTTTTCAGAAGCATTTGACATTAAAAATACCTTAGTAATGGGACATTTTGTCCTTACCATTGCAGTTTTTTTTTTTATTTTATTGAAGTATAGTTGACTTACAATGTTGTGTTAATTTCTGCTGTACAGCAAAGTGACGCAGTTATGCATATATATATATATATATATATATATATATATATATATATATATATACTCTTTTTCATATTCTTTTCCATTATGGTTTATCCCGGGATATTGAATATAGCTCCCTGTGCTATACAGTAGGACCTGGTTGTTTGTCCATCCTATATATAATAGTTTGCATCTGCTAACCCCAAACTCCCAATCCTTCTCTCCCCCAGCCCACCACCCCCTTGGCAACCACAAGTCTGTTCTCTATGTCTGTGAGTCTGTTTCTGTCTCGTAGATAAGTTCATGTCATATTTTAGATTCCACATATAAGTGATATCATATGGTATTTGTTTTTCTCTGTCTGACTTACTTAGTATAATAATCTCTAGGTCTATCCATGTTGCTGCAAATGGCATTATTTCATTCCTTTTTATGGCTGAGTAATATTCCTTACCTTTGCAGCTTTATGTAACTCTGAGAGAAAACATTTTTACCTTTTCATCTGTCTCTCCGGAAACGGAGGAAGGAGCAGAATGAGTTGATTTTCTTGTGTCAAATTAAGGCTTGAGTGAGTCAACACACATGGCTTATGACACAGGTACATGAGGTTTTCAGAAGCAGAAAAATGAAGTTGCTCCTGAGAAGATTCCTTTGAAACACTGACTTTTCAATTTTTTAGCTTTGCATGAGAATGTCATCCATGAATATGTGGGTTTTTTCTTCACCTCTTAAAATAATCCCACACAGTTTTTATCCTGTCCTTTATTATGGCATATAGATTGAATTAAATCAACTTCACACATAACATTCTCACTGCACATAGTAATTTCATGTTTTAACTTGTATTTGTATTTATTTGAATAGGAAGTGTCTGTGTGTGGCACAAAATCCAAAAGATAGGAAAGAATGACAAGTCTCTCCTCACTCCTGCCCCCAGGCACCCACATGTCGTCCCCAGAGACAGCCAAGGTGACGTAAAATCGACTTAGGGTCCTCGAAGAGCAATCTTTTAAACATACTACTTTGATCTCATAGCAAATAGTTATAAAATGGCATTGCAGTTAATCTTATCAGTATGGAGAAAATATCCAGCCTGAATTGCCAAGTAAGCATTTTTTCAAATAACATTTAACATTAAAGTAAATTGTATTGAAACCGTTTTGATGCCGAGACAAAGTGCCAGAGTGGATGGTGACGAAAATACAGAGAGGTTTATTAGGCATCCATAAAATATTGAGATTTTAAAGTACAGAAGCTGCAGGCGTCATCCTTTGAGGGAAACCACAAATGACATAGTTAAGCAGAGCAGGACACGGGAGGGCACTTGACCTCTGGGTTCTGCGTGGTGGGTGACCTCTTCGGTCTGACCCCATCCCGCCTTGGCTTTAGGACACACCGTCTCCGCCCACACCCAGCTTCCTTTCACAGACCTCGTTGGAAGTTTCTGCCCAAGAGAAAGCCCTAAAAATACGTAAAGGTATTTTCCATGTCCTATTCTTCTGAAAAGGGCAAGTGTCCCCAGGTGGGATGTGCTTTCCTCCATCTGCAGGTCATTCCCCAGCCCTGGCTCTTTCCACCTTGAAAACCCACTTGCCAATTTTTCTTCTTCTGTCTGCAAAGCTCAGATTCCCGAGAGCACAGTGTTCACGCTGTATGTTTGCCCTTATTTATTTATTTATTTATTTACTTATTTATTTTTGGCTGTGTTGGGTCTTCGTTTCTGTGCGAGGGCTTTCTCTAGTTGTGGCAAGCGGGGGCCACTCTTCATCGCAGTGCGCGGGCCTCTCACTATCGTGGCCTTTCCTATTGCGGAGCACAGGCTCCAGATGCGCAGGCTCAGTAGCTGTGGCTCACGGGCCCAGTTGCTCCGCGGCATATGGAATCTTCCCAGACCAGGGCTCGAACCCGTGTCCCCTGCATTGGCAGGCAGATTCTCAACCACTGCGCCACCAGGGAAGCCCCTGCCCTTATTTAAATAGTGATTTGCCAGGGTCCGTCCTGAGCACTCAGTAAGCACCCAGTTAATGCTGAGTGATCAGAATAACTAAAGAAACAAGTTATTGGCCGCTTTTAAGTCCCTCCAACTAACAAGGCTAGACTTACTTAGAAAGCAGATTATGTGTCATGATTCCAAATGCTTAACTTTTACGCCTGTCCTTTTCTCTGAAGCTCACATCATGACTAGTCATGTTGAGTTTTGCCAGTAAACATGCATTTATGGGGTGTGGTAGTCTCTTCCCCTTGCTTGGCACGGCATGTGGCATATAGTTTTGCTCCGAAAACGTGCTCGAAAATCACGTGTTTGCCATGTGCTCAGTGCTACACTTAGGACCATGAGTCACACTAAGACACTCTGAGTTATGACTTCTCACCTCCAGAAACTTATGACTTAGTGAAGAAACAACATGTTGTAATGTGTAACATCTGTAACATATAATATGTAACATAAAATTAATGAACAATAAAGTATCCTGTAATGTCAGACTACCTTCTGTGGGGTAGACTGGAAACTCTGTACCCATTCAGGGAAGAAGACCCGTAAGAACTACAGGTGCTCAGACCACAGGCTTAATGACCACGCCCCGGGGGAGAGGGGCTTCCTGGGCTAGTAATAGTGTCACCAGCAGAGCAGTAAGAACTGAGGGTCGTGGTGGGGAGGACCCAGCACAAGTCAGAGGTGTGTGTTGAAGGGAGACGGAGCATTACAGAGGTGGGACATCGACCCCCAAACTAACTGGCACGCTCAATCAGATGAGTGTTGGTAGAAGAATGACAGTTGGTATTTGAGCTTTCATTTTTATCAGCTACAATGTTAAAGGATTTATGGAGTTATCATTTACTCTCATCCACGGCAGTGTGTTCATTACCCAGAAGAACACCTTTTACTACAAGTTGGCTGATTTGAGAAATTACTAGGAGGTTCCTACACCACTTTCCCAAGCCTCTACTCCTTAGTTTCCCAAACTCTCTCCTGAATTTTAGACATTGTCTAAATGTCCCATTGCTTTCCATAGTAAATGATGATATATCATTTCAAAGTATTCAGTATTAAATTTTTAAGGGTATTTTTAATAGTTCTTAAACCATTGTATTTTTATTTGTTTCTTTGTTAAACTGTGTCATCACCTCCCAAAGAAACTAAAATGGCACCAACTGGCATCTTTAGCTGCTTGAAAGAATTTAGGTGATAAAGATTATCATCCATGTTTCTGATTTCTACGGTTAAAAAATTATAAGTAGTACATCATATCCATATCATCACATAAATTCCTCTAATTCACTAGAAGTTAAAATCTTTCAAATCAACCTTCATCCGTTTTATCTAAAGAGGCATCCTATTCGATTTTTCTTTCAATGATTGCCTGATATGTGTCAGGAACTGTGTTAGGCGTTGCAAGTACCAGCGTGAATGTCTGCATGCCCGTGAGGAATAACAGGGTGCAGAGTTCAGTAAATAATTAGGGAAGGTTGGCACATGGGTGCAGGGGAAGAGGGATTGCTGGTGAGGTTTGGGTGGCTCTGTCCCAGGGGAGCCTGGACTGGGTTGTGAGGAGTGGACAGGTCCACAGGTTGACCGGGGGCAGAGGGCAGTGTGGCCAGAGTGTACAATGGGGGATGCATCCAAGGGGTCCATCTCCCAAATCCCTACGTCATATGAAGAACTTAGAGAGTGTAGCCCTGCAGAAGTACCATGGCCGGATGGTCTTGGAGTCCCAGCCCTCATGAAGCTAATAATTTGGGTAATTCAGCTGGAGACTTTTACACTAACTGCAGTGTTAACATTTCATAGTATGAATATTATGGTAGAAATAAAAACACCAGTGCAGGTAGTAGAAAAGAATTATGAGACATTTAAATGGTTGTGCCTCAATAAAAAGATTGCTTTACATTGTTCTGGTTGATTGTATGGAGAGTACATTTGGAACTACTTAGTATTTAAGCTAAATTCCTAGTCATGCTTCTCTTTGGTTCTCTTTACCAAGAAGTCTGGGAGAGTGAGCGTGTGAGGCTTCTGCCTCCAGCCTTGTTCTCTGCCCCCTGGAGCCCCCAGCCCTGCTTCTGCGTCAGCGGGTCCTGGGTCGGGCACACCTGACAACCCACCTGATGTTGACCGTGCCCCTTGTCTACATTCTGGCGGCTGCTCCTTGAATCTCGGCCTTTCAGCTGGTCGTGACTTCAGGGTGTTTGGTCCAAGTCTCACTTTGTAGACCGGCACAGAGACTTGGTTGGGGGCACCCAGGCCTGCTGCCCTGGAGGTCGGGCCAGGACGACAGTCTTCTGATCCCCATCGGTGGTCTGCTCACCATCCTCACCCATGTGTGGGTCGGACCCACATTTGTACAGAGGAGTTTTATGATCTGTTCAACGGAAACATAAGAAATTGCCCACGTGTGGCCGTTTTTGACCTACAACATGGCCGTTTCATAAGGTTCAACCTTGTGGATTTCGTGCCACCCGTCAGCTTCGGTCCCTTCGGTCGCCTGGTCCCTTGCCCTGCATCTGTGTGACGGGTGCCCCTGAGGGGTCCGGCTCTGTCCTCTCAGTCCTGGGCTCCCTCCTCAGGGCTGCCTTTCACTCTGGTCACTTCCGTCACCCCCACCCCCAACCCCGAAGTGCTTCCCTCCCATCCCGGGTCTCTTCCTATGTTTGGGCAGAAACCTTCCAACCAGCCCTGTCTCCTGGGAGACCCCCCACCGTGAGATGAGGGGCAGCCCCAGTGTCCCCCGCCGAAGCCGTGTGCTCACATGTCCCACGCCCACTCCCCACCTGGTGCCTCTCATTCCTGCGCCTTCAGTGCTGGTTTAGCCAAAGCCACAAATTTTGGGTAACTAAGCATGTGATGTGTTTGCTTATCTACAGTTGTAACAACTACAGGTTCACGCAGTCTGTTGAAAGGATTTTGTGTGAAATCACCCCCAAAGAGCCTCAGTGTATGTTGGGGTGGGAGAGAAACAGGATGCTCTCTGCATAACAAGTCTCTGAAATAATTCCCTTAGTCGGCTTGGTGTCCTTTCTTGAGGCTCTTTTTTGAAAAGAAAGGAAGCAGAGTAGTACCAAAACTCTAATCATAAGAGCTTGACATATATAATTATATAAAAACCGTTGTATCTGAATCATTCTGGTGGATACAGTAAAAGTTCCTCAACCTTGTGGCTGAGGATGCAGTCTCTGTGGTTCCTGTCCCGTATCTGCCTCCTGCTGCAATCTTGGGAAAGTTGAGGAGCATCTCTGGGCTCAGTTTTCTCATCTGTAAAATGGGGTCAGTAATAATGATGTCTGTCTCATGAAGCTGTGACAGGAATTCAATACAGTCATGCATCTAAGTGCTCGGGACTGTGTTTGGATGCTGCAAACATCCAACAAACGTCAGCCGTCATCCTGGTTGCCCTTTCATGTGATATCTGTAAATGTACGTACACTGCCTTCTGAGATGTTGCCACATGCTAAGCTTTGGAAACTTCACTCAGGGATTTTGCCATCAAATCACGCAGAGAACCCTGTTGCTGATGAAGGGAGAGTTGAGACCTTACATCTCTCCTGAGGATGGCAGTGAGCTCTCAGTGTCCTTGCTGGATTCCTGAGACCAGCAGGGCCCTGGGGAGCAGGGAGACGACGGGAGCCTCCACGAGGCTGAGATGGAGCCCGACCGTCCCCGCTGTTGGATGCCTGAGCTGCACACAGGCTGCCCCGTCTGACGGCACCTCTGGGAGTGGTCCCAGAACAAGCCTGTCTCTGACTAATGGGTCTGGCTGTGGTGTTTGCAGGGGCCTCTCTTCTGTAGCTTTTCCAGGATTGGGTTGCATGGGCAGAGTCAAAAATTCTATATTCTGCAGAAAACGTTTTGATCTGGGATAAATTCATAGTTTAGAATAAAAATGTAAAGAAAAACAAAACTGGGATTTTAAAATACATAAAAGTCTGTCAAAAATTTTTTTCTCCTCCTCGGTTTTCATCCTTTTTTGGCAATGTTGGTCAGTCAGCTTGATACAAGTGAAAATAAGGCCTCAGCTCCCAAAACCCTCAGGCCACATCCTGTCCTGAATCCAGTGGTCACAGCATCTCTGTCATCCTCCCTGCACACCTCAGGAGGCAGGAGCTCGGAGAAGGCAGTTGACTGGTCCAGGGTCAGAGCTGGGATCTGGGAGCAGGAGGTCAGGGCTGGAGCCCGGTGGTCTGACTCTGGAGCCTGCTTTGGGGCCTTCCTGGGCTCGGGAACTGCTGGTCCATCCTGATCGCTGGGTCAGCCCCGTTCCAGCTGAGGGGGTGGGGGTGGGGGTGGGGCTTGGTCAGGCCACGTGCAGCCCCACGGAGCAGCCTGGAAAGGAGAAATTTCCTGGAAGAACAGGATGTTCTCTGGAGTCACTCTGGTCCACCTCTAGTGGTGCTGTCAACAGTCAGCTTTGGTGGCCACTCAGTTCTCTTAGGAGCAAAAATGCAAGTGAATGAAAATGAAAGTTGGGAATTATTGGATCATTCACTCATTCAAGTAGAATTTCCTGAAGGCCTCCTGGGTGAAGGCTAGGGTGGCCTGGAAAATGGAACATCCCAGTGACCAGGACATGGTCCTGCCCCGAAGGACAGTTCATTCACCAGACTTTCACTGCAAGTTGGCCATTGCCACGGGCACACTCTTGCAGCTCTGTTCATTCCCTTGCATCATACTGCAAACATTTAACTGTGCAGTCAATTAATTAATCACGGTAGAAAATGTCAACCAGGGATTATTTTTCTACTCCCTTGAAGAAGCGTCGTGCAGCTTCCTGAGCTGGTGAAAGACGCCTCTAATAATTTGTTGTTGTTGTTGAACTAAATAAGCCATTAGAACGTGGATCATCACCCCATTAGGGCCTCTTCCCAGCTTTTGGTTTATACTCTTCCTTGGGGTCTCAGATGGCTTGTGTTACATTGCTCGGATGTAGTATAAAAATATCTCTGTGATAGGGACCTCCCTGGTGGTCCAGTGGTTAAGACTTCGCTTCCAATGCAGGGGGTGCGGGTTCCATCCCTGGTCGGGGAGCTAAGATCCCACATGCCTTGCGACCAAAGAACCAAAACATAAAACAGAAGCAGTATTGTAACAAATTCAGTAAAGACTTTAAAAATGGTCCACATCAAAAAAATCTAAAATCTCTGTGATAAGCTTCTATTTTTAACTTTTTAAACTTCTTTTCATGCTCTGACACCCGAAATTATTCTGTAGGGACTTGAGTCCAGTCCCTAAAGTAGAGGGATTTTTGCATAGTCACGTCCATGCCCTCCTGGCCAGGCATTTATCCTTGTGTGCTGTTGGTACATGTTTGAATTCTATTATGTAAGCCCATCTTTTAGAGAAAATATCTAAAAATTTTTATAATGTGCCTGATATTTTAGAAAGGATAAGGTTTTGTCAAATTTAAGATGTGCTAACTCTGGGACTTTAAATATTTTCAGGTCTTCAAAAAAGTCAATGCTTATGGGAACCTCTTTGGCTCTTTAAAATAAAATATTCCAGCTGTAAGTGAAAGGATGGGGCCTCTCTCCAAACAGTTTTCAGAATTATTCCAACCAGCCCCAGTGAAGCCAGGTGCGGCACAGTGAGCCCAAGAACTAAAGGACTTGAGTCAGTTCTTGGCCAGACACAGTCTCTTAGCCAACTTGCCTTTGAATTTTCCCGTCTGTAAAACGGGGACAGTAATACGTGCTTCATGTCTGAGAATGAATTAGATCTCATGAGAAAGCTTGGTAATTTAAAGAACAGAATAGCCGTGAATCATTATGGTTATTACCGTTGGCCATGTTGAAATACGAGAACCAGAAAGGGACTTGGAATTACAATAAAAATTAGCAGTAAATCCAATTTGACATACACACTACTGCCAGCCCCACTCCTCGCCCGTAAGACCTGGGTCACCCCAAGGCCTAAGTGACTGATGACAGGTGTTATCCCCCAGGTGTCTTTCATTTCAACTGACTCAGAGCCTGGGACCACAGGATTGATATTCTACAAGTTCAATTTTAAATATCAACCAGTGAATGACTAAAACTTCTCAGTGCTTTCTATGGCTGTTTCAAATTAGGATTTAAGTGTAGGGAAAATATGTTTTCTTTTTCCTTATAGACGTTTCCTCTTATAGGCATCTTTTCAACATGCCACATCCATGGTCGCTGCAAATAAAGCATTCCCTGACCTATACATAAGAAAGTGGACTCAGAAAAGCCTAACCATTGATGTACAGCTCTGAACAACTCTGAAGGTTCCTTTGTGTCACCCAAGCCAGGAAGCCCAAGCCAGAATTGAGGGAGCCTAACCCAGGATTGAGGGAGCCTTTTTACCATACACCTTTAAAAATGTGGAATCTCAGAAATTGCCATGTGTCTTATAATAGCTATGCACATTTACTGTGACAGCGTTCTCCTCCCATACACCCCCTCACCCCCCAAAATCTATTATTAAAACTGTAGTACATCCAGAATGGAGAAAATACAGCATTTTGTGGAAAATTAAATATCATATTGCTTCAAAAAAAAGAAAAGATCAGTTGTAAACATTTCCTTGGCTAATTACGTAATTCTTAAAAAAAAATCATTTTACATAATGAACAAATTACTGAGTTCTTTGAAGATAAACCTTGTCCTTTGTGATATATATATATATATAGATATATATAGATATATATATATATAATTAAAGGGACTGAAAAGCTGTATTTGATAAGCAATATGGAAAGGAAATTCTGACTTGCACACGATAGAATTACCAACGTACTGGATGTTTCTTTATTCTGCCATTTTTGAGGAAAACCTAGGAGATTTCTGGCTACTGCAGGGATTACAATGGATTTCAGAATTAAGTTTGTTTTAATTAATAAAATAAGTGTTATCGTGAGGCATGTATAACAGGAAACATAGTGGCACTGTTCTTAGAACCAAAGGCTGGAACAGCCCTAATGCTAGCAGACACAGACCCTGCGGGGACCCAAGAGGGGCGGGTGCAGCAGCAGTGGATCCCACCCCCATCACGACATGGGTGGGTCTCCGTGTCTTTATGGTGAATGAAGAACTGAAGTGATGAAAGATTATATAGAATACAGTACTCTTCTATGAAGTTCAAAAACAAGCAAAACTAAGTACCATATTGTTTCAGCACACATTTCAGCGTTTGTGATCATTTTTGTAAGAGAGAAGAGAATGAGCATCACAGTACTCGGGGTGGGGGGGAGGAAGCAGGAGAGGGCTGCAGAAGGTAACCATCAGTTATCCATCACGCTGGGTGCGGGGAATGGGAGGCGCTCAGAGTGTTCTCTGTATTATAAACAAATACGTAACAAAACAAAGCTAAAGAGGGCCCTGTGTCATTCCCCAATTCTGCTCACCTGCAGTCCCCATTAAAAAGAAATTGGAGTTTTCTAATTTATTAGCATAGATTCTTCTTTGTGCCCTGTTCCCACTTAGAGGGGAGTTTACATAGATGAACTCGAAGGGGCTGTGTGAGCACAACATCCCGTAAAGAAAATCCTAAATCTCAAGAATTTTACTGAGGTTTGCATTTCTTGTGATAGAAGATGGTGCTTTAAGATTCGCTGGCACGACGCTGCTGAGGGTATTTCTTCCATGAAGACAGATTCCGGGGACTTCCCTGGTGGCGCAGTGGTTAAGAATCCCTGCCTGCCAGTGCAGGGGACCTGGGTTTGAGCCCTGGTCCGGGAAGATCCCACATGCCACAGAGCAGCTAAACCCGTGCGCCACAACTACTGAAGCCCGTGCGCTCTAGGGCCTGCGAGCCACAACTACTGAGCCCACGTGCCACAACTACTGAGCCACCCACCTAGAGCCCGTGCTCCACAACAAGAGAAGCCACCGCAATGAGAAGCCCATGCACCACAACGAAGAGTAGCCCCCGCTCGCCGCAACTAGAGAAAGCCCACGTGCAGCAATGAAGACCCAACACAGCCAAATAAATACAATTAAAAATAAATAAACAATTAAAAAAAAAAAAAGACAGATTCCGATTGTGCAGAAGACACGGTGGAAGATCCGTGTTTGTTGAAGTAACTGTCATTCTGGAAACTTCATATCACATCCTGGCAGTAATTCTTACAGTAGTTCCAGAGATGGGTGCTGTCCCATTTCTTTTTTATTATGAATGTAAGCCAGGTTATTTTGAAAGTATTCTAAACTTTCAACGTTCAAAAGAAATGGGTGTGGGGAGAGGCTGCTGCCTGAGCCTGAGTCCGGCTCCGCCCTTCCTGGGGACCCCACCACCCTGAGCCTCAGTGTGTCCCTCTGTTGAGTGGACGTGACAGCAGAACCTCTGCCCCTAGCTCATGAGGATTGAATTGATTGAGTTAATATATGGAAAAGGTTGGGCTCCACCTTTGCTGTTCTCGGTATTCCCGATTAGCTATTCAGAAGAAAAGCATTTTTAAATCAAATGTTTATGTTGCCTGTTTGCAAAGCCAAGACACTCTGCTGATCTCAAAGCAACTGCACCACTACATGAGACCGTGGCCGGACCTTCTCAGTGACCACGTCCTCCACGCCAGCACTGACCAGATACAGAAAATAGGGGTATAATGAGAGCCACAAGTGCAAACCACGTGTGTAAATTTACATTTTCTAGTGGCACATTTTTTGAAAAATGAAAAGAAACAAGTGAAATTTAATAATATATTTTGCTTAACGTGATATATTCTACATATTACTTCAATGTGCAGTTTTTAGGAGTTATTCATGAGATAGTTCATCATCTTTTTTCTTAATCAGTCTTTGAAATCCACTGTGTAGTGCACATGTCAGCACACCTCAAGATGAAGAAGCCACATGCCAGGTGCTCAAAAGCCACCTGTCAATGGCGGCTGCCACATCAGACAGACAGGGCTGGACCCGAGGATGGGGCAGAGGACATAGTGATTTCTTCTTAACCGGCCTGAGCGTTGGTGCTAGTGACAGGTGCAGGCCAGTGGCTGTTTGTTGGGCCTCTCTGAGCCCCCACTGGGACCCTGGCGTCCACGTGGCCATCCGAGCCCGGGCTGGTGCAGAGGGACACCCTGAGGAGGGGCCTGGCCTGGGCCAGGCAGTGTGTGTCCTCCTCATGGGGCAGGCACACTCGTCTGCCCTCCCAGTGCTGATGAAAACCTCCTCCTCCTATAGAACCTTCTCTGCAAGGCTTCTCTGTCTGCAGGTCGGTGGGTGAGGTGCCCGCCGTTTAGCATGACCCCAGTCCAGCTCCCTGCCTCTTGGCCTCCTGTGTCATTCGCCATGTCCTGACTCTGGGACAGTCAGCCACATGGCCCTTGTCCAGATCTGTAGGTGGTGTTGCCAGCGGCCGGGCCTCTGTGTGTGCAGCAGGCGTACCTGCGAGACCTGCTTCACCACACTCCCCAGTGACGCCCCTGTCGTGATCGAAAGCTGCCATGAGCCTAGCGCTGTGTGTGTGACATGTACCCTTCTGGGTGCTTTTGCCCAGAAAGGGCCATGTGGCTCTGGATTGCTTGAGCAGAGACAGATTGTGTGATTTTGTTCTTTTCGTTTTCTTTTATGTGTGCACTTTTTTAGGGCATTGAGTAATTCACTGAAAACATACAAATTAGCATTTTACTTCTGAGCCAAGAAATTGGCTCTGGTCTATGTGTGTTTAAAAAGGCTGTGTTATGAATCTAAATAGGATACATAGGGAGAGAAAAGATTCCTTTTCAGCTCAGTGCGGGGGGGAAAAAGCCAGAACCCGATTTCTGAGCCTTACAGGAACTCACTGTGCATGTTCTGTCGGATTCTGAGAGCTGGGCGGGCCTGGGTGTCCGTCTTTGAGGGAGTCAGAAAAGTGGGAGGAAATGTGTGATTCATGGTGAACAGAGAATCCGAGTTTGGAAACAGGGAATGAGCAAGAAGCATTACTCAGTTGCTGCTATTTAAAACTGGGGACCAGAAGACAAGGAGCACAATGGTGTTGGAAGAGAAAAAGTTCCAGATATTGTAACATTTTTAGTCTCTCCGAAGTCTGGAATTGCTGTGGTTCATACTTTTTGTCTGTCCCATGCTTAGTTTTTGTCCCCTATCAGCCATTTGAAAGGAGCACCTTTCTTCCCCAGTCCCCTGAAGGCTTCTGGATATTTCTTTTTGCAAGATTTTGCCCCAGTGGAATTTGAAAATTGAGTCTAGACAGGTGAGAGGGGAGAGGGGAGCTGAAAGTTGGGACAAAGCTTGGGTAGGTGGACCTGGATTCCGCCCACTCCCCAGCGTCATCCCTGGGGAAGCTCTGCAAAGGTGCGGTGGGCGTCTGTAGGTGCGGTGGGCGTCTGTAGGTGCGGTAGGCGTCTGTAGGTGCGGTGGGCGTCTGTAGGTGCGGTGGGCGTCTGTAGGTGCGGTGGGCGTCTGTAGGTGCAGTGGGCGTCTGTAGGGCAGATGGGCAGTTGGGATGCTCCAGAGCGAGCTGTGTGCCTTGAGCCTCCCAACAAGTAGAACAAACGGACGAGGTAAATTTTAGAGCTCTGACAATTAGAGGAAACAAGGGTGCTGGGCCGCACTCGGAGGTGCCAGCGCTGGTGCCCAGGTGCCTGGGGGCTTCCGCCCAGCCCAGCCCAGCGACGCCAGCAAGGACCCTCTGAGAACTCTGGTCCCAGCGAGCTTCCCATCCAGCCTTTCCAAGGGTTTTCTTTCTCTCTCTCTCTCTCTCTAGCGAACAATTCATCACATTAGGTAAAAGAAGTCAGTGCTGGTGAATTTAAAATCGAATTGCATTGCTTCTGGTTTGGTTTTGGTTTTCTGGAGATGTGTCTTTCCTAAATTGGGTTCAAGTCGTTGTATGTGAGGCCATACAGCGTCATTCTGACCAGAGACCTGGGGTAAGTCCCCCTCCAGCAGAATATCAGACAGTCTCGGCTCCGAACGGGTTACAGCACCCGCTCCTCCGGCTCAGCCCTGTGTCGAGCTGTTATTGAAGTCTTGAAAGATTTCCACCCACCTCCCGCCCACTCTCCTGGCAAGTGAAAGACGTTTGAATTCCTCTCTCAAGGGAGAAAATTATTAAAGTGAAAGAAAATGACTGTTCCCTGTTCTGAAAAGGAGAGAGGAGAAAAGTGGGTTGTGGCCCTCCTTTGCTATTCTGTTCCTGAGAGGATGCTGTCATGCCAGCTCCCAGAAATCAAGAGGAGGAAGCTGATCCCAGCGGCCTTGTGTGCCTATTTCAGCTTAGAGCCCAGGGTCCTGAAATACAGAGCAGGAGATGCCATGACTGGAAGACCCCAAGTAACTGAATGCAGAGAAGAATGTCAAAGGGGAAGGAAAGGAAACTCGGTTTATGTCTCCCGCCCCTGGAGCCCTAGAACTGCCACTGAAAATGAATCCACTTGGGGGTCAGATCTGGATGAGAAGTAATGATTCTTTTACACTTGACTAAAGACTGTAAGGGGATGGATCCTCACACATCTCCATTTAAATCTTTTTGTATTTTATGAACATCATTTCATAATTTGTTAGTTCAGCTCACCTTTCTACATCCCAAGCTAATGAAACTGTTCAAGCTATGTTCACAGAGCCCCAACCATGCTGGAAGCATCAGGTTAGGGGCTCAGACAGGGGTGAGGGGGTGGGGTAAAGATTTTTTAAATAATCCCTGTTCTAGGACTCGTGGTCTAAGTAGGAAGATAAGACCAACACGCATGAAAAGCTACAGATCAAGAGATCCTAGGATTTCACTAAATCCTAGTCTAAAACTGTCTCTACTTTCCACAAATACAAAAGAAAATAAGAACCTGACAATGGCGAAAACCTATTCCATACAAATTTCAAAACAATGCCTTCCCCATCCCCCTTCAGATGTAGAGGTATTAGAACTGAAGTCTTTGCCGATAACGCATCACTTCTCTGGCGACAGCTCTGGTGCCTGGAAGTGACAACACGCTATTCAGTGAGATGGGCGGAAGCCATTCCCAACCTCTGCAGCATCAGCTAATTTTATCATTAGTGACTTTTTGCAACAACGACGTAAAGGATGAATATAGAGCATTTCAGACCTTGGCATCATTAGGTAGCGTCGTTAACTAATAAACGTTAAACCCAATTGGGTGATTTCCTATATTTGAGATCACCTGCCTTGGTCAGTTCTATGGCATGAAGTTTTCATGCATATTTAGGGAGCTTACTGGGCTCGTGGGCCACCTGCGCTGGGCTGGCTCCACGATAAGAAAGGCACAGAGTGGACTTAGGCACCTGTTCCATTGCCGTTGCCAGTTTCCCACTGCCTTCTGCAGACTTTTCTTTTTACTTCCTGCTGCCCCAATAAATAACCCTGATCAAACCCGGAGCCAATCCCATAATCAGGCCTTCGAGATCTGAAGCAGCCTGAGAACTTGGCAGCCACGAGCTCAGTGCATTATTCCCAGATCAGGCCGCACCTCAGAATCGTCTGGGGAGCTTTTAAAGCAAGATCCCAACGCCTGCCCTTGGAGACTTTGAGTAGGAATTCTGGGGGAAGGTTAGAGGGATCTGTGCATTTGAAAAGCTCCCTGAGGTTTCCACTGCACCCCCAGGTTGGGCAGTAATGACCAGACCCCTGGTGTTGTTCTCAGCGCCTGGTGGGGCCGGGTTGCGGCTGTGGACTTGCAGTGACTTCTGGTTATGGGGTGTGGGTAGCCGTACGTAAATGTAGCTTCACTTCACAATCACAGTGATAATTGCACTTTCCTGTAGCCATTTTTGTATTTACAATTCAGGATAAGTCTTGATTCATTCAAAGTCATCGACAGTATTTTTGCTTAAAAACAGAATGTGTGATACACTAAATGTGAAGGATCAATCGTAAGGAGGGCTTGACACTTGCGCCCCCTCCAGAGGGTCGTCCAGCCACGGGCAGGGTGGCCTGAGCCTCCTTTGGCCTGTCCTTCTGCTCCCACCCCCGCCAGGCCTGCGGGGAAACCGGGGCGGCTGGGGCGGGCTTGCTGGGAAGCTCTCTGCGCAGCACAAGTGCTGGGGGGTTGCTTTGGAAGCCGAGAAGGTGGTGGGACAGCCCAGGCGGAACCGGAGTCCTGAGAATATGGGCACCTTGTGTTTCAGCGGGAAATGCTGAGGGATTAAAGAGGCTTCGATGGCGTTAGGAACTGTGCCCCCCGCGCCAGCACCCCCCACTCCGACTTGTACGCGAGGCCCTCCAGAGTTGGGGACTGCAGGATGGGGTCGCTCCTTGTCGGCTCAGCGTTTTCTCCCAGCCCCGCCCACCCTCGCCTCAGCCCAGGTACAGGGAGGGCAGGGCTGTGCACCCCGGAGTGTGTTTGGGGGGAGACCACACAGAGACAGCCACATTCCCTCGGATCAAATCAGGCAGTTGTGCAGCTTACAAATAACAAACACAACCCACATCTCCTTTGTAACGTGGATTTTTAAAATAAAGTCCTCCGTGTTTCTCCTTTTATCCTACTTACATTTTATGCGCACTTTTTTCTTGGCATTAGCTACCGTAATTTGGAAACAATCTTAAACAGACATAGTTTTACATGTCATTTACACAAATAATGCTCGTCTGATTTTGAGGAGGTATAGGAAGAGTTTAGACCCAGAAGCTATAAAAACACCTTGTTGTGAAATGCGTTGTAACAAGATGCAGGCTGCCACCGTCTGTGCTGCTGTGTTTCAGAGTAAAAGTCTCAACAAAAATGTTTTGTTTGAAGTAAAAGTAAATATTTTGTTGGGAGCACATCACAAACCTGATCACATGTATCTGAGATACACACTTGAAGAAGAAAAGACTCATTTGCAATTATTCAAATAGCGAGTTGGTACGTGTACACCTGAAACTAGTGTAATGTCCTATGTGGATTACACCTCAATAACATGAATAGTAAATAAGTAAATATAAGGAAGGAAAGACTCGGGTCATTGATGCGAACATGGGAAGAAAATTCTAGGAAACCAAGTTCAGGTCTTCAGTTTTCTGGAGATCCCCAAGGGTCCGGGAAATGTGCTCTTTTCAAAAAATAATGAGATGCCAGATGTATTCAAAGTAAAGATTAAAGTGGGGGAATGGCTTTTAGTGGTGTGAATAGAATCGCTGAGCTGAGTGTGGGGTCTCTGTGGGGTGGGGTGGGCTGAGGCTCGGCCCTGGGACCTCACCCCGCTCACCCACCTCTGCTGGGATGGTTGTCATGGCCTCTGATCCCCACGCTGACATCACTGAGTCCTCGGAGGGGGATGTTTACGAGCTGGATCCACCTCACTGTGAGTGCAGATGTTCCAGGAGTTTCTGACACTGTTGTGAATTCTCAGCACCACAGCGGGTCGGGGTTCAAAGGGAGGGGGAGCCTGTTAACATGGTTGACCTTGATCTCTGAGACCCCTGGGCATATAACATCATGTCAAATTCTGTGGTCTGTAGCCTGTTGATTTTTCTATCAGAGCTATTTCAGTACTTAGCAAAAGAAAGAAAAGGACTGCTTAGAATGTACAGAGCAAGGTGCCCTGACTTGGGAATGATGCCATGTCCCTTTAGTGCTGGGAAGGGAAGCTGAGTGTTGAGAAGCTTGTTGGATTCGTGAGACGTGCCTGGGATCCTAACGAAGGTTTCCAGGAAAGCGAGGCTGGGACTCTAAGAGGTTTGCTGGCCACGGTTATCTTCAAATTCCCTGTCCACGGTGTCCCCATTGCCAGCCACCCGAGTGGAGCCAGTGAGGTGTTTTTCTGTAGCCACAGCAGAGCCATAGACACCCAGGTAGGAGGAGAGACCAGAAGAGCCATAAGGGACCCTATTTGCCGTCTCAACAAAAGGCTCATTATGAAGAGATCACGCTTGTTTGTTTCAAATAAATAAGCTGATTTCTCTCCTGGGTGCTTTTCTTGGTAAAACATTTTAAAAGCTTTCAAAAAGGAAAAAGAAAACACAAACCTATAACCAACTCCACACAATCTAGATAAGATGCTACACCCGTATCGTATCCCCTCCCCCCCCACAAGAAAATCGGCGACTAGAGCATGTCTTACCCATTTAGGTAAGACATGGTCAGTAGAGCATAACCAGGTTAGCTTGTAGGTATGTCACCCAGACTTGGGTGGCTCCCTGGTATTACATCTCCCACCCAGTAAGTTAAGCCAGTCTCTTCAAGGCTCCTGACTGTTACCACCTTCATCGCTCATGTCCTGCTGATTCTTTTTTTTTTTTTTTTTTAATATATATTTTATTTTTGGCTGTGTTGGGTCTTCGTTGCTGTGTGCGGGATTTCTCTAGTTGTGACGAGCGGGGGCTACTCTTCATTGCGGTGCGCAGCCTTCTCATCGCGGTGGCTTCTCTTGTTGCAGAGCATGGGTTCTAGGCGCGTGGGCTTCAGTAGTTGTGGCTCGCGGGCTCTAGAGCGCAGGCTCAGTAGTTGTGGTGCACGAGCTTAGTTGCTCCGCAGCATGTGGGATCTTCCCAGACCAGGGCTCGAACCCGTGTCCCCTGCATTGGCAGGCGGATTCTTAATCACTGTGCCACCAGGGAAGTCCCCCTGCTGATTCTTTGAGTTTAATTCTACCTCCTTTGGAGACCTTTCCAGTCTGTTCTGAAATGAGGTGATCTCACCCTTTCCCGAATTCCCGCAGCTTTCACTTCCTGTGGCTCTCCTAGTTGGCACTCCAGCTTTGGTCATTATATTATATCCAGTACTTATTACCCTTTATAGTTGCCTAATTATTCGGTATATCTGAGCTGCAATCTCCTTACTGAATGTGTTAACTTCTTGAGACCAGGAGTCGTGGCTTATTCTGGGGGTCCCTCTCCCCAGCTCCTCGCCTCATGCTGGGCACATAATCTGCAAAATTTCAAGCTCCTTGAGGACAGGGACCACCTCGTCACTCACATGTCCTTGAGGACAGGGACCACCACTCACTCACTCACCTCACTCTCCCCAGCCCCTAACACAACACCTGCCACAGAGCTGAAACTCAGTAAACATTTGGTGAATGATTGATTGTTGGCACTTAGGGGATACTTGGGCTTTGATGACAAGTTTTGAGGGAGAAGGTCATCCTTGTTTTAAAATGTCTTTGACAAACTATCATTACGGTGACATGACGATGAAACTTCCATATGAGATTCTTCATAGTCCATTTGTAGGAGAGAGAGCACTACAAAAGTTTTTAATAAGATTAGGCATGTTTATGTGGTATGGACTTGTTATAGTATTGAAATGTGTCATTTTCCAGCAAAAATTCATATGAATTTGAGAAATAATCTAGATTGAACTAACCCTATAACAACATACATAACCTCACACCATACACAAAAGTTAACCCAAAATGGATCAATCGCCTAAATCTAAGAGTCAAAACCATAAAATGCTTAGAAGAAAATATAGGGATAAGTCTTCATGACCTTGGATTCGACAGTGATTTCTTGGATATGACACCAAAAGCTCAAGCAACAAAAGACGAAATAAATACATTGGACTTGATCAAAATTTAAAACGTTTGTGCATCAAAGGACATTATCAAGAAAGTGAAAAGAAACCCACAGAATGGGAGAAATATTTGCAGATCATATATCTGATAAGGGCCTAGTATCCAGAATATATAAAGAACTCTTACAACCCAACAACAAAAAGACAAACAGCTCAATTTAAATATGAGCAAAGGACTTGAATAGACATTTCTCCGAAGAAGATGTACAAATGGCCAATAAACACAAGAAAAGATGCTCAACATCATTAGCCATGCAAATCAAAACCACAATGAGATACCATTTCAGACCCACTAGAATTGCTATAAAGTTTTTTAAAAACTTGAAAATAACAAGTGATGGTGAGGATGTGGAGAAATTAGAACCCTCATATACTGTGGGTGGGAATGTAAAATGGTGGAAGGCAGTTTCTTAAAAGGTTAAACGTAGAGCTGTCATCATATGACCCAGCAATTCCAAAATAATTGAAAGCAGGGAATTGAGGAGATCTGTAAACTAGTGTTGATAGCAGCGTTATTCAGAATAGCCAAAAAGTGGAAACAAACCAAAAGTTCATCAACAGATGAATTGATAAACACAATGTGGTGGATCCATACAATGGAATATTACTCAGCTACAAAGGAACGAAGCTGGGACACATGCTGCAATGTGGATGAGCCTCGAAAACATGCTGAGTGAAGGAAGCCAGACACAGAAGGCCACGTGTTGTGTGATTCCAGTTGTATGAATTATCCACACTAGGTAACATCCATAGAGACAGAAAGCAGATCAGTGGTTGCCTCGTATTGCATGGAAGAAAGGATGGAGAGTTACTGCTCTGTGGGTAAGGGATTTTCTTTCGGACGATGGAAGTTTTGGGACCTGCAAATAGAGGTGATGGTTACACAACATCGTGGTTCTACTAATGCACACTTTAAAATAGTTCACTTTCTATTCTGTGAATTTCACCTCAGTTTTCTTAATCTTTTAAAAAGGCATACATAAGCAGGCATCTAACAACGTCTGTGCCTACCATCAGGAATAATTACCTTTCTTAAATTTCTGTTGAGTGAAAAATAGATTAAAGTAACTTATAAATATTGCATTTTGACCATGTATTATTCATACTAAGCTACAGATTTGAGGACAGTGACCAAGAGGCATATGTAACAAAAAGCCTTGTACTGAAATTGAAATCAGTTTTGTTATGAGGAAAGTCCTGCTCAGGCCAAGAGAAGGGGACTTTCCAGAAAAGCTTATTCACCCAAGCACTCATGACACAAATATTTATTGAGCTCTTACTAGGTGTCAAGGACAAAAAACATGAAGATCCCTGCCTCATGGGGCTGACAGCGTAGCAGGGGATACAGAGACTAAGTAGGACATAGTGAATGAGTTAATTGCAGGCTTTAGGAAGTGCTGAGCGCTGTGAACACAGGAACAGTCAAGGCAGCGGAGGGGCCTGTGCATAGAAGACTGAGGATGGTTAGAGAGAGTCTCATCAGGAAGGGGGTTGAGGAGGCCCCGAAGGAGAAGAGGCAGCCGCACAGCAGGGCTAAGGCGCCGCCTGGGTGCGACTGGGAGGCCAGCATGGCTGGAACAGTGACCGAGAGGGAGGGCAGAATGGGGACACGACGCTGGACAGGCCACGGAAAGGGAGCGCCAGAGAAACAGGGCTGGTGTCACGCAGGGACCCCGAGTGGACAGGCCGTAGGCGGTGAGCACGACGGTGACCCCAGCTGACTGCTCTGTGCAGCCCCGAAGATGTGGCGGGTGGGAGGCGCTTGCAGTCCTCAGGTGAGAGAGGCCACTGGTTGGAACCCGGCAAACGGTGGAAGTGGAGCTGTGGTGATGGATTTCATGTGCCTGTGAGACACAGGAGCGTCCAGGTGACTTCAGGGCTCAGTCTGAGCCACCGGAGAGACACAGCCTCCATCCGCCGAGTTGCAGGGCAGGTATGGGGGGTCAGGAGCTCGGCTCCGGCCGTGTCGAGTGTCCGGTGTGCACTGGACATCCAGGGAGAGGCCAGAACTGCTCTTCACCTTCAGGTAACAGGTTCTTCTGAGGAAGGTGCTCGTGGTCGCAGAGTGAGGAGATGGTGCTCAGATACGAGATCCCGGGCGGGTCTTCGGAACAGTCACCGCGGTGAGCCGAGCGGTGCAGAATCATCACATGGACCACTTATGTCATCAAAGCTTTTTCTAGCGTGGACCTGGTCACGCAATTCCCTGGAAGGTTAGGAACATTTTTCTTGTCTAGGAAGAATGGTGGGTTTCGGATAAAGATTACAAGAAAAATGTTTCTTCTTCCTATAATTGTCAGATGCCTTCTTTGATTCCCTCTGGACAGTGCACTTGCCAAACAAATATCATTTTCTTGATACTTGGAGTCAAGTTAGCAAAAAATTAATAAAGATCATGCTTCTTATGGGTTTTCCCCCGAGATCCTGTTGTCACCACTGATGTAACTGGCCTAAAAGATTGAGAGAGTAAGAGCAGAAGCCATCCATTTACAGGGTTTCTTGTATCACAGACAGCCCCTTGGGCTGCGCTGATCTCTCCTGTTCCAGACCATCGTGGCCAAAGTCAACTCAGGAGGCAAATGAGTGGGCCCAGGAGGAAGCTTCCTTGTTGTCGGGAATTGTCGGGAGCTCCAGGAATGTCAGGTCCATCTGTGTTCAAGTTTAAATCAGAAACACATTCAAGAGCTGGATGAGAGTGACATCTTGCAACACTGGCTGCACTGCCTGCCTCCGTTGGGGTAAAACAACGTTTAATAAAGCTGCTAAATGCTGAGATGAATTAAGCATGATGAATCAGAATCTCCAACTAGTAACTCTTGTAAAATTGCTCCAGATGTTTCTCTTGGGAAAGGAGGCCCTCTCCTAGGTATATGCCCAAGATAATTAAAAACCCACATTTACTCAAATACCTGTACACGAATGTTCACAGCAGCACTATTCACAACAGCCAAAAAGTGCAACAACCCAAATGTCCATCGAAGGATGAATGGATGAACCCACGTGGTCTATCCACACAGTGGGATCTTATTTGGCCATAAAAAGAATGAAGCACTGACCCGTGTTACAACCTTGAAAACATTATGCTAAATGAAAGAAGCCTGACACAAAAGGTGACATATCATATGAGTCCCTTTTTAATGAAACATCAGAACAGGCAGATCCTTAGAGACAGAAAGTGGACTGGTGTTTGCCAGGGGCAGAGGGAGGTGAGAATAAGGAGTGACTGCTCGTGGGTGCAGGGTTTCTTTGGGGTGATGGACATGTTCTAAAGGTGACTGTGGTCATGGGTGCACAACTCCGTGAATAAATGAAAAACTACTGACTTGTACACTTTAAATGGGTAAACTGTATGGTATATGCATTATAGGTCAATAAAACTGTTCCATTAAAAATAGACAGAGGGAAAATATAAAACTTAAAATCAGAGAGTCCCAGAACTGGAAGAAATCTTAAAGGTGATCTCATACAAACACATGAGTGTAGAATATCAAGATCTTTGGGTTCTTTGGACAGTTTTCCTTCCATTTTGTGTCTGGTGCCAGATTCGCAGCTGCTGCAGGTTTGCACAGGAGATCTGCAGCACCTTTGAAATCTTTTATTTCGTGGAAACGTGAATCCCCTAATCCCTCCAGGAATGCACCGCGGGTGTTGCGTTTCCATTTAGCCATTGGTTCCTCTCAGGGAGGCTGCACATTCCCACTGAGGACACCCTCAGCCTGTTGTAGGGTGTCGGGTACATGTACAGCTTAGTTAATTACTAAGATCCCCCTTAGTAACTGGGGATCGTGGGCCTGCACCCTGGCCCACCCCACTCTCCTTCCTCCTCCCCGCCCCGCAGCTGCCTACGGGCTGAGCTGGGGTTCTCCAGGGCCCCAGGGATCCCCTCCCGTGTGGGGACTTGGAGGCTCGGCTTCCAGGCGCCCTTCCATGGGGCTGCACACATTCTCCTACAAGGGCTTGGCCCTTGTTTCTAGAAAGCAGCTGCAGTCCTGTTCAGCCAGCCCCACTCCCTCTCCAGCTGTAAGTGCAGGAATCTGGGGGCCTTGCGGCGGGAAGCGGGGGGTCTGGGAGCCGGGGCAGCCCAGGCACCAGAAGCTCAGGGTGCAGCTCAGTGCGACAGCAGTGCCCTCGGGGCTCCTGTCCCCGAGGCCCACTCTTGGCCACCATAACCTACCTCTTGCTGGTGATCTGGCCGTTCCCTTCTTGTGTTCAGAACCCGTGCCCCCTCCCCAGCACCTGGTGTAATGCCTCATGCCCGTGGGTGTCCTGAAGCTGTTTCTGGAATTCAGTCCTCAAGCCTGCTTGGCCTCCTGTTCCCTGCCACGTGCTTCTCTGTGAGCCTGTTGGCACCTGGCGGCCTTGTCATGATGCTGCCAGATCTGCAGCCCGTGTTCTGGCCCTGTCCTTGTGCCCAAAGCCAAGAACTCCCTGACCCTCCCCCCAGCAGCACTTCACAGGTCGGTCCTCACCTCTTGGCTGTCCTGAGGCCTGGTCCACCTCCCCCCCTTATAATTTTGTCTTCCTGCTACCCCCTCACCGCCTCCCTCCTGCCCTGGCCCCTCATGTGCACATCCTCACCCCCCCTCCTCCACCTGTCGGCCGTGTGCTCATCACTCCAGCTGAAGCTCCAGCCTCTGACCAGAAGGACCCGTTCTGTCCCCGGGGAACAGGACATAGTGGTCAGAGTGAAGAAGCTCCCCCGGCTGGGACCTGAACCCAAAATCCATGCTGAAACAGAAATATCATTTTAGGATTCCTCATTAGACACCTCTACTATGTTTTACACTAAAATTTTCCCAAAGAAATATGTATCTAATTCTACAGCCATTGTCAGTAGGAATATACCAAACCCACTTTTACAGACATTTGCTTTAAATCTAACCTGTTCTCAAAAAGAGGGCCTTCTCCCTCCATTTTGCCTCTCAGCACGTAAAACAGGACTCAGAGTGACTAAGAAGACCAAGAATAATACCTCCAGGTGTTACATAATCAAGCTTGATGCCACGGAGAACTTTTGTCAGACAACTTGACAGAGCCTGTCTGGAAGCAAAGACCAAAGTCGTGATTCTTTGTGTCTCTTATCCCTAATAAAAATACATAATTATTTTATTTCTGTTCCCACACAAATAAGTTTCTCCTGTGAGTCTCTTTGGCATGCTTCAAGTGCACAAGTTTCTCAGAGAATTAGGATTTTAGAGAGAGACTCTTAGGTATAAGAGTGGGAGTATTGTGAAGGAGAAAATCAAAAGCTAAAAAATTAATTTTGTGGGGAAAAAATACTTAAGGAAAATTATATGTTCCCATCACAATGGTGTAGATTTATTTAACTCTCTACTATGGGTCATGGATCTAATTACTAGAACTTTATACTTATCAGTTGTTTTGTGAGACTATAATTTGGAAATAAAAGGTAGAGTCCTTAGACAAATCTTACTATATCTTTAAAAAAAATTTTTTTAAACCAAGTGCAAGAGCAGCAAAACCCATGCAACCTGGCCATGGTGGGCAGCAAAGGCCCCTTTGGCTCAGTCCCCCTGAACCTTGGAACCACAGGGAATTCTGATTCTGCCCCAGCCCTTGTGCGTCATGCTTCAGGGAGAAAAGAGACAGGCCAGAGCTTTGTGGGTAACTCTCCGTGCTCAGCTACACAGGAAGGAAATGAAAGCCTCTGGAACTAATACATGAAATGAACAAGGTTGCTGGATATAGGATCGAATACAGATGTCAACTGTATTTCTTTGTACTAGCCATGAAAAATTCCAAAAATGAAGTTTAAAAAAAAATGCACCTTCAAAATAACATCCAAAAACATTACTTAGGAAAAAATACCTAACAAACGCTATGAAAGATGTATACACTGAAAACTAGGAAACATCACAGAGAGAAAATAAAACACAAACAGATATACCATGTTCATGGATAAAAAGCTCATTGTTGTTAAGATGGCACTTCTCCCCAAAGCAACCTAGAGATGCAGTGCAATTCCAGCCAAAATACCAGCAGCTTTTCTACAGAAACTGACAGGCCAGTTCTCAGACATATGTGGAAATTCAGAAGACCAAGAATAGTCAGAATGATGTTGGAAAAGAACAAAGTTGCAGGACTTAACACCTAATTTTAAGACTGACTACAGAGCTATGGTAATCAAGATGGATGGAGTTGGCACAAGGATGGACATATGGGTCGGTGGAAGAGAATTAAGTCCAGGAACAGACCCACGTGTGTATGGTCAATTTCAGCAAAGGTACCAAGGTCAGTTTCAACAATTCAATGGAGAAAGGGTAGTCTTTTCAGTAAATATGCTGGGGGAAGCTGCATATCCACATGGAAAAAAGTGAAACATGACCATTTCCTCCCACCATAACCCCAAATTAACTCAGATCATAGACCTAAATCTAAGAGCTAAAAATATTAAACTTTTAGAAGAGATCTTGGAGAAAAAACTTTTTACTTTGGGTTAGGCAAAGGTTTCTTAGAACACAAAAATGCGTAAAAGTGAAAAGCAAAAACTGATTAATTAGGGACTTCCCTGGTGGTCCAGTGGCTAAGACTCCACACTCCCAATGCAGGGGGCCCGGGTTCGATCGCTGGTCAGGGAACTAGATCCCACATGCATGCCGCAACTGAGAGTTCTCACACTGCAACTAAAGATCCCACATGCCACAACTAAGACCTGGCACAGCCAAATAAATAAATATTTTTTTTAAAAAACTGACTAATTAGACATCATCAAAATTAAAAACTTTGCTCATCAAAAGATGCTTAGAAAAATTAAAATGCGAGCCACATTGGGTGAGAAATTGTTGGCGAAACCTGTAGCTAAGAAAGGATTTGAATCCAGGCAATTTTTTAGAATATTTTACTCTTACGAAAAATAAAACAATAATAAGAAGACATACAACCCAATTTTTTAATGGGAAAAATATTTGAACAGACACCTCAAAATGAAGACATGCGAGCGGCCAACAGTCACGTGAAACGTTGTCCACCGTCATTGGCCATTAGGGAGATGCAAACTCAAACCACGGCCAGATGCCACTACACACCCGTTAGAATAATTAAAATCAAAAAGACTAACAAAACCAAGTATCGGTGAGGTTTGGAGGAACTCGAACCCCTACCCATTGCTCTTGACAGTGCAAATGGAATGGCCACTTTGGAAAACAATTTAGCCATTTTTTAAAGTTAAACATGCACCTGCCCTGTAACTCAGCAATTCCACTCCTGGGTATTAACCCAAAAGGGATGGTAATAGAAGTCCGTACAAAGCCTGGTACACAGATATTCCTAGCAGCATTACTCATAACAGTCAAAAACCATAAATAACCCCAATGACCATCCACTGGTGAGTGAGTAAACAAACAAAATGTGGTCTTATCCATACAATGGAATAGGACTCAGCAGTTTTTTTTTAAGCTGCTAAAATACATAACAAAATGGGTGAATCTCAGAAAAATCAGGCTAAGTGAAAGAAGCCAGACACAAAAGACTATATGACTTCCTTTATACAAAATTTCTAGAAAAGGCAAAACTATAGAGACCAAAGTAGATTGGCAGTTGTCTGAGACCAGGGGAGGGGGCAGATGGTGGAGGGGTTCTAAGACTTGGCTGTGTTGGTTGGGTGTGTGACCGGATAAGTAAATGGGTGAATTTTAGGGTATATAAAGTATACCTCAAGAGGTTGTTAGAAATGATTCTAAGAATAGTTAAAATTGTCTGTCACAGGGGGAAAAAGGCGAGTGTGGTGTATATTGTAAATGTGGGTTTGCTCTCACTGGTCTCCAGCCATGAGGAGCTGCTACAGAAGAGAAGGAGGAAGCTGGCCAGGCCCTGAGGCTGCTTCCAGATCCAGGCTGATCATGTCCTAGTCAGAAGGCTCGGGCAAGTACAAAGGATCCAAGATCATTCCCATTTCATCATGTGTAAAACGGGAGCTGCATCACCTGCATGGCAGGGTATTTGAGACTCAAGTGAGCCCTCGGCCAAAGACCCTGAGAAGCTTGCCTGGGACCCACGCGGCCCCAGGAAGGGCCAGGGTGACACCACTTTACGTTTGGTTACTTGCTGTGGTTGTCACCCACGGAGCCCGTGCTTCATGCTGGGAAAGACTCGGGCTTGGGGACCCCTGATTACTGTCGACCCTTTATTTGGTTTGTTTAGCCTGGTCTCTGAAAGCTGTTTCTAAATAGAATTTGAAGCATCCTGCATTAACTTAGACCTGAGGATGGACAAAGATTATAAATAACCAGGAGTGACAGATCCCACACAGACCTTCAACTTGACATCCACCAGATATCTGAAAAAAGAAATGACAGAAACCTATTAGATCGTTCTGCTCCCTGAGGGGTAACACTGAGTAGGTGTATTTTAAATGAATCAGACCCAAACTTGAGCTTTAGAAAATTCTACTTAAATGGCTACTCTCCTGACTGAAACTGCCTGTTTCTGAGGCCCATTTGATGGTGGTGGTGGCCGTTGTTCACTGCATTACCGTGGAAAGTTCCGGTAATCATTTATTTTTGCTCCAGCGTGTTCTAGAAAGGATTTAGTGCCACTCACAAAGTTATAATACAAGTTAATTGAAAAAAACAAAGTATGGCAGAAGGAAGCTAGGAACAGGAGAGTGAGTGATGTGGTAGCAGAGGTGAAGTTGGTACCCAGAGCATAAAGGCAAGGTCTATACACAAGCTGGGACCAACCCCTAAACGGGATTTCTGAGCTTCTTGGCGGTCAATTCAGTGACATAAATGAAAGCAGCAGAAAAGTCACAGGATCCCAGAGGATTAAAAATGAAATTGGTAAAGCATTTTCTTGAGAGATGCAAAAAAGTATTACTGACACTAAAATTAAAGAGGAATATTTTCCATAAGACATCCTAGGAATAACATTTTTCACTCAACCCAGTAAGGGTTTCCGCCACCCTCAGGACAGAGCACCACATGTCGGAGCAGCTCCACCTGAGACCTGGGTGCCCTCCAGGCCACTGGACGACATCTCTTTCACCAGATAAGAAATATTATGCTTTTGATTGTTATGTCCAAAACAAAAAGTGAATCTTAAGTGTCAGTGTAACCAAAAGTTGTTTTATTGTATTACATTAGCAGAGAAATCATGCAATAATTCTTTTTTTACATTTCTTATTGGCAGACATTTATTTCTGTTTTAAGGCAGTTATGAAGAATTTTAAAATTTTTTTAAAAATTGTTACTCACCTGAGAATTCCAGGCTAGCTTTGAGTACACTTTATACCTACAGGAAGGCGTAAACAGCAGAACGAGAAGGAAAGTGCTGTAATAGGAAATGGAGGAGTTGGGTATTTAATTTTAGTTTAAATTTTGATTTAAACATCAAAATTATGCTATGAAAATTTAAAGCCTTCCTTTTTAAAAGTAGGTTTAATTTGGTACCATTATCATGTTTATTTTCTATAACACAACTCAAACTCCTTTGAATAAGAATGACATAAATGACCATGTATTTCAGTTGCTAAATATATGAAGATCACAAGGTGATTCTCAAATTCAATAATACAGAAAAAATTAAGAAATGTCATTTAGTAATTTTCTTTTTATGCTCTCAGTGTCTCTCAACTCTCAGATGTCAAAAACAAGTGAGACTTCACTGTGAATCACCTTTTCTTTTCAGACACACACACACACACGCACACGCACACACACCACTGAAATTATTTTTATTTAGTATCATTCATCTTAGTTGCTAACGGAAGCATACTAAAAGTATTCCTCATATTTATTTCCCAGTTGTTTTAACAAACGTATTAGAATTCTAGCCAGGCTCTGGACAAATGTTTGAGCACAGCTAAAGAAGCTGCAGTGGCTAATGATTTTACAGAATCATTTCTTTACTGGTTTATGTATTTTTATTTGAGATTGTGGTATTGTGGCTATGACTTCTAAAGCTTTATCTTTTAGAAATAATGTTGAAATAAAATAATATGGTGTAAGAGAACTGCTATTAAATAATAAAGGTGGGAGAAAAGGGCTGAGATACAGATAAAAGAGAACAGCCACTTGATGAGTGTGGAATCTGCCTGTGGGTAGTGAGTGCCCAGGGGACATTCTCTCTCCTTGGGTAAGTTTGACATTTTCCCTGATAAAAAGGTGAAGGGGCCACAGCAGCAGCAGCCCTGGAATTTTCCACAAAGATCTGAGAACTCCTTAAAGAGTAAACGTAGGGAATCCTGGGGACCTGGCCCTGGTCTAGCCTCACGTCTTGTTTCCCAACAAGGAAGACAAAGCAGCAGATTGAGCCTGTTCTGTCTCCTCCGTGTTGTCCACAGCGCCCGCTGTAAGATCCCAGCGCCCACGGTTCCTGTCTCACTATGCTGTCGGCATGTCCCCAGGAACCGTGCATTTTGTTTCTTGGGTCAAGCACCCCTCTGTGACTGTCTCAAAGGCTTCTGCTCAGACTATTGAAGAAAAAATGATTCTGACACTTGTTAAAGACAGTAAGGAACTTTCTTCCAGGACCACTGCACAGGGGTTTGCAGTAGGGGGAAAGTGGGGCTTAAATCCCAATATCACCACGACAGGCGTATGACTGCCCTCCTGGACCGTCCGGATAATAGCATAATAGAGTATTTCTCTTTAGACATGGGGTGCATGTGTGTGTGTGTGTGTGTGTCTCTTCATTTGGCTCTTCGAAGGAAATTTTTCAAGGAAGCCCACAGACTCCTTCACTGGAGCGATGGGAGCGGCCCTGGAAGATTCCGGAAGGAAGCATCAATCCAGGGAGACAGGATGAAATCTGAGGGTCCAGCTCCTCTCCTTGGCGTGGAGACTGTCCCTTCCTATCACCTGTGAGCAGTTTGGGTTTGTTGTTGTTGAGGACAGACAGGCAGACACGATAGATACAGAGACGTGCGGCACAAGCTTACAAGCTGTTCCCGACACTGGGAGTCAGGCTGGGACGCACTATAACCGGGTGAAGCTGCACTCAGGGCCCCCTGCTCCCCCTCCCAGGTCTTATCCCTGATTTGTACTCATAATTCTGTGTTCCTTTTTTTCAAAGAGGGTCCACAAGTTGTATAAGCATCAGGCCCCTCAATACTTGGATCCACCCTTGTATGGAATCGTGAACCAACTCAGGTTTTGTTTTTTCCTGCAAAGACTCTGCGCTGATTCTTAGGGAGAGCAGCCTCGACTGCTTCCTGGCGGGGTCACCCCAGGCCCTCTCCTGCAGAGCAGAGATGGAAATCGGTGCTTCCTGGTTTGGGAAGGGATATAAATATTCTAACAAAGAGTTTTGTGAAAATTTATGTAACTTATTTTATATTTAGCTGCTAATGTATAGTCATCTGCTTCCATAGCACTGTTCATTTAATTTGGATAATTTTGGAAATACGGATTCATAGAGCCACCTTTACTGAGGTAGACAGGCTCCTATTTCAGAGGCTGCTGGTGCCATAAGGGATAGGCCTGCGCACAGTGTGTGAACCAAAAATCCCAGTTCACGCTTAACTCAGAGTTTCTGGAAAGATCAAAAACAGTAAATCACTATCCCCAAAGGGTGTAATTTTAAAAGTTTCTTTCTTATGTACCTAATGCTTTGGGGCTGAATTTAACCCGTCTGCTCAACCATGTCTATTCATAATCGTGGCTCACCTAGAAAATTTAAAAGAAGCAGCTAAAACAGAACTTGCCATTGTAACAAGCATGTTTTTTCACAGCTGAAATGGCCATTCTGCTAGTCGGGTCGTTGAGTCCTAAGAACTTTAAATTCTTAATTGTATTGATAGTTGGTGAATGTCATTAATTTTTGACTTGTCATTTCCACTTTGGGGAACTTTCTGGAACAATAAGAATGTTTGACCAGTAGATTGAGTGGTGAGATCTGGGCCGTCCACCCCATGTGTGGAGTCGACCTCCACGAAGAAAACAATTTATGCACTCCCTGCAAATGTTTTTGGCATTTTCTTTTTACTTTTAACTTTTGGAAGAAGGTAACACATGGGTTTTCTTATCTGTAACTTTTTCAAACTTCAGGAATTCTTCGATCACGTGAAGAAGCTCTGGGATGACGAAGGTGTGAAGGCCTGCTTCGAGAGGTCCAACGAGTACCAGCTCATAGACTGCGCCCAATAGTGAGTCTGTCCGCGAGGACCAATCCGTGCTGCCCTCCCAGAATCTTTGAACTTCCTTAAGTACAAGGAACAAATAATTAACGACTCATTGCAGAAACCAGCTTTTAACATAAGCTGAGTTTAGTAGATGCAAAACTGAAAATCCAGCAGGAGGCAGTGTTTCAGGGAAGAACCAGAAGCAGTTGTATTCATTTTACCTCGATCTTTGCATTCAGTTCTAGTCATTTTTTGCCTTCTATAGAGTTATAGGCATGTTCATAAATTATAACATACTTAGGTATTCATTACTATATTTTAATTTTGGAGCCAGGGCCCCCAAATTAAAATTTAAATAATCCACATCTGCAGTCAAGCCGAAACTCTTACTTAAAGTAATGAGATCATCCTACGCACATTTGAAGTAGACTAGAACCTCAAGAGTAGATGGTAATTAAAATAATAAGTAAATATTTGATGAAAAAAATGTATGAGGAGAAATAAGCAAAGGACTCTGGTGCCAAAGCTGGCTCATTGTTTTTCCCTGAAATTCTCATTTTCCTATTTCCTATCTTTTGCTATTTTAGATTCAGTCTATAACTATTAGAGCATAATGGTCCCCAGAAGAAGGTTAATCAGCGAGTTTTAGCTGTGTTTGCTCGTTTGATAACAAAAACTGTATTTAAAGTTTGTCTTAGATAACTCTTTGGGCATCAAGAAATAAGCTTTTTTACATTTTAAGTCTGTAAACTCTAAAAATCCATACTTGTGGAAAAGGTTCCAGAAGCGTAAAACCTGGGAATTCACAGTATTTGGGACCAAATCTACACTATTTAAAACTACACTGTGAATACTGACTAAGGACAGGGAGGTGCAGCCGCCCCCGGCCCCTCCTCACCCCTCGGAGCTCAGGCTCCATCACCTGTCACGGACGAGGGGTGCTGAGCGGGGTGGGCAGGGCCCAGGAGGGGACGCAGGCATGTCCCCAGCACTGACAGGAAGCGTTGTGGGCGCCCAGCGGTGATGGAGGTGGCTGTGGACAGGCGAGAGGGGTCGAGGGGCCACACGCTCCCAGGCCAGGGAACGTGGATTTTCCTCCAGACGCAGCAAGTGGCCATCGGCTGGAAGAGTGAGGCTGTCAGGTCACTCTGGTGCTGCGTGGAGGGTGAAACAGAGGCGGCAGAGACCCGTGGGTGCACCCGGGCAGGTGGTGGCCGTGGAGGTGAGCCTGGGGCCTCAGGGACAGAGCCAGGCACTGGATCGAACGAGGGAGGTGGAGGAAAGGGGGGGTCAATGAGGATGACCACGGGGCCGTTATTGGGACAGAGACCCAGGAGATGTTGTTTATGGAGGACAGGATGTCATCAAGCTCTGGTTTGGGAAAGTCTAGCTGTGATGCCAGAGGGAATTTCTAGCACAGCTGGAGATAACATTAACATTCATATAGATTTGCGTTTGAGGTTCTCGGGGAATGTGTCTGATCGTGGTTCCCAGTATTTCTTGAGCGAAGTCGCTTCTGGACCACAGCTCCCTTCAATGTCGCATTAGGAGTTTCTCTTTCTTATAAAAAGAGACAACCCATCACCATAGCGATAGAATTAATGGTTTACTTTAAAATAGAATGTGCAAAGTAAATTTGACAAAAAGAAGCAGCATGAGCTTTGACAGCAGGCAGTCAGGATCCAGATCTTTGCTCTGCTCCCGAGAGCAGAGAGTTTGGGCAGGTTACTTCCATGGGGATAAAATTATGGGCTGTATTCCTGTACAGTTGTTGTAGGGTTAAATAGAGACCCGAAGACCCCAGAGTGGCACCTGGCACACGTGAGCCCTCCTGAGCTCTTGCTGCTGTGTCTCCAATGTGGGAACTGAGGTCCAGGGGGTAACCTGAGGCCACTGAGATCAGGGTTCCCACCGGGGGGGTGGCGGGGCGGGGAGCCCCCGCCAAGCTCTGCTATTTCTTTCCGTTCCGTACTTTCAAATTACAGAGAGTGAGACTCTGAGGCACGAGGTCAAGACCCCAGGCTCGTCAAAAATAAAACACCAAGGTTCCTGCGGTCTTCACTCTGGGCTCGGCAGAATCACAGAAAGCCGTTCCCCTCTAAACCTCACTGTCTGGGGCAATCATAACGTCCCAGCTTTGCTTTTTTAATCCATTTTAATATGCATGGGAATCAGATTAGGTCAACAACCTTTGTCTCTTAATAACAATCTTGTTTTTCCTCTGCACTCAGATGTTGAGGTTGGGGGTGAGACATTTCAAAAACAAGTAATACTTCAGTAACTCTTGTTAGACCCACACATGGAGACAGATGTTTTTTTGTTGCCAAATAAGATGTTGAAGGAACGTAGCTGCTTCCACCTCCCATCACCTTTGCTCATGAAATAAAGGACAGAAAAGACATTTCAATGTCCATCCGGGGATGTCCTGGGACCAGGACGCTCATGCCGGCTTGCCCAGCGCCCCAGAGTTCCAGTTCCTTGGGGAATGTGTCTTATTCCTCCTCAAAGACCCAGCTCCTTAGTGGGAGTTCTTGCATGAAATCAGGGCTATTGGAAATAAGTGAATGGGCAGATTGGGAGCCTGGGGCTCAGCGCGGGGCCGATGGGGCACTGAGCTTTGCCCTGGCAGAGTCCAGGGTTCTGACAGGTCTTCTTTTCCTCTCTCTTCTGAATCCTCTGAGAAAAGATCTGCCGACATCTCGGTGTGACTCTAAGTCACTATGTTACCTGCTCAGCAGTCTTGTGTTTTGAGCCCAAGTGCTAATTAAGAAGGGATTCATTCTAAGCCCTGTTGAAGTCATTTCTTCCATGGCAGAAACCACGGGAATATTTGGGGGAAGAGGCGCTTCCCAGGGGGGCGGAGCTGCCAGTGAAGAATCCAAGGATGATCTCGCCACAGTAACTCAAAAGCTTAAACCCAGAGGAACCCGGAAGTTTCTCCCCTGGGTATACACCCAAGAGAATTAAAAACATACATCCACATAAAAATGTGTAGACGAATGTTCACAGCAGCATTATCCACAACAGCCAAAGAGTGCAAACAATGCAAATGTCCATGAAAGGATAACTGGATGAACAGACGTGGTCTGGCCGCACGATGGGATCTTATTTAGCCATAAAAGGGAACGAAGCACCAACACTTGGTACAACATGGATGAACCTTGAAAACGTGAGGCTCAGTGAAAGAAGCCAGACATAAAGGCCACGTATCGAATGAGTCCAGTTGTATGAAATGCCCAGAACAGGCAAATTCATAGAGACAGAAAGTAGATTAGTGGTTGCCAGGGGCTGGGGGAGGGGGAAATTGAGAGTGACTGTTAAAGGGTACGGGGTTTCTTTTGGGGATAATGAGAATGTTCTGGAACTGAATCGTAGTGATGGTTCTAAATATACTAAAACCCGCTGAATTGTGTACTTCAAAATGGTGAGGTTTATGTTATGTGAATTATATCTCAATTTTAAAAAAAGAAACATTACTGGGGAGGGAAGGGTCCAGGGCAGGACAAGCGATGGCACCACCAGTCAGTCTTGGTGAAAACTCGTGAGAGCAGAAATCCTGCCTCCTCTCGGTCCTCTTCCCAACAACAGATTCAAGTCTAAGCAAGCATTTTAAGGGCTGCTTCTTCGTACCCGCCGCCCCCTCTCCAGGCCGCGACACACGGGCACACGTGGAGCTCCCAAGTTATAAAGCACCTTTCATACCCAAATGAGAAAGTCTGCTCGGGTCTGTGTGTGCTACCTGGCGCGCAAGGCGCGGACACGTGCTAAGGCTCCTTCAGCAAAGGGGGGATTTGTTCTGAGTCTCTCAGAGCCACTGAAGCCCGAGGCATCACAGCCTCTCCGTCCCTGTCTGCTGACCCGTGGGGCCACCCCACAACCCTCAGGCCGGGGCCCAGAGGAAACAGGGCAGACAGGTTTGCTCCAGCCGGGCAGCCTCGTCCCTGTCTCCCCGGCCAGCGGCCACCTCTGCGTCCCCAAGCAGGGCTGCGGCAGGCGGGGTGGGCACTGCACCATCCAACACCAGGACCAGCCTGGCTGGAGGAGCGTGGGAACAATCATTATTATGAACTTCAAGGGTTGTACATTTGGTAAAAATGAGTGTCTTTGCAGCATCAAGCGAGCTGAGCAAATTAGCAGAGATTATATTTCATACAGAGGGCCCCAGTCCCCACTGTGAAAATTAAAAACGATCTCTACTGCATTATCCCCCAAAATGTGTTTCCTCTAAGTGCTAATAATAAGTGATTATGTAGCCATGGAAACAGCTATTTTGGGAGAAAGGAAGTCAGGGAAAATCGGATTTTTATTTATTTATTTATTTATTTATTTATTTATTTTTGGCTGCGTTGGGTTCTTGGTTGCTGCACGCGGGCTTTCTCTAGTTGTGGCGAGCGGGGGCTACTCTTTGTTGCGGTGCGCCGGCGTCTCATTGCGGTGGCTTCCCTTTGTTGCGGAGCACAGGCTTTAGGGCACGCGGGCTTCAGTAGCTGTGGCACATGGGCTCAGTAGTTGTGGCTCGTGGGCTCAGTAGTTGTGGCTCGTGGGCTTAGTTGCTCCGTGGCATGTGATATTCCCGGACCAGGGCTCGAACCCGTGGCCCCTGCATTAGCAGGCGGGGATTCTTAACCACTGAGCCACCAGGGAAGTCCCTGGAAAATCATCTTTAGAACAGGTTTATAAAATCGTACTCTGCTTAATCTAACTTGAAACTCTACAGCTTGGAGTGTATGTAGGTTCTCACGCTTTGCACACATGTGTTTACGTGATCCTCACCTTTCGTATACATCCATTTACATAATTGGTTTTAGAACACTCTGGAAAGGAGAGAATATCCCCCCAAAAGAAAAGAGCAGTGAGAAAGGTGTAGTGATTTCTCACGTGTGCCCTTTGCCACCCGGCAGGAGCCATGGGGGCCCCGTTTGTCCCCTCCACACCAGCCTGGATCTCAGGGCTTGCAAGTCCTTGAATGTGAGCTTTCAGGACAATCTGGAAATTATTCGCAAAAATGAAGTTTCAACTTCAAAGTGGATGTTTAGGTCATTGTAAAATAAACAATAATTTTAAATATGCATGTTACTATATAGTGTTAACTCACTAAATATCCAATCAATTACCTGAGTGCTTCTGAACCCTCGTTTTGACCTTCATTTCAGCCAAGTTTATTTTCAGATTCATTTTCTAGATCTGTAGCATTGGAAATGCTCCTGTTTATGGGCAGTAATGTTTTTAAGTATGAAAAATAAGTTACATGCAAATATCTCAGTATATGTGGGTCAGCCTGGTTCTCCTCTGCCCTCTTCGGAAACTTCACCCCGAGAAGCAGCTTCTGAGAGGGTCCTGAGGGTGGGAACCTGCACTTCCCTCGTGGGTCCTCTTTGCTCCCACTGTGACCACACTCACCACACTCTGACACCAGATGTGTTACACCAGCCGGGTGTCCCACCGTTTAACTCAGTTCTGACACTCTCTTCCCAGAGAGCCTCAGGCCCCACAGGGTAAGGGCTCAGGCCACGAGACGCCCCACTTCAGGTGCCAATCACGACGAGGTCCCCAGGGGACCCCCCACGTCTGTCCCACCTGACTTCAGATCAGAGGTGCCCGTGTCCTCCTCCACCTCGGATTCAGTTTTCTGCTAGAACGGCTCACAGAATTCAGGGAAACACCTACTTAACGTTTACCGGTTTATTAAAGGATATGATAAAGGACACAGGTGAACATCCAGATGAAGAGGTTCCCCAGGGCAAGGCCTGGGAGGGTCCCGAGGGTAGGAGCTTCTGTTCTGTGGAGTTGGGGGCCCCCCTCCCAGCACGCGGATGTGTCCACAGCAGGGGAGCTCTCCAGGCCCCACGCTGCTGGGTTCGCTGTGGAGGCTTCCCCTTGGGAGCCTGATACATCATTAACTCAGTCTGCAGCCCCTCCTCCCTTCCCGGAGGATGCAGGTGGGGCTGAAAATTCCCAGCTTCTAATCACAGGTTGGTCTTTCTGGTGACCAGCCCTCAACCAGGAGCCCACCCAGAGTCACCCCATTAGAACAAAAGATGCTCGTCTCACTTAGGAAATTACACGGGTTTCAGGAGCCCTGCGTCAGGAACCAGGAACAGAGACTACCTTTTTTTTCCGTGATGTCACACTGTATACATGGATTTTTTTAAACCTCTCAGAAAAACTACTCCCCTGAGTGGAGAATCCTGGGGGATTCCCGTTCCTTGTCTCGTGGGTCCTCAGACTTCCCGTAAAGGCGGCAGGACCCCACGTCCTCGCCCCTTCCGGCAGGTGGAACGAGTTTCCTGTTCACTGTGTATTGTCAGATTCATTCTGAAGCCTGTGGACATTGGGCCATTGAACCAGATAGCGTTAAGCGCGCGCACACACACACACGCACACACACACGTTTTTGCTGCCTTACAGCTATTTTTCCTCTTGTTCCTTAGAGATAGACCCTTTGTCAAACAGTATCCCACGTGGGGTGCCAGCGTGCTGAGGGCTCCGCAAGGGTGAGGAGCAGGAGGTGTCGCCCTTAGAGCCCCCGCAGAGCCTTTGTGGCCCCTCAGTTGATGCCAGGAAACCCCAGTCTCCACGGGGCCCAGGTTAAAAATTAGGGCCAGTGTCCAGAATTTGTAGCAGCAGAATGAAATGCGTCAAATGCCAAACTAAAGTGGTACTTGAGTAGAGTGAAATTCTCAGTGTTCACACTGGCAACACTTACTTACTATATGATCTGTGTAGTGTGGGTTTGGATGGCGGCTGGTCTCCTCTGGGCTCAGCGTCCAGTGTCTCCTGCGGGGGGAGGGGTGTGTGGAAATACTCTGGTTTATGCGGTTGAGTAGCTGCAAACGGTAGCAGAAATGGGTTTTTTTCAAGTTGGCCTTATAATCAATCACAAGAAACATTTAAGTTAATTATGCAGGAATGTGGAAAGGAGAAATGCAAGAAATTTCCCACCAACTGGAATTCCTAGCAGACCCTAACAACTCCTCCCGTTCCTTAACGTAAACGTAAAGTCAGATAGATGCTTAAATGTTTTAATGTGTCACATTTCCAACTGTGATGATGGGACTCTGACCCTCACGTGAGCCGGAGCTTCAGTGGCATCGGAAGAAGCGGGTGCCCTGTCCTCACCTCGAGGTCCTGCAGCTGGACGGGGCTGGTCGTCTAAGCAGTAGATGCTACAGCCTTCCTCCCAAACAACTGCACGTCTAAAAACATGGGCATAATGTCTTGATAAGAGTTAGCATTACACAGGTGTACGCATTTGTCAAAACTCAGCAAACGTACACTCAAAATTTGGGTTTCTATGGATCAAAATTTACATCAGAAGAGTAAACTGTCAACAAACATTGATTTTAGCTAATGACCTGGGTGCTGAATCATGTAGGAGGAAGTATTCTGGTGTTTGCGATTTTGTTGAAATTATCAAAAATAAGATGGATAAATGGGGTAGATATGTGACTTTTTAAAGTACAGTAAAGGGCTTCCCTGGTGGCAGGAAAGTGGTTAAGAATCTGCCTCCCAATGCAGGGGACATGGGTTCAAGCCCTGGTCCAGGAAGATCCCACACGCCACGGAGCAACTAAGCCCCTGCGCCACAACTGCTGAGCCTGCGCTCTAGAGTCCGCGAGCCTAGAGCCCGTGCTCTGCAACAAGAGAAGCCACCGCAAAGAGAAGCCCGCACACCGCAACCCTGCTCACCGCAGCTAGAGAAAGCCCGGGCACAGCAACGAAGACCCAACACAGCCAAAAATAAATAAAATAAATAAATTAAAAATAAAGTACAGTAAAAATGGTAATGGCAGAATCTAGGTGGTGGGTATTCAAGTATCCACTATAAAATTATTTCAAGTTTGTTGTGTGTTTGAAATTTTTCATAATAAAATATAGGGGGAAGAAAAATATACATAAGTATAGATGTGATCAGAAGTCTACAGAAAAATAAGTAACATAGCAGCACAGAGTAACGCATTGGTAGTACCCCATGAAGTATATAATATGGCACACAAGACATTTGATGTGGAAGGGTTTTACTACCATTCTTTTAAGTGTCTGCTGAATTATGGGAAACACTTGCAAAGAGCCCAGGGAACTCAGGTTGAAAACCACTCATACTACTAACTATTAATAAGATGTGCAGCTACAGAATAATGTAAGAGATGTGTCCTGTAATTCTCAGCTTCCAAGTGTAGCTGCAGAATAGCCCATTGTTATAGAAACTTAGCATGCACATCATATGAGTTAACATATCCATCCTCACACAAACCCGGAGAGTTTATTATCTCCATTCTACAGAGGAGGAAACAAAACTGCCCATGACTACGTAGAGCTACCAGGCTGTTACTTGATTTAGCCAGGATTTCACATTTTAAACCTAAAGATTGTGAGAGACTATTATGGTTTAAAAGTTTAACAAACATTATGTGAGCATGAAATGCCTGCCAGGTGCTGCCACAGAATAAATTTTAAAGATGATGAGGGTGGGTCCAAGCTTATAAATAAGTGGATTTTCACAAGGACACCCATTTTCTCAGATTCTGAAGTCACTCTCCTTAACTGTTCATTTTTATCACATTCGTGTCTCAAACATAGTTTGCAAATGAAAACCAGGATAGTTGGGGTTTCTTTATAGAGGTCCTCATAGTTCAAGAAACTTAAAGGATAATTCACCGAAAAGGGAAAATATTTGTAAACTATGTATCTGATAAGTTATTTGTATCCAGAATATATAAAGAACTCTTACAACTCAATAACAGAAAGATAAATAGGGCTTCCCTGGTGGCGCAGTGCTTAAGAATCCACCTGCCAATGTAGGGGACACGGGTTCGAGCCCTGGTCCGGGAAGATCCCACATGCCGCGGAGCAACTAAGCCCATGCGCCACAACTACTGAGCCTGTGCTCTAGAGCCCACGAGCCACAACTACTGAGCCCACATGTCACAACTACTGAAGCCCGTGCGCCTAGAGCTCGTGCTCTGCAACAAGAGAAGCCACCTCAGTGAGAAGCCCACGCACCACAATGACGAGTAGCCCCTGCTCACCGCAACTAGAGAAAGCCCACGCACAGCAACGAAGACCCAATGCAGCCAAAAATAAATAAATAAAATAAATAAATTTATTTTAAAAAAAAGATAAATAGCCCAATTTTAAAATGAGCAAAGGATCAGAAGAAACATTTCCCCAATAAGATATATAAGTGGCCAGTAAGCTGTGAAAATGTGGTGAACATCATTGGCTCTCAGGGAAATGCAAATTGAAACCATAATGAGACACCACTGTACACCCACTAGGATGGCTAGAATCAAAGAGTCAGATGAAAACTAATGTGGCGAGGATTTGGGGAAACTGGAACCTTCATATTTTTGCTGGTAGAGATGTAAAATAGTGCAGCCGCTTTGGAAGACAGTCTGGCAGTTCCACAAAAAGTTAAACACAGAGTTACCGTATAATCCAGCAATTCCTAGGTATACACCCAAGAGAACTGAAAACATACATCTATACCAAAACTTTAAGACAGGGACTTCCCTGGTGGTCCAGTGGTTAAGACTCTGTGCTCCCAATGCAGGGGCCACAGGTTCGATCCCTGTTGGGGGAACTAAGATCCTGCATGTCACGCAGCGCAGCCAAAAAAAAGAAACAATCCAAATCAACTGATGAATGGATAAACAAATTGTGGTCTGTCTATGCAATGGAATATTATTTAGCTGTAAAAAGGAATGAAGCACTGACACACAGTACAACATGGATGAGCCCTGAAGATGCGATAAGTCAAAGAAGCTAAACACAAAAGGCCACATACTGTGTGATTCCATTTTTATGAAATACCTAGAATAAGTATTTCTGTAGAGACAGGAAGTAGGTTAGGGTTGCATAGGGCTGAGGGGAGTTGAGGGGGCGGATGAGGAGAGGACCTGCTTGATGGGTACCGGGTGCCCTTTTGGAGCAATGCAAATTCTAAAAGTGATCGTGGAGCTGGTTGCACAAGTCTGGAAGTACGAAGAAAACCACTGAATTGTGTGCTTTAAATGCACTTTGAGACCCCCTGTTGCAACTGGCTTGTTAGATTAATTTGGACACCACAGGAAAACTAATATGGAGACTACTGATCATTTGAATCTGCCTAATTTTAGGGCGTTTCTATTTAATACCAAGGAAAAAGCAAAAAGAGAGACTCCGTTCAAAAGTGGTGAACGATTGCTCCACAGAAGTGGATGCTCCTGACCCTATAAAAGGATCTCTGTCTCACCTGTGTGCTTGAGCTGGCAGTACAGGTATGCTGCTGAAAGAAAAGGGAAGAGGAGAAATGGAAAAACAAAAATACTGATTCAAAATACGATTCCCATACTGAAAAGATGTCTTGATATCTCTAAAAAATAATCTTTATGGAAACTGGCAGGTAATGTTATAAGAAGTTATTTCCATAGGATTTTGAGCTGTTCTTCTCCACACAGTGCCCGACACAGTAACATCTCATTAAATATTTGTTGAATGAATAAGTAAATCTAATCAGGTATTTTAAACCCTCCGTTATGGATGGGTCAGTGGGCCACTGCTGGCTGTTCCCCGCCATGCCTGGAACAGAGCCCAGCACATAGTAGGTGTTCAGAAAGCAACTGTTACATGAATGGACTTTTACATTATAACTGTTCATTCTCGGTTGTACAGAATTCATCTTTCTCTAAAACTCAGATAAAGGCACAATATCTGTTCATAGCAGCGTTATTCAAAATAGCCAGAAAGTGGAAATAACGCAAGTGTCCAACATACGATGAAAGGAGAAACAAATGTGGTCTAATCAGACAATGACTCTTGTTCAGCCTTGACAGGACGAAAGGCTGGTTCATGTTTTCACATGGCCTCCTTTCGAGCAGAAGCATTCACTTCTGCTCAGAGAAAACGGGCTGCTCTAGTAAATAGTACATTACACAAGGACTTCCCTCCTTCAAGTAAACAGTGAGCGTGTGTTCACACTGTCAAGAAATGTAATTATAGCCTTTCAAGTATGATTCAGGGAGTGAGGAAGCTGCCCTTTGGTAATTTCACATCAAAGAAAGCTTTCAAAAAAGGAAGAAAGTAAAACCGTCCTTCTTCCTTACACCAAATTCCATTGATCACATAATAATTAGACTCCATGATACCAGTAGAAAGCTACCTTTCAAATACAAGCTTCGTTCTGTTCTTATATTAACTTACTAAGCACAGATGGAATTCCCGTGTGCTCACTAACAGTTTTATCCACGTGATCACAGTTAAGTGCTTGGTACTCAGTGTTCCCCATCCTGTTCTCCATCGATGTGAACCTCGAGGGGCGGGCATTGTTTCTGAGGAGAAGGAAATAAATTTCCTGCTCTGAAAATACATTTTCTCTCTCCCGCAGCATGCTAGAGTTTACTGTTAAGTATTGTTTTCCAGATGTTAACCCTGGCTGGGATTTATTATATTTAGGACACGGTTAAACATGCCTCAAGTCAGCCTAGTGGTTCCTGGAATAGAAATATCTGCTAGAACCTAGCCTCAATGGGCAGATTTATCAGGGAAGCTCCGCCAGCACCTCTGTGCCCCGATTGTGGCGACCCTTCCAAAAAAAGAAATGCGGGGGAAATGCACCCCTCTGCTTTGTGGAACAGTATAAATGCATCACGTGTGTGGATTACTCACCTGTCCCCACCTCCCACCCCCGCCGTACATCCCGAGCCTCGAGCCAGGCAGTACTTGTGGAAACAGGTGTGAGCTGGAAGAGTCCGGCCCAAGTCCACCAAATAGTAGAATAAGAAAGCATAGCCACTATATTTTAGTTCAGATACCTTGTATCTGATGACTTCCTTCAAAATCATTTTAAAGCTGACACTGCTTTTAAAAATACCTACCTTTGGCCTCCTTCAGACCACAAGTGTTCACTGTCTCAGAGAAACTGAAGGCTATCATAGTAATTATAGCAATGTAGAAGTGGTAACAAGTATCCGGCTTTTTTAACAGGATTTTTCACGTTTTAAATAGAAGTTTTAAGTTATTTCTAGTAGGATTCATTGAGTTAAGTTATAGTGGAGTTCTCATCCTGTTTTGCTTCCTAACTAAAGATATCAGCTTAAACTAACAAAACCTTTATGTTTTGGCTCAAAAGCTTAATTGCAGCTCCTCCTTGAATAAAAGAAATTGCGAAAAAAAAAAAAAAAAGAAATTGCGAGCTTGGGCACTAATGGCCCGGGACTCCTTCCTTTATGTGTACAGTGTGGGTTAAACTAGACCTGAAGGGACTTTAAGTGGTTCTCAGAGTACATGGCTGTCAGCACTGTCCTCTGTTCTGTGGCCATGGGTATTTTAAATCACGTGACCCACTTAAGCTTAATTTAACTGTGACAGGATGCTACTTAAAAGCTGTGTCTCGGGATGGGTCAGATACAGCACCGATTAAGGATGTGGGTGTATCAGCTGCACACACTGGTCCCAGGAGCGGCAATGAGGGGCCCAGGGTTGGGTCCCGACACTCAACCCCACCAAGCCCTGAGGACACTCTGCTTCTAATGTTCCCATTATTCACAGAAGGAGCTGCCAGAGCAGGCCTAGACAGGGCTGTGATGTGCAGCAGGTTTACTGCCCAGGGTGCACAGTAGCTGTTTTTAACGTACGACTTGTAAGCTGAATGTTCAAGTTTAAGGGGAAAAAAACTTGTGTGAGAACCGTCAGCCTCCAGGTTCCTGGAGAGCGGTCCCCTCTGCAGCCGGCTGGACCAGAGAGCAGTCCTGTCCGCCTGCCCCGGACCTGTGGTCCTGAAATCTCTTCCCACCCAGAGCAGTGGCCGCAAGGTGACCTACTTCCCATCAGGCAGCCAGGCAGCCAGGCAGCTGTTACGTACTGCCACATGTTTCTATGCAGGGAATAAGCTTTCCTTAAAAATAAAGAAAAAGTAGCAGAATAAAGATTCCCAGTGACGAATGGAAAGACTGACTGGGAAGAGGCGTGCAGGCACATGTCCCAGACCGTGAAATATTTCAGGTCTTTGTTTTCCGACCACAGTTCCTTACTCCCTGCTTATGTTCATCTGTCCCTTTGAGGCAGGAGGAGGAGATTTTCTCACCAAAGGAGGAGATTTTCTTCCTACAAACTGTTTTGTATATGGAGGAGTAACATAAAAATAGACACAGTCCGCCTTCTCCCTTTTGCTGAATCTTCTCTCTGCGTTCCACACGAGATCTGGCAACATCCATCACAAATTGCCGGGAGAAAAGCAATTTAAACAGTACATTTTTTTCTCTAAGTAAATCTTAAAACGAATCTCTGCAGATTGTTTTAGGGATTTTTTTAATGGAATTATGCTGTGTATACCATTTTGGTCTGTTCCTTTTGCTCCAGTTAAGTTTTTAGGATGTATTCATGCTTTGAGTATGGGTGTAGCTATTTATTTTCATTACTATGTAGTATTCAATTGTAAAAATCTGCCACAATTCGTATCTCTGTTGTGTTCACAGTTATGTTGTTTCCAGGTTTAGGTCATGACGTCTTGTTTTGTACCCGGGACACACATGCAAGCGTTTCTCTGGGGTGGATCATTGCAAGCAGAACTGGTGCTCATGGGGGTGCACTTTTTAACTTTATTAGATAAAAAAGAGAGGTTATATCTACTGACACTCCCACCAGTCGTGTATGAGAGTCTTCACTGCTTCACATCTTGGCCAAAACACACTATTTTGAGACTTTGCCTGAATTATTTGAATTCAGGGATTTTTTTTTTTTAATTTAATAGTTTTGAGCAGCCTCCCCCGGTGCCAAGACCTGATGAAGGCACGACTGTTAGATCCTAGGTCCTCCCTTTCCAGTTTTACAAATGAGGAAACTGAGGCCCGTAGAAGTGAGCTGGTCTACGCCGGATCGCACGAGGAATCACCCAGCTTTACCAGAAGGGACCAGCACCCGGTGCCTTGACTCCCAGTCAGGATCACACCCAGACCTCCCCCTCTGGCTTTCACATTGCTTCTTTTGTTGGGAAAGTCCAAAATCGTCCTAAAATAAGACCAAACTGAAGAGAATCTGGAGTTATGTTTTAACAAAACTCAAGTGGGGAAATTAATATTTAGAGACTTAAAAAAAAAAAAAGAATTACTGCCATTGCTGTTTTCTGAATCAGATTGTTCTTTATTGCAAAGAGGACCGGGAAGGGGTGTGGAGGCTCCTTCTGTGAACGGCTGGGCGCTGTAGGCATCGCTTTCCTCTGCACCAAGGGAAATCCCGGAAGTGTTTACAGCCTAGAGTGTTGAGGTTTCATTTTCAGCCTGTCGTCAGATCAGTAAGGTGTTCAGCATAGAGCAGGAGACTCTCTGTGTCCGTGTGATTAGACCATCAGGACAGGGGGACTCGGGCTGTGCTGCCACCGTGAGGACCACTGACCGGGCGTTTCCCAGCTGCACCTGTGTGGAACATCGCGGCAGTCCACTCAGGGGCGACTTTTCTGTTTCCTTCTAACGCTTTCTTGTTTTCGTTTTTCAACCTGGACATCATGTTAATATAATTTGACGGACAATGGCTTTGCGATTTCCCAAGGTTTGAGGAGTCTCGGAGTCTCACATTATAGCTGTGTTCCTAAATGAATAGAGAGGAAAATTACATATATAATAGATGCAGTGGTGTATGTCATGCACTCCTGGAAATGGTCATCAAGGGGGTATGTGCCCAGTGCCGCATCCTTTGCCTGCAGTCATATGTTCAGCAGAAACACACTGAGCTTCCGTGTGTCCCTGAGGGTGACTGGTACCTGGTGCCAAGCAGTGAACTTTCAAAAGGGGGTGGTTCCAGATGATTCCTAGGAATCTGACCTGAACAGCTGGGTGCATGGAAGTGCCCTTTAGCAGGAGGAGCATGTTTGGGGGGAAGGACCGAGCAGTCAGTGGGAGGACTTGCCAACGGCCTTACACCCCCAGCTCTCCAGGGTCAGCAGGTCGTTGGGACATTGGGCTCAGAAGGAAGCTGGCTCTAGGAAAGTGACCATGAGAGCTTCAGCCTGGGTCATACTGAGCACAGTGGGGTGGCTGGGGTGTCAGAGAAGAAAGCAGAGGGCCGGGCCTGGAAAGGAGGGCCCACGGCGAGATCAGCCTCCCCTCGGCGTCCAGTCTGCCCGGGCCTCTGGAGTCCTCAGCTGGAGTCTGGAGTCCAGGCTGTCCAGCAGCCAGAGGAGACCCGCCTTGGTCAGCAAGCATAGCCTCAGGGGCTGTCAACTTCTCTGAGCAGCCTTCCTTAGCTCCTGTTAACCTCGCGGTCAATCCAGTCCTCAGCTGTCTCAAAACAACTCCTGCTGCATCAACCTCTTCCTTTAAGTAAAAATGATAACTCCGCTGGATCCCATGTTAATTTACTGGATCCCCCATTGTTTCTTACTTGTCCCACTGCAGCCCTGGAATCCCATTCCTCACACTCAGCAGCTGTGGCCGCAGCCAGTGGCTTAGCGTGCTGCGCTTCAGTTCCCTGGCCTGTAGGATGGAGGTGTTAACAGCGTCTACCTCCTAGGGTTTGTGAGGATGACGTGAGTCAATTCATGCAAAGTGGCCAGAACAACCCAGCACATCAGGACTTAATATGTTAGTTGTCATTATCCTCATAATCTGTCAAGGTTTCTCATGCTTATATTCCAAACCCTGTCACCTAATGGAACAGGCCATGGGTAATGGTCAAGGAACTGGCTTGCTGACTGCAAGGGACCCAAAAGAAAGGGCTGGGGGGGGGGGGGACAGTGGGTGAGCAGTGGAGAGGGTGGGGCCCTCTAAGCCCCACTTTAAACAGATTTCTTCCCTTTATTGGTCTTCTATATTCTGTTTCTAGGAAATGTCTCATGTGAAGAAAAAGTTCTGCTTTAGGGAAAAAAGTAATCTTGGCTAAGCTGCTGACGAGGGTAACGTCCTAGCCCCTCTCAGCCACAGTTCAACTCAGCAAAACCTTACTGGGTTCAGTGCCTGCTGTGTGCAGAGCGTGTGCTGGGTTCCATGGGGGGGAAAGGAATAAGACTGTTCTCTGCCTCCACGCAGTTCGTAATATAATAGGTACCCGGACCCCGTGCTAGGCAGCCTGACATGTGTGCTCTGTGGGGTAAGGGGACAGCATGGAGCGGGGGTCCTGGAGAAGCAGCTTTGAGCAGGGGCAGGATCACAACAGGCAGAGATGCGACGGCTAGAAGCCCAGGCAGTGGGGACGGTGTCCGGAGGCCCATCCCTCCTCATCCACACTGACCAAGTGACACAAATGGTGTTCAGCCTCCAAGCTCAGCCTGGCTTGACTGGGTGGGGAGGGAAAGAAAAGGGAGGGTGGGGACCGTGTTTGCCACGTGCCTTTCTGCTCAGGTTTTGGAGCAAGAGAGTGATATAACCAGAGCTGGGTTTTAGGAAAATGCATGTTCAACAGCACAACGGGCAAACTATCACACGAGGCCCAAAGGGATGGTGAGACTTTGGATTAAAACTATCTCAAACAGAATTACTCTCAGAGTTCATTTTCAGCCTAGCTCCTTAGGGCAGGTAGGGCCCTGCTATGTTGTTATTGCTGTACGGGAGGAATCTTCCTAAAAGAAAAAAGCCACAGCACAGTCTGCTGCCATCTGAAAGCCTGCACTTCTAAAGGGTATAATACATAGTGACAGTTTTGATCTACGCCAGTGGGTGTGGGTCCCAGTACTTCAGCATCCTCTGCCTGCATAATTTAAAATGACAGTTTCGTGTCAAAATGAAATGTGAGTGAAGTTCCTTGGATATTTATAAAATATCAAACAGAATCATGTCAGCAAAAGATGGGTCTTTTATTACTAAACCACACAAGGATTTTTGTATGTTTGGAGTTGCTGGCAACTCATCTACAAGCTGACCTTCAGCCACAGCATAGACGAGGTGGTCCGCGGACCAGAAGGTATTTTCACCCACTGCAGTAAAAGGATGTCACAGGCTGCAACCAGATTGTCCTCAAAGACCGAGGCGCAGGTCAGTGATAAAACTTTTTCTGTTTCGTACTTTTAATTATTAACGGTCCACGTTCCCCTGAGAAAGTGGAAGTTGCCAGAGCAGATGGAGAAGGCTGTGGTCTGCTAACCTCAGGACAGCTTCCTGGTTTCCAGCCTCTGGCCGGACACCTCAGGCCACCAAGTTTGGACAGTTTTTACGTACAGCTCCAGACAATCCTGTCCGTGCCTACGAAAGTGTGTGGGCACGCATTTCCGTGAATTTACTAATGCTTCAGTACTTTAACAACTGGTGCGGGTTGGGGGAACTCGGTGCAGTCGGCGAGCGCCCGGGTCAGCGGGGCCGCGGTCAGCGCTACAACATCTCGCTGCCTGCGCCCAGGTCCGCAAGCTCCAGGTCCGGGAGCCCCGCCCCCTACGCCGTGCGCCACGCCGGCCCCGCTCCCGGCGCCGAGCGATGACGTCACGGTCTGCGCCGCGTGCGGCAGAAACGGGAAGTGGGACCAAAACAAAGGAGCGGCGGCCGGGAGCGGTCTTTCTTTTCCTACCTCCTCTGGCGTCCACCTCAGCCCTGGCCGCCGACCCCCGGGAGCCGTACGATCATGTCCAACATGGAGAAACACCTGTTCAACCTAAAGTTCGCGGCCAAAGAACTGGGAAGGAGTGCCAAAAAATGCGACAAGGAGGAAAAGGCCGAAAAGGCCAAGATTAAAAAGGCCATTCAGAAGGGCAACATGGAAGTTGCGAGGATTCACGCCGAGAACGCGATTCGCCAGAAGAACCAGGCGGTGAATTTCCTGAGGATGAGTGCTCGGGTGGACGCGGTGGCCGCCAGGGTCCAGACGGCCGTGACGATGGGCAAGGTGACCAAGTCGATGGCCGGTGTGGTTAAGTCGATGGACGCGACGTTGAAGACCATGAATCTCGAGAAGATCTCTGCCCTGATGGACAAGTTCGAGCACCAGTTCGAGACGCTGGACGTGCAGACGCAGCAGATGGAGGACACGATGAGCAGCACGACGACGCTGACCACTCCCCAGGGCCAGGTGGATATGCTGCTGCAGGAAATGGCAGACGAGGCCGGCCTCGACCTCAACATGGAGCTGCCGCAGGGCCAGACCGGCTCCGTGGGCACGAGCGTGGCCTCGGCCGAGCAGGACGAACTGTCCCAGAGGCTGGCCCGCCTGCGAGACCAAGTGTGACCGCGGAACCCGCTCTCAGGCGTCCCGGCCGCAGCCACCTTCGAAGACGGATACTCTACGCTAGAAACTCGGAACCGGCCTGAATGCTGAACTGTTCTTACTCAAGATGCTTCTACCTTTGGGTTTTACAGTGCTCTCCAGATACACGAAGACGTCCCAGGCCTTCTTCACTCTTAAATGGATTTGAAAGTTCTGTATAGCTTGTGATCATGTGTATTTTTATAGCTGCCTTTTAACAGATCTGGTTAATTTGGCGTATATGAATCTTTCTCAAAAATTTGGTCAAAACTCTAGTTCCGGTGTATTCAGTATTCTGCCCGAATTACCAGAATTGAAGGTTTTCTTTTTAATTTTGTGTAATCGATAATATCTAGAGTTGACGGGAGGTGATTACTTAGGTTGATTACAGCGCTATGAACACCTCATTAAGAGATTTATTTTATGGGCAGTGCTATTCTGTGTATCCTTTGTTTATTGTCATCAAATCCAGACTACAGGTGACTATTCATCTGTTCTCATAATTTACACTAAAATTACTTTACGACTTTCCAGCATAATGTTCAGTTACTGTTTACGTCCTATACATTTTTCTTATGGTAGTTGTCTTTTTATAACTGGAAAAAATGCCATGTAACTTGGATTTATCATAAGAGAAAAGTGTTCATTTATGGTTTTAAGATTTACAAGGTTTAACGTTAGTATGACAGTTTTTTCCAAGTGAACTTCTCTCTCACGTTTCTAGTTATTTTCCTATTTAATTAGACTTCTTTTAAAGTATGGCAATTAGCATGACAGTCACATTACTCTGACGTTGCCAAAGAACCGTTGATTGGTTTGAGAAAGCCCTGGGACTATGTGTGTGTAGGTTTTGTTTTGATTTTAATCAAAAATAGAAATAAAATTAGAACTGCATTTTAGGTTCTAATTATTTGCATTTATTATCTTGTCTTAAAAGCAACAGCTCTTTTAAAACCTCGGAAATACAAGTTGGAGTGTTTGGCTTAGCCATGCAAATCCCTTACACATACATGCAGCCGCCTGGAAGTCTGGGAAGGACAGATGCAGGGTCAGACGATAGGCTCGACCCTTTCAGGCCAGAGCCCAGATGTGCTGCCTTCCATCTTTCTGGCATGGTGGTGTGTAAAGTAAAAGTGAAAAAGCAGAGCCTGTAGCTACCACTTTCTCAGAGCCGCAAAACATGGAGAACAGCAACTTGCTTTTGCCTTGGCGAGCATATTAATCTAAGTTAAACACTTAAGGATATTTTAAATTCCCTCTTCCCTTCACTGGAGAGAATTCCAGTATTTCAGAAAATAATTAAAGGGACTCTTCCAAGCCTTTTGAAAGATTGAGAACCAAGTGTTCACTGTTACAACATGTCCTCCTATATGAACGTGTGTGTATCAAGGGGGAAAAAAAAAATGAAGAGTTGTGTGCAGATGAGGACTGACCCTCGTATATAAGTGTCATTATGTCTGACTGGATGTTGTTCCAAAGTCTTCTGTAAAGGACACCTGCCAGTCGTCTGCCCCAAATCCTCTTTCTAGAACTAGTCCCTTTTGGTGTCTCCTCTCATCCACAAGGTTGCCCAGAGGCAGCTGTGTGTGAGCACAGCATGAGTCCTAACCCCTCTTTAGACTGAAAACATCATTACAACTTAAATAACAGCTTGGTGTTGATCATTTGGTAAATTGAGGACCCTTTTATAGTGCAGATAATTCCCAACAAAACTAATATATTTTGTGAGATTAAACAATGCTTATATATGCTTGAACTTTCTTAAAATATGTTCATTTCAAACTACATGAATGTACATTTTTATGAAACATAAATATTTTCAAAAGCATACCAGGCCCATGAATTATTTCCTCAGTTTTGCAGTTGATGAAATGCTGGAATATGAACCACAGAAGTTTGTCAAATAAATCACTTTAAACTGCATGTTATTGCATACTGAGTGTACATCCTGTTTACAAAGCTATTTAAGGAAAAAGAACTCAGAGGTTGATTTGGTTCAGAAAGCATAGTATTTTTCCAGACTCACCTTTAGCACCTGAATTTCTGTTTGCATGCATATTTCTAGAAGCCCAAGTTGCTATTTCTTTACTGTAATAGTTTCTTCATGGCAACAAGGTTCTTCCTCATACTGAAACTTGCCTAGGCTAAAGAGAGAATTTCCAAAAGGATCCAGCTCAAACATACCAAGGAAATGGTTCATCTTCCATGCAACTACTAGTATAATTTTTGCTCTTATTTCTCCTTTGTATTTTTCTGCCTTCAAATTCAGTTTCCAAATGGATTTAGAATAAACTTTTAAGTTTACTTTAGGAACTATTTAGTTTATTTCAGTTCAGATGATAACTGCACTATTGGAGACCTTTCTTACTACAGTTTCTTCTTCCTGAAGGAGCCTTAATGTGTGTGTGCCTTTCAGATGAGGGTGCCGTGTGCCCACCCTGCTGTCTTCGATTTGGAAAGGTGCCACCTAAAGTAAGCACCCATCTGACAACCTTATTCACTGAACGTGGTCTCAGGGTCAGCCAGACAACCTCACCTCATTGAGCAGAAGTGAGGCACCTCATATTCTAGATTTCCTCCTCTGCAACAGGCATGACACCCTCTTGGAGGCGTTTCCGTAGCCAAAATCCAAAGCTCAGGACCTCAGGTGCTGTTGGCAAAAAGCTGCAAGCCTGTGGTCATTGAACAAACTGATGAGCAGGCCCCCATCTCTTTTTTTTTTCTTTTAATCAACTGGTTGGAATGAGACAGTGCCTGCCTGGTGTACCGAGGTTTGTTTTCCTACAACCAGACAGTAGGTTCCATGTGGGGCAGGACCAGTGCATCTCAGTCATGGCTCCTGGGCATCAGGTGGTATACCCAGCTCAGTAGGTGTGAATGCAGATCTCCCTTGGGTGCTGTCACTCGTGACCATGCCCAGAGCTCCCCGGCGACAGCATCACAGTGGGTGCGGGGGCCTCAGCAGAGCCCGGATGTACCCTCAGGACCACCCTGTCCTCCTCCTCCGTCGTGTTTCTCCAGATGGAGATATTTGCTCCTGCTCTTCAGGGTTTGTACATCCTCCATCCCTCCTGAACGGTGTCAGGACAAACAGTTCAGCAGTGTTTGTTGAGAACAACTGAATACAGTAAAAGATTTAGACTGAGGTGTGTCAGATGCTGGCTGTCTGGGGCTTCTTTCTAGAAATAAAGACATGCTTCTGCCTTAAACGGTCCTCAGTGGAGTTAGGTAGATAAGGCACAAGCAAAAAGAGGAAAATACACCAGTGTACACAGGTGCGACAGAGTCATCAAGATGAGTAATGTCAGTGCTCTTTACGCACCGTGTGTTTTATACCTCAACTTATACAAGGGGGGAAATCACGATGTAAGGTGTGTTCCGAGCTAATCAAATCATGAAACAAACTACATGGAGGAGGATGGGATTATAGTGTCCTAAAACTGGTTTCTTTTTTCTTTTTTTGTTTTTTGAAGCAGCACTGGCTTATGACACATAAGTTTCATGTTTACAACATTCTACTTCTGTGCACACTACAGCAAGCTTGCCACCAAAAATTTCATTTCCAGCCATCGCCTCACAGTCGATCCCCTTCACCCATTTCCCCCTCCCCCTGCCTCTCCCCCTCTGGTAACCACTACTCTGTTCTCTGTATCTACGTGTTTGTTTTTATTTGGTTTGGCTTGTTCATTTATTTTGTGGTTTTGTTTGATTGCTTTTTTATAGTCCATGCATGAGTGAAATCATACTGTATTTTCTTTCACCATCTGCCTTACTTCACTTAGCATAATACCCTCAAGGTCCATCTGTGTTGTCACAAATGGCAAGATTTCCTTCTTTTTGTGGTTGAATAATATTCCTTTGTATGTGTGTGTGTATGTGTATATATATATATCATATCTTCTTTATCCATTCATCTGTTGATGGACACTTAAGGTTGTTTTCATATCTCGGCTATCGTAAGTAATGCTGCTATGAACACTGGGGTGCAGATATTTTCTGGAATTAGTGTTTTTATTTTCTTTGGATGAATACCCAGGAGTGGAATTGCGGGTTCATAAGTGGTTGTTCTATTTTTAATTTTTTGAGGAGTATCCATACTGTTTTCCACAGTGGCTGCACCAATTTACATTCCCATCAACAGTGTATAAGGGCTCCCTTTTCTCCACATCCTCGCCAAAACTTGTTATTTCTTGCCTTTGGTAACAGCCATCCTAACAGGTGTGAGGTGATATGTCATTGTGGTTTTTGTTTGCATTTCTCTGATGGTTAGCAGTGGTGAGCATCTTTTCATGTGCCTGTTGGCCACCTGTGCGTCTTCTTTGGAAAAATGTCTCTTCAGCACTTCTGCCCATTTTTAAATCATGTTGTTTGTTTTTTTGTTATTGAGTCATGTGAGTTCTTTATATAGTGTGGATATTAACCCCTTATCAGACATATGATTTACAAATACCTTCTCCCATTTGGTAGGTTGTCTTCTTGTTTTGTTGCTGGTTTCCTTTGCTATGCAGAGTCTTTTTAGCTTGATGCAGTCCCATTTGTTTATTTTTGCTTTTGTTTCCCTTGCCTGAGGAGACATATCTAGAAAGATACCGCTAGGACCAATGTCAAGGAGCATACTGCCTATGTTTTCTTCTAGGAATTCTATGGTTTCAGGTCTTACATTCAAGTTTTTAATCCATTTTGAGTTTGATTTTTATGTAGGGTGTGAGGTAGTGGTCCAGTGTGATTATTTTCCATGTAGCTGTCCAGCTTTCCCAACACCAGTTATGGAAGAGACCATCCTTTCTCCACTATATGTTCTTTGCTCCTTTGTCATAAATCAGTTGTCCATATGTGTGTGGGTTTGTTTCTGGGCTCTCAATTCTGTTCCATAGAATTGGCTTCTTAGAAGAGGTTGGGTTCAATCTGAGGCTTCAAAGAAAAAAAAGTGGGGATTACACAAAGGTCTGAAAAGCCAAAACCTATGTGGAGATTTGACTGGAGTGGACGGTTTGACACCAAGAAGAACAAAGAAGAGATGGGACGCATCGCGAAGGGCTCGGAGGCCAGATTCAGCGTGGACTTCACTCTGAGGGCGAGAACAGGATGTGAGTCATTGGGTATGCCATCCAGGTGACGGGAGAGGACAGGCCAGGGCAGGGGAGGAAAAGGCATGATGCTTCTCAGACATCCAAGGGCACGTGGGTCACTCATCCACCCAGGCTCTGGCTCAGCCACAATCCCGATGCCCGGGCTCTGGTCTGAGGACCACCTCTGACGTGGCCTGGATCTCAGCCCTGCTGCACGTTAGATCAGGCCGGTGCTCTGTCACTTCTGCTAACATTTTCCTCCAGTATTTTTTACATCAAGTAAATAAGCGTCATGAAGTGAATTTCGGTAAGACACTGAGAAAAGGGTTTTACTTGTGTCGATATAAAAAAATGCACAACATGAGAGTTGCGAGTTGTTTTATTTGGGGCAAAATGAGGACTACAGCCCGGGAGACAGCATCCCAGATAGCTCTGAGAAACTGCTCCAAAGAGGCAGAGGGGGAGGTCAATATAGATGTGATTTTGGTGAAGGGGGAATACATGCAACTGAGCACATACTATTTTGCAGAAGGTTTCTGCTAGTCACGAGGAGCAGTTGTCCCCATGAAGGATTTTAGTGCTTTTCTAAATATGAACAGATACAAGAATTGGGCTCATAAAATTGGCTTCTGAAAACATCTAACTCTCTGAAGACCTGTTCTGCCAGTTTTTCCCAGAGCACAGAGTGCCTCATTTTAGCTCTCTACCTGAACTCCTTTCAGGGGGTGTGGAAAGTCAGCAGCTGCAGCAGCACAAGAGTTAATCCTTGTAGAGGTAGATGGCAAATGCCAATGGAAAATGCCAATTTGTAGTTGACACTTGGCTTGACACAGCTCTGACTTGCTGCATTTTTCATAGAAGAAATCATTTTAAGTACATTTTAATTAAAGGTCGTTGGTGCTTTTCCTGAGATCCAGTTGTTCAAAGGCATTTAACAGGATAGCTTCATCTTTTCACCATCCCCCCTCAACTCCTGCCCCCGGCCCACAAGAACCCTGCAGTTTTGAGTTACTGGGGTGGCAGACAGAGGAGAAATGAACAGTGAATTGCTGTTTCGTGCCAATGTCGAGCAGAGGGGGATCCCAGTGGCCAAAATAAAATCACTTCTGTAAACACAAATATCCTCAGCTGTAGCAGGAAACAGTGAAGAGAAATCAAAGTAAATTGCTTTTTAACTGCTTTTCTTAAAGTGACCATAAGGGTGGGGGTGGGGGGGTGACATTTCTTTTTAATATTTATTTACTTATTTATTTGGCTGCACCGGGTCTTAGTTGCGGCATGTGGGCTCTAGTTCCCCAACCAGGGATCGAACCCAGGCCCCTGCATTGGGAGCATGGAGTCTTAACCACTGGACAACCGGGGAAGTCCGGGGGGCGACTTTCTATAATTGTATTTTGTTATTGTCCTGTGACTCTTTATCTAGTGGAAGTGAATGGTCTACAAGTGGAATTCTTAGATCTTGTTAATTTTTCGGCATAACAGGCAGTGGCGTATTTAGGGAGACAACCTTTTAAATTTTGGTCATACAAAATTCTGTGCATGATTTGGAAAATCCTTTTAAAACTCCTCTCTCTATATATTATCTTAAGAGCCCCGTTTTGAAGAAGTCCTACTACAACATGCGGGAAATACACCAATTGAACCAAAGATTAAGTCAAAAGTCTGGCAGAAATCAACTGCTAGTCTTTACTCCTTAGAAAGGCTCTCAAATGTCCGGGGAAACATTCACATCTGGGGAATTTTCACATTTTACTTCCATTGCACAAACTTGAAATCCATGAACTCAGAGGACTATTCACCATCAGTAACAATTCAGAAGATGCTCTGGGAAATGTTCACTGATGCCGGTCAGGTCTCAGGTGGTTAAGTACCAGAGCTGGAAGGAACCCTGGACACCCACCCCGGGCTCAGGGGTGGGGACAGATGGTATATCTTTCCTTTGTCGCGGTCAGGAAGTGGTCAGGAAGGTACTCCCACCGCGTCCTTGGGAAGGCGGTCTCTGATCTTTCAACAACTTCTGATGTCTTTTTTGTTAACCACACTTCATTGTTTCTACTTATACCCGTTATTACCATCTGAATAGATTCACCCACCCCCTCCACCCTGTCTGCATCCTGTTTGAAATCGGGCGCCTCCTACCCTCTAACCAGAGCTGAAGGCTTCATATTTGGTTTGATTTTCAGTTCCTTCCAGCCCTTTCGATGGGAGATGATCAGTGTCTGTATCACCTTCTCATATTAGATGTCCCTGCCGAGAGGACAGACCACTTCTGCTTCAAATTATTAAATCCATACACGAGGAAGGGGGGCGGCTCATCTCCCCACCGGAGCCCCCAGGTTTCTGGGCTATAGTCCAGAGCCCCTCCCCACCTCGGCAGACACCCCTCCCACTTCATCACAGACTCAAGTCTTCTTGCCCCTTTCCTTTCCTGCTAGACAGTCGGGGTGGACTTTGAGGTGCCCTCCACTCCACCAAATGCAAGGCCGGCAAGGACTGGGCCAGACGGCACTGTGGTTTTCAAACCAGACTCAGCTCTCAGGGGTCCCCTCCTGTGGCTCCTCCAGGGTCTTCTGCACTCCCCCCTCCTCCTGTGAGCAGCTCAAGGGCCTGCAGTGCTGGCTGGGGAGGGGGGCTGTGCGGAGGTGGGGAGGTGCTCCCCCCTCACTGTGCAGAAGCTCACGGCACACAGGCTGGGAGGAAGGCCCATCATGACTTTACTCCAGATACGGAACAGTGGACCCCGAGCTGTCCAGGCAGGGACTCCGGCCGAGTCCCCCTGATCCAGGTCACATCCACGCTCCCCAGGGCCAGAGCCCCACCTCAGCCACAGGGACCCCCCCCACCAGGAGAGCCCGGGGCACTCAGAGCCCCGCCCGCTCCTCACACGCTCTGCTGTCCCCACCCCTCGGGAAGTGGTCCTTTGCTCACTGGTTAACCAGCGCTGTGTCTTCCTGTGTCAGTTGCAGGCTGGGCCTCACAGCCCCCTGCTCACTTCATCCCACAAATACGCAGGGGCTGGGCTGCCCCACAGGCGCTGGGGAAACCCGGCCAACAAGCCAGATCTGCCCTGTGGGTCCCACATTTGGAGGGAGAGACAGACGATAAACAGAAAGACAAATACATGTAAAACCTGTCAGGGGAGGGCAGAGGCCTGGACCCCCGCTCCCCCACCACGACGGATCAGGACCCTCAGGACACTGACCTGCCGGGGAGACACGTGTCCAGGAAGAACGCGGGAACCTGCTGGCCCGTGGCTGCCCCGTCCCCCTGGGCTCATGCGGGCCCTGCACACCTGCCCCTCAGCCCAGAGGCAGCCCCAGAGCGGCCCCAAGCACGTCTGGCTTTCTTTTCAGCTTCCTGGAGAGAATTGACAGCGTCAGCCTGGTGGACTACACGCCCACGGACCAGGTAGGTGGGGTTGGGCCGCGACCACCGCCCGAACAGGGGGACACTGGAGGGTCTCTGTACCCTCGGGGCCCAGCCGTGCCCCTCCGGGAGGCTCCCTGCGCCCCCCACCCCCCGAGCTCTGAGCTCCTGGTCGTCCCCTGGAGTCCATCCCTCTACGAGGCCGACCCTGGGAGCTCAGTTACCCTGGCCTTGAGCCTGCCCCTCGAGTCTGTCCTCACACTTCTCATCGGGCTCAGAGGGGCCACCACCCTCCACTTCCAGAGTCACTGTGGTGGCCGATTTACATCCTAATGGATCTGGTAACCAGGAAAGAAACCCTGATACCTGACAGGCCAAAAGAGGTGTCAGCCTTGTGAAACTGTACGGCTTTCTCATCCCCTTGGGAACACATCATCTTTTACCTTCGAGACTAGAACTGTGAGAGGAGAGAGAGTGAGTCTGACCTGGAGCGGCAGCTGGTGGGACGGGCGCCTCTCCCCAGACACTGGCGGGCTGTTGGGGAAATGGTGTCAGTAGGGAACACTCAGGAGTGATTACAGGAAGCTCCTGAAGGAAAAAAAAGCAGAGCCATCAAGTCTCCAAGACCAAACCAGTACATTAACTGTGACTTTCTCTGGGGAGTGAGACCGAGAGCATTTGTCTCAGTTTTTAAGTCCTGTTTCTTTTCCGATGGAGGGAATTGCTGTTTGGGACACTCGCAGCCTATGGCTGCCCCGGGCTCTCCTCCTGAGGACAGGGGTCACTTGTTTGCTTCTCTCTTCTCTGCCCCCAGGACCTCCTCAGGTGCAGAGTTCTGACGTCAGGGATTTTCGAGACACGATTCCAAGTGGACAAAGTCAACTTCCAGTAAGCATGTGGGCAGGACCCTCCCGCGGGGCCCCCAGGCCGGGGGTCAGGGAAGCGGCCTGGACGTCGGGCGATCCCGGGCCTGCAGTGCTGCAAACCCGCGTGTGCGCCCGCAAGCGCAGGTGTCAGTGCAGGGAAGGGAGGCACTCGAGCCCGGTGGCCTCAGGCAGGTGCAGAGGAGGAGGACGCAGGCAACGGGCTGCCCAGGGGGAGAGAGGGCCAAGCGGCCACTGATCACAGGGCTAAGGGCCAGGCTCAGAGAAATACCGGGGTGTGGACACTCATCTGGGCCAGACTGGGGCGGCCCCGCTGGGCCCGTCTGCGAGGTCACCTGGGGAGCAGAGCCACGGGCCAGGTGGAGGGGGAGAGCAAAGGACGGATGTCCTCCCGCCCCCGGCTAACGGCACCCCCCAACCCGTGTTCTCCCCCAGCATGTTTGACGTCGGAGGCCAGAGGGACGAGAGAAGAAAATGGATCCAGTGCTTCAACGGTGATTTCTCCCTCTCTCAAGAAAATGGGGACAAACCCACACTCCCTCCTGCTGCTGTGTTTCAGTAGCTTTCAATCCACTCACCTATCAAGTGCCTTAACCATGAGTCCCATGAATACAGAAGTTAAGCATCCTGGGGTCACACTGTCTCTGCTAGTTTGGGGGCCCCGGGTCAATCCTGCGATCACAAGGGAGCTCTCCCCGGACATGGGTGGCCGTAACTGCTCTAAATAACCAAGGTGCCTCCCCCACTCCTCCCACCCAGATGTCACCGCCATCATCTACGTGGCTGCCTGCAGCAGCTACAACATGGTGATCCGGGAAGATAACAATACCAACCGCCTGCGGGAGTCCCTGGACCTTTTCGAGAGCATCTGGAACAACAGGTGACAAGACAGTAAACTCGGTCTCCCGCTGGGTTTAAAAATGCCTCTCAGCTTGCTTTCATCTTTGTTCTCCGATGCAGTCCTTCCTTGTGATAAATCTTCTAAAACCATAAGAAGCCTCTTTCAGTCCATTTACTGTAGAGACTTACTTAAGATGGGGGTGTGAAGCTGATGGGACTTTGTCAGGAAAATCCAGATCTCTATTTTGGAAGCCTGTTATATACGGTTCAAATCTGGTTTTGTTTGGTTTTTAAAATGCAGAAAGCGCCCATTTAAAACATCCGCTCATGACTCGATGACCCCTGAGCCCCTCCCTCGACTTGTCAGCAAAGTGACAGGTCCCCACCCAGACCCTCAACACCCAGCTCCTCGCCCAAGAGCCGCAGATGCCCTGCGTGACCATCTATTCTGTTTCTGTTGTTGTGACAGCTTTAACTTCTCCCGCTTTTCTGACCCTTTACTAGTAAATTACACCACACAAATCCGAGCATATTTATTCCTGACGTGAACCTTGGCTTTGGTGCCAGTACAGCCCTATGGAGCTGAATCCTCCTCCTGAGAGTTTATCCTCATGAGGGAGTCCTGTGTGCAGATGGATTGGGGGCTGAGGTTCCGGGGCATCAAATAATCCCAAGCCCGGCACCTCGTCCGGAGGGCAGCACGTTGTCCTCTCCATGGATAACGCCTGCGACAGAGGTGCCTGCTCAGGCAGTGGACCCACACCTGTGTGTTTCCTGCTCCTTTCCAGGTGGTTACGGACCATTTCCATCATCTTGTTCTTGAACAAACAGGATATGCTGGCAGAAAAAGTCTTGGCAGGGAAGTCAAAAATTGAAGACTATTTCCCAGAGTATGCAAATTATACTGTTCCTGAAGACGGTAAGATTCCAAAACAAGTATCTTGCGATTAAGGGAAAGAATTGTTCTTTCAATAGCCCTGTAACTGTAATTCCTACGGTTCTGATGAATCTAGGAAACAGTTAATTTAGATCAATCTTCTTGACTCCTGCTCCACCCTTAGCTTCTGGAGTATTAAAATGTCCTTAGGGTCCCATTTGTAAAATTTTCAGAGTTCAACTTGGTCCACGCTGAGCAGGAGGAGGAAGGGCAGCTTGACGTGAATGCGGGGTTTGCAGGGAAGCTCTGCCTCCCGGGGCCCCGTGTCGGTCGGTCCGCCTGGACCTGCCTGCTTACCCCGCACAGTGACTGACAGGGAAGTCGCTGTCTGAGCCACTCTGGCCGGGCCCGCAGGGACAGGGCAGCAGTGACCTCTGTCCCGAGCCGCCCGCCGCCGACCACCATGTTGAGGCCTCTGTCCCCAGCGATGACTTTGGCCACAGCATGGTGACTTCATCGGGTGACCAGCCGTCCCGGGAGGCTGTGAGGCTCCTGGGACGTGGGAATTTCAGTGCTGAAGCCGGGAAGGTCCCGTCTGGCAAACCTGGAGGAGTCAGGACCCATTTCCAGTGGCTGCTCTTGGGTTTTGAGTTTCCTGGGCCACCAGAGTCTCCAAGGAGGGATTTGCTTATGGCAAAATAACCCCACTCCTCAAGGTTTAATCCCAAACTGGATAAAGCAGGATGAAGGGGGCTTTCCCAGAAACTTCAGTTAGAGGCTAAGAAACCTATCGCGGTCTTTGCACCAACCTCAGCCAGCCTGGCAGGGTGCTTCCTGGGCCCAGGTAGCAGCCGCCGTCTGGGAGCTCCCCAGCCCCCATGCCACCCACCCCGCAGCAGCCGGGCCTGCTCTGACCTTTCCTGGGAACCAGCCCCTCGCTCCCCTTACCCAGTGTGGTCAGCATTTTTCCTGGGAAAAGTCTCAGGATGAGCTGGCAGCCCTCCCTGCAGGACGGTTCACCAGGTGCAGGCGACTGGGGGCCGGCTCACCAGTCAGTGAGACGCTTCATCTGACTTGAGTAGAAGCTGTTCAGCCGGCACCAAACACAAACCACTGTTGAAGTCAAAATGACCTGGGAGGAGGAGAGAGACGAAGGTCACGTTTCAGTCTTTGGCTGCATGGCCCATGTGCTTCCGTGCTCTGTGTGCACAGCCTCCATCCGGCTGTATCTGTGTGTCATGTCACTTAAATAAAATTCCCTTTGATTTTCTACAGCGACACCAGATGCGGGAGAAGATCCCAAAGTCACAAGAGCTAAGTTCTTCATCCGGGATCTGTTCTTGGTGAGCATTTTCCTTGCCCTTTGCTGTCCTGCCACCTTAGGGTGACCCTGCTCTTTGCACTTAAGTCTCTCACGAGCTCATTTAATCTCCCCCAAACAATGAGGGATGGGAAGGTGTCGTTCCCTCATCTCATAGCTGAGCACACGGAGGCTCAGAGAGGTCAGACTTCCGAGCTCAGGTCACACAGCTTCCCAGCAGGAACGGGCAGGGTACAGGCCCCGGGGCGGCACTGAGATGGCCGACCCCGCTTGCGTGTTGCCTTTCAGTGGGATGTGGGGTGTGGCCTCTCCTCAGCTCAAGGGTCACGTGGAAACGGACCTGCTCAGGTTCAGACGTTCCCTTTTTGAAAAAACTCTGTATTTTGAGATGATTTCAAACTCACATAAAAAGTGAGATCTGGGGGGCTCAGCCCTGACACAGACACCCCCGCCCCCCGCCCTCGGTCCTCCGGAGCTGACAGGCTGCGTCTCCGCAGCGCATCAGCACGGCGACGGGTGACGGCAAGCACTACTGCTACCCGCACTTCACGTGTGCCGTGGACACGGAGAACATCCGACGCGTCTTCAACGACTGCAGGGACATCATCCAGCGGATGCACCTGAAGCAGTACGAGCTCCTGTGAGCCCCCCAACCCCGCCCCGCGTCCCAGGGCCGCCCGGCACAGAGCAGCGAGTCCCCGTCCATTGTGCGGGCTCTCGTGACCGCTGGGCCCCCGGCCACCTCTGCCCCCACCTCCCCGCCCCGGTCTGTGTGGGGGTGGGGGGGCCCCGACTCGTGGAGAACTTGGCAGATGGGGAGACGCACTGGCCCAAGCACGACCGGGCGTCACCCTTCTGACCCCATGGGCCCACGACTCAGAGGAGCCCCCGAGCCACAGTGGGAACAGAACCCCCTTCAGTCCTGTCTCCAGGGGCAGCTGGCCTCAGCCTCTGTGTCAGAGCCCCTCTGACCGTCCACACATCAGCAGAAACCCCCCCACTGCTCTGGCCACATGTGTCCCGTCCACGATGGTCCCCAGACTCACGCTGCTCAGGCAACGGCCTCCTTTCATAGGTTCTTTTTGTTGTTTTATTGCTGGTTTATTACACTGTACAGACCACAAAATGTAATATTATTTTGTATAACTACTCAAGGAAAATCCCTGTAGATCTCCGTGCCTTGACTATGGCTGTCCCTGTAAAAGAAACGTGTTTCTGTTGTGCTGAACAGCTGTCATCATACTACCGCTTGCTCTGAGAAAGGGAGTGAATGGTGTATAGAGAGTTTAGGGTATTTTATCAGGTTGGTACTTTTTAAGAATACTCCTTGATAAATATATATATATATATATATATATATAAATTTATATAAATATAAATGATACACATTAATCATCCACATCTCACAAAATGCCACACCCACATCACAAGCTTCTTTCAGGGAACCAAGGATTTTTTCTCTCCAGAAAACACGTTTCTCAATTATCTGGCAATTTAAAGACTTTTCCAAGGTCACCCATTCCCTTAGTCAAAGTTTTTGAACCACTTACTTGACCACAGGTCTCATCGTAAACAAAGAGCGAGAAAAAGACAAGGGTTCCAGGCTTGTGTCTGGCCTTGGAGAATCAAAGGATAGAACGTGATTTGCCTTTTGAAGAAGAAACATTACAAAACCTTTATTTGAAATACAAAGTCAAAATACATGGCTATTTCTCAACCTTGAAAGACTTGCAAATGCAGCCTCATGAGTTACATCCAGCTCAAGACCTCGAAAGCCGTTCTCTGTCTATCCATGGCCTTGAGGGCGGTTTTCTCAGGTCAAAGACAATCTTTTAAATTGTCCCAAGGTTATATTTCAACGACACAAATGCAGAGATGGGGCAGCCTAGCCTGCGTTACTGCATTAACTTCCGTTTCGTCTTTTAGTCTTTAATATTTTTAAGTTTACTCTTTAAAGCAGCATCTTATAATCCTTTGTAAACTCATCCACATTTAAATACTGCTCTTCCATGAAATAAAGGATGACAACTTTACAGACAATGCACCATCACATTTTTTTTATTTCATTATCATCGAATTCCTGTTCCTGTCATCCTTGATTATTTCATAAAACTCTCAGTTGAACTGAGACATATGAAGTGGAAATGATTTTCAGTTTCCATTGCATTTTCAAAGTAAAACATGAAAATCTGAAGAGCTACAGCCCCACACATACACCCAAAAAAAATGAAGTTGTATATTTTTACATGCATTATTATTCAACAATTCCGCTGTAACTAAACTTCCTATTTAAAAGTCTGATTGAAGAGCCAGACTCTTATGGAAAAAAACACAAAAAGAATACATTTTATCCGGTTTAAAATTACCACGGCATATTTATTTTCAAATACCAAAAGCCTCTTCCTTGTCCATTTTTCAAGTTTCTTTTGATCACTGACAGGCATTCAATTCAAATTTAACAACTTGGTCTGCTGGAGAGAACATTACACTCATCTAAAAATCTGATTCCGGGGACTTCCCTGGCAGTACAGTGGTCAAGACTCTGTGCTTCCACTGCAGGGGGCACGGGTTTGATCCCTGGTCAGGGAACTAAGATCCTGCATGCCGCGTGGCGCGGCCAAAAAAAAATAAATTAATAAAAATCTGATTCCATTAATTTAGCACAGAAATACAGAAGTCTTGAGAACAATGTATTCCTGCTTGTAGCATCTGTATTTTATTTTAAGTATACAGCTTTATAAAATATAAGAACTTGAGAACTACTCATAGGAGGACAGAAGCAAACCCAGCATTTGTGAACAGCTAACCCTCCGTCTTGGGGAAGGAAGGCTGTCTAGTGCATGCAAGTGATGACATTCATAGCTTTTACACACTGTACATATACAATCTTTGATTACACATATATTTGATAAAACGAGAAGACAGACCTGCTGTAGAGACAAGTCCCATTTTTGCAGCGTGAGAACAGCACAATCAACTATTGATTCTGCAGGACTCTGCACCAGCAACCCAGATCCTATGAGCTGTGCCCATGGCCCACTTTGGTCTCGCCCTCCGTAAGCACTGCCCAAAGTTCAGTTTCGTTGGCTTCGGGACTTACTACTAAGTGCAGAACGTCTCCTGCTACTCACGTGGTCTTAAATTTTCTGAGCATGTTCCAACCGAAATGAAAAGGTGAGGCTACAAGCCCAGCGTGGACTAACGTGAGGAGCACGAGGCCCCCGGCCGCCGTGCAGTACGTGGTCAGAACCGTGTCCTCGCAGGGCAGGTAGCACTTGGCAAGGGCGTACTCTGTGGGCGTGACGCTGCCCTGGAGAGTAAGCGAGACCGTTAGCTGCCGTAACAGCGCCAACCCGCAGACCCAACCGAGGAAAGGCAGCCGCTGGGCTTGAGGCACCTGAGACCAAGGGCACAGCCTTTAGCCCCACCCCCCCGCCCCCAAGCACTGGGTCCCAGTGTGCTGAGTGCACACGACCTGGAGCTGACCTCCACTGAATCTAGCCCCTGGCACGGGGGGTTCCTCTAAAACCCAGGGGGGCACATGGCAGAGGGGTTCAGAGAGGCCTGGAGACTTAGCATCAGTGGTAATCCAGGAACAAGCAGGACACGGCTATTTTTCATGCCACTTGATGCTGAAATAAGCAACTATTACCAGAAATACGTGTGCTGGGGGCATCTCAGTGGGCTTTTTTTTTCTTTTTTTTTTTTTTTGGTAGATGTTTTTGCTATGTGGAATGACAGTGGGGAACGTTCATTTACTTTGAATTTGAAAACAGGAGGTTTTCCCCCATCTTGTTATGAAGTAAAAGCCCCTGACATGAAAGCACTGTGACCTGGATGCTGGACTCATGGGTCAAAGAAAGGAGCTGAAGCTTCAGGTCGTCACTAATTAACATCTTTAATAAACGTGCAAGAGCTGTAGCATTTTTATGTCAGAACAAATGGGCATGTTTGGAAAATAACACAAGATGACCCTGCTTCCTTAGAAAACGGAACAGGCAGAGCTGGTACCCAAGGGCACTGCAGGGACACAGGATGAGACGCCTTGAGGTGTCCCCCCGCAGCCGCAACTGTCCCCTGAGAGATGTTCCTGCTGGTGTGCCTGGGGGGTGGTGTTTACAGCTTCTGTGTATTTTCACAGATTGCAGCAATTCAGTAGTTGATCACTGTGTTGATTTAAATACGTATGAAAGCTTTGAGACGAAAATAAAGGTTCACGTACCATGATGAAACTGGGGTTGTTTCTGTTCCTCCAACTGAAAGATGGCACGCTGACCTCCAGGACGCCGGCCCCGTGCAGGACCTCGCAGGCGCTGTGCGTGTGGCCACTGAGGACCAGGCGCGGCCGGAGCCACCACAGCAGCTGCAGTGACAGCGGAGGTAGGGAGAGTGCAGCCGGGGCCCAGGGCCACCGCCACAGACACCACCCCGCGGCCACCGCCCCGTGGCTACCACGAAGCCCTCGCAGGCTTCCCTCGGCCCTGAAAATCCTTTGGGCTGTTTAGACTCCACCAAAAGTTGAGCTCAGGCTCTTAGGGAGAATCTATTCTTCTCAACCCAGATTTCATATTTTTAATTATATTTTCTCTTTATAAATATTTTTATAAATCTACTTCATAAATGTACTTATATTTTGCTTTGCATATTACATACACCACATAGTATATAAATATTCGTGTGAATGTACACATACAGACACACACACTTAAGAAAGCACATTCTAGGGGGCTTCCCTGGTGGCGCAGTGGTTGAGAATCTGCCTGCCAATGCGGGGCACACGGGTTCGGGCCCTGGTCTGGGAGGATCCCACGTGCCGCGGAGCAACTGGGCCCTTGAGCCACAATTGCTGAGCCTGCGCGTCTGGAGCCTGTGCTCCGCAACAAGAGAGGCCGCAACAGTGAGAGGCCCGCGCACCGCGATGAGGAGTGGCCCCCACTTGCCACAGCTATAGAGAGCCCTCGCGCAGAAATGAAGACCCAACACAGCCATAAATAAATAAATAAATAAATAAAATTAAAAAAAAAAAGTTAAGGATGTACCTCACATATCTTTAAAAAAAAAAAAAAAAAAAAAAAAGAAAGCACATTCTAATTAAGTCCCTAAAAACTTAACTCTAAGTGTCATTCACCTTCCCAAATACGTGGTGATGGGAAAACTGAATAAAGAATAGCTGAGAACATTATTAACTAGATCTTAGGGAACAGAAGTGGGTTTCCTGGGGAGGGGGTGGGGGGGGAGGATGAAACAGCTGTGCAGGCACTGCCTGTCCCACCCCGCGTCCCTGTGTCCCCACATCCCTGCGTCCCGGAGGCAGCAAACCTTCCTCGAGGCCTCCTGGGAGAGCGCATCATAGCGCTCCTTGAAGGGGGTGTACTTCTCGTCGGGGGGTGCCGCGTCCTCCCCGGAGCAGTTGGCGTCATTTCTCCGGTAAAGAGGGAAGTGCTGCCCAGGGTCAGAGAGGAGTCAGGGGACCATAAGACCCTGGACGCTTCCTCCAAACACGGGCGGGGACCCCCTCACCTGCAGGAGGATGGGGGCCGAGGCCGGCAGCCGCTGCCCGTCTCCACACTCTTGGGGGCGATGCTCCTGCTGGTCAGAGGTCAGGCCCTTAACTCACACCCCCGCCTTCACTGGACGGTGGACGGTGGGGAGGGAAGGCGGGGAGGCCATGCCCTGGGGGTGGGAGGGTGTGGGGTCCTACCTCCCGGGAGCAGTTCAGCCGGTGAGAGATTTCCAGGAGCTCAGCCTCTGCTCCAGAGCAGATGTCACAGCCGTCCCCTTCCAGTGCGACGCTGTTAACCATCACGAAACTGAGGCAAGGGCAGGAGATCAGCCATGGGCCACCTGTGCAGTCCGCTGGCGACTGTGTCCCTGGGACACAGAAGCTACACACCCACAGGGAAGAAACCCCAGCACAGCTGTTAAGTCTCAGCCCGGCTGTGCTGTGTCTGCAGGTGCAGACGATGCTAAGAGGACAAAACAGCATCTCTGGGCGAGTCCAAGACACGGTAAAGGCTTTTCCACCCCGAACGTGTGAGAGGTCCCAGGTGACCGCCACGCTGAGCGTCTGACCTCATGTGCCTGGACCTCGGCTGTAAAATGGGGAGACAAAGACCCACCCACACACCCTGGCTCCCTTTGGAGATGACGTGAAATAAGACGACAGAGCAGAGCCTAAAACCCGGCGGGGGGTAGGGGTGCTGCAGAGCTAGCTGGGCCAGAGGAGCCCAAACTGGGATTGACAACAAGGCCAGCTGTGGTTCCCTGGGCCCCCTTCCCTCTAGTGCACCATCAGAGACGCCCACTACATGTGCCTTCCTTTCCCACATGCACGTCCACCGGGCACGAAGAAGGTGCCTGACATTTAAAGAATTTAGAGATAAGAAGCCGATTAATCCAATGATCTGGGACATGACCATCGTGTTTAAACTTTCTTAAGGAAATTCAAGTTCTAGGAGTCTTCATAAGAATTCACAGATAATACTCACTTAATTCCTTTCCAAGAAAACAGCCTTTCAGGGTTGAAAACTTTCTCAAATCGTTTTATTTTGTATGTGTTCATCCTACGTTCAATTGTAAAAAGAAACAGTTTTCAGAACGAGCCATTTTAAAACGTCTTAAGAAGTATCATGAACACAGAAAGTAACTTCCGGGACCTGAGGGCCCGACCAGCACCCTTCGTTCTGAGCTCCCAGGGGCCCCAGGTGGGCAAGGTGCCACCCCCACTGCCCCACCACTGACCAGCCCAGGGCCTGGAGCCTGGGGCTAGCGGCTTCGTCCCCAGGGCCCCAGCTTCCTCACTGGTACAGTGGGTAAAGTAATAAAAAATAATAGGTAAAATAAGAGATTAAATGTACAGAAGTACAGTGCTTCTAACAGGCTGGAATGTCAGAAGCACTGTGTGAACATTAGCTAGTAAAGCCCAAATCATCTTGTTTTCTGATTCCCGAAGAAAACGGGCCATGAAATGTAAGTTTCAAGTTAGAATCACTCCAGGGCACATACAGATCAGCCGTGGGGCAGGCGTATGATGTGCAGGACAGCAGTCCCGCCCGCGTGGAGCCCCGCCACCTGACCGCACAGGTAAGGCCCCACAGGCTGGGCAGGCAGGAAGGCACAGCCGTGCACAAGGGCCTCCTGTGACCACTCACTGGTAATGGAAGCCGATGTCATGGTTGCCAGCCACGGCCCTCAACTGCATATGGGGCGGGTGTCGGAAGATCTTCCAGAAGCGCCCCACGTCGTCCGCCCAGGCCTGCGGGGAGAAGCACCACCGCTGTGGCCCGGGAGCCTTCCCTGCCCTGTTTTGAGGGTGAGGAGGTCACTCCCACCCAGATCAGACGTTCATAAAGCCAACGTGCGGAATTTTTAACATTCTTTTCCCAAAACTAACTTAATACTTTAACTATTTAATTTGATGCCAAATTTTAATGAAATGGTGTTCTCCCCAAACCACCTGCTTCATACACCCACTACTTCAAGGTCACCTGACGGCCACGCACGGACCCCAGGCTGAGTGAGGATGCCCGCAGATCTGGGCATGTCCTAAGAACGGGCTCTGCAGAAACGTCAAGTACACTGTGTGTCCCCCCAGGATGAGGACCAGCAGCTCCCGTGGGGTCACACTCCCTGAGGCTGGACGGGGGGTTAGGGCCCAATGAGACGTGGGGGAAAGACAAAGTCCAACAAATCTCTCAAGACTTTTCTGACTTTAACTGTTAAAGCTTGAGAATGATGCTTGTTTAGTTCTTATTTTTATTAAGCCTAAAAACATAAACTGGACAAACACTCCAGGCTGGACGATACCCAGTTGAATAGTAGTCAACTTTATCCTAAAAGTTTTAAATTTGGCCCAACCTAGGGAAATAAGCTGGATAGAGATTCCTTCAATACATTTACAAAGACTTTAACAAATAATACTTAAGGTTAGAATAACATAAAATTAGAAAAAGATAAAATGTTCCCCTTGATTTGCAAAACCAACATCTATATCCAACCTCATTTTATAACTAGTTGCTTTTTACATACAGCATTTCCATTATTTCATAATTAGTTCTGCACTAGATCACAACAAACACTGCAACCCTATGAATACTGGGTTTCTATCATACCTGGACCAAGACTTTCTTTGTACAGCTTAGGACCGTCCTGGGAAATTTCAATGAATTTTTAAAAATATCTTCCAGGGGACTTCCCTGGTGGTCCAGTTGGTTAAGACTGCACTCCCAATGCAGGGGGCGCGGGTTCGATCTCTGGTTGGGGAACTGAGATCCCACATGCTGCACGGCGCAGCCAAAAAAAAAAAAAACCTTCCAAAACCATTAGTGACAGAACATTTTTAACAAAGCAGCAAGAACAGCTTTTTTTTTTTTTTCCCATTAATCCCAGGAATGTAGTAGGCAAAGCATTCTGACAGCCAAGGTGAGAAGGGCCTTTCTCTCTGGTTTGTGGAAAGGTTCACATCACCTGGTCTCGGGCCCGAGGGCTAAGGAACCTCCCACCAGGGCCCAGCTCCCCCCACCTTCCTCAGAGGAAGGAAAATGAGAGGAAAGCAAGTAACCTGTACATAGCACAATCTCATGATGTAGCCATTATATTTTAAGAGCCTAAAGTCAAGCTACGTTTCAGCATGTACTCTGTAACTCCGGGGACAACTGAAACGCTTCCCTCTTGCTTACTTTTCCCCTTCCGAGAGCTTCGTGGGAAGCGTCTGGCTAACCCAGGTGTCTCCTACACAGACAAACCTAAGATGAGCCGACCTAACTCAGGACTGTCATTGACACAGAGTCCAAAGACATCAGGACAGGCCACACACTGTTCATGCTGGAACCTCCGACCCACGGCCAGGGCTCCACGACCCCCTGGGCTTCCTGTGCTGGACCTCAGCACAGGACCAGGGCGCCAGGGTCGCAGGGTCCCACCTGGGAGGAGCTCCACTTCCCTTCGTCAAAGATGTCTCCCAGGATGAAGACGACTTCGGGCTGCAGCAGCCACAGCGCCGTCTGGAAGGCTCGCTCCATCTGCCACTCCCTGGAGGCCAAGAGGAAAGGAAGGGTCAATCCGCTTGTCCAGCGGAGCTACATCCAGCAGATGGTCTGATGGGCCATTTAAAATGTGAACTAAAACGTCCCCGCTCCTTCTTCCATGGCCCCCCTTGCTTGGAAGAGCCAGGGTCCCCACCTGCTTCACGGAGAGGGCAAAGGCACCAGGGAACTGTCAGGCTGCCCCTCCCACCACCGCAAGGACTGCCTCCCTGGGTGGGACCCTCAGACCAGCCCCACCCTGCACGTGAAGCTGTCCCTCCTTCACCAGAGCCCACGGGCCTGGGAGGCCTGGATGTGGCTTCCAAAGATGCCAATGCCGACGGACACACGGAGGAGATGCAGCACAGGGCTTCTTGGGGGAGACGAGAGACACAGCCCAGCATCAGAACTAAGTCCTGTCGACTCCAGACGTACCAGCAACCACCCCGGAGGAAGACGACCGCTCAGAGCTCGGGTCTGCAGCCCAACAGGCCACAGCCCAACACGGCGCCCCCCCCAGTAACCCGCGGTCGCCTCGCCAACGCTGCCTACTGTCTTTGATTCCTGGTTTCTCTGTGGTCAACGAGACAGTGAAACCTGCTTTCACGGATAGTCACGGGATGAAGCGAGCGGGCACGGCACCCACACAGGTGGGACTTCAAATTGGCAGTGCCTGCCCCGCCTCCAGCTCCCTGGCCAACTCCGACTCCACCACTCTCCTGCGATCCCAGCTCCTCTCCCCTCCCAAAGCAGGCGTTACGTCCGGTGCACAATAGAGGGGACGGTGACTGTCCGTCAGGGGAGACTGAGGCCAAGAAACCTCTCTGCGTGGCCACCGCTTCACCCAGGACGCCTCACAAATACACATCTCGGTTTGCCCTGATTTACTGTTATTCACCCTGGCGAGGAAAGCGTGTAGTAGCAACAGCAGGAGGACAGGGCAGGCTGCTCACGGGACTGCTCATAAACAAGGCTCCCTAGGTGAGGCCCAAACAGAGAACCTGGGCCTCGCCCTAGCCCTGGTCTAGCTCATGCCTCCTGGGGTTTAAAACTCTGAGGAAGAAGGTACAGCAGCCCCGCCGTCCATCCCGCCTCCTTCACCCACCCTGGGGACATCCCAAGAACTGGAGGACATTCCCGCCCACAGGAGTAAAAGCCTGTCCAGGGAGGCACAAATGAAGCCACGGTGACAAAAAGGTGCCAGGGACAGGGCCACCAGGGCAGGAAGCACCCCCATCAATCGCATGTGCATGGCATCAAGCACAAAGGCCAAAGGGTGGAAGCAACCCAGTGTCCAGGAACAGATGACAGATAAACAGAATGTGGTCCATCTAGACAGCAGAGTAAAACACAGCCTCAAAAAGGAAGGCTATCCTGCTACCTGCCACCACACGGGTGGACCTGGAGGACGTTCCACTCAGTGAATCAAGTCAGACACAAAAGGACAAACAATGTGGGACCCACTTACTGAGGGACACAGAGCAGTCAAGTTGCTGGAGACAGAAGTAGATGGTGGGGAACCAGGGGCTGGGGGAGGGGAGGGGAAGTCAGTGTTCAGTGGGCACAGAGTCTCAGCTGGGGAAGATGATGAGGTTCTGGGCATGAATGGGGTGACAGCTGGACAGTGCTGTGAATGTGCTTAATGCCACCAAGCTGTGCACTTAAAAATGGTTAAGATGGTAAGTTTTACATTATTTGCATTTTACCACAGTTAAAAATAACATTTTTAGGAACTTCCCTGGTGGCACAATGGTTAAGAATCCACCTCCCAATGCAGGGGACGTGGGTTCGATCCCTGGTCAGGGAACTAGATCCCACATGCATGCCGCAACTAAGAGTTCGCATGCCACAACTAAGGAGCCCGTAAGCCACAACTAAGGAGCCGGTGAGCCACAACTAAGGAGCCCACAAGCCGCAACTAAGGAGCCCGTCTGCCACAACTAAGACCGAGCACAACCAAAAATAAATAAATAATTAATTTAAAAAAATTTTTTATTTTAAATAACATTTTTAAAAGCCTTCCAATGAGAAAACAAACTAAGCCAAGCAGGTCTAAGCTGTCCCCAGGGGAACAACCACAAATCTGCTCCTCCTCCAATCTCCCAGAGGGGCAAACCCAAGGGCTCAAAATTTCACACCAGAGAGGTGAGGGGGAGAGGGAGACCCCTCCGCGGACCTCGTCCACATGGCCCGTGAGGTTTCCCGTATGAACCCACTTGCAGACGGGGAGAAAAAGGAGCTCAGAGGCCTGATAACTAGTCCAGAGCTACAGGACTCAGACCCACACCCGACTCACAATCCTGGGTCCTTGTATGTAACAGACACTCAGTAAATAGTAAGTTAAAGGAAAAGCCAAATGCCTCAAACGTCCTTCTTTGAGGAGAAAATAACGAACGCGTCCCTAAAGCCGTGAGGCCCAACCCGTGGGGAGAGGCTGACAAGCCTCCAGCCTACGGACCCGCAGAAAACCCTCCATAATTTGACCAGCCCTTACCTCCGTAATTTGTCCAGCCAGTGGCCTCTCACAGCCCCGAGCAGGTGGGTGTCAGCCAAGAACATGGCCCTGAGCACAGGCTCAGGGGTCCCGAGTCCACCGGCATCCGCAGGAGTTTTCACTGCAGGCCAACTGCACCGGAAGATCACTAGGTAATAGATTAGAAATTCACAAAAGAGAAGCACAGCAAAGACGATGGCCGTGAGTCTCAGCAGCACCAAGCCCCTCCTCTTCAGTGGACGGAGGTGCTGCCTCCCGGCCCCCAGCCGGGTCGAGGCCATGTCCCCTGCAGCCATGTCCCTGCCTGGGGGTGCAGCAGCCAAGTCAAATCCACGAGACTTCCCACAAGGAAACTAGACTCCTGGCCAGGTGCAGCTGGTGCTGGTGTCTTAGCCGAGTACCTGCAGGGAAAGGAAGAGGACCGGGTGATGTGTGTCCCTTAACAAGCCACTGTCACTAGCCCTCCATTAAGAACTAGCAAGTTCCAGAACCCTATCACCTTCCCAGATAAACAGGACTGTCCTGTACTTTCACAAGGACGACCCACCCCATGACTTACAGATAAGGCAAACAGTGGCTTCCTAGGCGGTCTCTACACCTCCACGTGACAGGATAGCGCTACTAGAATGATCTTCTCACCAAGATGACCAAGTTTTATTACTACTTTAGAAATCATGAGATGGAGGGAGTCTAGGGAAGGATGTTTAAGGTGCGAGACATAACAGGAAAAGTCAACAATTAGCAAGCAGGTGCCACTTGACTCCCAAAAGGATGCCCCACCCACCTCCTCAAAAATCAACAGGCCATAGCCCCATGTAACGTGTTGCCTTTGGTGTGAATTCTCCACTTTTCTACATGGCTCTTCCACAAAAGAAGTAGACATTCACAGACAAGGTGCTTCCTCGCTGGCTCAGGGTTGGGGTCTGATGCAGCCACAGCCATGAACACTGCGTTGGGTTACACACATTCCCACAAACATGAGTTTTCACCTCATGCACATCAGCCTTAAACACTAGATGGCCTTCCTTTATAAGACATTTACGTGCGGTTGTCTCTCTTCGGGAACCTTTCAAATGTTCACGGGTTCATCTGAATCGTAGATGAACTTTGCATCCATTTTTGACACACCTGACGAGAATGCTGATGAAAGGGTGGCCTGAGGTGGGTTTTGAGAGGTGGCCTTCCACTTCAGGTTCCTCCACTAGTGCTCAAGACCAGGATCCTACAACAGGTGGTGACCTGGAGGCCACAGAGAGCTCAGACTCGGGAGAAGCTCCAGAAGGCAGGGGGAGCTGTGGAGACACCCACCATGGATCCTAACTGAGCCAATAAATACAGAGAGTCCTTTCCAGGGAGGTGATTTTCTACGATGGATCTAGGAACCTTCATATGGTTGACAACCAAAGGGACAAGGACACTCATTCTTTTAGGGCTTAAAACAATCGCCGCAAAGTCCGGCTTCCAGAATGTTCGCACCTCCACCTGTAAAAGCCCAGCCTACTCCACAGTGGGGTTTATAACACGCAACCCCTAAGACGCGGAAAAACAGCAAAACCTCACCTAAAAACAAACAGGGGCAAACGTGTATGTTGAGCCATTAAACAAAAGCTTAAAACACAACCCAGCATTGAAAATACCAGCAACTGATCAATGAGGAAGCCTGCTTGCGAAGACTGAAATCATGCTGACGGCTGTGGGGCTGCACTGCTCAGGACTCACCTCCACAGGCGGCTTTTTAGAAACGAGGAAATGACGGGCAGGTGCTTCCCACCTCCCGTCCCGTCCCGTGTCTGCCCGCGAGCCGCATTGTTTACAGTAAGTACCTGATGGGAAAGGGAGCAGGACTCAAAGGCTAGATTTTAAACACGTCCCTTGGGACACAGAGGTCACAGGCAGCCACGCATGTGACCTGGGATCACAGAAGACGCACGACACACGACAGCTTTACCCACAGGTCTGGGCCGTCGGTGATGGGAGCCGGCCCTTCCCCTCTGACCTGGACTGTCCTCCCCACCCGTTTTCTCTAAGGAGAGTGCAGAGTGGCTCTGAGGGTGGTAGCGCCGCCTCGTGACGTGTGGTCACCCCATGCGAACTCCTGCCCACGTGGCCAGCGCTTCCTCGGATGGCACGAGGAGGAGGAGCAAGTCCTTTTTGCTGCCATGCACTCATCAAGGTCACACCTCAGACGTGGACAACCATCAGTGTGACTCGGGGCACGGACTCTCTGCTCGCTGATAAAAGAGGGAAAAGCGAAGGGACTCGAAGGAGTAATGAACCCTCTCAACACCATCAGCCTCCTCAGCCTGGACTCATTCAAATGTACCAACACCACTTGCTCTCACTGTCCCATTTTCTTTCAAAGTCCTAGAATCTCCTAAAATCCTGAAAGCCAAGGCCAAAACAGCAGCTGAAACTTGCTAGACCCTAATGTCCCCGCCCACGAGGATGGGAGGGAGGGAGCCCCAGCCCTGGGGCTGGTCTGGAGCCTTCTGTCATTAGCCTTTGCTCTGTGGGTCCCAGTTTCCCGACGAGAAAACCCTAAGGACAAGTTAAATGGCTCCTCCACGCCCACTGCTCCGTCAGAGAACCTTGTTCCCCACGGCATGGTGACAGAGACCTCGGAGCACAGGGAGGTCACGCCCCGGGGGGAGGACACAAGAGCACGAGGACAAGCAGAGACACCGTGGGTTTGCACTGTGGGCACGGGGACCCCTCCCAGCCCGCCCTATGCCCCACGGCTGTCAGCTTAGATAAGGGCCCAGGCAAACGGGTCAGAGGGCACGAGCCCTGGCCCTTCCTCAGGCTTCTGTGTTCTTTCTGCCCTAAACAAACAAACCAGAGGACTTAGAAGGAAGGAGGGAGGGAAGGGGAAGAAAGGAAAGAAGGGGGGCAGCAGGCCAGCCAGAGGCTGTTGAGACACATTTTCTGGAGAAAACCCCAATACCACGTGAACCTGGTATAATGTGATCATTAAAAAAATAGAACTCACCATCAGAGTAAAAACCATATTTGACAGCTTCTGACACCAAATCTTTCAAACAGAATTCCTTTTGCTCAAAGCTTGGAAACTGCTTTTCTTCCTCTTTCCAGAACTCACCGTACCATCCATCAAAGTCGTGTTCCCAATGCTGTCTGCAACGTCATGGCCACAGCCCACCCCCTTGACCTTCTGAAGTGAAGGCAGTGTTCAGGGCTGACGCAGCAGGGGAACCAGGCCAGGCGCAGCTCTGAGCCCCACGCTAGGGGCCCAGACGTCACTTCCACCACAGCTGCTTCCTACGGCCCTCTGCTCGCTCCCAGCCTGCGGCCGGCCTCAGGGACCTGGCTGCTGCTCACTTCCTGGCCCAGCTCGAGGGAACCTGCAACCATGGGCAACCAGTCACTACCCTGTGGCCGGCGGGGCAGGAAAGAGCAAGACGGAGCAGCCCGGGCTCTTCTTCCGGTGTTGCATCCTCCGTCAGATCTGTGAGAATCGACCGCAGCTCTGCTGGGGGACCTCAGCAAGTCCCCGACCCTCCCTGGGCCTCGCGGGGTCACAGCACCTGCCCCCACTGCACCCGCGGAGATTGACAGAAATGTTCACAAAAGTGTTTTTTGTTTTTTTTTAAAGTAAGTCTTTCTATTGTTGACAGTAAAATTAACCAACAGTCGATCTAAGAAAAAAATGGAAAATTTTATTCAAGCCAACCTGGGAGATGGTCTTTTGTTTCTGAGACAAAGGGTCACACATCAAATGTATCACTGACAGTTTACACAATCCAGACCTGCACGTACGAGCAGTGTGGGTGGTGGGCCGTCACGGTCCCTTACAAGTTGAAGAAGGAAGGTCACCCCGTAAGGAGCTGTGACCCTTGATGAGATGAAGAAGTAAGGCCCTCTCTAAGTAAGGAGGGCTGGTCAGTGCAGGTGCACAGCACACACTAAAGGGGGGGAGGAGGCCCAAATGGGCAGAGAAAAATTTTGTATCTAAGGTTTTCTCGTCTTGCCATAAAATATGAATTTTATCTCATCCCTATGAGGCAGGCTTCTCAGGACAAGATTAGAGTCAAGCTCACACTCTGAGGGATTTCCACAGGCTCGGTCAGTGGAACCCAGCAGGTCAGGGGAAGGAGGGCCAGTGACCGGAGGGTCTGGGAGCCATGGCTGCCAGGGGGACCCTGCTTCTCCATTCATTCACTATGTGGTGCTTCTAACGCTTCACACCTGAAGCCCCCAGACCCTTGCCTCACTAAAAGTAAACCTTATGTTTTATCTCAACCATAATAAAAACCAGTGACTTAAGATCCCCACAGCTGTTAGGGAACCACTGACTGAAACTGCCCGCCCTGCCCAGGGAGGATAATGACCGCTTGCATGATTTATCTTAAAACAAGAGGTCCTGATAAGGAACACAGACTGACAGACAAGCTACCGACAGCCAGAAGAATTAGGGAGAGCCCAAAAGAAGGCAGGAGACGCCAGCCTACAATATGTCCTGCCAACCTCTCAGAAACCTCACGCTGGAATCCATCTTGACTGAGATGCCTGCACTGCCAGGAATCGGACCAAATACAGGCACAAGCAAAATGACTGGCCATAGATGACCTAGGGAGCTAAACCCATTACCATAAACCCTGAGACTACAAGCATGTGGCAGAGCAGGTCTCCTGGGTTCCCTTACCCTGCTGCTCTCCACCTGGGTGCCTCTTCCCACTAAAGTAAAGTTTTCTGCTTCATCAGTACATGTGTCTCCTCGGACAATTCATTTCTGAGTGTTAAAGACCCCACTCTTGGGCCCTGGAAGGGGTTCCCCTTCCGGTAACACAGCCACAGCTTGAACCACCAAATGCTACTGTCCCTTCCACGTCCAGGCTCTCACAGGCGAATGGAGAGAAAACGTGTCCTTTCCTAGACTAAGCGACAGGGGATCTGGTCCCTCCCGGGCCCAGATGCCACCGTCCCCTCCCGCCTGATCAATAAACACACGGAAAAGATGTGTTTATCCATCTGTATCACCAGCCTGTAAGAGGAGGAAGTGGGAGGTTATGACAAAGACTATATTCTGTGTGTTGCCTTCTTGGGATTAATGATGAATAATTCTGTCCATATTAGAAGCTTTCCTCTGCGTTAGAAGGTTTGGGCTCAAAAGGCAAAATTAATCAAATGTTATTGTTTTCATTCCCCAAGTTCAATTTGTCAGTTTTATTAAGCTCATCAAATTTAACCCAGCAGGAAAGCCATTCAGGCTCCCGACACAGCTCAGTCTGGCCTCGGATGAAGGGGCAGACTCACAGGTCTAGGACCCCTCCTGGCTTGTCTACATGTAAGAGGCCCTGCTGACCCCTACAGGGCTGAATCTTGGTATTTTGATTTCTACTCCACACACACTTCTTATTCCTGACAACACAGGCGACAACAGTAAAAAAACAGCTCAGTAACATCTACTGAAATGGAGCAGGACCCTATGGGGCCCACTCTGGTACAAGGCCTTTCTGTGTGCCCCGCTTCTCGTTTGTAGAAAATAGGCTTCACCCAACCTCCTTGACCTTTCCCAAGTCCCAAAGGGCAGATTCAAACAGTTACTAATCAGGAAAGGGAAGGAATGCAGAGACAAGGAAGTAACAGTCAAGAAACAATAGTGCAGCCTTGGGGCAGGGTCCTGGTTCCCCCTCAAGAGATACAAGTAATAATGACTTTGAGCTCTTCTGCAGAACTAAGGCTCCCACCAGGTGGAGGATGGCAACTTCAGGCTGAGCACAAGATTCCTGGAGCCCCGCCCTGCTACCTCACCACCAACCAAACAGAACAAAGCCACACACCCTGCACCCTCCCCCCAAGTTTTGCCTATAAAAACTTTTCTCTGAAAAACCTTCGGGGAGTTTGGGGTTTTAGAGCACGAGCCACTTGTCCTCCTTGTATTGGCGCCTTTCCAATAAATACCGCATTTTCCTTCACCACAATCTGGTGTCAGTAGATTAGACCCAAGTTTGGTTTGATAACACTATTATCCCAGAATTTTTCAAAAAGCTAGAAGAGACTCATCACTGCTTTATAAAATCAGTTTGGTGGTTTCTGACCCAAATTTTTAAAAATAAAATAGAATAAAACAAAACAGAAAAGACAAGCCTGTAGGGCACACTGTGGAGGAAAGGCAGAGTAAAGCTTTGAGCTCCGTTTTTCTGTACATGTGTCTGTGTGCACTGGCCACGACATCAACAATACTTCCTACTGCACTAGGCTCTCCGCTCCCTGCACAGGAACCCAGCCCATTTATCTTCATGTCCCCCCTCTCATGCCCACTTGGTGCCTGCAAACAGTAGGTGCTCAATAAATGTGTGTGGACTTAATGGCTTACGTTTAGTTTTATTTATTTTCCCGGGCATTTTAGAATTACAAACACACAGCGTGGCTGTTTTGGTCCATCATCTCTCTTTAAATGCACAACAGTCTACCCTCATCAGAGACACAAGAGGGAAAAGGACAGAGGCTCTTCCTGCTCCTCTGAGTGGGAGCCAGGTGGGAACGTAAAGGCTGGCAAACGTGCGCCCAGAACCGTCCTCTCACCAGCCGCGGTGTGGGACTCAAACAGAGGAAGAGCCCGGGCAGCTCTCTGGTTGGAGGGAAGTGATGACAGTCTTCCCCAGCCTCTTTGGAGAAAACACTTTCTTCTAAAAGGGAAGGACACAGAAGCGCCTGGAGCTCCTGGGGTCTCCCCTAATGTCTGGGGCCCGGGTGATCCCAAGAGTCAGCGAAGCCCACACCCCAGTGTGTTATTTCCCAGTGTGTGACCTCACGCAAGTCACTCAAAACAAAACAAATAAAAAAGGGACAGGATGGTTATTATCAAAAACAAAACAGAACAAACAGAAAATAACAAGTGCTGACGAGGACGTGGAGCAATTGGAATCCTTGTGAACTATTGGTGGGAATGTAAAATGGTGCAGCCACTGTGGAAAACAGTACGGTGGTTCCCCCCCAAATTACAAATAGAACTATATGATCCAGCAATCCCACTTCTGGGTACATACCCAAACGTATTGGAAGAACAGACTCAGATATTTGTACACTAATTTCACTGCAATACGATTCACAATAGCCAAAAGGTGGAAGCAACCCAAGTGTCCACTGATGGATGAATCATGAATATACAAAATGTTGCATGAACATCTAATTACAATGGAATATTATTCAACCCTTGAAAAAGGAAAGAAATTCTGACACAGGCCACAACATGGATGAACCCTGAGGACAGTATGCTGAGTGAAATAACCCAGACACACAACAACAAATACTGTACGATCTCACTTATATGAGGGCCCTTGGACTTCCCTGGTGGCTCAGTGCTTAAGAATCCGCCTGCCAATGCATGGGACACGGGTTTGAGCCCTAGTCCGGGAAGATCCCACATGCCGCAGAGCAACTAAGCCCATGTGCCACAACTACTGAGCCTGGGCTCTAGAGCCCACGAGGCACAACTACTGAGCTCACGTGCCACAACTACTGAAGCCCGCGTGCCTAGAGCCCAGGCTCCGCAACAAGAGAAGCCACCTCAATAAGAAGCTCGCCTGCCCCAGCGAAGAGTAGCCCCAGCTCAACGCAATTAGAGAAAGCCTGTGCGCAGCAACAAAGACCCAATGCAGCCAAAAATAAACAAATAATTTATATATGAGGACCCTACAGAAGTCAATTCCATACAGACAGAAGTGGGACGGTGAGTGCCAAGGCCTGGGGTTGGGGGAATGGACAGTTATTATTTAATGGATGTTGAGTTTTCATTTGGAAAGAGGAAAGAGCTCTGAAAATGGATGGTGGTGATGGTTGCAGAACAATGTGAATGTACTTAATGCCACTGAACTGTGCACTTAAAAACAGTAAAATTTATGTTATGTAGGTTTTGCCACAATTTTTTTAAAAAAGAAGACAAACACATGCATACAGAAGACCCTATAAGTTAACAATGTCCTATAACAAGGGCTTCCTTTTAGATTTAAATTCACTACTTTTATATTTTAAAAAAGAAGAAAAATTGTTGGTAGCTTGGATTCAGGGGAATATCACTGGGTCATTTTCTCACCTTTTAAAGACAGAGACCGGTATGAAGGTTGGCTTGTGCTCCCCAAAATCAGAGCGCCTCTACCTGAAATAAAACACAAACTGCGTGCTTTGTGGCAGAATAATAATAATAATGAATAATAATAATGAATATTAACTATCGTTAAAGCGGAAAAAGCATCAACTCCTAGAGGGCACAGTGGCTGCTGCCTCCTGCACACAAGGAGCCTGAGCCACGCTGAAAGTGAAAGACACCGAGAACCACACAGCTAACGACCTAACGACCGACATTAGTTACTGGCCAAGAACAGTTCTTTTAAGTTGTAGTATAAATACTTACACATAAAACACGTATACAACATTGTTCTGTATGGCCCAACACACAACAATAGTAGCTGCAGTCCATCACTGGGAGCAAAATATTTCATCCATTGACTGATTTTTAACTTAAAAGCTATCACTGAATAGTTAACCTCCCTCCCCCAAAAAATTAGCATTACAACATGTTTAATACTTGTTCATTAATGTTAAATTCATTATTACCACAATGTCATCAGTGGCTGTTTGCATGTTAAATTTTCCATCTTAAGTTACATTTTTAAATAAGACGGGTTTTTAAAAATCTACAGCAGCAAACTAGGAAGGGAGCAGCCCCTACGATTTAATACATGGGCCTTAGGTAATGGTAATTTTCCAGCAAATAAATAATTTCCAGTATACCATTTTCTCAAGAGGTAAACCTGCGTTCCTAAAAGGGCAAGGGGGCTGCAGCTCGCAGGGCCAGGAACAGCAACGAACGGAAGCACAGACGCCGCAGCGCGGAGGTGACACGGGGCCCGGCTGCCTGGCCCCCACCTGCCTGCGCAGCCGCCTGCTCCGGTCCCGGAGGCCCAGCCCCGCGCCGGCCTCGGGCCGCGGGCTCCCACCGCGGGTCCGCAGGGCTCGCCCCGTGCGTTCCCGCACCTGCCTCAGTGCGCCCGAGGTCCCGGAGCTGCCGGCGGCGCGACGCTTGCTCGGCTACGGACCCAGCGAGCTGCAGGCGAGGGGCGCGCGGGGCGGGGCCCGAGCGCCGTTGGGGCGCGGGGGGCGGGGCGTAGGGGGTGCAGGGGAGGGGGGCGGGGCGCGCAGGGCGGAGGGGCGGGGCGCGGGGAGGGGACGTACACGGGGCGCTGGGCGGGGTTACCTGTGGCTGGAGACGCTGGGGGCGCTGGGCAGGGGCCGCACGGCGTGGCGCGCGGCGCTGGGCCGCCTCTGGGCCCTTCCCTGGGCTCCCGCGGAGGTTGGCTGTGCGGCCGCACACCTGCGTTACCGACTCTCCGGCTGCTGCGCGCGGGCATCGGGCCGCTTTCATCCTCTTCTGCTCAGCGCCTTAAAGAAACGGGTGCGGAGTAAGTGAGACAGACATCACAGTAACTGTTTATTTTGGATTTTCTTTTTTTAATTTTTTTTATAACACTATAGCAGGGCGTGTTCTACTTTTCAATATGCTTTCATATCATTACTTCAAATAATCCTCAGAATAACCCCGTAAATCAAGCAAGAATCACTATGTCAAAAAAACAAACTGAAGCTCAGAGCAGTGGTTCAGAGTCTTCCAAACAACCAAGTCCGGTCCGTTTTTCAAATCTATGAGTACAGTGAATGTACTGAGATGTAATATAAGAAGTCGCATAGAGAACAATTAGCAAAATGCCTGGTATATGTAAGTAAGCAGTAAGTGGCAATTATTATTATTAATTAAAATATTGGAATATTTTCACATATGCCCAGATAAACAATTTTAACATCACCAAAACCGGCACAACTGGACTCTGTATGAACAGTGATATGATGCAACAGGAGGTAAGCATCACCTCCAAAGTATTCTGACTAACCGGAAAAGAAAAGGAAAAAAAAAATGAAATCCGGTTAAGCCTAGAACTACAAGCTTAAGGAAATACAGGGACCAAAGGAACATGTTATGTTACACCAGCAGGAAGCGGTCAGCCGAACCCAGAATGTGGGGAGTCTACAGACCAAATGACCCAATTTCTTTATTCAACAAGTAGCATCACGACAAAAGGGAGGAGGGCAGGAGGAGGATCTGTTGTTGTAAATCAGACGGGAAACAAGGCAGCCAAATGCAGTTCCTGGCCTGGGTTGGGTCATGACTGGGACAAACTAACTTCAAAAAAAAACCCGAAAACACTTTTTAAAAGATTGGGAAACTTGGACATGGAATGAATGTTAGGTGATACTAAAGAATTATTGGTAATTTTGCTATGATAATGCTCTTGGGGTTTTTTGTTTGTTTGGTTGGTTGGTTTTGGGTTTTTTGTTTTGTTTGGCCGCCCCACGTGGCATGTGGGATCTTAATTCCCCGACCAGGGATCAAACCCATGCTCCCTGCAGTGGAAGCCTGGAGTCCTAACCACTGGACCGCCAGGGAATTCCCCTGTATTTTTTTAAGATTAGAGAATCATACTAAAATACTTACAGGTAAATTATATGATTTCTGGAATTTTCTTTAATACTCCAGAAAAAAATTTTACAGTAGGGAAATAGGAGAATAACTGCTATTGGCAAAATGTTGCTAATGCTGAAGCAAGGAGATGGGTGTATGGCACAGTGTTTGGCAGAATAATGGCCCCCAAAGATGTCCATTCCACATCTCCCGACCTGTGAACAGGTTTCCTTACATGGCAAAAGAGACTTTGCAGATGTGTTGAAGGTTAAAGGGCCATTTATCCATTAGGTGCTGTGAACTGGGTGAGTAGGTACCAGATCCAAAACCCATAGACGATGCTTAAGGCAAAACGATCTGACGAGTTATTCCCACAAACCCCCCAAATGTCAGGGGAGTGAGGATGAACCACAGATCGCTGCAAGACCGGGTGACATCAGTGTAGATGCAGGTAGAAACAGGAACAGTAAAGAATCTGATGGACCTGATGACAGGGAACCCCAAATTGCATCAGGTTCTGCAGGAAGCATGGAGAGGAGAGCAGCTGAAAACAGGAAGGATTTTTCTTCGTCCAGCGGCAAGGGGCCCACGGATGGGCCTGAGGGGCTGGAGCAATTCTTCTGGAACAAGACCCCACATGGAGGGGGACTCCCAGGGTGGGATGAGAATTTGCAGGACATGGACGAGAGACATGGAGGAAAGAAGTGCAGATAAAACTGGGAAAGAGGGAATTGCAGAAGGCAAGCTCTCACACGTTAGCCCGCCGATGACAGCAACAGAAGGTGTTGCGAAAGCTCTCTGAACGCTGCTCCTTTTGGATGTTCAGAAGTAAATTCAGGAATGAGCATTAGGGAAGAAGTGAGGTCAAAACTCAGCAAAGTTATCATCAGAAAAAAGAGAACAACAAGTAGAATAACATTCCTGAAGACGATGAAAGCATGCCACAGAAACATACCCACAAAACAGACCAAAACTGTCACCTACTATTTCAGAACAAACTAAAGACATTCAGAGAATGAGAGACAATGTAAATCAGAATCAGGAGAAATTAGAAATAAAAGAAAAAAATTAAGAAATAAAGATTAAACTAAAGGAATGAAAGGAACTTAACAACACCTTAAGAGAAATGGAAAGTGAAAAGGAGAAAATCTTTATAAATTTTAAAAAAATGAAGAAAGACAAATGAGTGTAAGAGAGGCTGACAAATATTGAGGACAGCCAGGAGCAACCAACAGATAACAGGAGTCCCAGAAGATAAAAGCAACGTGAGAGAACAGTTCTAAAACCTGCAATTCAAGGAAACGTTCCTGAAATAAAAACTAGGCATACTTGAAACATATCAAAGGCAAACACTACATACCTGAGACTATGAATTCAGAATGTTCATCACCCAGACATATTCTAGTAAAATTATTGGGTTTTCAATAAAAACGAAAAGAAAATATCTTTGGGCATCCAGGCAAAAACAGCAAGTGACTTATGAGAGAATAGGATTTAGGTGATCATCAAACTCTGACAGTGTGCTTTATGCCACAAGAGAACAAAGTACATGTACTTAAGATTTTGTAAGGAAAAATGTGAGCCATGGACTTTATATGTAGCAAAAGTGAATTTCAAGTATAAAGGTCATAGACCACTGTTATCAACATGCAGGAATTCAGAGAATTCAGTTCCCATGATTTCTCCCAGAAAACAATCTTCAGACCATCAGAATGACTATGGAGAGACATTGCTGTAAAGACCAGAGGTGAACATCAAAGTCACAGTGTCATTTGAACTAAGACCAAGTTAGGGTTAAAAGAGAGAGTGGTATGTAATAGCTATACGCTCTGACAAGATAGATGTACAGCTTTTTTTTTTAATGGCGGAAGAATGGAGAACACAAATGCAGAGACAAATTCTTGTTTTCAGTAAGCATTATTGGTAGCAATATTATTTGTAGTGTCATTCTAACACTGTTGCATGTATAAGAGAGGATAAAGCAGATTAGTAACTATGGGATATTCTGTCAGTCCCTGATGAAAAATGATTATGATTCTTTCATGACTTTTGCTCAGGATATTATTGGTTCTTTAACGTTTTCGAGATTCAGGGAAACTTTTTCTCTCTTAAGCTATCTATAATTTGTTCAACTTGGTAGATTATACTTTTATAAAGAGAAACAAAACAATCCAGAAGTAGACCCAGAGCTTCTAGGATTGGTTCATTGCGTTTCCAGTTCATATTAGACACAGCAATTTTCTTAAATCCCTGCAGGTAGAACTAGCCGGAGCCATCGATGTAGAAACACTGCCGTCACAAGCAGAGGAGAGCAAGGATTAAAGTACCCACAGTTGGAGCAGCTGGATGGAGTTTGGAAGAGCAACCAGTTGGAACCAAGCAGAGAAAGCAGTGGACCCCGCATCCACAGGGAAGGCCAGGTCGCGAAGGCCAGTGTCCACACCGCCACACGGGGGTGCTCCCAGGGCAGTGGAGAGGTCAGGGACTCAGCACCTCTGCAGGCTGGATAGTGGTCAGAGAAACAACCGATATTGGCAACGAGACCAGGGCCAAGTTTTGAACCCCAAAGGCCAGGTCCCAGACCGCACCCTTGCTGTCCCTCTAGGCTGCAGAGGCCCCGCCAGAGAGGCTAGTGACAGGGTGTTCCCAGCCCAGCACTCAAGAACCACAAGAGCCCTGAGTTCCTTGGCAGATGTCTTTCCTCAGAGCACATCACCATCCTCTGCCACGACTGGAGGTGGGGAGTTTGCCAACAGAAGGATATTCGTAGAGCTGTTTCACTCATGCTCTTTCTTCTGGACATGCAGCAGATTCTCCAGAAATGGTTTTTGTTAGTTCGAAAAGGAGAGGGAAAGACAGACGGAGAGAGGAGGAGGAGGGGGAGGAGAAGGAAAAGAAAGGAGGAGAAGGAGGAATAAGAGTGGAAGGATTAAAGGAAGGAAAAAGGGAAAGAACTGAGAGACAGAAAGCTGAAAAAAAAGAAAGGGAGGAAGGAGGAAAGGGAGGGAGGGACATCATTCTGGTGGGAACATGTGCACACACACACACAACCCCCACTGTGATCAGCCTAAAGAAATCTGCTATTTTCAAACTACACCTATTATCTTAGCCCTTCTTAGAGCATCCTTTAGGGTAAGAGCAGATAATGGCTGGGATAACTGCATGTTCTGGTTTAAATTATTTTTATCTCTAGGGTCAACTATTCTTTGCTTTTCTCTGAAACATAATCTAAAAGACAGAGGATCTCAAGGCAAATAATTGTCGGTCAGAAAAAAAAAAAATTGTCAGTCAGAAGTAGTAAAGGCAATCAGGTCGTGAACTAACTAGATTGCAGCCAATTACTTCATGACCGGATGGAAGGACTATTAATGTCCCCAGCAGATGGCGCGAGCTGCCCTCTGCCGAGATGAGACTTCGCACCCTGGGCTCCATTTAGTGTCAAAATAGGTTTCCTCTTCACGTGATGGTCAAAACAGTAGACCCTAACCAGGTAAGGCTGGGTTAGGAAAGAAATCGTTCAGCAGGATTCCAGGGGAAGCTGAGTAGGGAAGACAAAATCTGGAGGCTTTTACATTTATTTCTCATGTTAAACTGTTTAAAAACATGCACTGACCTCACCGATAATATTGTTCCATTCACATCATCTGGGGCTCTGAAAAAGTTAAGAATTCTTCCAAGACAGAGTTTTAAATTAAGTCACAAAGGACAACAAAGTACTAAGAATTAGGACATCTGAAAGTATTTTTATCTGGTAGGATAATTGGTGAAGAGCTCATAAATGAGGAAAGCTTTCCTGTAACAAATGAAAGATAAACCAATTCTGAAGGAAACCTCAGGACAGGGAACATTGATTAGGGATTACTGGGATAAATCAATGTTTCTGTTGCTTCGCTGGTTACTTACATTCTGACCTCTGGGCTGTGCGTTTTCAAGGAGCGAGCACACAGCCGAATGGAAAGCATTTACATCTCTGGACAAGAGGCAGGGAACATAACATGTTTTCTTTGGAATCATCCTCAAATCTGGGACAGAAAGTAGATCTTTATTAATCAAGTTCTTAAACATCTGTCTTCACAAGTTTCCAAAGAAAGAGTTTGGAAGTTCAAGTCTATGACTAACTTCCAGTGAACAGTGGAGCCCCCAGCACCTGCAGCCTCCCTTCCCGCCCATCCACTGATATTTTAACTCTCTACAGCTGCTTTTGCTGTCAGCCCACCACGAAAACTTTACTTTCCAAAGACATTTTAAATATAAAAGTAATATGTTAACTGCAAGACGTTTGAAAACACTGAAAGGTGTAGAGGAGAAATTACCCACAATTGAGTAGACATTGGCTTGTGTCCAGTTGTGGCAGCAAGATTTCGAGTCACGTGCTGTGTTATGTCTGCTTCGACTGCTGTTAGCCTGTTTGATGGGGTCAGGGCACCTGATTTGCTGGGATTGGAAGTCTGATGCATCAGGTGGATACGAACACGGATGTGTGCAGGGGGAATCTGCCCTCGAGGATTATAAACGTGCCCTGTGGAAGTGTTTGAAAGAAGCAGATATTACATTCATAATTACAGCTTGAATTATCTACCGTAACTTGGTCAAGTTTAGAAATGCTGTTGTTTGGGGGAATTTAATCTGTCAAACTTATACACAAGCTGAGCATTGATTACAGAACTGTCTTCGGACTTGCTGACGTTATCAGGCCATTGACTAGATTAGCAAGACTCATAAACTGAACATAAAGCTTGAAGAACATTTGGTTTTGATTTTATAATTTTAGTTCATTAAGGACTGGTAAAAAAAACACCAGCTTCTTTTCTTTTCTGAGCATAACGCCCCCTCCGCACCAAACACTCAGTGGACAGGCCTCTGGCCACAGTTTAGAAAAGCAAAGGACATGCAGCCGCTCAAACCGCAGAAAAGGCAGAAGCTCTTTCTTCCTAAAGACCGTAGGATTTTTTTCTGATTAATACAATTTTTGGAATATTTGTGTAACAGTAGTGTTTTCCAATGGGTGTTTTTCCACCCAAAAGGGCGTTTTGGGAGAGAGTGAGCGTTCCCTGTTCAGTTCCTGGAACAGCTCAGTGAGTTCTGGGGATTCTCACCGGCTTGTTTTTCTCTTCTCATCAGGCAAGGATGCAACGTGCCCTCCCTGGACCCCTCCGATTCTTCCCATCCGGTTAAGGAAAGACTCATGACAGGGCCCCGGGGACAAGCCCTTTCCATGGTTCCCAGACTTCTGGATTCCAGACGCCAACGACAGCTCCAAAAAAAAAATTTTTTTTTGGTGACCTACATAGATTTGTCAAGCATTTATGTGGCCAAGTGAGAGGGAAAAGCAAAACAAAACCTGCCATCTCCCATCAGAATCATTTTATTACAGAAACCTTTTTTCACCCAAATGCAGAAAGGACATTACCTCAGCTAAGGACAATGTTTTGCATGGAATATACTTAGCTGGGTGGACATCTCCTGGGCTTGGCCGTATTACTGTCGTGTGGGTGTGACCATCTCTGTGGGCAAACCAGTTCCCAGCTGGGAATTTCGGCCCCAAGATCCAGCTGTACGTGGCCAGCCCTGCCCCCGTCACACCCGCTTGGGGCTGGGCAACCTGTGCCCACATGGCCCAGCTCATCGCCCACTGCCTGTCACCCACGCCCAGCTCTGCTGCCCCTGTGGCCTCCCGCGGCCAGCGTGGCTGCCTGGTCTCCTTGCCTGAGTGGGCAGAAGCATCAGCCTCATTCTCCTTAAAGCATCTGTGCCCCTTGATTAATGTGCCTTTCAAATGATTACTAAGTCAGCATTATTTTAGCCTCCACAGTTGTCACTGAGCCAGTCCTGAGCCCAAAGACATCACTTGAGCCCTTCCCTTCTCCAGGGAGCAGAAAAAAGAAGGTCCTGCCTTTCCTGGGAGGAAACTTAGTAGGACTGTGCTGTTTCTACCATCTTTCCCAAAGAAAATGTGAAATAAAGACTTCCCCCCCTATATAGAAGCACCTCCTAGTCTCAGACCACAAGCGTTTTCCGTGTGTTAATCCTCTCATGCAGCGGTGGAGGCTTTTAGACACCCAGATATTCAAGCTTTCTGAAGAGCTACCCAATGCATTCGATGACTAAATGGAAGTTATATTAGTTTTCTATAGACTGGGAAAGATTTTTTTGTTTTAATTTGAGTCCAATATCCTTTACCTTCCTTTAAAGGCTTTCAATTTGTATGTGAATGTTTTATAGGACCTCTGATGATTAGAATATTGATAACCATAATTGGGCAAACACTTAAGACATATTCATTCGTTCAACAAATGTTCTTAAAGCACCTACAACGTGCCAACCACAGCACTGGCTTTGGAGATAAAATAATGAAAACCCATTCTTTTCCTCAAGGGCTTAGGAATTTTAGTCCGGGGAACAGACATGTCAACATAAAGAGAAGTGCTCAGGGCTTTCCTGGTTCCCTGGGCAGGTCCAGAGCAGCGTAAGGGAGCGGGCATCACCAGTTCCACCTGAGTGATGGGGAGCAGCTTCCCAGGGGCAGCAGACACTGGGGGGGGGTAGGTTGCGGATGGTGAGGGCCGCAGGGGCCACCCGAGGAGTCTGGGCATCCTCAGGGAAGGAGGGCAGGGAGGCTGTGCTGCTTACTGGTCTCCCAGCTCACAGCCATCTACTCAGCTCTGCATTTTGACACGGGGCTAAGACTCTGCAGGTCCCTTTGCCAGCTGGCTCCCTGCTAGGCTCCACCAGCAGAGGCCTGGAGGAGCTGGGCGGCTGGAGGAGGGAGCAGGGCCTGCTCGCCTACTGTCTTGACAGCACTGCACCCTGAACCAGCCTGTCCGCACCTGGCAGAGCTGGCAGCTCCCACAGGCAGCAGCCCCTGGCACCCCTCCCTCCCAGCAGGTTCTCGCAACCCCAGCTCTGAGGCTGGGAGCTGCTTCCTGCCTTACTACCTCTGCGGCCTCAGTTCTCTTTTTTTGCCTTTTTACCTGCTTATCCAATTTCTTTTATTCAATTCTCTCTGTTGAAATACCCAGTGTTGTTTCTGTTGTCCTGATCGACCATGATTGATGTCATGCTGGGAGTGATGGTCCAAGAAAGCAGACTCACAGGTCAGGCCACGGGACTGATGTGGGCAGGGAAGACCTTGAATGCAGTGCCAGGCTCCTTGCTGATGAGAAGCGGCCCGTGGTGGCCGCGCATCACTATCAGTCAGGTGATCACCCGTGGTTCGTTGTGATGAAGCATTGACTGGCCTGTCTCAAGGACCAAGAGGCTGTGGCCCTTGACCATTAGGGCAGCAACGAACATTCCTGGGTGGTGGCTGGGGGGGCCTGCAGCCGTGTTTAAGAAGGAAGCCAACATGTGAGGGCACGGCTACAGGAGTGGGGATTCGGACTCTCCTGAAAACTAAACTCAGTAACTTCTTGGTTTGAACGTGTGCGAGAAAGCACATTCTGAAATGCCCTTAATCACGTGTTAAAGTAGATAACTTGAACGAGATACCCCAGGACGACCCGCCAGAGCACAGTTGGACCGCTAACCTAAGCAGCTTTAAGTATCAGGGAATCTTAACACCTGCTCCTCAGTCCAGGCACCTGCTCCACGCTCGCAGTTACTCTCTGAGAGCCAAACGGAGGGGTTTACTTCGACCCCAGTTACATTTTCCTTTGCCAAGCCGTCCACAAAAGTCCCTGAGGCCTTATTCTGTTATCTACTGTGAGTTACCTCTTAGGTTTGTCAGCTTAAAACTGACACATGCTTTTGTTCCTTCAGTTCTAAAAGCAAGTGCCTACTAGATTCAAAGACAAAGAAAAGCAAATAATTGCATAATGTGTCTAGGTCTGCAGCCATTTGGGGAGTTGCCGGGACCTAGGGGCCTGGGAGGGGCCTGGGGAGGCCTAGGAGTGGAAAATTACTGATTCTGAGTCAGAGGAGAGGCAAGGTCTTCAAGGTCCCCAGACAAGGTGGTCTTGGCAGAGACCCTGAGAAAGGGGATGGAGGTGCCTGGGCCGGGCTCACAGATGTGCCCAAAAGCACGGCTGGGGAAGTGGATGGGGAGGCTTCTGAGTCTTGGGCTGAACTCCCTCCAGAAAATGGCAGCGCGCTGGCCGAGTCCCAAGTCCAGTGCGGGGAGGGCAGACCCCACCCCTGTGAGACCTGCCAGGTAAAACTCTGTAGTTGCCTATGGTCAGGTCTGAAAAATCACACGTGTAATTTTGACCTGGAGCCAGACTCCTCAGAATAAAGTTCAAGTAGGACATGATTTCTCAACCCCAGGGTTATTATCCTTTTGCGCTGAACAATCCTTTGCTATGGTGTGTGTGGCGGGGGGAGAGTTGTCCTGTGCACTGGGGGATGTTTGGCAGTTTCCCTGGCCTCCATCCACTAAGATCGTCTCGTGTGTCTCGGCACACAGTCAGCGTGGAGGAGGGTGGATCCAGATGACGGGAGGGGGTGGGGGGGCCCACCTGAGGCTAAGAATGACCAGATGTCATACTGGGATTCAGATGAGATGAAACAAACAACAAACTCATCAAATGTCCAAACCAGCCATCGTAGCCCTGGGAAATAAGATCAAAATAACTTGGGGAGGTAGAGAAGTAGGTAGAAGAAACGAAAACTTGGACATTTTATTTATTTAGACTTTGCTTTGTCCCAGAAAAGACAGGAGGGAAGGGACTCCCAGATTAATAAGGACAGAGGGGGAGGCATAAAGGAGACAGTCTCTCCTGAGTGCCCTCCCACCTCTCACCGCCCCCCCGCCTTTGGCCCAGCTTGGGCACCTTGCATGCCACCTCCTGATAACCAGAGCACCCACCTAGGCTGCACCCTCAGGTGGGGGTGGGAAGGGGCAGTTAGGAAATCATTTTCCAGGGTGGAGCCTGGTACTCTAGGGGCTACCAAAGTTACTGTGGTTCCCCAGGGCCCCTGGAAGAGGCAGCGAGCAGACTGGCATACAGGGCATGATGGTGAAGGAGCATTTCACGTTTCCACAGCGAATCACCATTAAAGCACGGGAAACTTGGATAATCCATTAGAAAAGGCTGATTTCAGTATTCAATGATTAACATATTTATTAAGCACCCATTATAGCTAAGCAGTATGGTGATCACCTTAGGGTACATTGGTGAGCAAGTCTTTAATAACAGAGGTGCCAAATATTCACAACAGCCAAGCCATGGAAACAACCTAAGTGTCCATCGACAGAGGAATGGATAAAGAAGATGTGGTACATAGGTACAATGGAATATTACTCAGTCATAAAAGAGAATGAAATAATGCCATTTTCAGCTACATGGATGGACCTAGAGATGATCATACTAAGTGAAGTAAGTCAGAAAGAGAAAGACAAATACCATGTGATATCACTTATATGTGGAATCTAAAATATGACACAAATGATCATATCTACGGAACAGAAACAGACTCACAGACATAGAGAACAGACTTGTGGTTGCCAGTGGGGAGGGGGCTGGGAGAGGGAAGGATTGGGAGTTTGGAGTTAGCAGACGCAAACTATTTTATATGGAATGGATAAACAACAAGGTCCTACTGTATAGCACAGGGAACTATATTCAGTATCCTGTGATAAACCATAATGGAAAAGAATATATATGTATAACTGAGTCACTTTGCTGTACAGTAGAAATTAACACAACACTGTAAATCAACTATACTTCAATGAAATTAAAAACAACAACAAGAAGTACCAAGCACATGTATGTTAACCCGTATTATACTTACCAAAAATATTTTACAGTTGAGGAAACTGAGTCAAAAGAGGTTATTTGTAACTTGCTCAAATGCACACAGCAAGGAAGGAATGAGGCTAATACTTAAAGTACTTAGGAAACCTGGGGGCACCAAACTTCACACTAGTTAAAACCACATGATTCTGCCTTAAGATTTTTGGAAGTTAGGCAAGGAAGTTATGGTCTTTTTCTCTAGATGTGTGATAGGCTGGACTCCATGTGAGTTTATCTGAGCCCCAGGTTGGTCCGGGCCGGGGTTGGGGGGTGGGGGTGTGTTCAGAAAGGGTAGCTGAGAAGAGGCCAAATAGAAATGTCCTAACTTCCTAATTTTGCTTTGTGCTGGGAGTAATCTCTAATGAAAACCTGCCATGAGGATCAGCAACTGAATACACTTAATTTTAAAATGAAGCATCCGAAGCACAGTCTTAAGTATTTTCAGAAACCAACTCCCTATTTGACAATCATGAAAAACATGAACAAGAAAGATGGAGCGGAGCCTGCCCTCGGCTGCCCCAGTGCGGCCGGGCGGAGCGGGCAATTCTCCGCCAGTTTCCCCACGTGTAGGGCGAGGTGGCCGGGCGACCCTAACACACTCCGTTTCCTGATTCCTCCTTGTTGTTTGTATTTCCACCTGTCTCTCGTTCCTACACCTAAAGCCTCTCCACCGGGTGTCCAACGCACGGTGGGCACAGACGAAGGCTGACCGTGTGAACAGGGTCCCGTCGGGGTGCACGCGGTCAGCGCCTGTTACAGGGCGGGCCGGGCAGCTCCTGAGCTCCTGAGCTCCAACTGTAGGAGGACCGCCGCCCGGTACTCGCGATGAGCGGTACTCGCGATGAGCGGTGCCCGCGGCCAGCGGCGCCCGAGGTGCTGCCCGGCCGGGTCCGCGCGGGGGACGCTCCTCGCTCGCGGCCACACCCTCGGGAAGGGCTCTGAGCTCCGCGAGGGTCCGGGCCGGGCCCCTCTCCCGCCACGCGGCCCTCAACTTCCCACAAGCTGGACCCAGCTTCAGCGGGGAGCCGGCGGGGCGGGGCCCGGCGCTGTGCGGGCGGGGCTCAACGCCAGTCGCGCAGGGAGAGGGATCCAGGGCGGGAAGGAGCGGGGCTCGGCGCGGGGCGGGGTTTGCGCAGGAGGGCGGGGCAGGGAGGGGCGAGGGGCGGGACGGTACGCTGGGCGCTGCTCCAGGGCCAGGCGCAGCTACAGGTCTGCTCCCCGCCCGCTCCCGGTCCCTCGCAGGTCCTCACGGGCGGGCGAGCGCGGCCCAGGCGCGGAGCGGCGGGAGGCGCCGGCGGGCCCGAAGGCCGCGATGAAGCCGAGCGGCGAGGACGGGGCGGCGCAGGCCGGGGGCCCGTGGGAGGAGTGCTTCGAGGCAGCGGCGCAGCTGGCGCTGCGGGCTGGACAGGTGAGCGCGCACCCGGGAGCACGGCAGGCGCACTCCCACTTGGGGCAGAGCGGACGCAGGGCGTGGGCGGACGGAGACCCCGAGGGCCGGGCCGGGACCTGGGGGCGCGAGCCGCGGAGGGGCTCCGCGCAGCCTACCGCACACCTGTGCACCTGCCACGCCCGCGCCGGGACGGGCGCCCTGGATCCCGCGGCCGGGAGGCGCGGGCCGGGCTCGGGGCGCAGGGCGTCCTGGCGGGAGCGGGCGGGTCAGGGCGCGCGGACTGCCTCGAATTTGACCCAGTGGGCGGGACACGGTGCGGTTGCCCCGGGTTAGAACCCCTACGCGTGGTGGTCGGGCGGACAGCCTGTCCTCGCGCATCCGGAGTCTAGAGGGTTCGTTCCACTCTGCGTTTGGAGGAACTGCTACCCGCACCGGAAGGGTGACGGTCAAGCAGCGGAGCTGAAGAAACCTTCAGAGGGCAGCCCCTCTCTTCGCACTTTCCTGTGTGTTTTGTTCCCCCATTTCCTCGGTGCTTCACGCCTGGGGTTCCGCGGGCCACGTGCGGCGGCGAATGGGGGGCGCTGGGGGAGGCAGGGCGCAGGGACCGCTCGCTCCCTGCTCGCGCGTCAAGGCTCTCGGCTGCGTTCCTGCGAGCGGAGCGGGAGGGTGGACAGAGGAGGAGCCCTGCGCGTAGACGGATTTTCTGTTTCCAGCGGCAGTTCCTTTTCGGTCTGAAAGTGCCCCACGGGCTAAAGTCCTGCATTTGAAGTGAGTCCTTAACGTGCACAGTCACAGTGCGGTCCCTTGGTCCCCTAGAAGTTAACTTTCAACACTAGTGGACCCTCCCTCTGTGAGACTTGATCCTTGGGGAAAAGGAGGGCCCCAACCTTACCTGCTGCATTGATGGAGCTCATGGCTTCAGGGCAAACGTTCTTCCTGGAAAGCTGGTCCACTGTGTGAGGGGCGCGCTTGCCCTCCCCCCTCCAGAGACCCTCACTTCCTCTCCAGAGTGAGCGTCTTCAGGATATTTGGTAACTTTTAGGTTCCACCATACAACTTTTCTTCTTTCAGCTTTGAGAAGAAGCCAGTTTAGAATTCAGACACCACTGTGTAAACCCTGGTGAGTTGTTACGGGTTTCTGTGGTTTTTCAAATTTAGATCCTTGAGGAAACAGAAGGGTTTTTGAACCCCCCCCCCTTTTTTTTTTAACAAATTTACAAATGCTTACACAGAACTTGCAATATAGCAGGCACCGTTCTAAGGGTCCTGGGAACTTTAACTTATTTAAGAGATAGCTTCTGCTTTTGCAACTTGCCAAGAACAACAGAAAAAGCTTTTTTTGACAGTGGGGAAGGATGCAATAAGGATTCTGCCATTGGGTGTCTGATCAGGGGGCCCAGAACTCTGGGCTCCCTCCTGGGCATTATGCTGATGCTTCCTGCCTGCCAGGCAGTGGCGGGGAGAGTGGCCGAATTGCCTGTGGCTGGGACGAACAGAAGCCACACAGGGTCATCCTAACCCGTGTAAAGAGGGACAGACTGTCTTAGTAATGTTCTGACAGTAACAAGGTGATGATTGGAGAAAACCTGGCCTGTAGCCAGAAAGCCCCAAGAGGCATGAAGGGTGGTTAGTGGTGATTCTTGGGAGTCCTCCTTAGCCAGAGGCACATTTGGTACAGGTTCTGTGGCCTTGTGGCCCAACGTGCCCGCCCTCTCACGTTCAGCTGTTTTATTAAGTCTGCTACTCCGGAGACAGCTCTGTGTGCTCCACCGAGTCTGGGTTCTCTACGTTCAGAGGGAGTGCCCTCCCTCCCAGGAGACAGTGTCTGCCGTCCATGTTTCAGACATTGGTTCGGGTCAGGGCAGCCCTGGACGATTTGCTGCCACCTCCCCTCTGCCGCATCCTGAGAGGCCTCCCAGACCCCTCCTTCCTTGTCTCTCCACCACCCATCCCTGTGGTGCCCCTGAGAGGCATCCCTTCCAGTCCCAACCACCATACCACTGCAGAAGCCCCTCCCTGGCTGCTGGGCTTTGGGGAGGGGGGTGACGTCAGCCCCACACCATCACCACCACAAGTACACAGAGTGATATTCATTGAAATGGGTATTTATCATCTTTTATGTGATATGTGAGCAAAAGTATCTTAGAAAACTATGCTTTTTAAGTTGACCTGCAGGGATAGATCCAGGTTTTCTTGAACCTGAAGTTTAGACAATTTACAGGCCCTCTTTAAGAGAAAAAATACAAACTTACAAATTCAAAATTAGATATAAATGTTTATTTAGAATAAGAAAGATCACAACAGCATAAAATTTAAGATGCTAACAAATATAACAAAATACATAAGAATAATTTTTTAACTGCTTCTCAATCTTCTGTAATACTCTTTTCCCATTTTTGGCTTTATACTCTTTACATCTTTGAATGACAACGATTTTGTAGTATTTTCTATGGAGAGACTAGAAAGGTAAATTCAGGCTTTCCTGTAGGATGGCTCATTGAAATTGATTACTATGATTTAGAAAAGTTTAATTAGGCTTCAAACTTGTTATTGGTAGGGTCATATAAATGTTTAGGATTGCCATCAAATTTGAGAATCCTGTCAGTTTTATTTTACATATTAGTTGTCAGACAGGGAAGAATTTTCCAGTGTGCTCTGAGGGGATGCCCTATGTCTGCCTCCAACTGCCCGGAGCAGAGGGGCACAGCGGGGGCTCTGACCCAACATCCCTATTTGTCTGGCTTGCATTGCCACAGGTGTTTTTGTTTGTTTGTTTCTGTTTTTTTGTGTGTGTGTGTGGCTGCATTGGGTCTTCATTGCTGTGCATGGGCTTTCTCCCTAGTTGCGGCCAGCATGGACTACTCTTCCTTGTGGTGAGTGGGCTTCTCATTGCGATGGCTTCTCTTGTTGGGGAGCACGAGCTCTGGGGGAAGGGGTTCAGTAGTTGCAGCACGTGGGCTCAGTAGTTGCGGCACAGGAGCTCAGTAGTTGTGGCTCAGTGGTTGTGGTGCACGGGCTTAGTTGCTCCGCAGCATGTGGGATCTTCCCAGACCAGGGCTTGAACCCGTGTCCCCTGCATTGGCAGGTGTACTCTTAACCACTGTGCCACCAGGGAAGTCCCCACAGGTGTTGTCTTGATTTGTGATTTTATTTTTTATCAGTTATTCACACAGGGAGTTTAAAAAGTGAAATACTGCTAAAGGGACTGTCGTGGAACCAGCAGTGTCCTGTCCCGTGTCATCCTCATCCTTTTCCCCAGAACTCACTGTTTTCAGTTTTCTGATAGTTACACCCATTTTCTAAATGGTAGCTCTGTTTTTGCGTCATCCTCATTAGACACTGTTATGTCCTGTTGCTGCGTTACCTGTTGGTTCCATTGGTGCCTGTGCTCACGTGCTATGACCACATGTAGCACACGGTCAGGCTGGGTAGCATGGTTGTATTACATATTCTTTTCTTTCTTATGCAACTGGTGTTTTCCTGAAGGTTAAAAAAATTTTTTTTTATTTGCTTAGTTTTCTACACACCTACCAACAGCCATCTTCTGACTTCCCAACAAAATTTTTGATGATCTCCTTGGTATAGACACTCATGGGTCTCGCTGCTGGGGACACGTGGTCCTCACACCTTCATGTGCATCAGAAGCACCTGGAGGGCCTCCACGGCAGGCTGCATCCACCACAGGGTTCCTACTCACCGGGTCTGGAGTGGGGCCGAGAATGAGCACTTCCACCAAAACCCCAGCTGATGCTGTCCAGCTGGGGATGGCACTTTGAGAAACACTGCTGTATGTAGTATTTTGTTACGTGACTATATGACAGTTTATTCATTCAACTCTTGAAGAAACTCTGGATAATGTCCAGTTTGGAATTATTAAGAATAATGTTGCTCGTCCAGCACTCTCGCATGTGTCTTTTGGTTACCTCCGTATGCATTTCTGCTGAGGATAGATTAACAATAGGAGTGAAATTGCTGTGTCATCGTGTATGAAATTCTGCCAGGTGGTTTTCCAAGGCGGATGCAGGGATTCACGATTCCCCAGCAGGAGGTGAGGGTTCCTGTTGCCTCATCTCTCAGGCGACACTTGGTGTTGTCTGTCTTTCCATTTTAGCCCTTGTGACCGGTTTGAGGTGGTGTTTTACGGTGGTTTTAATTTGCATGTCCTGTATGACTAATGAACTTAAGTGCCTTTTTATGTGTTTACTGGCCTCTGTTTTTAAAAGGGTGGTGCTAAAACAGGTTAGAAATGTATTCATTCACACAACAACTATTTGAGTAACTCTGGAAAGGACCTTAACCTTACTCTGAGTGTGATTGAGGTTCGGGGTCGAGTGCCATGTGGAGCCCTGCAGGGTGATGGGGAGACCACCCTGGCTGCTGCTGGGGTGGGGGTGAGGCTGCAACGCCACAGTGGGTGGGGCAGAACCAGATCTCCGATGGAAGTGATTAGAATATTCCAAGTGAGGGATGAGGGTGGATCTGACTGGGGGTGGTGAAGAAGGTGGTAAACAGATGTATTTCGAAAGCAGAGCTGCCAGGTTTGCTGCCGGATCGGAAGCGGGTGTGAGAGGAGCCAGGGGTGCCTGCAGGGTTTGGGCCTGAAAAACTGTCCAGTGGATTTGCCAGAACTGTAGGGGGAGCAGGTTTGGAGGTGGAGGTCAGGTCCTGTGTTCCGCGAGCTGTGAGCTGTTGACCTTGAAATGCCGGTGGATCTCTACGTGAGGGCCTTTGGGTGGAGAGTTCACGTGAGAGGCTCAGGGTGGAGGCGCCAGCTTGGGAGCCGTCAGTCGGCCTGGGCTGGTGTCTCAGGCCAGGTCCCGCCCTGGACGGGGACAAGCAGGCTTGTCTGCCCTGGGCTCTCCGTAGGCGGATCCCAGGTCGAGCTCCCGGCGTTTGCTCTGGGAGATCCCAACCTGGCGGGACGTGGAGGTGGAGGTCCCCCTGCTGTCCTGGCTGAGGATGGAGGGGGCAGCTGGTGACCTCACCATTTCCACTGTCAGTCCTGGCCTTGTCAGCCCCGGCCTTGTCAGCCCCACCTGCACCCGCGCCCCAAGCCTCCGCAGAGTGGGGTCACCCATATTGACAATTGTAACACTTTCACCCACATTTGAAGCCTCAGCCAGGATGGAACTTGTGAGATAGCAACTGGCAGGTGAAGCAGCAGCCCCACTGGCACACATGGGCTGAGGGTCCAGGGACAGTCTATGGAGAGCTCTCTCTCACGCAGAGAAGGGTTTGTGTTTTCCGTCTGTTCTGGCCTTCAGCTGATGGGGCCAGGCCCACCCACATTCCAAAGGGCAATCTTTACTGATTTACCGATTAATATGTTCATCTCATCCAAAAACGTCCTTGTAGAAACACCCAGAATAACATTCAACGCAGTATTTGGGTACCCCACGGCTCAGTCAAGTTGCCACATAAGATTAACCATCACATCACATTCATAAGTCTGGAACCTGAAACATGGCAGTACCGCCAGGCCCACATCTGCAGAGGAAAGATGTTGCCTGTTGAAACCCCACTTCCACAGACTTCTCCGTGTGCGTTCCATGGGTCCCCGAGCTCACACAGGTTGCTCCGTAAGGATGGGTGATAATCGTATGGTCGACTTGGGGACAGTAGCATACAACCGAGATGGTTCACAGACAAGAAAGAGGCATTTGGACATGTCTCTGAATGACACCTCAGATGCTGGAGCTGATGGGGTTTGAAATTCAGGCTTCAGTGACTTAAGTCCCATGTTTTATATATTAAACATTAACAGAATGTTATTTCGAGGGAGAGATCCAGGCCAGGAGGTCTGTGAAGTGCAGGCTTAGCTAGTGAGTAGCTGAAAAACATTAATTAAAAAACAGCACACACTAACTTATTGCTGGCAAAATGAGAATGTTTAAAATCCCAAGACTGAGAGAAAACAGATGTGGTAAAGGGTTTTAGCAGGTAACTCACCCAGAACCCCACAGGCCTTTCCCCTGAGGATGCGACTGTGGTTAAAAGGCAGGGCTGACTGAGTCTCGTAATGATTTATTTAAAAACAAGACACTATCCCCACCTTTCCTCTCAGTGTAGGAAATTGTCTGAATTGAACTTTTCTTAACCTCGTACTGAGATTTGTACATTGTATATGTGGTAGGTTTGGGGGGTTTTGTCATAAGGCGTTAAGTTTTGTGAGGCCTCGGCCCCCTCAGATGGATGGATGGGCCTTCAGAGGAGTGGATGGGGGAGTGTCTGGGGCCAGGATGGCCAGCTCATCTGAAGGGCAGTGTAGTCTGGGACGATAATTCAGAAACGGGATCTAAATATCTGGGAGTGTAACCGGATGAGAGGGAGGAGTCGGGAATGGTCTGCAGGTCCCTCCCAGGCGTCCAAGGCCCGAAGGAGCAGCAGCCAGGTGGCCGGGAATGCGGGTGTGGCCTGCCCTGCGCTGAGGGACACAGGCCCACAAGGAAAGGATCATCACACAGCCATAATAAACACTAATAGAAGCGGAAAAGAAATCCTTATAAAAGGACACGCTCTAGCATCCTCCTCCTGGATCCGTAATTTCCGTCCTTTGCATGATCTGTGGCTGGGGGCCTGGCTCCCCTGGGAAGGAGCCCAGATGACATCAGGACACCCCACTGCCCCGGGCATGTCTCCTCTCCGTTGGATCCAGAGGATGGAGAGGCCAGGGTGCTCAGATGAGGCTTCATGAGAGCACTTGCTGAGCGTCTTCCCGACTTAGTTACCTGAGCCCCGTGTGCACCCAGCAGGTGTTCTCTGAGACCCCACCATGTGTCAGGCTGCAGAGCCCTCCTTGGGGGTGGGTTCAGACACTGGGCAGACAAGGGTCCTAACCCGGGAGCCAGGAGCGCACTTGCAGGGTGAGCGCCGGCTCTGTGGGAAGGTGACATCCCAGTCACAAAGGAGGAGTGCTGGGGCCAGGGGAACCTGGCGTCCAGTGGGAAGGGGGTGGGAGGGTGGGTGATGGGTTCGGTGCAGCAGGAGGGGCAGGGGATGCGGGGGCGCAGAGGTGGGCCAATGGGCTGGCTCCTTTAGAGTCGGGGACAGAGGCACGGGGTCCTTTCTCCCCGCCCCTCCCAAGTCCAGTTAGAGTCTGGGAGGCAGGCTCTGCTTCCCGAGTCACCGAGGGGCCCGTTCCTTCCCGCCACTGCTCTGACCCCGCTGCTCTGACCCCGGCAACCATGCCCAAGTCATGGCGGAGGGAGTGGAAGGGCAGGAGGAAGTGCCATGCCAACGGTGGCCCTTTGAGGACGTGACTCGGGAGTCACACGCATCGCTTCCCCTCACGTCCTCGGGGCCGACCTTGGTCCCAGGGCCACACCTGCCTGCACAGGAGGCTGCGATGCGGGCTGCCATGTGGCTCGGTGCCCTGCTAACCTTGGGCTCTGTTCCTAGAAGGAAGAGGACCAGCTATTCGGGTCCAGTTGTCTCTGCTCCAAGCCAGCCCACAGAGGCCACTGTGAGCTACATCAGGGGTGACTTTATCCTCGGGGTGACAGGGGGCCATATGGTGCTTTATGCGGGCCCAGGCTTAGAGAGCCCTTCTGGCTGCGCCGCAGGGAGTGGACGTGTGGGGGGCCCCAGAAGGCAGGACGGGGTGGAAGCCAGAGGGTGATGGGCTTCGAGGGCAACAAGAGGCGAAACAAGACAGATCAAGGGGTCAGTGTTCCACAAGCGCGTGAGGTCCGGTTGGAAAAAACGGTGCTGAGTCTGTTTAAGTAGTCTGAGGTGTAATGTACTGGTGACTTGAAGGGTTTTGCACCTCGGCTGTGTGCCGGGCACGACCCTAGACACCAGGCGGGCAGCAGGGAGCAGAGAGCAAGCCGGATTTTCTGTTAGAAAACGTTGCAACCAATCTGTTATCTTTGCAACCAACCTGGGAAAACCAAACAACCGTCTGGGCTTGGTGCTGGGATGAGGACTGCCCCTGTCTAGGGGGTCCTGCTTATTCTGTGAAATCCTGCATGAGCACCCTTGTCTGCAGGCTTCCTGGAGGCGTCTTCCTGGCCTCCTCCTCTTCAGCAAATGGGTACATGGGATGTGGGTACAGGGCATGTGTGTACACAGTATGTGTGTACACGGGATGTGGGTACAGGGCATGTGGGTACACGGCATGTGGGTACATGGCATGTGGGTACATGGCATGTGGGTACATGGCATGTGTACAGGGTATGTGTGTACATGGCATGTGGGTACATGGCATGTGGGTACAGGGTATGTGTACAGGGCATGTGGGTACATGGCATGTGGGTACAGGGTATGTGTACAGGGCATGTGGGTACATGGAATGTGGGTACAGGGCATGTGTGTACATGGCAGGTGGGTACAGGGCATGTGGGTGCAGGGCAGGTGGGTACAGGGCATTTGTGTACGCAGCATGTGCGTACATGGCATGTGGGTACAGGGCATGTAATTACATGGCGTGTGTGTACAGGGCATGTGTGTACATGGCATGTGGGTACGTGGTATGTGGGTACAGGGCATGTGTGTGTACAGGGCATGTGTGTACACAGCATGTGGGTACAGGGCATGTGGGTACAGGGCATGTGTGTACATGGCATGTGGGTACGTGGCATGTGGGTACAGGGCAGGTGGGTACAGGGCATGTGTGTACACGGCATGTGGATATAGGGCATTGTGTACGCGGCATGTGGGTACAGGGCATGTGTACAAGGCATGTATGTACACGGCGTGTGTGTACAGGCCATGTGTGTACACGATGTGTGTGTACAGGGCATGGGATACACCCGCCTAAGGTTGAAGAGTAAGTATCACGGGGTGGGCGGTGTGGATGTCAGGTGGCGGCTGAACGAGGGGGTCCTTGGAAGGAGGTGAGGGATCCTGGGTGCAGCGGGTCTTGGAGGAGAGGTCAGAGGTCGCTTCAGGGTCCTGATGTCACCGTGGTTGGGAACTCGAGCTGTGACTCGGGCAGAGGTGACAGGATAGGCCCTAGCTGCAGTGGGGCTGTTTCCTGATTAGTACCCTCAACGCCTTCCTGTGTGGGCCCCCAGGGAGGCCCTGGAGCTCAGCCCTCCGTCCCGGGTGTAGGCGAAGCGCTGGCAGCTCCTGGGAGACCAACCCACTTGGTCCTGCGACCTGATGCACCCAGCCCCCGGGGCGTGAGGCCAGGGCCTGCCTTCCAGTTCTCTGCGTGCATTTTCACTTTCTCGGGTTTGGTTTCGGCTGGACCGTTTGGGCTCCCGATCCAGGGGCACGTTCATGTGACTGGTAAAGTGAAAGAGGAGAAGCAGTTCCTACACTGAAATCTCCCGAGTTCAAGCCCGGGGGCTCCGTGGGGCTCTGTGGCTGAAGCGTCACGTCCTTAGAACCGCGTTTCTTTCCTCCAAAGAAAGACTAGTCCACCCATGACCGCCTTTCTCGCGAGAAGAGTAGGCGGCAGTGAAGGCTCCCAGGAGCCCCACAGAGAGCCGGGCGCCACAGGTCCGTCTGTCTGGCCATCCGCGGTGGGGGAGGGGGCCCAGCTCCGGTGCAGGACCGTCCCCAGCGCAGGGGGTGCTGGCCAGCATCACCCACCTCCCGACTTTCATTGCAGATCATCAGGAAAGCCCTTTCTGAGGAAAAACGTGTCTCAACAAAAACGTCGGCCGCGGACCTGGTGACAGAAACAGATCACGTGGTGGAGGCCCTGATCCTGCAGGAGCTGCAGCAGCGCTTTCCCTCCCACAGGTGGGTGCGCTGGGGCCTCGCTGACTCCTTGCTGTGACCCGCCCCCGGTCGCGTGTCCACCACCCCCGCGGATCCTGGTGGGGAGTCCCCTCTGCTGTGCCCTGTCAGCCCAGGGCCACGTGGACTTTCCCAGGACGCGTCCCCCCGTGTGGCCGTCCCCAGGGCCGCCCGCCCCTCCTGCCAAGCCCACACCAAGCCCCCAGGGCCACCCCCCTCCAGAGCAGGTGTCCCTGACCTTTTGGGTCACCATGTGGAGAATCCGATGCAACGATTAATCTTTTCCTTGAAAAAGGCCAGCATTTGCCCAGCGCTGTGTGTCTAGTTCCAAGGGGGCCCAGAGCCCCAGGAGCGGACGCTCTGAGCTCGGGGAGGGGCCTCCTTGGGCACAAGTGTCCCTTTCCTTCCTTAGGGAGCTGCTCACCCTGGAGCCCGATCGCTGGATTCCCAGGTGTAGATGACATGTCTGTCCGGCCCCACGTCCGTGTGGACGAGTGAGGGGCTCCCTCCTGCCGCGTGACGCCCTGCGAGTGACTGGGGGGGAGGGTACAGGCCGTACACACTCGCACCTTCTCCCCGCTCCTTCCTTCTAACCCGCATCACCTGGGGGGTCATGTGTGTGTATGTGTGGTGTGTGTGTGTGCAAGCGTGTTGACGGCAGCCCTTGTGTTTCAGCGTCTCTCCCTTTTTCCTTGTTTGGCGTCAGGACCCTAACATCTGTTATAATGGTTACAGGCTCTGCACTGTTTATGATTTCTTCACTTTCAAAAATCTAAATTAAATGGCAGCATCCAAAAAATCACAGCTGACCTTTGAACAGCATGGGTTTGACCCGCTCAGGTCCACGCAGACGTGGCTGCAGACGCGGGGCGGGGTGGGTGGGGCTGGCTGGCAGGGTCAGCGCCCCTGGCCCCGCCGTGTTCAAGGCAGTTGGATTCCCTGAGAGGTGACGGCTCAGGAACCACCACTGGTTCTGGCCCAGGAGCTCTTTCTGTTCCTGCATCGTCCAGTGGCTCCAACAGCAGTGAGGCAGCTGGACTGTGGGGCCCTGGGGTCCAGGGTCCAGGTAAAGGCTCTGGTCACTGCAGGGCTCTGCGTGGTGGCGGTCCCAGGCCTCCTGGCGCTTTGCAGTCGGATCACTCTGACAGACCGAATCCTGAAAATGCTGGCCGGTTGCTGGTGCTTTGGATGCACTGTTGTGTCGATATGGGGCCTGGTGTCTGTTTGCACAGTGTGAATTTACACGCTCCTTGCCAAGTGTCACAGGACAGAAGACAGTGTGTTACACGGGGGGCCTCAGGCTCCGAAGCCCCTTCGGAAGAACTGTCTGGGTCTGCCCAGAGCAGCAGTCCCCACCCTGGGTGGGTGTCAGGCCCCCTGGAGCCTCTCCAACCATGCCTGCCAGCCCACCTGACAAAGCCCTGGGCGGTGCAGGTGCCCCCCAACCCCTAACAAGAGGCAGCGGTCCCCAAGCTGCAGGCTGCGAGGCAGGGACTGGCTGCCCGTGTCAGCCTGGCTCTGCTCCCTCTCCCGTCTTGGCTCTAAGAGCAAAGCCAGGATGCTACTCTCTGCTCTGTTGCCTAGAAAATTCAGATAGGTGAAATCATTTTTCAGCATACCTAAGTCAGGTTTGGTTTCTTCCCAATGATTAAGATTTAAAAGAAAGTACCAGAATTGGGGGACATTTAATTGTATTTTAGGTCAGAGACAAATTGAGAAACTTGTGATGAGGAAAAAAGTTGCATGCATATTATAAGATAAAATAGTATATTGTTATTTTTCTGCATTCACAGTATTTAAATATATCCCTTAAACAGCAAGTTGGTATAAGGCTGCCACCCTGTCTTAAGAAGTCTGAACTTATGCTCTTCCTCATTTTTAGTCTTTCACAAAACAGTACTAAAGATAGATTGCATGGGACTTCCCTGGTTGTGCAGTGGTTAAAGAATCCGCCTGCAACGCAGGGGACACGGGTTCAATCCCTGGTCCGGGAAGATCCCACATGCCGCGGAGCAACTAAGCCCGTGCACCACAACTACTGAGCCTGCGCTCTAGAGCCCAAGAGCCACAACTACTGAGCCTGCGTGCCACAACTACTGAAGCCTGTGCACCCTAGAGCCCATGCTCCGCAACAAGAGAAGCCACCGCAGTGAGAAGCCCACACACCGCAACGAAGAGTAGCCCCCGCTCGCCACAACTAGAGAAAACCCGTGAGCAGCAACAAAGACCAAATGCAGCCAAAAAAAAAAAAAAAAAATTAAAAAAAACCCGATAGATTGCAGCTGTTTTGACTTTGATAAAATAAGAAACAACCTGACTGTGGGCTCCCTGGTTTTGCTACTTTATTTTACTCACTGGTGAAATCCAAAGCCTGGGAGATGGGTGTGGACAGAAACTGCGCTTGCTTCTGCCCTCGGCTGGGCAGTCGCTCCACCCCCAGGGACGGGAATCTGACCACGGTGTCACCCAGCACTGACGCTGCCGCACGGAGGAGATGACACAAGGAACCGGGTCAGGGCCGCGTTCCCGAAGCACTATGTTGGCGCCAACAGCATGAGCTCAGTCTGCGTCCGGGCCGCCTCTGTGGGTGCCGAAACCTGTTCCAGCTGTGCTCCCAAGTGAGATCCAAGTGGGGCGACTTTGAAGACATGCAGTAGCATCGCTGAGCCTGTCTGCGTCCCCTTGTCCGGGAGGCACAGGCCGGGGGAGGAGGACGGCTGGTGCTCTCTCGCCTCTGCCCGGCCTGGGCCCCTGGTGGGACATGGCCGCACTGTCGTGCTGACCGACCCCTGTGCCCTGTGGGGTGCGTGCACTCGGGGAGAAGGTGTTCCTGGCCACCACCACCTGGATGCCTGCCTGCATTGTCTCCCCACTGCATTTCACGCTGTGTCCTCGGGCAGCAGAGCCTGGGCCGAAGCCTGAGCGATGAGGCCGAGGACATTAGCTGGCTCCCTAGTGGACTGAAGGTGACCCTGACCTTGTCACAGAGCCAACAAACTGGCCAAAGAGAAGGCCTGGGTGCCCCTGGCCATAAAAATCACAAGGAGGGTTTGTTACGACTCTTAGGAAGAAGTAATAAAGCAGAACGTATTGGTCTAACTTGTTTCCAAGCTCTGAACCTTGTCCCTGGTGCTGTTTTCCTCTGTACCTTCCATAGGCCTATGAAATGGCCCCATGCTCAGTCACTTGTGTTGTTTCTGTTTACATTGTGGGTTTTTCGTGGATGGTCCAGTGCCCTTGTTGAGGTGTCTGTTACTCTCTCACATGCCATCTGAGTCCGTGTACCCCGGCCTCTGCAGGAATTACCTTCCCACACGGAGAAAATCAGGGTCCACAGGCTGGGGAGGTATTCTGGTGCCTTAGAAGAGTGGACACGTCCGAGGCCCTGCCCCCGGGGCCACCCACGGGCCCGAGGCAAGTGGGGAGGGGACCAGTGCTCCCCCCACCTGGGCTTGCGGTCAAGAGGAGGATGCCCTCGGCCTGAACAGTCGACGCCCAGAAAGGCCAGGCCTTGGAGTGGCTGCTTGGAGTGACTCCCACCAGAAATGCCCCGCAGGATGAAAGCTGTGTCTGCAGATGCATCATGGGGGCTGCTCCGGGAGCCCAGAGACCACGTACACACATTTGCTGATGGACTGACTGCCAGCCGCAGGCTGTGGTCCAGCTGTCTGAGCTGTCGGCCCCTCCTCCTCCTCCAGGACCCCAGCGACTCCTGCCAACCCCCCTAGTAGGTACCAGCTTCTCGCTTAAAATCAGGTTAGAAAAGGAAGAAGATTCCACATTCCTCCCAGGTTCCTGGGATCATCTTTGTTGTGAGTCATTTCTATTCTCGACCTTAGTGACGTCTTCTCACTGCTTCCTGGACCTTGTGCCCAGTTCAAGCCTGGGACTTTGTCCTTATGTGTGTGTGTTTCGGGTATGGCCCCCTTTCTTTAAGAACATAATCACAAACTTGCAGGAAAATCACGCTGCAGAAAGCACTGAAGACGGATTTAATACCTTATGTCTTTGACTCAGAAAACCTCAGAGCTAATGCGGCATAGGATCGTCCCCTTGTTTCTGCCAGGGTTAGCGGTCGGGGAGTCACCCTGCCTGGCCGCACCCCGCCCAGCCTCCTCTGACTTGATGGTCACCACGACCTTGTTCATCTAGACCCGCCTACCTGGGTCACATGATCCGAATGATCCAAATTCCCAGGGGGGAGGATGGCAGGGAGGCTGCCCAGCAGGAGGAGGGACAAAAGCCAGGAGCTTCCCTGATGCATCTGGTCTGCCCTCTGGGCTGTAAGCTCCTGGGGGCGGCTGTAGGCTTTCTCCACTCACACGAATTTTCCAGGTTCCTCACCCCTGTCCCCAGTCCGGTGCTTTGCTTGCTCACACGTGGGTTTTTCCAGGGACAGCGGTGGGGGGGGGGGTTGTGGAAACAGCAACCTGAAAATGATGATGTAGCCTCATCGTGTACACGGACGAGCTTCGGGTGATTTGTCTGTGTCTGGATGACTCTGCACATAGAGCGTGAGTTTCATAATCTTTGGGACAGAAATGCTGCCAGAGTTGAGGGGGACCAGCTGAGTGACGGTGACAGCACTGTGTCAATTGAAATGACACCAGAATGAAGGGCACCTTCACAGTGTTAGGACCGTGACATGCCAGCCTGGAGAGCTTCCTGCGGTGACAGAGGTGTTCTGTCTGCACGTCCAGTGTGGTGGCTTCTGGCCCATGTGACTAGTGAGACTAAGGCGCCAACTCTTTTTTTTTTCCAACTCTTTTTTTTTTTTTTAATTTTTATTTATTTTATTTATTTTTGGCTGCATTGGGTCTTTGTTGCTGTGCGCGGGCTTTCTGTAGTTGCGGCAAGCCGGGGCTGCTCTTTGTTGTTACAGTGGCTTCTCTTGTTGCGGAGCACGGGCTCTAGGCGTGCGGGATCCAGTAGTTGTGGCATGCAGGCTCAGTAGTTATGGCTCGTGGGTTCTAGAGCACAGGCTCAGTAGTTGTGGCACACGGGCCTAGTTGCTCTGCGGCATGTGGGATCTTCCCGGGCCAGGGCTCGAACCCGTGTTGCCTGCATTGGCAGGCGGATTCTTAACCACTGTGCCACCAGAAAAGTCCCCGACTCTAACTTTTAAATTCTATTTAAAAAGAGCTTCCTGACGACTACAACTGGGGTGTGCAAAACGCCAGCAGTAGGACACCAAGCATTTCTTGTTTTTCACTCGTTTTTCCTTCTTGGTAGAGGTGTGCTGTGGTCAGGGCCCCTTTTCCTCTAGGACAGACGTGCATGTGAGGACCTAGTGGGAAGCCCTCGGCGGGACCAGGTGAACCTGATCTGTTGGGGACGGTCAGAAACCTGTGTCAGGCGCCGTCCTGGGGGTTTAGGTGGAGTTTGTTCTTTCCTCCCAGGAGGCAGGGATGCAGACACTTCGGGGGACCCTCCAGCATGAGCCAGCATGGTGGGAGGGGGGGACAAGAGGGAGGGGTAGGGGAGCCATCCCTGGTTTCCGGCCTAGGTGGCTGGCTCCCGGAGGCTCCCGTTGCTGAGACAGACCAAGTGGACTCTGCCTTGTTGCCGTCTAGTTCAGGTTCCCAATGGGGCATGGACAGCCTTGTGGGGGGGCTTGTGTTCAGAGGACTCGTCACAGAGGACAGGCGGGGACAGGGGCCCGGGGTGCCTGGCCTGCGTACTCCTGCAGGATGGGGTCCAGAGGGGAGCCCAGGGGGGTGGGGCCTCCCAGGAGCAACGTCAGCTCCCGTCTCCACATGCGGGACGGATGCCATGTCACCACCTGCGGTTCGGGGAGGCCGGGCTGGGTACAGATGGGGTGTCAGCTGTGATGCAGCCTGTCCCCCCCAACCCCGGGCCAGCCCCCCAGCGTTCTCAGGCCCCTGGCTGGCTCTCTTGGCCTTCTCCCTGCAGAGTCAAGTCAGCGCAGAGCTCAGCTTCTCGCCGGCAGCTCTTCCGACATCCATCCTCAGACCCCCGCCTGGCCCACCGCACCCCCTGGTGCTTTAACAGAAGGTGTCACCTTGTGTGTCTGGGTCGTGCCAAGTGACAGACTAGCAGAGGGCAAAACGCAGAAGGTCTTTCCCAGACGCTGCCCCCTGTTTGACCAGAGAGGCCGGGTGAGATCTCCTCACCCTGCCTGCTGGTCTCCGGGGCCGGGGCTTGAAGCGCTGAGTCTCAAGTTCCTGGCCTTTTCTCAGGCTGAGCTCTGTCCGCTGCAGGTTCATCGCGGAGGAGGCTGCAGCCGCTGGGGCCAAGTGTGTGCTTACCCCCAGCCCCACCTGGATCGTCGACCCCATTGATGGCACCTGCAACTTCGTGCACAGGTGAGCGCAGGCACACCCCGGCTTTTCCAAACTAGCACGTCAGCAAACCTCTAGCGGGTTTGTGGTCTCACTTACAAGTCACGATACTTTAAAATAAGATTTCGCATTTGTGAGATACGTTCAGAGCATGTAGGAAATTTTCACTTGTTTAAAAACTATTGCATTTGTCACATTTAAACGTTGGGTTGAATTAAGAAGGACCCTTAAGGAGGCCCCTGGAGAGATGGGCAGGGTTGTAAATAACATAGGGTGTCTGGTCCAGCAGCCTTGGGAGCACGCGTATGGATGGTGGCCTGGGGGGTTGAGGAGCCGCCGGCTGCCGGCCTAATCTGGGCAGATGTCAGCCCAGAGCAGCAGGTTTCCGGGAGGTCAGAGGCATGTGATGGCAGTGACCTGCCCAGCCCCAGAAGCGCTGACGGGGGTCGGGGGGCGGGGGGTGTCAAAACCTCCCACGAGGACACTCACGCAGCCCCAGAGCTGGTTGGTCCGGGCTCCTGCCCCATCCCGGGTCCCCATTGGCGGTTGGGGGGCCTGTGGACCTGCAGCCCCCACCAGCGGGACCCGCGGGGGGGGCCCCTATCATAGGTGAGCCAGCCGCCCGCTTCCTTCCTTACAGTGAGAGGGACCGGGGTGTGGGGTCCTCAAATGGAGCGTTTATGTGTAAGTGTGGAAAGTGATTCAGCGCATCACAGGTGGCCCTTTAGAGACGGTGGAACAGAGCCATCTGGTGACAGCAACAGTGTCACCAGACTCTAGAGCGTGACACTCCTGGGGAGTCCTGTGGGACCACGGGGCTCCCCTCCGGATGTGTATCTCCGAGTGGGGCTCCTGTTCCTGTCCCACTGGTCACCTGTTTGAGGGTGGTAGGGACAGAACGGGCCAAGCCCTACCATGGACAAAGGCCACATGTCCACCCCAGGACCAGAGAGAGAACCTGGACGACAGTGTCATTTGGGAAACAAGCTGTGAGGCTGACCCTTAGGCTCCAGACACAGTCCAGGGCCGTCCAGACACCGTCCAGGGCTGTGGTGACCCTTGAAGCCTCAAGGCATTTGGGGGCCTCCGGCCACTGCAGCTCAGACAGGACCTGTCCTGCTCGTGTCCAGCAGCACTGGGACTAGAGCAAGTGCAAAAAGCCTTCTGAGGGTGGGAACCACAGCCAGGCCCTGCCATGGCGAGTCAAGAGCCTCCCCATGGAGACCGCAGGGGACATCACGGCGCAGCCTGGGCAAGGCTGGGTCCCGAGTCTCCTGGGTTAGAAGCAGCCCTTCCTTGTTCCTACTCGTTAAGCCCTAACGATCCTCACATAAAGGAGAAATCGTTCTGGAGACGTAACCTGTAAACCCGCAGGCAGGATGCAAGGTCACCGCCCACCTTCCACGCAGTGGCCACGCCTGCTGTCCTGCGTGAGGCTCACCCAGGGGTCATGGCAGGAGGGACGTGATTGTCTTGGACCCGGCCCCTCGATGGATGCTGGGTCCAGGCCCCTCCGTCCCTTCAGCCTCTGAGAACCAGAAAGCTGATTATTAACAACTCTCCACCGGGTCCTCAGTGGTCACTGTTGAGTCATGTCCGTCCTGACGATGGCCAGCACTGTTGTCTGTCAAGGTCGCTGTCCTACAGGTCAGCTCGGCCTGCTTGTCCTCGAAGTGCTCAGTGAAATTGTGGGAGGTAGTTTTTGACAAAACAAACCCAGCCACGCTGTAGAAGGGTCCTCTGCGCCTCCAGCCGTACAGAAGCTTCTGAGTTTGCACGCGTCCGTGTGTGTCACCGTGTAAACCATCTGTCTTCTCTGCAGGTTCCCGACCGTGGCAGTGAGCATTGGGTTTGCTGTGAACCAGGAGGTACGTGATGGGTGGGGCCCGGCCATGCAGCCCCTTGTGTGTTGTTTATTCATCTTGCTTCTTGGTTCCAACCTCTGTTTTCCTCTCCTTGTCCTTGGCCTTCATCATGACGAGTAAATCCAAGCATGTGTTTTCAAATCCAAGAAAGTAAACAAATGCAAACCGGTTTGGGGTGTGTGGGTTTGGGGCTCCGGCCGGCCCTCCCCCTCGGTGGCCGTTTAGCGATGCCACGTGGAGGGGACGTTCTGGGCAGATGTTCCCAGTTAGTCTCCATCTGACCCCTGGGGCGTGTGATCAAGTCACACACAAAAGAAACTCCTATTTTTGGAGGACATGTCTAATCCCAGTGTTCTATTAGTTCTTCATTCTCCTCTAGCTGTTGGGTGAGAACATGGCTGTTGCATGGTTCCCATCGACCTCGGAACTGGGCCGTATCGTGGGACCTGCAGAAAAGTCTGGATCCAGGCTTAAGCTTTGTTATCCAGTTTCAGCGATTACACTTAGGAAAAGCCTTACCTTCGTTGCAGTTACTACAGTTACACTTGAACAGGGCAGGGGGCCAGGCTTTGCGGAGGGAGCCCTCATCAGGGCACCCTCAGGGTTAGCGCAGATTCTGGGGCAGCAGAGGACTCATACCCATGAGAAAGAACTTAATTTTTGAGGTGAAGATAAGCAAGAGCCTTAATGTTGAGATCTGGTGAGGGAGTCAGCTACTCACTTGTTTCTCTGTTAAATGTGGTCATTGAGATGAGCAAGTGGAGCAGGAAGCTCGGGGGCTGGGGGCTGTTCATCCTGGCGGCAGGGTCTCTGACTGGCCAGGCCGAGGCCTGTGATGGTCCGGGGTGTGTGCTGGGTACACGTGTTCTGGCCTTGTCGTGGAGGCCCTGGCTGCCTGCCGCAGGGTCTCAGAGGCCGGCCAGTTCCGGGACTGACCCGGGCTTGGGAAGGGGGGCGGTCACGTGCTGACTGGAGGGGGCGCAGGCTCTGGGTGTGTGCTGACTGGAGGGTCTTCCCAGAAGTGAGCCCTTCTCCTGCCCGCCCAGACTTCCTTCGGGCGTTTGCGGGGCTTCTCCTCGTTTTCTCTGTCCGTTGGCGGCCCCCCAGGCCAGGCACGCGTGCTGTTCTTAGCCCAGGATGGCAGGGAGTCTGGGAGGAGAGGCAGACGGGCTCCGGGTGTAGGGAGGCCTTTTCCCAGCTCCCCTCCTCTCGGCACTGGCTTGTGGGGACTGAGGCCGCGGCCCGATGATGTGTGCGGTGAGGGAGGGATCAGCCCCCCTGGTGAATCACGTCTCTTCCTGGGCCACCCCGGGCTCTGTGATGCTCTTGGATCTCCAGATGCATTCTGAATTCTTCACACGTCAGCAATTTTGAGGGTTTCTTGTGGGGTTTGATTAGAGTCACAAGAGCCTTTTTTCCCCTCCCAGAAAAAACAAAAGAGGCCTTTTTGAAGAAGGAAGCTTTTTCAGTAATTTTCAGTTACTAATGCTTGATTATGATGTCAGTTTAAAATATAGTTTTATTTGTTTAAATATATCTTTAAATATAGTTATTTAAGAAAAGAACATTTGCTTTCATGTCCAGGTCTAGGTTTGAATCCAGATGCTGATTTTTTGCGTTCCCTTTCGAAAGCTAATTTCTGTCCACGGTCCTTGTGTTAGTGGTCACAGCTAGAGCTGCATGGCCTTCGGTCCCTGTGTCACATCCTGTGTCTGTTTTCTGTCCTGCCCTCCCCACAGCTGGAGTTCGGGGTGATTTACCACTGCACCGAGGAGCGGCTGTACACGGGCCGGAGGGGCCGGGGTGCCTTCTGCAACGGCCAGCGACTGCGCGTCTCCGGGGAGACAGGTGGGCCCCGCTCGTGTCACGCATTCCGCGAGGCAGTGGTGGGGATCTCCTACCGAGGTCCAGTCTCTTTGGGGACAGCACGCCCCTGGTGGGCTGGACGTCGGGCCAGTCTGTGTCTCAGTGTGGATGTGGATGTGGCCGGGAGCCTTCAATGGGCCCTTTCTGTTCTGCTCTCACCTTTCATCCCTAATGTGAGAAGGAACCCGGCCACTAGTTCCCGCGTGGTCCCAGTGGACCTGGGCGAGCTGGCCAGGCCAAGGGCAGAGTCAGAGGCATACTCTGGCCCTCGGAGCTTCTTGGTGACCCGGTTCCCCAGGTGCGGGCTGTGGCTCCCTGGATGTGGACCCACTGCCACTGGCTTCAGTCCCTGTGAGAACACGGATGGCCGCAGGGCAGCCGTGTCCGTGAGCCGTGTTGTATGCACCACAGATGTTCCCCGTCCTTGTCATTCCTGGAGCAGGACCCAAGGACACCGGTGGCTTTTACAAAGGGCTGCTGTTACACTCAGACTGCCTGTAACATACAGAGTTGACAGTATGTGCCTAGTTGGCCTGAGAGGTGGTGAGAGGGGTCAGGAGTGTCCCTGCCCCCAAGCTGCCCGCAGCCAGTGAGGAGACGGGCCTTCCAACCCAAGTCAGGTCCGCTGAGGTCCGGTGAGAGCAGCGCCATCTGGATCCCTGGGCGGGGTGACTGTGAGCAGCGGATCTGCCAGGGAGATGACCGCCCCGTGAAGGACGGGCGACGCAGGAGGTCAGGCAGGAGGCCCAGGCGTCACAAGTGTTGGGGGGGAGGGGGCAGGAAGTAACGTCGCAGGAGCTCCAGAGGGAGGGGCCCGGCAGGACCACGGACCGGCCTCTGCCACCGCCCAGCCCAGGCTCCTGCCCGGGGACTGTTTGCTTTGGCCGCGTAGACAGCAGCGTTGATTACAGCTGCGCCTGCCAGGAGCTGGCCTGCCAGCCAGTTGTGTAACTCGGGGCTGAGGGAGCGAGTTGGTAAAGGCCCTGGTGAACTTTGCTCCACATTCATTTGCTGTGACTCGAGGCTCGGTGCCCACGCTCGCACCCATCCCAGGCCCTCCGCCCACGGGCCTCCTTGCTCAAACATGCCGTCCACCCACCTCTGCAACACAGAACCCCAAGTCCGTCGGTGCTCATGTCCGAAAGCTCACTTGGGATTTTTTAAAAATTCTGACTCATAAAGTCCAGGGTGATGTTTTCAGCCCTGGTTGTCTTCTATTTGCCGGGTGACGAGGTTTCTACAGGAGGTGACGGAAGGCTCTCCTCAGCAGCATGGTCCTTAGGTGTCGTACAGACCTGGCTTCAAAGCCTGATTCTGACACCTTCCACATGTGACTTGTCAGCTCTGCCCCTGGAACCTCAGTGTTCACGTGGGCGGGAGGTGACGCTGATGACAGCTGTGAGGATCAAATTAAGTCCTACCCGCAGGGCACTCAGGGACGGCCTGGCGCTGGCGCCCAAAATGAGAGTCGTTATCAGAGAAGGAATTTGAATCTTCGCACGAGATCAACCAGCTATCAATTCTGGGATGCGTTTCTGGAGGAGGTGGTCGCTGAAACAACCACCACTCATCTCCCTGCTTTCCTTGCCTTCTCTTTCCTGTGCTCCTTTCTGCAATGTCTTCAACTCACAAAAGCAAAGCAAAGACCGCACTGCACAGCGGTAAAGGATTAGATGAGGCCAGAATTTCTTTGGTAGTTTTTTCTCAAAATTCTACCTTGCAGAACTGCAAACACATACAAAGGAGACAGAAAAAGTACAGTGAACCCACATGACCCATCACAGCCTGATGTCGCCCCCCTGCCCCCCCGCGGCCAACCCTGCTTCCTCCAAGCTCCCTGCCCCCACCACCCCAAACAACTCCCTGCTACAAACCCCAGACATAATGGCACTTTCTAGCCAGCATTTCAGTACGTACCTCTCTGTCACTTTGTCTTAAATCTTTTCCACCGATTTTTTAATTTTTAAAAATTTCCTCCTTTTCACCTTCCATGTCTTGTAAAGCATAATCTATTGTGTTTATTTATTCTCGTTCCTTTAGGTTGACCTTCTTTTCTGAACTGTTTTCTTTCCTAATTCTTTCCTAGGTTCTCTCCCCTCCACTTTTTTTTTTTTTTTTTTTTTTTTTTATAGAACAGATTTTTTTTAACACTATTTTTATTTATTTATTTTATTCATTTATGGCTGTGTTGGGTCTTCGTTTCTGTGTGAGGGCTTTCTCTAGTTGTGGCAAGTGGGGGCCACTCTTCATCGCGGTGCGCGGGCCTCTCACTATCGCGGCCTCTCTTGTTGCCGAGCACAGGCTCCAGGCGCGCAGGCTCAGTAGTTGTGGCTCACGGGCCCAGTTGCTCCGTGGCATGTGGGATCTTCCCAGACCAGGCCTCGAACCCGTGTCCCCTGCATTGGCAGGCAGATTCTCAACCACTGCGCCACCAGGGAAGCCCCTCCCCTCCACTTTTGAGTGATGTTCTTCTTCCGTGGATTCTCCGTTTCTTTCACTTGCAGCTACTTCTGTTTTGTGGACAGGTCTTTCTGGAAATCTCTGATCGACTAGAGAGATGTTATTCTGCTCCCTATTCTCTTTTTTCTTATGATAATTGTGTATGGGATTCAAACATAATTCTTTTACATTCTTTCTAATTGAAAGAGCTCTGGAGGCCAGTGGTGTGATGGGGTGGGGGAGTGAACACTTTCCATCGTCTCGTGGCTCTAGGGCTCCCTCTTCTGCTGTGTTTGTGAAGTGCCTGCAAAGTTGGCCTCTTCCTTGGACGGTTGGCTCTGCCCCTCCCTCGCTGTTACCTGGATCTTCTCCCTCCTTTGCCCCAGATTCCCGTCCAGTGAATTTGGGGTTCACTCCCATGCGTTTCTGCTCAGTGAGTCCTGCCCTGAGAGTCCCTGGAAGGTCGGTTACGAGAGGTCGTAGTAGCTGTCAGGGGTTCGCCCGCCCACTTGCCCTCTGGGGCCTGGATATGCCCTTGTGGATGTAGGTTTTTGTAGATGGTTTTTGTCTGTGGTTTGCGTTTTGCTCTCCCAGCTGCTCTTTTTTTACCAGAGGGGATTTGGAAGAGGTTACATAGGTTTCCAGGGCAGCCTTCTCCAGGATTCTGAACAATACTTTTTTTTTTTCCAATTACTTATTTGTTTTTGAACATAATGTATTGAGGTGAAGGTCACGTAACATGAAATTAGCTGTTGTAAAGTGAATAATTCAGTGGCATTACATTCCTGGCGCCCCGTGTTTGGGTGGCTCTGGGGTAACCCCTTCCCGTTGGTCACTCTCTGCCTCTCCCTCACAGCCCCCAACCTTTTTTCTGTCTAGTTCTGGGGTTTTCAGTGAAGTACAGCTAATACTACTTTTCGTGTGAGGAGCTCACGGTCTGCAAGGACCTGGAAGCCCAAGCACGTGTGTCACACACTCCAATCCGAGGCCATCACGGGAGCTGTACGCCCTGCGTCCATGCCCACACTTCAAGGCACAGTCACCTCTTTCCTGTGAGGATGTATTTCAGGGCAGACAGAGGACTTGCCTCTCTCACCTCTAAGTTGTAAAATCTCTCTCAAGACAACAGTGCTCTGATCCTCAACCAGAAAAAGGGTTTTCAAATTGTTGGAAGTCACGGACTATTTTTTTCACCCTAAAATTTGTTTATTGAAAGAGGATGCAGAGATGCCCTGCTTCAAAATCTATTTGATTTTTTTTATAGTGGTAAAATACATATAACATAATAATTGCCGTTTTAACCATTTTTAAGTGTACAATTCAGTGGCATTAATTACATTCACAATCTTGTGCATCCATTTCCTCTATTTCCAAATTGTTTATCGCTGCAAATAGAAACTGAACTCATTAAGCAATAGGTTCCCGTGCCCCCCACACACACCCATGAAGTCACAGAATATTTTAAATTATATATATATTAGTATTTGATTAAGGGCTAAACTATTATGATAAAAATAGTTTGAAAGGTAATAAAAGTCATAGTAAGTCATAGTAATTGTGGAGAGCTAGTCAGAATTAATCATAATATAAGACAATATTAAGTAGAGGGGATTGTCATTTTTACCTTTGTTTCATTATCTGGGCAAAAGAAAACAACAGAAAGTATTTTGCCTCAGGTGGCAGAGTTCAGATGACTTCTTAATTGTCTGGGTTTCATTTAGGAAAAAACACCACTTGAGCAAGCATGAGGAAGAGTGGATACACTGCAGCTGGGGGGCAGGGGACACTGGGCACAGAGGTGTCTTCTCACAGATGAAAAACAACGGGAAGAAACCCTTTCTTTGGCATCATCACCAGACAAGCTTGAGTCAAGGTCTGGGCCTCACGACCTCCTGCAGGTCACCCACTGCGCCTGGCCCTGTTGAGGTCTTTTTCTTCAAAACAAGGCTTTTTTCCATGGGAAGGTGCCCTCTCAGCTTGCAGCCCAGTGAAGGTGGGGTTGGGAGGTGAGCTCTGGAGGGCAGACTGGGTCCCTGTCCCCGGAGATCCTGGAGCCGCCGCCCTGTGCCCCTCGTGTGGGTAGAGCCCGAGCCGCCACCAGACACACGGCAGGGCTGGTCGCTGGCCCAGCTGTGGTGCCAGGTCTCAGAAAGTCTTTACAGTATAAAATGAGAGCCTCCAGTGTGAGAAAAGGGGAAATGGTACAGACTCAGTGTCTCCTCCCAGTGGTCTCTCCCTGGTGGGAGGTGACTTTATAGGAGTCAGGCGGGATTGGGCCTGGGGAGTGAGGTTACCTATGGGCGTGTTTTTCCTCCACTTCATGGAGGGGCTTTGTTCTCTCAGCTGAACACACGGGAGTGGCTGATCCTGCCTGAACGGCAAGGCCTGACGAGACAGGACACTAGATCTGGATGTGATTGCGTGTGTGGCCAAGAGGGACAGTGCTGTGACCCTCGCAGTGAGTCAGGCCCAGCCCACCTGCAGCCACTTTCCTGTGTCTGGTGGCCACAGCATCTACCCCAATGCTGGGGGGTTACTCCCGAGGACCCCTTTCCAAAGACGTTGCTTAGCAGTCGCTTCCTCGGCAGGGATGACGTTTCCATCTTTGTCATCACGGCAGCTAGCGAAAAGCTTTTATTATTATTATTTCGCAGCTAGCGAAAAGCTTTTATTATTATTATTTTTTAAATTTATTTTCGGCTGCGTTGGGTCTCCATTGCTGCCCGCGCGGGCTTTTTCTAGTTGCGGCGAGCAGGGGCTACTCTTCGTTGCGGTGCGCGGGCTTCTCATTGCGGTGGCCTCTCTTGTTGCGGAGCACGGGCTCTAGGCACACGGGCTTCAGTAGTTGCGGGCTCTAGGGCGCAGGCTCAATAGTTTTGGTGCACAGGCTTAGTTGCCCTGCAGCATGTGGAATCTTAGTTCCCTGACCAGGGATCGAACCTGTGTCCCCTGCATTGGCAGGTGGATTCTTAACCACTGCACCACCAGGGAAGTCCTGAGAAAGGCTTTTAAAGGCAGATTTATTTGATGAGGCATTGTTTTTCCTCCAAACATGGGGCGTTCCCAGTTTGGAGTCACTTTGTTTTTATTTGTGACTGAATGATGCTAGTTTCATGAGCCACCAGACTCTTCCGAGTTCTTGCTGGTAAGCGTCCTTGAAAAGAGAGAACTGGGAGGTCTACCCCCCGACCCCTGCATCTGGGACTTTCTGGGGCCTGGGAGGTGAGATGGTCAGGGTGTGGCTTCGACTCTAGTCAGCACGTCCTTCCTTTCCCAGGCCAGAAACCTCTGCAGCATCAGCCACCCAGGGAGGACACTGAATTGAGCAAGAGCGGGAGGCGGGTTTGCAGTTCGCTTCGAGGAAAACCCCGACTGCTGGGTGAGAACTGAGCCTTGGTGTTTCTGACTTGGAGAAATTCTCTCCACACAGATCTCTCCAAGGCCCTGGTTCTGACAGAAATCGGGCCCAGACGAGACCCCACGACCCTGAAGCTGTTCCTGAGCAACATGGAGAGGCTGCTCCGTGCTGGGGCCCATGGGTACGTGCTCCCCTCCCAGGACTGGGACCCGTGGGTGCATGTTCCCCCTCCCCGGGACCCACGGGACGCCCAGGCCCCACGCACAGCTCCCAGGCTGCTCCCCGGGGCAGGAGCAGTGACACGCGAGCCAGCCCGGTCCCCAGCCGGGAGCTCGTGCAGCCCCTGGGGGTGGGGTGGCAGGGGACCTGTGGGAGCCCATCTCAGCCCCTTGTGTGCCCAGAGCTCAGCGCCCTTCGTGATGACAGTGACGCCCCCCCAGCCCAGTCTCCCCCGGGTCTGTGCTGTGACTGCGGCCACCCCAGATGGTTTAAATCTAAGATCGTTGAAGGTCCACAGAGTGAAAGTTGTGTCCTTCAGTTGCACCAGCCACACTTCAAGTGCCACGGCCTTGGGCTGGTGGCTTCTCAGTGCCGAGTGGTCCATCACCACAGAAAGTTCTATTGGACGGCACGGCTCTGGGCCCAGGGCTCAGAATCGAGCTTTTGGGAAGAGGCCCTGGGCTCTTGTTTAGCTCCTGGGGGTGCCCGCGGTGGAGGGGGCGGGCACTGGAGCAGAGCCATTCAGTGTGTTTCCCCTCCTCCATCTCCGCCAGGGTCCGCGTCATCGGCAGCTCCACCTTGGCGCTCTGCCACCTGGCCTCTGGTGCCGCCGATGCCTACTACCAGTTTGGCCTGCACTGTTGGGACCTGGCTGCAGCCACTGTCATCATCAGGGAAGCAGGCGGCGTCGTGATGGACACGTCAGGTGAGCTCGGGCCCTCAGCCCGCCCTCGTCCCCAGGGGTGCATCCCCAGGACAGATCCGCGATGCCCCAGACAGACAGGCCCCCTCCTCTGCTAACAGGGACATGTAGGGAGGGCAGTGGGCCAGGCCAGAAGGCCCCTCCCCCTTCCTGCCTCCAGGTGTGAAAATAGACCCAGGGTCAGGACGGGTGGCTGTGAGTGTTTTCTAAACACTCACTTCCCCGCCCCCCCCCCCAGTCCACTGAGACCACAGAGCAGGAAGTATGCTCCCTGATCCAATGACGAGGATTTAGGTGATGGATCCTAGAGGTGACCTGTTCCTCTGTCTCAGAGTCACCGTGCCCAGTTACCGACCCCACGGGGGCGAGTCCTGCAGCGTCCCTGTCCCAGGGACGCCCATGGAGCCTCATCTGACATTGGGGTCCTCTGTGGAGCCCATCCTCCCCCAGCTTTAATCCAGAGCCTGTTGCGGAAACGCTGGGCTCCGTTTAACTGCTGGCACTGGCGGTGGGCCCTTCATCCCATGATTGCTCCGTTTTTGCTCCTTCTCCTCGGGAGGCCCTAGTTGAGCTTCCGGGAGGGTGTGAAGTGAAGAGGGGTCAGCCTTGGGCATCGAGGCCAGGCAGGCCCGTCCCCGTTAAAGACGTGTTTGTCCTGGATGTGACCACACACGCACACACGCACGCGCGTGCACACACACACACGCATGCACGTGCACTGAGGTCTCCAGTGAGGCCTTTAGGCCTGTACACACCTCCAGGAGGTCGAGGGCCTTCATCCTGCCCCAGATACCTGGTGCACAGAGCAGCCGCATCGAGGGGCCCATCAGAAAGGCCACCCCCAGCACCCCCCACCCCCACCCCACCAAGGCCTCCTGGGTCCCTGGAGCCCCGTGCAGCGCAGAGTTTGAGAACTGCTCCCTGTCCTGACCTAACATCGTTTGAGCCTCGGCCCTGAACGCTGTACCTTAAGCCGCTTTCTCCCAGCGCAGCCTCAGGAGGTGCCGGTCCTGCAGCCTGGATGGCACCCAGGTTGGGGCAGAGCGGGGCTGAGGCTCCACCCTTTGGGCTGGCTCAGCCTGAGTGCTGGGCTGTTGGGGGTCGTGCCACCCCCTCCCTAACCCAGACACCCTGTCCCTCTGTCCGCAGGCGGGCCGCTAGACCTCATGTCTTGCAGGGTGGTTGCTGCGGGCACACGGGAAATGGCGGTGCTCATAGCTCAGGCCCTACAGACGATTAACTACGGGCGGGACGATGAGAGGTGAGGGGAGCAGACAGGGCTGCCCTAGGATGGGGCCTTCCTGGGAGCCTGGAGCAAGAGTTCCTGATCCCCAAAGGAGCCATCAGGCTGGAGTCCGGGCTGTCTGGCTGAGCCCACGTCTTGGTGACTTTGGTGTCCAGTGGTTCCTCTCTGTAATCTCACGTAACCTTGTGTGGGTTGGTCCAGCGTTCCTACCGGGGCCGAAACCTGGATCTCACAGGACGTATGTATTGATACTGCAATGGCAATTTTTTTTCCAGAACGCAAATCTCAGGTAATAAGGCTTTTGAACTGCTGATAAAGCAGACTTGCTCTCAGCGACCTCCCCCGCCTCCGCCCAGGGTACTTCGGAATGCAATAAACCAAATGATGACTCTCTGCTTGTTTCCCTCCACAAGTGTGTCACCTGTTTCCCCAAATGACCCCAAAAATCCACAGGCTCTTTAGGGAGGTTTGCATATGACAGCCCAGAGGTGACATGCTTGCTCTCTGCCTGCTGCAGGTGATGAAAACGGCTTCAGTAATTATCACATCAGTATTTAAAATCCGAGACGTGGGTCAGACTGAAGAAAACCAAACCTCTAAAATGCTATTGTTTTTGTGATCAGTTTAACAAAGAAAAATATTTTCTGGGCCTTATTTTTTTCATCTTTAGGAGGAGGAATTACATATAAGAATAATTCTAATGACGATATTCACTGGCTGGCCACAGGTCTTTTCTGAAGTTTAAAAATCGAGAAAGTCAGTCTTAGGACAGAGGAAATTCCAGCCCACACTTAGCTTTCTCCCTCGTGTTCCTAATTTGCTGTCAACAATAATTAAAGAGTATTTAGAGCGGCCCCAGCACCTGCTGTCTCTGGCACCTAAACTCCAGGGCTCGGCCTGTGCAATGACCCAGGCACTTTCACCAAACCACACCCTGGAGAGCCCTCGGCAAGCCCACCGGCCCTGCTCCCCTCTGCGGACACTGCGGGGCCTCAGAGCCCATCACGCTGACTCCCCTGTGCCACCTGCTGCTCACAGGGCAGGTGCACTGGGCCTGCTCACACACCTGGTGGAGACCAGGGGGCCTCCCAGGGGGTAATTCCCTCCCCAAGCCAATCCCCAGAGGCCTCACCTCCCCCTCCCCTTGGGTTACTGATTGATAAATTCACTGTCTTTAGGAAGTTTTCTGATCTGATCTGAATGGGGTGCCAGGTGATGTCCCGAGAGGTGCAGAGGTAAAGGGCTCAGACACGTGAGGACTGGGGTCTCCTTTGGGACTAGGGGGTCTCATGCCTGCCGTGCATGAGGACCCACCTTTGATACCCACACGAGGACCGCAGGCTGCATGCAGGTGGGGAGCCTCAGCGGCCACTTGGTGCCCCTGCCACCCCTCGGGGCCTCGAGTCTCCCCTGCACCCCGACCAGTGTCCGGCCCCTCGTTGACCCCCATTGAAGGCACACCGTCCTCCAGAGACCACCCCCCACGCTGGGACCCTTCAGCTTCCGTCTCGGCTCTGGCTTTCACCTGTGGGTCCGTGAATAACCAAGGAGGCTTCCATGTGGTGGTGTCAGAACTCAGATCCCTGTCTCGTCCTGCCCCCACCTCCAGGTGAGGTGGCTCTGGTTCGCTTCTGGGCACCAGCATCCATCCCCCCCCACCAAGCCAGTGCGGCCTCTAGACGTCAGGCTCCATCTGGCGGCCCCTGTGCTCCGCCTGACCAGCCAGCCCAAGCTCCCTCTGTTGGGACACCGCCAGCTGTCCTAGCTGGTGGATTGTACGACCACATGTAGGACGTTATTCTCTTCACACCTCGTGTTCTAGAATCAATGAAAACAATACAGCCAAGTAGGGAAGCAGCTTCTCTCTGTGCAGGACCACAGCTCTGCGAAGCTTGAGCACCACAGGTGCAGAGCTTCTAACCGCAGGATCTTATCCCAAGGCAGTGGGAGGACGCGAGAGACGGGAGCCGTCCCCGGGCCGTGGCTGCAGGGCACTTGCAGCCCCACTTTGCTGTGCGAATCTGGGGAAATCGTGCGTTTCTGGTGGCAGCTCCCGCCTAACCCCCTGCAGTGCACTTGAGCGGGCTCTGCGGTCACGCACGGATTTGTGACGTGTCGGCAGGGCCCCACAAGCTGTCCCCGCCGTGGGCATGTGCTGGGCACGCGGAAAGGCACGTGACCACTCCCACAGACTCTAAACAGACCTCGCGGATGGTGATGCTGCCACAGTCTGGTCCTCTCCAGAGCTCCATGTTGTGTATGAGCTCGCAAACCTCGGTGCGTCCACAGTGGTGTCACCAGTCTGCCCGTTGACAGCCTTGGCTGGAGAGTATTCATGCAAAGCCTAGGCTGTGAGACGGGGGTCCAAGGACGGGGCGGGGGGCGGCGGTGGGCAGGACAGCAGGCAGAGCAGCAGCCAGACGCCCAGGCGACCAGGTCGGTGGCCGGAGGAAGAGCTGTTTACTGCCACCAGGCAGCTGGTGGCAGGTCCCCCCTCCACGACCTTGGCAGGGAGGCCACATGTGGAGCCAAATGGGGCCAGAGTGGACATGTGGGGCAAGAGGGTTGGAGCCGCCACTCCCAGCTGTCCAGAGTCTCGTCCCTGGGCACACGGATGCCTTTTGCTGTCTCTCAGCTTCGAGAAAAGCCTGAGCTTCTGCTCACCCTGGTCACTGCCATGGCTCGATGCTGGCATGGGTGTCCTGGTCCTGCACTGGCTCTGACAGATTTCTGGTTGGCAGTAAGGCCAGTGCAGAAAAGGAAGGAAAAGGTCTGGGCCACCCTGGTTTTCTATTTTTAAAAAACATGATGCCATATCTGTACACTGGTGTTCACAGTGGCACTATTCACAGTGGCCAGGAGAGGGAAGCTACCCAAGTGTCCATCGATGGCTGATGAATAAATGGAATGTGGTCCATCCACACAGTGGGGTATTATTCAGCCTTAAAAAGGAAGGAAATCCTGACCACTGCTACCACGTGGATGAACCTTCTGCTCAGTGAATCCAGCCAGACACAAGAGGACAAACACTGTGGCACCCACTTGTGTGAGGGACACGAGCAGTCAAGTTCATGGAGACAGGAGTAGACGGTGGGGGACCAGGGGCTGCATGGAGTGGGTAATGAGGGTTATTGTTTAAAGGGTATGGATCAACTCTACCTCAATAAAATTTTTTAATTAAAAAAAGTGTATGGAGATTCCATTTTGCAAGATGCAAAGGTTCTGCGGATCTGTGGCACGAGTGTAAATATACTGAACAGTACTGAACTGCACACTTAAAATGGTTAAGATGGTCAATTCTGTGTTATGTGTTTTACCACAATTAAAAATATTTTAAAATTATTTTTAGAATATGATGCCTACTGGTCTTACTGTTCTTTTTTGCAGCATTATTTATGTATTTTATATTTTTACATTATTTTGTGCTGAGGTGTAGCTTACATACAATAAATCACATCATTCCTGTGTGTTCAGTTTGCTGAGTGTTGACTACTTCAATCTTTCACTATAAGTGTCATACTGGGGTTGAAGAGCTCGACTGTAGACCAAGTGTCAGGTGTGACTAGCAGTCACTTTTATTTCATTAGGAGACGTGACATCACTATGGTGTGTGTGACAACCTTCTGGTTTCTTCAGAGATGCAGGTTGAAGGATTTGATGTGAAGGGGTTCAAATAAAAATAACAGATTAAAAAAAACAAGCAAATATGTCAAAATGTTAACGGTGATTGAATCCAGGCACTTGGTATAAGGATGTTCATGGCATGTTCTTTCTATATGCCTTTTTTTTTTTTTAAAGGTTTTTTAAAAATTTATTTATTTTTATTTATTTATTTTTAGCTGTGTTGGGTCTTCGTTGCTGCTCGCGGGCTTTCTCTAGTTGCAGTGAGCGGGGGCTACTCTTGGTTGTGGTGCATGGGCTTCTCATCGCGGTGGCTTCTCTTGTTGCGGAGCACAGGCTCTAGGCACTCGGGCTTCAGTAGTTGTGACACATGGGCTCAGTAGTTGTGGCACGTGGGCCCTAGAGCACAGGCTCAGTAGTTGTGGCGCATGGGCTTAGTTGCTCCGCGGCATGTGGGATCTTCCCGGACCAGGGATCAAACCCGTGTTCCCTGCATTGGCAGGTGGATTCTTAACCACTGCGCCACCAGGAAAGTCCCTATATGTCTTTATATTTGAAAGTTTTTAAAATAAAAAGTTTTTAAAGAGGGGAGTTGAATTGACTGGACCCACTTTTTCATTTGTCAAACTGCGTGTCTAGTCTGGTGGGGCTGCTCTAACAGAATGCTCTACACAGGGTGGCTTATTATGAATGGCCGAGATTTACTGCCCACGGTTCTGGAGGCTGGAAGTCCCAGATCAGGGGCCAGCAGAGCCGGGTTCTAGTGACACCTCCTCCTGGTTCATGGCTGGCCATCCTCTCCCTGTGTCCTCATGTGGCAGAAGGGGTGAGGGAGCTCTCTGGAGCCTCTTTTGTAAGGACATTAATCCCATCCATGGGGGCTCCGGCCTCACAATCTAAGCACCTCCCAAAGCTCACCTTCCAGTGCTGTCACCCTGGGCATTAGGGTTTCAATATGTGAGTGTGGGGTGGACACAAACATTCAGGCCACGGCAGGGGGTCGGGGGAGGGGCAGCTAAGGCCCAGTCCAGCCCCGGGTCTCTGGGCAGGAGCCCCCTTGCCTGGGGCTGGGGTTTCCGCAGGCCCTGTGAAGTCCAGGACTCTGGAAAGAAATTGCTTTTGGCTCCACACTCATCTCGTGACACCAGTGACCCTCAGGGCAAGACATGTGTTTGTCTCTGTGACTAAAGGGAGGCGGAGCGCGGGCAGAAGGGCCTGCTGTGCTGGTCAAGTGAGTCCCGGGACCGAGGCAGAGGTCAGGTCACAGCTCTTTGGAAAACGGCTCCTCGCAGCAGCACGGGCAGCAGGCTGACAAGGCGAGGGCCAGTCACCCTGCGTACAGGGCGGCGCTGGACACGTTCATCCCGGTTTACCCCTTTTAAAGCGCCGGGGTTGGGAGACCACCCCACTCCTTAACCCGTTCAAGAGAGTCCGCTCCAAGTTCGCAATTAAGAGCTATGGAATCCCTGACAGCCCCGCCCCTTCTGGGGTCTGAACAGGCGCTATTGCATCTTCCCATCCCGAGGGCTATGCAAGCAGGAGCTGGGTTACCCTCTCGCCCTGGCTCGGTGTTTCTCTCGCCTTCCTTACTCTGATAAAGTCCCGTCCCTGTAGCTAAAGGATTGTGAAGTCCCCGGGGTCCTTCACCCCCTCTACCCCCTGTCCCGACCGCGAGACAGCCTGGCGGGTCGGCCCTGAGGGCTGGTCCTCGCCCCAAAGGCAGCGGCTGGCGCGGCCCTAGGGGGCCTGCGGGCATCCCGCCCCACGGTCCCCCGAATCCTGGGGCCACATCCGCCTTTCCACAGCCGAGGCCACGCTGCCAGCGTGGTGGTGTCCCCGACTGCCCCAACCTCCGACAGGCCGACCGGCGACCCCCTATGGCCCGCGGAGCGGCTGGGCTCTGGGTCGTGGCGACTGTCGTCCTCCGCGGCCTCCGCAGCCCGAGGGGCGTGGACGCGGGCGGGGCCGGTAGCGGCGCTTTAAGAGGCTGCGCCCGGGGAGGCCGGCCCCGCAGCGACCCGAGCGATGGAGATGGCCCGGGACTGCGCCGGAGCCCTCCTCAGGCTAGTGCCCCGCGGGCCTGCGCCCCCGCCGCCCTCGGGGCCCTCGTTTCCCCGCCCCCTCTCGGCCCCCTCCGCCCCCGGCTCCCCTTGTCCCCACGAGCCCCGCATCCCCCTGCCCCCTTCGTCCCCCTGCGCCCTGGTCCTCCTGCGCCCCCTGCGCCTCTCACCCCCCCGGCGCCCCTTGTCCTCGTGCGCCCCGCTCTCCCTGCGCTCCCCCACCCCCGCGGCCCCTGCGCCCAGGCGCCCAGCGGAGCCCGCGCGCGATCCCTTCCCCGCCTCCGGCCGGCCGCCAGCGCCAGGTGTGGCTCCCGAGGTGCGCGTGCGTCCGCGGAACAGGTGACCGTGGTGAGTGCGGAGCGGCTGCATTTCTAGCCGCGACCGCCGCGGGTGCAGACGGGGCCCGTCCCGGGAGGCCTGGGCGCCCGCGCGGCAAGGCTTCTCGGGGTCCCGGACCGCGGCGGGAGCTGGGGCGAGACGAGGGGCGTTGGTGGAGACGCTGGGCGGCCTCGAGGCGGCCAGCTGACCCCTCAGGGCCGCGCGGGCTCCGGCTCGGAGCGTGGTGGGCTAACCGGGGCGTGCCCGGGCCTGGACGCTCCCTGACTGTGCTGGCTGAGCCCCCAGGTTTGTAAGGAGGAGTTTGGGGGGAAGTGGTGACGCTTTGGGGGGCGGAGAGGGGTAGAGGGGCAGAGGGGCCCGCGGACCCCCGCCGCCTCCTCTCCCGGTCCACGCGCCTGTGACCCAGGCCCTGCATCACTTTTTTTCCATTCTTGGGTTCATCCTCACACCCAGGAAACCCAAACCAATCCTTGTCTGTAAAATCCTAAAGATATTGGGTGGCAGTAACTTTACAGACTTGGGGGAGGGATCCTGCTTCTCTGAAGATCTCCTTGAGTTCTTTAAAATGCAGGTTTTCCAAGGTGACTGGGGTGGAGGGATGGGGTGGGTGAGAGAGAGGGGAGTGTGATCTGTAAGCTTCTGAACCTGGGTCCTTAAAGGGGGATCTGTGCCAGGCCCAAGGTTAGAGGGGGCCGCCAAGATGGAAGGGGGCGCTGTCTGCCACTCGGGTTTTCTCTTTAAAAACAGGACCCCAGGAAGGTGAGAAACAGACGTTTTCATGCATCTTCACTGATGTGGTTTAGGCCTAAGGGGAAGGCCCTTGGTTTCTTCCTCTACCTCCAGCTTCACTCGCCCCCCAGTCCCACTCCCAAGGGTAGCAACTGCTGACAGTTTGTAGTGCATCCTCCAAACTTTTCTCCCATGGACCTCTCCGAGGTCCTCCCGGCACTGAGCTGGTGGGCCAAGTTGTAAGGACTGTGAGAGGGCCCTAAGCCCTGGCTTGTGTGGCCTGGAGCTGGAGGAGACGAGGCCTGCAGAATTAAGGCTGCCCCTGCCTTTGTACCTGACCCTACAGCACAATCCCAAACCCAAAACATCTCTGTGTGAGGTGGAAGAGACTTGCTTCTGAAATGTTGGCAGATGAGCACATGGGGAAGGACTGATCTGCTTAGACAGCCCTGAGTGCAGGGATCTGGGAGCTAGGAACCACCTCTGGGGACTCACTGTCATTGGGTTCCTGCTTCAGAACTGAGCTGCTCTAATTCTTGGGACCCCACCTGCTTCTGCACCATCTGTAACACTTGCTGAAAAGAAAACTTTTGTCTTCTGCCTTCTTTAAAGCCGAGTCCAGGCTGCAGACCCAGCAGCTGCAGCCCAAGGTCTCCTGGCTCAGCTCTGGACACCCAGGGTGTCCACAGGGTGTGTGTTGCCACAGACGAAGTCTGCTCTGACTTTGTGTTCTGGCTTTGATAACATTCACACTGACCCTGAGGTTGTTACAGAGCTGATCTCCTTTACACTTTGTGCAAAGTAGCTGCTTTTGTAGCTATTTAGTACCTCTTTCCTTGAACAAGGAACTCTAGGTTTTGAATAGCTGCCCTTTCAGTACAAATTTGACCAGTCTTGTTAGTGATGCAAGCAAGGAATTGACTTTTCTACAAGTCAATCTCCCACGTTACTGATGCTTACTCCTTTGTGGTCTAAACTCTTATTTTAATAATATTCAAAGTGTTCAAAGACTTCACGGTCATGTATTGGATATGATTTCTAACCAAGCATTTTGCTGGGTGGGTCAAGGCACAGCCGGGAGCTGCCACAGTCCCGCCATGGGGCTCCCAGTGGGGCCCACATGTCCCATGTGTTGCTTGTCATGAGCCGGGCCCGCTGGGGAGCAGGAAGCCTCGCAGGGGCCAACACTCCTCTGCTTCCTGCCGCAATGAGACCCCACCACCCCCGAGACTGTCCCTCAGCCACTGTCCCTGCAGCTCTCGGAGGCCCCGCCAAGCCTGATGGATGCTTTCCAAGGCCTGCCCCTTCTCTGCATTCCCATGGCTGGGGTCACACCTCCCTTCCCTGCACTGTCCTTGTCACCCAGCTTTGGGCACAGAGCTCTGTCTGAGCTTTATCTCTTCACGTGGGCCCTACTTGTCCACCTGACGGCCTGTTCCCGGGCCTGCTTTTCTCCCCCAGTGCTTTCAGAACAAACATCAGTCCAGAGGGTGGCCTAGAAAGATGCCTTCTTGTGACCTGTGGGCCAGCTTTGTTCCACTGCAGTAGGGTTCACGTCCACTGTCAGTCTGTGCCTATTGCTTTATTTCCCACTCTACGAGTTGAGGTCTCCTTACTCCCTCCTGGAAAAATACAGAGACTTCCCTGTTCCTTCACTTCTGGGAGATACACACCCTCACAATTTTCCAGAATGTTCTATGAAGTCTGACTTTTCTTATCGTCTTGATTTCCCCAAACAATCTATTTCCTTGAAGAGCCTGTTTCCTTGTTTTTTTTTTTTCCATGTACTGAGCCATTTCCCTTCCTGTTTTGTGTGATTGCCTGCACGTTCCCAGGGATTAGAGGGCGGCCAACATGAGGGGTTGCCAAAAGCTGGATTCTAAGTCTTCTTAGTGCTCCTGTGACAACTTTGATGTAGTACAGCATTCAGGGGGAATAGCAACACATTTTCAGCCTTGGGCTAGTGGCCAGTGACATAAATGATCCCATTAAGAGGACCAGAATTGAGCTGGATTAATATGTTGCTTTGTTCGTGTGCCTGGTTGTCCCTGCTGTTCCTTTCGCTGGAGCAGGGTAAGCAGGCATAGTATTTGTTAAGCAGGTTTAGTGTACCTAAGATATCATTTAACCCCTTTTTACATCATCTATAATATAGTCTTGATTATATATAATTCAGCACATCAAATCACTCATCCTGTTCCTTGGAAAGAATGGCTCACGCCTGCAGGGCCTTCTTATGTGGCTCCTGAGCCTTTTCTCCAACAGTGACCCAGTTCTCTGTTGGGAAACATATGGCGTAAGAACAGCAATAACTGGATGTCCTTCTTTATTGAGGTCGGCTATCTCAGGGCAGCGAGGAGGGAAGGCCCCCCGGAGTGACTGCCAGCACTTAATCTGGTCAGAAGTTAAAAGACAATGAGGGCTTTGTGGTGGGCGGAGCTAGGTCAGTGGATCACCTGGGGGCTCACAAAGGTGGCGATGAGAAGATACAGACCACGACTAACTGGGTCAGAGCTGTTCAGCCCAGGGCGTGCCATTGACCGCCCCCCCCCCCCAGGGCCCGGGTCCAGGTTCCAAGACGTGAACTTTGTCCTTCCACCCTCCCACTTCTCTGGTTGGCCCTAGCCTGTCTTTTACTCAGGGACAAAGGAATGACTCCCTGCTCTGGGGGGAGGGAGGCTCTTGTTGGCAGGCCCTGGGCTCCCCACACCAGAGGAGGGTTTCACCAGTGGGCAACCTCCCCCCCCCACCCCACCCCGACTCTGACGATCCCTCCCTCCATGCCCTGAGCCTCCCTGGTACTCAGCTGCGATGCTCGCCTTTGGCCTGGTCAGGCAGTGTGCTGGTACACTTCTTAACTCCTCACTGCGAGCTCAAGTTTCTGATGATGCTACGATCAGGTTAAGAACAGAGCCAGGTCCCAGCTGTGAAGCATTGTGTGGATAATCCTCGCTGCCTTGTCCACCGGGCTGCCGGGGAGGGCTCTGAGCGTCAGCCCAGCAGAATGTGGGGCCCTGGTTGTCGTGTTGTGTAATGAGGAGCCTGTGTAACTCCCTGGAACTGGGGCAGAGGTCTGGAGGCCGTGTGTCAGGCCCTCCGCTGGGTTGGTTCAGCCCCGGCCTCCCTCGCTGGGCCGCTCTAATTCTTGGGGGGGAGCCGTGTGGGGACCACTGGCCAGGCATAGTCCCCTTGCAGCTGCCACGCTGGCCACAGGCTGGGTGGTGACACTGGAGAGGAGCTGGGGGTGTCCTCCCAGCCCGCAGCTCTTCTTCACTGGCTCTGGCCAATGTTTACTGCTTGGGACTTGAAGTTCAGAGAGATTCCTTATTAACTGGGTGACCTTGAGAAACCACTCTGAGCCTCAGTTTTCTCACCTGAGAAATGGGGTAATACTTTCCTTGTAAGGTTGTGATGAAATTAGTTAATATATTTAAAAAGCCAGCACAGGGCTTCCCTGGTGGCGCAGTGGTTAAGAATCCACCTGCCAATACAGGGGACACGGGTTTGAGCCCTGGTCCGGGAAGATCCCACATGCCGTGGAGCAACTAAGCCCGTGCACCACAACTACTGAGCCTGCGCTCTAGAGCCCGAGAGCCACAACTACTGAGCCCGTGCGCCACAACTACTGAAGCCCACACACCTAGAGACCATGCTCCATAACAAGAGAAGCCACCGCAATGAGAAGCCTGCGCACTGCAATGAAGAGGAGCCCCCGCTCGCCGCAACTAGAGAAAGCCCGTGTGCAGCAACGAAGACGCAATGCAGCCAAAAATAAAAATAAATAAATTTATAAAAAGCCAGCACGTTGCTGGCTGTGGCAGGTGCTCGGATGCCTGCAGTCACGAGGCACAAGCCTGATGCCGGCTAAATGTGCTTCACACCAAATTCTTGCTGACAATCTAGGTAAAGAGGTTGTGACACCAATTCTAGCATGTAAGGATGGGGGAGGGGCTTCCCACACAGCACCAAGCATTTCTCAGTCGCTGGCAGGGTGTCCAGGGAAGGCAGATTCTTTACCACTGGACCACCAGGGAAGTCCCTGAACTCAGTTCTGACACCATCTACCCAGAGACGGTGTCAGATTCCACAGGGTGAGGGCTCAGCCCCACAAGACTGCCCCCCACCCGCCCCCCGCACTTCAGATGCCAGTTGCAAGTCCAGGTTGTCACCTTTGTCCATAAGGAAAGTCCAGTCTAGTCGGAGAGATAAACCATAGATAAATGACTGTGTGTGAGATATATATATATAGATAGATAGATGCATATGTATATAGATGCAGGTGTGTGTATATATAGTATATATATATATATATATGCAGGTGGCCGACACTGGCAAACAGGGCAGGTGTTCCTAGAATTTTAACCTTCGTAGAGTTACTCTAGACAAACTGCTATAAGTGTCAGAAAGCAGTCATGTCCTCACTTTGTATCTTCTAGGTTGTCCCCCAAAATAAAGCCCTTTGTTTCATTCTCCTGATTGTCACTGAACAAGGATTTGTCCAAATAGTCACCACCTATTTGAGCGCTGTTCGGGGTTGGGGGACAGTGGCATGACAGGTGCTAGTCCCTCGGGGTCTGAGGAGATTGAGTGTCCAACATTTATCACAGTGGCCAGCACAAAGCAGGACCTGGGACATTGCTGATTTCTGTTTATATTGTGAATAATTTCTCTACAGATACATTCCTGATATAAAAACATCCACTGTCCAGGGTGGAGCTCCTCCCTCAGTGCCAGACTGGTCGCCACAGAGACTGAAAACCCCCTTCCAGCCCCACCAGCAAGGCGCATCTGGTCCCCTCCAGATTTATTTAGACAACTTCTTGCTTGTGGGTTTAAGAGCACACATGGTGTCAAAGGTGGTTCTGCATTTCTTTGATTGTTGTCAAATCTTCACCTCTTCACTGATATGCAGGCTTTTCTTACTCCTTCTTAGCCTGTGGCATCTAGATCACCTTTCTGAGGCAGAGACCAGGTGCCTGGTCTGAATCCCAGCTCTGACCTGTGGGGCCGCTCTCTGGTCTGAGTTTCTTCACCTGTAAATTGAGAAAACTAGGTTTTTTGAGGATTGAGTGAATACATATAAAGCAAAATATGTGTATGTTGAAAAAAACTACTAAAGTTACTACTTATCAGCTGTTTTAAATTTACCCTTCACTTTATTACTTTTTAGTATTTGCTAGGTAACAAAACTTTAATAATCAAGAGTTGGGGATTTTTTTCCTCAGAAAATTGTCTTCATTTGGTTTTGCTACGTTTTTTTCTTTTCCTATGTTAGTTCTTTTTTTGTGGTGAATTGTTAAATTAATTCTTTGATAAATGTGGAACTCACTCCAAAGTGCCACATGACATACAATCTGAAGTGGTTGCTTTTCCAGCCGCAGTGATTACAGGGTTCTGCTGTTCCTCATTTATCCTAATTTCAAAAAATTGGTTTATTGCTATAGTGAACACTATCTGGCTTTTAAATTTCTGGCTTTGTCTTATTGTGCAAATATGTAACTATTTGTGTGTGTGCCTAATTCTTTAACTCTGTTCAGTTACTACATGGCATGGAGAAATCATTTTCTTAGATTTTTCAGCTCTAAAACCCATGTTTGCAGAATATAATTGTTATTTCTCTTTTGATGACCTTACCTTTCCTTCTCAAACAGTTACTGCAAGGGCTTTGAACGTTCTGGTAAAAATGGGTGTAACGATGGTTGTATTTTTTAATTGTATGTATTTGTTTGTTCCTTGGATGTCAGGTACACAATTTTTAATCATCCCCAACCATTGGCTTCCTTTCTTTTAGGTGCAAATACTAAGCTTGTCTTATTTCTGTGTACTTCAAACCTCTCTTTAAAGACTCTTCTTTAAAGTAACATCAATTTGTTTTTACTCTTCCCTCCATTTCTAGGCCCCTGACGTTTATGGGGTCGCAGACGAAGAAGGTGCTGCTCACACCCCTCATGCATCCCGCTCGCCCCTTCCGGGTCTCCAGCCATGACAGGAGCAGCCGCCGAGGGGTGACCGCCAGCAGCCTGCAGGAGCTCCTCACCAAGGTACCCCCACCAGCCCACATGGGTCCCGGGAACAAGCCAGTGCAAGACAGAGGGTCTGTGTCCTGGCCTCAGAGGGTCTGGGGGAGCCTTCTGACATTAAAGGGAATATTGCTGTGTCCCTGTCCCATAAAAGACTTGGGTACAGAGACGAAAACCTTCAAAGTAGCCATCAATTGATAATGTGGCTTTGGTTCTTTGACAAGGGGAATATAGGAGGCAGCAACTGTAGAAATCTGGTTTTGGTTATAAAGGCCAGGGACGAATTGTCCTTAATGTAAAACAGCGTCCTCGATCGCCAGATAAGGAAGAATCATAGACTCTCATCGGAGACGAGAAATGAGAATCCAACACGCCGTCTCTGAAGCGACAGAGATGTGGGCTCTTTAAGTATCACAGATACAGGGTCGTTCTTTTTATTTGTCCAAATAAGCAGGACATTTTAGAAACTGAATATTATTCAGTGTAATCCCTTATCTCACATCGCTGAAACCTCTGAAGAAGTTAGGTCCGTTTGACTTTTTAACTTCTCTTTTCCAAGCAAAGGCTGAGTCATAGACACCAGGTAAGGTACATCTTTACCATTTAAAACCCTCAAAATCGGCCAACACTTCTGGAACCATGACTTAGTTGATGCCATGGATGGGTCCAAACAGAGTCTCTCACTTCACCCCGTGACGCTGGTGTGTTCTGACCTAGACCCTGGATGACCTGGTTATCACCAGCGGACTGGTCACATTGGTGTTGGAGGAGGACGGCACTGTGGTGGACACGGAGGAGTTCTTCCAGACCCTGGGGGACAACACGCACCTCATGGTCCTGGAGAAGGGACAGAAGTGGACACCGGTAAGCGTGTTGTCTGGGCAGCTTCTGGGAAGGCTTCTCACCTATGGAAGTGTGGTCCCCACTTTGGGGTTGACCGGCCCACTTTCCAAATACCTCCTTTGTGTTCACCTGATAACTGGATCTCCTACCCTCCAGGGATGCTTTCAACTATTTCTAGGAAACTTGGCATCTTTATGAACCTGGACTATGTGATTTAGAGCCAGTAATTCTGAGGGTCAGGCTTTGGCCAGTGAGGGGCTACAGATCCGGTTAGAGTGTGTGGATATGACCTGTGACCACTCACTGTCTGTGACCTCAGGAGGTGGCGAGCTGACACAACTGGTAAAATTAGGGAGGGGTGTGTAGGTGTAAACACAGTGATTTAGGCAAGCAAAGAGGTAGAATAAAGGGTTTTATTTCTGAGAAAACCCTTTATTCTACCTCTTTGCTTGCCTAAATATATCTTGGAAAACATTCCCACCATAAAACACCTAAAAATGTAAAGCAAAATATTCAAACATCTTTTTGTATGCCTAACTGACCTTCAAGAAAGGGAAATCCTCAGAATCCAACATTTTATGGAAACCAGGATCCAGAGAGGGAAGCAGGCAGGGAAGCTGGCATCTCCCCTGTGGGCAGCCAGTGACCCCAGCTCTGCTGGATGCTGGGCGGACAGCTGCCCAGAGCTCTCTCCTGAGCACCTGGCCTCAAGCTGAGGCTTTAGGGACTGCTGAGTCCCAAACCACGCAAGCTGGAGTGTAGTTTACAGAGACCCGGGGAGGAAGCATCAGTGGACGGAGTTTATTCACTGATGCTTGTGACCCAGCTGGTCCCTCTCTCCAGCCCCCATGACCCACGTCCTCATCCCCAGAACCCAGGAACGTGTCACTTTACGTGGCAAAGGGGACTTGGCATGGGGTGATGATCCTGGATTGCCTGGTGTGGCGGTGTCATCACAGGGTCCTTGTAAGGGGGACACAGGAGGGTCAGCGAGGGCGGAAGCAGAGAGAGGAGTGACGGGAAGACGGGCCGAGGGACAGAGGCGCCTCTGGAGCCGGGACGGCAGCCCCAGCAGGACAGCCTGTGGCTCACTCAGGACCTCCAACCCCCAGAACTGTCAGAGCATCAGTCTGTGTTGCTTTCAGCCACTCAGCTTGTGGCCGTTGGTCCCAGCAGCCCCAGGAAACTAATTCAGAAGGAAAGGGTCTTTTATGTTTGTTTTGCTAGTGAAATCCTCTTTTACTTAGTGGGGGAGTCAGTCGCCATGTGACAGGTTGAAGCCCCCGTGTGGTGGGCGCTGAGCTGGGGGTCAGGGTGGTGACGGGAGGCTGTGGACGAGAGTGGCACCGATATGGTGGTTCTCGGGGTGAGAGGAGGCTTCTCTGTCTGGTAACAGCCTGGTTGACGTGAGTCTCACGCGGGGTCTTAGGCGTCTGGACCTCCTTCCTTCAGGGATCGTAAGTCCTGCCCCACTTGTAGGGGTTTCTCAGTGAGGCTACTTGACTTGACTTGGCCAGAACTTCCAAGAAGTAGCCGCCAGGGGTCTCCCTTCCTCAATCCAAAGCCTTGGAGCCTGTCCCGTGGGGAGCAGGTCCTCAGAGCATCTTCAGGGGCCTCCTGGGTCCAGATGATGGAAACCACACCCCCATTAGGTCCTGAGTTTGGGGAGGCATCTCGATTTTGACTCAAGACCAAGGATGTTGGGAGAGTGAGATTAAAACTTTCACGCGTCAGAGAGGAGCTGTGTCAGGGGCTCAGGTGGAACTCACCCCTTGATTCTGTAATCTTAATTTTTACTAACGTTTCCTAAACGACAGACACACCCTCTCCGAGGCAGCAGGACCTCGGTGCGTTAGTCGATGGGCTGCAACCATCATGTGTCCAAGTGGGCGGGGGGTGGGGCGGGAAGAGAAGAGGGGCTCCAGCAAGAAGGGTTTGGGTGCTTTTAGAGGAATTTATGGTTTAAATTCAAATTTAGTAGATTTTTGTCAGAGTATTTAACACTCACAGCCTCAACTACTCCCAACACCTAAGGTTCATGAAAGTTGTACCTCTATTTGAATCCTGGACACTGCAGGACCATGTTGCAGCAAACCCACCAGGACGTGTGCCTGGGATGTATACCTGGGATGTGTACCTGGGACAGCTTTGTTCTCTCTTGTTTCTTCTCAAAGCTTCTGTGGGAAGACTGTTTATAAACCTGGGATTTATAGAGGTCTCCGACCTTCTCTCCCAACCACAAGGGTCTCAGGTAGACCGAGAGTAGGTCCCACTAGTGTCCCCAAGAGGGCAACCTTCTTCCAGGGCAGGAACTAGAAATCAGGGGAGCCCACGATTTATCACACGCCACCAGCCCTGGCTTAGCTGTGGATTCTGGCACTTTCCGTGGTGCCTCTCGTACGGCGGGAATAGCGTGCCCACTGGCCGTCAGGCGGGCTGTGGCACAGTCGTCAGCAGGCGGCCGCGTGGCCCTAGGTGACCAGGGTGAGTGCGTTTCCACCTCAAGTCACAGGCACAACTGTCCACTGACCCCTGGACCCTGAAGCCGAATCACACTCATCTCCGGTCACTGAACAGAGCAGCTTGGAGGAGGGCACTTTCTTATGGGTTTGGACCCCATGGCAACATAAGCACACTGATCTGCTGAAAACATTCCTCGAATAGTTAGCGGCTTAGTCACAGATTTTAAGCTGACAGGACAGCTGAAACCAGCCTAAAACCAGAGGCACAGGATTTGTTGGTCACAGCGAGGCCAGTGCTGCAGGCTTTCTTCCTCCACGGCTCTAGGGTGGTACCTACATCCCAGCCCGCCAGCCGCCAAAGAGACAGGGGATCGCGAGAGTCACCTTCGACTTGTACAAGCTGAACCCCAAGGATGTCATCGGCTGCCTCAACGTGAAAGCCACTATGTACGAGATGTACTCGGTGTCCTACGACATCCGGTGCCCGGGCCTCAAGGCCCTGCTGAGGTAACAGACTTGGGGACCAGAGAGTCTGGACATGGCGGGCAGCCCCTCCCCAGCCCCTCGAGCCCCGGCCTTACTCTCACTCATGTTGTCATAAAAACTCTTACGCCACAGACTTACTCAGAAAACAAAAACTTGAGCCAAAATACATAGTTTTCTCCAAAGACCAATAAATACGAAATGGAAAGAAAACCTAAATAATAAATAGAAAGAAGAACCAAATTCCTTTTAAAACCTAGAGCTGTGCATTTAAAAACCTTATTTCTCAGCAATGACAGCTAAAACCAGAGCCAAGGAGATTCTGACCTGGTTTGTGCAGATTAGCCCCCAAACCTGGATGAGGACTCGCACATGTAGTTCTGTGTTACGGAACTTGAAGCTGGTGGGCAGGAGGCGCTGGCCTTGCCCCTCTCCACGCACTGCCAGGGCACCCCTACCCCACAGGCCGGGCCTGGAGAAGACGGGTCCCGATCTGTACCCCAAAACAGTTTGAACACATTCTCTATGTGCACCAGGCACACTCCGGACACCCGGCCTGTGAGCCCTGCACCAGGGGTTCCCGCCCAGCCTTGCTTCTGAGCAGCCAGCTGTGTGACCTTTAACAGGTTACTCAACTTCTCTGAGCCTCAGTTTCATCATCTTTAAAATGAGGAGTTTGCTTCCAACTTCTCTGATCGCATAGGCCCTAAATACACCTGCTTCCAGCCCTCCGTTAATCCGTCACTGAGCCTCTAAAGAAGGGATTCGGGTTGGAGGGATTCAGGGAGAGGGTGACAGGAGAAGGAGGTCTTTGAAGTTCGCCTAAGAGGTGCCACGTGACACCTGATGTCCCCTGCACAGCTCCCTGGCAGGGCCTGCCTGTTTCTCTGGGGCGCTGGTCCCCTCCTTCCGCTGTCCCAGGACGGCTTCCCTGAGGGAAGCACGGGGCAGGGTAGTGCGGGCGGGGAACGAGGCTTTCCTCATTCTGGAAATGAGGCTGGTCCTTCTGACGGGGCTGCACGCCTGGTACACGGTCGTGCGGGCAGACGGTGGCTTCCTTTGGCCTCCTTTCCCACCCAGAGTCACCGAGGCCCGGTCCCAGACAACACATACTGTCCTGCTGCTGGAATCTGGATCGCCCCCCCATTCCCCAGGGACCTTCCTCTTTTTGCTGAGACGGGTGAGAACAGCTTGATTGCTTGATTTTTCAAGTGAGTCGGGAGAGTTACAACAACTTAGATAAGTGTAAAGAAAGTGAACCCACCTCAGCAAAATCTTTCCCGAGAGACGACCCAGCCTTCTTGTCACTGATTCTCACCGTCTGGTGGATCTGAGGGTGGTGCGAGCAGCTGCAGGAGGCCCTCAGATATGAGGCTTTGCTGGCCAGGCCCCACGGGGACGCCAGGAGTGGAAGTCCCCACCAGTGCGGCCGAGCCCTGGTTCCTTGTGAAGGGACGGACCTTAAAATGCGTGGAATTCCTCAGCTTTGGACTTGGTAGAGAATAAGAATTTGAGTTAGAGCTATTTTTTAGTCTGAAACAATACGAATGCCACGTCAGCCTTGGGCTCAGACGCCCAGGGTTGAGTCGCGGTGTCCCGTCAGCCCTAAGCGAACTGGGTCACAGGGTCGCAACGGCAGGTGTGTTGAGTCCCCTCCAGCCTGGGGTTCCTTTCACCCCGACTCGACTGAGTTCAGCCACAAGCTCCACAGCCCTGGCAAGGCCGCCAGGGTTAGCAAGCGGCCAAAGGAGGACAGAGCCTGTGCTGCCTGGACCGCCCGCTCAGCATGTTCCAGTGACTTGGTGACAGGCCACATTCGGGAGAGGCCAGGGGACGAGTGGTCCCAGGCCAGTGGCAGGGGAGCTGCCGGAAACACAGAGTCCCAGGTCCCACCCAGACCTCCGGAGCCGGCGCCTGCATCTCAGCGCTGGGAGGCTGTGCCCTGGGAGCTGGGACTGGAAAGTGCTGGGATGTAGGCTGTGTGGCCCTGAGCGCGTGCGGGTGTGGGAGTGGGGAACCCCTGTCCTCTGCCCCACGGGCCCGGACCACCGCCCAACCGCCCCGTCTCTTGCAGGAGCCTGCTGTGGTTCCTGTCTCACACCGCCCAAGTGACCGGCCAGTGTCTCGTCCACACGGGCACCTACATGCTCCGAGTGCTGGCTGACACGGAGGAGCGGGCGGTGCCCGGCCCACGCCCTCGCCGGGGGATCACGAGTGGATAGGGGCGCATGGTGTGGAGTCTCCGCTGGCCTCAACCCCGCAGATCCCTCTCCGGACACGCATTCTGAAGACACTGTGTTCCCACCACGTGTCCCCTGCTCAGGAAAGAAAAGGGGCCTGAGGGCACTGCCAGGGGCCAGGCAGTGGAGGCCCCCCAGGTGGGGATGGGGTGGGGGGACGGGGGCAGCACGAGGCCTGCGGCTCCACAATAAACCAGTCAAGAGAGTCGCTGTGATACCGCACTTCTTCCTCCTGTCTTCTTCATGTCAGAAAAGCACACAAAACTTACAGAAGCAAAACTCAGCCAGAGATGCTCTGCTAACACGTGCAATCACTTTTAAGTCTGTCAGGAGACAGGAGGGTCAGATGTTATTGTAGGGTTTTTTAATGTCGGTCCTGAATGAGCCCAGTGGCCTGAAAGCCTGTGGATCTGAATTTTTAGAGGTGATCAAGCTGCACTGGCAACCTTTCCTTAAAACAAAGCTGCTCCAAGCCGGGGCCTGATGCAGGGCGGGCGTGGCCGAGTCAGGTGGGACCCCAGGCCACGAGGGATGCGGGGCGAGCCCCGACCACATGGCTTGGGAGGGGGCAGTGCGGCTCCCTGGGGGAAACGGGACGCTGCTGCTAGACTAGGAGACCGGCAGGAGCCAGGTGCCATTTGGATCTGTGGTTTTCCTCCTAAGAAACGCTGCCACGGAGGCCTGTCCCCTTCCTGGCTGACAGCCCAGGACAAAGGGAGACACCACAGCTTGTCCCAGAAGCACAGAACCGCCCGCAGTCAGACCCCTGGTCCCGGACTCGTGCTGCCCTGCCCCCGCCCCCATCACAGCCCGGATCCCCTCGGACCCCTGCTACACCGACCTGACTCCCACCCATTCCCTGCTTCACACGCCCAGCAACAGGGCCAGGAGCCCAGGACCGCAGGCAGGAGGGGCAGAAGTAAAGGAATTGCAGCCGCATTCCTCAGAGCACAGCCTCTTTTTCAAACAGAGCAAAATAAAAAAGGCATCTCAGGGCCCCCCTTCCACTCCTGCTCGGCTTCTGGGGGAAATGCAGCGGGTGGGGAGGTTGGCAGAGGTGGGTGGTGCTGCCACCGGCTCCGCGGGCTCTGCTGTGAGCGCTTCCCTTACAAGGAGCTCGGCTGGAAGCCCTTTCCGAGCGAGGGAGGAGGACGGAAATGGCTTTCCGGCACCTTCCGCTGGGCGGCTCCTGCCTCTCACTGACGGAGGGCTGCATCACTTCCCAGGGATTTGGCCTCCTGGAGAGGGGCGGCCCGGCTTCCAAAAAAGGAATTTTCACTCAGTGCCCTGAGGCCTTGACTCAGCCCTCTCTCTGACTCAGCGCCCTTTCCTTACTGCGTCCAGGGGCTCCCTGGCCTGTTCTAACAGGGATTAAGCAGGAGGAGAATGTGGAACGGACAGGGGTCTTGGAAGCGGGTTACATTCAAAAGAAGTATGGCTTAGAGTCTGGGAGTTTCTGAATGAGCTCCTCCACAACAACCTGCATCTACCCATGGGCCTCCTATCTCCTGCTCCCGCTCCTGTGTGATGAATAAATTGTGTGCAAAAAGAAAACTCTGGACGTTTCCTCTCTCCTTTCTGCCATCTTCCTCTCTGGGGATGCGGGTTCCTTTCTCCGATGATTGATGATCGTAGTTTCTACAAAGGAGCTGGATTTTGCTCTGGCAGTTTTCAGTCAGTCTGCGGCAGGGACCCTGGGGCCTCGTCACCAGCAGGAGCCCAGTGCTTTCTCTGGGTGCGGCGCTCTCCCTTCTGTGCAGTGAGGCCTGCAGCTGGCCAGAGCTTGCGACCCGCACGCCTGGGGGCTCCCCTCCCAGCCCACCACCCAGACTCCGGTGACGGCAGACAGAGCAGGGCTGGCCTCAGGGCTCCAGAGATGGAGAGGAAGCCAGGCACCACGTCGCCCTGAGTTGCGACAGGTAAAGGCATCCTTTTTCCTGTGTCCTCAGGCCACATTTCCAGCATCCCCAGAACAGTCAAGGGCAGGGCCTGTGTCCCCAGCTGTCCAGCTGTCACCACCTGCTGTGGGATTCCTCGGGCCTGCTGAGGCCGGCCAGGCCTGTCCAGGAGGCAGATGGCCACATAAAAATAGTCGGGGGCCTCGAGGTGCCACTTCTCCAGCTGTTGTGTTGAGCGGAAGCCAGATTTGGGGGGGGGGCCTCAGTGAAGGCATCGGGGCAGCTGCATTGGAAGGCAGGGCCGGCGGGGGGGAAGTCTCACCCAACAGAAAAGTCTTGCGACCCCCCCAGCCCTCCCTGGAATGAGCATCCGACACAACGGTTCTTCTGTTCCTCAGTTTCTAGTCAATCCCATTGCAGCTGAAACAGGTCATATAGGCAGAGCTGCAGAGCCCCAGCCTGTCTCCTGCTCAGGAAGCCAGGGTCTAGGCGGTGGTTACGGGTTCAGTGAAGTCAGGTGAGGACGTCTGGTGGCTGCTGGTTGTACCTGAATCAACAGTCATACAGTTCACACCTGAGAACCGGGGGAGGGTCGGCCTCATGTTCAGTGTTCTTACCCCAATCAAATGAATTTCAAAAATAAAAGAAGCTGGGGTCGAAATGTGTGGCTCGACGGTTTACTTGGTTTCCTCACCTGTGAAGGTGCAGTGAGTACCTGCCTGGAGAGGACGGTGGGGGAACACATCGCGGAAGGACCAGGCCCCCTCCCGGCACTGGGACCCTCTGTTTCTCCCTGGAAAGGATGAGCGAGCCACGTGGCAGGTATCTGGGAGTTGGTCACACATAGATTTAGGAGGGAAGGGCTATAGAATCGGGGCGAGCTGGGCCGTGGGTGTGGGTGGGGAGGGATGTTTTCTGAATCTGGGGCCAGAGGGGCCTGCGGGCGCGGCCGCCACCCACTGCATTCCTGGCAACAGCTGAGACAGCTGGAGGGCGGGCTCGGCCTGAGCTGCGTCTGACTCCCCAAAAAGCCAGGGCTCTCTTGTGCGGAGGAAGGAAGAAGAATTCACACGGCTTCGCGTCAGTACCTTATCTCAGGCACCCTCCCAGCAAGCCTGTCAGCAGAGAAAGCCGCCCAGCCCAGAGCCTCGGAAGAGGGAAGGCACGCCGGACCACTCCCCACCTGCCCTCCACGCCCACCACCCCTGCAGGGAGAAGTCAGGACCAGACACAAACCAGCAGGAGAGGTGGGAAAGCAATTCGGGCAAATACCTGGAGGATCATAATCAGCTGTGAATGATTCTGACTCTCTTAAAAGCACCACCTGAATTTATATTTAACTCGAACAAAACCCTGGTGGAAACCTCTTTGTTTAGGGAGGCATTATACAATTCTTCTTCATTTCCCATTGTAATATTCTGGGCCCCCCTTTCAGAAAAGGGAAGTCCTTCGAGGCTGTGAATTCTGTGCCTGTTTTCTTCCTTCACAATCACTTACTCAGTGCAGTTGCATGTTAAATCACGTGCTGAGTATTACAGGCAACACGCGGGAAGTCTAGTCTCCAACCTGAGGAATTTATAACCCAGCCCAGGAGGCAAGACTTCTACGCGTGGAATGCCTGGGCACCTGGGCACCTGGCAGGTTGGTGGGCGCATGGTGTGCAGTTGGTGCAGACATGGGGCAGGGAGCAGACGAGAGCTCAGCCCTGACACACCTTCTCGGTGCTTCACATCCAACTGGAATCTGGGACCAGAAAAAGGGCCCATCAGAGCATTGCACCTGCAGGTGGCGATGATGCAGATTAACTTAATTTAATCCAGTCTACAGGTTTATGTAGCAAAAAGACAAACATTCCCATTTGTGCGCTTAGTTGTGAAAGTGCAACATAGCTTTAAATATCTTTCCTGTTCCTTACACAACAGCCCAGTGGGTGAAAAGAAGGGCTGGAAAAAAAGATGATCAGGTCCAAAAGATCCAGAGACGTGCAGGGGAGGGGCAGGCGAGCTGTAAGCGCCGGGGGGAGGTGAGGAGGTGACCTGAGGGTCTCTACAGGAAGGGGAGCGGGAGTCCCCAAGGTAGACAGAGCTTGTTGTCAGGGGTCCAAGGTCCAAGCAGAAGATACAGCAGGGAGAGGCGGTGGCCAAGGAGAGCAGGAAACAAGAAGTGGGGGCTGCCCAGGGAGAGGCTCCAGCTCCTAGGAAGGCTGGGGCCGGTGACCCACAGCAGCGTCCAAACCACAGGGAAACAGAGTTCTGTGACTGGAACCAAAGGTCAGAGTTTAGAGCAGGGACACGCAAAATTAAATCTTTTCCACGAATGACATTGCAAAGCAAAGACAAGGATAACTAATCAGTGGACACAAGTTCTGGCCTATAACATATTTATCACAAAAAATGTACCCTGGCATGTATACCAACGCTCGTGGGATTCATCACCCACAAGGCACTGGAAACTACCAATCAACCTCTGGATGTGCAGGCGGGGCGTCCTCTGGGGCTCGGGTGTCCCAGGAAACCCCACCTCTCTGGTGCACAGCTCAGCTCCAAGCTGCAGGTCCAGGGCTTTTGCCCCAAGGCCGGTTGCATCAGTGGCTTCTCTGCCCTCCATCCTAGAAGCCAGTACCCGAGGCTCCCAGCCTGGATGGTGGATCCCACGTCTTGCCAGGACTCGTTGGTCCGGCCATCCAGCCAGCCCTGCCCGTGTTTTCCTGGGGGTCCGCTCTGCCTGTGCAAACAGGTCCTGTCGAATTCTCCTTCAGCCGTTTCCACAAGCCTGCACTCTCACACACTCACGGGCAGCCTGCTTCCTTAATATTAACATGAAAATAGTAAGCATGATGGCGATCACTATTTGTTCCAGCACGTCACATTATTATAAATGTTATTTTCCGTCTGTTGCAGACGTTACTAAACCTCGCAAGGATTATAGTCAGGACCTAATGGTGTCCAGGACGCAGTAAGGACTGTTGAAGAAAACAGGGAATAAATCAATGAATCATCATTGAAGACTTAAACAGTATCCTACGATGGGAGTAGGTGGGACCCAGCCCCTGACCTTAGCAGCTTTGCTGCCAGTGAGTGCGTCTGAGGGCCAGGCAAGATCCCAGGGACGGTTCCCAGGGAAACGCACGGCCAATTTTCCCCGTACTTCTCACCCCCTTCAGCACGGTGCTCCGTCTGCCCCTCTCTGTGTCCCTCTCCCCTTTTCTCCTCCTGCCCTCTTCTCTCTTTCCTGACTAAAAGGTGGAACTTACTGTTTGTTCTATCAACTAAGTCAATATATGATTTTAAATATTTAAATATTTAAATAAAAGGTGGCTGAGTATATATTTCTCCATCATACACACACACAAGAAAACAACTACCTTCCAAATCACATAATCACTTAGATCAATTTCTATTTTGCTTAATGTACCCTTAATTTTTTAGAGCCCAGTGGTCTCAAGCGAGCCAGCAAGGTTGCCTTCTACAACCAGGGACGGAGAGGTGCGTTTATGGGGTACCAACCACACATGCCGAGCGCCTGCTCTGTGCGGGGTGCCAAGAGAGAAAGAAGACTTTCCATACCCCCCACAGTATGCCCAGCGACCCTGCGGGGCTACAGTTACAGCCCACGTCCCCCTGCGGCAGAGCCGAAATGAAGCCCACCTGCCCGACCTCAGACTCCCTGCGGCACTGACCTTTCTTAGTGGTGAGTTATGTGCCCCAATGTCCCCAAGGAGAGGACCCAGCAGAAGTCACAGAGAAGGGGACAGAGAACACTGCAGTTCTCCTGCGGGGGGTGTGGATGAAATGGCAGGGGGAGGCATGCTGGGCAGAGCCAGTGGGAGAGCACCACCCATCCCCCCCCACGGCTGGGTGCCGTCCTGCGGCTCCCAGGCCACCTCCACCTGGATGGGCTCCGGCCTGCAGTCCCCCGCAAAGGCCTTCCTCTTGGAGGGAGGGACATCAGGGCTAAGAAAAGACAGCAGGAAGTGTGTCCGAATGTTATTAATTAATTAATGGTGTTTGGGCGTTGGATGTTGTCTTTTGTTAGTTTTCAGTCTTTTCCAACTTTTCTGAAGCTTGTCTATTTCTCTCCTTTTTAAAAATTGTGGTAAAAAGCACATCACCTGAAATGCACCATTGTGGCCCTTTTTAAGTGTCCAGTTCAGTGGTGTTCAGTTCATCCACATTGTTGGGTACAGATCTCCAAGACTTCATATCTTGCAAAACTCATCCTTTAGTTTTTTGGTTTTTTTCTTTAATTATTTATTTATTTATTATTATTATCATTTTTTTGGCTGTGTTGGGTCTTTGTTGCTGTGCACGGGCTTTCTCTAGTTGCGGCGAGCAGGGGTTACTCTTTGTTGCGATGCGCGGGCTCTAGGCACGCAGGCTTCAGTAGTTGTGGCTCAAAGGCTCTAGAGCACAGGCTCAGTAGTTGTGGCACATGGGCTTAGTTGCTCCACGGCATGTGGGATCTTCCAGGACCAGGGCTCGAACCCGTGTCCCCTGCATGGGCAGGCGGATTCTTAACCACTGTGCCACCAGGGAAGCCCCATCTTTAGTTTTTAATGGAAAAATAATATAAAGACTATTTTTAAAAATATTACCTACCCAAGGCCAGTCCTGAAAGCTGCTGGGCCTCAGCTGGTTTGAAAAACCCTGGTGAAGGTGTGTCTCCTCACCTCTCCCTCCCCAGCCCCTGATGGGGACCCTCCAGAGCTGGTCTCACTGGGCAGCCCCCGGACCCCCACCCCATCCAGTACTGTGTCCCCTCCACCCTCCTCGCTGATGGCTGCTGCCTCCGCCCCAGCCCCGCACACCCTGCCTGTGTGTCTGAGATAAGGGGCCGGGGCGGGGGGAAGCTCTGGACGCCTGGCTGCAGAGCCCTTGACCCCCTCGTGCTGCAGAGGGAGAAACGGGCTCCGTGGTCACACAGCTTGTCAGGGGGTCACAGGGGACCAGATCCCAGGGTTCTGTCACCCCGTTCAGAGTCCATCCTTTTACAAGAAGCTGAAGACAGTTACACTGGGCCGGGGAACAGAGAAGGTGGTCAGGATGGAGCTGACTCCGCGTTTCGGAAAATAAGGAATGCAGAGGGTGAGGCTTGGCTGGTGAAAGCCATTGGGTTCGTTACGGGTGAGACATTGTTCCTCTTTGCTACAGAACATGGTAACAATTTCGTTATCATCCGATCACATCTGTTATAGATTTGATTTTCTAGACTCAGCTTTATACATGAATTTCTTCTTCATTGTGCACTTCCTGGATACATGCTCACTACTTCCTTAAAAACAGATGACTCAGGACTATCAGATTGCATTTTAGGTGAGCTGGGTTTTGTCTGATGTAACTTAGGATGGGTGTTGATCAGTCATAGGATGTGAGAGCTGGCAGGGAATTTAAAGACCGTCTGGTCCTACTCACTCACCTGCAAATGAGGAGACTGACTTGTCTGAATTTAGAGCTTCCAGGAGGCAGGGTTGAGCATCTCGTCAGAGTTTCAATTCACTTCCCGCGCGCACGTAGAACAAAATAGGCTGCAGTCACCCTCCGTGCAGCCTTCCTCTGGCCCTCCAGGGGTTTACCATCACACATCCTACCCTGTCTGGACTCTTGTCTAGAAAAGGCACAGAAAACGGAGTTGTACTTTTGTTCCCAACCCTGCACAAGATCGGCCGAGGTGGGGTGTGTGTGTGTGGGGGGGGTACCTGTCACCTGTTCACCACCATCCGGATGAACCCAACACAGAGGCAGGTGGGGCGGGCAGAGCTGCGAGCAAGAGCCTGGCCTCCTTTGATGTCCAGTTATCCTACTAGTTGGGCAGCCTGGCTGTTGACTGCATCCCAGCCAGCACGGTGCCGGCACAGGACAGACACACAGCTCACGCTGGTGGGTTGGGTTGGACCCGAAGGAGCTGTGTCCCCAGCTGCCTGGTGACCATCATGGAAGGAATAGGGATTCACACACCATCCCCACACACACTTGGCTCCTGTGGACCAAGGGAACCTGCCCTGGTTTTGAAGACCTCCAGCCTTTGGAAGCCCTTCGGGGACGTCCTCCTTGTCCCTGGGAGCTGCCATCCTGGCCTCCGGCCACTCCACACTCCTCTGACCCTCTCTGTCCCCAGTCAGGAAGCAAAGCCCATCACCACGCCATCACCTAGAGAGCCCCGGGACTGCCGCCGGCTGGCTGCGCTCCCCACTGGCCGGCTAAATACTTCAGTTCATCCTCCACCACCACCATTTCGTTTGCAGTTTCCAAACCCACGGGAGAGTTGAAAGAACAATCCCGAAACAAAATGCACACCCACACCTTGTCTGGGCTGGGCTTTGTGAACACTCAGCCACATTTCTTCCCCTCTGAGCACACACGCCCACCCTTCCTATGAAGCACGTGAAAGCAGGCTGCCTGTACCCCCGACATCTCATTATCACACTTAAAATAACATCGGTTAGATATGATCCACGCTCCACACCTGTTCTCCAAAGGCCTGTTGGAGATGAAAACAACTGCAGCACTTGGATCCCATCAGGGCCGCTGTCTCTCCCTCGCGGTTCTTTCCCCTCCCTTCATCTTTTTAAAATCCTGAACAATCTTTGTGGCTTTATTCTGAACTCTCTTCGTGTTTCCCAGATCTTCTGTAATCAGATTTACACGGAAATAAAAGGCCCTGCACCCCATGACTTGCTCATCCAGCAAGGCAGCCCCCCGGAGGCCCCCACTCTGGCCACCTTCCCTGTTGAGAAAGGGAGGCTCTTCATCCTAAAGTAAAACCGGAGGTGGTTGCTGCTGTTTGAGATGCTGAGCCTGGAAAGGCAGGTCTCATTTTTCAGTGGAATAACTGAAATCCATGAGGCAGAGGGCAGCTCATCAGGCAGAGGGCCGAATGGTCTAACCCACACACCTCCCCAAGCATTAGGTGCTCTGTGACCCTGTGTTACAGGGTCTGGGTCTCTGGCCCGGCCGTGATCACGCGAGGGATGCAGTCAGGCCCTGACCTCCGGGGGCCTCACACTGGGCGGGGCCGCAGCCCCTGGGCCTCTGGAATAAGTGTCCCTCTCACATCCACTTGGCCTGTGAGCCTGGTGTTCTGGTTGGTCAAATATTTGTTTAAATACTATATATGAAATACGACTTTTCCAAAGAATTAAAACCCAGGAAAATATACTTTCCTAGACAGCATGACGGGGGCCAGTATATAATAGGTCTGCAGGCTCCACTTGTAACCAGGACCCTCAGGTGGACCCACCAGCTACATTTAGGCTCCACAGACACGGGCCCAGGGCCCACTCGCTAGATGAGCAGGACCTGAGCTCCCCTTTGCAGAACTTCCGGGGAGGGAGCTTTGACAGCTTCAAAACGGCTTTGTTGAAGGTGCAGATGGCGGAAAAGCCCAAGAGTCAGCTCAGAGCCTCGGCACTGGGCACTCGGCACTCGGTGGCCACTTCCCGCTTGTCCCAGGAATCCAGACCCACCCCCCCCTCCCCCCCGCCCCCGCCCCCGCTCCACGGTACCAGCCAGCCTCCACTCCCAGTCCCAGCACATGCCCCTGCCTGGCCGAGCACGGGTGGACAGCCACTCCCTTCCCAAGCACCGTCCTTTGTCCACCAAGAGTCACATCACATAGAAGCACAATGGTCCCATGTCATTACACTTGTCAAAACCTAGGGTTTTAGCTGCAAATAAGGCCACAGGTGGCTATCACCAGCCTGGTCCCAGAGCTTGACCTGGTCCCTTGGGGTCTTTCTCCAGGGGCTCCTCAGGATTTGGAGAGGACAGGATGGAACCTACCTCCCCGTCACCATGACTTTCAGACACGGGCAGGGAGCAGTGAGACCTGTCCCCGGGGTTGGGGGGCTTTTTCCCACCTATATCCAGACCTGGGCAGTGGCCCCAGGTCCTTACCCCACGTGGTGACCGTGGAGGAAACAGGGCAGGGCGAGGGGCTGTGGAAGGTGGAAAGCGAGCAGACAGGAGGCGAGGACCCAGAACTCTGGCTCTGTCCAGACCGGGCCCTGGGTGGCGCCCCTCCCACTTGGGGCCACCGGGACCTCAGGACTCCCTGCCCAGACATCCCTGAGCTTGCTTCACGGCCCCCTCCTCCCACTAGTGACTGTGACACGGAATGTGGCCCAGGGATGGCCATAGTGGGGGGAGGGGAGAGATGGACCGAGGGTTGGTGTGCACAGGAGATGCTTCCCGTGTGGGACGCAGGAACGGTTTCCGCAAGCCTGATTTGTAGCTGCTGTGTCTTTAGCCTGCCTGTGCCCTTGCTTGGGCCCCGTCCGTGTTAGGGGCAGGGGACCCTTTCACTCCCACCTGCCTCAGCGGCAGTGACAACTAAACTTGGAGGGGTGGCGTGCAGATTCTGTACAAAAGCGTCTAGCACTGAGCCCTTGTCACCTCCCCCTCCCCCCTCATGGTGCAGGGGGCAGGCTGGGCCGCTGGTCAGCAGGGAGAGTCCATCAGAAACTCCAGTAAATCAGCCTACCCCCCATCAAATCCAGGTGTCCCTGAGGCCATGCCGACACCTATTCTCTGGCTCCAGTGAACACCTTGGACTCAAATTCCACCCAGGGAGTAGCTTTGGTGAGGTGGCCATTTCAACAAAGCACTGAAGCTGCCAACGTGGGCACTTCTCTTTACTCAGGGGCTTGATTTCGCAGGGACTGAGTGACCAGGCTCTTCCAGGAACCACAGCCCCTCCCTCCACTCCCTGCACCAGACTCAGCACCAGCACACAGATAAAGGGAGCATTTCTTTGGAGTCAGTAATTAAATTGAGCGACGGCAACACGCAGGCTAAGCAAGGGTGCTGGGTTGTCTCGGGTCCTGACTGGGGGTATGGGCGGGGCTGTGCCCCCTAACCTGCTTCCCCAGGTGCCCTGTGTGTAAAGAGAGGTATGGGGACCTACAGGAAGGCAGAGAAGCAGCATTGCAGGGGAGGGTGAGGGGGGACAGGGCAGGGATCTTAAGGTTAAAGAAACTGACCCCTGAAATTGGGAACGTTTGAAAAACTCCAGAAGAAAACATTTTAAGTTCTCCACTTCTTTCAAACCACACACACACACACACACACACACACACACACACACATGCGCGCGCACATTAGGATTTCCCCAGAGTTTTCACGCATCTAAAAGGAAACTGGTGGTGCCAATGACAGAAGGGTTGCTTCCTCATCATGGGGCATTTCCACTTGGCTTGGGGTGGGGTGGGGCACAGCCCCCAGTTTCCACACTCTCCTCACCTGAAGTGTTCACGGGGAAACTCACACACACTCAGGCTGAAGGTGCCAGGGGCTCAGATCCCCCAGGACAACCCTTTCCTTTTACAGACGCACAAACCCAAGCCCAGAGGATCTGAGGTAGCACGGAGCTAGTTGGAAATGGAGTCGGGACTGAAATCCAAGTCACCCTGACTCACTGCAAAGTGGTCATTCCTTTCCACCATAGAGGACCGCTTGGAAGGGGGACCGCAGCTCCTGAGAGCCTAATTCACGCCCAGAAGTGACCTCGACTCTCGCCTGGCACACAGGAGGCATTTGTGGCACAGAAATACCTGTGAGCCGCCTGGCCAGCTGGGCTGCCCACAGGAGTGGCCTGGAGATTCCTGGGTGTCAGGTGGAGCCGTGCCCCTGGGAGGCTGGCAGCGGGGGCCCAGGCTGCTGGGGTGACAGCCCCTGGGGGTTGAGGACCACTGAGAAGGTAGGGTGGGGGACCCAGAACCCTGATGCCAGCAGCTAAGGATTAAAGACTGTTTACCTGCTGGAGGGGCTGTGGGCAAACACTGGGGAAGGGGAGGGCGGGGGTTCAGAAAGGTCGGGCTGCACCTTGTAAAAGGAACAGGAAACCAAGCTTTGCACAGCAGAACTGTCTCCTGGGCCGGGGGAGGGCTTAGCTCATTCCACAGGGAACCCCTGACTTTCCGTGGCCCCAGCGGAGAGAGAAGACACACGAGCTCCATAAGACTGAAGTTTCCTCCCTCCTCCAGCTTCGCACTTATTCACACGCAGGAGGTCCGCGTCCACATCCCCTCCCAACAGCAAGGGAGGCCCCGACCCAGTGATGGGGAAAGTGAGGGAACCAGGCAGAGAGCCCAGACCCCTGCCCCTTCCGGGGCCAACAAAGAGCCTTTCCTCCCAGATTCCGGATGGAGAGGCTGCGTAAACTGTGCAGGGCGGGTGTGTGTGTGTGTGTGTGTGTTCGTTTTCAGGTCCAGCCATGTGTTCACTTTAATCAACTCCATCACAAACTGTTCCAAGTGCTCAGAACCGAAGGGCACCTGTATTTCGAGATGGAGATACAGTAGGGCGGAGACGTAAGAACCCGTGCCGGAGCCTGAGTCGGGGGGCGGGGGTCAGAGTCGCCCCGAAAAACTCCACTCCCGTGTCCCACAGCCCTCTACCCGCTGGGTTTGAACCCGTGGCGGGCGGGGACCATGAGCACCCCTAGGCCCGCGGTCCGGGAACCCGCGAGGGGTCTCCGGTTTCCCTCCGCGCGGGGCAGCGAAGGGGTGGGGGTCGAGCTTGTCCTTCCCGTCCGCCCACCGCCCGCTGCGTCTCCGCCCCGACCCACTCGGGTGGGCGCCCCAAGGACCGACTCTTCCCCGGCCCGGCCCCCCAGCAGGGGTCCCTCCACTGTCCCGGGTCTGTTCTCCCTTCTGGGACCGCGCAGGGTCGAGGCAGCCCGGGAAGAACGGCCCCTGGGTGGGGAGCCCAGGGCGCGCAGGCCGCGGGGAGGAGCGGAGGGAGGCGCACCGACCGCTGGGGGCCCGGGGTGGGGGCAGGGGGAAGGCGCAAGGACCGCGGGGGCGAGGGGGCGAGCGGGTGTGAGGCGGGAGCTGGGAAGACCCGGCCTGGCCCAGGGAGATGGGGGAGGGCGCACGGGTGGCGGGGGTGGAGGGGGCGCGGCCAGGGGGGGGAGGGCCCGGCCATTGGCCAGGGCGGCTGGGGGAGGGTCGGGGAGGGGCGGCTGGCGCCGAGTCCAGGGCGCGGAGCGGCTGGGCCCGCAGTCGCCGCGCTGTCCGAGCAGCGAGCGCCGAGCTCGCGCCATGAGGGAGATCGTGCACATCCAAGCGGGCCAGTGCGGGAACCAGATCGGCACCAAGGTGGGCGCGGGCCGGGCCGGGCTCCCTGCGGGTGGACGGCCCGCCCCTCCCTAATCCCTCGGGCCGGGGCAGCGCGGGAGGACCGGTGCGGCCGAGGGGAACGTCACCGCGGGACCCGGCCCCGCTCCCCGTCCCCGCGGCCCCGGAGCGCCCGCTGGCAGCTCAGGCGCGCCTGGAATTGTGCGGCCGCTCCCCGCGCGCCGCCCGCCCGCCGGGCCGGCCCTAGGGGAGCCGCGGGTGCCAGGGCCCCGGGCTGACCGTCTGTCCTTCGCCCCGCCCTTTGCAAGTTTTGGGAAGTGATCAGCGACGAACATGGCATCGACCCTGCTGGAGGCTACGTGGGTGACTCGACGCTCCAACTGGAGAGGATCAACGTCTACTACAATGAGTCATCGTGTGAGTGGCGCGGCGCGACCCCGCCCTTCCCCCCGATCCCCGGCCATCCCTCTCTGGGACCCCGTCATCGCCCTGTGGGACCCCGGCCATGCTCCCCCTCCCCAACCCGCGGGGCCGCCCGGCGCGTGGGTGGTTCACTCTGGAAAAATCCTCCCAGATGTAGCGGGACGCCCGACTCCTCCCTCGCTCCCGCTGGGGCGGGAAATCCGACGTCGGTTGATTTCAAACAGCATCTCGTCCTCCCTGGCGGGTCTGAGCTCTTGAAGCGGACCCGTTGCTGCTGTGAAATCAGCTTAGTGGGTCATGTCCGGCTCTTATTAAAATTTATTTTATCTTTAAAATTTTTATTTCTTAATGAAGGTTTTTGGTTAAAGCTTTGAAAAACACTCCCTCAAATGATTTTTCTGGCCCTTTGCAGACCTCCAAAAAGACTTTACATCCCCTGGAAGCTGCAACTACAGACAGAGAGGGTCATTGTCTGGTGGAGTTTAGTAAAAATTCCAGGTTGTGGTTTATCCAAGTTTGAGAATAGTATCACCCCTGTCCTGGGTAGCTACATCTATATGGTGGTTACATTATACTTTATTTTTGTAACAACGTTTATTATAAAAGTGATACATGCCCTTCACAAGACAACACAAAACTAAGACATTGAAGGAACACCCAGGAAGTGACAGGAGCTGCCCTTCCATACACATGTGTCCCCGGCCCCAGAGATAAGCACGCTCTGTCTTTGGAGTTACTGCTGCTTGTCCACATGAGAGCTGGGAAGAACAGGACACATAAATTACTGGGTTTTAAAAAGGTCTGGAACAGCAGGACATGGATGGTGAGATTCCTGGATGGAACTGAGAAGAGGGCAATATACATGGCACTTGCTGGTCACCCTCAGGCCTAGCCTGGTGACATTCTTTCTTCAGCCTGGGTGTGTGCGTAGCAGGACGGGTTGTAGAGCAGTTCCCAATGCAGTCCTAGTGACCCCACCCTCATGGGGACAGTTTCTTGCCCAGTTGGTGTGAGCGTGTGCTTACAGATGAAATGGCACACGGCCACACTTGTCCATAAATGAGACAGTCTCCCGGGAAACAGCCGTGGACGCACCTGGAACAGGTGCTCAGACTCGCTCGTGGGTTCACGTGTGTGTGAGGGAGGGAGGTGCCAAAGTGTCCCGGCATATCGGCCACTCGCTGTAGCAAGTACAATTTCTGTGGAGCTAAAAAGTAGAACTGCCCACGGGTGAGAACTGGAAAATACAGGCGGCAGGAGGTCGGGAGACCTCGTTTCTCATCCTGCCTTTTCCAGGAACTTCCTGTGCCCTGTGCCGGGCTGGCTTCCTCATCCGGACAAGTCCACGGTGGACTGTGTACTCTGGGGCTCCCCTCCCCCAGGGCTGAGATTCTGTGACTCTAAGAAAGCCCGCTCTGTACATCCCAGGTGGCTGTGCTGGTGGGACTTGCTCCCGGGCAGTCCATTGCCTTAGGAACCAGAGACTGACCCTTGTGGGTGGGCTCTGTTCTCTTCCAGCTCAGAAGTATGTGCCCAGGGCTGCCCTGGTGGACTTGGAGCCGGGCACCATGGACAGCGTGCGGTCTGGGCCTTTCGGGCAGCTCTTCCGGCCTGACAACTTCATCTTCGGTAGGTTCCGTCTTTCCTCCTTTCTTCTTCCTCTTTTTTATTTTTTAAACATCCAGCTAATTTGGGTGCAAGATTAAAAACATCACGTGGTGTTGAAAAGCTTAGAATGGAAATCAGCAGTCCCCAGCCCCATCATAGGCAGCCTCTTTAAGAAAAGTACCCTCTTGGGGAGAAGTAACCTTTGATTCTCTAAATGAAATGCTTACTGGTGATAGTTGATTTTGAAAATTTTTAGACATTAACTTCTTTTTCCCTCTTATAAATGACTATCCTAATATGATAATAATAATTTGTCTTTGGTTTTTATGTTGCTCATCTTTTAACTTCAGTGTGTTTATATTTCTTCTTCCATCATCTATAGACAGTTGTTCTGCTTTCTTTCTGAAGGTTGGTGCCATATGAATTTATTAGTTTTATCGGATTTGGGCAAATCTTCCTTCCCCCTTCCTCCACCAGAAAATGATGGCAGCGCCTGTTCCTCTGCAAACTCCTCAAGAAAATTATATAAAATTAAACGAAGTGGCACTGTTAGTGTGACCAGCCTCTTTCACCTTGGAGCCATGGTTTTGGGAGTCAAGGTTACTTCAAAGTGTACAAGAGGAGGCAGAATCTTGGAAGATTTTATTGGTACATGAATTGATTCCCTTGTATTAGAATCAGGCAGTGACCTGTTATAAAGGTACAGCGAGGTACCTTCAGCTGGGTACATGTTCACGAAGTTTATGAGTCCTCTTGGTGTCATCCCCTTCCCCATCACAATGACAACCTACACAAGCAATGGGACAGGCGAAGCTTCTGATAATTTGTTCAAGGGTTTTTGTCACCTTTGATATTTCAAATAGACCAGGACGAAGGTCTCTGGTGCCCCTTTCATTACATCAAAAAATCTAAATTAGCAGTATTTTTATAGTCTACAAATGGGGACATTTATATTCTTTACCTTTTGCTGAACTAGACTTTTCATAGTTGTTCTCAAGCAAAGATGCTTCAAGATCCTACCATCCAATATGGTAGCCACTAGCTACGTGTGGCTATTTAAATTTAATTAAAGTTAAATAAAATCAGTCTACTTCCTCAGTTGTAGTCGACACACCCAGTGCTCAATAGCCAAGTGTGGCTAGTGGCTACCGTATTGGACAGTGCAAAGATACAACAGTCCCATCACTGCAGAAAGTTGTATCAGACAGCAGTGCTCACAGCCTTAATAGAGATATTCTACCAAATTAGGGGAACGAAGATGGTACTGATATGAAATAGCTTTAATAGTAATTTTTAAAAGTTGACACTATTTTTAACTAAGAAAATAACATGTTTGCCATGGGGCATGGAGAGGACCCAGAATGTCTGAACGCACTGTGGTGTGCTGTTAGGCTCAACAATTGTTTTTTAGTCATTCTCCAGTTAATAAAAGAGGCCGAATTGCCTGTGAATGGAGATGGTTCACCCCCATTGCCTTCAGAGTTGGTGAATTAAAAAAAACAGTGTCATTCCATTTTCAGATATAGTTTGAAATAGTTTAAAAAAAAACACTGACTTGAAGTAACTAATTTTAAAAGTGGAAGTTCTCTGCATTTGAGTTTTAAACATGAATATGCTTTAGAAAACCCCAGTTTTTTCTTAACAAACTGCTCGTTGCATAGCAGTCATGCCTATTAGTGGGAGAGAGTTTTGTGGGACAAAGCGAAGCACCAGGAAGGTTGACCTTAGGCCTCTCTGTACGTGTAACTTTCTCTTCCGGATTCAGGGCTGGAGGGGAGTCTGGGAGCACGTAGCCCTAAGCTTTACCCCACACCCTGTGTGAGCTGGAGGTGAACCAAGGGTGGGCTCTGAGGCCCCTGGGATCTGTTGCAGCTTCGTGTTCTACAATTTGGAGCCACTGGTTAATGTCCCAACCTCTATTGCAGAAGATGTTCAACTCCTGACCCCCAAATATTTAACTGGGAACGTCTGTTGCTATGAGACAGTGGCAAAATATTTTCAGAAGCCTCCAGCTTCCTTCTTTTGTCGATGGCCGAGAAAACCTCATGGCTGATCACGCTGTAAACACCGAGGAAGCCAAGTGGATGATGTGAGCTGGAGGGAGGGGAGGGTCAAGGCCAAGGGGCTTCACTGGCTGTGGCTGCCTGTCGCCCGGTGTCCCCACTGCCCTCCGGTGATTGGTTTCCACGCTGTTTAGTGAAATCATTCTTAGTCCCTCGGGGCAGCTGAAGGTGCATCTGCTCTTCACCAAGCTCCAGGCGGGAGGCTGGCCCGGCGCGTGCTGGCTTGGTGGGGAGATGCGAGAGTCGTGGGGGCCTAGGAAGGATGTGATGGTTTTCCAGCCTCATACGAGAAGGCGGCCAGCCAGGTTTCACCGTAAAGGGAGTCTGTGTTCGTGAGCGAGAATGCAGTTACCTCCTGGGGGCGGGAAACGCCCCAAGGGGCCGTGGCAGGACTCAAGGCTGCCCCTCTGGAGTCTGTCCATCTCTGCCCCCGGCTCGATGGCCTCGCTGACGTCACCAGTCCTCTGCTCATAGATATTTAGCTCTTGACCTTTTCACTGTTACAAACTGCTCCCTGGTGAATCTCTGTCCACATGTCATTCTGCGCGTTTTGGGTAGACTCGCTGAGTCAATGGGACCAACTTGGATCCTTGTCGCTGACTTGCCCCCTGTGGAGGCCCGTCCTCCTCATGCCCCCAGTGGCTCCAGTGTGTGTTGGGGGGGCCTTGCCCCAGACCCCCGTCAGCACGGTGTTACCAAGCTTTTGAGCTCTGTCAGCTTCATGGAGGGTAATAGAATCTCCTTATTTAGTTTGTATTCCCCTCGTGAGGAGTATGCCATGGGTTTGTTACTTGCACTTCCCTCCCTGCGATCTGTGCTTATATCCTTTGCCCATCTTCCTAAAGGCTGTCGTTGTCCTTATGGATTTGTAGGACTTCTTTAGATGCTTCCGAAGGGATTCCCTTGGTATAAGATATGAATCACTAATAGTCAGTACATCTTAAACTTACTGAATAATCACAGAATTTCGGTGGTTCTTCTTTTACAGACTTGCACTTTATACCACAGGGCTTAGCACTGATAAATGCTGTGCAAGATCCAAAGACATTTGAGCTAAGACTCCTTCCCCATGTGTGAGGCCGCCCCCCGGGGTAACTGCAGAATCCAGGGGTGTCCGAGAGCAGGCCCCGCCCCCAAGTGCCCAGAGCCTTCCTTCTGCTGTGGTGCTAGGCGGGTCTCCAGGGGCAGCCCCGGCTGTGTCACTGCCACAGCTCAGTTTCCCCCATCGGTGCACGGGGGTGGTGGTGAATTGTTACCACCAGTGGGGTAGACAGAAATCAAGGGAATGTCTTTGGCGTAAGGGGGGAGAGGTCTGCACAGCATGTGCCAGCAGCGCCTTGGCCCCTCTGCTCCTCTTGCTTTCTGAGTCCACCTGACGCAGCCGAATCCCCTGCCCGCTCCACCTTCAGCAGTGGGACCACCGTGGTCTCTTTTGTTCGACGTGTAGGGAAAGTTTGATAAGGGGGATGCTGGATTTATTTTTAAATTTTTTATAATACATGATTCTTTTCAAAACCAAATTTGATATACCCAAACTGAAGAAATACAATGTCTTTAAATAGCCTTCCTTGCTTCCTCAACAGCTGACCATTTTAGCCGCACCTTACACTGCCTAATTACCAGTTAATGAGAAATGGCAATGCCTTGTCTTTTTTTTTTTTTTAATTAATTAATTAATTTATTTATTCTTGGCTGTGTTGGGTCTTCGTTTCTGTGCGAGGGCTTTCTCTAGTTGCCGCGAGCGGGGGCCACTCTTCATCGCGGTGCGCGGGCCTCTCACTATCGCGGCCTCTCTTGTTGCGGAGCACAGGCTCCAGACGCGCAGGCTCAGTAGTTGTGGCTCACGGGCCCAGTTGCTCCGCGGCATGTGGGATCTTTCCAGACCAGGGCTCGAACCCATGTCCCCTGCATTGGCAGGTAGATTCTCAACCACTGCGCCACCAGGGAAGCCCTGTCTTTTTAATTTATCTTTAAATCTCTGCATCATTTACTTTGATTTTACTGCTTTTTGTAATTTACCTTACAGTGTGCTCTAGAATTCAGTTCTCAGTGGTTTCTCTAATATTCCTTAAAATGCATATTAACATATTGATTTGAGTTGAAAATTAAAGTCATGTTTTTCTGACAGAAAGTAAGTCCAATCTACAGAATCGCTCTGATAATGAAGGCTGCCTTTGCCAGTTAGGTTACGTGGCCAGTAGTTTTTACAACCTGAATAAGCTAAATCTGCAACCTAAAAATTTTGACAAAAATATATTTAAAACATTTCGTTAAAAACCATATTTGCAAAGTTGTGTTGGAATTAAGATTTCAAATTTTCCAACCCTTTCTAAGTATACTGGACCACACAAAGAGTCTTTCAATGAAAGAGCATTAGGTAAGTCTTGGTGCAAAGCCTTTTGGACCAACAGAAGGAAAGTGTGATTGATGCAAGTCAGGTGTTTCCAATTCTGCTTTCCACAAAATTGAGTTTTGGGCTGAAAGATGATTAAAAATACTTTTTTTTTCTTTTTGGCCATGCCACGTGGCATGTGGGATAGCCAGGGAAGTCCCTAAAAATACACTGTGATGATAGATCACTATTTGATTTTTGGCATTTACTCTGAAGATCAAATAATTCAATGACATTGTTAGAATACAATTGATTCCACTTACATATTTATGTGAACAAGACTTCTCAGTATTTATATATGTAAAAACAAAGAAAAAGGAATAAAATGGATGCCAAGTACTTCCCTGGTGGTCCAGTGGTTAAGACTGCACTTCCACTGCAGTGGGCACGGGTTCGGTCCCCGGTCAGGGAAGATCCTACATGTGGTGTGGTGCGGCCAAAAAAAAAAGAAAAAAAAAGGATGCCAAACCTTGTCTCATTCTGGCAATATCTGATGTTCACACTTGGATAAATGAACTAATTGAAAAGAATACAGTTATTGACATTTTAAACACCTTGTGATCATAGGAATTTTTTTAAAAAATTCAATTTCAACTTAGGATTTATTCCTGTTTTTTTTTTTTTTTTTTTTTTGGCCATGCTACGCAGCTTGTGGGATCTTAGTTCCCCGACCAGGGATCAAACCCTGGCTACGGCAGTGAATCTGCCAAGCCCTAACCACTGGACCGCCAGGGAAGTCCCTATTCCTGATCTTTACATGGACTCTGCGGGATACATTTAATAGAATGATGTAACATGTTTGTTTTCAAAAGGGAGTATTTATAGTACCTCGGAAATTAAAATATCATTTGCAACTATTTGAATTTATGAAGACGTTAGATGTCAGCTTAATGTTGGGGTATGTAGTTTTTAAATATTTTCAGGGCTACAGAGCAGTGGTGTCTGAAGAGCACTGCATTACAGGAAATGTGCAGTGTCCAGAAAAGCAAAAATGAAAATAAGTTCCTCCCGGTCCTCTTTGCCAGATCTTTTCAAGTGCATCCATTCAAACAAACACAGGCCTGTGTATACAGCTTGGAAAAAATGCTTTGTCTGCTGATGGAGCTTCCATTTTATAACGAAGTGAACTGAAAATTAGGATTTTAAATTGAGCAACCAACCTTTCAGATTAAAAATTTTTTCCATAAAGTAAAGTAGAAATAAGCATGTTGGGGAAAATGCACTGTTGCTTAAAACAAGCAAACAAAAACCCCAAAACAGACTAATGAGAAGGTCTCTTTCTAGTTACTTGAACTCCTTGGAAAAAATACAAAGACTTTCACATATGTTAATCTTACCACGACTGACTGGAAGCAATTTGAGGGCAGGAATGACTTCCTGTGCTGCGTGTTTAATTACAGGTGCAAAATAGTGGGTGCTCAGAAACTTTTGCAACCGTAATTCTGGATGATGAACGAGGAGCCCCGTTAACGTGAGAAAGTATTACTGTTTCGAAAAGAAAGTATTTGTGCATAGTACAAGATTCAGAGAGCCCAAAGGAGAGGGGAAAGCAATTTGTTTTTTAATGTATACTTTCTGTTCTCTGTCTTTTACCTTGTGGGAGAATTATCTACTTAAAAACAAGAATGGAATTACCAGGTCAGAACACGCGTACATCTTAAAACTGGTGGATTTCCCTTGTCTGAAGCAGCTGCCTGCCCTCCTGTGCTCCTGCAGTGCTGGGGGACTGGGGCCCACCCCTCGCTCTATTATCTAATCGTTTCCTAACACATTTTAAACGTACTAACGGCCCCTCGCAGCTCCCCCCGCCCCATAGCCCTGTCTGAAACGTGTCCCCTCTCTTGCTTGACTCCAGGACAGACTGGTGCCGGGAACAACTGGGCCAAAGGCCACTACACGGAGGGCGCCGAGCTGGTGGACTCGGTCCTGGATGTGGTGCGGAAGGAGTGTGAGCACTGCGACTGCCTGCAGGGCTTCCAGCTGACCCACTCGCTGGGCGGCGGCACCGGTTCTGGGATGGGCACTCTCCTCATCAGCAAGATCCGCGAGGAGTACCCCGACCGCATCATGAACACCTTCAGCGTGATGCCCTCGCCCAAGGTGTCGGACACGGTGGTGGAGCCCTACAACGCCACCCTCTCCGTGCACCAGCTGGTGGAGAACACGGACGAGACCTACTGCATCGACAACGAGGCCCTGTACGACATCTGCTTCCGCACCCTGAAACTGACCACGCCCACCTACGGGGACCTCAACCACCTGGTGTCGGCCACCATGAGCGGGGTCACCACCTCCCTGCGCTTCCCCGGCCAGCTCAACGCTGACTTGCGCAAGCTGGCCGTGAACATGGTGCCCTTCCCGCGCCTGCACTTCTTCATGCCCGGCTTTGCCCCGCTCACCGCCCGTGGCAGCCAGCAGTACCGGGCGCTGACGGTGCCCGAGCTCACCCAGCAGATGTTCGATGCCAAGAATATGATGGCGGCCTGTGACCCCCGCCACGGCCGCTACCTGACCGTGGCCGCCGTGTTCCGGGGCCCCATGTCCATGAAGGAGGTGGATGAGCAGATGCTGGCCATCCAGAACAAGAACAGCAGCTACTTCGTGGAGTGGATCCCCAACAACGTGAAGGTGGCCGTGTGCGACATCCCGCCGCGCGGCCTGAAGATGGCCGCCACCTTCATCGGCAACAGCACGGCCATCCAGGAGCTGTTCAAGCGCATCTCGGAGCAGTTCTCAGCCATGTTCCGGCGCAAGGCCTTCCTGCACTGGTTCACGGGTGAGGGCATGGACGAGATGGAGTTCACTGAGGCCGAAAGCAACATGAACGACCTGGTGTCTGAGTACCAGCAGTACCAGGACGCCACAGCCGACGAGGGCGAGGAAGCTTTTGAGGACGACGAGGAGGAGGTCAACGAATAGAGGCGCGTCCCTGCCTTGGACGCCGCGGCTCAGAGGTCCTTCCTCCAATCCTGGTGAGTCTCCCGGCCGCCAAGGGGAGCCCTGGTCTGAGTGTGTGGGGACGGGCCCCTCGCAGAGGCAGCGAGACTGTCCTGTCCGTCATCCGGGATGAAGGACATCAGAAGAGCGGGGACTGGCATCCCTACCCAAACATCAGACCAGAGAGGACTTGAAAGAACTCATGGGCCATAAATAAAGGGCTAAATAAATAAACCTCACCTTCTCTTAAGTGTTCAACCATGTCTGGGAATTAGGGGGTTAGAAACGGTGTGTTTCATCCTGTGATGACACCTGGAGCCACAAGGTGCTGCCTCGTACTGGACGTGCAGCTCTGAACTCGGGAACAATCTGGTCACAATAAACCCTAAGTGTCCCTGTCTCTCCCGCCTCTGCTTCCCCGACAGCACCCGCCCCTTCCTGGGGTGCAGCCCTGACAGCCCACTCCACGCAGGGAGGGGCTTCACTTCCGTTGGAGGCTCTCGGGCAGCCCTGAGATTCTTTAATTGGTGGCTCCTATGGAAAGCAGCACACCCCCAAATAAAAGCCCTTGTCCCCGTTTGTACGTCCCCAGCACTTACACCCCCACGAATCTTTCCTGCGTCCAGCCCTAGGCTAGTCCGCCCAGCCTCCCCTAACAACCTGGCTGAGATTTGGAGGAGCCACAGAAAATGACCCTCAGGCTTCCAGCCAAAGCTGGGGACACACAAGCTCAAGGTGGGTGGGGTGCCGGCTGGCGGCTCTGGGAGCTGCTGTGCTTCCTGCTGGGGTGCAGGGCCAGCAGGCAGGCCCTGCACAGGGCACAGGATCCCCCGCCCCCCCACCTCACGGTGTCTGCTCCCTAAGACGCCTTTTAGGCTCAGCCTCCACGGGGCGAGCGGGCTCGCTTCCCAGGTTCTGGCTTCTTCCCCCTGGAGGGCACTGTGAGCCCAGCTGCTTCAGCCCAGGGAACACGAGGGTGTCACTGCGGGTGGAAGCATTTTAATGCTAGTGCTGGACCCCCTGCCCAGCCTCCCCACCCCTCATGGGTCCCTGAGGAACTGCTGAGCTGAGCCCCTGCCCCATGGTGGTCCTCTGTAATTCTGTGTCCGCTGCGCCTTGGACAAAATGACCCACAAAACACGCAACATGGCTTGAACCGAGGTGAGATCCCGTTTTTGCAAAAATCTAACCATTTTGTGAGACTATGGTGAAAATCTCTCACCGCCCCCATCTACGCTGGACCCTCACTAGGTCTGACGGGCCTTGGAGGAGAGACGGGTGCCTTGAGCGCCTGCTGGAGGCCAAACCCGAGTCAGGCCCCGACGCACTCATGCTGCACGGGTGCCGCACTGAGGCCACAGCGGCCACTCTGGGCCCCACTGGCCGCCAGCCATGCAGGACCTCATACAGCGCAGGGGAGATGTGGGTCACCACCCGAGCGCCATCAGGCCTGACTCACGACTGGCACCACCCAGGAGGCTCAGCAGGGGCGGCGCACGCTGGCCCCCTCCCTGCAGGGCTGTCCTCCTCACGTAACAGCCTTACTCAACAAGCGCCCAGAGCACCCCGTGAGGAAGGGAAGGGAGGCTGTGATTGGTACCCCTGCAGCCCCAGCTCCCGGGATGCTGTGATGCCGTTAGTGCTTCTGTGGCCTGGCGAGCTGGAGTGTGGAAGAGTGGTCCCAGGATGGGCAGGGGGGCGGGGGCCACCTGGGCCACCTGCCACCCCATCGGTCCAGTGCTCCTCCAGGACGCCAGCCGATTCTGTGCCTGAAGCCTGACAAGTCACGTCCCACGACACATCTGCATCAAGAACACACAAGCAAGTTGGAATAACACTAAAGGAGACAGCTAAAAAGTATTAAAAATGCAGAAATGTGTGGTGCCTCCAAGTCCAGATAATGGCATTTGAAGACCTACATCTTCTTCGGGCCACCTTCTGGTGAGCTCTGACCTAGGTCTGCGGCACTGTGGACTCTGGCTTTTCTGGAACCACAGCAGCACATCACTCCCTTCTAACAGCAACAGTGACCTCGCGGAGGGCGCAGGGCTTCCCAGCCCCGTGGCAGTCCAGCCTGCCAGCCCGCAGTCCAGCGGTGGTTATACATCCGCTGCAGACCCACACATGGGACCAAGGCCTGGTCGTTGTTGGCCGAGTGAGGATGTGCCGTCATGGGCTCACTGACTCACTCGGGCCAACACACTTCACACCCTGAGTTCATCCTCCAGGATGAACAAATCTAGACTTCCTGAGCATCTCGTGGGAGCTGAAGAGAACCGCAAACCTGAGACCCTTAACGGTGACGTCATTCAATCCCTTCCTGTTACGTTTTCTGAGAAGAAGTAGCCCAAGCATAATCAGCGACACTGTATGTTCAGGAGGAAAAAAGTGCAGTGTTTACACTTTATTTTTGACATAAAGCTGTATTTACACAATACATTCATATTTTTAAATGTTACAGCTCTCTGTAGAAAACCATTCCATCACAAAACAGCAACTTGTGACCCGGATTCCATCTTTAAAATATTAAATCAAATGAAAATATTCCTAATTTCATAGCCCATCACAGAGGGAGACTCTGAAGGGAGGCGGGAGTGAAGAGCAGGTGACAGTGAGAGGGCCCCCACCCGATGGGGACAGAGACCGGGAGAGCCCGAGGCTGGGGCACGTGCCCTCCCCCACAACCCGGGTGACTTCTGAGGCCGTGGACGAAGCACCCCACTTCCCACTGTGTCGTGAGGCCGAGCGCGGCTCTGAAGGTGCAGCTCGGGCTACGCGGGGCCAGCGCCCTGGACCTGGCTGGCGGCCTTCTCGCCCGAGGGCTCCTCTGAGCCCTCACGCTCCCTGTTCCAGTCCTTCAGGCCCTCAGGCAGTGAGGTGTCCTCGTCCAGGCTGCCGGTGCCTTCCACAAATTCCTCATACGTAGACTTTTCCGCAAACGGTCTGGGGCCCAGGAGTTCCACCATGTCGTTCTTGTCTAACACTTCTTTCTCTAACAGGAGCAGAGCAACCTGCAATGCGAACACCTGCGGTTAAACAGTCACCCAGCAACGTCTCTCCAATCTCATCACCTCCTATTTACAGTCAACCCCCTTCCAAAAAACGGTTTAGGACCACTGAAAAGAGATATTCACGGTCATGTCACTTTAGAATAAGATGTGCAAAAATCCTGGAAAAACACGTGTCCCCATGAAGGGCGCAGCTGCACAGTGTGGTGCATCCACGTGGCCCGTGACTGTGCCCTGGACTTAGTGGGGGAGCTCTGTCCCTGATGCCGCAGAAAGACATCCTTGGGGAGGAGAGCCAGACGCAGTGTCCCTGGGCCCCACCTGCTTCCAAAGAGGGGAGGAGCTCCCTCTGGCTTACGGAGCAGAAAGAAATACTGCAAGGAAGTGTGAGAGTGATGCAAGTGACTGAGGGTGGGGGTGGGGGAAAGGGTGGAAACAGGGAAATTTTAAAAGGTGGTTGACAAAAATAAAGACAAATGAGGCAGAGACACAATACGAAGCAGGAGATTAACGTGAAAATATGCATCTCGAAGTTCTGGTCTCTGTGTGGCTGAACCACAAGACTGACATGACACACGGCCACAGAAAAAGGGACCCCTGCCAGCTACGAGTGGGGAGGTGAGGGACGGTGTCAGGAGGACAGGGAACAGGGTCACGTTAGACCCGCTCACTGTTACCACTGCCTTTCTACTTCTGCTGCCACCACGGCACCATCTCAGGAAGTTAAAACACACCCACGGCTGCCTCTGCACTGGCCTCTGACTGTCCCCCTGGAGGTGGCACCCTGCTGCCACTCTCCTTTATTTTTTTTAAGTTTTGGTATTTTTTTTTTAAAGATTTATTTTTTTTAATTAATTTATTTTGGCTGCGCCGGGTCTTAGTTGTAATGTGCGGACTCTTAGTTGCGGCATGCGAGATCTAGTTCCCCGATCAGGGATCAAACCCAGGCCCCCTGCAATGGGAGCGCGGAGTCTTAACCACTGGCCCACCAGGGAAATCCCCGCCGCTCTCTCCTTTAAATGATGAGTTTTTAAGCATTTCCACTCCGGATTCTTTCAGTACTCCTGACTATAAAACACAGGGGCCGGATGAGATCTCCATGAAGGGTGCCTTTAGCTCCAGAGCTGTGTTTCCCGCAGAGCTCTGGAGGCCCCAGACACCCTGTCCTGCCCTCTGCACCCCCTCCTCGCTCACTAGGGCCCCACACAGCGAGTCCTCCTCTCCTCCCCATGTTCACTCTGTAGCCTGATGAGCTGTCAGGGTGGATGTCAGCCTTCTCTGCCCTCTACCCTCTCCCCTCGGAGCCCCTGCTGCAGGCCCCCTCCCACCTACCCCGTGCTCTGTGAAAAGGCACCTCGGGCTCTGCCGGGCACAGCTCACAGTGGGCTTCTCTGAAGATCTGCCAATCGGACAGCATCATCTTAGAATAGCTTTTTTCTCTATCAATCCTTTATAGAAGACTTTTCACCTGTGCTTTTGTCATGAGAGTGTGGAATATTTAAAAAACAAAATTCTCCGTTTGGTTGCACGGATTCTGAATAATTAAGAGTTTACTGGATGCAAGAAATCGACTGAATTAGAAAGGCTCCCTCCCTTTTGAAAGTGCTATCAAATGAGGCACAACAACGGAAGATACAAAGAATGTTTGTTCACGGAAGGTCATAATTAAGCAAAGGTCCTACATATCTAGTTTGGCTAATTCTTTCATTTGCCGTTCCACTACCTCTTTACTCTGGAGGTGAAGAGCAGTGGTCAATCCCGATCAGGCCACCGGGCTCTGCATCTGGAAGCACTTGGTGGGTGAGTGCAGGTTCAACTGTGTGTCTGGTGTTGTGAACAGACTTCGTTAATCCCGCGCTCACATTCCTAAGAACCAGCAGCCGGGATCGTGCCCGCTGCTGCTCCTCCCACATCCCCCCAGCCCCACAGAGACAGCAGACACAGCATCAGGATGGAGGAAGGAGCCTGGGATTAACAGGCACAGGGGATGTCGGCGTCTACAAACCAACCAACCAGTCAAGTCATCAGTCTCAACTCTTTCTGCAAAACCGTGCAGAGAATCATTGGTGCACCCAGCACCCACCTTCTCCACATCTGCTTTCTTTTCTGTGAGAAGAGCGACTGTCCTCTTGTAAGCATCGTTGATAAGTATTCGTACTTCGTCATCTATCAGTCTGGCCGTGGCTTCGCTGTAAGGCTTTTCCAACACCATGTCCCCCTGACGGGGGAGGTCAAAGGAGATTTGCCCGACCTTTTCATTCATGCCGAACTGAACAATCTGAAAAAGAATGCGTGACTAGTGGTGGGCATCCATTTCTGCTCACAGGTTTTTATAAAATGGCAGCAAATCCACTGACATGAAATCCACACACCTCACTGCAGTACTACTCGTTAACCCGCAACAACGACACGGCGGCCTTGAGTCGGCCAAGTAGACCAGGGTGTTCTGCGTAGATGGAGGTTGGTAGGACAAGACCAGAGACCCACAGGCAACATCTACAAGGCAGGTGGCAAACGGGCAGGGACAAACCCCAACGGTGACGAGACCTGCTTGAAATCGCTCTGCACGAGGGGAGGTGAGGACAGGCAAGGAGCATCCGACAGACGGGAGGAACCACCCAGGCCACCCAGAGGCTCCTCCCGCGTCGCCCGGGCTCCAGGAACCTGCAAGGGGCGTCTGCATTCTCCCTGAGTCCATGGGGCCCGGCCTGTACCCCATGAGACCCCCACACTAACTAACCACACAAAAACCCCACATTAAGAAGCTGTGGAAATAAAATCCAAACTGACCAGAAAAGAGAAGGTGCAGATAAAAGACGGGAGCAGGAACAGGTCAGAAAGTAGGAAGTCACGTTTTTTAAAAGTTTATGAAAACAGCAGGAAAGGAAACTCTAAAACCGTAAAACTAGAAAAACTGTCTTAATCCACCTCCTTCCTAAGAGATCAGGAAAACAAACTTCATGTAAAAGTGGGCAACAGAAAAATCCCTTACAAAGTTGTTATGAGAAGAAAGTAAGGAGAATAATGTCTACACAGATAAGGGAAGTGGGATGGAGAGACATCCATAAAACAGATGAAAACTGTAACCCACAACCTCAGAAAAGGCTAACCGAAATCAGGAAGGTGAAGGAAAATAAGAAAGAATAATATTAAGTCAGAATCAGAAAATTTAGATGAGGTGCTAGAACGCAGGAAATAAAAAAAGAAAACATTACAATTATTTTTTTAAATGGAGATTAAACTAGAAAGAACACAAGAGCAAACAACCCCAACAAACAAATGCCCTAAGAAAAATTATTGGTTTTTTTGGGTTTTTTTTGGCAGTGCTGCGCGGCACATGCGATCTTAGTTCCCTGACCAGGGATATAACCCACGTCCCCTGCATTGGAAGCTTGGAGTCTTAACCACTGGACCACCAGGGAAGTCCCAAGAAAAATGAAAGGTATGGGAAAGTAACAGGCCCAGAAGAGTTGACATATGAATAAAAGGAGTTCCCAAAGAAAGTCACTGACATCAAGTTCCACGACAGCAAAATGACCTTGTCTGGGGATGGAGGCGGCCGGGATAAACTTAAAGGAAACAGGGGAATGGCTGCTCCCAGCAGAAAGGACCAGAAGGGACAGGCACCGGGGAGTCCATGCGGGATCCCATAGGCTTGTAACTGAACGTAAACTCTACTGATGTGCTTTATACACTCTTAGTAATAAACTTGAAAAACTGAACTCTCAAAACAAGGGTTTCTTTTCCTAAGTTTTGATCGTTTTAAAATGGATTTCTCTTAAGAAGTAACCCTTGCCTGGAAAGCCTAGACCAGTCAAACAGCAGTGCTGTTCCAGAGCCGTTGGTGCAGGTGAGGATGCAAGATGACCCCGCCCACACTCACCTGAGCATACGCACTCTGAGTCACTTTTCGCAAGTCGTCCTGAGCACCGGTTGTGATTCTCCCGAAGAAGATCTCCTCTGACACGCGGCCGCCCAGAGTCATGCACATCCTGTCCAGGAGCTGCTCTTTGGTGTAGAGGTACTGCTCCTTGGGTAAGTACTGCGCGTAGCCCAGCCCTTTGCCCCGAGGGATGATGGACACCTGACGAGGAGAACACACGGCGCGCTGAGGACGGACGCGGCCACTGGAGGCTGATGTGGAGCCACAGGGAGACTCACTGGCGAGGAAAGCACCACAGACTCGGCTTGAGGAGCTGGGTGGGAGGGCCCGTCCAGGAGAGCATTTTCTCTTAGGGTGACCTCACCCGAGAGGTCTATAAAGTATTTCTTGTCTCTTATAAAGCTCAACTGGAAGTGTTCAGTCGTGACAACAGGGCTGCTGCTGAGTGGCGACCCCTCCAGACTTGACCGCCGGCCCCGCCTACCCCGCTTTCCAGGAGGCAGACAGAGGGGCCAGCAGCCTTCGTTTTCTAGTCCTCTTGTTGCAATTGAGTAGATTCCTTTAATTTTTACAATCAATGCGCCCAGTTACAGGTTACAGTTCAGTGAGTTCCGACAAACAGCCTCTCCCACAACCAAGATACAAAACATCTTCCTCTTCTCCCCGAAGTCCCCTCCCCCGCCCCCACAGATGAGTTGCAATTTCTAGAACTGCAGTAAATGGCCTCATACAGTATGGACTTCACCGCATCTGGTCTGTGTCACTGTCCCCGAGACCCACCCCCACTGCCGGCTCTGTTAACAGTGCACTCGGCTCCACTGCCGCAGAGCAATCACTGGGTAAAAACACACCAAACATCCACTCCTTCTTGAGGGACTTTGGGGGCTCTTTCCGGTTTATTGCTATTACAGATGAAGCAGTAAAAGTATTCCATGGACATGTTTTTATTTCTCTTGGGTAAACACACAGGAGTGGGACCGTTTGGTTGTATTGGAAGCATTTGTCACCTTTATGAGAAACTGCCTAACTGGTTTCCACAGTGGCTGCCCCGGGTCAGGTGCCCGTCCGCAGGCATGGGGGCCAACTGGACTGACCTCGGGACACGTGGAGCTTCGGCAGGGTTCCACCCACACCTCCCGGTGACTTAGGGCATCCAGTATCTTCACGTGCCTGGCGCCCATTCCTATTCCTTCTCTTGGGAAGTACATGCGCATATATCTTGCCTATTATTTTACAGGGTTGCCTGTTTCCCTACCACTGAATTTTAAGAGTCCTTTATGTATTCCAGGTACACGTCCGTCCTCTGTCATATACACGTACTGCAAGTATTTCCAAGGTGTGTGGCTTGCCCTTCATTTTCTCTGTGGAGTCAGGGAAACCCTCTGGGCAAGAGAGCCCCAGACGCCCAAGCCTGACCCACAGTAGCAACTGCTTTTCCAGAGTGAACCCCTCCAGCTTCTGCACACTTTTCTTTCCAAACTTTATAACTCATCTGTGTGACCCCTTCACCCCAACACCATCAGCAGATGTTCCTGCCACGTGGCCCCGTGTGGCCACCGTCTGTTCCACGCCAACTGCCTCACCTTCAGGAGGGGGTCCGCGTGCTCCAGATACCAGCCGGCAACTGCGTGGCCAGCCTCGTGGTATGCCACCGTCTTCTTCTCCTCGGGCTGCAGAACCTGAGTTTTTTTCTCTAAGCCTGACATGCAGAACAGAAAACAAAACCCACTGCTTTAGTGACACCGACATCAAAGGAGATTTACACGATACCACACAGCGTCTCATCTAAATCGTGACTCAGAGACCAAGCTGCCTGTGACCATGGAAGATTCCCAATCAGGGGCAGAACGAAGCAAAGCATCAACTTCAAAATATACAACCACCGCAAAACGCATTCACTACCCCACCCCAGGCCCACTTTCTCCTGCTCTCCCACTCGAGTCACATATCTTGTTTTGAGAAATAAACAGAAATGCAAAGTAAAATTCAGCACTAGGGTCAATTTGACACATAAAATTCACAGAAAACGAAGACATCTGGAAAGAGCTCACTGCCTAGTCTAGGCATTGGGAATCACCAAGTAGGGGGAGACAAGGACCCGGCCGAGGTGGCAGGCACACGAGGGTGGGAGGAGAGCCAGGCCCGTGAGAGGGCCTGGGATGCCTGCTCAGGGCCACAGACCGAGGCAGCAGCCCCGCACCCCCAGCAGTGCAGCCCTGAGAAGGTGCCCCCGAGCCAGCCCGCGTGTTGCCAGAACTGAAGGACCCCCGCTCCAGCCTGGATGGAGGCGGACGCGGAGCTCGCCCGCACCTCTGGGCTGTAGTCTGTACTGATACAAAGCTCACACGTGACACCAGCTTTCTCGTGTTCCAGGTACTCATCTGAGAATTTCTCAACTGGTAACACGTTAAGGAGTCTGGGAGATTGAAAAAGAAAAGAGGGCAAGCTGTGTTCCCGAGGACTCAGCCCAGGACAAGCACACGCCGCAGAGCCGCCAGTGGGTGGGGAGAGGGCAGGTGGACAGCCCTGTGCTCCAGACACAGACACGCAGTTCTCTTGCCCCCAAAACACAAGAACCCCCAGCTTGTCACAGGATTTCCTCTCCTCCGCTCGCGATCCCGTCACAGGGCGCGTGCTGGCCCTAGCGGCTGAGCGTGACGCCCGTGCCCCTCAGGGCAAGGGCTCTGCCCCACCCGCCGCCCTGGCCTCTTTCACAAACTCACTTTCCTACTAAACACGCCCCCCTCCCCCGCTTCCCCCTGACCTAAAAGAACACAGAGTCTTCTCCTGTGTTTACAGTGAGGTATTTTAACTCCACTCACAACTCTGTCATTTTAGACTTTTTCTTTTCCCTAACGAATCTCAAACGGTCCAGTCACTCACTCGGCCCCGCTACAACTCCCCCCACCAACCAACGCCCGGCCCCTCCCGGCCCCCCTGCAGTGGCACCTACTCCTTGTCTCACCTGCTAATGAGCCTGCCAGGCCTGTGGCACAAAACAAGCTTCGGAAACTGCTGACAGCCGTTTCCCCCTCGGCTGTCGGCTGCGTGGCCCGTGCCCTCACCCATCCCGCACCACGGGAACCACGGCCGTGCACAGGACCCCATGGGGACATCCCGCCCCGGCTCACTTCCCGCCAAACCAGCGGCCCCGAGGACGCCCTTCCCACCTGTGGCCATGGGGCTCCCACGCTCATGTCCGCTACCGCACGTTAAAGGACCAGTAGGGGCTCTGCCTCCAGACGCGCCTCTTCTTCAAAGATGCATCTTCCTGAACTATCACTGACTATCCCGTTACTCAGTGGCTCAGGAAAACTCGTGTTAGTACAATACTGGCCGCAAAACAACATTAAAAAAGCTCTTAACACTCAAGGCTTGCTAAAATCTAGGCTTCAACACCTCTCTCCACTTTGTCTTCCTTCCCACGGGAACTGGAGTCTGAGCAACTCACCTCCCTCCCTGAGGCACAGGCCATGACCTGCTCCTCTGCTCACCCGCGTTCACACCACATCCCCTCCTCCTCCTGAGCCCAGTTTAAACCCCGCTCTTCTGCGGAGCCTGCCTGGCTGCAGTACCGTTCCCTCCTCTGAATGCCCAAGTTCTCGAACTGCTAGTTATCTTTTTAACGGTATTAACTATAAGCTCTCTAGAAAGCAAGGAAAACACATTACTGGCCAACCCTGCTTGACAGGTGAGCATTTCCCAGTCAAACGGTTGTTACAGCTGTTCATCCATCACCTATATCTAGCTTAGAGCACATTTAACTCATGCGATGAAATTTTTGGAAACAGGGAGGTTGTGAGTGTTTTAGAAAAACTAAATTGCTATGATGCTATAGTTCAGGGGAGGACACCTCCCTGCTTGCCGCCCGTGCAGCATGAGGGTGGCGTCTCAGACCCATCCGACAGGGTGCCGGCGAGCCCCAGGCCTGGGCAGATACACGCCCCGGCCTCAAACTCACGCCATCCGCCCTTGGTCGTGGGTCCCACCAGATGCCTTACCGCCAATTACTCGTTCAATTGCTTGTTCGAAGTGTTTCTGATTTATGGAATCTGAAAGGTGTCTCGCAGCGATCAAAGCAGCTTCATTGCAGACGTTGGCAACATCGGCTCCTGTGAAAGGGACACACACAACGGCTCACCCACCAAATACACCTGAGCTCACTGGTCACACATTGTGAAGAAGGGAACCCGGGCCAACCGTCCACCAGCAGCAGGCTGTAGCGCTCAGTCCTGCCTGGCACAATCTGGCCCCTGAATTGCGCGCTGCAAGTATCAGCAGCAGACAGATGCCCACAGGCAGCCCTCCACCTTTAGAGACTGTGCAATGACAGCAAACTAAGACAGCGCTTTAAAATGCCCATCAACTTAGTTCCACCATCTCTGTTGGGAAAGTGACTTAAGTGGATATTGGGCAATCTGCTGAAATATAATGAAATACATAGGCATTAAAATGACCTAATGCATTCAGTTAAACAACGAAAGTTAAACATGAGAAGCTTGCCAACAGCTTTCTAGATCCTTAGGTCTCTGTAAATTACCTTTACAGAGAAAGTATATAGGGACACAAATAGGCCATAACACAATGTATGTGCTCAACAAAAAATATTAAAAAGTCAGGCCCCTGGGACATTGAAGGTGCCTGTGCCCGTGTATATAACCTTCTCAGGCTGTAGATAGATGGTCCCTTCTATTTCATGTTAAGTTCGGAAGAAGGGAGAGAGGGAACAAGAAAGGAAGGGTCACATCCTGTAGACACAACAGCAGGTCGTGCTCACCTACCTGAAAACCCCGGGGTCAAGGATGCGAGTCTTCTTGCCAGCTTCTCCTTTTCCAGGGTGCTGTCCAGTTTCAGTGGTCGGAGGTGAACTTTGAAAATAGAGGCTCTTCCTTTTATGTCCGGCGGTCCTTGAAAAATTATTTTTAAGGAAAAAAAAACCATAGTGAAACAGTTGTACCCCTCCTCACAAGAACTGGCCTGAATCCAGGGAAAACCATCTCACCGATAAAGATCTGCCTGTCGAAGCGCCCTGGCCTCATCAGCGCGGGGTCCAGGATATCTGGTCGGTTGGTGCCCGCCAAAATGACCACGTTCGTCGTTGTGTTAAAGCCTGGAAATAGAACAAAGGCATCACCATTGTTAAACGCCGTGAGGAAGAAGGTGACAGCGTGCCTGTCCAGAACGTATGAGCACGAGACACACCACTTTAGTTTTCTATTTATTATCTAGTGATTTTTTAAGTCACAAACTTAATGATTTTTCTTACAATTCATCTTGTCCTTAATGATTAAGTCATATATAGTATAAGACTTAAAGATTTAAGGATCAACTACTAAAGACAAATTACCAAAGATTTTAATTTATGTAACTAGAAACGTAGATTACGTTGTCAACTTTACCAAGTTTTAAAAAATCAGTAAGGTTAAATTTGCAAAGGAAGTGTCTGAACTCCCTGGGCCACAGGGACCACTCACTGCATATCTGAAGGCAGGCACCACCCCACCTCCAACCTCTTCTGCAGACTCAGCCTGCTCGTCTGACTGGCCATTTCTCAAACGGCAATGCCGTGGCCACGGAGCCGTCACCCCCAGGACCCTAGCACTGAAGGAGCCTGGCCCGTTCCTCCAGGGAGGGCTCTGCTGTGCACGGGGGTCCGCAGAGCCGAGGATCAGCCCCACCTTCTCAGTCTGGCTCCCATGCCCGGCCCAGGAACGCAGACCCGCTCAAAATCTGCCAAATTCGCACTTGCTAATGCATGGGTTTTCCTGATCCTTCAGAATCATAAATGGTTTGAGAATGAGATTATGATTCTTTAGTGAAGCATTTCACCAGTTTTTCTCTTATTTGGCACCAGGTACAAATGCCATCTTAACACCAATATTAAGTTACGGCAGGCTGCCAGGCAAGACTATTTTGCTATTATCTGTACTGGAATAAAAGAGCCTTTCGATAGGGCTGTTTATTTTAGCAAAGCCTCTTTGCTCTCTGTATCAGCACAGGACTCTCATTTTAGAAACATGAAGAACAATTAGCGCAGTTCAAAACACAAAAGACTTGAATATTCACCATCCATTTCCACCAGCAGCTGGTTGAGGGTATTCTCCTGCTCACTCTGCCCCCCGAAGTTGCCCCTTCCTCTCTTCCTTCCCACAGCATCTATTTCATCGATGAAGAGGATGCAAGGGGCATTCTTCCGAGCGAGGGCAAATAAGTCACGGACCTGGATGAAAATGTAAGCACTGGAGTCACTTGACAAGTGAGTGTTATCCTCCCAATAAAACACAGACATCAAGCTTCCTGTCCCCCAGGAAGGCCATCCTGTGTCACACACTGTACAGTACAAATTTAAAAAGTTACAAGCAGCAAAGAAGTCACATGGCAAACGGTGGGAAACTTATGTAAGGTGAGCAAATATTATTTCTAAAAGCTCATCAGTTATTGTTATGTAAGAAGCACGAACACCAACAAACTGACGCTACATATCTTTGTCCTACTAAAAGGTAACAGGTAGAGTTGTAAAGTTTGTATTCAGTTTATAAGTCCAACCACCCCGGGCCCCCTTCACGCCCGAGGCAGGCAGTAACAGCAGACACTTACTCAAACACCCAGCGACGTGTACACACAGCAGAGGCATGACCCTCCCGAGCCCAGCCAGCTGTCGCCCCGCCCTCAGACCACGGCAGTGGGGGCCCTGCGCCCACCTTCTGACCTGCTGAGTTAATACAGTGTGAGGTGAGACTTACTCTAGCTGGACCCACACCGACAAACATCTCCAAGAACTCAGATCCACTAACGGTGATGAAAGGGACGTTGGCTTCTCCGGCTGTGGCCTTCGCCAGCAGTGTCTTCCCAGTGCCTGGAGGACCGGTGAGAATGGCACCCTTCAGATACAAAAAAGAGAAAGTATATTTGACCAGAATTTCAGAAAAATAAATTGCATATCCATAAATAATTCCAAGGTATAAATCTGTCTACAAATTTTAGTGATATATACTAAATATTTCTTAAACATGTGAACAATGATAGTAATTATATTAGTAAGAATATTAGTAACATTATATTAGTAAGAAGAGAAAGAAAATTATATGAGAAATATAGAGAAATATATTAGAAATTATATTAGAGAAACATAGAGAAAGTAATTATATTAGTGAGAAGAGAAAGGAAAAGACTATTAGAGACTATACTGTTTTAAAAAACTTGGTAAGAATGTGAAATTTGAAATACTTCTCTTACTTTTTAAGACTTTTAGTGTTTCTTTTTAGACCTAACAGTATATAAAGGGTGACTTAAGCTGGGAATCTACTAATAAACCGCCTGAGGTTTACTTCAATAATTCAAGGAGACACAAATATCACACTTCCCACTTACATTTTGCTTATTTTCTTTCCTGTAAAATTTCACAAATGAAGTAAAAATCTAATAACCAATGATGAACTTAAAAAGAATACTATGTTTGCTCAAACACTGTAATTACTTAAGTCGTGGAGATGCCTAAATATGATGTGAACAGGTATGCAAGTATAGCAAATTACAGAACTATAAAATGTGACTTTTTATCCATGGAGGCAGGCAGGACATGAAATCAAGGAAATGATGATTCCCTTTACAAAGGACTCCTTTAAAGTAAACTTTATTAACGGGTTTTAAAAAGAATTAGTTAAACATTTTCTCTTCATTTACTTAACGCCTGAGCCTGGCCCTGGGGACACAAAGATGGGCAAGGCTACCCGTGGCATGCAGTGGGCGGGGGGAGGTCTGTCCTCCATGGAGTCCTGGGCCACGAACCTGAGTTCCAGGCCAGGCCTGCTCATGGTGCTGAGGGAGGGACAGCGAGGTCACAGCAGAGGCAATGTGCTCGGGGCTGCTGAGAGGGGGGTGTCTAAGTGGCCCTGGAGGGAGAAGGCAGCAAACCAAGGGGAGAGGACACACATTTTCTCGGGAACGCACGCTACCTGCAAGAAGACACATCCACGCAGGACAGCCGACCTGAAGAGACGCGCAAGTTAAACGGAGACTAGTAAGTTAAGATGGAGGAAGGAGAGAAAAAGAGCTACTTTATAAGTAATCAAACTTCATAAAATTGTAACTTCAGAGATCAAGAAATACTTCAGAAGATTTTTGGGTTAATGAGCTGAAAACCGTCTTCTGAAAGTTCATTTTACCTTTGGGATTTTTGCTCCTAGGTCTTGGTACTGCTTTGGGTTTTTCAGGAAATTCACAAATTCCATTATCTCTAGCTTGGCCTCCTCGCAGCCCGCCACATCTTTGAACTTCACATCTATCTCGTCCTTTAGGACCTTGGCAGTGGTTTCTCCGACACTGAAGAGTCCGCCCATGCCCCGGCCCGTGCGGCCGATGCCGGCCGGCCCCCTCCGGATGGTGTAGAGCAGGAAGGTGATGATGAGCACGGTGGGCAGCATGCTCAGCAGGAAGGAGCTGGGGGCCACACGACAGCGCAGCGCTCAGGCGGGCGGCCCTGTGAGGGACCCGCCACCCCGTAACTGCGCACGGTTTCTGCCTGTGCAACACCGGGCTATCCGGGTACATCTGAGGCACAAGGAGACTCTTAGTGTGTCAGTATCACTGAAGGAGAATCTCAGAAAGACCAAAGAAAAACCTGTTCCTAACACGTACGCTGTCCAGTGGTGCTTTATTCCTACCTCAAGAACCACCATTTATGCACAGGACAGACCTGTGATTTACTATCACTACATCAAAATTTCAAAGATATTTCGTTCAAATTGCTCATTTAACAATTTTAACATGATTCTGGTGTTAGCCTGGGTAGAAATTCCAGTTCTCTTATTGGAATGCATCAACTTATTCTGAAGAGATGTCTTCCAAATATTCAATCCTTGCGAAGGCAACAGTGGTGAAAGCTGTCTCTGGGCGGCTCGTGCAGGCTCAGAGACCCAGGGGCAGGGGTGCCCTCCAACCCGTGCCTGCCCTGGGGGGAGCAGCTCAGGGATGACCTACAGCCTTTTGCTTTCTGTTTGTCTTAATAAAGTCAATTTCCACACAACCACGGGCACAGACATATACTTATACTGGGTAACAGAATGCAATTTAGTTTAACTTACCCTAAGAAATTTAGGTCAAAACCTGATACATGGTTTATGTAAAAAACAAAACAAAACAAGAATAAAACCAGGATTAGCTTTCTAATTTTTCATCTATTATAAAATTTTAAATGCTGCTATAGCATTTAAACCATGAACAATTTACCTTTGGTTTATTTCTGGAGAAAAAAAATAAACACACTGACAATAAAGGTTTAAGGAATGGTGCAACAAAACTTTGTGTAATGTTTCAGGACCAGCCGACAAAGTTAAGTAATTATATGATAACTTCAGGGACCAAGGGATATATTGCATCACGTGTGAAATAATCTCGGCAGCTAGCTGGATCTATTAATAATACTGCAGGTAGATTGCAGATCTACATACACCAAGACTCAAGAGACTCCCTGAAGCCGAGTAAGACCATCAGCTCAATAACATGCTAGCTACCCCTTTCTCTGCTCTCTTACATGTACAAAAAAATTAAGCTTTATTTCTACTTTTTCACTCTCAAACTGGTAACTAAATCAAGGTATGCGTTCTGCATTTAATGCAAATGGGGTCACCACCAGGAGATCTACCAGGGCGTCCATGGGTGAGCACTCAAAGGCCATGTATTCCCAAATAAACCCAAAGACAAGCAACTCCTGAAATCAACAAGCTGTTCCTGAAAGACTCAGACCTGAAGTAGCCTTTCTAAAGACAAATAACCTTTAAGTGAAGAAGCAGCTCTGACCAGAGAGGAAGAAGCATTACTTAAAAATCCTGGAAACTCTGTGAAATACAAATGTAAAGGATAGTTAAAAGGTGGGAATGCCACTCTTTAACACAAACGGGCTCTTTATGCTAAAATCCTACTCAAGAACGGAGCATTGGACATTAACCCCAAACCACTGCTTAATCAAGATAAATATTAACATGTAGAAAATCAACCAGTCTCCAGCAAACTAGTAAGTTACTAATGGTTGAAAAGAACTCTGGCCAAACTGAGAGGCCAGTTGAGAATATAAAGTGCGATGCGATGCCCCCTGGTGACAGAACACACAGTGAGCCCAGGGGCACAGGCAGCCTCCTGTGTTCACAGACACGCTTCTTACCCGTCACTCTCAGCAATGTAGACCACAGGGACCCGATTCTCCCCTTCTATGCCCAATTCCTGCTGTAAAGTTTCCAGATTCCGCTCAAAGGTGTCCACACTGCCAATATTGAACCAGACATATTGCTGTAAGGACAGAAAAACAAAATATCCTAATTTTGTTAGGGGAGTGAAGAGGAAACAAAGGATTCAATTTACAAAGGATTCAACTTTCCAAGAATTTTTCAGAAATACTGCAAATTTACAAATTAAAAAAACCCAACAATAACACAAGACTTGTTTTAACAATGCAGTGACTAAGCTTCACTCAGTGAGAACCCTTGACAAGCCTCAGCCAGTAAGCATTTCTATAGGCAGCATTCCTCCACGGTCCTAAAATTGTAAACTTGAAAAATGAAAACTCTCTTTGAAAAGACAACCCTTTTCATAAACAAACAAGCGTCCTTTTCCTCTTGTCCACTTCCCAGGAACTTCTTAGCTGCCTGGTCCCAAACTAAACACCAGCCTGCGGCAGTGATGGCACTTCTCAGTGTTGGGACGGTTCCCAGCCCCAGATGCACTACGACACCCTGGGTCCTCAGAAGGAGGTGCTATCACCGACCGCTAGGAGGCAGCTCCACCCAATGGGGCAGAAATCCCCTCCAGTCACTGGACCTGGGAGTTCCTGGGACCCTAGGGAGGGACACCCGAAGGGCTGGAGGCAATGGCGATGCTCCCCGCCAGCACAGGGTTCCCCACCGTGCTGGCGTTTACTGTCCCCGTATGACAGAGGACAAAACTACAGGGGTGACCTCGCCGCCCACGGTTACACATCTAGGAAGCCAGCCCAGGCAGGCTGGCTCCAGGGCCAGCGACAATAACCAGCAGGCCACACTGGCTCTCCGACACAACCACTCCCACCTCTGGAGCTTCCCCACACACTGGCCCCTGTTCCCAGCACCCGGCAAGTATCAGCTGCACTGCACAGCCCCGAAAGACTTTATTCCTCCTCTAACCTGCAAACACCTAAAAAACACGTAAACCTCAGACACTTGAGACGTGTACACAGACAAGAGCAACACGTCCCCGCAACCCTTCCACCACCAGGGTTACTGAGTGGAGGCCGTCACTCTGGTGTTTCTCTCCATGTGTCTAAAAACAAAAGACGGCGAGTAAGTTGTATAATATTATATAACAATAGTTCTCGGTAAGTTGTTCACAGACAAAGCTACACGATTCCTGTGGTTATAGGCCCCAAATGTGTCAATGACAAAACACTCCCCAACTTGGCTCCCACCACCAACGGGGCAACAAGCTAAATGATGCCTCACATCAGAGAGTCGGGCGGACCAAGGCCCAGCAGCACGGAGATTCCAGGGACAAGACCTAGGTGAGACCCTCTGGGGTGGGTCCCAGCTCTGCAGGTGATTCCTATGCACACTGAGGTTTGACAACCACCACTGACCTACACAATCTCATTTGAGAGCTAAGCCCTAAGACCATTAGTGTCACTCCCATTTTAAAGATAAAGAAACTGAGGCTTCGAGGGGTTAGGCCATAGAGCTAGTAAAGAGCAGAGCTTATCTGAGGCCAAGTGTGTCAGACTCCAAAGCCTGTGCTTATACAGCACAGCACAGCAATTAATATCGCTATGCCATAAGCAGTTGGACACTGAAAATCTTAGACCCATTTCCGAAAGCTTGAAATAGTCTTTATTAAACAGGCAATACATATTCTCTGTAAAAAACTAAAGAAACACAAACATAATGAAAATAAAAAGCATCCATGACCTCAATATCCAGAGATAAACACTATTAGCAATTTTGATGTTGTTTTTTCAAGGTTTCATAATACCCCTTTTACAATCTTGAAATATGCACAATTTTGAAAAGAAATCAACATAAAACCTTAACTGTAATATAAAGGAGTGATACAAAGTAATTTATAATAAGATGGTACGAATTTCAATATGAAAATGCTTGTGCATGCCAGTACTAAGTGTAAAAACTGCTCCCCAGGGAGGAGCAGGCCCTACTGAGAGCCGAGCCCCAGCAGGCGATTAAAGAGGGACGTGAGGAGCCGCTACTGCTGACCAGGGGCCTAACGGGCCTGTTTATATGGTTCTAATTTTTTGCCCTATAAACAATGTTTTGGAGGACATCCTTGCACAGACACCTTTACATGCATCCCTAATTATTTCCCTAGGATTATCACTGAAGCAAAATTACTGGGTGTATGCGTACTTTCAAAACTGCTGATACACACACTGCCAAACTGTCCTCTTGAAAGGGAGTGCCAATTTAATTCCCAGCACTAAAAGTCTGAGGAATAGTTCTGAGAAAAAAAAAAGTAGCATGGTTATTAATGAACATTTCATCATAAGATAAAGAGAATGGGGGGTGGGGATTAAGACAATTCAAACAACTTTCCTAACAGTGACTGAAATACCAAAGTCCTATGACGTTACAGATATTCTTATATTTATTGATACGTTATCAGAGACACGGTCACCATCAGTTCTCTTTTTCCTTAAATGTGGCCCCATCCAGGCAGGATGACGACGAAATGGTGAAGCGAAGGCATCCTGAGATAGAAGGGATGCAGCCTGGAAGAGGGCTGGCCCTAGAGGAGCTGTAAGATCGCAGGATGCCCAGGGGCTAGGAGTGGGCCTGGGGGTTGGGCCCAGGAGGGCTGGGAATCACCTGGAAACCTCATCTGCCCCCTCCCCCCTCCCCCCCATAATCCCCTCAACCCACTCTGGGGTGTCTGGAACACAGTTCAAACTGGTTGGACAAGAAATACAAATGTTTTTTTTAAAATAAGAACAGAAATGGAAATTAAAATAATATAACATCACAAAACAGTTGGGAGAGATATGACCAGAATGCTTCTTAAACTGATTTGACAAAAGGTGTCTTAAGACATAAGCAATTCAGATTTTTAACATTTTTTTCTTAACCAAACAACTGTTTTCTCAGTCTTGAAAAATCATAGATACTGGAATACTGAAAACTAGATTTCACTCACTGGTTCCTAAATGAACAGCCAACGTGATCACCAAACCAAACCAAAACCAAAACCACTGCCCAGTCCCTGCACACGTTACGGACACAACGTTCACATCCTCACTGTTAGTGAGGATCCTGGCTGCTGCGCTGCCCAGCTCCGACGCGGCCAGTGTACATGGCTACCGCAACGTGAGGGAATGCTTGCTTTTCAGTTTTACATCTGAAAAGTTAATTTACAGCTAATTCACATCAATTAATAAAATCATTTACCCCATCAACAGGAGTTTTTCCTGGTGTAAAAGTCACTCGAACAAAACGCTTGTTGACGACTTCCAGTCTGTCTACCTGGAATTTTAAGAAGTTAAATATTCAAACATAAATTTACACAAAGACTTGAGATATTCTTTTAAGCTCATCTGAAATGCCTACATTTCAGACACACAAAAGAATATAAAGTAAAGAAAGAAGATAACGTAAGGATTCCCCGTGTTGCCCCCTCCTGCTTGAGAAAGAAAACATCACAAACACTGCTGAAGCCCCCAGTCACCCAGATGTGGCCGCTCTCTGCAGCGGGTGCTGGCCACCCCAAAGCAGGGCCTGGTCCCAGGCCACAGAGACCCAACCCTGAACAGACACTCACTTCTGCCTGTTTTTAAACTTTAAAAATGGTCTCATCTGGCATGTACTTTTCTACCACTTTTTCTTCTGTCCTTGTATTTGTAAGGTTCTCCTTGCTGACATGTCAGTTCTGCAGGGTACCCCATTTTATAAGTACACCCCAAGGTATTGGTCCATTCTCCTGTTCACAGACATTCAGGCTGTTTCAAACGCTCCCCCATCACAAACGATGCTGCTGTGAACATTCCTGTGTATACCATCTGGACATAGCTTCAAGAACTTCCCTGGGATACGTACCTATAGATAAACACAGTCCGGCTAGGCTGCAGGGCAAAATCGCTCTCCAAAACACTACTGTCCTCACTTGCTATTGTAAGACTTTTAAATTTCTGCCCCTCTACAGTATAAAATGGTTTAAACTTGATTTTCCTGCAAGCTTCTAACTACACAGGGTCCTGAAGATCGCTTGTACACCTCACCCTGAGGGCTCTGGCTGCTGCGGAGTGGAGCACTTTTGGGGGGGCCTGTTTCCTGCTGCTGTCAAGTCTGCTCTGGCAGGAAGTCTGGAAGGTACGAGCCCAATATGCGAAGTGAGGGAGCCCTGGAAGGTTCCAGGAGGAACCGGAATAGGGGCTCACCATCTGGAAAGGACTATAGAACTCTACCCCCCATAAAACTGCTGGGGCAACGGTAGACTGAGTGCAGAGAACCAGCAGGTCAGGAGGAGATGTGGCTACAAAGCCAGGACCTGTCCCCACACTCGAAGGATAGGAGTCACTTCTTAGAAAGCAGGCTCCTCACGACACCTGGGAATCACACAGGTGAGAGCCTCACTTGCTTCAAAAATCTGAGTAGATAATCGTTTCCATTTTGTCCATCCTCACCTTACTGTACGACCTTTAAAAATAATTTTAGATTCTTTATATTTCTTAAGTATTAACATCTTTATTTTACTCATTTCATTGAAGAAAAATCCAGTATTGAGAGCTTAAATCATTTCCCCAAGGTTACAGAGCAGGCCTAATCCTCGTTCTCTTACTACCACTTTACTTCATCAAGTCTAAGATGGGCATTTTTCATATTTTAACCTCTCAGACATTGGGATGCATGTTGACAACTGATGGTATTACACAGTTTCACTGGCGGCTCACTCAATCTTTCTTAGTAACATGTAAAATAACATGTCCCTTACAATCCACAGCATCTTAAATGAGCTGAAACCGGGTCTCACTGGGCAAAGACCCAGCCCGGCGGCACAGAGCTCATGCCCAGGCCTTCACTCAGAGCCCATGGCTCTCACTGTAAACACTGAATCACCTATTCACCCACTTCCAGGCCCACAGGAGATTACAAGCAGTGAAGGTGTAAAGGAGCTGGGAGAGGCTGGGAAAGGTGCAGGGAGGAGAGGCACCCGAGGGCACAAGAGGAATGATGGGAGCAGATGGGGACGCCAGAGCAACAGTCAGGAGCCGTGGCTCCAAAGCGAGGCTCTAGCATGAAAAGAAATAAAAGGAGTTCGTGGTAAATTTGGGACTGCTGGGTCAAAACAAACAGGTTCCTTGGTTGCAGTACTTTCCAGCATTAGAAAAATCCAACATGGGACTTGATGACGAACAAGCCTGGCTAACTTGGTGGCTGTTTATCACTTTATTGGCCTCATCTGAACCCCACCCTTTGAACCCCTGCAGCCTGCGGGCCCACTCAATACTTACTACTCCTTTGGAAAGATAGTTATTGACAAAGTCCTTCCATGTGATTTCTCTCCCGGAGCTCTTGAACAGGAAGTAAAACAGGACTCCTCCCCAAAACAGGGCGGTCCAGAGAAAGTACATCCTGAATTCCTTGTCATCCCACGGAACGTCACCCTGGGCAAGGAAGGAGACATTTCTGTGAAGCATGCAATGTAACAACACAGTCTATGCTGTGCTGGATGCAAATCCCTTCCAATGCCATGAATGCCACCCCAGAGCCCCAACGTCAACCACACAGTGTGGAATCAAACCTTCTGGAACCTGGACCACCAGTGAGAATCATCTTTCTTCCCACCTCGTTTTCCACCACCACCAACTCCTCCTCCAGAAGGACGCGGGGCAGCCGCTGGCTTCGGTTCTGTTCACAGACAGAGAGTGTGTACAGCGGCACAGCAGGATTTCCTATCTCTCAGCAATGTTTTCATTAATACCGTTTAATAAAGTTTTATTGCAAAACACATGGCAACTGAACAGTTACTAAACAAAGTGCTATGAGGAAGCCTGAGACTAAGAGAGAGAGGGGTAGCCCTCAGGGAGGCTCCTGGAGCTTCACACGCATGGTCTCACGAGCTGCACACTTACCCAAGGACCAGCAGACACATGACTCCGCCCATCTTACAGATAAGAAAGGGGCTGACATGCCTGCTGATCACTTGGTGCAGTGCTCAGTGACAGTGAGCAAGTGACAGAGCTGGGATCTGAGTGCACATGAGTGCGTTCCTGAGTTCCCACCTGAAGGTAAAAAGTAGGTGCCCCCGCCCTGCCCCAAGCCCTGAAGTAAACACTTAACAGTTTCTTCTGCAGGAAAGACATGATTTTGATAACTGGCCAAAAACAAAACCACCACCACCAACAACAAACCCACCTCATCCCCATAAAATCTGTTGGTAAGAATCTGAAATTAGTCACTGTCATGAGTTGAACTGTGTCCTCCAAACTCATTTGCTGGAGTCCTACTCCCCAGTGATCTTAGGGTCTTCACCAAAATACACAAGTTGAAATGAGGTCACATGGGTGAGTCCTAATCCAATATGATTAATGTTCTTATAAAAAGGGGACATTTGGACACAGACATGCACAGAAAAAAGGAGACATGAAGAGACACAGGCAGAAGATGGCTGTCTACAAGCCAAGGAGAAGGCCTGGAACAGACCTTTCCCTCACGACCCTCAGGAGAAACCAACCCTGCCGCCTGCCGATACACTGATCTTGGACATCCAGCCTCCAGAACTGAGAGACGTACTGTTGCTTCTGACACCCAGTTGTGGAACTTTGTTCTGGCAGCCCTAGGAAACTAATACAGTCACTAATACCTTCCCTTTCCCCCACTTCTCCATCCTTTCAAAGACCCACGAATACTGTTCTGACATCTTCAACTCCTGGGAAGCCACCCCCTCACTGTGCAGGCCAGGAGGCTTCAGCACCCAGTCACCTGCAGGGCTTCATGGCCTGGGCTTCCTGCTGTGCTCACCCCTCCGAGATGCACACAGGCAGCTCCTGCACCCCTATTTTAAGTGAGGCAGGGTCTCAGAGAGGCAAGCCCACCGCTGAGAGGCCCAGGCCTGGGAAATAAAGAGGAGGCACATTTCTAAAGTTGTTGAACGATGTCCCATGTACTCTGGGACAAAGTAACATATATGCAAAAGGTACCCAATAGGTTATATTTAAAAAGTGGACCAATCACCATTAATCAGTCCCAAACCAAGGTCAACAGGAAGTCGCCCAGTCACCAGCGCTCCATCAGCCCACACAGCACTGCTCCTTCCTCGGCTCTGGCCTGGCTTTCATGCTCCACATTCTCTTAGCATGTATTTGTCCCTCCAACGAGACCCAAGTTCACTTAAAAACAAAGGCTGTATTTTATTTTTCCTTATATTTCCCTAGAAGGAAACGATGCCAGCTGAATGCCAGCACGTGCTGGGCACTGTGCTAAATGTTATCACACGTGAAAGGGGAACAGGGCCTGGGACCCACACAGGCCCCCAAGCTGCTGGCTCTGACAAAACCTCTCTGAGTCGCTAAGGGACGATAAGCCTCCGAGGAACAACTTGAAAAACACTGCACTCACAATACATGTCAAGTAAATTGCATGTATTGATAACATGTGCCAAAGGTACTTACCAAATATGCAGTTAGATATGACTGATACTGACCAGCCAATATCTCTAAGGTAAACTTCAATTAATTCAATTTGAAAAATGACAAGAAATATGAGCAGAAAATTAAGATAAAACGAAACAGAATTTTATATGTCCTCCTAGACTACAGTTTCAGAACTGACTTAAGATTTTCTTTGTTCAGTGAAAACTATCAGCAACATCATATATTAGGGGAAAACAGTAAGTTCAAACATAATCTTTTGAAAAGGTACCTTTTTTTTCTCCCATAACTTCTTTAGGTTCACTAGCTTTTTTTCCATTTTTCCCATTGGGAAAGTATTTTTCAAATCCTGTTAGAAAAGGAAAAAAATACATATCCTCAAACTAAAATTCATCAAGTTTTGTGTACGTGCTCTTTGTTTTTATTTTTATTTATTTATTTATTTAAAATAAATTTATTTATTTATTTATTTATTTTTAGCTGTGTTGGGTCTTTGTTTCTGTGCGAGGGCTTTCTCTAGCTGCGGCGAGCGGGGGCCATTCTTCATTGCGGTGCGTGGGCCTCTCACTATCGTGGCCTCTCTTGCTGCGGAGCACAGGCTCCAGACGCGCAGGCTCAGTAGTTGTGGCTCACGAGCCCAGTTGCTCCGCGGCACGTGGGATCTTCCCAGACCAGGGCTCCAACCCGTGTCCCCTGCATTGGCAGGCAGATTCTCAACCACTGCACCACCAGGGAAGCCCGCTCTTTGTTTTTAAAGCAGCTGATTCATCACTAAAAAGCACAAACTAGAAGTATAACATTGCTTGTGTAGGGAGTAAATCAAAGTCTAGATAATACAGCTCACAACCCCGAAGAGTCATAGGGAAAGGCCTCACTGGCCTGCCCACCTCATTACCGACAAAGGTGCCACATTTGAAGGTGACACACCGTCATCGCTGCAATCACACAGGAGGAGGTGGGGTGGGTTATAAGATGAGACATGACTTAGGAATCAACCGAAACAACGCCTCTGCACCTGCCCTGTCAACGCCCCGCTGACAGCGAGTCTCTGTCACAAGACTGTCTACCGTCACAGTCACATCTAAATGTTTACCTTTTGGAGGCCGAGAACAGAATCTTTGATAAGCAGCAATCACATCTGTCAGAAGAGAACGTCTGTTGGTTTTTGCTTGAGTTGTAGCATATTGATAAAGCTGCAACACAACATATAAATAAAAGCATGAAGGTTACATCAAGGTAAGAATGAAAAGAGCTTCATTTCCTAATACCACCAAGTGGATGAAATGCTTCTCCCTTCAACAGGCAGTTACAGACTAGAATAGAACGGCTCCCCCACTGAGGGAGGACTAGGGTTGTCCAGCCCTGGGCCGTTCTAGTGCAGCAAGAACTAGGAGATACACACTTCGCCCAGAAAACGAGAGTACTTCAAATCATACCTAATTAAGAGCTGCAGCCCAATTACGATTCTCTACCAACACGTTCACTCTGGCATTGTTTACTTAATTTGTAGCATTCAAAAGGCAAACTCTGACATGGAACATCTGCTGCCTCACTTGCAGGGTCTATCACACTACAAGGTCATTTACCTGAAATTACAGAACAATGCCGCTTGTGAACACAATACTAAATTTATTTGTGCTCAAAGACAAGAAAGTTATGGTCCAATGTCACTGATAGCCCTTGTACTAGTAACATTTGCTAAAGGTATTTGATATACTGCCATCCTGACAAGTCCCTTTACAGATATATCTCTGCTTTAAATAACATGCTGCTAAAAATTGTTTGTAAATACTGCCTATATAAGTCAGAATATAATGTAAACAAACTGAACAAGCTCCTTATTAAATATTTAGGTGCACAATTAAAAGCAATCAACGGCAAGGTCCACTGAGGGGCTATATCCAAATTTGGCAGTGGAAAAGTTCAAGTAATCCTATCCTTTTGAAAAATGAAAATTCACCACCATTTTTTAGGACAAGCTTTTACATACAGGTGAGAATGTTTAAAGTGAAGTTCATCCGCATTAGTATCCATCCTCACTTGCCTCCTTTATGGTCTGATGAGAAAAACAAAATACCACAAAACCATATAAAATCACTTCACATCCACAAGTGTGGCCATAATAAAAAAGAGAGACAATAACAAGTGTTGGTGAGGATCTGCAGAAACTGGAACTCTTGTGCACTGCTGGGGTGATGGGTACAGCCACTTTGGGAAAGTTTGGCATTCTCAAAATGTTAAACGTAGAGTTCAGTTACCACGTGATCCAGCAAATCCATTCCTACTCAAGAAAATTGAAAACATATGTCCACACAAAACCTTGTACATGAATGTTCATAGTAGCATTATTCATAATAGCCAAAAAGTGGAAACAACCCAAATGTCCATCAACTGATGATGAACAGACAAAATGTGGTATATGCACACAATGGAATTTTATTCAGCCATAAAAAAGGAATGAAGTACTGATACACGCTACCATGAAACCTTGAAAACATTATGCTAAGTTAAAGAAACCAGACACAAAAAGTCACATATTACATGACTCCATTTATATGCAATGTCCAAAATAGGCAAATCCACAGAGACTGTAGATTAGTAGTTGCCTGGGGCTGGAGGAATGGTTGGGGAGAAATAGGGCATGACTGCTACTGGTTATAGGGCTTCTATTTGAGTGATGAAAATGTTCTGGAATTAGATAGTGGTAATGGTTGCACAAACTTATGAATATACTAAAAACCACGGAACAGTACACTTGAAAACGGTGGATTTTATGATATCTGGATTAAATAATCAACTAAAAACCAAAAAAGAATGAGCTGATTTAATTCCAAATTAATGCACAATTAATAGCAAAGTAGGACAGAAACACTGATACTGTTCTTGGTAGACAGCAATGCTGGTCTGAGAGAACTTGGAGCTTCTGTTATGTTGGGCCCTCCCTGACGGCTGGGAACACTTGGCCTAAGAAATAACCACTGATAATGGATAAGAGTGTGCCATATGTCAATAAATATATTCCAATGCCAAATCCATTACGGGTGTGGATTGAAATGACCTGTTATCCACGCTGGACAGGGCAAGAAGTCACTGAATATCTGCTCCAGGCCAGGTGTTGCCAAGCAGTGGGGAGCCCACCGGGGGACCAGAACCAGTGCTGCCTCGAAGAAACTCAGAAGAGTAAGGAAGAGTCCTGGGAACAAATCAATTACAGGACGGCACCGCACGTGCAACAATACAAAACCTTAAGTAGAAAGGTACAGAGGTGGCACAGAGAAGGAAGTGGTTACATGTTTAAGGGACCTAGCCATGTCACAGGGAAGTGACACCTAGCCTGGGATTTGAAAGACTCACAGTTCACCAGGCAAACAGTATCAAAACTTTTAATTTTGGTGAAGCTGGAAATCTGATTTTTTGCATGATGATCTTCAACATATCTCATGATATTAGGGGACTCACAGTCATGCACCTGCAGTGGGAGAAAACAACGAATGCCCAGGGATACTACTGTGAGGGTCAAATGTGATAATATATGGAAAAACACTTTTAAAATTGTGTGGCAATACCCAGATTTACATTATCATTTCCAATCATTCTGAAAGCTACTTGAGAGCAAGGGTTCTTTATTAACACCATATTAAGCAAGTCTTTGTATCACAATAAAGTACAGAAATGGGTACACGGTATGTACTTCATAAACATTATTAGCTTGCTGAATAATCAGCCCCCTTTAGGCTCTCTTTTCAAATTGCATTGACCTGGAATACCTCTAGCAATAACCCCCGTGACTGTATTTAATGATGAGATTATTTTCTACAAAAGAACCATCAATTAAATATTTTTCCTCTATCTAATCTAAGCCCATTCAAAGAACAATACATATAAAAGATTATGAATTTGCAAAATTTAAGTACAGAGGACCCCAATTTAGAGAATTAGGTTTTACGTCTGACGATGTGAGTACTTTTTAGTTGTGAAGCATCGGTTTCAATCCTTTGAGGATTATACCTGAGACCACACATCAAAATCTTTTCCCCAGGAACCTCACTGTGAGAACAGATTTTTAACAGATGGACAAACGTAGAGGAAAATCTGTCCTCTCAGCGTCCCTTGCAGGTAGCAGAGTAATGCCCTGGCGTCCCCACCCAGATCTTCAGGGCAGTACCAGGGAATATGTGGCACCGACTTCCACAAGCAGGAGACTTCCTTACACCTCAGCATCGAAGATTCACGGAAACTATAGTGCCACTCGAAAGAAAGGCCTTTTAGATAAGATTCCTGACAAAAAACCCTACAAACTCACAAGGCAGATCCCTACCTGCTTATTACATGTCTGAGTCCAATATTCACAAGGGACAAAAGAGGAATTCGAGCAAGGTAAGACGGGGAAATGGATGTAATGCAAGAAACGGAAAAAAGGCCTAGTGCACGGCCATTCTGAGTAAGAGACGAAGCCGAATAACCCTGGCTGGCAAGGGGGCTTCGAGGAGAAAACATCAGGAATGTAGGTGCTATCACTGCCCTTTCCGTGTAAAGACTGAGAACACTTCCTCCAGGGCATCTGGCGACTGACCCCAGGGCTCGCCCACCACCCCCGGGGCTCCGTGCGCGGTCGTGGTCAACCTGCGCGAGGCGGGTCCGCCGCGCGCACAGCCGACATCGGCTCTGGGAGCCCGGGCCTGCCGGCGGCAGAGCGGCGCCCCTCTGGGGGGGTCACCGTTAACGATCCCGGTTGTTAGGCGTCGTGTCCGCCGGACGGCGACAGCCCCACCCCCGAGCCCTCGCCGCCGGCTCCCGACGCGCTCCGCTCCGCAGGCCTCCCGGGCCCAGGGCAGCCCCGCCGCTCCGAGGCCCGTCTCCACCCGGGCCGGGGACCCACGCCGAGAGCAGGGCCCGTGACCTTGACTCCCGGAGCCGGGCCGGAAGCGGGTCGTCGGCCGGAAGCGGGCCGGGGGCGCCGGACTCACCTTCCGCAGGCAGAGCCGCTCGGTGGGGCCCGCGCGGCCGCCAGGCACGAGCATCGGGGGCAGCCCGCGGGTCCGGCAGGCGCCCCGGCCCCACAGCAGCAGGCACCGGTGCGCCATGGCCGCCGGCGCGTCCCTCGGGTCGGGCGCTGACGGGCAAGCGGCCGTAGACGGCCGGACACTCTCGGAGCAGAGGCCACGGGACGGCTCGCCAACCACCCCAGGCTCTTCTGCGTCTGCTCGCGCCCCGCCCCGCCCCGGCGCGCTGACGTCAGCCGCACGGCGGCGTGCCCTCGGGCAGGGCCGCGGCCCCACCTCCGCAGCGTTCAGGGTCAGGGCGGAGGTGGGGCCTGAGGGGAGGAGCTGAGATGGTGGGGCGGGGCTTGAGGGGAGGAGCTCAGAAGGAGGAGGGCGGGGCTTGGGCTGGGGCGCTAGCCTTGGCGCTGCACGGGCTAGAGCACGGGCTAAAGCGCGGGTCGGCCCCGCCGAGGCCGCTGGGTTTCAGCCGGGTGGCCCTTTCCCTCAGGGCGGAGGCCGTCTTCGACCCTTCGGACACCTGTCTCGGTAGGTCCCTCGTCACATACTTGCTTGAGAGCCTATTCAGTGGGGCCTTGTCCGTGGCAGGCACCGTCCTAGGCTCTGGAGGAGCCAGGGCGGCCGTCAGGAACCGGGCCCACAGCAGGTGAAGCTGCGCGGCCGTCAGTCCCTCAGCAGTGAGAGGAACTTGTTCTCCCAGACGAGGTGGAGTAGCGGGAAACGAGGGAAAATGTGTGAGTTACTGTGGCCGGTTAAGTCGTGTGGGCTCTGCCTGGGGGGAGGGAGCGTTCTTTTCCGGTTCGGGTTCGAGTAGGCGAACGTGACCGTAGCTGAGATCCACACAGCACAGGCTTTATTCACCGACCAAAGAACGGAGAAGCGGGAACTGAGTTCACGGGTCAACTTCTGCCCACCTGGCCGTGTCACCGTAGGGTAGGTTCTTGTTTCCTCACAGAATTCAGAGCCCCACACGGAGGCCGCGGAGGCGAAGCGAAGGTTTACTGAGCGACCGCACGCTATCGGGAGGGAGGGCGGGCTGCTCGGGTGAGCAGCTGCCCTGAGTTTCTTACCGCGAGTTGGTTATATGGGGCGCGGAAACAGCTGGGAAGAATATTCATTACAGGGCGGGACTCAGGGGAGACTTCTCTCGATCTTATTTCCCTTCTCCGCTTCCCCGAGGACGGGGGAGTTTTGGTCCTCTTTGGTCTTTTCAGGTCTGTCGTGGCTTCAGGTGCAGGATGGGTACTGCCCCGGTCACAGTGTTAATTCTGTTGTAATGAGGGCATAATGAGCAGAAGGTTACTTTCGGACGCTGGAGGTTCCTGCCTTTCTTGTTTGCCTCTAGGACCCCTGTGGTCACAAGATGTATGGTTTCCTGTCAGACTCCCATGCCTCCTTTCTCTGCTCTTATCTGGCCAACTGCCTGCTCTAACACTGGCCCCCTCAAGGAGTTTGGACCCTTAAAATCTTTTAAGGGTCAAAGGGTCGATGGTCCGTCTTCTGAAGCTGCTTCAAGCGGAGCAGGGGCATTGTGCCTACCTGTGGGGTCCAGACCACCTTGCCATCTGTCAGAGATAGGGGTCTCGGGGTCATTGGCAGAAGCAGGGATGGAGAGTGGGGAGTGGGAGGCTGCAACCCTGTCCAGGTGATGTTGATAGTCCCCATCTTCATGTGGGCTGGGTTGAAATCCCTGGCGTACCATCATCTGCAGGTGAAACTTGTAATCTGGAGGAAACAAACTTAACACGCAGGTTAAAAAGGCAGGGGCCAAAAATCAGTAAAAGTACTATTGCGATCAGAGGTCCAAGTAGGCGTAAGAACCAGGGGTATGTAATACCCCTCTGACTACGGTCCCAATGGAGTCGGCGCTGGGGTTACCCTTTCCAAAAATGTATAGCCATTGAGCCTGTTTATATACCTTTTGGATATCTTCTTCCATCTGGCCCATGGCGTTGATGTAGGTGCAACACGTTTTATTATTGTGCATACCCCTCCCTTCTAAGCTAGGAGATAACCCAAGGCCAGTCTTTTACCATCACCACATTTGCTAGGGAGTTAAGAGAGGTTGAGAGTCTGGAGAGTGCATTCCCCGTGCTCCTGGCCAGAGTAGGTAGAGTAACTGACAGGTTACGAAGCATTGCCTTGTGGTATGCAAAGCCTCCCTGTGGGACCACCAAGCCAATAGCAGCTCCAATTCCTGCCAGGAGGAGGCCAATTGCACGCTGGAGCCAGGGATGGGGAATGGAGATATTATATATGGATATTACCCCAGGGGCTAAAAAGGCGAGTGTGTAGGATCCCATGGTTAATCTTTTATGTATGCATTGGTAGCCCATGGCTCAGAGGGGATTCACATAGATGGGACCCTGCAGCCTTCCTTTTGGGTGGCCACAAATTATGATGTGTCCCCTTGGAGCACATAGCCATGTCTGGGATCTGTTTTCCTGAAGAAGCTGGCTCTGCCAGGTGAGGTTGGGATTCGTTGAGCAGGTGCAGCTGGGACTAAGTGGCCCTCCTCGGATCCCCACCTCAGGCAAGTGGGTCTTATATGGGGGAAGAGGTTCCTCTTCATGTGAGGCAGTCACGTTATATTTTGTGAATGGAGGGGGTAGAGTGCCCGCTTTCCAGTTTCCAAAACGGGGGTAGGTCGTGGACTCCCGGGATCCCAGGGATGCCAGACATGTCCAATGGGTGGAATTCTGTGTCTCATCTAGCTCTGTTGAGGTCACTTCAGGTGTCCACCTTTTGCATTTGTATCTTTGAATAGACCTTCAACATATGGGTTGTGTCCTACCCCTAAAGATGGCTGTCAGATCATGCAGTCTTGAAAGTTTGAAGATATGATCCCTGTGGGTTTTAGGGAAAGGCTGGGTACTTTACCAGTCAAGTTAATGCAAATGACTGAGGACAGGTTAAAGCATGTCCAATTGACTGTGGAGAGAAGCACTTCTGTGGGTGGGTCCCAAGACCAATTGGACTGGTTAAGAGTATAGAGGGAGGTGTTGGCCGAGGCTGGGTAGAAGATGGGTCCCCCCGGGGCCTCATGGGGGTTGGCATGGCAGACCCAGCAGTTAGTAAGATTTTCAGTTTTTCCTGTGGTGGAGGAAATTTGTACTATGCAGTTGCCGCTCCATCCCCCTTGTGCAGGTATCCACAGGAGGGAGAGAAATTTTAGGGTGAATAATGGCTTCATGGTGGCGGTGGCGAGCTAAAAGTGAACAGTCTTCTTTAAACCCAGCATGGACAGAGGAGTTCTTCCCTGGCAGGGGTGGTTAAGTGAACTGGTAAAATGTAAGTAAGAGAATAATAGCAAAAATGGTGAGTAAGAGTCCAACCCACCAAGTCATTTTACTTATCTGCCAAAGATGTCTGTCCTTTGAGTATATATTCAACTTCTTAGTTTTTAAATAGGAGCCTCAGGCCTTTGGTGGGCTCACAGGTCCAGTTGGAGGTGTCTTCCTGTTCATAGCCAGGGTCCTGTTTGGACTCAAGAGGAACTGGCTTGATTTGGGACAGGTGAACCCAACTGTTGATCCCTTGTAATTTAACTGCAATAAGGGTGCTGAGAAGGACCTAGTAAGGGCCCCTCCACTTGCACAGTAATTGATCAGAGGGGGACGCTTCTCTCCATGTTTTTAGGAGGACAAAATCTCCCAGCTGAATATGAATGGGGTCAGTTTCCTGGCTGGGGGCCTGATTTCCATATTCTGAAATCGCCTTTTGGACCAGTCCCAGATTAATTAGGTACTTAATAAGCTCACTGGTTTCAGTATCCACCAAAATGTCAGAGGATAAAAAGGGCCTACTATAAGTCATTTCAGACGGGCTGATCCCTAGCCCCGTTTTAGGTGCCCCCTTGATTCTCAAGAGGGCTATCAGTAAAAACTTTGTCCAAGGTTCTAATGTCTCTCGAAAAAGTTTAGCCAGGATTCTTTTTAAAGTTTGATTTGCCCTTTCCACCTTCCCTGATGGTTGAGGCCTCCAGGCAGCATGGAGGTGGTAGCAAATGCCTAGGGCAGTAGAGATTTGTTGGGTAACCCTAGCCGCAAAAGAGGGACTGTTATCACTTTGTAAAGACCGTGGAAGCCCAAACAGAGGAATTATTTCCTTTAGTAATGCCTTTATTACCTCCTGAGCTCTCTCGGTCTTAGTTGAAGGCTTCCACCCATCTGGTAAAAGTGTCAATAAAGACCAGAAGGTATTTATATCCCTGGGAGGATGGCATCTGGGTAAAGTCTATTTGCCAGTTCTCCTCTTCTTTGGATGGGCTGGAGGAGAGGTGGAGGCCTTAGTTTTCCCCCTGGGTTATTATGGTAACATATATTACAGAGCTCTGTGACCTCTAGGCTAGTCTGAGAAAGGCCCATGCCAGAGAAGACTTTTTCCACCAGGCTAGTCAAAGCATCCCACCCCAGATGAGAGAAGTCATAGAATGATTTTAAAATATTCCATTGTAATGCTCTGGACAGCATTATTGTTTGTTCCTTAATCCACAGCCATTGGGGCCCTCTTGGTATCCCCTAGTTCAGGCCCACTCTATTACCTTGATTGTGTACAGGGGTGACAACAAAGTGGGCTGGGGGTTGATTATGAGGAAGTAAGGTGGCCTGAGCTGAAGGTGTTTTTTGGTTTTTGCTTTTTGAATTTTATTGAAGTATAGTTGATTTACAATGTTGTATTTCTGCTGTACAGCAAAGTGACTCAGTTATGCACATATATACATTCTTTTTCATATTCTTTTCCGTTATGGTTTATCATAGGATATTGAATATAGTTCCCTGTGCTATACAGTAGGACCTTGTTGTTTATCCATTGTATACATAATAGTTTGCGTCTGCTAATCCCAGACTCCCAACCCTTCCCTCCCCCACTCCCCTCCCCCTTGGCAGCCACAGGTCTCTTCTCTATATCTGTGTGTATGTTTCTGTTTCATAGATATGTTCATTCTTGTCATATTTTAGATTCCATATATAAGTGATATCATATGGTATTTGTCTTTTTCTTTCTGACTTACTTCGCTTAGTAGAATAATAACTAGGTCCATCCATGTTGCTGCAAATGGTATTATTTCATTCTTTTTTTGTCTGAGTAGTATTGCGTTGTGTGTGTGTATACATATGTGTGTGTGTGTGTGTGTGTGTGTGTGTGTGTATATATCACATCGACTTTATTATCCATTCATCTGTTGATGGACATTTAGGTTGTTCCCATGTCTTGGCTGTTGTGAATAGTGCTGCTATAAACATAGGGGTGCATGTATCTTTTTGAATTATAGTTTCGTCCAGATATATGCCCAGGAGTGGGATTGCTGGATCATATGGCTACTTTATTTTTAGTTTTTTGAGGAACCTCCCTACTGTTTTCCATAGTGGCTGCACCAATTTACATTCCCACCAACAGCGTAAGAGGGTTCCCTTTTCCCCACACCCTCTCCAGCATCTATTATTTGTACACTTTTTGATGATGGCCATTCTGACTGGTGTGAGGTGGTACCTCATTGTAGTTTTGATTTGCATTTCTCTAATAATTAGTGATGATGAGCATCTTTTCATGTGCCTATTGGCCTTCTGTATGTCTTCTTTGGAGAAATGTCTATTTAGGTCTTCTGCCCATTTTTTGATTGGGTTGTTTGTTTCTGTGTTATTGAATTGTATGAGCTGTTTGTATATTTTGGAAATTAAGCCCTTGTTAGTCACATCATTTGCAAACATTTTCTGCCAGTCTGTAGGTTATCTTTTCATTTTGTTTATGCTTCCTTTTGCTGTGCAAAAGCTTTTAAGTTTGATTTGGTCCCATTTGTTTATTTTTGCTTTTATTTCTATTGCCTTGGGAGACCTAAGAAAACATCTGTATGATTTATGTCAGAGAATGTTTTGCCTATGTTCTCTTCTAGGAGTTTTATGTTGTCATGTCTTATATTTAAGTCTTTAATCCATTTTGAGTTTATTTTTGTATATGGTGTATTCTAACTTCGTTGATTTGCATGCGACTGTCCAACTTTCCCAACACCACTTGCTGAAGAGACTCTCTCTTTCCCATTGGATATTCTTGTCTCCTTTGTTGAAGATTAATTGACCATAGGTGTGTGGGTTTATTTCTGGGCTCTCTGTTCTGTTCCATTGATCCATACATTTGTTTTTGTGCCAGTACCATGCTATTTTGATTACTGTAGCTTTGTAGTATTGTCTGAAGTCTGGGAGGGTTATGCCTCCTGCTTTGTTCTTTTTTCTCAGGATTGCTTTAGCAATTCTGGGTCTTCCATGGTTCCATATAAATTTTAGGGTTATTTGTTCTAGTTCTGTGAAAAATGTCAGGGGTTATTTGATAGGGATCTCATTAAATCTGTAGATTGCTTTGGGTAGTATGGCCATTTTTACAATATTAATTCTTCTAAGAGCATGGGTTGTCTTTCCATTTCTTTGAATCATTTTCAGTTTCCATTACCAATGTTTTTTTTTTTTTGGTAGAATTTTTTTTTATTGTAGTTGATTTACAATGTCTTAATTATTGTACAGCAAAGTGATTCTAAGTGTATATACATATATATATGTATACACACACACACACACACACATACATATGCATTCTTCTATTTTATATTCTTTTCCATTATGGTTTATCATAGGATATATTTTTTTAAAGATTTATTTATTTTATTGATTGATTGATTGATTGATTGCTATGTTGGGTCTTCATTTCTGTGCTAGGGCTTTCTCTAGTTGCGGCAAGCGGGGGCCACTCTTCATCACGGTACGCGGGCCTCTCACTATCGTGGCCTCTCTTGTTGCGGAGCACAGGCTCCAGACGCGCAAGCTCAGTAATTGTGGCTAATGGGCTTAGTCGCTCCGCGGCATGTGGGATCTTCCCAGACCAGGGCTTGAACCCGTGTCCCCTGCATTAGCAGGCAGATTCTCAACCACTGCGCCACCAGGGAAGCCCATAGGATATTGAATATAGTTCTCTGTGCTCTTCAGTAGGACCTTGTTGTTTATCCATTCTATATATAAAAGCTTACATTTGCTAACCCCAACCTCCCACTCCTTCTCTCCCCCAGCCCCATCCCCCTTGGCAACCACCAGTCTGTTCTCTATGTCCGTGATTCTGTTTCTGTTTCATAGAAAGGTTTGTGTCATACTTTAGATTCACATATAAGTGATATCATATGGTATTTGTATTTCTTTTTCTGACTTACATCACTTAGTATGATAATCTCTAGTTGCATCTGTATTGCTGCAGATGGCATTATTTCGTTCATTTTTATTGCTGAGTAGTATTCCATTGTATATATGTACCACATCTTTATCCATTCATCTGTCGATGGACGTTGAAGTTGTTTCCATGTCTTGGCTATTGTGAATAGTGAGTGCTGCTATAAACATAGGGGTACATGTATCTTTTTTTTTTAAAATAAATTTATTTATTAATTAATTTATTTTTGGCTGCATAGGGTCTTCATTGCTGTGCGCGGGCTTTCTCTAGTTGCGGCGAGCGAGGGCCACTCTTCGTTGCAGTGCGTGGGCTTCTCATTGCAGTGGCTTCTTTTGTTGCGGAGCACAGGCTCTAGATACGTGGGCTTCACTAGCTGTGGCTCGCAGGCGCTAGAGCGCAGGCTCAGTAGTTTTGACACACGGGCTTAGTTGCTCCGCGGCATGTGGGATATTCCCGGACCAGGGCTCAAACCCATGTCCCCTGCATTAGCAGGCGGATTCTTAACCACTGTGCCACCAGGGAAGTCCTGCATGTATCTTTTTGAATTATAGTTTTGTCTGAATACATGCCCAGGAGTGGAATTTCTGGATCATATGGTAATTCTATTTTTAGTTTTCTGAGGAACCTCCATACTATTTTCCACAGTGGCTGCACCAACTTACATTCCAACTAACAGTGTAGGAGGGTTCCCTTTTCTCCACACCCTCTCCAGCACTTTTTTAAAATATATTTATTTATTTATTTACTTTGGCTGTGCCGGGTCTCAGCCGCATCACGTGGGATCTTCACCACGGCACACGGGTTCCTTAGTTGTGGCATGCTTGGTTGCGGCATGCAAACGCTTAGTTGCGGCATACGTGTGGGATCTAGTTCCCCAGCCACAGATCAAACCTGGGCCCCCCTCGTTGGGAGCACGGAGCCCTACACACTGGACCACTGGGGAAGTCTGCAGCATTTGTTATTTGTAGACTTTTTAATGATGGCCATTCTGACTGGTGTGGGCTTGTACCTCATTATAGTTTTGATTTACAGTTCTCTAACAATTAGTGATGTTGAGCATCTTTTCATGTGCCTATTGGCCATCTGTGTTTCTTCTTTGGAGAAATGCCTAGTTAGATCTTCTGCCCATTTTTGGATAGGGTTGTTTGTTTTTTTGTTGCTGAGTTGTATGAGCTGTTTGTGTATTTTGGAAATTAATCCCTTGTCAGTTTTATCATTTACAAATATTTTCTCCCATTCTGTAGGCTGTCTTTTCATTTTGTTTATGGTTTCCTTTGATGTGCAAAAGCTTGTAAGGTTAATTAGGTCCTATTTGTTTATTTTTTGTTTTTATTTCTATTGCCTTGGGAGACTGACCTAAGAAAATATTGGTACGATTTATGTCAGAGAATGTTTTGCCTATGTTCTCTTCTAGGAGTTTTATGGTGTCACATCTTACGTTTAAGTTTTTGGCCATATTGAGTTTATTTTTGTTTATGAGGAAAGGGTGCGTTCTAACTTCATTGATTTACATGCAGCTGTATGACTTTCCCATTACTACTTGCTGAAGAGACTGTCTTTTTCCCATTTGATATTCTTGCCTCCTTTGTCAAAGATTAATTGACCATAGGTGTGTGGGTTTATTTCTGGGCTCTCTATTCTTTTCCATTGATCCATATGTCTGTTTTTGTGCCAGTACCACTCTGTTTTGATTACTGTAGATTTGTAGTATTGTCTGAAGTCTGGGAGCGTTATGCCTCCTGCTTTGTTCTTTTTCCTCAGAATTGCTTTGGCAGTTTGGGTCTTTTATGATTCCATATAAATTTTAAGATTATTTGTTTTTGTTCTGTGAAAAATGTCAGGGGTTATTTGATAGGGATCACATTAAATCTGTAGATTGCTTTGGGTAGTATGGCCATTTTTACAATATTAATTCTTCTAATCTAAGAGCATGGGATATCTTTCCATTTCTTTGAATCATCTTCAATTTCCTTTATTAATGTTTTTTAGTTCTCAGCATATGTCTTTCAACTCCTTGGTCACGTTTATTCCTAAATATTTTATTTTTGGGGGTGTGATTTTAAGAGGTACCATTTTATTATATTCCCTTTCTGATATTTCATTGTTGGTGTAAAGAAATGCAATCGGTTTCTGTATGTTAATCTTGTGTCCTGCTACCTTGTTCTATTCGTTTATCAGTTCTAGTAGTTTTTGTGTGGACTCTTTAGGGTTTTCTCTGTATATTATCATGTCATCTGCATATAATGACAATTTTACCTCTTCCCTACCATTTGAATACCTTTTATTTCTTTTTCTTTTCTGATTGCTGTGGCTAAAACTTCCAGTACTATGTTGAATAGAAGAGGTAAGAGTGGGCATCCTTGTCTTGTTCCAGATTTTAGCGGGAAGGCTTTCAGCTTTTCACTGTTGAGTATTATGTTGGCCATTGGTTTGTCATAAATAGCTTTTATTATGTTGAGATATGTTCTCACTATACCTACTTTCAAAACGGTTTTTTATTATGAATGGATGTGGAATTTTATTGAATGCTTTTCTTGCATCTATTGAGATGATTGTTGTTTTTGTCTTTTCTTTTGTTGATGTGGTGTATCACATTGATTGATTTGCATGTGTTGAACCATCCTTGTGACCAACTTGGTCATGGTGTATGATCTTTATGTGTTGTTAGATTCAGTTTGCTAATATTTTTTTTTTGAGAATTTTTGCATCTATATTCATCAAAGATATTGACCTGTGATTTTCCTTTTTGGTGGTATCTTTTGTGTGGTTTTGGTATCAGGGTGATGGTGGCTTCATAGAATGTCTTTGGGAGTGTTCCTTTCTGTTCAGTTTTTGGAAGAGTTTGAGAAGGATCTGTGTAAGTTGTTCTTTGTATGTTTGGTAGAATTCACCTGTGAAACCATCTGGTCCTCGACTTTGTAGGGAATTTTTATTTTTTATTTTTATTTATTTATTTTTAAAATGTATTATTTTTAAAAATTTATTTTATTTATTTTGTTTTTGGCTGCATTGGGTCTTCATTGCTGTGTGCGGGCTTTCTCAAGTTGCGGTGAGCGGGGGCTACTCTTCATTGTGGTGCGTGGGCTTCTCATTGTGGTGGCTTCTCTTTGTTGTGGAACACAATCTCTAGGCATGTGGGCTTCAGTAGTTGTGGCACACGGGCTTTAGTAGTTGTGGCTCGCAGGCTGAGTAGTTGTGGCTCGCGACAGCTCCTTTTATGATTCGAAGATCTTGGATCATTGTATATTCCCCATTTGGTTTGAGAACATGTAGGATTGGAGTATTACAAGGAGATTAGCATGGTAACAAAAGCCCATATTTGATGAATTTTGAGATCAGGGATTGGAGGCCTCATCAAGCCTCTGGCTTTGTGGGGTATTAATGCTTGGAAGGGAAGTTATTAGCCTCCTTTAAGGTGATTTTCACAGGAGTGGCAATCTTTGCCTGTCATTAGATTTCCTGGTCCCAGACCTGTGGATGTATGAGTTCTTTAATTTCTGGGGAAATATTTTGAGCTAGACTGTCCATGTCTTGTATAATGCATAGTCTAGCCAAAAATAGGTCTTCGTTTTGGTTTTCAGGGACAGTAAGAGTCACTTACTCAGGGAGAGAAAGATTTGGAAGAATGAAATCTCTTCCTAATAATGGGCTGGGGCGTTCAGGCATGACCAAAAACTTGTGAGTTATAAGAGTCTTTCCCCAGGTGCAAGTTAGAGGGGTGGTGAAATGTTTTCATTTTGGCCTTCCTTCTCCCCCAACAATAGAGCAGGTTTTGGGGGCAAGGAGCCTAGCATGAGAAGTCAGGACAGAGTAAGTGGCTCCTATGTCTAGTAGAAACTGGACAACCTGCCATGTCAGTGGTCACCTGTGGTTCCTCCCATGTGATAATGACTTTCTTCTTGGGAGGTCCCAGGTCCCATCAATCAACCACTGCCATGACTGGCAAGGGGGAATTTCCCCACTCCCTTTGGAGCTGAGGGCATTCCCTTCTCCAGTGGCCCATCTTCTTACAGAGTGGGCATGGTGTCTTGGGTGGAGGCTGGGACCTGTTTTCTGGGCATTCCTTGCTCCAGTGTTTGGGGCTCCCACAGTTAAAACAGGTTCCTTTACCTGGCGGAGGTCTTCTGGGAGTGCCTTTGGGGTGACCAGGAGGTGAGTTAGGTCCTGCCATGATGGCTGCCAGAAGCTTGGCTTGCTAATGGTCCCTTAAGTCACGCTGTTCCTTCCTTTCCTCCTCAGCCTGGTCTCTGTTGTTAAAGACACTGAAGGCCATATCAATAAGAAGGTTGCAAGGGGTTTGGGGGCCCCATGGCAAGCTTTTGACAGATGTTGGGGGCTGACAAGCTAATGAAATGGGTTGCAAGTACAATGCGTCCCTCAAAAGTGTTTGGGTCAACAGTCATATACTTTTAGAGGGCATCTACCAGCCTGGCCTGAAATAGGGCTGGATTTTTGTCCTGACCTTGAGTGATCTCTTTAACCTTATCATAAATGACAGGTTTAATTATGTATAGTTTCATCCCTTCAGTGAGGCAAAGGATCATGTGGTCTTTTTTAGGGATACCAGTTTAGCCTGGCTGATACTCCCAATTGGGATCAATCAGCGGCACTGCCATCATGCCCACAGGATAATGATTGTGTGGGGCAGCGTGTAGTCCATCAGCATATGCTTGAGCCTCTGCCCAAATGTAGGTCTTTTCCTCAGGGGTGCAGCAGTGGGAAATGGCAACATTCAGGTCCTTCTAAGTGAGGTCGAAGGAGAAAGTCAGTCCCTGGAGTACTTCAGTGAATCAGCTAGGGTCCTCCAAGAATGGGCGTAAGCGGTTGCAGCACTGGTTAAGGCTGGACAAAGAAAAGAGCGCAGGCTTAGTAGTTGTGGTGCACAGGCTTAGTTGCTCTGCGGCACGTGGGATCTTCCGGGACCAGGGCTTGAACCTGTGTCCCCTGCAGGCAGATTCTTGACCACTGCACCACCAGGGAAGTCCCTGTATCATATTTTAGATTCTACATATAAGTGATATCATATTTTATATATATATATATATATATATATATATATATATATATCTCGCATCTTCTTTATCCATTCATCTGTCAATGGACATTTAGGTTTTTGTGTGTGTGTGTGTGATATGATACTATGTTTTTATTTTTATTTATTTATTTATTTTATTTTTTAAAATAAATTTTTAAAAATATTTATTTATTTTATTTTTAAAAATATCTTTATTGGAGTATAACTGCTTTACAATGTTGTGTTAGTTGCTGCTGTACAACAAAGTGAATCAGTTATATGTATACATTTATCCCCATGTCCCCTCCCTCTTGAGCCTCCCTCACGCCCTCCCTATCCCACCCCTCTAAGTGGTGACAAAGCACCGAGCTGATCTCCCTGTGCTATGCAGCAGCTTCCCACTAGCCATCCATTTTACATTTGGTAGTGTATATATGTCAGTGCTACTCTCTCACTTCGTCCCAGCTTCCGCTTCCTGCCCTGTGACCTCAAGTCTGTTCTCTACGTCTGCGTCTTTATTCCTGCCCTGCCACTGGGTTCATCATTACCGTTTTTTCAGATTCCATATGTGTGTGTTAGCATACGGTATTTTTCTCTTTCTGACTTACTTCACTCTGTATGACAGACTCTAGGTTATCCACCTCATTACAAATAGCTCAATTTCATTGCTTTTTATGGCTGAGTAATATTCCATTGTATATATGTGTCACATCTTCTTTATCCATTTATCTGTCGATGGACATTTAGGTTGGTTCCATGGCCTGGCTATTGTATATAGTGCTGCAATGAACATTGCAGTACATGTATCTTTTTGAATTATGGTTTTTTCAGGGTATATGCCCAGTAGTGGGATTGCTGGGTCATATGGTAGTTCTATTTTTAGTTTTTTAAGGAACCTCCATACTGTTCTCCATAATGACTGTATCAGTTTACATTCCCACCAACAGTGCAGGAGGGTTCCCTTTTCTCCACACCCTCTCCAGCATTTATTGTTTGTAGATTTTTTGATGATGGCCATTCTGACCGATGTGAGGTGATACCTCATTGTGGTTTTGATTTGCATTTCTCTATGTTTCCATGTCTTGACTATTGTAAATAACACTGCTATGAACATAGGGGTGCACGTATCTTTAATTTTAATTTAATTTTTTTTTTTTGGCTGTGCCATGCGGCATGCAGGATCTTAGTTCCCCAACCAGGGATTGAACCTGTGCCCCTGCAATGGAAGTGCTGATTCTTAACCACTGGACCACCAGGGAAGTCCCTGCATGTATCTTTTAGAATTATAGTTTTGAATGAGTATATGCCCAGGAGTGGGATTGCTGGATCATATGGCAACTCTATTTTTAGTTTTTTTGAGGAACCTCCCTACTGTTTTCCATAGTGGCTGCACCAATTTACGTTACCACCAGCAGTGTAAGAGAGTCCCCTTTTCTCCCCACCCTCTCCAGCATTTATTGTTTGTAGACCTTTTTTCTTTTTTTAAATAAATTTATTTTTATTTTTTGGCTGTGTCTTTGTTGCTGCGCGCAGGCTTTCTCTAGTTGTGGCGAGCGGGGGCTACTCTTTGTTGCGGTGCATAGGCTTCTCATTGTGGTGGCTTCTCTTGTTGCGGAGCACGGGCTCTAGGCATGCGGGCTTCAGTAGTTGTGGTGCGCAGGCTCACTAGCTGTGGCTCGCAGGCTCTAGAGTGCAGGCTCAGTAGTTGTGGCTCACAGGCTTAGTTGCTCCATGGCATGTGGGATCTTCCCAGACCAGGGCTCGAACCTGTGTCCCCTGCACTGGCAGGCGGATTCTTAACCACTGAGCCACCAGGGAAGCCCTGTTTGTAGACTTTTTAATGATGGCCATTCTGACTGGTGTGAGGTGGTACCTCATTATGGTTTTGATTTGCATTTCTCTAATGATTAGTGATATTGAGCATCTTTTCATGTGCCTATTGGCCATCTGTATGTCTTCTTTGCAGAAATGTCTATTTAGGTCTTCTGCCCTTTTATCTATTGAGTTGTTTGTTTTTTATTGTTGTTGAATTGTATGAGCTGTTTGTATGTTTTCGAAATCAATCCCTTGTCGGTTGCATCATTTGCAAATATTTTCTCCCATTTTGTAGGTTGTCTTTTCATTTTGTTTATGGTTTCCTTTGATGTGTGGAAGCTTGTAAGGTTGATTAGGTCCCATTTGTTTATTTTTGTTTTTATTTCTATTGCCTTGGGAGACTTACCTAAGAAAATATTGGTACAATTTATGTCAGAGAATGTTTTGCCTATGATCTTTTCTAGGAGTTTCATGGTGTCATATCTTATGTTTAAGTCTTTAAGCCATTTTGAGTTTATTTTTGTGCATGGTGTGAGGGTGTGTTCTAACTTCATTGCTTTATATGCAGCTGTTCAACTTTCCCAACACCACTTGCTGAAGAGACTGTCTTTTTCCCCTTTTTATATTCTTGCCTCCTTTTTTGAAGATTTATTGATTGTAGGTGTGTGGGTTTATTTCTGGGCTCTCTGTTCTGTTCCATTGATCCATGTATCTCTTTTTGTGCCAGTACCTCTATGTTTCGATAACTGTAGCTTTGTAGTATTTTCTGAAGTCTGGGAGGGTTATGCCTCCTGCTTTGTGCTTTTTCTTCAGGATTGCTTTAGCAATTCTGGGTCTTTTATGGTTCCATATAAATTTTAGGATTATTTGTTCTAGTTCTGTGAAAAATGTCATGGGTGATTTGATAGGGATCGCATTAAATCTGTAGATTGCCCCCAACATTCATATTTGAAACCCCAACTTCCAATGTGGCTGTATTTGGAGATAATGTAGTATCCCTTATGAATATACATGCAAAAATCTTCAACAAAATACTAGCAAACCAAAGACAACATCATATTTGAAGGATTATACATCATGACCAAGTGGGATTTACCTCAGAATGTCAGGTTGGTTCAACATAAGAAAATCAATCAATGTAATACATCACATTAATAGAATGATTTTTTAAAAATCACATGATCGGTCCCACAGTATGGCCGGTGACATTAGCTAGCGCTCTCTCTACTCTCTCTAACGGGGAAACAGCGGACTACAAGAGACTGAGCTGTATCTGCCTCTATTTCCAACAAACTCACGTTCAACTTTCTCTTACAAAAAAAAGAAAAAAAAAAAAAAGCCGGGAAAATTTTATTAACCCTTTTTTTAAAAAAAGTTAATATAAAATTATAGCAAAAAAGGAACCTGAACTTTAGTAACACAGCTGGAACAATCCACAGCGGCGGCGGCAGCAGCGGTGGGAGAAGAGATTTAATTTAGTTGATTTTCTGTGGTTGTTGGTTGTTCGCTAGTCTCACGGTGATGGAAGCTGCACATTTTTTCGAAGGGACCGAGAAGCTGCTGGAGGTGTGGTTCTCCAGGCAGCAACCCGACGCAAACCAAGGATCTGGGGATCTTTGCACCATCCCAAGATCCAAGTGGGACATACTTTTGAAGGATGTGCAGTGTTCAATCATAAGTGTGACAAAAACTGGCAAGCAGGAAGCTTATGTACTCAGTGAGAGTAGCATGTTTGTCTCCAAGAGACGTTTCATTTTGAAGACATGTGGTACCACCCTCTTGCTGAAAGCACTGGTTCCCCTGTTGAAACTTGCTAGGGATTACAGTGGGTTTGACTCAATTCAAAGCTTCTTTTATTCTTGTAAGAATTTCATGGAGCCTTCTCACCAAGGGTACCCACACCGGAATTTCCAGGAAGAAATAGAGTTTCTTAATGCAATTTTCCCAAATGGAGCAGCATATTGTATGGGACGCATGAATTCTGATTGTTGGTACTTGTGTATTTTGGATTTCCCAGAGAGTCGGGTAATCGATCAGCCAGCTCAAACCCTGGAAATTCTGATGAGTGAGCTTGACCCAGCAATTATGGACCAGTTCTACATGAAAGATGGTGTTACTGCAAAGGATGTCACTCGTGAGAGTGAAATTCGTGACCTGATACCAGGTTCTGTCATTGATGCCACACTGTTCAATCCTTGTGGGCATTCAGTGAATGGAATGAAATAGGATGGAACTTATTGGACTATTCACATCACTCCAGAACCAGAATTTTCTTATGTTAGCTTTGAAACAAACTTAAGTCAGACCTCCTATGATGACCTGATCAGGAAAGTTGTGGAAGTCTTCAAGCCAGGAAAATTTGTGACCACCCTGTTTGTAAATCAGAGTTCTAAATGTCGCACAGTGCTTTCTTCGCCCCAGAATATTGAAGGTTTTAAACGTCTTGATTGCCAGAGCGCTATGTTCAATGATTACAATTTTGTTTTTACCAGTTTTGCTAAGAAGCAGCAACAACAGCAGAGTTGATTAAGAAAAATGAAGAAAAAACGAAAAAGAGAACACACATAGAAGAAGGTGGTGGCTGCTTTTTAGATATTGATACCAAGGGCCATGCTTTCCATAACCACCACCTTGTAGTTGCAGAAAGCCCTAGATGTAATGATAGTGTAATCATTTTGAATTGTATGCATTATTATATCAAGGAGTTAGATATCTTGCATGAATGCTCTCTTCTGTGTTTAGGTATCCTATGCCACTCTTGCTGTGAAATTGAAGTACATGTAGAAAAAACCTTTTACTATATGAAACTTTACAACACTTGTGGAAACAACTCAATTTGGTTTATGCACAGTGTAATATTTCTCCAGGTATCATCCAAAATTCCGCACAGACAAGGCTTTCGTCCTCATTAGGTGTTGGCCTCAACCTAGCCATCTGGGACTGTTCTATTAAATTGCTACCAGGATTTTGCATCCAGTTACCTCCACTTTCTAGAACATATTCTCTACTAATGTTATTGAAACCAGTTTCTACTTCATACAGATGTTTTTGCAGCACCAATCAAAGTTCTTCTTCCACGAGTCGAGTCCTTTACGAAAATGACTGCAGTTATCCATTTTGTGTATTACTATCTCTCTGCTTCCTACACTTGTGTGACTTTAATTGATTCATTCCTCACCATGGTGTCTCCCTCCCAACCTCACCCCCTCCATAAAGCAATATGCTGTTACACTGTGGGTTTACACTAACCTTATACTCCAGAGGGGGAACGGGGGGATGGACCGTGGGCTTAATTTTCTTTTAAGGTCAAGGGAGTTTGGCATTCTTCGTTACCATGAGCTCTTTTGGAATAAGCTGGTGTTGATTAGCAAAGAAGGTGTAGATTGATACTAGGGAATATTGGCAGAACTGTATGGAAACTGTATGCCATTCTGTGCCTGCCATTAAATGAGATTAGCTTCTCATGGGTACCATGTCTTTATTAACTTGCTAAGTAGTAGTATAAAAAAATTATCACTAAATTTGTTAGCAAGGAGATTTAAGATAAAGGTTGTGTTGGATTCAACAAGTCAAGTCAGCTCAGATGATTCACCTCAACTTTACTTTCATAGCCATTTCCACTAATTTCTATTAATGATATGCCATAATCTTTGGTTCAAGGCAGAATCGATGTCTTTGCCATCTTGTGACTTAAAAAGTTCTGTGACTTTGTGATGCATGTGATAGTGTTCTGACGGTTCCTCTTACTGGTATTTCTTTCACCATGGAGTAACATCAAGTGATGAATGAGAACTGTTCAGGTTATTCAGACATACTACACAGTGAATCAGAGTGCTATCCATAAAACATAACATACAAAATTCCAAAATGGTCAATGGGAAATGACTAGAAATACAGTGAATCAGAGTGCTATCCATAAAACATAGTGAATCACAGTGAATCACAGTGAATCAGAGTGCTATCCATAAAACATAACATACAAAATTCCAAAATGGTCAATGGGAAATGAGTAGAAATACAGGCTTAAAAGAGTTGGCATCTTTTAGCTGTATTTGCTAATATGGACATTTATTTAAGCAGCTGCGAAAAGAGCAAAGTTGACTCAATTTTGTATTCTTGTTCTCAAACAATTTTTGATTCTTTCTGGATTGATGCAGTGATGTTTTTGTTCCTTCCGTATTTATAAATGAAACACTTTTTTTTAGTGTTTCTAAACATAAATTCTACTTGGTTTGAAATCAGGTGGTTGGAACACTTTTGACTTTTAAACATGTTGTTGTTTCAGAGCTTCATTGAAGAAGCTTTCAGTCAATGGATCAGTCCGATTCTGTAATTAGCGCACAGTACCTAATGTTTTGGTGCTATTATGAGGACCAATGCTCAAAGTGGATTTTGTTCTTGAACAGTGTCCCAGTAGATTTGATGAACATTTATTGGCTTGAGGTCTGATCCCCCCCACCGCCCCAGCCCAATAGATTTAAGATTTCCATTTAATGTTGAGAAACTGCACAAATTTGTATGGAACAAAGCCTAGAAAAATGAAAACTATAGATTGAATAGTAATCTAAATTAATCCTCATATATATGATAGAGGAGGGAAAATTTTGGTGCCATAATTTCTCTCTTCATGGTGTTGGACTTAAATCAGTTGAAATGTATTTCTGTACCACAATTTAAGCTTCAGTAAAGGTTTGGTTAATTCGTTGTCTAGTGACATTCAGAAAGTTTTCTGTTGATGTATTTTTTAAAATAATATATATGACCAAATACTAGACATCTAAAGTTTTTATAATTAATTGAGTAAATCAATATTTAATGATCATTTTTTAAGATTTATGGGAGTTGTCATAAAGATAAGATCTCTAAGCTCCTGGGAGAACAGATTTAAACATTTTTTTGTTAGTGGCTTCATACCTGAAGCTCAAAGGAAATCATCCGGGCTATATACCAGGATATCAAAGAGTAGAGAGGGTGTAAGTAGTAAGAATAAGAATGCTAGAATTTGGAGCTAGAAAAGTGAAAAGTTTGAAGGTGGAATAGTCTAACATTTATTAAGAAATAGGCTCTTGATGGTGGGGTGGGGGCAGAGTCTAACTCATGGTTATTTCTATTAACTAGAACAGAGTTATAAGCTTTTGATCATTGTGCCATGCAGGTACGTATCTCATCATCTGAGTTAAAAAGGGTTGATCGTAGAAAAGCAGGTTGTTACATATGTGTGCAATACCTACAGCACCAGATTCTTTTACATGAGCAGGTAACTGAGTTTGGCAGACACTTGGTGTTAATCAGATTCAGGGACATAATCTGAAAAATATGGTAAATGTGATATCACACTATGAAAGATAAAAGGCTTTTATTGTCCTAGCCAGATAACTCACCATTTCCTGGCTACCCACCTTCAAACTTGACATTCTCATATACCCTTTTTGTCATAATGGAAGAAGTATTGGTCCTTTGGATTCTATCCACCCATTCCTACCTTCAGAGACTTTCTGAGTTCACTGCAAGCATGTCCACTGTTGTTCACCATCAGTTTGTTTTACTTTTCTAGTTTCTTCCCACTTATGTTTGCTCCTTAGGGGCTACTTTATTAGTCCTTTACAAGATGACAAGTGTCAATTCTTAGCCCAAACTGAACCCTCTTCAGACTACTTCTTGCAATCTAGCATTTTCCTGAGTTGTTCAAACCAGAAACCTAGGATGAAATTGAGGCAGGGTCATAGAGATCTGTTATGTGACTAAGATTGGAAGAAAACCATTGGCAGTGTCAAGAGATGTCCAATGTGCTGTTGGATATGTGAGCTAGGAGCCCATAAAAATACGTCAAGATTTGTAATTAAACATCTTACTTGGAAGTATATTAAAAAAAATTGTACCTTGAACCTTCACACCCTAGCTTCGATAGTCCTCAATTCTGCTTTGGTACATTCGTCTGTCCACTATACACACTTCTTATTAGGTAAGATTTATAAAATTGAAATACACAAATCTTAACTACAGTTTTGAAAATGGATACTTTTAGCCCACAGTCATATCAGGACAAAGGAAGGTTCCCTTATACCCCTACCTAAGCAACAAAGCACTACCCCTACTTTAGTTGGTAGTTTAACTACTATCCATATTTTTTCACCATAGACTAGGGTTTCCCTCCCCCCCAGCTCTGAAACTAAATTGAATCACTTAATGCTTTCATTAGTATAAAGTTTTGAGAGGTTGAACCATGTATTTCTTTTTATTGCTGAGTAGTATTCCACTGTATGAATGTACCACAATTTGTTTCGCTATTCTCCTGTTAATGAACATTTTGTTTCCAATTTTGGGAAAATATGAATAAAGCTGCTATGAACATTCACATATAAAAACAAAACAAAACAAAAAATCACATGATCATCTCAATTGATACAGAAAAGGAATTTGACAAAATCCAACACCATTTCATTAGAGAAAACACTTGGAATACTAGGGAAGTTAACTTTCTCAACATAATAAAGGATACTTGTGAAAAACCCACAGCTAACTTCTTACTCAATGGTGAAAGACTGAAATCTTTCCCTCTAAGATCACGAACAAGACAAGGATGCCCACTTTCACCACTACTATTTTTTTCTTTATAAATTTATTTATTTATTTATTTATGGCTGCATTGGGTCTTCGTGCGGGCTTTTCTCTAGTTGCAGTGAGCAGGGGCTACTCTTCATTGAGGTGCACGGGCTTCTTGTTGCAGAGCATGGGCTCTAGGCGCACGGGCTTTGGTAGTTGTGGCACGCGGGCTCAGTAGTTGTGGCTTGTGGGCTCTAGAGCGCAGGTTCAGTAGTTGTGGCACACGGGCTTAGTTGCTCCGTGGCATGTGAGATCTTCTCGGACCAGGGCTTGAACCCGTGTCTCCTGAATTGGCAGGCAGATTCTTAACCACTACGCCCCCAGGGAAGCCCTCACCACTACTATTTAACATTGTACTGGAAGTTCTAGCCAGATCAATTAGACAAGAAAAAGAAATATTAGGCATCCATATTGGAAAGGAAGAACACATGACATGATCCTAATTATAGAAAATCATAAACAATCCATTAAAAGTTACTAGAACTAATAAATAAATTCAGCAAAGTTGACGATACAAAATAGGGAGTGAAAGTCAATCTCTCATTCTCACTGCTTAAAGGTAATTTTCTTAGAGTTTTTTTTGGTGTGCTGTGTATGTGTCCATACAGTTTACATGTATTTACAAGCATATAAAGTATATTTTCATGTGAATGAAATTGTAGTTTATACACTTTGCTTTTCTGATTAACATATACTTTTGTATGTTAATAGCATATACTTCCACCCAGTTCTTTAATAAGCTTTCTGGTATTCTATGGGAAAAGTATAACAGTTTCTAACCAAGGGTCAGTTAGACTGCTTCCAATTTATTTGTATCTCAGATGCTACAATGAACATTATTATTGATGCATATATATATATATATATATATATATACACACACACACACACACACACACACACACACACACATGTGCCAATATATATTCAGAGGATGATATCCCAGCAGAGAAATTGCTTGGTAAACATTATTACAAAAAATAAATAAGTTACATGTGTTTGGGGGCTAGGACCCTGAGACGGCGCACACGAAGCTGTGCTGCACAATTTTTCCACCAGGTGGCAGGAGAGGTCTATTAATCTATTAGTCTATTAAAGACAACCGCGCATTGTGCATTCAGAAAACTTTTAAGTATCACAGGCTGGTCTGGATTTTTCTTCCTCCTAAATGATGTTACTGTTGTTCATCTATAACAATGCTAATTATTTTCTATAAGGTGAAGCTGATGTGCTTTTTCCGCCTGTGGTCATGACTTGTGCTGCTGTTCCTGGTAATGTGCCTCAAGTAAAGGAATCTAAAGACACAATATTAATATCTCCTACATGAAAACAAGTAAGAGAGTGAATTACAACATCAAACCCTAACAATGCAAGTTTCATGAATGACAATAGCAGAACATTTAGAATATTCCTAGTCACCACTTTACTTGGTAGTGATCAAACATTTTTCTAAAACTGTTGGTCACAGTAGTGCACAAAAATCATAAAGTTTCTAGATTTTTCCTAGTTGTATCTTCTCGAGAGAAAACTGATGATTGTTTTGGACACCAGACCCCTTGGTCATAAGCCATCTTTGCAATGCCAGAGGCATAATGGGAATTGGATAGAATTAAAGTGCCCAGAAGCAGAAATAAGGAGCAAAAGTTAGACTACTTATTGTAGAGACTTACTTCAGGAATTGTATTTAAGGGTTGGGAAGAGGAATTAATTACATAGAAACATATACCATAGAAAGTAAAAGCTCACAGGCATATACTGTTTTAATAAAACATGAGAATATCTTGGCTGTGTTGAGGTTCAGGATAGTTCTGACTCTGGTTAGAGAACTTGTCTCTGGATACCAATAATATTCCTACATAGGATCTTGGAAGATCTAGATGTTGATGGTGCCGGCTGGAATCCTGCCCTTCTGCCCTCTTGTTCTAACTGCATGGAGGGTTGAGGAATCCCTGTAAGTCAGATCTTCATGATCATTGTATTTCAGGATCAATTAAACATCACAGCCTAATGAAGAATATCCATGACAGTGGGAAAGGAACGGCTCCAAAAGTTCTTCAAAACTCCTGGGAGATTTGAAGAGAACAATGCTGGGAGATTGATTTTCTCTCTAAATTAAAATGCTATTCTGGTACAGCAGTTTTCAAACTTATTTATTTTTAGCAGCAGACTCTTGTAAAAGTGAAATTTTGACACCGAATCTCAATATATAAAATGTGAATAGATTAACAAAAAAGACTAGGACCACCGGTTGAAAAGCCTCTCAATTTACCCCACAGGTGACCCACGAAGGCACTAGGATTTCCTAAACTCGACCAGGTGTCTCTGCAGTGGTGACAACAGATGGAGCCCCACCCACCCTGGCCAACCTGCTCCCAGGTTCATGATGCCCTTGGAGTCATCCTTGACTCACTGAACAGGCACTTATCCGGAGCTCACTGTTTGCCAGATACCGGGACCGAGTGTGGGCACACAGAAATGAGCCAGGCCTGGTCCCATCCCAGAGCTCAGTCTAGTGCAGGACGCCTTTCCAAACTCCAGAGCGCTGTGATTGCCTCGGCTGCTCATTAACAATGCCTGTTCCTGGGCCTCACCCCAGAGGTAACAATTCAAAAGCTAAGAGAGAGGTCGAGCCTAGACACCTGCTTCCTTAATAAGCATAATCTGGTGGGAGAGACAGAAACACAAACTGGTGCAGTAATTATAAAACAGTGTGCTGAGAGTAACGATGGAGGTATCAGGAGCAGCCGCAGGAGGGCGAGTGGGCCGAGGAGCACCCCAGGGCACGGCCAAACAGAGCTCTGGAGGGGGTGTGGCAGGGTGATGGGACACCGCTCTGAGGGGCCAGCTAGGGAGCTGTGCAGGAACCCGGAGAGGGTGATGCTGGACGGAGCCATGTCAGCAGTCAGCAGGGATGGTGACAGCAATACTAACCACGGTCATGTACTCTGTTCTCATTAATTCCCACAAGTCCCAAAGGACTTTTTGTTTTTTTTTACTAGTAGCGTTCCCATGTCAAGGATGGTGATACTGACATTTGGAGAGGTTAGCAATTTGCAGCATGGGAGCCAGGACTGGAACCCAGGTTTGTTCCTCTTCAAACCCATGCCTTCAGCTACAACTATTAAATCGTATTGGCTCTTAAAGAATGCGGAAGAAGTAAGGGATTAAAACAGTCTTGAAGAGGTAAATCCCAAAGGACTCGATGTTTGTGTGGATGTAGGGGTCCAGGTCTAGCTTGGGATGCCTGGGTGATGCCAGGGACCTGGGCAGTGCATCCTAGCGGAGGAGTCTGTTTAAGTGGGAGATTCGTGGCCATGCTGCGTTTGAAGTAGGACCTAGAGAACGCCCCGTGGGCAACTGGACAGATGGGTAGGAATGAGATGGAGAGGCAGGCCGGGGACTTAGTGGAAACCAGGACACTCAGTGAATCACTCAGGGAGCAGGTGTAGAGGCAGAAGAACAGAGAGGGAAGAGGCGTGTGTCCTGGGAAGGACCAGTGCAGAGGATGCAGACGGAGCAGAGGTCCCAGGAGAGAAAGCCCAGTACTTCTCATGCAGCACAGAGGCCCGGGGGAGGGGGACAGAACAGCACCCGTTGGACTGGAAGTGCGATGGTTACTGATGACTAACGAGAGGTTCCGGGAGCCCGTTCCAGCCTGCGGTGGACTACATAGCAGTAAAGGAGCAGGAAGAGCAGATGCGGACTCCTGCTTTGAAAGGTTTAGATGTGAAGTGGGGCACAGCTCCCAAGATGCTGTGTGGTGGGGCCAGGGGTCTCCACTTCTAACAGGCTCCTGGGCAGCTCTGCTGCTCCTGGACCAGACTTGGTGGAACAGAGTGAAACGGTGGTCTTTGACCAAAAATGGAGGTAGCAGTATAGACTTGAAGCCGGGTGTGACGTTCATCTGTGTTCAACAGGCATTGATTTATTGTGTGCCTATTGGGTTTCTGACTCTGGAAGTAACAAGGATAATGATAACCTAGTTCCTGATGGTCATAACACGTGGTGGTAAGTCTCGGATGCAAGTACGTACAAGTAGTGATGGAACCACAGAGGTGCTGACACCTGAGCCAGGCTTGGCCGCTGGAACCCAACAGCTGTGTGTGAGATGGCTTTGAAGGCGAGGCGGGTGCAGGTCACAGTGAGCCTGGAGGCCACCCTCACTGTGCTCCTGCCCTCAGGCCCCAGCTCCACCACTAAGTAATGTCTCTACAGAGATGTTTCCTGGTTAGGGTCTTGGTTTCCCCACAAACTCTCACTGCAATGTCTTCTGTCACCATTGGCCCAATTTCTTCAGCCTCATGCTCAATCGTGTTTGTGGAAAATGCTGATTGTAAATGATGATGCTTTTTTTTTTTTAAACTTTTTTTCCAGTGGTTTGAGAGATGGCAATTTATTTATTTATTTATTTATCTATTTATTTATTTATGGCTGCATTGGGTCTTCATTGCTGCGCGCGGGCTTTTCTCTAGTTGCGGTGAGTGGGGGGCTACTCTTCATTGCAGTGCACGGGCTTCTTATTGCGGTGGCTTCTCTTGTTGCGCAGCGCAGGCCATAGGCACGAGGGCTTCAGTAGTTGTGGCACGCAGGCTCAGTAGTTGTGGCTCGCGGGCTCTAGAGCGCAGGCTCAGTAGTTGTGGCACACGGGCTTAGTTGCTCCACAGTATGTGGGATCCTCCCGGACCAGGGCTCGAACCTGTGTCCCCTGTGTTGGCAGGCAGATTCTTAACCACTGTGCCACTAGGGAAGTCCAATGATGATGCTTTTTAAAGCCAGAATTACAGCACTGAGCTCAGAGCCCAGCACAGGGCGTGTTCCATAGCTGGCTACAATGGCCAGTCACTGCAGCATGGCTGTGGGGGATTCATCTCAGCTCTGCCCTCAGAGTGTGATCACTCGGCGCACTTTTACACCTCCTCAAACCCCAGTCTGCTCGCTAATAAAATGGGCAGCAGCGCTGACATGGGAAGATCGCCGTGAGGTTAGAGCGCAGGTGGCAAATGTGGAGTGTGTGGAGCGTGGAGATGGTGGGGCCAGGGTCCTAGCCCAGGTCTTTGGGCTGCTTCTGCTCTCTCCCCACTTCACTGACTCATCGCACAGGTAGGCTCGGGATGACCGCTCGCTGTGGGTGTTGCGCTGGGTGCTGACCTTACACCCCAGCTCTTTCTGCAGAGGGTCACCCTCTTCTCAAACTAGCATCTCGCTCCTCTGCATTTGAACTGTATTTGTGGTAGTGCAGGGTAAATACAAATCTAGAGTAAAAATGATTTTTCCTGAGTGCAAAAGGGAAAGGGTCTCTCCTTTACCCTTTCTTAAAGCATCTACTCTAAAACACTTCTAAGTTGTCTTTTTGAGATCTAGGTAAATGTTTTTATTTATTTTTAATTAAAAAAAACTTTTTTGGCTGCGTTGGGTCCTCGTTGCTGCGCGCGGGCTTTCTCTAGTTGCGGCGAGCGGGGGCTACTCTTTGTTGCGGTGCCTGTGCTTCTCATTGCAGTGGCTTCTTTTGTTGCGGAGCACGGGCCCTAGGTGCGCGGGTTTCAGTAGTTGTGGCACGGGAGGTCAGTAGTTGTGGTTTGTGGGCTCTAGAGCGTGCGGGCTTCAGTAGTTGTGGCGCATAGGCTCAGTAGTTGTGGCTTGCAGGCTCTAGAGTGCAGGATCAGTAGTTGTGGCGCACGGGCTTAATTGCTCTGCGGCATGAGGGATCTTCCTGGACTAGGGCTCGAACCCATGTCCCCTGAGTTGGCAGGCGGATTCTTAACCGCTGCGCCACCAGCGAAGTCCTACGTGAATATTTTTAAAGGCTAAGTAGGCCTTTGGCCAGTTGAAGAACCCAGGAATGTTTTTTCTCAGGGACATGGGAGCCATCCTTTTGAAACATTATCCTAACTTACAGGGAGCACCTGGCTTCAGGCTGCAACCCTACCTTCTATGGGAATGAGAAATATATTTCTCCTTTGGACAAAGACAAGTAGCGAACCCAAGTGGCCACTCCAGTTGCCGGGTTAATTTAGGATGAGCTCTGACAAGCGGTGCTGTCAGTCCGCTCACTTGACATCCGGGTCTCTAGGGTCGCACCTGCCTGGCTACATAAAGGGTTGGATTTCGTGGGGTCTTCGAACCCCGCAGCTGACTGCCTGCGAGGGGCCTCACGTTCTGGTTTAAGGCCTTTCCACACCTGCTTCTTCCTTCCCCGCCCCACTCCGCGGAGAGACTTGTTGGGCTGGTGGAACACACACACTGTTCCTTATTCTTCCCAACAGTGGGAACCAGCATGGCTGGAAGGAGCTTTGGGAAAATTTGGACCACCTGACCAGTAGGAATGAGCCCCGCCCCCATCCCCGCAGTGGCTCCAGGGGGCCTCGCCCCGCCCCCCGCCCCCGCCCCGCTGCGTAGTTGGTGTCTGCCTCAGGCACGGCTACTGCCAGTCCCTCCGCGCAGCCGTGGTGCCGCCGCTCTCGTGATGGGCGGGCGCCCCGCCCAGTCCCGACCCGCCCACTCCCTAAATGCCTGGCACGCTGCGTCCACACGCCCCGCCCCCCCGCGGAGCGGAGCATCCCGGCCCTGGAGCTTCCCCGGGCCTGTAGCACCCCGGGACGCGCTCTGTGTGGGCGGCGATGAGGGTCTGGAGCTCGGAGCATGTGTTCGGGTGAGCCGGCTGCGGCCGCAGTGGGTCCAGACTGGCCTGGGCCTGGGCCGCGGCCTCCGGGAGGGCGGGCTCTGTCCCTCGTTGGGCCGCGCTGCGGGCAGTGACCTGAAAGGGCCCGGGGTGGGGGGACCGCGTCTTCGCCCCCGCCGGCCTGGCCTCACGTCGCGCGGGGCTGTCACAAGGGGCGGGGGCGGGACCCGCCGAGTGGCTGATCACGGCCTCCAGAGGGAGCCGGCGTGGGCACGTGGGGGCTTTGGCCCTGAATGCACTGTGGGCACGGAAAGCCTCCAGCTGATTAAAAGTGCCCTCGTGACCTAGGCGGTGTTTTCTCTTGTCACTTTATCTGTGACACTCTGAGCTCATTCTTTCATATTTTTTAAAGGAACTAAGATATTTAAATTCTTTGATCCCACTTAGAACAGCATTTCGTTTTTTAATTTAAAAAATACTGCATGAAATAGAATTGTCATCCTTTGGCCTTTTCATGTAAAATTATAATGAAAATTTATCAGTGGGTTAAAAACCTCCAAAATTATTTTAATGAAATTTTTAGACTTGATGGGATCCAATTTTAGTGTTGATTTTTGTACAGCCTGCAGCCTGTAGAAAAATCTCATCTGGGGTTCCATTCCCAGACTGACTCCAGCGATTTTCTCAGTTCTCCCAAAGATGGGGCATGGCGGGCACTATCTGGATGCAGAGGGGACAGGTTAAGTTCCTGCAGATGGTGGATGCCCAGGCTGTGCAGCTCAGGCCAGGACTGCCCTACAAATTCAGGAAATGTTGGTCGACAAGCAGAAGTGAATTGTCAGCTGTGAAAAGTCACTATTGATAATATTCACCCATTTAAATCATACAATTCAACGACTTTTAGTAAATTTACATAGTTGTACAACATCTCCGTAGTCCAGTTTTAGAACATTTCCTCATCCTGCAAAGACCCCTCATGCCCATCTGCAGTCACTCTCCACTCCTCTCCCCAGCCAGATCAGTATCTGCTTCCTGTTTCTATGGATTTGCCTTTTCTGGACACTTCACATAAATGCAATCATACACCAAACCGTCTTCTGTGTCTGGCTGCTTTCACTTAGCATGATTGTTGAGGTTCATCCGTGTGGTAGTGTGCATCCTTGCTTCAACCCTCACTTCATTCATTTTGTGTCCCTGGGACGTAGTAGGTGCTCAGAGAGGGACCAAGGAATATCCTGGGGAGCAGATGTCCTTTGAAATGAGGGCGACTGTCCACCAGAGGAATTCCCGTCAACCCCTGAGCTCCTGTGGACTGGGCACAGATCTCCTCCCATTGATTTTTGAACTTAAACGCTAAGCGCCATGATGAGAATTGACAAATGTGGAAGACAGCTGTGGGGAGGTCACGCGGCTGCCAGGGCGGGTGACATGATGCTGTGTGGCAGCATCACATCTGCAGGACGGTACAGATTTGGAAGCCTGGCTTTCTAGCTGAGCTTACCGTGGAGTTTTCCCCTTGCTTAGTCCCTTGAAATCCCTGATTTTTTTCCTCTGAGGATTACACACATTTTTCTTTCTGTACTTGTTTTCTGTTTATATGTTTGTTGAATATTTGATTGGAAATTAATAAATTTACTCTTGAAAGGCCAAAAATAATCAGGCACAAAGACTCTAAAAAATCTTTTTTATTGAAATACAGTTGATTTACAAGGTTGTATTAGTCCCCCCCACCCCCTGCCGCACCACAGACATGTGGGATCTTAGTTCCCTGACCAGGGCGCAAAGTGCGCCCCTGCAGTAGAAGCATGGAGTCTCAACCACTGGACCACCAGGGAAGTCCAATAATGTTGTATTTGTTTTAGGTGTACTGCAAAGTGATTCAGATATATATATATATACTCTTTTTTAGATTCTTTTCCATTATAGGTTATTACAAGATACTGAGTATAGTTCCCTGTGCCATACACAGGTCCTTGTTGGTTATGTATTTTATATATAGCAGTGTGTATATTTTAATTCCCAACTCCTAATTTAATTCCCTACCTTCCCCGTTTGGTAATCATAAGTTTGTTTTCTATGTCTGTGAGTCTATTTCTGTTTTGTAAATAAGTTCATTTGTATCATTTTTTTATTAGATTCCACATATAAGCAATATCATATGATATTTGTCTTTGCTTGACTTTTACTTCACTTTGTATGATAATCTCCAGGTCCATCCATGTTGCTGCAAATGACATTACTTCATTCTTTTGTATAGCTGAATAGTATTCCGTCGTGTACGTATACCACATCTTCTTTATCCGTTCATCTTTAGATGGACATTTAGGTTGCTTCCATATCTTGGCTATTGTAAATAGTGCTGCAGTGAACATTGGGGTGCATGTATCTTTTAGAATTATAGTTTTCTCTGATATATGCCCAGGAATGGGATTGCAGGATCATATGGTAACTCTATTTTTAGTTTTTTGAGGAACATCCCTACTGTTTTCCATAGTGGCTGCACCAATTTACATTTGCACAAACAGTGTAAGAAGGTTCCCTTTTCTCCACACCCTCTCCAGCATTTGTTATTTGTAGACTTTTTAATGATGGCCACTCTGACTGGTGTGAGGTGGTACCTCATTGTAGTCTTGATTTACATTTCTCTAATGATTAACAATGTTGAGCATCTTTTCATGTGCCTATTGGCCATCTGTATGTCTTCTTTGGAGAAATGTCTATTTAGGTCTTCCGCCCATTTTTTGATTGGGTTTTTGTTGTTGTTGTTGTTGTTATTGAGCTGTATGAGCTGTTTGTATATTTTGGAAATTAATCAGTTGCATCGTTTGCAAAATTTTCTCCCATTCCGTAGGTTGTCTTTTTGTTTCGTGTTGTTTCCTTTGCCGGGGCACGAAAGCTTTTGAGTCAAGTTTTCCTCCATTGTTCACACACCGAAGAAACCCTGGGCACTGGAGATCAGACAGAGCTGAGAGCAGTATAAACTCCCACAGAAGTGGAGAGCCCTTTGGTTTCAAGTAGATTAAATAGTAGTGGAAAATATAGGACCGAAATAGAAACATATAGAAAGGGGCACTTAAAAATTAACAGGTTTGTAAATGCAGGTTTATAAATCCCATCCTTACAGCATTGACTGAGGTTTCAGGTGGACTATAACAAAATGTTTAATAACAGCCAGTATGAGTAGATTCCCAGCAGAGTCAAGGCCGTACACTGCTTGGATTCCAGCAGCTCCCAGGAGAGATCTCTAGTAGGCAGTGTCCCTCTCAGGGAAGTAAGGAGGAGAGGCTGCCCTAAAGCAGGCTTGCTCTCTGGTCAGGAGGAGGGAACCCCCTCCCTTTTTAAATAAGAGAAATGGAATGTTACAGGTAGGAGGTGAAGTGCCCACTGTCCCCTCCTAGTGCTGTTCCCTCCTCTCTCTCACAGGCGGTCATGATTGTGAACCTGGTGGGTAGCCTCCTGAAGGTATATGTTCCATAAACAAAATGTAGTATTGTTTGTTTTTTTTAAATAGAAATCACTGGCACCATCTTGTACAGATCTTTTCAGTTTCCCTTTCTTCTCAACAGTGTGTTCCTGAGATCTGTGTGTGTGTGTGTGTATCTGTTTGAGATCTGGGTGTATGCATGTACACACACACATTTGTATCTCAGCTGTATAATATTCTAATATTCCATTTATTCCATAAAGAATATGTCACCATTTTTTCTTTCTCTTATTGAAGGGACATTGTTTCCCCCTTATTACAAATCATGTTGTGGTGACCACTCCTGTGTATATTTCTGGGTCACTTAATCAAAGGCCTACTTAGGCCAGAAATCCTCAAACTCGTCAGCAGTAGGACCTCTTTACACTCTTAGAAAATATTGGGGACCCAAACAGTGTTTGTTTATGTGGGTTAAATCTACTAATATTTACCATATTAGAAATTAAAACGGATAAATTTTAAGATATTTATTAATTTATTAAAATTAACAGTAATAAACCCATTACATTAACATAAATAACATTTCTTAAATTTAAAAAACCTGTAGTTTCCAAAACCCCTCAAAGTAGTGAGAGTGGCACTGTTTTGTTTATTTTTTCCCAATTTCTATAATGTCGGGCTGCATAGACACTTTTTTTATTGTCAACAGATTTTATTTTTTTTAATTTTTAATTTTATTAAAAAATAATTTAATTAATTAATTAATTTTTTGGCTGCGTCGGGTCTTAGTTGCGGCACGCGGAATCTTCGTTGCAGCATGTGGGATCTTTCATTGCAGCACCCAAGCTTCTCTCTAGTGGCACATGGGCTCCAGAGCGTGTGGGCTCTGTAGGTGCGGCACGTGGGCTCTCTAGTTGAGGCACACAGGCTCAGTAGTTGTGGTGCGCAGGCTTAGTTGCCCCGTGGCACGTGGGATCTTAGTTCTCCGACCAGGGATCCAACCTGTGTCCCCTGCATTGGAAGGCGGATTCTTTACCACTGGACTACCAGGGAGGTCCCTGCATGGACGCTAACTTGATGGTCCTGTCGGCTTCTGCATTCAGTGTTTGCAGTCTGTTGTTTTGGTTGAAGTAAATGATTAAAATCCAGCCTCACACTATATGTGAGTAAAACCTAGTTGGCAAAGATATTTCAAAAGTCTTTAAAAGTAGTCGTGGTTGTTCTTTGCTACTGCAACGAAACAAGCAGTAGTTTCTCAAATTAATTGCAGTGTAAAATCTGACACCACGAAGACCAGAGTAACTGGCCCGTCTCATACTTTGAATGACTCCTTCTCCCATGTGATCTGTGATGTCTTGCACTGGTCACTTGGCTGTGTGGGTCACCGGGTACAGTGTGGGGCAAGCAGCAGGCCCATGGTAGTGATGCAAGTTTTCTAAAATTCCAGTTTTCACTTAGAAGCTCAAGTTTTATCTTTGGCAGCAAATGCCATCAGGTGTTTTCCTCCAAGTGACAGGCTCACTTCATTAATCTTTGAGAAAATGCCTGTCCGACACCCACGTCTGAGTGACCACAGTTTGTGGTCAGTTGTTTCAAGGAGAAGTGGTGGCTGGGGAAGCACAGTAGCTGGGCTGCCACCCCTGTGGCTGCCAGTGCTTCCCTACCAGCGAGGCCTCCCGCGTCCTTTCTGTGCCCTCGCTCAGAACCAGGGATCCAGGTGTAGTAAAATGTGTCCTTTTACTCTCTCATCAGGGATGGGCCCTGAGTGCACAGCTCAGCAGTGACCACCATGCAGCCTTGGCCCGGCTGTCACTCCTGGGGAGAGGCTGGCAGTCTGTGGCCTGACTCAGGCTCCTGCAGCTTCAGCTGATGTCATGCGGCCAGAAGGGCAGGCCCTCCCAGCAGTGCCCAGGCTCCCGGGGGGGCCAGAGAGCCCAGCTTTGCGGGCCTTGCTCCAATAACCACTGGGCTGGCCCGGGGTCTCTTGGGGTCTGAGCACTTTTCCTTTATCTTTTTTTAAAAAATATATATTTACTTTATTTCATTTCATTTCCATTCCATTTCATTTTATTTTATTTTTTTATTTCATTGCGCTGGGTCTTAGTTGCGGCAGGCGGGCTTTCTTTTTTTTTAAAATAAATTTATTTATTTATTTATTTATTTATTTTTGGCTGTGTTGGGTCTTCATTGCTGCAGGCGGGCTTTCTCTAGTTGCGGCGAGTGGGGGCTACTCTTTGTTGCGGTGTGTGGGCTTCTCATTGCGGTGGCTTCTCTTGTTGCAGAGCACAGGCTCTAGGTGCGGGGGCTTCAGTAGTTGTGGCACGCAGGCTCAGTAGTTGTGGCTCGCAGGCTCTAGAGCGCAGGCTCAGTAGTTGTGGTGCACAGGCTTAGCTGCTCCACAGTATGTGGGATCTTCCTGGACCAGGGCTCGAACCTGTGTCTCCTGCATTGGCAGGCGGATTCTTAACCACTGCACCACCAGGGAAGTCCCCACGCAGGCTTTCTTAGTTGCGGCTCATGGGCTCCTCACCTGTGGCCCGCAAGCCGCTTAGTTGTGGCATGTGAACTCCCAGCTGCAGCATGTGGGATCCAGTTCCCTGACCAGGGATCGAACCTGGGCCCCCTGCATTGGGAGAGCAGGATCCTAACCACTGTGCCACCGGTGAAGTCCCTCCTTCAATTTTTTTTTTTTTGGACTCCTTATTATGCACGTTATGCAAGAGTGGAGACTGGAATAATGAGTGCAGTGCCCTCCTGCAGGCTAACAGTGCCTCTCACAGATGTCTGGTCTCACGTGCCCCCATCCCCTGCTCCTTCCCCTGGGTTGTTGTAGGCAGGTCCCAGGCACCCTGTGTCCTCACCCCACTTCCTATTTCCGACACCCTCACTGAGCGTAGAGTTGCCTTGTTCTTCCTCTCCGATGCCCCCAAGTGGGACCAGCAATTGCCCCCTCCCTGGCTGCCAGCCCAGCCGTGTGCCCCCAGCCCCCAGTGCTGCTGCTGGCCCGTTCCTGCAGGATGGGCACGGAGGCCTCCCTGGTGCGGCTCACAGGCCACCATGCTCACCGTGAGCCTCGGCCAAGGCTGGGGACCTTTATCCCGAGGATGAACTTCAGCAAGTCTCCCTTCTGCCTCTCCCAGGAGTGGGGCCCATTCACATGTCCACCTGCAGGCCTGGCTTCCTGCTCCCACGTCCTCCTGACACTTGACATTGCCAGACTTCTCAGCTTTTGCCAGTCAAATGAGTATTGGGCTATTTTCTTTAACCAAGAAGTGTGTGATACTGACTTGTGTACTTAAACCTTGTAATTTAAAAAATATTATTTTTAAAAATAAGTAAATTTATTTGTTTATTTAGTTTTGGCTGCGTTGGGTCTTCATTGCTGCGCGTGGGCTTTCTCTAGTTGTGGCGAGTGGAGGCTACTCTTCATTGCTGTGCGTGGGCTTCTCATTGTGGTGGCTTTTCTTGTTGCGGAGCACAGCCTCTAGGCGCGTGGGCTTCAGTAGCTGTGGCACACAGGCTCAATAGTTGTGGCACACAGGCTTAGTTGCTCCACGGTATGCAGGATCTTCGCAGACCAGGGATCGAACCCGTGTTCCCTGCATTGGCAGGCGGATTCCTAACCACTGCGCCACCAGGAAAGTCCCTAAAAAATATTATTATGTTTATCTTTTTCCTGCATCATTCTGTTGATGTCTGGAAATTATTTTTTATGTGTTTTAAGCATATGGTATTTAGTTGAAATCATCAATTAGAAAGATGCAGAGTTTCTATATAAAAGAAGCATTGTGTGATATGTGCTTAATACAAATATTTATCAACTTTTAGATAATTTCAAGTAATTTTAGAAGGCAAACCCTATTCTGCCTCAAGTAATGATTTTTATGGGAACTACTCTGGGGAACTTGACTTACAAAGCTCACAGCTTATTTCACTGGGCAGCCTCCATCCCCCGCCTCTGCTCTCATGAGTATGTGGATTCTCCCTCCTTCCCCAGAATTGTCGACTGTGCCCCTGACAGTTCTTTTCCTGAGAAGAAAGGCTCCCTGTCCCCTGCAGAGTGATCAGGACCAGCCTCATCTCTGCTCCTTTATTCCTTTATGTTGGAGCTGGTGGACATGTTAGCGCAGTGACACGATTCCACAGCTTGAAAAAGCATTTCTTTGTTAAAGAGCGGGGCTTCTGGACCTGACAGTGCAGAGGCCATGCGTGTGACAGAAAGATCGTGGAGTAAGGGCTGGGAGGCCCAGCTCTAGTCTGTGTCTCATTGCTAGCTTTTTGACCTGGGATGAGTGTTTTATGAGGATAAAGTAAATTCATGGTCAGTAAGTTATATTTAAAAAGGACATCAAAGATGAAACAGAAACCTTCAATATGTTCATAATCTTTGATGTTTAATTTAGTAATTTCATTCTAGAAATTTACCCTAAGGAAAAAGACATATGTTGAAAGGCTGGTGTGAGCCAGTTTGCCCTGCTGCCTTCATTGTACAGTGAAGGTTGGACACGATCAAAATAATCCGCCAGAGGAGACTGGTTCAAGATGGTGGAGTAGAAGGGTGTGTGCTCACTCCCTCTTGTGACAGCACCGGAATCACAACTAACTGCTGAACAGTCATAGACAGGAAGACACTGGAACTCACCAAAAAAGATACCCCATATCCAAAGACAAAGGAGAAGCCACAATGAGACAGTAGGAGGGGCTCAATCACAATAACACCAAATCCCATAACTGCTGGGTGGGTGACTCAAAAACTGGAGAACACTTATACCACAGAATTCCACCCACTGGAGTGAAGGTTCTGAGCCCCATGTCAGGTTTCCCAACATGGGGATCCGGCAACGGGAGGAGGAATTCCTAGAGAATCAGACTTTGAAGGCTAGTGGGATTTGATTGCAGGACTTTGACAGGACTGGGGGAAACAGAGACTCCACTCTTGGAGGGCACACACAAAGTAGTGTGTGCATCGGGACCCAGGGGAAGGAGCAGTGACCCCATAGGAGTCTGAACCAGACCTACCTGCTAGTGTTGGAGGGTCTCCTGCAGAGGTGGGGGTAGCTGTGTCTCACTGCAGGGACAAGGACACTGGCAGCAGAAGTTCTGGGAAGTACTCCTTGGTGTGAGCCCTCCTGGAGTCTACCATTAGCCCCACCAAAGAGCAGGGTAGGCTCCCGAGTTGGGTCGCCTCAGGCCAAACAACCAACAGGGAGGGAACCCAGCCCCACCCATCAGCAGACAAGTGAGTTAAAGTTAAACTGAGCTCTGCCCACCAGAGCAACACCCAGCTCTACCCACCACCAGTCCCTCCCATCAGGAAACTGGCACAGACCTCTTAGATAGCCTTATCCACCAGAGGGCAGACAGCAGAAGCAAGAACTACAGTCCTGCAGCCTGTGGAACAAAAACCACATTCACAGAAAGATAGACAAGATGAAAAGGCAGAGGGCTATGTACCAGATGAAGGAACAAAATAAAACCCCAGAAAAACAACTAAATGAAGTGGAGATAGGCAACCTTCCAGAAAAAGAATTCAGAATAATGATAGTGAAGATGATTCAGGACCTCAGAAAAAGAATGGAGGCAAAGATGGAGAAGATGCAAGAAATGTTTAACAAAGACCAAGAAGAATTAAAGAACAAACATCTAGAAGAATTAAAGAACAAACAGAGATGAACAATACAATAACTGAAATGAAAAATACACTAGAAGAAATCAATAGCAGAATAACTGAGGCAGAAGACCGGATAAGAGACCTGGAAGACAGAATGGTGGAATTCACTGCCACGGGACAGAATAAAGAAAAAAGAATGAAAAGAAATGAAGACAGACTAAGAGACCTCTGGGACAACATTAAATGCAACAACGTTCGCATTATAGGGGTCCCAGAAGGAGAAGAGAGAGAGAAAGGACTCAAGAAAATATTTGAAGAGATTAGAGTCGAAAACTTCCCTAACATGGGAAACGAAATAGCCACCCAAGTCCAGGAAGCGCAGAAAGTCCCAGGCAGGATAAACCCAAGAGGAACACGCCGAGACACACAGTAATCAAATTGACAAGAATTAAAGACAAAGAAAAATTATTGAAAGCAACAAGGGAAAAATGACAAATAACATACAAGGGAACTCCCATAAGGTTAACAGCTGATTTCTCAGCAGAAACTCTACAAGCCAGAGGGGAGTGGCACGATATATTTAAAGTGATGAAAGGGAAGAAACTACAACCAAGATTACTCTACCCAGCAAGGATCTCATTCAGATTCGATGGAGAAATCAAAAGCTTTACAGACAAGCAAAAGCTAAGAGAATTCAGCACCACCAAACCAGCTCTACCACAAATGCTAAAGGAACTTCTCTAAGTGGGAAACACAAGAGAAGAAAAAGACCTACAAAAACAAACCCATAACAATTAAGAAAATGGTAGTAGTAACATACATATCGATAATTACCTTAAACATGAATGGATTAAATGCTCTAACCAAAAGACACAGGCTTGCTGAATGGATACAAAAGCAAGACCCATATATATGCTGTCTACAAGAGACCCACTTCAGACCTAGCGACACAAACAGACTGAAAGTGAGGGGATGGAAAAGATATTCCATGCAAATGGAAATAAAAAGAAAGCTGGAGTAGCAATACTCATATCAGATAAAATAGACTTTAAAATAATGTTACAAGAGACAAGGAAGGACACTACATAATGATTAAGGGATCAATCCAAGAAGAAAATACAACAATTATAAATGTATATGCACCCAACATAGGAGCACCTGAATACATAAGGCAACTGCTAACAGCTATAAAAGAGGAAATCGACAGTAACACCATAATAGTGGGGGACTTTAACACCTCACTTACACCAATGGACAGATCATCCAAACAGAAAATAAAGAAACACAAGCTTTAAATGACACACTAGACCAGATAGATTTAATTGATATTTATAGGACATTCCATCCAAAAACAGCAGATTACACTTTCTTCTCAAGTGCACATGGAACATTATCCAGGATAGATCACATCTTGGGTCACAAATCAAGCCTTGGTAAATTTAAGAAAATTGAAATCGTATCAAGCATCTATTCTGACTACAATGCTATGAGATTAGAAATGAATTACAGGGAAAGAAACGTAAAAAACACAAACACATGGAGGCTAAACAATACATTACTAAATAACCAAGAGATCATTGAAGAAATCAAAGAGGAAATCAAAAAATACCTAGAGACAAATGACAGTGAAAACACGATGATCCAAAACCTATGGGATGCAGCAAAAGCAGTTCTAAGAGGGAAGTTTATAGCTATACAAGCCTACCTCAAGAAACAAGACAAATCTCAAATAAATCTAACCTTACACCTAAAGGAACTAGAGAAAGAAGAACAGACAAAACCCAAAGTTCGTAGAAGGAAAGAAATCATAAAGATCAGAGCAGAAATAAATGAAATAGAAACAAAGAAAACAATAGCAAAGATCAATAAAACTAAAAGCTGGTTCTTTGAGAAGATAAACAAAATTGATAGACCATTAGCCAGACTCATCAAGAAAAAGAGGGAGAGGACTCAAATCAATAAAATTAGAAATGAAAAAGGAGAAGTTACAACAGACACTGCAGAAATACAAAGCATCCTAAGAGACTGCTACAGCAGCCCTATGCCAATAAAATGGACAACCTGGAAGAAATGGACAAATTCTTAGAAAGATATAACCTTCCAAGACTGAACCAGGAAGAAATAGAAAATATGAACAGACCAATCACAAGTAATGAAATTGAAACTGTGATTAAAAATCTTCCAATAAACAAAAGTCCAGGACCAGATGGCTTCACAGGTGAATTCTGTCAAACATTTAGAGAAGAGCTAACACCCATCCTGCTCAAACTGTTCCAAAAAATTGCAGAGGAAGGAACACTCTCAAACTCATTCTATGAGGCCACCATCACCCTGATACCAAAACCAGACAAAGATATCACAAAAAAAGAAAATTACAGACCAATATCACTGATGAACATAGACACAAAAATGTTCAACAAAATACTAGCAAACTGAATCCAACAACACATTAAAAGGATCATACACCATGATCAAGTGGGATTTATCCCAGGGATGCAAGGATTCTTCAATATATGAAAATCAATCAATGTGATACACCATATTAACAAATTGAAGAATGAAAACCATATGATCATCTCAACAGATGCAGAAAAAGCTTTTGACAAAATTCAACACCCAATTATGATAAAAACTCTCCAGAAAGTAGGCATAGTGGGAACCTACCTCAACATAATAAAGGCCATATACAACAAACCCACAGCAAACATCATTCTCAGTGGTGAAATACTGAAAGCATTTCCACTAAGATCAGGAACAAGACAAGGATGTCCACCTTCGTCGCTGTTATTCAACATAGTTTTGGAAGTTTTAGCCACAGCAATCAGAGAAGAAAAAGAAAAAAAAAGAATCCAAATCAGAAAAGAAGATGTAAAACTGACTGTTTGCAGATGACATGATACTATACGTAGAGAATCCCAAAGGTGCCCCCAGAAAAGTACTAGAGCTAATCAATGAATTTGGTAATGTAGCTGGATACAAAATTAATGCACAGAAATCTCTTGCATTCCTATACACTAATGATGAAAAATCTGAAAGAGAAATTAAGGAAACATTCCCATTTACCATTGCAACACAAAGAATAAAATGCCTAGGAATAAACCTACCTAGGGAGACAAAGACCTGTATGCAAAAAACTATAAGACACTGATGAGAAAAATTAAAGATGATACAAACAGATGGAGAGATATACCATGTTCTTGGGTTAGAAGAATCAATATTGTGAAAATGACTATACTACCCAAAGCAATATACAGATTCAGTGCAATCCCTATCAAATTATCAATGGCGTTTTTTACAGAACTAGAACAAAAAAACTTAAAATTTGTATGGAGACGCAAAAGACCCTGAATAGCCATAGCAGTCTTTTGTGTGTGTGTGTGTGTGTGTGTGTGTGTGTGAACATAAGAACTATAAGAGTTGAAGTCATTTGGGCAGATAGCAAGGAGTGTGATTGCTGGATCTTAGTATGTAGTGTTTTTTTTTTTTTTAATTTTTTATTTTATTTATTTATTTATGGCTGTGTTGGGTCTTCATTTCTGTGCGAGGGCTTTCTCTAATTGCGGCAAGTGGGGGCCACTCTTCATCGCGGTGCGCGGGCCTCTCACCATCGCGGCCTCTCCTGTTGCAGAGCACAGGCTCCAAACGCGCAGGCTCAGTAATTGTGGCTCACGGGCCTAGTTGCTCCGCGGCATGTGGGATCTTCCCAGACCAGGGCTCGAACCCGTGTCCCCTGCATTGGCAGGCAGATTCTCAACCACTGCGCCACCAGGGAAGCCCGCCATAGCAGTCTTGAGGGAAAAAGACAGAGCTGGAGGAATCAGACTCCCTGACTTCAGACTATACTACAAAGCTACAGTAATCAATACAATATGGTACTGGCACAAAACCAGAAATATAGATCAATGAAACAGGATAGGAAGCCCAGAGATAATATCCATGCACCTATGGTCAAGTAATCTATGACAAAGGAGGCAAGGATATACAATGGAGAAAAGACAGTCTCTTCAATAAGTGGTGCTGGGAAAACTGTACAGCTACATGTAAAAGAATGAAATTAGGACACTCCCTAACACCATACACAAAAATAAACTCAAAATGGATTAGAGACCTAAATGTAAGACCGGACACTATAAAACTCTTAGAGGAAAACATAGGAAGAACACTCTTTGACATAAATCACAACAAGATCTTTTTTGATCCACCTCCTAGAGTAATGGAAATAAAAACAAAAATAAACAAGTGGGACCTAATGAAACTTAAAAGCTTTTGCAAAGCAAAGGAAACTACAAACAAGACAAAAAGACAACCTTCAGAATGGGAGAAAATATTTGCAAACGAATCAACGGACAAAGGATTAATCTCCAAAATATATAAACAGCTCATGCAGCTCAATATTAAAAAAACAAACAACCCAATCAGAAAATGGGCAGAAGACCTAAACAGACCTTTCTCCAAAGACATACAGATGGCCAAGAAGCACATGAAAAGCTGCTCAACATCACTAATTATTAGAGAAATGCAAATCAAGCTACAATGAGGTATCACCTCACACCAGTCAGAATGGCCATGATCAGAAAATCTACGAACAGTAAATGCTGGAGAGGGTGTGGAGAAAAGGGAACCCTCTTGCACTGTTGGTGGGAATGTAAATTGATACAGCCACTATGTAGAACAGTATGGAGGTTCCTTAAAAAACTAAAAATAGAATTACCATATGACCCAGCAATCCCACTACTGGGTATATACCCAGAGAAAACCATATTTCAAAAAGACAAATGCATCCCAATGTTCATCGCAGCACTATTTACAATAGCCAGGTCATGGAAGCAACCTAAATGCCCAGCAAGAGACGAATGGATAAAGAAGATGTGGTGCATATATACAGTGGAATATTACTCAGCTATAAAAAGGAATGAAATTGGTTCATTTGTAGAGACGTGGATGGATCTACAGACTGTCATGCAGAGTGAAGTAAGTCAGAAAGAGAAAAACAAATCTCGTATATTAACGCATATATGTGGAACCTAGAAAAATGGTACAGATGAACCAGTTTGCAGGGCAGAAACAGAGACACGGATGTAGAGAACAAATGTATGGACACCAAGGGGGGAAAGTGGCGGGTGGTGGTGGTGGTGTGATGAATTGGGAGATTGGGATTAACATGTATACACTAATATGTATAAAATGGATACCTAATAAGAACCTGCTGTATAAAAAAATAAATAAAATTCAAAACAAAAAGCAAAAAAAGAAATGTAAGGTTTCCAAGTTTAAATGATGATGAAAGTAATATAAATAAAAGAAAAGCTAGATTAAAAAAATAATAATAATGCGCCAGAGGGGTCTGGTTACACCACTGTCCACAGGGTGGCCTGTTGTGCAGTTACTTAGAGTCATATTTCTGATAATAGCCTCATGATGCAGGAAAATGTTCGTCTGTTACATATAAAAAGCGGTGATCAGTGCATGTAAGGAGCATGATCCCAGTTTAATTCCTGAGTGTGTGCATGTCTATGCATGCATGCGTGTCTCCAGGTCTTGGGTCTGGGCTGTGTCTGTACATGCCGCTCAAACCTGTGTGGGTACATATGGGGAAACAACGGTGTTGTCGAGACGCACTCACCTCTGTGGGGATGCACCTGGGCGCGCATCCTGAAGGAAAAACCAGGACAGCAGCGCCTGGGGAAGGTCCACCCTAAGTACCCCAGACTCTGAGCCCTTGGACGCCCTTACGGCTGCTGGCCTGAACAGGCCCAGAGCTCCGGGGAGCAGGGGCAGCTGTGTGGTCTCTGATGTCAGGAAATAAACAGGGACACTGGTGTCCACCCCTCACTCCAGGGCTCAGGGCCAGAGGGGAGGGGTGGAGTCTACAGGATGCCTGCACAGACTTGTCTCCAGATAGTGAAATTGTGGATTTTTATTTTCCTCATCCTGTGTTATTTTTCAAAATTTTGAATACATTTTTTAATAATCAGAAAACATATGTAGCCATTTCAAGTCACATACTGTTTAGAAGTTGGAACAAAGTAGTTACTTCAGGACCTCATAGCTGGGCAGCAGCTGTGGGCGATTCTTGTTGGGCAGGTGTGCTGCTCTGGCCTGTGGTGGGCTGCAGGGGTGAGGCGGGCAGTCAGCAAAAGGGCCCCCACAGTTACTGCGACCAGGTGGAGGCAGAAATGAGCCCTGGCCCCCTGGCCTTGCAGCCCACAGAGCAGCACGGAAGGTGGTGACAGGCAGGGGATAGGGACATTGTCTCTTGCCCAGAAGCCCCAGACCAAAGGGTTCTACCTCTTTAGGCTCTGCAGGGCTGGGGAAGTAGGGGGCCCTCAGCCAAGCTGGGACGGCCAAGCCTGAGCCTGGTCTGCGCCCCCCGCCCGCCCCCTGGTTGCCCGGGGGATCAGGGATCCAGGATCTGGATCCAGAGCCCAACTCCTCAGGCGTATTTGTTGGAACAAAGCCTGAAGAACAGGGTTGACCTGACTTTGGACCCACTGCCCGCTCATGCTGGTGGTTGCGTTTTCCTCCAGCCACCCGTGGGACACAGTCATCAAGGCTGCCATGAGGAAGTACCCGAATCCCATGAACCCCAGTGTCGTGGGCGTCGACGTGCTGGAGCGCAGTGTGGACAGCCGGGGCCGGCTTCACAGCCACCGCCTCCTCAGCACCGAGTGGGGGCTGCCCGGCCTCGTGAGAGCGGTGAGCCCCCAGTGGAGCCCGGCTGCACCCGCATGACCCCCAGCTACACTCACACAGCTGTCTACACCCGCCGGCCCAGCTGGCACCATATGCAGGGAATGACAACCTTCCCATTTGGGATTTCTGGGAAGCCCCAGAGATGGTTTGTTTCTCTGTGAATTGAGTTAATCGTCCACCTGAGTGTTCAACACATCCCCTGACCCACCTGCAGTGGGGACACCGCCCACAGGACCCCCAAAATCCCATGACCCCTGGTCCCCCACCCTTCCCCACACCCAGTCCCCCCACCCCAGCCTCATCGTCCTGCCTGGTGTGGCCTGAACCCCAGAGTTGGCTCCGCACAGCGGGGGCCCAGGGGGTGGGGGTCAGGGTCGGTCCACAGCTGACTCACCAGCCGGACCTTGACCTCAACCTGGCCTCAGCGCCCCAGTTCCTGCCCTGCTTTCTCCTCTGTCTAAGCACCGGTCCCTATGTCCCTGTTTCATGTGTCCGTCCCACCTGCTGGACAGAGCACCTGGAGGAGCTGGAGGTGCTGCTGCGGCCGCACCTGCGTCCCTGGTTGAAGAGACGGGTAGCGGATAGGAAATGGCGGTCGGTGTTCCAGGATATAAGGTGGAGTTTCTAACATGTCACTATGCTGGTTTTGCTTTGTTTTTCAGATTTTGGGAACCAGTAGGACTTTGACATACATCAGAGAACATTCTATTGTGGATCCAGTGGGAAAGAAAATGGAGCTCTGTTCCACCAATGTAAGCAATGGCCACGATGGTGCGTAATGTCTTCATTTAATTTTATTTCCAGCCCACCTTTGGTCTAAGTGATCTTTTATTTTTAATAGAAAGGCTGAGTTTATTTAGCAGTATCTTACTTGTCTTTTATTCCAGTATAAAAATGTATAGAAGAACGCACATAATGATGTGAACACACCTTTGAAACCAGTGGGCAGGCCAGGGGACAGACTGGCAGCCCTGGGGCCCCCGTGTGCCTCCCCAGTGCCTCCCCGCCCCCCCAGCCGCCATCCTGCCCGCCAACAGCACACTCGGCTCTTCGCAGCCACTGAAACAGCCACTTTCTTCCTGGCCTCCTCTCTCACATCTCACAATGAAGAACCATTGATATTGGCCTAATGCACATTCAAAGAGCGTGTTGGGGGAAATGGGTGGCCCGGGAGCATGGTTTACGTCAGGCCCCTTACCCTGTGGGTCGTGTCACTGTGTGCGGAGGCTCGTTGGTTTACCGCCTGGACCTCTGTCAGGGGCCCCCTTTCCTTGGCCAAGGCAGCCCTTCTGCAAAGTCACAGGGAGCCGGGTGGGTGTGTCCACATCAGCCATTACTGACAGTTTATATATTGTTCTCTCTTCTCCTTCACTTGGAAAATTCCTCTTCCTCCTTCAAGAAAGCTTAGTTGTCAGTAAAGAGGGACGGTTCTTGCTGTTGTAGGAGGTCTAGTGGAAAGGAAGGGCTTTGGGCGGGACAGCCGCATGCCTGCATCCTGGTTATCACGGAACCGCTGTATGGCTGCGGGTGTCAGTGATCAACCTGTTCTGAGCCTCACTTTCCTTTTCTAAAAAAGAACAAACCTCACAGTATTGTCCTGAGGATTAATGAAAGAAAATGTTTATTAAATACAGAGCCTGGCATAAAAATATTGCACATACAATGATGACAGCTAATGAGCCCGGCTCAGGTTTGGGTGGGGTGTGAAGGGAGGGCGGTGACCGTCGCCAGGAGTGGCCAGGACGTGGTGTCCCTGAGCCGTACTTTGGCCGTGCCTCCTGGGCCTTGGTGGGCCTTGGCGTTTCTTCTATTCTGGCTCCAGTAAGTGCAGATTCAGGGATGGGAGGTGGGGGGGCAGATGGTCTGGGAAGAAATCCAAGAGAAATAGAACCTACAGCCATTGTTTCCTGTTTTAAGATCACACTCACAAACTGGGTGTCGGTGAGCGAGAGGCTGGTGTACACACCCCACCCAGAGGACCCAGGAAGGTAAGCAGACATTGAACTCCAAGGCTGGGGCGGGGCGGGGGTGCCCCCCACCCCCCAGCTGCTCAGCTCCTTCACTTCTCGCTCTCCTGCAGGACCGTGCTCACCCAAGAAGCCGTCATCACCGTGAAGGGGATCAGCCTCGGCAGCTATCTGGAAAGTTTGATGGCCAACACGATATCGTCCAACGCAAAGAAGGTACCATCTCTAGCTGTTCGGGGGCCAGATGAGCGGGGGTCCTACTGACCGTGGGCAAGTGGGGAGGGCTCCAGGCCTGGGGGAGCACAGGCCAGCAAGGCAGCCACCCCTTCCAAGAGCCGAACCATCTGGGCTCAGTTAACAAGACATACCCCACACATCCAAGACAGGTGTTGGCGTGGGCAGGCAGGACATTCGGAATTTTCAGCAGTTTCATATTTAATTGGCATTGAGTGGCTCTGGCTGAGCCTCTCCGTGTGCAGAGTTTCCCTTTGCCTCTCGCTCTGGTGGGATTTGGGAGCGAGCCTTGTGGAGGGAGTGGCGGAGGGATGGACCAGGAGGCTGTCAGCCCTGGCCTCCTCTCCAGTGGGGTTGGCATGAAGAGCTTGGGTGTGTGGGAGGCACATCCCAGGCAGTGCTGGGTGCCAGAGCAGGGCCTGGCTGTTTGCCCAGCTCCCCTTGCCGTCCTCCTTCTGCCGCCACCCCGACTCTCCCCTCTCCCCTTCTCTCTCTTGTTCTTTTTGGTCGGAAGAGATTCTTCATTCTGGGACCAGTGGGATGGCACCTAAGCCGTCCTTCCCTTCCTACCACGCTCAGGTCACGGCTTGGCCAAGAGCCATTTATGCTTGTGTTTAGGCTAATTGGTCTAGTCACTAATACAGAGCCAGTCTGCCCTATTTTTAGAAAAATCCAGATTTGAGGAAGGTCGGCAGTAGCTCAGCTCAGTTCAAGAAAGTCGGGGAGGCCCCCTGCCCAGAGCAGCATGCATCATGTCCACTCTGTGAGCCCTGGGGACAGAACCTGACCAACTCACTTTGTGTGTCCGGGGTCTGGCTTAGGGCAGGCCTGAGTGTTTGCTGAAGAATATTCTGGGAGGAAGGCGGCACTGGGTGAGGCCAGAGTCACCTCAGCCCTTTATGAGAAAAGTCAGGGGAAAGTCAGTGAGGCCAGATCAAGGTCTTTTATTTCACTTTATTTGGGGGTTGCTGTTTTGGAGGCCTATGGAGAATCATGGCCGCCCCAGCTGTGGTTGCCATCCGACAGCATCCCAGCCAAGTTCGGGGGATGCCGGGGCATCCAGCGGCCTGAAGATGGAGGAGAAGCCAGAGGGGGAACCGGAGGGGGAGATGGAGGTGGAGAGGCGGGTTGCCCCGCACGCGGTTCAGGAGCCAGAAGTTAGGGGTGACTCACGGAAGAGGCTGAGGGGCCGCGCTCCCATCACTGCCCTCAGTAGGTGACGGCACTAATGAGGGGTGCGGACTCAGCATAGCTCAAGCTGGTGCGGGAATTTCAGGCAGAACAGGTGCCACCTTATTTCTGGGGCTGAGAAGCTGCCTGCAGAACGTCTTGGCTGCGTTTGCTGCAGAGCCGCGGGGCTGTCCCTGTGCATTTATGTGACCTGCATAGCCTGCTGTCTGCGGTGAGACAGGCAGGACTTCTGACACCACGTTGAAATCTTTCTGTGTTGCTCCAGGGGTGGGCTGCTATTGAGTGGATAATTGAAAATGCTGAACGCGCCCTGAGCTAACGAGGCCTGCAGCGCCCCTGTGCTGAGCGGTGGTAACTACAGGATTCTTGAACCTGGGGAGGATCTGGTGCCCACTCACCGTGTGCATGGCCTGCGTGCTGGGAGGGGGTCTGCAAGACACAGCTGCATGGGGGTCTCCAGCCCTGTAGTGAAAAACCTAACTGGGTTCATCCTCCTCCGAATGCACCAACTCGTTTCGTGGCAGGATTTATGTTCAGGTTTGTTATCTCGTCTCTGAGGGCAGTTCAGCTTCTCCTTCAAGCTGTTCTCAGCACGTGGTCATGTGTCCCAGGACTGGTGTGTCCTCAGCAGGAAGGCTTTCACGAGCAGGTCCAGACAGTGTGAAGGGCTGATCTTATGGGGGCAGTTTTCATTGGGGGCAAGACTGGAATACCTGCCCACGTTCCTGTGAAGGTGCCCCAGGCCTGGGCGTCAGTGCTGTGGTGAGAAGGCAGCCCTCCTCCCCTCGTGCTGCCAGCTGTGCACCCTCACTGGCCAGTCGCTTTTAGTGGCCGAAGCCGTTGCAGCATCTCCTTGAGCTTCACAAACACTCCTTGGTTTCCTAGGCCAAGTGGCTGGGGTGTCAGAGCGGATTTGACACTCGTGTGGTCAGCAGTCGTCTCTGTACTTCGTAACGTCAGAGTTTCCTGCTTCCCTCTGTTCATGGAATCCTTACACTCCTGCCTTGAACCTCCTCTCACTCTTGGCTTTCCGAGCTGTGCTGCTCTGGGCCCTGCTTCCCACCATCAGTCGGACGGTCGGTCGGTCTGTCTGTAGCATGTGTGCACACTCAGCGCCTCTGTCAACAGACGTGAGCCCCATGGCTCAGGCTCCTTTAAGAACTTCCTGCTGATTTTGTTTAAGCCACTGACGCTTAGGTTTGCCAGGACCTTCACCTTGAACCCAGAATCATGACCTTCTTCCTTGGATGAACCACTAGGGTGACCTCATGCAGAGAGCCTGCCCACCTTGTGGGCGTCCTGCTTGTGCGTGTGCATGTGTGTGTTTGATGGTGTGTGTGGAGTGTGTGTGGTGTGTATGTGATGCTGTCACTTTGAGTTGTGGACTCTGTCACATTCTGTTTCCTCATAAACTAGAGCTAAACTGCCTCAGTCTTTAATCAGATGCCTCACCAAAAAAAATACCATCAAAAAGCAGGAAAAGGAAGAGAAGAAGGAAGAAGCGAGTCTGGAGTGCGGTTCTGGCTGGGTTGGGAGAGGCGGGAGCTGCTGGGCCACAGCCTCCACCAGGCTTGTCAGTCATGACCACATAGGGCAGGAGGCCCGGCTGGTGGTGGCGCCCGTGGAGCGAGGCCCGGGGAGCAGACCTGCTGGGAGGAGGCTGGGCCGCCGCTCTGCCCACTCCATGCTGAGCCACGCACCTGCTCTGCCACCAGAGCCAGGTTTGCTCAGACGGCTGTGGGGCCTTATCTGTCCTCCCTCAGCTCCAGCTCTTCTGCCGACTCTCGGCGTCTCACTAAAGAGCTTGTCTCTTTTCAGAGGACACCCCATTTCCCTCACTCGCCCTTGATCCACAGTCTCACTGCCGGTCTCTTCACACACATCTGGCCACCAGTTGTCACCTCAGAGGCAGTTGACGTGTGTCCCTGTCTTACCCCCATCACGGATCTGCACACGCTAGAGTCGGGGTGTCCACCCCGATGGCGACACAGGGACAGTTAGGATTGGTCGGGATAGCCGCATGCTCTGCCCTTGGGCTGCAACTAGACTGTCCCGCCGTCCGGGGCCCCCGGCCAGCCCGCAGCCTGTGCTGCTCCTCACCACGCAGGCACCCGCAGCCACTGTCAGGAGGTCGCAGCAAAAGAGCTGTGATTTCAAGCTCTGAGCTGTCCTGTTAGCGTCAAGGTACCTCCCACTGGGAGTTCTAATTTTCTCATTTTCAAAAGTAAAATGTAGTATCTCTTTTAGTGTGTTTCAGATTATAAAAACTTTAGAGAAGCTCTCCTCCGTAAAGGATGGGTAGAACTATACTCTACTGTGGTTTTTTTAGATACTGCTTTTTCTTTGATAATAGTACTTCCAATCCGAAATGAAATGAAATTCATTTTTATTTTTATGAGAATATTTTATGCACATAGCGTAAGGTGAAATAGAGTTAAAAGTTTTATGACAAAAACAATCCCTCTTACCTCTTCTGCAAAGCACTTTTCTACCCTTCTGAGGGGGCTGTTGACTCTTTTGGTAGTTTTGGCATTTACTGTTAGATTTCTAAATAAATAAGCATATTCTGCTATTTCTTGATTCAACAATTTTAGACGTTATCTGCTGACTTCCTGCCGTGGTAGATGGTTATTTTCTCTCTTAAATCTTCTTCCCCTCTCCCATTTCTCCAATGTAGCTATATTGTCACTTATTGTTAAAAGCACATTGGTTCCATAATTAAAACATACATAACTATTGTTTACTACCAAGTGAAAAAGTGTACTGTAATTACATTTTCTTTCTTTCTTTCTTTCTTTCTTTTGGCTGCACCGGGTCTTATTTGCGGCATGTGGGATCTTCGCTGCGGCACACAGGATCTTTAGTTGTGGCATGCGGACTTCTTAGTTGCGGCATGTGGGATCTAGTTCCCTGACCAGGGATTGAACCTGGGCCCCCTGCATCGGGAGCACGGACTCTTACCCACTGGACCACCAGGGAAGTTCCTACATTTTCTTTCTTTTTTTTTTTTTTTTTTAAATTTATTTATTTATTTATTTATTTTTGGCTGTGTTGGGTCTTCGTTTCTGTGCGAGGGCTTTCTCTAGTTGTGGCAAGCGGGGGCCACTCTTCATCGCGGTGCGCAGGCCTCTCACTATCGCGGCCTCTCTTGTTGCGGAGCACAGGCTCCAGACGCACAGGCTCAGTAGTTGTGGCTCACGGGCCTAGTTGCTCCGCGGCATGTGGGATCTTCCCAGACCAGGGCTCGAACCCGTGTCCCCTGCATTAGCAGGCAGATTCTCAACTGCTGCGCCACCAGGGAAGCCCCTACATTTTCTTTCTTATGTAGCATTTTTCTCCTTGAAGGTAGTAACTGTCTTATCCTCTTCATCTGTTTAATCTTATTTTTAGAAGTCGCTGGCTGAGTCCCCCACACTCTTCACCTCTTCACCTGCTCTCTGCAGCACCTTGTGACATCCTTTTCCAAGGTCAGACCCTGTAGGTAGCACACCCCTTTCTCATTTCTCTGGCGCTGCACTTCCTGGAGGCCAGTCTTGCTCTCTGACCAGCAGCTGTGTGGCTGTCATCCCTCCTGGCCATTTCCTCGGCTCGTCTCCCCTCCTGGAGCCCTTGTCTCCTGGCCTCCCTGCCTTCCTCTCTCTGTTTCTTACCACAGGATGGGGAAGGACGCCCCATAGTAGCTTCTAAGATTTGGCACATCTGAAAATGTCCCTTCTGTTTCCACTCTTCACTCAAAGCTTGGTTGGACATACAGCTGTAGATAAAAATACTTTCAGAATTTTGAAGGCTCTGCTCCATCGTTTTCCACTCCAATTCCTGAGCCTCTGTATGTGGCTTTTTTTTCCTCTCTGAAAACTTTCAGGATCTCTTTGTCCCTGATGTGAAATTTCATACAGCTAAGCTTTGTTTGAAGTGATCTTTTTAAATCTCTCTGTGCTGCACTGTGTGTGTTAAATTCCTGTTTTTGATGCTGCGCTACAATTATGTAAAACGTTACTGAGGGATGTAATGCAGGCAGCTTTGCAGCTTCCAGTGAGTCTATGTTAATTTCAAAATTAAAGGGTAAAAAAATACATAAATAGTGACTTCATGGAAAATGGTAGAGGTGGGTGCTCCCACCTCTGAAACAAATCAATAAACAGTCCTCCCATTGAAACAATCAGTAAACTGGCAAGAAAAAAATATGACAGAATCAACTTTTGTAGAACTCTGGATTCTAGTCAAATACCTAAACCAACAAGTGGGGCGCTGAATGAATCTTGATTAACCCACCCTGCAGATTTTGGACTTTGCAGCCTCCAAAAGTAGAGCAGCCAATTCCTTAAAATAAATCCCTGTGTGTATGTGTGTGTGTGTGTGTGTGTATGTGTGTATATATACACACACATACACACACACACACACACATTTTATTGGTTCTGTTTCTCTGGAGAACCCTGACTAATACACTATTGAAGCTAAAACTGGTATCAATTCAAACTAGATTTTTATGAATTTAAGATGATAATTATAATTACCAGGATACCCAGTAAGAAAATAACTAAAAACTATATAAAAAATAAAACAAAGGGGGAATTAAAATGTTATACTAGAAGAAAATCAAACATAATAGGAGGCAGTGAAGAAAGAATTCAGGAACAAAAGTTGTGAAATTTATAGAAAACAAATAGCAAAATGTAAGAAGTTAGTACATCTTTAACATTTACTTTAAAGGTAAATGGATTAAGTTTACCAATTAAAAGACAGAGATTGGCAGGATGGATGAAAAAACATGATCCTACTATATATGCTGCCTATAAAAGACTCACTTTAAAGCCAAAGAGGTAAATAGGTTGAATGTGAAAGGACGGAGAAAGATATTCCATGAAAATGGTAACTAAAAGAGAGCTGAGCTGGGTGGCCACACTAATATCAGAAAAAACAGACTTTAAGGCAAAAATTGTTACAAAAGGCAAAGAAAGATATATACATACCACGCTACAGAACCCCCAAATATATGCAGCAAACATTAGCAGAAGAGAGAAATAGACAATTCTATAATGATAGAGACTTCAATAGTCCACTTTCAATAATGGATAGAATGTCCATTATTGGATAGACAGAAGATCAGTAAATAAATGGAGGATTTGAAGTACGCTGTAAACCAACTTGACCTAACACACATATAGAACACTTCACCCAATAACAGCAGAATACACATTTTTCTCAAGAGCACATGGAATATTCTCCAGGATAGACCATAAACCAAGTGTCAGTAAATTTAAGAAGACTGAAATCATAGTATCTTTTGTGATCACAATGAAATGAAGTTAGAAATCAGTAGCATAAGGAAAACTGGAAAATTCACAAATGTGGAATTTAAAAAACGTACATCTAACAACCAGTGAGTCAAAGAAGAAATTATAAGTGAAATCATAAAATGGGATGAATGAAAATGAAAACAACATATTAAAACTTATGCAGTGAGAGCAGTGCTCAGATGGAAATTCATAGTTACAAACACATATGTTAAAAAAAGAGGAAAGCTGTCAAATCATTAACCTGACTTTAAGGACCTAGAAAATGAAGAAGCAGCTAAATCCATGGCTTGCAGAAGGAAAGAAATGATAAAGATTAGAGAGGAGATAAAATAGAAACTAGGAAAATTATAGAATTATTGAAACCAAAAGTTGTTTTGAAAAGATTAACAAAATTGACAAACCTTTAGTTAGACTGACCAAGAACAAAAGAGGATTCAAAATAAAAAAATCAGAATTGAAAGCGGGGGCATTACTACAGACCTTACAGAAGTAAAAGGATATAAGAAAATACAGGCATACCTCATTTTATTGCATTTCACTTTACTGCACTTTGCAGATACTGCGTTTTTTTTTTTTTACAAATTGAAGGTTTATGGCACCTCTGCCTCAAGCAAGTCTGTTGGCACCATTTTTCCAATAGCATTTGCTCACATCATGTCTCTGTGTCATGGTTTGGTAATTCTTGGAATATTTCAAACTTTTTCATTATTATTATATTTGTTACGGGGATCTGTTATCAGTGATCTTTGATGTCACTACTACAACATGCTGAAGGCTCAGATAATTAGCATTTTTTAGCAATAAAGTATTTTTAAATTAAAGTTATGTATATATATTTTTAGACATAATGGTATTGCATACTTAATATACTACAGTATAGCATAAACATAACTTTTATATGCACTGGGAAACCAAATATTTCTTGTGACTCGCTTTATTGTGATATTCACTTTATTTTCATGGTCTGGAATTGAACCTGCCATATCTCCAAGTTATGCCTGTACTATGAACGATTATACCAGAACAAATTAGATAACCTAAGTGAGATGGACAAATTTCTGGAAACATACAACTTACCAAAACTGATTCAGGAAGAAACAGAAAATCTCAACAGGCCTGTTACAGGTAGAGATTGAATCAGTAATTAAAAACCTCCCAACAAAGAAAAATCCAAACATTAAAGAAGAATTAACACCAATCCTTCACAAACTCTTCCAAAAAAACAGAGGAGGGAATACATCCTAACATTCTGAGAGACCGGTATTAGTCTGATACTAAAATTAGGCAAAGACACCCCCAGAAAATAAAACTACAGACTGATATCCTTTATGAATATTGATGCAAAAATCCTTAACAAAATACTTGTAAGCTGAGTAGGAAATAGAGAATAGGAAAATAACAGAATTATTGAAACCAGTGTTGTTTTGTTGAAAAGATTAATAAAATTGACAAACCTTCCAACTTTTTCACTAGTTTTTATCTTGGCAAGCTGTATTCTAGATTTCTAAATCTTTCTTGTTCATTATGGCATCCTGTCCTTACTTCCCTCCTGTCTATAGAGATGAGTGTGAAGGGAGCTTTCCTCTGTGTCCATCTGTGTTGGGGGCTTTACTCTGACACACTCAGCGCGAAGCATTGCTCTCTACACTGGGTGACCCTTTTCTGCAGTGAACCTCTTGTTCCATGACCTCTAGGTAACTGTATAATCTCATAGAGGTAATGGTCTAAACTTGTCATGTAGGGAGTTCTGTTCTAGAGGGAGACATGAATATTTGTCATTTGGGAAACCATGGTTTTTAAAAATATATATATACACATACATTTTTATTGCAGTATAGTTGATTTACAGTATTTTATATAAGTTTCAGATGTACTACATAGTGATTCACAATTTTTAATGGTTATATTCCATTTATAGTTATTATAAAATATTGACTATATTCCCTATGCTGTACAATGTATCCTTATTGCTTCTCTATTTTATACGTAGTAGATTGTTCCTCTTAATCCCCCACCCCTATCATGCCCCTCTCCCTTCCCTCTCCCCACTGGTAACCTCTAGTTTGTTTTCTGTATCTGTGAGTCTGTGCAAACCACATTTTTGAAGCAGGGATAAAAGTGCCAGAAAGGGTGGATTCTTGTGAGCCTTCTACAATGGCTATGGTGTTCAGAAGTCCCCTGTGTAGTTTTGGAGGAAGACTGCATTTTTAGGGCAAGGACAGTTGTAAATGTCAGTTATTTGGACTCTTCAATTTTCTAGTAGACTGAAGTTGGGTAAAAATAAGCACATGCATGTGCTGGGTTTTTATTCTCCTATGTTTTCCATTATCAATACATTTTTTTCTTGGGGGGTGTTAGTCATTAAGAAAGCAGTAGTGATTATCTTCAAAATTTGTTTAGTGCAAAAGTGTTTGGCTTTGTAACTTTCAGTTTGGTCTGGAAGTGGATTCAATATTTATTTGTATTTGGAATTCACCATTAGTACAGTAGCAAATGTTGTCTGACAGAATACACGAAGCTGAGTGCGGATGGCCGTGTGAAACTTAACCTTGATTTCTAATTTGAGAAATACTCTCTGCTAGCGTTTCTTAATGAGTATCTGTCAACACTGCTGTTGCACTGACCTTCAGAAGGTACCCCTGGCATCCAGGGGCGGCCCCCTCTCCTGAGATGACCTAGGCAGGAGGCTGGAGAACATGAGCGCGGTGGGACCTGACCGAGGCCTTCTTCCCCGGGAGGGTCCTCACTGCTATTCTCTCAGCCAGGTCACAAGGCCTTGGAGTGGGTTATCGGCTGCCTGAACTCAGAGCTGGAGGGGCTGGCAGCCCCCGCCTGCGCCAGGGCTTGAAGCACCACTGGCACGTGGCCTTGTGGTTCCCTGCACCCAGGACAGGAGACACAGAGTCCGGGCAGCAAGTTGACAGCCGGGGCTGCACACACACGCTCTACATGTGTGTCCAAGGGAACATTCGTGGTTACTGCATGCGTGCCTGGGGACACTGAGGAGAAGGACTCTGGAAAGGGGCTGAATTTGCTACATTCGGGCCTGTTGTTCACATTTACCTTTTTTTGGTGGAAAGATTTTTTGTTTAAGAAGTTAAACTTCTGATATCCCTTCCCTAGAAACCAAGGTATCAGGGTGAAAAAGGAATGGCTTTCTCACACTCCGTAACCTCCCACATTCAAATGGAAAGTTCTTGTGGGTGCTGATCCGCAGGTTTGCTGTGGTTGGAGACGTGGATATTTGCCTCGGATTCTCAGGAAGGATGACCTGTCAGAGGGCGGGAGCAGGTTTTAAACGTGAGAGCCTGAGGTTGGTCTTGGAGCTTGTTAACATGACACATTCCAGGCCGTCAGCCTCGGGGCTCCTGCCAGGTCCGGCTGTGGCTGCTCAGACCAGGCCTGGCGCTCAGTGGCCCAGGAGCCCTGTGCTCCGTCGGGGGGCTGGGCGTGGCCTCTGCCCAGCCTCCGCCGACCTGCCCATACTCAAGTCTCATGTTCTACAAACATCATTTCATTTGTTTGTCAGACATCATTATCTCCCACTGACCACAGACCTTAGATTTATTTACGGACATGTGTTTTTAATTATACGTATATAGTAACATAAAGAAAGCATCCTTATTTCATTTTAGTTTCTGAACATGAAATGGGATACATTTTTATGTTTAACCAAACCAACCAGTTTAGTGTTTTAGAGAAATGAGTATCAGGAGGAGGTGTTTGTTTTGATAATGTATTACTTGCGTAAGGTTTATTTTTTTGCCAAAAGCATAGAAATAAATCCAGAATTCTGCTGCCTTTCCTCAGTTTCCTGTGTTACATCCCTGTTATTGTGGCCCTGAAGTCTGGTAGGAATAAAAGTTGAAATGCACTAGTTACTGTGTCAAGTATGCAGATAAACCAGAAGTTACTGGGCTGATGTTCAGGAGAAACCGAGAATATTTTCTGGAAGCTGGGCCCCAGGCCATCCTGTGGTCTGTGTAGGCGCCAGCCTCCTGGTTGGGTGGCCCCGCCTCGCCATTACTGTAGAAGCAGTGCCAGGGGCTCTGGGATCAGAGGCTTCTCTTCTTGTAGGAAAAGCGATGGTGCTGAATATCCTTTGAAGAGTCTTCTGCCCATTTGGCATTAGAACCAACTGTTGCAAGTGTCTCTGATTTGAGCCAGTGTCTTTTGGCTTCGTAAGAGTGGGTGACTGTTTGCGCCAGCATTTCTGTCCTCATGTTAAGGAACGGGGTGCTTCGATGTAGGAGTTACCTGCTGGGTGTCTGTTACGAGTTCCATTTTCTTCCAGAGTAGTCTTCCCTAGCAGACCTCTACTTATGGCTAGGCCTTAGTGAATGCCCATATATTAAGAACAGATTTTCACAGGTTCTGTTACAACTTCAGTATCCAAAGGAGAGGCAGGGTCATTCTGGTGACTCTGGCGGCTAGGGAGAGAGCACTTTGCCAGCCCATCGTGGGGCTAAAGGCGTGTGGGAGTGAACCGGGCAGACCACGTGACCCCTGAGCTTTGTTCCTGTCTGTAAAGTGTGGACACTGGGACCTACCTCAAAGTATCCAACCAGAAAGCGAGGTGAAGGCCTCATGGCTCCCGGTCCACAGCGCCGTTTCTGCCTGTGCTGGCCTGTCGCTGGGCTGCAGAGTCCCTCAAGGGGACCACTGGTGGGGCTGGAATTGGGAACACTGGGCTTCACAGATGGAACATACTTTTTTTTAACAATGGTATTTTTGTTTTTTAAAAAAACTTTTATAATCACTAGTAAGAGTTAACTATCAACAGTGAAAGAGGCAGGCAGTAAGAAATGAATGGACACTGACTCAGTAGTGAATTGGATTTCTGGCCTTGACTTCTCATCACGTTCTATGCTTGTGTTTTCAGCTGTTATAGGACAGTTTGCTTAGGGCAGGAGTTGGCAAACCACAGCCCATGAGGTGGGAATGGTTTTTGTATCTTTAAAGGGTTGTAAATAAACCCCTCCACACAGGAGCGTACGTGACATAGACCTAAGAGGCCCACGAAGGCTGAAATATTTACCGTCTGGCCCTTTACAGAAAAAGTTTCTGTAAAGCCAACCCCTTTCTTAGAAATTCCACTGCATCTCTCAGTCAACATAAATAAAACTAAATTTGGTCCCTTCCACCGAACTGCTTTCCTCTCCCCGCTTTCTAATCAGTGCTCCTTCCATTTCCCAAGTACAAAACCTGAGGTATTTGAGACGTCTTCCCCCTGCTCATTCTCTGTAGCCATTTGGAAACCAAATATTGCTCTAAAAGGTCTCATCAATTCTCTGCCTTCTCATTTCACTGTCCCTGTCTGGTTTAGGTGCTTATTGCGTGGGGTGGCTGGCTGCCTCCTGCTGACCACACCCACATGTGGCCTCCTCCATAGAAAGGGCTGACCTGTGGGGTCAATGAAATACTGCAGAATACCCCATCATGGGTGTGGCTTCCCAGGCCGATCATGAAAGATGTGCTTTGGGGCAAGCTGGATGCCAGGTTGTGCGGACATGGGAGGAGCTGTCCCGGAAGCAGATCCTCTGGCCCCAGTGAAGCCTTCAACTAAGTGCACCCGCATTAGAGACCCAGGCTGGAGCCACCCAGCTAGAGCTGCACCCCACCTCCTGACCCATAGAAACCTGTGTGGCACTAAATGTTTATTATTAACTGATACTTCACCATGTACTAAGTACACTCACCTTTGAACTGGTCTCTCTTTCCTTCTGTTCCACTTCTTGTCAGATTACTCAAAAATAATCCTGTCGTAACTCCCCTTGATTAAAAAGCTAGAGCAATTTCTCATTACTTTTTGTTTTGTTTTTTATTTTTTAATTTTATTGGAGTATAGTTGATTTACAGTGTTGTGTTAGTTTCAGGTGTACAGCAAAGTGATTTAGTTATACATATATTCATTCTTTTTCAGATTGTTTTCTCAAATAGGTTTTCACAGAATATTGAGTAGAGTTCCCTGCGCTATACAGTAGGCCCTTGTTGGTTATCTGTCTTACATACAGCAGTGTGATTTATCCCTCTCCACCACGTTTCCTCTTTGGTAACCATAAGTTTGTTTCCGATATGTGAAAGTCTGTTTGTTTTGTAAATAAGTTCATTTGTATCATTTAAAAAAATTAGATTCCACATATGAGTGCTATCATATGATATTTGTCTTTCTCTGACTTACTTCACTTAGTGTGATAATCTATAGGTCCATCCATGTTGCTGCAAATGGCATTATTTCATTCTTTTTTATGGCAGAGTAAAATTCCATCATATATATGTACCACATCTTCTTTATCCATTCCTCTGTCGATGGACATTTAGGTTGCATCCATGTCTTGGCCATTGTAAATAGTGCTGCAGTGAACATTGGGGTGCATGCATCTTTTCGAATTATGATTTTCTCCGGATATATGCCCAGGACTGGGATCGTTGGATCATATGGTAGCTCTATTTTTAGTTTAAGGAAGCTCCATACTGTTCTCCATATTGGTAGTACCAATTCACATTCCCCACAACAGTGTACGAGGGTTCCCTTTCTCCACACCCTCTCTAGCATTTACTGTTTGTAGACTTTTTGATGGTGGCCATTCTGACCGAAGTGATACCTCATTGTAGTTTTGATTTGCATTCCTCTGATAATTAGTGATGTTGATGTCTTTTTATATGTTTTTTGGCCATTTCTTTGTCTTCTTTGGAGAAATGTCTATTTAGATCTTCTGCCCATTTTGTGATCGGGTTGTTTGTTTTTTTTTGTTTTTTTTGATATAGAGCTGCATGAGCTGTTTGTATATTTTGGAGATTAATACTTTGTTGGTCACTTTGTTGGCAAATGGGGTTGGCAACCCCATTCTGTGGGTTGTCTTTTCATTTTGTTTATGCTGTGCAAAAGCTTTTAAGTTTAATTAGGTCCCATTTGTTTATTTTTGTTTTTATTTTCATTACTTCTACAAGGTGGATCAAAGAAGACATTGCTGCAATATGTCAGAGAGTGTTCTGCCTATGTTTTCCTCTAGGAGTTTTATAGTGTCCAGCCTTACATTTAGGTCTTTGATCCATTCTGAGTTTATTTTTGTATATGGTGTTAGAGAGTGTTCTAATTTCATTCTTTTACATGTAGCTGTTCAGTTTTCCCAGCACCATTTATTGAAGAGACTGTCTTTTCTCCACTGTATGTTCTTGCCTCCTGTGTCATAGATAAATTGACCGTAGGTGCATAGGTTTATTTTTGGGCTTTCTATCCTGTTCCATTGATCTATATTTCTGTTTTTGCACCAGTACCATACTGTTTTGATGACTGTAGCTTTGTAGTATAGTCTGAAGTCAGGGAGCCTGATTCCTCCAGCTCCATTTTTCTTTCTCAGGATTGCTTTGGCTATTCGGGGTCTTTTGTGTTTCCATACAAATTAAAAAATTTTTTGTTCTAGTTCTGAGAAAAATGCCATTGGTAATTTTTTTTCTGGCCATGCCAGACAGCATGTGGGATCTTAGTTCCCTGACAAGGGATCAAACCTGTGGCCCCTGCATTGGAAGTGTGGAGTCTTAACCACTGGACTACCAGGGAAGTCCGCCATTGGTAATTTGATAGGGATTGCACTGAATCTGTAGATTGCTTTGGGTAGTATAGTCATTTTGACAATATTGATTCTTCCAATCAAGAACATGGTATATCTTTCCATCTATGTTTGTGATCTTCGATTTCTTTCATCAGCATCTTACAGTTTTCAGAGTAAAGGTCTTTTGTCTCCTCAGGTATGTTTACTCCTATTTTTATATATATATTTTAAAGATCTATTTATTATTTATTTATTTTTATTTTTGGCTGAATTGGGTCTTCGTTGTGGCATGTGGGATCTTCATTGAGGCATACGGGATCTTTCATTGCGGCACGCGGGCTCTTCATTGTGGTGCGCGGGCTTCTCTCTAGTTGTGGCATGTGGGTTTTCTCTTCTCTAGTTGTGGTGTGCAGGCTCCAGAACGTGTGGGCTCTGTAGTTTGCGGCATGCAGGCTCTAGTTGAGGCGCGCAAGCTCAGTAGTTGTGGCATGCGGGCTTAGTTGCCCTGTGGCATGTGGGATCCAATTTCCCCGACCAGGGATGGAACCCAAGTCCCCTGCATTGTAAGGTGGATTGTTTACCACTGGACCACCAGGGAAGTCCCTATTGCTGTTTTATTCTTTTTGATGCGATGGTAAATGGGATTGTTTCCTTAATTTCTCTTTCTGATCTTTTGCTGTTAGTATGTAGGAATGCAAGAGATTTCTGTGTATTAATTTTGTATCCTGCAACTTTACTGAATTCATTGATGAGCTCTAGTAGTTTTCTGGTAGCATCTTTAGGATTTTCTGTGTATAGTATCATGTCATCTGCAAACAGTGACTGTTTTACTTCTTTTCCAGTTTGGATCCTTTTTATTTCTTTTTCTTCTCTGGCTGCTGTGGCTAGGACTTCCACCAGTATGTTGAATAAAAGTTGCAACAGTGGACATCCTTGTCTTATTCCTGATCTTGGAGGGAATGCTTTCAGCTTTGCACTGTTGAGAATGATGTTAGCTCTGGGTTTGTTGTATATGGCGTTTATTATGTTGAGGTAAGTTCCCTCTATGCCCACTCTCACTGGAATCAAAACCAAGGTCTAGGCATTGGCCCAGATGATTCTGATCCAGGTGTCATCAGACCACACTTTGGGGCATATTGGGTCCCCTCCCTCCTCTGAACCCACCTTGAAATCTACTTCCATGAAGGTGTTCTTGACTGATACCAGCTCACAGCTTACTACAAATTCCTAGACATTTATATTGCTTTGGATTTTTTTGAACTATTCACACATGTATTTGACCAGGAGCCAAGATGAGATGTTTACTTTGCACACACAGCCCTGGGCATTCACTGAGTGCTTGGTAACGTGAGGACTGGATTCAGAATCATAGCCCTTGGTGGGAAAAGCAGGTGGAAACACAGCAGGGTCATGAGCACAGCATCGGAAGTGATGACCTCAGGTGTGATTCTGGGCTAGTGGTTTGACCTTGGGCAAATGACCACTTTGCTATTCCTGTTTTTCAGATGTAAAAGAGGGTATGCACAGCACCTGCTTAGAGTTGAGTATCAGAGTTGTGGCTGAGGGTGCTTTGCACAGTACCTGATACGGAAAAGTGCTTGAAACCAAGCAGGACCCTGCAGGGCCTTTGTGGTGACAGACCCCACCCTCCTATGTCCCCTGCCTCTTGTTTGTAGAAAAGCTTTAGCCTCCTAGGGCTTCCCCAATTTCCAAAGAGCAAATTTAATCAGAGAAGTGAGAAAATGCAGAAACAAATGAAAACAGTCAAGCAAGTCAAAGTAATGATAATTTAGCCATTAAACGAACTCAAGGAGCTTTAGTTCCTCCTCAAGGGCTATAGGTAATATCCTAAACTATATCCTGAGTTGTTTTGCAGATACTAAACCCTCACCAGGTGGAGAAGTTAACTGCATATTGACCACAAGCACATAGACCCCTAGAGTGGTTAGAATCAGAAGGTTGATGATGTTAACTGCTGAAATACCACCCTGTTACCTCACCACCCACCAATCAGACAAATGTCCACAGGCTGATATGGCACCCATGACCCTCTCCCTCACCTTGCCTTTAAAAACCCTTGGCTGAAGGACATCAGGGAGTTTGGGTCTTTTGGTCACGAGCTGCCCATTCTCCTTGCTTGGCCCCATGTTGGGTGCCTTGCAATAAATGCTGTACTTTCCTTCACCACAACCTAGTGTCAGTAGGTTGGCTTTGCTGCATGTTGGGCGAGCGGACCCAAATTTGGCTGGAAAACAATTTTGGTGGCCCAGGTGGGCCTTCCATCCCAAGTGGGCATCTTGCCAATGGCACACTGGCCCCTGGCCATTGGCAGCTCATGGATCCTGTCCAGCAGCTGCCTGAGCACTTTTTTCTCAGGAGCAGCCCCAAGTGCTTGCACTGACTGGACATTGCTGGCCCATGGCAGTTTTGATTCCATGGTGAAGGAAACTAGGCTCTGGTCCTGATCTAGTCTGGTCTGTGAGACCTCTCTGGTAAGTGGCAGAATGTCCTATGTGACTACACCAGGGTATTCTTCCCTACTGGGTTGCCTTGCTTGGAATTTTCCTTTTGGCAGGGGCTGTGTGGAGGGGAGACGTAAAACTTGGTCATCTGGTTTTAAGTGGAATGCCACTTTAATTGGATTTCCCCTTCTGGGTCGAGGAGTCCCTCAGCCATCCAGCACTGCCTGAGTGGTAATTGGAAAACTCCCTGTTAGACCAAGGCTGATCTGCACCCCTGTCTGGAATTCCAAATAAGAAACTTTCCATTCTCATGCTAGGGAACTACAACCCTGAAAGGCCACCAGATAACACTCTGCCTGGTTCTGATGTGTTTCTGGAAATATCTGCAAAATGAGAAAAAGCGGGGGGGGGCAGGAATCAGAGCTCTGTTCCATCTCGTAGTACCCTGGGATGTATTTTGCAAAACTGGGAGAGCTTTAGTTATGCTCCTACAAAGAGATAGAAAGAAAATGATTTTTCCAACACTGTGTGGCCACAATATTCTTTAGACTTGAGAAAAATTCCAAAACTGGTTCTTTTTTTACTCAGAGAAAACTGGCTTGATAAAATATTTTTTCAAAATTCTGATCCTGCGAGAACAAAAGTATTCCTAGGAGAAAGCTTTAAGTTATAACTCTTATCATGTCCTTGGAATGCAAACACAGTCCACAATGCCTGAGACTACAGCCTTGGGTTAATCAGTAGAACCTGAAACTGAAAGGAAAAAAGGGAAAAGAGGCTTAAAATTCAAGTGAGTAAACTTACTCCAACTGTTATTTATAAACTAATGAGTTTTATAATGTCTGATTCATGACTAAGTTTTAAAATAAAGCTATGAGATCTCTGATTCTGTCTTCATGTAAAAATGAACCTATGAATGAGCTCTATTTAATTTGCTTAAAGGAAATTAAGTGCTTATATAAATTCTCAGAAATACAACAGAAACTCTCACGTGATTTGGGGAATATTCAATATTAAATTAATATCTGGCATTAAAGTTACAGTTTGTTGGTTTAATTAATACAGAAATGTCTTTACAGTCATCAATATTAAATATAATACTTTTATCATACCTAGATTTAATAGAAGCCAAATAAGTTCATATGATATCTGCTGTAAAATTTGTCAGCAAAACAAATTAACTTGGTATGATGATATTTTCATAAGCACTGAAATAGAGATAAATGGGATAGAAGCTTTTAGGTGAACTCTTTAGGAATAATTATGCTTTAATTTCTCCAGAGGTTGGTAACTTGAAATTTTAGAATTTTACTAAATTAAGGTAAATGATGAGAATTCATTGAATGTTTAGATCATTTTTTTAAAAATTTTATTTATTTATTTATGGCTGTATTGGGTCTTCGTTTCTGTGTGAGGGCTTTCTCTAGTTGCGGCAAGCGGGGGCCACTCTTCATCGCGGTGTGCGGGCCTCTCACTATCGCGGCCTCTCTCGTTGTGGAGCACAGGCTCCAGACGCGCAGGCTCAGTAATTGTGGCTCACGGGCCTAGTTGCTCCGCGGCATGTGGGATCTTCCCAGACCAGGGCTCGAACCCGTGTCCCCTGCATTGGCAGGCAGATTCTCAACCACTGCGCCACCAGGGAAGCCCCCTAGATCATTTTTAATTAAGATAAAATACTGGAATATTGATTGCTAGGCAAGTCTAAGTTTGCCTATCTTCTTATGAGAGAAAAGCCTAAAAACGTATGTTTATTAGACAAACGTCTTGGACCATGTTAAAAGAAAGAAATTATGCTATGAGAAAATGTATGTTTTTAAAGGTTATGGAATGTTTTCATTAAATGTGCCAGTCAGGAAATGCTGATGTAAGAAACAGTTCACAATTGCTTGCTTCTTGGTTTTTGCTAGAGAATAAGGTTTTTAAAGCTTAAAAATTACAATATATATGCAATTAAACTACTAAGGATAGTAAGGGAAGCTTTACAATATGTAAAGAAAGTAGTATATATGTTGTCAATGAGAGAAGGTATAAAGAATGGAAATATTTTGTTAAGTGAAAAAAAGTAATTTTATTCTAGAGCTGGTTGTTTCTGGATGAGAAAGAAAATAAGGGACAAACTAATATGGATACAGAAAGTGATAGAATGTTTGTGGAAAAGGAACCTTGAGAAAAGAGTTTTGTTCCTGGCCAACACTGGCTAAGATTAGATTCAATTTAATTAAGTAAATAAATTTTGTTACTAAAAGTAGGCTGGTACAAACTGGAGTTTGATTTTCTCTGTTAAGAGAACAAAGTTTTCCTGCAATATTGAGCTGCTTTTGATAACAGATTGTAAGCTTCATAGGTTTCTTTCTCTGGCTGATGTTGGGATGTTTCAAAGGGCCTGTAAAGCATCTCAGTGAGAAATATTAAACTAATTAGAATTATTTGGTATATTAAATTACATGAGAAGCATTGGCAAATGAGTGGTGATAAACATTCTTAGGTTATACTGTATGGATAAATGTCATTAGTATAAGTGTTCTAGAAATTATATGAAGTTCCTAAAATTTGAATATGTCCTGATATTATGTTATCAGTCAGTTTTAGCTATTATCTTAAAATGTTGTTTATCAACTTGGTTAAGTTTGTCCAATTGCATTTTAATCAGATCTTTACCTGTGCCTTTTTAAGTCTTTTTTCATCCATGGAGAGTTATTGTTTCACTCTGATGCTTTTGCAAAAATGCTTCATCTTCAAGACAATTCATAGAAAGGACTTTTGGACAAGTATAGGTTTCTGATAACTTTCAGATCATACAGCTGAACTCGGTAAGAAATTAAAGAATTATAATAGAAACCCTAATGACCTCATAAAACTGTTTACCAAATGTTTGTCTCCCTATCAAAATGGAAAGAAAATTCTCTAGTAAAGTTGTCACAGAGTATAACTAATCATGACATGTATCACTGCTTGTTTTAAGGCTATTGCTAGAAGCACATGTACAATGTTTATGAGACAATTCAGTATAATTGATAAAATGTATAGCCTATAAAATGCTTCCCCATTAATCTAGCTCTGAGCTTGTTTACTGTCAGTTTTCCCCCCAATGTGGACAACTAGGCAAATGTGTGTACGCACAAAAGTAGGCCTAGCACTGAGGGACAGGATAACCAGGGCAGGCAACTACCACCCTGGCATCGAGGGACAAATATTTTGATCATCAATGCTTTCTATAGAAAGATTTGCAATCAAAAGGGGAAAATGACGGAGGAAATTTTCACATATTGAGGTAGGGGGATGTCATTCTGGCATACACATGATTTAACTTGAACTTTAGGCTAATCAAAACAGTCTGTTTATGGCCTATTAAACATACATCGTATATCTGCTTTAACGATTAAATGAAATAATGCATTTAAAAAAATAAAAATAGAATAACCATGGTTCAGGCATCCAAATGGAGCTGGGTGTCCATTGTGGACATGGTTTCAGACGTGTTCCTGTATTACTGAGAACTTAAATTTTCTGAATTGTATGAGACTCAAGGACACCACCAGCTGTTCTCAAAACATTATCTGCTAGCAGCTGCCACCTTTTGGTCATAAGGTCTCCTCTTGTAACTATGAAACCTTTCTCTTACTTTAGGAATAGTAATGGCAAATGAGACAACTCAAGACGTAGCCTGCCAGCAGAAGGCACTACATTCTTTAACAAGAATAATACGAGAAAATAAAATTGCTTTAAATTTTGTTTTAGCAAAAAAGGAGATATATGTGTAAATGGCCAGTAGCTCCTGCTATGTATATATTTACACCCCGGAAAAGCTGAAACCCAAATAACTAGAATAATTCCAAAGGTTACTTGGTTACAGAATGTATGTAAAGAGGAATGACCCACTTCAAAACTTATTTTTTCTGATTGCTATCTGGAATAGGAAGACTCTTTCAGGGACTACTACAAGGGTGTGCATTTTGGTCATTATCATCACTGTAATACGAGTACTAATTTTCAAGTATTTGTTCAGGTACTATGACAGAGGAATCAGGGACTTCCCTGGTGGTCCAGTGGTTAAGACTCCCATGTTTCCACTGCAGGGGGGTACAGGTTCAATCCCTGGTCGGGGGATTAAGATCCTGCGTGCTGTGCTGTGTGGTGAAAAAAAAAGACAAAGCAATCAAAGAGAGAGGTAATATTTTTCATAATACAAAATATTGATGCTAAGCTTGAGACTTGAGAATTCTTTAAAATTAAAGTCAATGAAAGATTTGACAGCCAATATGGTGGAGTAGAAAGACCCTGAGCTCACCTTCTCTCACGAGCACGCCAAAATCACAACTATCTGCAGAACAACCATTGGCGAAAAAGACTGGAACCTACCAGAAAAGATCTTCTAAAAAAAGCAACCCCAACAAGACAGGAGGGGCATACACATGATATAATCAAAATTCCATACCTCTCCCTTGGGTGGGCAACACACACCTGGAGAATAATTATATTGCAGAGGTTCTCCTACAGCAGTGAGAGTTCTGAGCCCCACGTCAGGCTCCCCAGTCTGGAGGTCCAGCACCAGCAAGATGAGCCCCCAGAGCATTTGGCTTTGAAGGCCAGCAGGGCTTAACTGGAGGAGGCCCACAGGACTGGGGAAATAAGAAACTTCACTCTTAAAGGGTGCACACAAAACCTCATGCACCCTGGGACCCAGGGCGAAAGCAGTAATTTGATAGGAGCCTGGGCCAGACCTACCTGCAGGTCTTGAAGAGTCTCCTGGAGAGGTGGGGGGTGGCTGCAGCTCACCCTGGAGACATAGACACTGGGGGCAGACATATTGGGGAACTTTCAGCTGCGTGAACACTACTGAGGCTGGTGGCTGACACCTTGGATCATCAGTGCCAAGACCTGGCCCCACCAAACAGCCTGCAGGTGCCAGTGCTGGGACACCTACCGAAGGCCACTTCTCCAAGGTCAAGAAATGTAACCAACCTACCACATACATAAAAATACAAATAGCAACTTAGACAAAATGATGTGGCAGAAGATTATGTTCCAGACGAAGGAAAAAGATAAAACCCCCGAAGAAGAACTAAGTGAAGTGGAGATAGGTAATCTACCCGAGAAAGAGTTCAGAGTAGAGATGATCAAAAGAACTCTGGAGGGGAATGGATGCACAGAGCAAGAAGTTAGAAGTTTTTCACAAAGAATTAGAAAACAGAACAACCAGAGATGAAGAATACAGTAACTGAAATGAAAAATACACGAGAAGGAATCAATAGTAGACTAAATGATTCAGAAGAACGGATCAATGAGCTGGAAGACAGAGTAGCAGAAATCACTGCCGCTGAACAGAAAAAAGTAAAAATGAAAAGAAATGGGGACAATTTGAGAGACCTCTGGGACAATATCAAGTGCACTAGTAGGGGTCCCAGAAGGAGAAGAGAGGGAGAAAGGGCCTGAGAAAATATATGAAGAGATAATAGCTGAAAACCTCCCTAACCTGGGAAAGGAAAGAGTTACCCAAGATCAGGAAGCACAGAGAGTCCCATACAGGATTAACCCAAAGAGGAACACACCAAGATGCACTGTAGTCAAAATGACAAAATTTATAAAAGATAGAACATGAAAAGCAGCAAATAACACACAAAGGAGCTCCCATAAGGCTATCAGCTGATTTTTCAGCAGAAACTCTGCAGGCCAGAAGGGACTGGCACAATATATTTAAAGTGATGAAAGGGAAAAACCTACAACCAAGAATACTCTACCCAGCAAGGCTCTCATTCAGATTTGATGGAGAAATCAAAAATTTTATAGACAAGCAAAAGCTAAAAGAATTCACCGCCACACCAGTTTTACAACAAATGTTAAAGGAAGTTCTCTAGGTGAAAAATAAAAGGCCACAACTAGAAACAAGAAAGTTGCAGAATGAAAAAGCTCACCAGTAAAGACAAACATACAGTAAAGGTAGGAAATCATCCACACACAAAGCTAGAAGGGAGGTTAAAAGACAAAAGTAGTAAAATCATCTGTATCCACAATAAGCAGTTAAGGGATAACAAAAACAATTAGATGTAAAATATATCAAAAACAGTAATTGTGAGGGGAGGAGAGTACAAATGCAGGGTATTTAAAATGCATTGGAAATTAAGAGATCAGCAACTTAAAATAATCATGTATATATAAATACTGCTACACCAAAACCTCATGGTAACCACAAGCCAAAAATCTGTAATAGATAAAAACACAAAAAAGAAAAAGGAATCCAGACATAATAGTAAAGATAGTCATCAAAAAAAAAAAAAAAAAGTCATCAAATCACAACAGAACACAGGGAGGAAAGAGGAAAAAAAAGACCTACAAAAACAAATCCAAAATAATTAACGGGACTTCCCTGGTGGTCCAGTGGTTAAGAATACGTGCTTCCACCTCAGGGGATGTGGGTTCAATCCCTGGCCCAGGAACTAAGATCCCACATGCTGCACAGCCGGAAAAAAAAAAAAATGGCAGTAAGAACATATGTACTGATAACTACATTGAATGTAAATGGACTAAATCCTCCAACCAAGAGACACAGACTGGCTAAATGGATACAAAAACAAGACCCATATATATGCTACCTACAAGAGACTCACTTCAGATCTAGAAATTCATACAGACTGAAAATGAGGGGATGGAAAAAGGTGTTCCACACAAATGGAAATCAAAAGAAAGCGAGAGTAGCAATACTTACATCAGACAAAATAGGCTTTAAATTGAAGACTGTTACAAGAAACAAAGAGGGACGCTACATAAGAAGATATAACAATTGTAAACATATAGGCACCCAACATAGGAGCGCCTCAATATATAAGGCAAATATTAACAGACATAAAAGGAGAAAGTGACAGTAACACAATAGTAGTGGGGGACCATAATACCCCACTTACATCAATGGACAACTCATCCAGACAGAAAATCAATAAGAAAACACAGGCCTTAAATAACACATTAGATCAACTTGACTTGATTGGTATTTATAGAGCATTCCATCCAAAAGCAGCAGAATACACATTTTTTCCAACTGCACATGGAACATTCTCCAGGATAGATCACACGCTAGGTCACAAAACAAGCCTTGGTATGTTTAAGAAAACTGAAATCACACAAGCATCTTTTCCAACCACAACACTATGAGACTAGAAATGAACTACCAAAAAAGAAAAAACAAAAAAAAAACACTGCAAGAAAACCAAACAGGTGGAAGCTAAACAACATGCCACTAAACAACCAATGGCTCACTGAAGAAATCAAAGAGGAAGTTAAAAAATACCTAGAGACAAATGAAAATGAAAACACAATGACCCAAAAACCTATAGGACATGGCAAAAGCAGTTCTAAGAAGAAAGGTTATAAAGATACAAGCTTACCTCAGGAAACAAAGTCTCAAGCAGCCTAATTTTACACGTAAAGCAACTAGAGAAAGAAGAACAAACAAAACCCAAAGTTAGTAGAAGGAAAGAAATCATAAAGATCAGAGCAGAAATAAATGAAATAGAGACTAAAACAAAACCAAAACCAAAAAACAACAGAAAAGATCAATGAAACCAAAAGCTGGTTCTTTGAAAAGATAAACCTTTAACCAGACTCATCAAGAAGAAAAGGAAGAGGGCCCAAATCAATAAAATCACAAATGAAAAAGAAGTTACAACCAATACCACAGAAATACAAAGGATCATAAGAGACTACTACAAGCAACTATATGCCAATAAAATGGACAACCTAAAAGAAATGGACAAATTCTTAGAAAGGTACAATCTCCCAGGACTGAACAAGGAAGAATTAGAATATGAACAGACCAATTACCAATACTAAAATTGAATCAGTAATTTAAAAACTCCCCCAAAACAAAAGTCCAGGACCAGATGGCTTCTTCAGAGGTGAATTAGCGAAGAGTTAACACCCATCCTTCTGAAACTATTCAAAAAAATTGCAGAGGAAGGAACACTTCCAAACTCATTCTGTGAGGCCACAATCACCCTGATGCCAAAACCAGACAAAGATATCACACTCAAAAAAAGAAAATTACAGGCCAATATCACTGATGAACATAGATGTAAAACTCAACAAAATACTAGTGAACTGACTCCAACAATACATTAAAAGGATCATACACCATGATCAAGTGGGATTTATCCCAGGGATGCAAGTATTTCTCAACGTCCATGAATCAATCAATGCACTATAACATATTAACAAACTGGAGAATAAAAACATTCGATCATCTCAGTAGATGCAGAAAAAGCTTTTGATAAAATTCAACATCCACTTATGATAAACTCTTCAGAAAGTGGGCATAGAGAGAACATACCTCAACATAATAAACGCCATATATGACAAACTCATACACAACAGCTAATACCATACTTAACAGTGAAAAGCTAAAACCATTCCCTATAAGATAAGGAACAAGACAAGGATGACCACACTTGCCACTTTTATTCAACATAGTTTTGGAAGTCCTAGCCACGGCAATCAGAGAAGAAAATGAAATAAAAGGGATGCAAACTGGAAAGGAAGAGGTAAAACTGTCACTGTTTGCAGATGACATACTATACATAGAAAATCCTAAAGATGCCACCTGAAAACTACTAGAGCTCATCAATGAATCTGGTAAAGTTGCAGGATACAAAATTAATACACAGAAATCTGTTGCATTTCTATAGATTAACAATGAACTATCAGAAAGAAAAATTAATGAAACAATCCTATGTACCATTGCATCAAAAAGAATAATATACTTAGGTATAAACCTACCTAAGGAGGCAAAAGACCCATACTCTGAAAACTATGAGACACTGATGAAAGAAACTGAAGACCACACAGATGGAAAGATATAGTGTGTTCTTGGATTGGAAGACTCAATACTGTTAAAATGACTGTACTACCCAAAGTAATCTACAGATTCAATGAAATCCCTATCAAATTACCAATGGCATTTTTCACAGGATTAGAACAAAAACATTTTTCTTTATTAGAACAAAATTTTTTTTAAATTTGTATGGAAACAGAAAAGACCCTGAATAGCCAGAACAATCTTGGGAAAGAATGGAGCTGGAGCAATCATGCTCCCTGACTTCAGACTATACTACAGAGCTACAGTCATCAAAACAGTATGGTACTGGCACAGAAACAGACACATAGATCAATGGAACAGGATAGATAGCCCAGAAATAAACCCATGAACTTATGGTCAATTAATCTATGACAAAGGAGGCAAGAATATATAATGGAGAAAAGACAGTCTCTTCAATAAGTGATGCTGGAAAAACTGGACAGTTACAGCTAAAAGGATGAAATTATAACATTCTCTAACACCATATAGAAAAATAAACTCAAAATGGATTAAAGACCTAAATGTAAGACCAGACACTATAAAACTACTAGAGGAAAACATAGGCAGAATGCTCTTTGACATAAATTGCAGCAATATTTTTTTGGATCTGTTTCCTGGAGTAATGGAAACAAAAGCAGAAATAAATAAACTAATTAAACTTAAAAGCTTTTGCACAGCAAAGGAAACCATAAACAAAACGAAAAGACAACCTATGGAATGGGAGAAAATTTTGCAAATGATGCAACCGACAAGGGATTGATATCCAAAATATACAAATAGCTCATACAATTCAATAACAAAAAAACCAAACAACCCAATCAAAAAATGGGCAGAAGATCTAAATAGACATTTCTCCAAAGAAGACATACAGATGGCCAACAGGCACGTGAAAAGATGCTCAACATCACTAATTATTAGAGAAATGCAAATCAAAACTACAATGAGGTATCACCTCACACCGGTCAGAATGGCCGTCATCAAAAAATCTACAAATAATGCTGGAGAGGATGTGGGGGAAAGGGAACCCTCTTACACTGTTTTGGCAGGAATGTAAATTGGTGCAGCCACTACAGAGAACAGTATGGAGGTTCCTTAAAAAACTAAAAACAGAGTTACCATATGATCCAACAATCCCATTCCTGGGCATATATCTGGAAAAGATGAAAACTCTAATTCAAAGAGATACATGCACCCCAATGTTCACAGCAGCACTATTTACAATAGCCAAGACATGGAAGCAACCTAAATGTCCATCAGTGGATGGATGAATAAAGCAGCTGTGGTACATACATACAGTGGAATATTACTCAGCCATAAAAAAGAGTGAAATAATGCCATCTGCAACAACAAGGATGGACCTAGAGATTATCATACTAAGTGAAGTCAGAGAAAGACAAATATCATGCATCACTTATATGTGGAAAAAATGATACAAATGAACTTATATACAAACAGAAATAGACCCACAGACATAGAAAACAAACTTACAGTTACCAAAGGGGAATGGGGGTGAGGGATAAATTAGGATTTGAGGATTAACATATACACACTACTATATATAAAACAGATAACCAACTGTATAGCACAGAGAACTATACTCAGTATACTGTAATAACCTATAAGGGAAAAGAATCTGAAAAAGAATACGTGTGTGTGTGTGTGTATACACACACCCATGTATAACTGAATTACTTTGCTGTACACCTGAAACACTGTAGATCAATTATACCTTAACTTTAAAAAATAATAAAGTCAATGACTTTCTCTCCTCTTATCCTGAAAATTTGGCTTTGCCCCCATTCAGCAGTTAGTAGCCAGAGCAGTCATCATTCCTGTTCCCCTCAGGATTGAGGAATATCAAAGAAAAGGGGGGACTGAAACCGGGCAGGACCCTGTGGGGCCTTCCTTGTGACAGACCCCACCCTCTGTCCCCTGCCTCTTGTTTGTAGAAAAGTTTTAGCCTCCTAGGCCTTCCCCAATTTCCAAAGAGCAAATTTAATCAGAGAAGTGAGAAAATGCAGAAACAAAGGAAAACAGTTAAGCAAGTCAAAACAATAGTTTAGCCATTAAACAAAGTCAAAGACCTTTAGTTCTTCCTCAAGGGCAATAGAAAATATCCTGAGTTGTTTTGCAGATACTAAATCCCCCACCAGGTGGAGAAGTTAACTACATGCTGACCATCGGCACACAGACCCCCCAGAGTGGTTGGAACCAGAAGGTTGATGATGTTGACTCCTGCAATACCACCCTGTTACCTCACCAGCCACCAATCAAACGTCCACAAGTTGATTAGGCACCCTGACCCTCTCCCTCACCTTACCTTTAAAAACGCTTACCTGAAAGCCATCAGGGAGTTCAGGTCTTTTGATCATGAGCTGCCCATTCTCCTTGCCTGGCCCCATGTTGGGTGCCCTGCAATAAATGCTGCACTTTCCTTCACAACCCGGTGTCAATAGATTAGCTTTGCTGTGTGTCAGACGAGTGAAATCAAGTTTGGTTCAGTAGTTCAGTAACGTGCTCAATTACTGGTAGCTATTATTAGCTACTAAAAATCAGCAAAATATTTTAAAAGTTATTAATAGTAACAGCACAAAATATCTAATCTCATAAAACTTACCTTTTATCTTCCCTTATTTTCTTTTCTTGGCCAAATTATTTTAATATGACAAATTTGAAATCACTTAATATATTTTATTTCAGCCCAGTTGGCACATAAATTTTAATCAAAGTATTATGATTACTACCATACTATGAAAGGGGCAAGTAGTAAAAAGGTAATGAGTACGAGCTCAGTGCTGATAAACATGGTCTTCTTTGCATTTATGTAGCGGCTTCAATTATGGGTCTTTAACATCTGCCCATCAATTTGTTAATGGAAAAAGCTGGGTCAGGAGGCTGGGCTGTACACGGTGGCTCCACCCAGGGGCTCTGGAAGTGGAAGAGTGCCTGGAGAGGAACTGTGATGAGTGGCATTTACAAGAGTGGGGTCGGAAACCCAGACTGGCAAGTAGGGTTTCTGCGAGCTGCAGGTGACCAACAGATGCATGAGCTGCTGACTCAAGCCTCCCTATTCTAATTGGCCACGTTAGGGCTCCAGTGATTTGTTGGCTTAGGATTGTACTCCTGCCTTAAAGGAAAAACACAGGGCTGTACGTGGCCCTTACGTGTTAAAGAGCACAGACTACACACTGTCTCAGCTGTTTTGAAGACGTTGATGGTTCCATCTTTGTATTGCTGACTTATTCTCATTTCCATATTGAACCTGCTCATTGACTCCACAAACATTTATTGAGCACCTGTTGCATGCCAGATAGTTTTCCAAATCTAGGGATGTGGCAGTAAAGAAATCTGACAAATATCCGTGTCTTCATGGAACAATGTAATAGATGCTGAGTGCAGTGGAGAAAAAGAAGATGCAGAAGGAGTAGGAAAGGCAGGAAGCACTGCAGAGACATGGCAGGCGAGAAGCTATTGGAAGCAGCCCCTTGCCGGGGAGGAAGCCCGTTCAGTAGAGCTGTGAGACAGAACCAGGGAGTAAACGACTGCGTGAACGACACAAGGGCTCCGTCCCAGCTATTGGACCTGTTCAGTGATGGAACTTGGCAGAGCATAAGCATCTGCCTGGCCCTGGACGTGTTTCATCAGGGCTGAGAACTGTGAGGGCCAAAGAGACAAGCTTCTTGGCCGGGGGTCCCATTACCACACACGGGAGGTGTGTAGACTGGGGACCCCTGTAGCTGTGGTAACTATTTCTTTGATTAAGCTGGACACCAAGAGTTGTCTGTACTTTTGTTTCCACTTAACACAATTAAAAGTCTGTTACATGTAGTCATCCCTCCAGCTACTTGCTTCCCTTTACGTCTCGACAGGAGCACATGTCACACTGTGGGAACAGAGACCTGCCAAGACAGACCACGTCTTTCCATCGTGCAGGGCTGGGAGATGAACCACCAGTAACCGGATGGTGCCAACACAAAGTGGCGGGTGCAGAGGTGTTTGTTTGGGTTTTTTTGTCTGTTTTTAATATATGTCAACTCATCTTTCTGTTTTTTTGTTTTTTTTTTAAATTTTGGGAGATGGACTCAGGTTCTTTATAGCAAATAGTGAAACTGAACTTGCCTTTGCCTCCTCAAGTTTCAAATAAATGCAGCATATACCGTTTCTTGCATTCATGTAATATAATCAGGTTCGTCATCAATACAGAGAAATATTGTTTAATAACACCTCGCTTCAGTAAAAGTGCTGGTGTGGATGCACAGAGATATGAGTTGCTCACTACAGTGGGTCGTGCTCTCGGTTACTCACTGTTAGTGTTTGTGCAGTACTGGTTCTTTGGCCCCGTGTGTTGTGTCTCTCCTGGTTAAAAGTGACCTCAGAGACCACCTCGTCCAACACCCTCACTTTAAAATTGAAACTGAAATCCAGAAATGTTAAGGTGCTTTCCCAATGTCTGATAGCTGTTTTGCTGCCATGCTGGAGCACAGTTTAGTTAGAACCATTTTAGATACTTGAGACCAGGTACTGCTGGAAGGCTCTGCTTCGCTAATTACAGACTAGTTTTTTTTTTTCCAGTTATCAGAAAGCTCTTTGCAAGTGAATACCATTGTGGAGCAGAGTCAGCTCCAGTTCCTACCATGAAGGAGGTGTGCCCACCACCGGCTGCACCAGGAGAAGTGCCTTAGGCCACCACAGGAGCCGCGCAGAAGTGGGGGTGTCCAGCCAATTACACCCACAGTGCTCAGTCCAAGCTCACAGTCTGTGGATCTGACTCCTTAAATGACCTTGAGATTGTGGTAGGATGACCCAAGTCATCTTCCCTTCCTTGGTGGACAGCTGAAATCTTCTCAGGCTTCTTCTGTCTTTGGGGTGTCTAAGATCAAAGTTTTTTCCCTTTAAACGAGAAGTTATTCTGTTTTCTGTTTACACCTTAGGCTCCCTGCTGCAGGAGCTACACTGCTGAGGTTTACCTGTGCAGAATCTTGCTCTTCCTTCTCTTTCTCCCAAGTGATTTCCTGCAGCTTTTGCACCATGTTTGCTTATTAGGAATTTGATACTCAGTTTAGCTCTCCGGAAATCCTCAATTTCTCTTTGGCATTTCCACTCTCCCAAACACTGTTGCTCCCGGAAAAGTTTGAGGTGTGACATTTTCTGCTGTGTTACCCTAGGGAAAGGAACTGGGGGAGGCAGGCCAGGGACCAACAGATGATTCCTGCAGTTACATGGGAACATCAAAGCAAAGAAGAATTATACAGAAGGGCAAACTTCTAGTGAGGCTGCCCCTTCTTTCTAGCCACTCCCGAGGGAAGGAAGTTCCGCCTTTTCTTCAATTCATAGACAGTCACGTTCGTTGGAGCCACTCTGAGAGCACTCACTCCTAGCACAGGAGCCAGCATCTGGCCCCCTGGGTGAGTGGGACATCCAGGTGATCCCTCAGGTCTTAAGCCCCAGGGACATAAGTGAACTTTAATTAATGCCCCAGTTTTCAAGAGCCCACTTTTAGAGAACTGTGTCCTGTCAGTTCTGAAGCCCTTTTACTTCCACTACTTCGATGGTAAGGAAGTGGCTCAGATTTTGCCACCAGCATCACAATCCAACAGCAGAAACAGCTGTAGAATGTTCCACACAGTAAAATCTACTCTAAATAGATAAATATACACATCATACACAAATGGAACGAGCCAGAACAGCATTGTGAATTCAGTCTGCCAGGTAACCGCACCTGAACATTTAATTAGTGCAAGCAGAATTTTATATTAAGTAGGTTCTTAGCTCTTAAATTTTTTTGGATGAGCAAAGGGAGATGTTTCTAGACATGGGCCTTAGGCTGACATGCAGGAAGAAGGCACATTCTAATGAATGTATGTGTATGTGTGTGTGTAACTGGAGTCTTGAAACACATCATATGTGCAATCAAGCCCTTACCTAGAAGAGTACTCCTTACGAAATTCTAGGCTCTGATGATTTGCAACTATACAACTTCTCAACAGGAGCTGAGAAGGAAAAAGAAAGATGCAGTTAAATAAGGGTTACCCAGAGCTTCCCTTCCTGGTACCCGACCTCTCTGTGTCTCTGGAATCCAGGAGGCACAAGGCAAGGGCTGTGACCCAGATTCAGAAAGTCAGTGAACATTAGAATTATGAGCTGACATCTTGTTACACACATGTCACAGAGAAACTTTAGCAGAAAAAGAGCCTAAAATATATCTGGCAAATAAGTAATGAATTAATATCACACTCAATATCACGTAATGTTTAAGATACGTAAAGGGCTAATGATGCTCTATATTTAGTTAACATAAAGACAAAAGAACTTTCCTAAATTCATTCTGGGTTTAATCTTCCTAATTTTTTCTCGACCCTTTAAGAGCTACAGCAAGAAATTTTCTTCATTGGACATTTTAAGAATATATACCTTGAGGAATTCGATTGAGGAAAAAAAATAAAAGCTTTATCTTTCTATACATAATTTGTCTCCATAGATGTGACCGTTTATATAATAAGTGTTATATATATTATTTATAGATTTTAGTTTCCTACCCTGCTGAGCTGAAAAAGGAGGCAGGCTGCTTGGTGACACAGCAGAGTTACAGTGACTGCTCATTTTCATTTATTTTTCCAGTGTGGTCCTTGTAGATTGTATTTCTCAAGCTGATCGTAAACTGCTGATGTCATATAAATATATCTTGTCTTCCTAACCTAGGTGGTTTCCAACAGCTAGTTACCAAAAGACATCATCATTTTACAACAGGAACTCCACACAGAAGGTATGATGGAAAGTCATTTATTTTCCCCTCGATAAATTTTAAAATGAAAGACTTTAATGGAAAACGTTTAGTACTTTCATGTCATGCTGAATGCCAGCAGTACCTTGACTTTTATACACACAGGAAGCCAGGTCAACGTGTACACATTTCCCCATGGCCCTTCAACAGTTTTGCATGTACAAAATTGTCTGCTATTTTGCTTTAGCAAACAGCAACATAATTTAAAAACTTTCATGTCTCCTATGTGACACCTAAAATCAGTACAACATTTATTAATACAGTTAGAAAAATAAAAGCCTTAAAAAATTCATGGTATGCGCTCACGGTGCTAATCACATGACGTGAGTTTATGAGTTCACGGGATCTCATCAAATGTAAGATCATTTTAAAAACTACATAACAACTTTCTGGTTTAATTTGAAAGGCTTAAGACTTGAAATCTAGTAAGACTGTTAAGTCGATGTACAAATCAATTACTTGATTTAACTTTTACTTGCCTTGGGAGAGTTAATTCTCATTGTCCACTGAATGAACGCCTTTCAAATATTAATAACTATATTACAGTATTTACAAGCTTTCTTATCGATCCTGAACTGATAGAAAGTTCAGCTGTGAGAAGGGTGAGCTCATGAGGCAGGGGATGCAAGGGAGGGTGTGAGCCTGGAGGGAGAGGGTGAAAGTGAAGCCCCCCGCTGGGATACATCAGGCTCTAGGAGACCAGCCAGCCAATGACGCTGTTGTTGTCAGACCAGAAGTAAGTGCCAACACCCAGGACAAAGAGGAGGCCTGGGAAGGTGTGTCATCCCAGTAGGAAGGGAGGAAGGAAGCTAGGCCTCAGGTCAAACGAGGCTGAGGACTGAAAGCACGCCCCACAGGCTGGCAGTGAATGACCCTCTGGAAGTTACCTGATTTGGTTGAGGTGCTGGGGATACTTGCCATGGATAAGGGAGGGGGTAAGTGCAAGAATTTGTTTTGGCACCAGATAGTGATGCTGATTTGATTTCTACAATATTAGCTGTTCCATGTGCCTTTTTCTACTGTACTTTCTGCAAACTGTCCCACAGAGACCTACCACCCACTTGACCTCTTCAATACACTTGGCAAAGCCCGTTAGTGCTGTGGACGCTCTGCTAAGAGGCGCCAACGATGCCCAGACAGCCTGCACAGTGTCACAAACCTGGAGAAGTGAAGTCAAAGACTAGATGTGCTAGATTTTATGTGCCTTGTGAATGTGGACGGGATTCTCATTTGGGGGGTTTAGTTTCTTGTGTTTTAATAACACCTGTAAACTAGTCGTTATTTTAAAAAGCACACTCTCCTAGGTCTGGTCTGTGCATGGATACAAACACCACCCCATCTCCCTTGCACCCTTCCTGGTGGTTGTTTAGAAGCTGCTCACGCCAAAATTTTATAAATGAGATTCACTCAATATAATGTTTAAAGCTCTTACGTGACAGTCTTTAAAACTTTAAACATTTCCATAATCAGTAAGGGTTCTCTGGTGGCCCACTTTTACATGCAAATACAGACAAACTGTTAACATGCATTACTTCAGTCAATTGGTAAAGTTTATTTTGTAAGTGTAAGTAATTTTAAGCCATTTACTAATTTATAAATTTCAGTTACGTAAAAGCACTACCAGGGCAGTTCTGAGGTATTAACTGTTAATTCGCTATAGAAATGTTCCTGTATTGTGAGGTGGTGTGAAGTGTGACTGCCCTGCCTTTTGGTGAGCCGTGCTGTCACGGCGCTGACGACAGATGTGTTCTAGAGAGTGTTCAGGAAACTGCTGTGCATGTGCATTAACCGAGCTTCCAAACATGACTGGCAACTTGATTGGCTGGTCTGCTGAGCGAACCAAAATCATAAAGACGGCCATGGAATGGGCCACACAAGTCGAGAAATGACAGGTGTACGGTGCTACCTCAACCTGGCTTCATCAAAACCCGTCCTACTCAAGTCACTTACAAGGAGAACGTGTGCAAAAAGCATCCACAAAGCCTATCAATCAGCAGGTTAATTTTAAAGAAGTAGACCATGTTTTTTCTTTTAAAATTCATTTATAAAAATAAATTTCAGTTTGAGAACTGAGGTACCAAATTGTGGCTTAATTTAGTCGTGATGGCGAGACTAAAGTTATGAAAACCACGGTTGGAAATGTGGGCGCTCCAGCTCGTTCCCTGCGGTGTGGCCGACGCACTCACAGCCCTTCTCCTATTGGCCAAAATACTCAACTTCTGGACAAACTTCTAGCCTGCCCTTGTCCCCAAACGCCACAAAACTTTAAATCTTAGACCTCCAATATAAAACTACTAGTAACCATAATACATTCAAGATAAGGAAAGCCCTGCACCTGCCTCAAGAGACACCGCCCCACTGCCTGGGCACAGACACAGCGTGGGGGACATGGGCGCCCACTTGAGCATACAGCTTATTCAGATGCTTTGTACTGGAGCACGGAGTAAAGTCCCTCCCGAGTCTTTATCTCAGAGCAACAATAATTTAAAACCAGTTTGAGAGCATGAGCAAATCCTTGTAGGTTTTGTGCTGTGAGACGGTAACAGCCTGGCCCAGCCTCCAGGGATCTGTGTGCATCAGGTAGGAACACTGTCAAGTGGAAATGCCAATATGACTTACTGCTTAGACTGTGCTGACTTCGATGCCTGTGTTAGACCGATTTCTCACACCAGAAGCTTTCTGCCTCAGTCAGAAAATTATTTGAGGGACAGTAGAGAACTGAACTAAGGAAAAAGTTCCTGGCCTCCAAATCCCCACACACAAGAGAAGCAAATTTCAAACTACTGTCCTCTCTCAGTGCAGACAAGGGACTGGCTGATATGAACACCGTGTTCAGTCTGTGGAACAGTGTGATGCAGCAAAACCCTGATCTCATGCAAACCCGAACCAGTTAACTGCAGCGAGAAGACAGCCCCGCTCAGTGTTCTCTCGCAAATGCGACTCTGCACACGAATGCACGGGGCTCAGACCTCACTGATGGTCCTCTCTGAAGGGCAGTACTCCGAAGGGCCTGCTGAGGACACGTAGAAAGACTGCGTTTTCCTTTTCAATCGGGCTCTTTTGTTGGCCAGCACCAGGCTATGCCGGCTTGAGTTGATGATTTCTGAAATGAACTTTTTGCAGTCTACACACACCTCCATGGTGCTCCAGTCCTCCATCAACTCTTTGGGAAATTGGAGTTCTTCATCTGATTTGTCCACAGACTTGGATTTTGAGGACAGTCTGGAAAAAAACAAAACATGTACAACATCCATTATTATTACTTATAGTTCTACTGCAATACTAAGAAAATATGTGCAAAAAAAGTAAATCTGTTGGCAAAACATGATGGAATGGGTGGGTGATTTAGTCATGTCAGTTTTGTCCAAAGAAGAAGTTATAATTGGCAACAACTTTCCAAATATTTTTGGGGACTTCTCTGGTGGCGCAGTGGTTAAGAATCCACCTGCCAATGCAGGGGACACGGGTTCGACTCCTGGTACGGGAAGATCCCACATGCCGCAGAGTAACTAAGCCCGTGCGCCACAACTGCTGAAGCCCATGTGCCACGACAACTGACCCGTGTGCTGCAACTACTGAAGCCTGCGTGCCTAGAGCCTGTGCTCCGCAACAAGAGAAGCCACCGCAATGAGAAGCCTGCACACCGCAATGAAGAGTAGCTCCCGCTCACCACAACTAGAGAAAGCCCACACGCAGCAAAGAAGATCCAACGCAGCCAAAAATAAAAAAATAAAGACATGTCAAATTACTAAAAAAAAAAGAAACAAAATATTTTTTAAGAAAGAAACCAGGAAACCTTTTATTAAGAAATAATAATACGGGACTTCGCTGGTGGCGCAGTGGTTAAGAATCCACCTGCCAATGCAGGGGACAAGGATTCGAGCCCTGGTCCGGGAAGATCCCACATGCCGCGGAGAAACTAAGCCCGTGCGCCACAATTACTGAGCCTGCGCTCTAGAGCCTGTGAGCCACAACTACTGAGACCGTGTGCCACAACTACTGAAGCCTGTGCACCTAGAGCCCATGCTCCGCAACAAGAGAAGCCACTGCAGTGAGAAGCCCGCACACTGCAACGAAGAGTAGCCCCCACTCGCTGCAACTAGAGAAAGCCCACACGCAGCAACGAAAACCCAACACAGCCAAAAATAAAAATAAATAAATAACGTTATATAAAAAAAAAAATACTACTACTAAAAGCTCTTAGTATCCCTTCTAGAATTTTTGGAAAATAGGATATTCAGAGTATTCACCTGACTACTATACATAGATAGATCATGAACTTCAACAACCGAAATGAAATGAAGTACATGTTGCTAATCTCTCTGATGATTCAGAGAGAACTTCAAGTTCTTTCTCCAGTGACCCTGTGTCATGGTTAATGAACATTAGTTAACTGTAGAATGGTAGGTCAGACTACAAGAAACTGAAGTAAATTTATCTTAATCCTACGACAAATCCTGAAAAATTATCTTTGGACCAGCTTTCTTTTCATTTTCATATTTATCAAATGTGCTTCCCCCTCCACAACAATTCTCTATATCTGGGTGACTGACTATTTGGATTCCAGAGAGCTGGAGTTAACTAGACCAAATCATCATAAATGTTTTGGATAGTTTTTGGAAATAACTAGGAACCATCTACTCATTCACTATTTTAATTAAACCAAACAGGAACGTAGAGCTAGTGCAGGAAAGAACAGACTGTAGTTCGCCTGCCCTGAGCCCGTGGACAGCAGCCCATACTCAGAGGTCAGGATGGGGACTGAGCACAGGGGCAGGAACCTCGGGTACAGGTTACTGCTGGGCTCTCAGCTCCCTCACCTCACTGTCCACAGACCCTGACATGCAGAATGGCCACTGTCCAGCATCTGGCACCAACACCAGTGTCCCTCCCAAACAGGGGGCTGCTGGTGCATAAAACCCCAATACCCTGGGCCCTGCCAGCGTCTGGTCTGACCTCCTGTCTTTCTTAAGGACCAACACTAACCTTACTCTGCATTAAATGCAAAGGGCTTGATATTTGGGCACCTTTTTTCTTTTAAATTGTCAGCTCTTGGCATAAAGCTTTATTTCTGCCTTTACAATAGGAAAGTAAGCCAAAGTTATCACAGACTACTGTAAACACAGGATTAAAAAGATTTTTTTCAAAACTAAAGAAGGAGAGAAAGATTAGACTGTTAGGTGCAAGTTTTCAACTCCGTTGAAAACAAGGTCAGTTTTAAAGATGACTTTTAAAGGACACACAAAAGTAATTACTTCCAAAGTAGAAAAAAAATTAAACTGTGAGATTAAGTATCTTTCAGGGAGCTAGCCATCATCCCTTGTCATGTGACCTTTGGCAAGTTTTGGAGATTTGTGTACAAGTCAAAACTATATTAAAACCAACCCACTCACCCACCCACCCAAACCCCTGCAAGCCAAAACCCCACCATATCACCACTGTCCTCAAAAGAGCTCTCGTCTTTCACAAAGGATGCTCTGGAGACCCGGCCCCTTGCTCACCTGGCAATGCTCCGAAGTGGCCGATGGTGGCCAGTGGAGGGTTTTTCTGGCCTCATACAACTTTCCCCTCTCTGCAAGGCAGAAGGTCCCAATGAAAAGATAGGAAGGGTGGAGTATGGCTTGGAGGGCAGCCGCATCTAGTATCCCAAATAAAACTGAGAATGAGCAGTACTGTTAAAGAGGCAGAGTCAATAAAATTAGCACAAGTTGTGATTTCACTAAGCTTAGCTTACCTTTTTGCAACACTGTGAGCACACCGGCCTGTACACAAAATCAGAAGTGTTACTCAGCGTGATAACCATGAACGCAACTGCAGAGTTAGAGAAGCCGCAGGCTGCGTGGCTGTGAATTTCTACAGTAAGTCCCCTGGACTCTCTGCTTCTTCTATCAGAACGTAACAAATTGAGACAACTGGATTGCCAAAAAGACAATCACACTGTAAAACTTAACTCTTACACTGTGTCCTATGAAAGGATCAACTTACGTCTGTTTGGGATTTTCTTACTTGTCTATCCTGGGATCACGTGACAGTCACATCTATTTTTTTCTGTTCAAACATGACATATTATTATTAGACCTATCTTGGATATGAAAAGAAACACATGCAGAGAAACTTTCCAGGCTTAATATCAAATAATTGTCCACTCTTGAAGCAATCACTATTACTAACTTACAAGCACAGCACATGATAACAGACTGGATTATTTCTAATATTGTTCCTCAGAGAAAAATGATGAAACAGTGGATCCTTGACTGCTGTCATCAATTACAAAAGCCTTACCTCTTACAGAACTGACAGGTATAAGACCAAGTGAAGAAGGAAAATCTCCTGGTTCGGCAACAAAAGCAGAGCTAAAAAATAAAAATTTTAAAGGAGAAAAAGGCATTGCCAATAGTTAATTTCCTAATTTGCATGTTTGTACACACATTTATATGTGGAAAGTTTAGTAGACAAAGGGAGAAGAGCATTTAGAGACCCTTTTATTAAGTTTGGTTCTGTGATAATTATAATCTGCTCTGTATTTGATTATAATTCTACCTTTAAATGGTAATAAAAGGCCACAGTTCTCAAGGGTCTTGCCACCATGGAATCAAACTGAAGAAGGTTCTGAAAAAGTCTTCTCTGTTTCTCAGATACATTTTCTCTACAATCCTTTAAAAGTATAACAACTAAGGGCAGACCTTGTTTTATGAAGGCATACCATTATTTATTATGGTGGTTTTAACCTTCTGGTTTTCAATTTCTCAGGGAGAAATAAAAATACTCACTTTCGTGAGCAAGGCAGAAGAGGGACTGCCTGCCACGGGGTAAGCCTCTTACCTCCTAGAATCCCCCCAAAGTCCTATGCCATCTGGCCAGCAGACAGTGTCCTCAGGGGACATGCCTGTGACTGACCGATCTTCTAACCCTGCTGATCCATCAACTGTAAGTGGCTCTACCTTTCCTTTTTTCAGAGCAGTGTAGACATCTTTATACTGTTGGTATTTTTCCAGCTCCGCCTTCACCAGGACCTGACGAATATGCATCACCTCCTCCACAGTAAGTGCTAGGCATTCCACTGGGTAGCAGAATTCCTCCTGAAATTCAAAATTCCACATGAATAAGAAGTTCCCACCACCCTTCTGGCAAGGCAAAGTTCCCCTTCAGATCAGTCACCTGGTTAGTAGCTTCAGAGAAGAAAAGAGGTTTCCCAGTAAACACTGGAGCAGAGCTGGCTCACTCTGGGGACCACACAATTTCTAATTACACTGAGACAAGAGATGGCAGAAAACTTCCGGGGACCATGTGAAACACTGTAGCCACTGAAATTTCCAATTAATAAAATTTCCTCACATTTGTTTAGATGTTTTGCCTCAGGTATCTCTATTCCATGAAGTGGAGCTACATATCTATGCATTGAAATCTTAGGGAAAAAATGTTATTGTTCTAAACCAAATTTCTGTCAGTTTTCTCCTATGATTACACAAAGATATTATTTCGTTTTGTGTTGTATATATCTGCTAATAGATAAATAGCAAATCTACAACATTGGTACTGTTTTAAAAACTGATTTGTGGTACCCAGAATAGCCAAAAGAAGGTGGTTAGTAATTGATATTGAGAAGCGTTATTTAGTGGTAAGTTACATCAGCACAGCCTAAAAACTCCTAACAGTGTGAGTGGAACTGGACCTGGAAGCCAGCAGGCACTCCCGTCAGGCTGCCCCACGCTCTCCAGATCTCTTATCACTTTTAAACAACTACGGAAGCACAGCCCACACTGGACAGATGTGGAGACACTCAGAGAACTCTGACGATAAATATCGAAGTTGGCTGTCTTATGTTAATGGTTTCCCTAACAACAGTGGAGGAAGATGTTGATGTAACTGATCCCACTGAATAAAGAGCCTCACACCATCTGCTCCCCAGCCGGCCCTGCGCTTGATTGGTGGGCCCAGTAGAAAGACAGAACGGTTTTGTGCGCCCGCACCCTGCTGGGCTTCACAAGGGCCATTGTGGCGGAGCGACACAACCCTGATGTCCTCAGTGTACACACGCTGTAACTCACGCCCACACACACAATAGTGCTGCGCACAGGCATTCTGGAATCAAACAAGCCAAAGGAGACAGCACAGGACTATGAGTGCAGTCAGTTTATGGAGTTTTAACATTTAGTTCTGTCTTTCAATCAGAGAAAAACAAAAATAAATCTAGGTTGCAAACTTGAAAAACATTAGCATTTACTAAAAAAAAAAAATAGTTTGCAGAACTACTGCTTCTTACAAATAATCAATACAAAATCATCTCTGTTCAAGCTAACTTAGGGAAGATTAAATTTGCTAAAAATGTTTTGGAAAAGATCCTGCAATTGAACGTTTAAGATGAAGAGCTTAGTATCTGGAGGGTAGGAGGATAATTCATGTGCTCTAGGATGTCTGAAATACTCAAAAAAACCCACCATCACCCAATTTTCTTTCAACAGGAAGAGCTTTCAAAGTTGGCATGTCCCATATTTCCTGAGCTTCGCTTGACCCTGAGAACAGAGTGTGGGAACGGGCTCGCCTCCGAACGCTGGGCATCACAACTGTGCACAGATAGTAGGGTCAGCTGCACACGTCTGAACAGCGACTTTTCTCAGCTTCTGACATAGTTCATAAGAAGTATCCCTACGGTCATCTTTATTCATCAGCAACAAGCATGACTATCGTACATTTTCTGACAGTTACCTATGTGACAAAATTGCTGAGCTGGAGTAAAATAATGTATGAATCTAGCAAACAAGCAGAAGACCACTCCCTGAGATTGGCTGTCGTGTATTAGGAAGATGGCGATGGTGCCAACGTCACAGCTGCGATGCCTGGGTGGTGGGGATGCTCCATACACAGCAACCCAGACAGCCTGCAGTTCCCGCTCCTCAGTCTCAAGTCATAAAAGGGCCCAGTCAAGCACACTTCCAACTTACTGATTTGACCCATACACAAATAGAGTGTTCCATCAGATGTAATAAGAAATTGTGGATTTTTTTGTGTTCTTGTTCTTTTTTAAAATTTCAAGCAGATTACCCTTTAGTAAAATACCTTCCATCAGGTCAAATGCTAATGTTTTAATTTTGGTGCTTTCCCAAGGACAACAAAACTTTAATGCAACATGAAAGAAAATATTAGTTACTAGAATAGCTTTCATTATTTTTTTCAACTGACAAAAAATATTAATTCAACATCCCCAAAGCCAAATTAAACCTTAACAGATCTTGCTGAGATGCTGATGCCCCAAATTGTGAAGAGCACTCAGGGTTCTACCCATGAGCCGAGCCCTAGTCCCTGTTGTTATGATGGGCAGGGTCACGCCTGCAGCAGGCACTGACCTCAGTTCATGGCATGGACTCCAGGGACCAGAGCAGTACAACTCTGATTCTCTGGCTGCTCTGTGCTTCAGTGTGGCTTCCAAATTTAGGAAAGGGAAGCTAAATCTTAAAGAGTTTTAATAGAGATTACAGTACTGTAGGAGCAGATGTGCCTTTAGAACTCACTGTTACGTACGTCACTAAAATGGCTGAGTTTTTGTTAAATATTCTGGTTATATTTACCATTCAAAAGGGGTCAGAGTTAGGGAGCACAGAAATCAGAGAGCATGGTGTATAACCTGGTTACTGAGCCAGAGAAGTGGAAATGGTCATATTTTATAGAGTGTTCTAGGTTAGCAAAAACTTCATAAATAAGTAGCAGATATTTGACAATTATCCAAAACAACCATTGGTTTTTGTTTCTAATAAACCAAAGGAAGGCAGATTTAAATAAAAATAGCAAATATTAAGTTTAATTACTCTTTTTTCAAGTTCACTTTTAAATTTCAAGGTGAATTCTCTGTCTAAAGTCACATGTAGACTTAGTAGACAGACTGTTTGGGGAGGGTTGAAAATAAAAATAAAATGTCAGCAGATATTCAGAAACAGCAGCAGGAGGGACAGGATTAAATGCCACCTCCGCATCTGACCATGTGCTCACAGGGCCAGATCTAAAGTGAAAAAAAGAAGAGATTTATCCTGTATTTCACGGCAAATATAGAGAAAGGAATCTGTTGTACCTCATTTACATTCAGTCTCTTTTCTAAACCAAGATGGGTCATAAAGAAAAACAAAGAAACCAGCTGCTGGTTCGCTTATCCAGGACAGGTCTGGTGAACAGAGGACTGTGGAGAGCCGGGCTGGGCGGCTGCCGACACCTGGTCAGCAGGTCAGCAGCTCGGGTCACACTGGGGGCAGGGGAAACCTCAATATGGTCCAAGGCTTTCTATCCCACTTAAGTTTGGAAACTATTATACTTCCTTTAAAAAATGTATTCTGTATGAAAATCTCAAAAACAATACAAAATGAGAATTATTTAAAATATTTTAAATAATCACATCAATTAAAAAAGACTTCCAATTTCTCTCTACAGAGAAGCACGGTGTTTTTTCATAACAACCACATAATATCCTGACCATCACAACACAGCTTTAAAGGTGCTGGAGAAGAGAAAGAGTGCCCGAGCCTCCCTGGCCAGGCAGCTGAGTATATGGGCAACGGCTCTTCTGAGGGTGGGGCGGCTCTGGGCTGGGGGAAGGTCCTGATCTGGGGGTGGGGGTGTGGGGGAACGTGGTTCAATCAGGGGGCTCAGAAGCACCGCCCATAGCCCCTCTGTGCTGATGCCGCTGCATTCTGAGTTTGTTGTCCTTTCACTATCGTCCCGTCAATTGAGATCATGGTGTGATCTATGCATCTACCAAAGATTGGAATCAACAGTCAGAAGCAAAGTGTCCATCTAAGCTGTTAATTTTTGCAGAGTGCGGTAGCTGAGGGATCACTGCCAAAGAGGCAGAGAGGAAAATAATTCCCAGAACCAGCAGAAAGAGGCCAACCTTTGCGGATTTCCACCTGCTGGTAAAAGCTCTCTCACACAGATAATACATAGCCCCTGCTACCCCCAACAAGGCTGCCTCCAAAGGGTGAGAGCCGAGCAGAGAAGCTGTTTGAAGGGTAGAAAAAAGCGGTCGGAAAGGTGTCCTTGGCCATACTCTGGTTATCCTAGGAACCTGAACAATAGATAAAGGAAAAGAAAATGGCAGGGGAAAAAGAAAAGGAGAAAATAATGCTGAACATGAGTGACCTACAAATAGCGATTATAGAGCATGAAACAAAAATAAACACCACGGAGGACGTTATGGTAGATTCCACATGCAAGTCCATGCCATCGTCTGCATCCACATGTATCAATCAGGAGCCCAACCATGCCTAGAGAACCTCAGAATTCACATGGCAACACTTAAGCTCTCTGGAACTCGGTTGTCCTGTGAACACTGAGTCTCCTGCACACGGGCTCCGTGGGATGCAGGCCAGAGGCGAATGCAGAAACATACACCACACAGCCGCCCCTCCCCCGGTCGGTACTTAAAGACAAGTCGCCTTCATTTAGAGGCGTCACCCACAATCATCTGACCAAATGATGAAAAGAATTACACTTTCAACATCCTAAGGAAAGGGAGGAAGATACAATAAAAATGAAAATGAGTAACAACAAAGACATTTCTGCCATTTTTAGTTGAGAGCTTATAAATACAAAACGATTCCATGTTTTCTAAAATATAGCTAAAATTTTAAATTATCATACTTTTAAAAACAATACTTACCAAGCTAGACGGCACTACCATTAAAGGAGTGTGATTTTATGGATTTCCCAAGGTAAGCTACTGGCAAGAAAAGTCAGGACTTTGACCTGGAGGTTCTTTTGTCTCAGCTGGTGTCTAGAGGCACTTCGGGGGCAGAGTTCTGTGCCGACCACAGGTCTCCCCTGCCTGCTCACTGAGCCCCTTCTCCGCCATGGCATGTGGGTTGTATCTTCCTCTCCTTCTCCACAAAAAACAACTGACAGCCGGACCACACACACACTGAGTTCCCCTTCGCCAGGAAATATACCTCACGGGCCTTTCTTGGTAAAGCTTCCATCACTAGCCAAAAAATCCTTGTAGTTGATCTGACAGTTTCTTTATACTGATAATTTTAAAATTTAAGTCTAACCTCAACAATGATGTCATATGATCACAAGGCCAGGTACACAGCTGAATGCTAAACTGACTTCTAGGAAAAGCTGTGAAGAAAAGAATCACCTAATCGTTGGACTTGTGGAAAAAAAAAAACCCAAAGGAGTTCTCTCTTTTTCAGTTGTGACAATATTTTTCAGGTGTGACAATAACTGTGTATTTTGGTAAATAACTTATTAACAGAAGTCTTTGGATTTTAAACTTTGAACCTGTCGGGTTAGAGTTCTGTTTTACAGTTGGTAAACCACTGATGAGGCTGTATTTCACCATATATCAGTGTGTGGTGATTATTTAGGAGTTAGAGGAATCCTATCAGGAGTTGCCACGAAATCATTAGTTCTTTAATCACATTATTTGGGAATAGAGAAGACTGATCAAATTTCAACACTATCAGTGTAGTTCAAACTTTGTTTCTTCACAAGATCCATACTATCTCCCTTCACCTGGACGGAGGGACCTCTATCACTGCTTCATTTGAACCCCTGATGATTCATCACAGCCTAAAAGTATGGACTGCGTGTAGTCCAGTGTTTTATTCATGAGAATCTGAAGAACGATTAGGTATCGGGTTGGCTGCTGCTAGAATTATTGACTGAAGCCCTGCATCTTGCCTGCAAGTATTTCAGAAGTCAAGTGGGACAGAAAGAATCTTCGCAGGCTTCCTCTGGCTGGCAGACCTGTTAGCTCTTCCTGGAAGGGCCCTGTGTGCCACATCCCCTGTCTGAGAAATGAGTAGCCACTACATGAGCCTGGAAGTCTCCGGAAAACAGCAAAAACTGTCAACCCGTCCAAATAGCTGCTTTGGCTCCAATATCACAAAACATGCTTGAAAACAATTAACAATGGTTTTTCATGGATCAAAATTCTCCCCTTGGACTTCTGCCTCAATAAAAGAGTCTACTGTAGTCAGACTTCACTAAGTTTTCTGTTTAGTTTCAACAATTTTTAAGTGGATTAATGCCCTTTGAAAGGAAGAAAGTATTTCTTTAATAAATATCCATACTTTCAACCATTAATAAGTCTTCTGGGAAAAAAAAAGTACTTTAAACGAACAAAGAATGGTCAGACTTCATTTGGGTTACTCTTAGGTTTGGTTTTCTGTAGCTACTAAAAACCAATAAGGTTATTTAAAGTTCAGTCTAGCTTTTGGAAGCTTCTCAAGGAAGCTAATGATTCCAGACCCTCTAACTGCTCACAAGTTACTCTGCAGAGTCTGTCGGTTACTTACGAGAGACCGGGAGCTCTGCCTGGACGCTGGCAGGAACTGTCTCACGTTAGTGGGTGTTTCCTTTTCAATGGAATGTCGTCTCTGGGGTGGCTGCCGTCGTTCTGGCTGGGGTGTGGAGGATATGGGCAAGAACTTTGGAGGGTCTAAAGAAACGGAATGAACCACATTGAAATCAACTCTCTTATAAAAAAAACTTAGGTTTTGAATTTCTAACAGAAAACCCTTTGTCATTTGTGACAAACACTGCATTCAAAGATGAAGTGTTTATTTTGTTGGAGAGGTATATATTAAGATTGGAGGTCCCTAGGGGGATACTGGAAGGACTGTTATAGAAGAATCTTTGCAAGATAAACTTGCTACATAAATAGCACGGAAAAGGAAAAAACAGTTTTTAACATTCATTCAAATTCATGCATAAAACACAATATAAATAGTCTCTCAGATTTGTAATACAAATGCCATGTTATTTTCCACAGAATTTTGCAATTGAACAGTCAGGCTTTATTTAAAATTTTTTTTAATTGGACAAAAGACTTGTATTCAATAAAAAATTTTAAGAGCAAAAAATTCAAGAAATAGATCTTGGGCTTTATTTTAAAAGCATGTAAAAATTATGTATTCTGTGTGTCAAATCATACCAAAATTCTCAAGTGTACCCTCCTTTTACATTCTCCTTTTTGAAAATAAAATATGAAAACTCTTTCTTCTTGATGTGTATCAAGACATTTTATCCTTAGGTTTAAATCAAGCTTTATTTAAATTTCAAAAAATAAATTCCAGCTTCAATGTTAATACTATATATGCTACTGCTCCTCTGCCTAGGAATATTTGGGGACAGGGTTTAAAAGGAGAATGTCTCAGGGTCTGATTCACATTTTGGAAACATAAGGAGGACAACAGAAATCATTTCTGCTGTCAGAGCTTTACTTCTGTTATTGATTTCTAATCAATTGGTAGCCACCCCAGCTCACTTTTGGTTACTCTCTGCATGGAATATCTTTTTCTGTCCTTTCACTTTCAATCTGTTTATGTCTTTGCATCTCAAGGAGTCTCTTGTACACAGCATGTAGTTGGATCATGTGTTTATCCATTCTGCAAATATCTGTCTTTTGATTAGAGAGTTTAATCCATTTACATTGAAAGTAATTACTGATAAGAAGGGACTTACTTCTGTCATTGTGCTATTTGTTTTCTATATGCCTTATAGCATTTCATTCCTCATTTTCTGCATTCCTGTCCTCTTTTGTGTTTAGCTGATTTTTTATAGTGAAATGTTTAAATTCCTTTCTCATTTACTTTTTGTTTATATCCTATAGCTATTTTCTTTGTGGTTACCATAGGGATTATATTTAAGATCCTAACTTCATAACACTATAATTTGGATTAATACCTGCTTAACTTCAGTAACACAAAAATCCTCTGCTCCTATACAGCTCTGTCCGCATCCCTTTTAGTTCATGGTGTCACAGAATTACATCTTTATATATTGTCTGCCGCAAAACAGACTAATAATTCTTGTAAATGCTTAAGTCTCTCAAATTATATAGAAAACAAGATTTGGAATTACAAACCAAAGTTACAGTAAAACTAGCTTTTATAATAATAGTTCTTTTTTTCTTTAAATGTATTAATTTGTTAAATCATGCAGAAAACAAAAAGTACAGTTACAAACCATTGTTATAATAATATTAGCTTTCATAATTGCCCATCTATTTATCTTTATTGAGATCTTCATTTCTCCATATGGCTTTGAGTTACTGTCTAGTGTCCTATCATATCACCCTACAGGACCCTGTTGAGCATTTCTTGAAGGGAAGGTCTAATGGTCTTGAGTTCCCTCAGCTTTTGTTTATATGAGAATGTCTTGATTTCTCCCTCACTCTCGAAGGACAGTTTTGCCAGATATAGGATTCTCGGTTAATGACTTTTTTCTTTTAGCACTTAGAATATAGTGGCCCAGGGTCTACTAGCCTCCAAAGTTTCTGATGAGAAGTCTGCTGAAAATCTTACTGAGGATCCCTTGTGTGTGATGACACTCTTCTCTCTTGCTGCTTTCAAGATTCTTTGTCTTTTGAAATTTTGAATATACAGGTTTCCCCCACTATCTGAAAGAGTATTCCTATGAATCCTTTCATAAACTGAAATGGTATAAAGCAAAGAAGCAAATACCTTAGGACACATCTTGCTAGTGAATGCACAAAATAAATCAAGGTAAAGCACAGATGCTCACAGACACAGTTCAAAGTTATGGTGGCCTGATGCAAAGGCTGAACACTATTTTTTTTTTTTTTTAGAAAATTGGGCTGGAGATTTAAATTTATTTATTTTATTTATTTTTATTTTTGGCTGCGTTGGGTCTTCATTGCTGCACGCAGGCTTTCTCTAGTTGCGGTGAGCAGGGGCTACTCTTGGTTGTGGTGCGCAGGCTTCTCACTGCAGTGGCTTCTCTTGTTGCGGAGCACGGGCTCTAGGCACGTGAGCTTCAGAAGTTGTGGCATGCGGGCTCTAGAGCGCAGGCTCAGTAGTTGTGGCACACGGGCTTATCTGCTCTGCGGCATGTGGGATCTTCCTGGACCAGGGCTCGAAGCCGTGTCCCCTGCATTGGCAGGTGGATTCTTAACCACTGTGCCACCAGGGAAGCCCTGAACACTATTTTTGCTTTTCAGCTTTTTTTTTTGTAAAAGCAAAAATCCTCTGCTGATTTCTTTCAGTTAGTGAAAACAGGTACCAATGTAGGTCTTTTGTAAAAGTGAAGGGACATAAGGTGAACTTTTGAAAAGCAGGGGATACCTGTAATGTGTCTTGGTGTCGGTCTCTTGACTTCACCTCAGTTGAGCTTCTTGGATATTTATATTCATGTCTTTCATCAAACTTAGGAAGTTTTAGCCATTATTTCTGCAAATATTCTGCCCCTTTCTTTATCCTTTGCTCCTGGGACTCCCACACGCATATGTTGGTCCATTTGATGGTGTTCCACAGGTCCCTTAGTCTCTGCTTTTTTCAATCTTTTTTCTTTCTATTCTTCAGTCTTGATAATTTCCACTTGCTAATTCTTTCTTTTGCCTACTCAGATCTGTCTTTGAATGCGTCTAGTGAATTTTTCATATCAGTTATTGTACTTTTCAGCCCCAGAATTTCTTTTTTGTTTCTTTCTAGGTTTTCTCTCTATTGATATTTCCATTTTGTTCACACATTGTTTTTTTTCAACTTTCTTCACATCTTCCTTTATTTCTTTGAGCATCTTTAAAATTGTTGTTTTAATGTCTTTGTCTAGTATATCTGTCATCAGGTCTTTTTCTGGGACCTGTTTCTGTTATTTTGTTCTTCTGAATGAGCCATACTTTCCTGTTTCTTTATATTCCTTGTGATTTTTTGTTGAACACTGAACATTTGAATTTATCAATGTGGTAAATCTGGAAGTCAGATTTTCCCCTTCCCCAGGGTTTGTTGGGTTTTGTTATTGTTTTTGTTTATTGTTTTTCTTACTGTTGAAGGCTGATCTCTGAAGATCAGCCTGAGGTGTAAACTTAACATTTCCTCAGGTCTTTTATGAGCCATTCCCTGGGCATTCATAGTCACTTTCTAATTCTCCCATGTGCATATGCCATTGTTTTTGAATGTTCTAGGCTTTTCACTCTCAAAAGGGGAAACATGAAAAATGAAGGGGTGGGGGAAAGGCACCAGCCCTTTAAATCCCCTGGAGATGACTTCAGCTAGAGGGGAGGGGGTGAAGCTAGCAACAGTGCAACAATGGCTGCCTGCCTCTTTGCACCTTTGAAATCAGAAGCAGTAATCAGCAATCAGAGGACAGATCCCCAATATTTGGAGGACAGGGTCCTTTTTGTCCACCCTGGCTCCTGCAAGCTGCTCTAAGAACAGCACACAGCTGCCTGTCATGTGGCTGGGGGTGGGGGATGAGTAGCTGCCACTGTGCTATGAGCTGAAATCTACTGAAATTAACCCTGGAAGTTTTAGGCATTCAACAAACTCCAGAGTTCCAAAAATAATTACATCAGACAGATTCTACCACTACAATTATTGTCTAGGTGGAAAGACAAATTCCGGTGCCTCCTACTCTGCCATATTCCCAGAATCCTCCCCTTTAATATATAATTTTTAATTTTTTATATTGGTCTTATAAATGAAAAGATTACCAATAGTATTTTTTTAAATCACTTAACTTTAGATTCTGTATTGCCTGAAGAGTTATAAAGGTGTTTTTACTATCTACACGTGTATGTGGGTAACGATGTGTGTGTGTGTGTGTGTGTGTGTGTGTGTGTGTGTGTAGGGGGGATAACAAGTGTGATTATTCAGAGCTTCTGGCTTAAATTTAGATAAGGAGGTAATTAATCTAAAAAATACATACAGACAGTTGACCTATTCCCTACAACTATTATCTGTAAGCCCAAAGGTGACTGATTTGTTATAAGGTGAGAATCTGAGACCCAACTGCCAGTTTAGCCCTACCTTATGATGTCATTCTAGGAAAATAACAATATTTCTCTTCCTGACTAGTGAAATGCCAGGGTTAGTTCTTTAATTAACTAGTTACCCCAAATGACAACAAGGCACTTTGGGATTCCCTTTTTTAGGTCAAGTATGTTTTTTAAGGCATCTGACACTAGTTCTTTGTACTACAAATACTCACTCTTCCTTGTGGACACAGCCTCCAGAAAGGGAGCTTCAAGGAAGGAGGGAGATGCACTGCTGCTGGCTGACCTGGGCAGAGTTTCTTCCTGAGAAAGGCACAGGCAGACAGAGACAGAGAGAGATCTCATGCTAATTAATAATGTTCATTCATAAATATTTAACATGAGGCACCAAATTTTAATGTCAAAGGTTCAAGGCAGGTTGGAGACAAGCTAGAAGGGATCTAAAATTAGACATGTCTGGGTTGTGCCCTGGCTTTGTCCCTCATTAGAGAGATGTGACACTGAGCAAGTTTCTTATCTTAGTTTCATAATTTCCATAGGTCACTGCAAGGACAGATCTGAGAACACATTTAAAATGCTTACCACATTACCTAGCACACAAGAAATGGTGATTAATATTATCATTAGTGGAGTATTTAACACATTTATAAAAGTAATAGACTTGGAACCCCACAAGGATAGATGTGGTGTATCTTGTTCATCGTTGTTACCTAGTACCAAATCCATCACTTACTAAGTAATGAATAAATATTTGCTGAATGAATGAAAAATATTTCATGAAATGTCATATGAATCTAGAAAAATGTCTGCATTGTGCCAAATAAAGTTTAAATTCCTATTACCAGTGAGAAGAGACCTTCTTAATTTGTTTTAGACTATACCAAAATAAAGTATAATATTTATTCATGAAAAATTTACTATTTACTACGTGACAGGGGATATACATTAACTAGAAGACAACTTATTTCCATAATATGTATAGAAAACTGCTAAACATTTTTAAATATACAAGAAAGTTAGGTTAATATATTCATCTATGACTACGTGAAACAAATAGCGAAAATTCTCTCTGACCTACTTAGTTAAGGTGACTTTAAGAATTAGCCATTCACTAAAAACTGGCTTTACCTAAAACCTACTGCTGAAAGCATTAGTTTTGAACACGCCTCACTACAAAGGATCTGGCCAAGGAACAAGAGAAGAAGAAAGCCTTGTAAACCACAAAGTCCAAACAAAGCCAGTCTGAGCAGCAACCTCTGCATTCTTGATACTCACCACCAAGAACAAGCCAGGCAACGTAAGCAAAGCCTCACCCCAGACACGCTGGAGGTCACACAAGTCTCCAGAAAAGCCAGCAAGAACTACCATAATCCCCTTCTGCTTATGGAAGGTCAAAAAGGAAATAAAAGCTAAGAGTATCTCATAGAAAAAGAAAAAAGGAGTCATACCAGGACTTTCCAGTAGTTATGAGGTGGGAGCTAGAAACAAACAGCAGAAACCATCCCCATCGCAAATATTTCAGCCAACCTTCCCTAGAATCATTTTTACAGCCTAATTTCACATAAGTCTGAGACATGTCCATGCCTTGCACCCCACTACTTACTGGTCTGAAATCCTCCCACTGAGAACAGCCAAGAGCCTGTCCTGGGCAGGCAGGGCGGATGCAGGTCAGTGCGGGAGACAGGGCCATTGCGGGGGTGGGGTGTGGCTCAGGGCCTCTTGGGATTTGCTCCCAGAAGCTGTGGTTGGTCCTCTGGCCATGCATGCCCACCTCAGGCAGCTGCACCCACTTTCAGACTACTTGAAAACTAATCCTACCATTAAAAAAATAAACTCAAACTGGATTAAAGACCTAAATGCAGAGGAAAACATAGGCAGAACAGTCTTTGACGTAAATCATAGCAATATTTTTTTGGATCCGTCTCTTAAAACAGGAAATAAAAGCAAAAATAAACAAATGGGACCTAATTAAACTTAAACTTCCTTTTGCACATCAAAGGAAACCACTGACAAAATGAAAAGACAACCTACTAAAGGGGAGAAAGTATTTGCAAATGGTATGACTGATAAGGGGTTAATATCCAACATATATAAACAGTTCATACTATTAAACATCAAAAAAAAACAGATTAAAAAATGGGCAGAAGAACTGAACAGACATTTTTTCAAACAGGAAATGCAGGTGGCCAACAGGCACGTGAAAAGATGCTCAACACAGCTAATCATCAGGGAAGTGCAAATCAAAACCACAATGAGCTATCACCTCACACCTGTCATTTTGTTGTCAGAATCGCTATCATCAAAAAACAAAAACAACCCCACAAATAAATGCTGGAGAGGATGTGGAGAAAAGGGAACCCTGGTACTCTATTGACAAGAATGTAAATTGGTCTAGCCACTGTGAAAAACAGTATGGTGATGTCTCAATAATCTAAAAATAGAACTACCATATAACCCAGCAATTCCACTCCTGGGTATGTATCTGAAAAAAACAAAACCACTAATTCAGAAAGATACATGGACTCCAATGTTCACAGCAGTATTATTTACAGTAGCCAAGATATGGAAGCAACCTAACTGTCCACCAATAGATGAGTGGCTAAAGAAGATGTGGTATATATATATATATATATATATATATATATATACACATGCACACAAACACACATATACATACAATGGAATATTACTCAGCCATGAAAAAGAAAATTATGCCATTTGCAGCAACATGGATGGATTTGGAGGGCACTGTGCTGAGTGAAATAAGTCAGAGAAAGGCAAATACTGTATGATCTCAATTATATGTGGGATCTAAAAAATACGACAAACTAGTGAATATAACAAAAAAGAAGCAGACTCACAGATACAGAGAACAAACTAGTGATTACCAGTGGTGAGAGGCAGTGGGGGAGGGGCAATAGAGGGGTAGGGGATTAAGAGGTACAAACTACTATGTATAAAATAAGCTACAAGGGCTTCCCTGGTGGTGCAGTGGTTAAGAATCCGCCTGCCAATGCAGGGGACTCGGGTTCAAGCCCTGGTCCAGGAAGATCCCACATGCCATGGAGCAACTAAGCCCATGTGCCACAACTACTGAGCCCGCATGCCACAACTACTGAAGCCTGCACACCTAGAGCCTGTGCTCCGCAACAAGACAAGCCACCACAATGAGACGCCTGCGCAACGCAATGAAGAGTAGCCCCTGCTCGCCGCAACTAGAGAAAGCCCGCGCACAGCAATGAAGACCCAATGCAGCCAAATAAATAAATAAATAAAATTTAAAAATAAAATAAAATAAGCTACAAGTATATATCGTACAACACGGGGAATATAGCCAATATTCTTTAATGAGTATAAATGGAGGATAACCTTTAAAAATTGTCAGTTACTGTATTTTACACCTGTAACGTATAATATTATACATCAACTATAAAGTATTTACTTTATAGAAAGAAAGAGAGAACAGAAGAAAGAAAGAGAGAAAGGAAGAAAGAAAGAAAACTAATCTTCACCAGGATTAGTTCCTGCCCCGGAGGAGTCACGGAGACGCCCAGAAAGGAACCAGGGGGCGTGTGGTGTCCCTGTCATGTCCACTCCCATTGACTAAACACTTTCTGCCTGACTGAGGTGTTTCAATGGGTCTCTGACATCTCTTAACATTAGTCTTTTCTACGGCCTGGTCTGGTTTCGGAAATTTGCTTATTTGTATTGTCTGATCCAAGTTACTAGTCTCTGACACTAAGTTAGGCCTTTTCTAGTTCTATGTCCTGACCAGTGACTCTTAAATCAGGTCCTGGATGCAATGAGGTCACTGTCAGAAGTCCCGCAGCTTTGCTCCCAGGGTGGTGCTGTCACTGAAGGCTGCCAGAATTGTCTCAGATGCCAGCCTGGGCACCTAACTCACTTAACAGGAAGGAAAATCTCCCTCTTCCTGAAAAGAATCTCAGTGAAGGCACAGATACAGCTCCTTTGCTTAGCTTTCCTACTGAAAGCTTTGATATAGCTCCAATCAAAGCTTATCTTGACTTTTAAAATGTTACTTGGGATAGGTTAGCAGAGGTTATTAAAGATAAGCAAGAAACACTGAGGTTTAGAGTTTTAGGAAGAGAAAAAAAAAGTGATGGAAAAAGATCTGGTGTTGGGAGGTCTGGTTTAGCAGGGATTCTGCTACTGAAAATTTGTTTGACTTTTTAAAGTTGGTCTCTATCTCTACTAGGGGCTCAGTTTTCTCACTGAAAAGTAATGACGTTGAACAAGATTTCTAAGCCCCTTTCCAGTGTAAGTTATTTTAAATTCAAGCATTCTCATGTACTGCTAGTTGGAATACTAGAAAGTTTATGAGATATGCAGATTTTGGAGTTAGACTTGGGTTTCAAATCCGTCTCTATAATTTACTCTTTAACAATCTTAGTTCAAAGACAACACCTTTCTGTGTGTCTGTTTCCTTATCTTTTATATAAGGATCATAGCTACTTCTAGGGTCTGATCAATTTATAATACCTAAAGTATAACATAGAGTTGGCTCAATAAAAAGTAGATATTAGAGCTTTCTTTAAGGAACTTGGCAATATGTATCAAAAGCTATAAATATGTACATTCTTTCATCTAGCAAACATTCTTCTAGAAATATCCTGAAAAATAATTCAAAGCAAAAATGTATCATAAGGATGTTCACAATATTATTGTTATTTATAATAACAGAAAACTGGAAACAGCTTAAATGTTCAAAGACAGGGGACTTTTTGTCAAAGACAGGTTAAATATAATATGGCAAATTATTATGATAGAATACCACACAGATATTTGGCATCATGTTGAAAAAGGATTAATCAGATGGGAAAATGCTCATAATATTTTGTTAAGTAAAAAACATGGGTTAGTTCCAGTTCTGGCAAAATGGCAGATTAGATAACCTATTCCTATGGCCTCAAGCAGGGTATAAGGTCTCTAGGTCACTACCAATAGCCCAGTTTCACAACTAGAAACTTTAAAAGACATCAATTCAAGCTTGTAGTTAATGCTGATTATTTAACTATTATAATTTAAACGCACAAAGCTGCTGGGTAAATCTAAGAGAAAAAAAAGTCCCTTTACTGGTTCTGCAACTGGAGGTCTCACTTGACAGAAAGGAAGAAAATGCATTTCCTTGATGGAACAAAGGACGCAGGGCATTAAGAAGACTGAGGGCAAGTCATCATCTCATGGCTCTGAACAGGATTAAGGAGTTTTTCTTTCTACATAAAGCAGCTGAGTTTATGTTGATAAAGTAAATAATCCATTAATATTCCATTTCATAAGAATATCTGACATAATAATATATTGACTCTACAGGGAAATTCACTACTCAGTGGGGAATATTTAGACAGGAACCTGTTCTTTGTGATAATTTGGGCCCAAGTTTAAGTTAACCTCAAAGACAGCAAGGGGCAACAGGAACTTTGTGGTGCACAATGGAATCAAATGAAATATGTCTGCAGTGGTGAGCAGAGCTGCTACCCTGGAACGGTGGCAGTTACCTCTTAGTATGAAGTCTCTGTGGAAGAGAAAATTAAATGAGATCATGTATGAAAGAGTTCACCATACAGTCGGTATTCTGGTGGCTGGAAGGGTTTTTTTGGTCTGTTTTAATTTTTGTTTTTGGCCACGCCGCATGGCTTGTAGGATCTTAGTTCCCCAACCAGGGATTGAACCCAGGCCCTTGGCAGTGAGAGCCTGCAGTCCTAACCACTGGACCACCAGAGAATTCCCCTGGAAGGTATTTCTTAAACCTGAGGGAAAAACCTCCGGTGGAGAGACTGCAAGGCCAGCAGGAGACATGTGATCGTGCACAGCAGCACTTCCTCCAGGAGTGAGTACGGTGCCCTGTCCGCAGCGGGACGAGCTCAGTGTCAGGCGTGCTGGGACTTCCTAGGGGACACTTCCTCTGAGAATGGAAAAGGCATGAAGATGGGGAGGTGGCGGGGTAGGGAGCGGAGGGCAGGGCCTAGCCCCGCCTCCATTTCTAGCTGACCCGCCTTGTATTTCTACAGCTTTGATGTGAAGAAAAAGTTTTGGTCCTTAAAAAAAAATTTTGGAAGCCACTAAGTAAATGGGAGGGAAGGAAGAAAAATGGGGAAGTGGTGATAAAATTGAGGGGATGGAAGAAAAGAGTAAGACCAGCCTTTTCTGAGCTTCTTCGTTATTTGGCCTCCACTGTCCTCCCACTACAGGCCTGAGTCTTAAGTCTTTGTTCCTGTGCAACCTCCAACAGGAATGCTTTAGACAAGTCAGAGAGGCGGGGTCAGTCCGCTCCTCCGCCCCCAGGGGAAGTCCACGCCAATAGGGGAGAAACAGGAGACCGGCTGTGACGTGGCCTGGCACGTGCCACAAACAGTGGAAGCCCTCTGCCCACTGCTCTCCTCACCTGACTCCTCAGCCCAGGTCCTCCCTCTCCTTGAGGCTTCTCCAGCCCCCGGCCCCCTGGTGGCATCACACACAGGTGGCTCAAAAGGTGCCTGGCAGGCCGCGAGCACTCACCAAACACGTGTAATGACTCAGTGTATGCTTCTTATTTCCCATTTGGATTATGAGCAAGGGGACAAAGCCTATTGCACTGCTGTCCCTTTACTGCTTACTGAAGGCATTTGGTAAATACATGAATGGAAAAAATGCAGAGGCATTGGAAAAAAAAGAAGTTGGCGAAAAGGAAAAATAGAAGAGTTAAAGAAAAAAGTGTGAAAAAACGTTACTATAAAATGTGAATGAAGACACTGTGCAATGTGATGTGGGATATATCAAAGTATCTATAGCCATTTTTATAAGTGAGCAAATAGGACCAGAGATAAATCAGTCTTGGTTTAGGAATTCCCTGACATCAGGAATTCATTAAGGTGGGGAAAAGAACACCCACCCATCAATTTAGAGAAGGCAGGACTCCTCAGCCTCTTTTCCGCTTTCATACTTATGGGCAGAACTGCCACATTCTGGAGCTGGAAGAGACCTCAGATGGAGGACACGGTGGTGGCTGACACAAAGGGACCTGTCTTCGTGTACTGTCCACAAAGCAGAGCCAGAGCCCATGGCACGTTCCTGACTAACTCACACTGTAAGGAAACCCGGCTTGAGTCTCAAGGTGCTTCATTCATGTCTATAGAAACATCGGTTAATTATCAGGCTTTACAAGAGACATCTTTCTGAGTTGGCTTTAACCAGCCGGTAGATAATCTTAAAGAGGCTAACGTTAAGAAAGCTTTTTAGGATGAACACAACTAATCTACCACAATTAAAGCCGAGTTTCATCAAAAGAAACTCTACGGAGCCTCAGAGAAGGCACCAAAAAAAAAACCTCTACTGAAACTTTATCACAAAGCCCAAGTTTGAAATATAGCTGTTTAGAATTAAAGGCTTCTGCTCATCTGTGTTTTCTAAATTTTAAAGTTTGAACATATTTAGAAGTTTTAAAATTCTATATTCAGAAGTTTAAAAAAAAAAGGAATGTAAGGCATTCTCACATTCAGCATCTTTGCCCTGCCCCTCCTTAGTACTTTAGAGCATCAGCTGTAAGGGAAGAGGACAGAGGGGTGTGCTTGCTCCAGTCCTGGCCCAGGACCATTCCCTCTGTTCCAGAAATCAGAGGTCCCCACCTTACTCCCAATCATGGGAGCCATGATTGCCCAGGCCTGGACCAGCAGCCAGACAAAGACCAGGCTCAACACTTCTCAGCACCGTATTTCACACTTCCTTTCTAACTAATGGGCAGGCACGCAAACACAGCCTCGCTCTGATTAAGAGAACTGTGTCTAGCAAATCATCTCAAGATTTGGATTTAGGGCATCAGCACAATATTTTCACGAAGAGGAAAACTAAGACAACTGCAGAGGCTGTCCACTGCCCTCCTCATGGCCTGGGCATTCTAGCTCAGGGCAGTAAAGGATGAAGAAAGGACAGGAAGGGGGTCCTGGACACACAGGACGGCGCGCTCCCTGCACCGGACACAGGTGCTTCCAACAGACTCTGCGAGGGCGGCACTGGTGTCGGCACCGTCCAGCTTGGTCACCTCCAGCCACACGTGAGAACTCAATGAACTGAGTTTTACATTTATTTAATATAATTTACATTTCAATCATCACAGTTCTAGTGGCTAACCACTAGATCTTCTTTTAATTTAAACTGTTGTTCTCACAGATTAGCATGAATTTCTTTAAATACGTGAGTGTCTGCTGGGGATTAGGAGCTGGGAATATAAGGTGAATTCCACACCTTCCCTCCTGGGAGCTTGCACTTGGTGAGAGAGAGAAATAAATGGACAATTATATTACAAAGGGTCAAGTGCTCTAACACAACAGACGGATCAGAAGGTTATAATGGAATCGGAGAGGAGCTGGGTGTAGGCTGCACGCAGATGCACAGAGCGGAGCAACAAGGGAGTGAGCAGGAAAGAGCAAGGGGCCCAGTGGGGCTGAAGGGTAAACTGAGGCAGAGTGATGTTGCAGGCACCAGATGGCACAGGCTCTGACGCAGCTTCTTCAGGGACAGGAGTTTAGTCCTGTAAGTGGCAGGATGCCTTCAAACGGTTTCAAAGACAAAGACCCTGGTGGTATTTGCAAGATGGAATCAGGGAAGCTAGGAAGAAGGAAGATAAGATATGACTGATGAGAGCGCGCATGCACTGAATTGGGCAGTTAATAAGAATATTTCTTTACTATTCTTGAAGTTTGAAAAACATTTAGTGGCAAAATTGTTATTACTGATATTGCTGGATGACGTGTGGAGACCGGTGAGGGCGATATGAGACAATAACTCCTCAAGTTCTAACTTGGATGAATGAGGAGAGAATGGAGCCAGCAACCGAGACAGCAGACAGGAGACGAGAAGCCTGCTATGTGTGGCCTGGTTTGGCAGGGGGCGGGGAAATCATTTCATTTTATATAAGCTGACTTTGAGGGTCGGGTAGTGGAGACATACAATACTGACGCTGCAGACAGAGGCTTGCAGAGATCTGGGAGCACCCACGTCAGGAACAGGAAGGATCTGCAGGGCATGGGCGCAGTGTTGGGGGACTTGTCTGTTGGTGTTACTATTACAGAAAGAAGCTTCAGTATGGATGTGTGTGTGTGTGTGTTCTAGAGAGGGAAGAATCTATGAAGATGTTTTTCTTTTTCCTTCCCCAAAACAAAGGGAAACATATTTAAGAAAATATAGGTTTGAAAACTGTTGACTTATTTTAACCCCACTGTAATCTAAGACTACGTATGTATGTCACAAGTTATTCTATAAACTACAGCTACTGTATTGGCCTTTATTAAATAACAGTAAGTAATCCACTGTTTCATTTCCTGCTAAATGAATGAATTTTAAACCTAACTTTAATTGACTGAAAAATGGGAAGAGATTAAGTAACAGCTGGAGCAACACGAGGACCGGTCGGAGGGCGCTCGCCTCCTGACCCCGAATCGGGACATGGGGAGCCGTGGGGCCTCACCTCCGAGTCAGAGCTGTCCAGCTCGGCCAGAGTTGGGGCTTTGAGGAGTTTCTTCCGCTGCACAGGCACCTGCTGTGCGGCACCTGCCCCATTTTCTCTTGAATGTGACGTTAAACCTCCATTCACCATCGATGATTCCAGGACATTCTTTGGAGATTCAGGGGTAGCTACCTCTGGTAAAACAAAGGTGAAAGCTTACCTTTTCTTGAGCACAGAAAGGTAATCAGTGAACCAAACACACTTTTCCAAGTACCTGCACTTGGAATCACACCCGAGGTGATATGGCATTTCTACGTCATGCAAATACAACACAGAGGCTGGACACAGTAACACCTATGCATATACAACACTTGTGTTAGACATTAACTGTCAGATTCAAATAAAGGAAACCTTTAAATGAATAATTATATATTCACATTTGTAGATTAAAATTTAGAGCTAGAAGAAATACTACAGATAACTGACTCCAACTTCTCTATTTTCCAGAGGCCCAGAGAGGCTAACTTTCCTTTTAGCCTCTAAAGAGCTAGTGATCGACGGATCAGAGTAATGGCATGCACATATGGCTGTAAGATCTGAAAGTGGTTTGATTTTAAAATAAAAATAGCTAATAATCTATATGCATATAAATATGAACACAAAGACTCTGGGATACATTCCCTCTGATAAAGCTGATTTTGATTACCAAAGCTCAAATCTGGATGGGAAGGCAGTGAAAGAAATGTGGCAGCACAGAGCACAGAGCATGGAGCATGGAGTACAGACTACAGAACACAGAACATACAGTATGGAGTACAGTGTACAGAATACAGAATAAGAGCATGTAGCATAACGTATAGAGTATAAAGTTTAGAGTATACAGTATAGTTAAGATGCAGATGGTTTGGATTCAAAGTCTAGCTCTAGTTGTTTGACCTTGAGCAAGTTAAATTTTCATTCCTCAACTGTAAAATGGCTAACAACAGAAATGGGCTCGTTGTGAGGATTAAATAAGTTAACAACTGCATATAAAATACTTAATAGTGTGTGTAATAAAGGCAGTGCACAGTAAATGTTAGCAATTATTAACACTAACTTATATCTACATTTGTAAGTGAGTGAACTAAGGCTAAGGGTGATTCAGCCAGTCACACAGCCAGCACGGCAGAGCTGACACTAGAATCCTTGTCGATACTGATTCTAAAAGGCCACCTTTTTCTGTACTGGAGCCTGTAATCTTCCAATGCAAGTGGAACTAATTTTCTTCATGTATTTCAATAACTAATAATTTTAATAACTAACTACTAAATTAGAGTATTTAAAAGTGAGAAAAAGCAGTCCCTGCATGATTTAACTCACAGACCAGCCCATAACCTGGTTTTTGCCCATGGAGCAGTCTGTGAAACTCCCATGGTCGGGGGTAAAGGGTATGCTGGGCACTGAAAAGACAGGATTAATGCTCGTTTTTTGGGGGGAAGCATTGTACCTGAAGTAACTATAAAATACAAGAATGTTCTATTTATAGTAGCTCCCCTCAACATGTAATAGTTTTATGCTTGAAGTGGAAGAGGTGGATTTCCAGGTAGCATTCAGAATGTAAGTATGTTCTAGTACAGCATTCCTTGACATTATTTAAAAGAATTATGTAAATTATTTATTATAAATGATGTATATCTAACTTAATATTCATAATTTCTGCATATTTTTAGATATCAAGAAGGCCAGGACTAGAACTGCCCTTGTGAACTAGAAGGAAGGGTTTGAGTGAGCAAGAAAGGAATGAGGAAAGGAAAAAAGGAAGGAAGAAGACAGACTTGTCATCAATCATTTATCATTTTACATAAAATGTTTAACAGAAAACCTGACAACACATGAATTAATTTTGTTATTACCTCTCCAGGTATTAGGTAGCTAGAACAAATATATGATTGGGGGACGGGGTGCGCTGAAGGGACAAAAGGGCAAAAGCAGCAAGTTTTTACAAAATTACAAAGGTTAAAATCTTTAAATAAACCTTTCATAAGGTGTAAAGAGCAGTAGGCTGCCACACTTACGAGCGTAATTTAAAAGTCTTCCAGAGAGCAAAGGAGGAAATGATTGGGCTAATTGATTAATTCCTATTCAAGAAAAAAGGTAATGTTTAAATATGGTCTTGAAGTATCTTTTGAAAAATCGTATTTTATAGCACACATTTTTTACACACTTCCTCCAGAGGTTCACGCAGTAGCCGCAGCCAGTCTTCCAAGAAAAAGCACGCACATCTCCCACCGGCCCAACTATCCACACCCAACTGAGGCTCTGCCTGGAGACACAGTGAGCTTCTCCAGGCGGGTCTCACAGGTCCAAGCCAGAGTTTCCCTAAGGGTGAAGTCACCAGTGGTGTGTGGAGGAACACTAACACAGTTTTAATGGTTATATATTTAATGTTTCACAAAAATTATAATTACTATATCAGATACATGATTTTATGGATGTTTTTGCTTAAGAAAATTTTAGAAGTCATTTATGGTAGATTTAAAAAGTTTAAACAGTACTGGTGGCACTTAAGTCTGGTAAAATCATGAGGGTGATGTCTGCACTGAAGTTTAGGGAACACTGTTAAGTGACAGTGGCTGCCATGAGCTAATTTCATTCTCAATGCAAGGGATCTGAGAAATTACCCAGTAGCTCTCTAACTGCCTGAAGACTTTGCTGAGGTTGGTAACTATACTTGAGCTCACTGACTCAAACTACTGAAATAAACACCTAGTACTCAATTCAAAGCTTTGAGATAAATGGAATTAATAGAAGAATATGTTATGTCCCAGTCAGGCTTCAGGATGATCTCCGTATGTAAGACTAAATATTGTGTGTGATTTTATCTAATACTGCATATTTGTAAAAGCCCCAGTTGAACATACTTTTAAGAGATATTTTTAAGTAGTTTGATTACTTATACTTTTCTCTTCAAATGAATGAATCCTCACTATCACTTCAGTGTATCTGGTGAGAAAACCTAAACCCTTGGATAAGACTTTAGACTTCTTCTACATAAGACAGAATTTCTGGTGATATTTATAAGTAAGCAAACTATTTAAGATGCTACACATCTTAAACTTTAGAAGTCATATGCCTCAGGTTCAGAATCTAAAACGCACAACCATGATATTAAATACCTTATCTAATAACTTCTATTATTACATAGTGTAATAATTATGTCTGTTAGATATACCCAGGCTGCTGCCTTATTTAGTTGGAGGAAATACGGCTGAAATAAAGATTGTATATTTAATATTTGCATCAGAAAAATAAATTATACTTACCTTAATTAATGTTGACTGGATTAAGATTTTCCACTAAGAATTAATATTTCTAAAACATACCTGAGCAGCAGAACATACTTCAATGTGTCCTATTCTACACTTACGTGCATTACCTACACTACACGTTTAAATATTTACTCCTTAGTTAGCTAATTTCCCAACTTAGACAAGAAATGCATCCCGATCTTTACATTTAGGTTAGAAGAATAGATCAATCTTTTCCATTTATAATTTGGGACATTTAAATTGGTTAGTCAAAATGACACAATGAAAACACAAAAAATCGAGAATGAAGTGTGTGGAAATTGCAAAGTACACTAAGGTACAAAATAAATTATGGCAAATGATAAGCAGTGAAAGCAAATCAAAATTTTTTGTTGCTCCTTTACATCGAGGAAGCTCAGCTTCCAAGAGCTTCCTTCCCAACACAAGAACCCATCATACAACCTGTAAGACACGAACACACCCTACATACATGTGTGTGGGCATGCACGCCATCCAGGTGAGCCACCTGTGCCTACTTCACGGGAGCCAGCAGCCAGTGTGCTTAGGCAGCGGCCACTCCCGGAGAGCCCGCCAGGGAGAAACATCTTTAGTAGATATTTAGAAGAGAGGGATCTTAGAATGTGTTGCCAACTTTTGGAGATCAGCAGTAACACAGATGTTCTCAAACATTTCTGAGTTTACTTTCCAGACCAAGTTTTTTTTTTTTTTTACAAAGTTACTCTGCAAATGGTTGATTAAAATAAAAATTGTCAAATGGATAAAGAAAATAGAAAAAGCTCCTCAGTGGTCAGTCAAAAGTAGTAAGTGAAGACTATAACATATTTATCTTAGTTTCTTGAAAGTGCAAATATTAGTCATGCCTAAGAGAACTACAAATATACATAGAAATTCAAAGAGCAGTTGGGAACTATTTTAGCAGTTGGAAGATACTCAGTAAATATTCACAGACAGAACATGATACTAGAACTCTCTGGCTCTTTAAATATGAATTTGTATGTAAGATATGCCAACAATTCCATGGCATGTAAAAGAAAATTCTGGAAGGAAATACTAGTGCCAATATCTTATCTCATTTTACATTCAAAACAGCAGCTTCCAAAGTCTAAAATTCTAACGTGCAAAACATTTTATTGGGACTAAGTTGGCTTTGAAAATTTGCTCATATATAATTTAAAATTTCAATTTAAAAGGGGGGCTGATTTTACAGATCAAATTTAATCATTAATAGCTACTTGTTTCACTGTTAGTCCCTGTCTATTTAACAGAAGGGCTCTAAACGTGTACTACAAACCCGGGACACATGATTATATTTTACAACCAAAGCCATTACAACGCTCGTGTGTTTTTAGACTCTTAACCAGCACACAGAACCAGAGTGACAAGGCCCTACGCACAGGAGCACTGGGTACGCAGATAGCTCTTGCCCCTCAACTGAGGAGCAGTCGTCCTCTGAAGCAGCTGACAGTTCTGAGTTCAGCTACCTGAATAACTGAGTGCTTTAGAGAGTAAGAAGTGGCAAAACTTTGTTTCTTGAAAATGTTTTCTATGATCTGAAGGCAGAGTTCTGTTAGACTCTGACTGCTGCTTTATGAGATTGGGGGTGGGGTGGGCACTGTGTTCCAGGACCACAAGTGTCACGGTTCTTCCACAGGCTCCTGCAAGGCAACAGATTTATTACAGTTTTAATTTTTTTCAAGTATACTGTTTTCAAAGAAACAGAATGTTTTATTTGACTGACCACAGCTTAGAAGAAGCCTTTCAATTTTCTTTTTTGACGTGTTTGAACAAGCAGATGAATGAAATGTATTTCACAGAGACCACAAAACCCACGTCAGGTGTGAGAGTGCTTTTTTTTTTACCTGACAAGTCAAAACTGTAAGACATGCTAAGTGGCCGCATTGCTGAAAAAAGAAAACAAACAATAAAAAGAAAGTAATTCAGCTGTTAGGATATACAGGGAAGATGAAAAAGGGAGGAGGGTTCAAGACCTGTGGTGGCACATTTCACACTTTAAGGCAGAAGGCAGTGAATAACAATCTGAAATACAATAAAACCATGTGTCTTAGTTTTAATTATATTACTAAGACTTGAAATGGAGTAACAATAAAAGAAAAAAATAACTTTTAAAGAACATGTTAAAAATGAAAGCATGTTAAAGATACAAACATTTTAGAATCATATACAGGACTTTTTACTTAAATATAAAAGAGTTCAAAAGAAAAAACTAGCCATGTTTTAAAACATGATTTTAGGGAACATACAAAATCTTTAAAATTTAACAACAAATGTATTCTTAAATAATTAATTTCAGGATGAAAATGTGGCTCTCTGCATACAGGTGAAACATCTTATAAAAAATCTCATTCAGGTACTACCAGCATCACAAAGTGTCACTAATTCTCTATTGTAGGCAGTGTAACCTGGCAGTTGAAGTGAGGCCTCAGGAGCCAGAGAGCCTGAGTTTGAACCTCAGCTCTGCCACTTACTAGCAGTGTGATTCTGGGCAAGTTACTTAACCTCTCTGTGCTTCAGTTATTTCATCTGTAAAATGGGAATAATGGTACCTATTTCATGGGATTGTTATAAAAATTAACTGATTCCATACAAGAAAAGGTGCTCAGGATAGTGCTTAGCATATAGAAGAAGTTAAATAAATACAATCTCTTATGAATAAACTTCTTTCTTTCCTGTTGAAATCATTTGTTTTAAAAATTTTATTACACATACTAAAAAACACTGAATTGTATATTTTTAATGGGTGAATTTTATGGTAGGTAAATTATATCTCAATAAAGCTGATTAAAAAAAGGTTATTACCAAGGTTTGACGAATTTCGGTATTCATAAGAGTGAGAATTACCTATTTTCACTGTAGCCCCATCCATCCTATGCCCCCGGTCAGGGAGGACAGGTGGCTGTGTGGTCGGAAGGGGAGAGAACCGCAGGTCCACAGGCTTGTCAGGCACAATGTCCCCACAGCTCATGTTTCCGAGGCAGATGGCATACAGTTCTAACACCCAAATTTAACAGAATGAAAGTATCTCTCCATATGCTTTTGGCAGATGTTTTTAAAGGAACAATTTACATTTACAACCCCAAATCTCATAGTATGAGATGTTAGAAAAGGTGTTAGGAAAAAGAAAATGATCAGATATGAACAAAGACTGATGCAAAAGAATACTAATTTCAGACTTAACAGGAAAAAAATGGAGCTAGCCTGTAGAACAATAGGGAAATAGGCGAATAAAAGACAACTTAGCCATGTGTTAGTAATAATGTCCTTATAAATAATGCTGTGGGGGATATTTAACGACGTGGGAAGATGTTCCTGCCCCACACAACGTTACATGGGAGCATCAGACACTGTGCACACAGCTCTTGTCTCCACCTCATGACGCACAAGCTCCATCACAGCGCATGCCTCTGCTGGTGAAACTACGGGTAATAGTTCTTCTTTAAACATTTCCCCAATTTCTACAGTGGGTTTCTACTTGCAATTACATGGAGGGGTAAGGTTTTAAAACTATTTAGGGAACTTTTCTTCAAGATAATTCTGCCAACTTTACCCAAACTCCCCAAGGGGAAACTTTATAGTAAGAACCAATGTAGGTCTGCAGAAAGAAGAGCCCAAATCTCTTACTTTCCAATTAAGGTGCAAGGTCAATTTGAAAAGTAAGACTCTCATAGAACAATCACTTTCAATAACAGCTCAATTCTGGTTGTTGTGAAACACCAATTCATAAGGTTAAAATAAAATAAGATATACTATACAGAAAATTGATATTTAATTATTCTAAAGTAGATTTCCTGCTAGTTAGCATCTAACTTGTTGCAAATGAAACAGAAGAATATGTATATGACAAGGGCATGTGACACCCCTTGTATGCAACGTGCGGTGTCCCGTTGCCACCCACAAGGACTGCTGGTCTCCCGCACGCTCAGCCCCGGCCACCCCCATGCCCCTGACGGGCTGCTGTCGGCGCTGCAGGGGGAACATGTATCTGCTGCCCCGAGCCTTTCCTCTGTCAGCGCCTGTGGGCGGGGACTCTGACTGCTCGTCTCTCTACTCCAACAGCTGACACGGCTGTTTAATAAACATTTGGAAAAATGAAGGAACTGTATGTCAAATATCATCCAAATCACACAAGCACGTTACGCCTGTCTTGTTCCTTTCTCTGTCCTGTTGGTGCTTCCACTGGAGTTTATAATCCCTCCTCTTTTCTCCTGAAAATCATGAAGCTTACTTTTCTCATGGTAATATATTTGTTTTGCCTTATAATTTGGTTGAAATCTTTTCTATTACCCCATTATTCCTTCTCAAGGTACAGTAATTTTAAAAAATCCAGTCTTAAGCAGCCGTCCTATGACACGGTTTCCTTATTTTTCCATAGTGGTTCTTACTCTTTGAGGCTGTGGACCCTTTAGGAATCTGAGCAAAGCTATGAACCCCCCTCTCCAGAAAATGCACATACATACACTTTAGGAAATACATACAAATCTGTTATATTTCAAGGGATTCACAGACCGTCCTCAGGCTCATGCAAGGACTCCCAGAATAAGAACTCTCCATTTATGTCGTGTATATGTTCTGGCTCATTATTATATAAATGCTCATATGGGTTTGTTTTAAACATCATTTTAAAGGGAAACACTTGCTGCCATAAAAATCAGACAGGGATAAATTCACACAGCCTGCCCTCACTCTGAAGCTCTCTATGTGGAAGGTACGTGCTATTATTACAACACCTCTGGGAGTACTTTTCATCACTGTCCTTGCAGTGGAGACCAGGACATAACAACCAACAAGACAGATGTGGGCCCTGCTGCCATGGAGGCCACAGTGTGACAGAATGGCCAAAAGTCAAACAAAAGAACATCAGCGCGCAGTGACTGAGAGTCATGGAAGGCAGGGAGAGCCGTTGGAGCAGACGCGACTGACCAGACGGAGAAGAGGAGAGCCTGGGTCAGAGCGGGGAGGACTAGAGAGACCTAGAAGTAAAACCCACAGGGCTTGGCTGTTGGGTAAGAGTCAGAGGTGATGCTGAGCAATCTGTCCTGGGCTCTGAGATGGGGAACCAGGAGGAGACAGTTTGAGGAGAAAGCAGGTGAGGTCACCGGTGGCTGCGGGGCTTGTCCTGCGTGAGGGGCGAGGAGGCCCTGCTCAGCAGACGGCTGCACGTGTGGGTCTGAACTTTCAGAGAAACCTGCGCTGTAGGGCGGGAGCTGAGGAAACCAGAAACAAACCCTGGAGGAGGATGTGGTTGCTCAGGGAGAGGGAGCCCGGGATAGAAACCGGACGACCAAGCAGGGCCTGAAAGAGGCAGAAGAGGTCGGAGGAGAGAACCAGGAGACAGTGCCACAGGGCCAGCTCCTTTCCTGTTCAGGCGCCATGAGACTGTTTCCCTGAATTCTTTGGGCATCTTTAATCTTACAAATTGGAGGACAGCTGCATAAACAAAAATGTTTACATTTTATAATATGATTTTGCTCTAAATGAAAATCAATGTGTGCTTATAAAAAACATTAAACATAATAAAGGAACGTGAGTAATAAGTGATATCAGTAATAACTGAGTCTCTCATCACATAATACCATATCTTCAAACCATAATTAAGACAATATAAACCTGAAGTAAAACTATGTATCACTTATATTTCTAAAACGTAATAACTTATCCATGTATATGTATTACAATTTATAAAGTATTTTGACCATGATCCTATTTAATTCTTCCATGAAAGTCATAATGAAGGTGTAGAGGACTTTTTATCCCCCTTCTGCTGACGAAGAAATCGATGCTCAGAGAGGTGAAGAGACCGTCCTAAAACCACAGCCTAGAGGTCGGCAGAGCTCTGTCCACTACGCAGCGCGGTGCTCTCCTACACTCAGCATCACGGGGCAACAATTTCCTATTCCATGAATCTCAAGTATAGACTTCCAGCATGAGGGTGTGTGTGTGTGTGTGAGAGGGAGAGGGCCCTGCAGACGGCAGTCTCTCACTGGGCTGCTGTGCTGTCTTCCAGCGACGCCCCGGACTCACCTAACCTGCCGCGTCTGGTTTCCTCTGGTGACACGGGCCGCAGCTTTCTTTCTGCTTTGATTTCTTCCAGGATCCTTTCATGGAGGCTCCGTGGCCGTGGTGGAGTAGGCTTCAGTTTTCTGGCTGAGGCCTTAGAAGAAATATTAATGGCTATAGAGACTTGCTTACGTAGTTGTCCTTAAATAATTTTTACTGAAGTCCACTCATACAGTACATTATGAAATTATGTTTTACTGATTGCAACACTGCTTGATAAAAGACCATTTTCAAGCAATAGGGAGATTATTGGATTTCACAGTGGTTCAGTCACATGTGCTCAAGTAACTTTAAGGAGTCAGCTTTGCTGCAGCTGTAGTCATCTTCCCTACGTGCTACTATGACAGGCAATCCATTGAAATGTAAGCTGTACGTTACCTATTACGATTATTGTTTTTGAAAGTAACGTTTTTGAGTAAGTCATCACAACCTTCTTAGATTATTATCTTCGTTCTATAATTGAGGAAATACAGGCTCAGGGAGGCCGATCAACTCTCTCAGAGACGTGTGGCCACTAGGTTGTGTAGCTAGTGTGCAAATCCGGGCCCATCTGACTCCACGCTCTTTCTGCTCCACCACGACCCGCCTTACTAAAATTATTTCCCACATGGCCTCTTTCCCTTATTTTAAAAAGATTTATAAGAGGGATCATTAATTATGTTTTAGATGTTCACAAACTGAGAAAGAAACACCATTCCTGTTCTAGTTACTGAACATACATGGGGTTTGAGAGGCCTTGGTGAGCACTGGCTGTGGAGCTGGGGGGAAGTAAGTGTAGAGCAGAGGAAACGCAAACCAACATTCAAACCAGATCAGAACACCCTGATTCCATGGTCACTAGAAAGAACCCCGTCAACAGAGGAAGATAAATAATACAAAAGAGGAGGTACAGCAGGGTGGATTTACTGTAAAACAGTATCAAAATGACAATTTAATCAAGGTGAAGTGTTTGCACCATAAAGTAAACAGGGAGGGCAGCCCACACCAGGAACTACTTGGTATCATATTCAGCTGTTATTCTAGGAGGTATTTGGCCAGATTTTGCACCATAACTCAGGTTGTTTGAGTTAAAATATCCTAAGACAGCCTGTATTGCATAATTTTAAGTACTTTTTTGTGACTTAAAATGTAATTTACAGTTGGGCTTCTTATTTCTGAGAATGAAAGCTCAGTGTAAATACTCCTTTAAGAGCTGAGTTCTAGAGGTCACAGGCTAGAGGAGAATACTTCATTATGTGCTCTCCAAACAAGGGGAATATGTCAAATTACGTACTGGATTTAAAGGAGGTCTTGATCTGATGAAGTCCAGGATGATTTCATGAGCACTTTTTTTTAACCGAGGGGGAATATCACCATTCACCTGAAAGGAGACAAAAAGCAGAAGATTCATGTGACTACAGGATTATCATTATAAGTTTCTGGGTACGTATGCCAACATATGTCACTTCAAAATTACTGAAGTGGAATCTGGCTCCACCAAGGATGCATTTCAAATCAATAAAAATGGAGAGTAAATGGCTGAATGATTCAGAGCAAAAATAACTATGCAGAATTGAAGAAACTCCACATCCACTTTAGTTCTATATTTGGGGAAATTATATATAAGATGCATCCTTCCAACAAAAAGTTTCTACAATTATGAATGTGAATGGAAAAAGTAATACTACGCTTAATTACTGTATAATTTCAAATGTCTTTGGGACTTCCCTGGTGGCCCAGTCGTTAAGACTCTGTGCTTCCACTGCAGGAGGTGCGGGTTTGGTCCCTGGTCAGGGAGCTGGGATCTCACGTGCCAGGTGGTGCAGCCAAAACAACAAGAACAAAAAGTCTTTTACCTCTTATTTTCATCCTTGTACAAAATCTTGGTAATGGGAAGGAGTGGGGACATGGTTCACATTCTTAGACAAAGCTGAGGCTCAGATCGAGGTGGTCTCTGCCCCCTTCACAGGGTCAGTGAGCAGAAGAGCTTGGCAGGGGTCTGGTCTGACTCTCTTGCCCTAACATCTTCTCTTTTTAAAGAAACAAGTTACAAAAATTTTAAGAAATTTAAGAAAAACCCACCAAAAAACCCCCACCTAAACTCACATTCTGACCACTCAGAAGGCACAGTTGTGGTGACCATAAGTCATACTTATTTCCCAACCTCATATGAAAAAACAGAACTGCTAGGCACTTTCTATCATTATTCTCATAAAAGATAGATGAAAAAAGAAAGGTTAACAAATTACAAATTTAAAAAACTGATGAATACCTTAAACTTCTCAAAATCCAGAAAATCAGCATACTATTTTTATTATGAACTGCCTGAAAAACCTCTATAATACTTTTTCACTCTACTTTGGTGACCTACTCTTTATCTTGTCATATTCTAATAATTTTATGATATCAATTTTATTGGAGAGAAAAAAGATAATTTGTTTATTCCTCTAGCACCAATGGTTGATTTTTTTTTATTTTGATAGGTTAGAAAGGTTTCTTTAAGCTTCACAATTTGTTATTGGAATGTCATGCCCAATTTTAGAATTATCGTAAAATTTGGTCAAACTTTTTAAAAGTATTTTCTTATCTGAATTGTAAGACTTCAGGGCATGGACAGTTTTGTTATGTACTTCCCAATCTTAATTACTGTTTTAATTGCTCAGGATCATTAATCAATTGGTTATTAATTTTTTATTGCAGCTGTATGAGTTTTGATTTTTTTGTCAATGTCACTATTTTGTGTCACCTGAGAAATGAAGTTAATTAAAAAAAAAAAGAACCTGAACTGCTGCTCCCAGGCCCAGTGGCTGCCCCCCACAAATGCGACCACTCAGGGTGTGTGACAAGCCTGCTGACATCATCCACTCCCCTTTTCCCTTGCCCCCCGCCCCACAGTCCTGAGTGAGGACAGAACAGCCCTAAGGTTAGAGTTAGGAGTGAAAGCTGCCTGAGCCGAGCCAAGCTTGTGACCGCTAGTACTTGGTTTAAGGAGGGCGTGTACCCAAGCAGCAGAGCTAGGGGCCTACCGTGGCACCACTCTTTACCCATGGACTTCTTGTTACACAAGACTTTTAAGAAAATCCTTATTATATGAACAACTTAATCAGACCTTTCTATTCTACTCCTGAACAGGATAACACATATCTTTCTAGCTATTTTTTTTAATTGGCGCTTTTTAAAATTAATTTTTTTTAATTTTATTTTTGGCTGCACTGGGTCTTCGTTGCTGCACTCAGGCTTCCTCTAGTTGTGACGAGCAGGGGCTACTCTTCGTTGCGGTGCGCGGGCTTCTCATGTTGTGGAGCACGGGCTGTAGGTGCGCGGGCTCAGTAGTTGTGGTGCGCGGGCTCAGTAGTTGTGGCTCACGGGCTCTAGAGCACAGGCTCGGTAGTTGTGGCACACAGGCTTAGCTGCTCCGCAGCATGTAGGATCTTCCCGAACCAGGGCTCAAACCCGTGTCCCCTGCATTGGCAGGCAGATTCTTAACCCCTGACCCACCAGGGAAGCCCTCTTTCTAGCTATTTTTCGTATACTTTTATTTTAATGTTCTTTCCATCACAACAGCAGGGTTGAATGAGATAATGGAGTCAATACGGCCAAGGCTGTAAGTTCCATTCCCCAAACAAGCACATTAACATCAGTTTCCTCACTAGTCAGAAACTGGATACTGGATCCCAATTACAAAATGTGTGTCAGTGCTCATGAGGGAGCTGGCAGGCCAGTATTGATGTGAGTCAGTCAGTCAAAGTCGTTACTAGCAGGAGGAAAAGTAACAGCAAATTCCATTCTGCTGCTGGGTCAGTGAAATTACTTTTTTAAAATATAAATACAGAACACATCCTGAAACAAGCTCTCTGAAGCTGCAACAATAAATGATTTCTAGATGAACACAAATAGTAGGCCCATAAGTAAACGAGACCAGTTATAGAACTTGATCTTACTTTTGAGCCACAATACCTTAAACAAATAACTTCTATATAAAAAATGTTTAAGTTTCTACATCTTTATTTTTGTTTTGAATTTTATTTATTTATTTTTGTACAGCAGGTTCTTATTAGTTATCTATTTTATACATATTAGTCAATCCCAATCTCCCAATCATATATGTCAATCCCAATCTCCCAATTCATCCCACCACCACCAACCCCCTGACTATACATTTTACAAGGATCTTTCATTACACTGGACTAGTCTTCTCAAATAATTGGTTTATACTTAAGAAAAAAGAGGTTAAGACAATTAGAAATAAAATGCCTCCTCTGTTAGGCTTCTATTAATCAAAGAAAGACAAAGTTTTCAAGAGCTCAAAAACATCAGAAAAACAACAGATCATCTGATCAGGCTTTAGACCAAGGTAAATAAATAGAGGTAACTTGGTAATGCTTTAAAAAAAAAAGACCTTTAATGAGATATAATTCACACATAAAATTCACCCTTTTATTTATTTTTTTTGGCGGCACCACTCGGCATGTGGGATCTTAGTTTCCTGACAGGGAATGAACCCACGCCCCCTGTAGTGGAAGCACGGAGTCTTAACCACTGGACTGCCAGGGAAGTCCAAAATTCACCCTTTTAAAGTGTACAATTCAGGGTTCTAAGTAGTCACAAGGTTTTGCAATCACTACCAATAACTTCAGAGAAATTTTATCACCCCAGAAGTATATGCTGCACCCATTAGCACTCATTCCTCATTCTTCCCTCCCCGCAGCCATTGGCAGCCACTAATCTACTGTCTTACTGATGTGCCTACTCTGGAACTTTCAAATAAATGGAACCCCTCATACATTATGTAGCCTTTTGTGTCTGGCTTCTTCCACTTAGCATGTTTTCAAGGTTCACACAGGTGGTAGGATGTATTGGTACTTCATTCCTTTTTATGCCTGAATAATATTCCATTGTATATTACCCACTCATGAGCTGATAAACATTTGGATGGTTTCCACTTTTTGGTTATTATAAATATGCTGTGAACATTCATACATAAATTTTTGTGTGGACAAATGTTTTCATTTCTCTTAGGAGTGCATGTAATGGCTGGGCCGTAAACTCTATGTTTAACATCTTGAGGAATTAGCAAACTATTTTCCCAAGTGTGCACCATCTTACATTCCCACCAGTGATATGAGGGTTCCAATGTCTCCACATCCTCACCAGCATGTTATTTTTTGTGTTTTTTATTTTAGCCACTCCAGTAGGTGTAAAGTAGCATCTCATTGCAGTTTTGATTAGCATTTCTCTAATGACTAATAATGTTAAGCATCTTTTCATGTGCTTATTGGCCATTTATATATCTTCTTTGGAGAATAATTCAAATTATTTGCCCACTTTCCAACTGGGTTGTCTTTTTTATTTTTGAGTTTAAAAAATTCTTTATATGTCCTGGATACAAGTCCCTTTTTGGATATATGATTTGTAAATATTTTCTCCCATTTTGTGGGTTGTCTTCACTTTCTTTATATTGTCTTTTAAATCACAAAAGTTTTAATTTTCGATCAAGTCCAATTTATTTTTTTCTTTTGTTGCTGTACTTTTGTTGTCATATCTAAGAAAGCACTGCCTAATCTAAGATCACAAACCTGTTTGCTTCTATGAGTTTTATAGTTCTAGTTCTTAAATTTAGGTCTTTCATCCATTTTGAGTTAACTTTTATATATAGTATGAGGTAGCAGTCCAACTTCATTCTTCTGCTTGTGAATATCCATCTGTCCTGGCATCATTTGTTGAAAAGACTGATATTTCCCTTTTGTCTTGGGATCCCACAGAAACCAACTGACAACAAATGAAGGGAATTATTTCTGGACTCTCAATTCTATTCCATTGATCTATGTTTATCTTTACGCCAATGTCACACTGTCTTGATTACAGTTTCTTTGTAGTAAGTTGTAAAATTAGGAAGTGTGAATCCTCCAACTTTGTTCTTTTTTCAAGATTGTCTTGGCTATTCTGGGTTCCTTGTAATTCCATGTGACTTTTAGGATCTGCTCATCAATTTCTGAAATGACCTGCCAGGGAGCAGCGGCAGCACCACACGGGCATGGAGCGCGGTGCACTGGGCGCCCGAGCGCGACCACCACGGCCAACTCCCTCGGCGGGGTTGCCCGTTTGGGGCGCCCGCCTGGTTACGCAGTCCTCGCGGCACCCACGCCCCGCGCCTAGCCGTTGCCGCAGCTGCCGGAAGAGGCGGTTCAGCAGCCGGCCGGGCTCTGGAGCAGCCGGCCAGGTTCTGGAGCACCCAAGCCCACTTCAGGAAAGCGGCTGCCGCTCCTCGACTACTGGCAGCCGGATGCCGGCAGCCGACGATCTACATCTTTACTTTTAAAGGTGAGTTATTTGAAGTTCTCTGTTAGAATTAAAGCATTTTACCAAAACATTTTGAAAAAATTCCATTGAAATGTTTTGTACTTCTATAACTTAATGTTCTAAATATAATCCCATATGGCTAAGCCATTCAATTCCCATGAGCATCACAAATATACAAAAAAAAAGTGGATTACTATGGTATAGTTACGTAGTTTAAAACCTGAGGATTAAATTAAGAACATCTTAGCATACCGCTTCAGATACAGATAGACTATGTGTGAAAATCCTTTGTGTTTACTCTTTACAACAAAATTTTTTTTAAAGAAATTAGAAAGTGGCATTATATTGATAACAGTAAAATTTTAAAAAAAATATATCCAGTTTTTGAATGATTAAATATGAGTAGCTGAATTTCCACTCTCATTTGTCAGGTACATATATACATAACAAGGAACTAATCAAAATCTTAGCCTGTTAGACTAAAACTTGAAAACTTCCCCCATGCGAAACCAATCACCACTAGAACTGCCATCTGCCTAGTCCCCTGCACAGAGGCTCAGTATAAACGTATCCAAGTGAACTGCATGGAATTAGCCAGACAGAGAAAGACAGAAAAAGGAAAACAATAATGGGTATCACAAAGTAGTAACATGTTCTTCTTTACATACTACTCACAACCTCCAAACTGTATAAACATGCACATAACAGGAGTCCCAGAGGGACTGGAAAGACAAGAAAGGACAAAGAAAATGTGAAGAACTAATGGCTAAAAACTTCCAAAATCTGATAACAATACAAATCTACTCATCCAAGAAGCTCTATAAACTCTAAGCAATAAACTCCAAGAGAGCCACAACAGAACACATTATAGTCAAGTTGTTGAAAGAAAAATATTGAAAGCAGCAAGAAGTGACTATCACATACAAGGGATCCTCAATCAGATGAACAGGTGATTTCTCACTAGAAACCATAAAGGCCAAAAGGCAGTGAGATAAGTTTAAAGACAGAAAAAAACACTGTCAACCAATAATTCTATACCCAAAAAAACTCTGCTTCAAAAATGAAGAAGAAATTAAGACATTCCCAGGCAAACAAACACTAAGGGGGTTCATCACTAGTAACCCTGCCCTAAAGGGAGTTGTTCAGGCTTAAAGAAAAGGACAGTAGACAGAAATTTGAAGCCATGGGTTGTGGAATTATACATTTGTAACTTTTCTGTGAGCTTACTGTATTTTCCAACTTTTCTATATTGAGAAGAACATTTTCAACAAATAAGATTACCGAAAAACAACCATTTGAGTCCATTAACAGTTTTCTTTGTTACTTACCATCACTTTTCGCAGAGTGTATCTTTTGGATCGAATGTCATCCATTAGCATCTCATAAGGGGTGAGCTGATATTCAATGGGCAGAGGGTTGTACTGCCGCTCTTGGACCTTCTTGAGTTTTACTCCATTCCGCAAATCCCTCATCACCTGCACCCAGAATCGAGCCTGAAAGAGCCAAGGGTGGAGAGACATCCATGAATAAATTTACTAGTTTCTTCTAAAGACCTATAGTCGTAAAGAAAATATTAAGAGCTTGGATTACAAAACACCAAGCAAACCAAAGAAAAACGATTTTAAAAATTAGATTTTAGGGTACTAAAAAGCAGGTAGGATGCCAGCAGAGAATCCACCAGCTCTAACTGCGGGGACACCTGGATAAAATCCTAACTCACCCCCTGTGCTACCTGCATCCATGGCCTCAGTTCCTCAGGCCCTCATGTTCCACCTATCAGGTGGCTTTGCTCACTGAAGAGGTGAGTGTTTCTCACACTAGACTTTGGGTTTGGCTCTATTACTTGCTTGGCACTGGAATTTTAGTGGATGCGACATGACCAAAGGCTTCAACAACAAACGCACAATGGCTTGTCACTCTGCTCCTGTCACTGCCATGACAACATCACGCTTGGGTTGGCATGAGGCACACTGGCAGGATTATCCAGGAGAAGGACGATGCACAGAGTAGAGCCACCACTCTGATCTGCAGACTCATGAGCTGAGTAAATGCTACCACTTAATGCCGTGGTACTTTGTAGTGTTCAGTTACGCAGCATTACTGTTACCACAGCTAACTGATACAGCCATCTACTGCTATTTGACATCCAGCAAGTTGCTTCCCCTTTCTGAACCCTGGCTTCCTCATCAATAAAAGAAAATGGCACTTTATAACTTGTTGAGATGATCAGAGCTGATGTATAGTGTTCTGCACATAGAAAATGCTCAAAAATGACAATTTTTATGTTATTATTATCTCTGCACAAATTAATTTAATATCAATGTACTTATCTACGAATAATAGCAAGTTGCTCTGCCTGCCCTTCAAGAAAATGAAATATATGTGAAATATTTATTATAATTTAAAATATATTAAATGCGTTAATATTATTATACTTTAACCCTTTTATTTTCCTGCCTATAAGCTATCATATTCTCGGCTTCAGTAAAGAAAAAATCAATATGATATTTAACTGAAATATTATAGGTTGTTAAACATTAATAAGTGGCTCAATAGCTACATAATATATTTATTAAAAATCAAGTGACATATTTCATAAGAATTGCCTACATAACTGATTGAACTTCTCAAAATGTCCTCAAAAAACGATTTGTGATTTTTAAAAAATGTATACCATTTCTTATTCCCAAAAGGATTTGAGGTACTTAATATTGTGGTATAGCCATCAGAACATCTTCTAAAATATTAACATTTAAGACAAGTTCTTAGATTCTGCCATTAAAAATATCCTAATATAAATCCCTAAAATATTTAGATCTCTCCTTTGGGAATGCTCGTCTCAACTTCTCTTGCTCATTCCTTGAAGATCCAATTCAAATACCATCTCATTTTTAAAATACTGTCTCTTCTCTTCACCTCCTCAGGCTTTAAGAAAACCTGACATATGAAACTTTGAATTCTCAAAACAGATAAATTAGTGATGATTACTCACATTAGAATCTTTTGCTATAATTTATAGAAAGATTCAAACAGACTCTTATATAGCCAGTTCGTTACATATTATTGTTGGCAAAAATTTTACAAATGACTTTCCAGAAACTAAGTCACAGTTATATAAAATAATGGACAACTGTCACTGTACGTATTCCCAGAGATTTTATCATTTACCCCTTATTACACTTGAAAGATTCTGAGATGTATAGATTCTGCCATTAAACGTATTCTAATTCTCCTTCATACTATTCCTCATACCTTCCTCATTTCATTCTAATCTTTCTAGGTAGTTCATTTTCATGATCTTATGAAAAAGAAGCTGGTGATCTAGGCAAATGTAACTCCCTTTGGAGATAGTACGTCTCTTGTCAGTGATCATACTGTTTTAGATGAGGTTGCCTTAAGACAGTTAATTAAATTTTTGGTTCAAGTTTATACTAGCTATTGGCTAACTTCTGAGCACCTGGAGTTATTTACCTGGCTTCAATGTCTTGGAAAACAAGTTTAAAAATTTATTAACCAGGCTCCCCTGGTGGCGCAGTGGTTAAGAATCCGCCTGCCAATGCAGGGGACATGGGTTTGAGCCCTGGTCCAGAAAGATCCCACATGCCGCGGAGCAACGAAGCCCATGTGCCACAACTACTGAGCCTGCGCTCTAGAGCCCGTGAACCACAACTACTGAAGCCCGCGTGCCTAGAGCCCTTGCTCCGCAATAAGAGAAGCCACTGCAATGAGAGGCCCATGCACTGCAATGAAGAGTAGGAAAAAAAAAAAAAAGAGTAGGCCCCGCTCGCCGCAACTAGAGAAAGCCCGCGTGCAGCAACGAAGACCCAACGCAGCCAAAAATAAATTAAAAAAAAAAAATTTATTAACCAAGATGACATACACCTAGAGCAACACTATGCAAAGGAAACTGATAATCAATATTATTCTAAAGTGACAATACTAGCTTATAAGACAATATAGGCTACTTGTTTTTTAACCTTACTCTTAAATATTCCTGATTAATATCATTCCAAATATCTCAGGAAAGATATCGTCCATAAATTAAGAATATTGCTAACAGGAAATACCCAAATGACCATCAACAGAAGAATGGATAAACAAATTGTGGTACTTACATACAATGGAATACTACTCAGCAATAAAAAGTATAAACTATGATACAGGCAACGACATGGATGAAATCTCCGAAGAATTATGCTGAATAAAAGAAGCCAAAAAAACCCCAGTATATACTATGTGATTATATTTACATAAAAGTGTAGAAAATGCAAGCTAATCTATAGTGACAGAAAGCAGATCACTGGTTGCCTGGAAACTAGGGAGGAGGGAGGCAGGAAGTAGGGTTACAAAGCAATACGAGGAGACGTGGGGTGATGGACAGGCTCACTGTTTTCTTATGGTGATGGTTTGTTTCACAGGTGTGAATGTGTATGCATATATGTCAAACTTATCAAACTGTACTTTTTAAACATGTGCAGCTTGTTGTATGTAGATTACACCTTAATAAAGCTGTTAGAAAAGAATATGACAATTGAAATCTAACATGGTCAAAGGCTACTCGTTCATACCTCCAAATCTGTATCTTTTCCCATTCCGTCATTTAATGTCATTATTTATCCAGTATCCTTAACATGAAAAGTCAGAATCCTAAAATGTGCCTTCCTACATGGATCTAGTACCATGTTGGAAAAACAGTAGATAGTCAGTGAGTCACATGAATACACTGCAATCATCTGTTCTAGAAATCTATCTTCTGTTTCACCAGGGCAGAACGTTGTAACGTATCACTCATTCTGCATCCCCAGGGCCCTAATCCAGTAACTATTCATTGGATAAATGAATGTACTATACTATAGTTTCACTATATCCTGAAACAGAGCTTAAACTTTGACTTTCACATAAGAGGATGCTAAGGTATTAATATAATTAGAAAGATCAATATTTTAAAACACTGAAATTCTCAGAGACATTGTGGTAGTTCTAATAAAATTAGATAGTTTTTAAAAAATGGAATAGCTATTTCCTCAAATGTAAGGTTAGGTTTTCAAATTGGTATATCATTTCATACTATAGTCCTTAAGATAGACCAGCATTTTAAAAAACATGATACGACTTCTTCAACACTAAACAGAACAGAGAGAATACCCAGCTAGCTCACCCAGTCAGCGTTTTTCAGCTCCTCCAGGTCTGTGTTAGATTCGTTACTCTTCTCCATTTCTTGAATCTTCTTCAGATTCTACCAATTAAAATTCAAATAAAACATTTAAGCACAAAATTTCATTAAGCTACCTTCTCAAATTAAAATTTCAAACGGATACCTTCAGATAAATATATACAGAAGTGTTACTGAAGCAGATAGCACAGAATCTACTCCTCTGTAAATTTCAGCCAATTTCAGTACATTAAAATAAATGCAGTCCTGCAGAGGGATGGACTGAGATTGTTCATTCTAATTTCCTTTGAGGCCTTGTGGTTAAACCTCAGTCACAATATTAATTCACATCTTCTAAACTGTACTGACATTTCCTTCTCCATCAACCCCCACATTCAATCCATCATTATTCTCACAGATGTAACTTTATCTCTTTATTACTTAAGTTCTCTTCTTTTTATCTCCACTGTAAATCCCTTAATCCAAACACCACCTTATTTGGCCTGGACCTCTGAAGCAGCCTTGCCCTGGACGCTAAGTGCTAAGCCTTCAGGCAACCATCAATTTAACCCCAACTACAACCCATGTTACAGGAGAAACTGAGGCTCACGAAAGCTAACTAATATGTCTGGTGTACCCCAAGGTGAGTGACAGAGCAGGAGTGAAGCACATGGAAGTGCCCCAGGGCCTCAGACAAGGTGAGTGATGGAGCAGGACTGAAGCAGACATGAGGTAATACGTATGGAAGGGACAGCACACGATGAGCAGAGTGTTGGGAATGTAGCATCCAGACGCTTAAATAACCCTGAGAAAACGACGGGTAACATTCTACTTTAACTTGGCCAAAATGAGTATTTACGAATTGGTATTACACAAGGAAAAGAATAGGATTTATGATTTGTACCTGGGCTTTGCACATAACGGGTACTTAATATGTGGTGTGACATTATGTCAACATCTGAGTAATAATCATTATTAACTAAATCAGGACTCTCAGTTTTCTGACTTTAAAGATATATCAGAGGTACTTGTATTACATTATTTCTGATATTCAAAATTCCTCATTTTTTGCTAGGGACTATTAGTTAGCTTAAAAAAAAAAATCTCTGATGACTTAAGCCATGATACCACAATAAGAATTGAGCGGGGAAGAGACTGAAAAGGAGAAGCACACGTGTTATTTTGTTCCTCTAATGACTGCAACCCAGGCTCCATTCCCAAAAGAATTAAAGTACATACTACTTGGGATTTCCCTGGCGGTCCAGTGGTTAAGACTCCACGCTTCCTCTACAGGGGGCGCGGGTTGGATCCCTGGTTGGGGAACTTAAGATCCCGCATGCCGTGCGGCGCGACTAAACTAAGATAAAAAATAAATAACATAATGTAAAATATAAAAAAAATAAAGTACACACTACTCTATTGACTAGAAGATTCTTTCAGGTTTTTTAACAATTAAAATGGTGAAAGAAAAGAGACTTAGGCGGTGAACTGCCTCTGGGCACCCTGCGACTCTATCAGGCTATGTCATCTATTTATCAGCAGCAGCACTCAAATAATGACAGCTGAACCTAAGTCCCCATCTCCCTCTCCCTAGAAAGATTTACCCCAGATGCCCACTTAGCTAATTCCCATATATCCTTCTCATTCTTGCTCAAAGGTTACCTTCTCAATGGGGCCCACCTTGACCACCCTATATAAATTCCAAGCCCCACACCCTGCCATGAGCAACCCCTAGTCTACATCTTTCTCCAAAGTCCATCCTGCCTCTAACAGTCCATATGATTTACTTAATATGTTCACTGTCTGCCTCTCCCTGACAGATCCCAAGCTTCCATGGGGAAGTAGTTTTGGTCTATTTTGTTCACTGTTGGGCTCCTCAAATCTCTAGAACAGTGCCTTGCACTTAGTAGGTGCTTAGTAAATATTTGTTGAATATGTGAATTAAGATACTTTCAACCAAGAATGTTCAATCACTTAAATCTCTTCAATAGCTCTTATCACGTCAACTTTAATAAGCGGAAGCTCAATCAAAAGGAAAATTATTCAGAGGAAAATCTGTATTTTCTTCCCTAAACTCAGAATCCCCTGGAAGGATGGGACGGAGAAATCTTATCTGTCATATTTCTCCCATCACCTAAAAAGGCTGATCCCACAGCAACCACTTTATTGTTTATCCAATGATCTATAAACCAAAAGATAATGAAAAGAGCTGAAAACACAGTGGAGAAACTCATCTTTACAAGCCTATGTTGTTTTTAAAAATTCCGATGGTCTCTAGGTCCTTTTAGGATCCAAACAAGAGAAGGCAAGACAAATGTACAGATACAGCAGAAGATGGGAGGTCTTTGGCAAGATGAAATCTTTATCTTTTTTCCTTGAGTCCTACTGCTACTACCAAAAAGGTGATTACAGTAGGTCTCTGAATTGTTCTTTCTGCTTCAGCTTCTTCCTCATTTGGTTTATCTTCTCAATCCCCCATGACGGGTTCTCAGTGTCTCTGTTGTGCCCCTCAAACTGGGGTGCCTATAAGTACTTCTGGGGAACTCTTTTAGTTAGAGCCTGTCCTGGGGATGTTGAGAGAGAGAGAAAGCCAGTTTGAGATACTGGATCCAGCTGTGCCTAAAGCTAGCTGTGCCCTTAGATTCCCAATTAAGGGAGTCAATAAATTCCTCCCTCTTCCACTCATGCTAATTTGAGTGGATTTCTGTCACTTGCAATGGAAAGAATTATGATTTAACATGTCCCCTTAGTCCAGAAATATGAGTTCACGCTTCTATGTCTTAGGGGTGTTCTGGTGGAAGAGTACGAGAAGCATATGACCCTTTTTCCACGCAACCTTAACTGTTACTGTTCTCGGACACATCCCTGATGAAATGTAGCCAGGATGGTCTCACTGTTAAGACTTAAGACATCTCTGTCTTTACTTGTGCTGTGACAAAATCCCTAACTCCCTGCAGCTAAGAAAAACTATCGCTGTCTATAATACTGAAGATAATTTAAATGAATGGCCTGAGAATTTCATGTTTCTTTATTTTTCTGAACAGCAAGTAGCACTAATTGTAGCTCAGATACTTCCTAGCTGTGTGACTCTGGATAGTTATACAACTGCTCTAGTCTTCAGGTTGATTTTCTCACCTGTAAAATGCAGCTGCTAATAAATACCTTTTCGATTTTGTTAACATTACATAAAATAATACAAAAGAAATACAGCATGTGGCCTGGCTCATATTAAGCAGATTAGTAGATATTAGTTATTTAGCATTTATTTAGTAGATATTAGTTACTATAAGCCAATGAACATCTATGAAGATTTGATTGTGAACACTTCCACCCTATCACAAAAACATTTTATTCTTTTTTTTTTAAACATTTTATCTTTTAACAAATGAGACCTCTCTTTAGCCTCTTCGTGAAGTAAAAAATCCTGACTCAGCAATAAATCAGTATAAAATAGCTGAGAATCTGTAAATACTATAATTTAACAAGCTTAAACAAATATGCAACGAAGAATCTCAGGTCTTCTCATTAGCAGCAACACAAATGAGTTATTTGAAAGTAAATTACAGATTTTTATAGTTTTAGAGACAAGCTTCTGTCAGCTATATTCTAGCTTCTGAATAAGTTTTTTTTTTTTTGCTTGTACAAATGTAAGAACAGATGCCAACCTGTGCTTGGAATAGGGTGAGAAAGTCCTGAGAGCATCCACATGGCAATAACTCTCCTCATTTCTGACACAACCATTCTCAAGCTAGCAATTAGAACTGCTCTTTGCCAACATCTTTAGTTCCCAGCGTCTTAAAAAATAAAAAAATAAAAAAATAAAATCTACTCCGTGAATCACAAGTATATCAAATACTCAGAGTAATGTTAATGTATTTGCATAGATTCAACATCACCTCACATATAAATGTGAGGTGATGTTGAATCTTTTTAGATTCAACCACCACCCTTACTGACAATGTATTTATGTATTAACATAATATTTTAATAACAGCATTTTAATGATCACCCTTTTCCTCCATATTGTTAACCATTTAGAACTATTTGTTATTTAATGGTATTCCCCTGTGCAATGCGTACGTTTTCAGCTAGAAACTTTTAAATGTGTAAAAATGAATGTTTCAATAATTCCTTGAAAAAAACCTTTTTTTGAACTCAGTTAAAATATGCTAATAGTCTTTTAAACAAATTACTTACATAGAGATCATTAAATATATCTCACAAGTGACAAAGTCACTAATATAAATATTGCCTATAATAAATAGAACGTGTATATTAGCCTCACAGACTAAGAGCCATGATGTCCTTCCTAATTCAGATACTTTTACCACAGAAAAGAAAAAGGACTTCCAAATTAATATTTTGGAAATTAGAGCACAAAAAAGCCCCCAATTACAGCAATTCTTGTGATAAATGGAAGTCTCCCATGCACATAAAGAGCTAATGGATAATTACTAAAGAATATGATTTATATTTTCATCAACCTTTATGGCACTGTCTTAAAGATGTAACATGCTCCTTCTCCCAGAGGGGTGGAAGAGGGAGAAGACATGAGAGAAAGTCAGAGCATTTTACTTAATGAAAAATGTAAAATGTTAAGATACTAAACTATAAGTTGATATTCTGTAAAGCTCAATTTGAATTTATACAGTTCACTGTAGAAATTAGAAAAAGTATAGATGAAGTCGTCAAAATGAAGGAAATGCATTTCTAGGTTCCAGGAAAGGAACACTGTTCCTCCATTCTCCCAATATTTTTGTAGATAGACAGACATATACACACACACACACACACACACACACACACACACACACACACACTCACTGGCTTGAGTGTTTAATGCCTGTCTCTGCCCCAAGTAGCTGGACTCACAGTATCTCCCTAAAGACATCTATCTGCCCTTTCTGTTTTTATACTCATTAACTGTTCACACCTACAGAAATGCAGTGATGATCATTATAAAACAATCATTAAAATATCAGAGACAATATTTACAATTTATATCACAAAAAGCTATTTTCTTAATAAATAAATACAAATCAATAAGAAAGACCAATACTCCATTAGAAAAATGGGCAAAGAATATGAATACACAATTGAAAAATACAAATAGCTCTTAAGCATATGAAAAGGTACCTGAGCTCATTCATTGTAAGGAAAATGTAAACTAAAACTATGAGATATAAATTTTCACACTTATCACTTAGAAAAACACATTGTGAAGATGTAGAAAAATAGATACTCTTACACATTTCCAAGGAGAGTATCAATTAGTAAACCTCAATGGAGGACAATCTCATAAATTTTATGAAAATTATAAATGCACAATTTCTTTGACCCAGCAATCCTACTTTTTAGGAGTTTGTCTTACATATACAATCACACCCATGAAAAACAGGTTAAAAACTATCCATTGCAGCATTGTTTATAAAGAGCAAAAGATTGGAAGAGACTTATTAGTTGTCAATAGAGGACAGATTAAATCAATTACAGTCTATCCACGCAACAGAACATCACGGAGACACTAGAAATGTAAACACTATGCGCTGATATAAAATGATCTACAAGATTTATTATTAAATGAAAAAAGGAAGGTTCAGAACAGCATAAAAAAGGAAGAAAAAATATTGATATTTTTCTGTTAGTTATACATAAATCATCTGTGTAAGGACAAAGAAGAAATTAACAGTATTTGTCTCCTGTGGGAGAGACTGTGCAGCTAGGAGACAGAGGGAGAAGAGTGCAGCTTCCTGCACTACTTCTGGACTCCTGGAGCTTGAACCATGTGAATTTTTTTATTTGTTAAAGTTAATTAAGTTCAAAAAGTTACAGGACCTGAAAGGTCTATAACTGAGTTCTGACATGATCTTCTACATAAAAGATTCTTCTGAAGCATTTTAACAGGGCGAGTAGTGACAAACGCAAAGAAACCTAAGGGCAGAGAGGGTAATTTCACTATTGCTGATGAGATGAGTGTTCTGCACATTTACTAACATTCACAAAATAAATCAAATAGAAAAAAGAGAGACTTTGACAAGGACTCTAAAAAAGTTACAAATAATAGATGATTTAATTAAAATGAACAAAATGGCAACCTTAAACAGACATCTGGTGGTAGATTCTTTCTTTCAAAAAATATGTTCACCCCTTGGAGGGCTGGAAATCCGTTTTGGCTCTAGGCAGAAATTTCCAGTTAACTTAAATGTCATCGCAGTTTTATTACTGGAGGTGTAGGGAGCAGACATGGGAGGGAGAGGCCAGGAGTATGAGAAAGCTAATTAAAATATACTTCAACATGTGAATGAGATAGAGGTCTTGTGGCTTTATCTTTGTGAGTGCATTAAAGCAGAAAAGAGTCTCAAGTCCTGTCACAGCAGACGTCTTAGGAGTCAGTGTAAATGGCAATGGCACTATGATGTAGGTGGACTTGGTTATACTGGCTGTGAGATACTGGGTGGGAAATAGTTACATTTGATTCTTTTCAACCAATTACAGGTTATAAAATGTGGTCATCTGATTTTAAACAACAGACAAAAGACAATTTCATAACAGCCTAATCAATTCCAAAAACAGTTTTCCCCCCCTAGCAACAGAAGATACTTTATATATACATATATAGTATTCCATTTTAAGTAAAATATTTTAGTACTATCTTGTTTAAGATTAACTGAGCTCAAAGATTTCATCACAAAATTATGATTCTTTCATAGGACTAGTTGAAATAATATACGTAAATTACTTAATAAACTATTACAGCAATCATTCTGATTATATAGTGTAAAATTACTCATATAATCTTTCGAAAATTCATAATGAACCATGCTGCTTTCCCACTCACCTTCTTAGCCCATAATTTCAATATATGGTCAAATACTAGCAGCTAAAGATAGACTGGCTCTAATCTGGGCACCTAGAAATCATCCTCCCATTACAGGGTTTTATTAAATTTAGGGTAAGATTTAACCAATCAGAAGAATTTGACTAGTGAGGTTTAAAATAAAGTCACATGTAAGTGAGAATCACTCAAACACTTAGAAAATGGAGACACTGGCGTAATGCTCCTTCTAACAGCTGTATCTCTGAGTACCGGAAGAGGAAATAGGTGCCTCCACGGTGCCTCCATTCACACGCCACAGCCCGCATCCCACTTCTGGACTGGCTGCTCCTGGGCTGTGGCTCTTACTGGAGCATCTTGTTCACCACTGTGACCCCAGTGAAATGGAAATAGTAAGAGCACTGAACACACGGCTGTTGGGAGAACTGCAGAGTTAATGCACACCACAGCCTTAGAGCCGTGTCTGCACAGGATAAGCGTGGGAGAAATACTAGCTGTTATTCACTGTAGTAGCACCTGCCGTATAGGAGACACATGACACAACTGTTGCATGAATGAATAAATTTTGCCAATTGATCCTAATTCCTTTGGGACCTAGTGCTTCTTCACTCGCCAGGATTTGCAATAGACAAATATGGCTGCTGCATTCTCACAGGTCCCCCAAAGTCCCCCAGTCTCTGCCCACCCCCTCACTCAGGTTTATGGACTCCTCCTGTACATCCTCATCTCCTACTGCAAGATCCATTTTCGGTGTTTTCACTATTTCTAAAACCTTAGAAAGGAGTGCTAATCCCAATTCTTTCTATCACTATGGGCAGCTAATTGATTATAGTTTGTTAAACTGTGCTTCAGCTTTCCTCTCTATAAAATGAGGTGGGACGCAAACGGTAGTACTTCCTACTTATCAGGACTATCACGAGGTTTAAAGTGCTCACAAAGGCAATGAATAAGAGATAGTCAGGGATTATAAATGTTTATGTGACACTGACATAAATTGTTTGAGCCCAGAGCTGCAGCTGTGGGCTTTGGATCTTTTTTCCCAAAGTACATACATTTCCTTAGAGTGGAAATCTTTGAAAAAATTATAAAATTCCAGTAGCACTCCATCTCACCCCCTACTCCTCAGGTTCCCACTTTGGATAGCAGCTTGAATACACGGGGATGACTATAAAAGACTTAAGGCTGATTCTATTTTGCTCTATTTCTTCTTGAATGTTAATGTGTTAAACACTTAGGAAAATTCAACTATAGAACAAAATGTGACATTTACTAGGTTGAAAAAATCTCATTAATGAAGGGCCCTAGTGTTACCCTAAGCTGAGGAAGCAGCAAGGGGAACATACCTAAAAAGACGACAGGAGATGCTGTCCTCGGTCCCTAATTCTATGACAGGGTTGGGAATATAAACATGGTCCTTGTCCCTAAGATGTTCAGTCTAATGAGGAGACGAACGTAAATGGTAATTCCAATACAGTGTGATAAGTGACAGAAGCCAGAGCAGAGTGCTCTATGAATGAACACAGAGAATAAAGAAATTAACTTCGATCAGCAGAAGCATTTCAGAACAGTGGACATCTGAGTTAGGTCTTAAGAATAAGTAGGCATTTTCTATGTGAGAGAAGAGAGGAAAAGGACATTTCCAGCAGGTGCAGAGGCCCTCGGCAATCAGGGGCTGGAGGAAGGGTAGCAAAGCGTGAACGCGTGGTAGGCAACAGGGAATGAAGAGCCCAGAGAGATCAGATTGGGGTCCGGCTGTAAACGGTCCCTATGCTGTGCTAAGGGGTCTAAACTTTCCACCTACAAGCATCAAGGAGTCAACACATCTTTACACAGGGACGGAAAGCTGGAGGATAAACGGAACGCTGGAGGATAGACTGTACACAGGGACGGAACGCTGGAGGATACAGTCTATCCTCCATTAGGAGGCTTTGCCACAGCTCAGGCAAGAGACGCAGACCACTGCACGAGCAAGGCACAGGTAAGAACACGAAGGAGGCTCTGCATCTGGAGACAAGTCAGAAGTGTCAGGGGACCATGATTCGAGAGAAGTGGCAGAAATCAGATGTCCAACACCTGAACCACAGTTCTCTAAGTCATTCAACGTTGATCCAAGATTTATACAGGCCCTATTACACTGCGGTTGCAGCAGTGAATTGGAGAGAAAAGGTCTCTGCCCTCAGTGAGAATGTATCCTAGTGGCAGATATCAATGAGGGGGAAAAGAGACCAGCAAAACAACTCTAGACTGTGATGGCTGCTAGAAAGGAAATACACAGAGTAATGTGACTTTAAAGAAACAGGCCGAGTGCGCTCACTACATAAGAGCATTTAGGAGACGCCTCAGACGTCCTTTCAGCTGAGGACTGAAGGATACAAATGAAGAACCATAATTGAGAGGGTGAATGAACATAGCATTTATAAGAGGAGTTTAAGATGTCAACAAGCAACTAAATAATCAAGCACCACAGGTGCAGTCACACTTGAGAAGAGATTAAGATCATTATGATCGGATAATCGGGAATGACAATCTACACCGTGATAGTCTGCCTCTGAAGAAATCCAAGACGGCTTAACAATATTAGACATCTTATCCCTCAAAGATCAAAATGTTTGGGGGTATTCTACCTTCATTCTGGGGTTGTTTACATGTATGGCACAAGAAACTGCAAGGGGAGAGAAAATTTTCATCACTTTAAGTATATAATCTTCTAACAGAAATTACGTGCTTTAAAAACCTTTTACGTGCCTTCTAATTAAGAGTTCTTATTGCAACGATACGAATATATGTTTCATAATGCTCAATTATTTTTACTGTTCATTCACTTATGACTAATATTATTATATTAGGAATTTCTTCTTTCCAGGAACTTGTTTACCAATAGATTTTAAAATACAGAAGTTTGGGACTTCCCTGGTGGTCCAGTGACTGAGACTCCGTGCTCCCAATGCAGGGGGTCCGGGTTCGATCCCTGGTCAGGGAACTAGATCCCACATGCTGCAAGTAAAGATCCTGCATGCTGCAACTAAGACCTGGCACAACCAAATAAATAAATAAATAATTTTAAAAATAAATAAATAAAATACAGAAGTTTTAGTCCCCACTGACATCAGTACAGTAGCAATGTCAGTACTGAGTTTACAGCTCAATACTGACAACACTGAGCTTTCCTATAAAATCTACAACACTGAACTGCTTTCCTATGAAATCCATCTTGAATTTAAAATATAATATAAAACCAGATAAAATATGATATAAAATAGTATACATTAACTTCCTAGCAAATTTTACTGGGAATGTATTTAAAATGTTTATCTGTATATATTTTGCCTACACAAAACAAGACTGGTACAAAAATGAGGAAAATCTTGAATGAACAGAACAAAGATTTAGTCACATGAATTGTACTTTCTGCAGAGCATTTTATGACTAGAAGGAATCTGAGCATGTCTATTTTTGCCCCACTTCCCTTTTTAAAGTGAAGTAAACAGAAATCTAGCAAAGGCTATTTGACTTAAGCAGTCGCATGACTAATGAGTGGAAGAATATGATTCACTAACACAGAAGGGGCTTTAAAAAATGACTGGTGTTGATATAAATATTTTAAATATAATAAAAATGAAAAATGAGTTATTTGTTTGAAAACAAGATTTTTTTTCAAAAGGTTCTTTTTAAACAGTGTACTTCCCTGATACATCAAGTTTTTTCTACAATGATAAATAGTTACACCTCTACTGTGAAACAAAGGATTTCCTGGAGAAGGGGTGTGGGGCACACTCACACTAAATGTGGAGGCAATAATGTTAGAGTAGGCTGGGAACATACTGGAATCAGTCAACCGACTTTCTAGTCTGGAAATAATTTTATCTGTCTTTGACATTTCCATTTCCATATTACTTCATACCTAAACCTAACATGATACGTCCCGCCTCCCATCCCATTCCCATCTGTGTGCATGTGTTAGACAGACACACATACACACACACACTCTCTCGCACACATGTTCCCTCATGAGCCCCCTTCTCCCCCAACTCCAAATTTTATTCTCTCTGGCTCACACCCCCTTCTTCCCAACCCTGATCAAAAGCCTGTATCAAAGCGTACACCTGCACTTTCCTCCAGGGACTCTTGTCAGCCATGTTCCAGGACAGTCTGTTGCAGGTGACTGTTCTTACAGGAAAACAGCAATAACCACAGAGAGCACCTTCGCCAGGCTGGAGAGCGGGATGAGGATGGAAACACGGGCATCAGAAGTGCTGAGAACTTCCTTCTATGGGAACCTCTAAGCTAAGCCTCAGTTTACTAATCTGCAAAGTGAGAGTCACAGGACTGGTCATGAAGACTAAATGAAGCAAACAACAGCAGCCACTTTGTGGCTGTAGGGCTTAAAGTATGAGGAACTGATAAATAATTTCATGTAATAATAACAAAACCAGGGACTGATGATCAAAAACTACTTAGACAGCAATGAATTAAAGCACGCTGCCATTAATATAATTTCCTTTTTTCCAACAAAGTAATTTACACTTGAAATTGCCAAGCTCAATCCTCCCCTCCCCACTGCACATGCTCACCAGCTCTAGCCAGTCGAGTTGGGCTGGGGGTGGGGTTACTGGCACGAGGGCACGGGCTGTCTCTTCTTTCACGCGACCCTATGCACTAAATGGACGGCTCAGACAGTCCCTTCATCTACACTTACGTACGAGGATATCAAATTGCTTATAAGACACGGGAACACGTACTCACTTTCAAGGATATCAAATTGCCTTTGAGACACAATAACAGCAGCCTATTCAAATCTTCTCTATCATTTGGAGAACCACCTTAAAGGGTCTCATTCATTGTTTAAGAAGGAAATCATCACATCATGAAAAGAGATCATAATGAAAATGAATTTGCTTTCTAAATAAATAGATGAACTACAAGGCCTTGTGCTTTGTAAAGTAGCTAGGTCTGGTAAACGTAATGACCACTTTATAGAACAATTGTAACACTTGGAAATAGGTTATGGGTTTTATATTTTAATAAACTGCCAATTGAGCATATAAGAAGTTTAATATAATTAAAGTACTTTTGGTCTATCAAATCAATACATTATCAACAACTGAGCTCAAACGTTTTGACACTAATATTTTACCCTAATTTTATACACGCACACACAAGCACAGGCACACACACAGATATATGGTTGTCTGAAACATCACTGATAATCAGATAATCAATCAACCTGTTGAATTAGAGGTTATTACTTTGAAAATTCCAGTTGACATAGTAACTCACAGGTATAGAAGAAAGAGCGTCTGATTCTTTTTTTAAAAGAAATCCCATGGGTTTTTAAAAAATAAATAAATAAATAAATTTATTTATTTATTTATTTATTGGCTGCATTGGGTCTTCGTTGCTGTGTGCAGGCTTTCTCTAGTTGTGGCGAGTGGGGGCTACTCTTCATTGTGGGGCACGGGCTTCTCTTGTGGAGCATGGGCTTTAGGCATGTGGGCTTCAGTAGTCACGGTGTGTGGGCTCAGTAGCTGCAGCACACGGGCTCTAGAGTGCAGGCTCAGTCGTTGTGGCACGCAGGCTCAGTAGTTGTGGCTCGTGGGCTCTAGAGTGCAGGCTCAGTAGTTGTGGCACACGGGCTTAGTTGTTCCATGGCATGTGGGATCTTCCCGGACCAGGGATTGAACCCATGTTCCCTGCACTGGCAGGCCGATTCTTATCCACTGTGCCACCAGGGAAGTCCCTTGTCTGATTCTTAAATTGTGTATTTTGAGATCTTCAGAAAAAACATCAAATTAGCCCAGAGTTTTTTATTATTAGTGTCAATTTAGCACTCTTGAGACTAGGTTAAAGGTTAGAATGACTAACATACATACATGAACTAATATGTATGAAAATTTTCTTTAATTTCAAGAAAAATGCATACATTGAAGAGGAAAGGGAAATCCATTTGGACCCTATAAGACTTTATTCCTAAAACCTCAGTATTGACAGGCAATTTATGTAGTATAAAATCTGTAATTAAATGGTACAGAATGTTCATGCCAGGATTTCCACATATTTTATAGCTTACCTTCTCAAGACTCACTATTAAGTAAGTTCTTATGTGTAAATTTAAAGAATGTAAAAGGCACTCAAAGGCCTCATCTACAGCCCACAAAACTTCCTGTATTTACTAGAAATATCTTGGTCAAAATGTTTCTAATAGTCAAAAATGCTTTCAAAACTGGCTTCTTTCAACCAGAACATTTCTGAAGCTCTGAAAAAACAGACATAATGCATAAATCATTTCAGTTCAACAGACATTTCTAGAGTGTTTCCTACATGCACACACTGCAGTAAGAGTCACCAACAGGAAGATGATTCAAAACACAGTCATTCATCTCAAGCACTATCTGGCCCAGTTGTGGAGAAACAGTTCAAAGACAAGCAAATAACTCCCAGGGAGTATAAGACGTGCAGGACTGAGGGGTATAAGACACAGAGGGAGTGAAGGGTGGAGGGAGGTACCACGTGAGCAGGCTTTAGGTGGGTAAACAGGAGCTCACCAAGAAGGCAAGGCAGGGAGAGAATGCCAGGCAGAAAGAACAGAAATCTGCTAGGGCCACAGACATACAACAAGCATGATATATTCGGAAACTGTAAGTAATTCTGACTGGATAGTGTAAAATGCAAAGAAGGGAGAGTTGAAAAGGAGAATAAAAACACAACTAGGTGAAACGCCATGAAGGCCTCGTGTGCAACACAATGGAGTTTGGTTTCACTCTCTAGGCCATGCGGAGCCATGTTAACCAGAAAGCAAAGTGCCTGTGTCGAGCTGCCAGGTGTCCAGTGATCAGGAAGGAGGAGCGAAACTGAAAGTAACAACCACGCCCTTATTCCCATACTGCAGCAGCGCAAACAAGAGGCCAACAAAGGTTTTGCTCTCCTTGCTCCATTTTCCCCTCAGAATGGCGCTGGGTGAGGTCAGGTGACAGGCGGTGGAGGTGGGTGATCTTCTCACTGTGGAAGACAACTGGACAGCAGGGCCCTGCATGTGTGGACCCGGGGCTGGTGGAGGGAAAGAGTGGAGGCAAGGGCCTTAGCCAAGGTCCTTTGAGTGCAAGCGCCAGGTGAGGAATGCAGGTGTGTGTGCCCTTGTGGCCTGTGGGCGTGGCACACCAAGCTCGCCATCCTGTCCAGAAAACCAGAGTACAGCGCTCAAGTCCCGTGTGGAGAGGGCAGCCCGCCCCCGGGAGGGCTGCCTGGGAAAGCAGGCCTCGGGTCAGGCCTGGAAGACCACGCGGAGGTTTGGGAGTGGAGCCAGACTCCTCAGGTCAGATCTGTGACCTACAGGAATCATTGCCGACAAAGTGGAAGGTGAACTGGACGGAGAGAATTTAGAGAGATGAGACCAGCAGGAGGCTACTGTAATAACCCAGGTTGGACACGTGGGCCTGAACTCTTGGTGAACTGACTAAACCTAAGCCACATAGGACAAGAAGTGAATCCAGGAAGGACTGATAAACTGTTCAGAAAATAGCAGGGAGGGGAGGTCAAGGGACAAGACCGGTTCAGGTGGCAGTGAGGGGAAGAGCTCAATAGGCAGGGGTTACAGTCAGGGGGTGAGGAACGAAAGCCCACGATTTCCAAGGTGGAATGATCGCAGGTTATCACGAGGACAAAGGTGTGTTCAGGTAAGCAGAGTGCTGAAGTAGAGGAGGTGTCAAGGAGACAAAGCTAAAGTTTCTTTTATCAATCAAATCAGTCAAGATGATGGCAGATGACAGTGACAATGGGTTCAAGAATAACAGAAGCGGATGGCATGAGGTTATGGTACAAGTATGAAGAGTCATTGTTTAGAAGCAGCAGAGAGAGAGAATATCACCAACCGACCCCAGTCCAAAGATCTGAAGCTGTGGAGGACAGAGCAGCCTCCCACAAGAGGGAGGCAAGAGAAAGCACTGCCCTTGGGGGAGCGGGAGTCCTGAGAAGAGCCTGAGGGTACTGAGAAGTTCTTTTTAAAAATGGAGCAGAGTTTCCAGAAAGAAGAATGGAGATTCAAGTTTGTGCTTAGATCACGTCAACAAAGCTTTTGCTTCATTTTTTTTAAATTTATGTATGTATGTATGTATGTATGTATATATGTATGTATGTATGTATGTATGGCTGTGTTGGGTCTTTGCCTCTGTGCGAGGGCCCTCTCCAGTTGCGGCAAGCGGGGGCCACTCTTCATTGCGGTGCGCGGGCCTCTCACTATCGTGGCCTCTCCTGTTGCGGAGCACAGGCTCCAGACGCGCAGGCTCAGCAATTGTGGCTCACGGGCCTAGTCGCTCTGCGGCATTTGGGATCTTCCCAGACCAGGGCTCGAACCCGTGTTCCCTGCATTGGCAGGCAAATTCTCAACCACTATGCCACCAGGGAAGCCCCTGCTTCACTTTAATGAATCATAAATTATATATTAAGAAAAAAAGGCCCTGAACCAAGATGGTGGAGTATAAGGACGTGCTCTCACTCCCTCTTGTGAGAACACCAGAATCACAACTAGCTGCTGGACAATCATCGACAGGAAGACACTGGAACTCACCAAAAAAGATGCCCCACATCCAAAGACAAAGGAGAAGCCACAATGAGACGGTAGGAGGGGCGCAATCACAGTAAAATCAAATCCCGTAACTGCTGGGTGGGTGACTCACAGACTGGAGAGCACTTATACCACAGAAGTCCACCCACTGGAGTGAAGGTTCTGAGCCCCACGTCAGGCTTCCCAACCTGGGGGTCTGGCAACGGGAGGAGGAATTCCTAGAGAATCACACTTTGAAGGCTAGTGCGATCTGACTGCAGGACTTCGACAGGACTGGGGTAAACAGAGCCTCCACTCTTGGAGGGCACACACAAAGTAGTGTGCGCATCGGGACCCAGGGAAAGGAACAGTGACCCCAGAGGAGACTGAACCAGACTTTCCTGCTAGTGTTGGAGGGTCTCCTGCAGAGGCAGGGGGTGGCTGTGGCTCACCGTGGGGACAAGGACACTGGCAGCAGAAGTTCTGGGAAGTACTCCTTGGCGTGAGCCCTCCCAGAGTGTGCCATTAGCCCCACCAAAGAGCCCAGGTAGGCTCCAGTGTTGGGTTGCCTCAGGCCAACAACCAACAGGGAGGGAACCCAGCCCCACCCATTAGCAGTCAAGTGGATTAAAGTTTTACTGAGCTCTGCCCCCCAGAGCAACACCCAGCTCTACCCACCACCAGTCCCTCCCATCAGGAAACTTGCACAAGCCTCTCAGATACCCTCATCCACCAGAGGGCAGACAGCAGAAGCAAGAAGAACTACAATCCTGCAGCCTGCGGAACAAAACCCACATTCACAGAAATATAGACAAGATGAAAAGGCAGAGGGCTATGTCCCAGATGAAGGAACAAGATAAAACCCCAGAAAAACAACTAAATGAAGTGGAGATAGGCAACCTTCCAGAAAAAGAATTCAGAATAATGATAGTGAAGATGATCCAGGACCTCGGAAAAACAATGGAGGCAAAGATCGAGAAGATGCAAGAAATGTTTAACAAAGACATAGAAGAATTAAAGAACAAACAAACAGAGAAGAACAATACAATAACTGAAATGAAAACTACACTAGAAGGAATCAATAGCAGAATAACTGAGGCAGAAGAACGGATAAGTGACCTGGAAGACAGAATGGTGGAATTCACTGCTGCAGAACAGAATAAAGAAAAAAGAATGAAAAGAGAAGAAGACAGCCTAAGAGACCTCTGGGACAACATTAAACGCAACAACATTCGCAATATAGGGGTCCCAGAAGGAGAAGAGAGAGAAAGGACTCAAGAAAATATTTGAAGAGATTATAGTCGAAAACTTCCCTAATATGGGTAAGTAAATAGCCACCCAAGTCCAGGAAGCGCAGAGAGTCCCATACAGGATAAACTCAAGGAGAAACACACCAAGACACATAGTAATCAGATTGGCAAAAATTAAAGACAAAGAAAAATAATTGAAAGCAGTAAGGGAAAAACGACAAATAACATACAAGGGAACTCCCATAAGGTTAACAGCTGATTTCTCAGCAGAAACTCTACAAGCCAGAAGGGAGTGGCATGATATACTTAAAGGGATGAAAGGGAAGAACTTACAACCAAGATCACTCTACCCAGCAAGGATCTCATCCAGATTCAATGGAGAAATCGAAAGCTTTACAGACAAGCAAAAGCTAAGAGAATTCAGCACCACCAAACCAGCTCTACAACAAATGCTAAAGGAACTTCTCTAAGTGGGAAACACAAGAGAAGAAAAAGACCTACAAAAACAAACCCACAACAATTAAGAAAATGGTCACAGGAACATACATATCGATAATTACCTTAAACATGAATGGATTAAATGCTCCAACCAAAAGACACAGGTTTGCTGAATGGATACAAAAACAAGACCCATATATATGCTGTCTACAAGAGACCCACTTCAGACCTAGGGACACATAAAGACTGAAAGTGAGGGGATGGAAAAAGATATTCCATGCAAACGGAAATCAAAAGAAAGCTGGAGTAGCAATACTCCTATCAGATAAAATAGACTTTAAAATAAAGAATGTTACAAGAGACAAGGAAGGACACTACATAATGATCAAGGGATCAATCCAAGAAGAAGATATAACAATTATAAATATATATGCACCCAACACAGGAGCACCTCAATACATAAGGCAACTGCTAACAGCTGTAAAAGAGGAAATCGACAGTAACACAATAATAGTGGGGGACTTTATCACCTCACTTACACCAATGGACAGATCATCCAAAATGAAAATAAATAAGGAAACAGAAGCTTTAAATGACACAATAGACCAGATAGATTTAATTGATATTTATAGGACATTCCATCCAAAAACAGCAGATTACACTTTCTTCTCAAGTGCACATGGAACATTCTCCAGGACAGATCACATCTTGGGTCACAAATCAAGCCTCGGTAAATTTAAGAAAACTGAAATCATATCAAGCATCTTTTCTGACCACAACGCTATGAGATTAGAAATGAATTACAGGGAAAAAACCGTAAAAAACACAAACACATGGAGGCTAAACAATACGTTACTAAATAACCAAGAGATCACTGAAAAAATCAAAGAGGAAATCAGAAAATACCTAGAGACAAATGACAATGGAAACACGATGATCCAAAACCTATGGGATGCAGCAAAAGCAGTTCTAAGAGGGAAGGTTATAGCTATACAAGCCTACCTCAAGAAACAAGAAAAATCTCAAATAAACAATCTAACTTTACACCTAAAGGAACTAGAGAAAGAAGAACAAACAAAACCCAAAGTTAGCAGAAGGAAAGAAATCATAAGGATCAGAGCAGAAATAAATGAAATAGAAACAATGAAAACAACAGCAAAGATCAATAAAACTAAAAGCTGGTTCTTGAGAAGATAAACAAAATTGATAAACCATTAGCGACACTCATCAAGAAAAAGAGGGAGAGGATTCAAATCAATAAAATTAGAAATGAAAAAGAAGTTACAACAGACACTGCAGAAATACAAAGCATCCTAAGAGACTACTACAAGCAACTCTATGCCAATAAAACGGACAACCTGGAAAAAATGGACAAATTCTTAGAAAGATATAACCTTCCAAGACTGAACCAGGAAGAAATAGAAAATATGAACAGACCAATCACAAGTAATGAAATTGAAACTGTGATTAAAAATCTTCCAACAAACAAAAGTCCAGGACCAGATGGCTTCACAAGTGAATTCTATGAAACATTTAGAGAAGAGCTAACACCTATCCTTCTCAAACTCTTCCAAAATATAGCAGAGAGAGGAACACTTCCAAACTCATTCTACAAGGCCACCATCACCCTGATACCAAAACCAGACAAAGATACTACAAAAAAAGAAAATTACAGACCAATATCACTGATGAATATAGATACAAAAATCCTCAACAAAATACTAGCAAACAGAATCCAACAGCACATTAAAAGGATCATACACCATGATCAAGTGGGATTTATCCCAGGGATGCAAGGATTCTTCAATATATGAAAATCAATCAATGTGATACACCATATTAACAAATTGATGAATAAAAACCATATGATCATCTCAGTAGATGCAGAAAAAGCTTCTGACAAAATTCAACACCCATTTATGATAAAAACTCTGCAGAAAGTGGGCATAGAGGGAACCTACCTCAACATAATAAACGCCATATACGACAAACCCACAGCAAACATCATTCTCAACGGTGAAAAACTGAAAGCATTTCCTCTAAGATCAGGAAGAAGACAAGGATGTCCAGTCTCACCACTATTATTCAACACAGTTTTGGAAGTCCTAGCCACGCCAATCAGAGAAGAAAAAGAAATAAAAGGAATACAAATTGGAAAAGAAGTAAAACTGTCACTGTTTGCAGTTGACATGATACCATACACAGAGACTCCTAAAGATGCCACCAGAAAACTACTAGAGCTAATCAATGAATTTGGTAAAGTTGCAGGATACAAAATTAATGCACAGAACTCTCTTGCATTCCTATACACTAATGATGAAAAATCTGAAAGAGAAATTAAGGAAACACTCCCATTTACCACTGCAACAAAAAGAATAAAATACCTAGGAATAAACCTACCTAGGGAAACAAAAGACCTGTATGAAGAAAACTATAAGACACTGATGAGAAAAATTGAAGATGATACAAACAGATGGAGAGATATACCATGTTCTTGGATTGGAAGAATCAATATTGTGAAAATGACTATACTACCCAAAGCAATCTACAGATTCAATGCAATCCCTATCAAATTACCAATGGCACTTTTTATGGAACTAGAACAAAAAATCTTAAATTTTGTGTGGAGACACAAAAGACCCCGAATAGCCAAAGCAGTCTTGAGGGAAAAAAATGGAGCTGGAGGAATCAGACTCCCTGAGTTCGGACTATACTACAAAGCTACAGTAATCAAGACAATATGGTACTGGCACAAAAACAGAAACATAGATCAATGGAACAAGATAGAAAGCCCAGAGATAAATCCACGCACCTATGGTCAAGTAATCTATGACAAAGGAGGCAAGGATATACAATGGAGAAAAGGCAGTCTCTTCAATAAGTGGTGCTGGGAAAACTGGACAGCTACATGTAAAAGAATGAAATTAGAACACTCCCTAACACCATACACAAAAATAAACTCAAAATGGATTCGAGACCTAAATGTAAGACCAGACACTATAAAACTCTTAGAGGAAAACATAGGAAGAACACTCTTTGACATAAATCACAGCAACATCTTTTTTGATCCACCTCCTAGGGTAATAGAAATAAAAACAAAAATAAACAAATGGGACCTAATGAAACTTAAAAGCTTTTGCACAGCAAAGGAAACCATAAACAATACGAAAAGACAACCCTTATAATGGGAGAAAATATTTGCAAACGAATCAACGGACAAAGGATTAATCTCCAAAATACATAAACAGCTCATGCAGCTCAATATTAAAAAAATAAACAACCCAATCAGAAAATGGGCAGAAGACCTAAATAGACATTTCTCCAAAGAAGACATACAGATGGCCAAGAAGCACATGAAAAGATGCTCAGCATCACTAATTATTAGAGAAATGCAAATCAAAACTACAAGGAGGTATCACCTCACACCAGTTAGAATGGGCATCATCAGAAAATCTACAAACAACAAATGCTGGAGAGGGTGTGGAGAAAAGGGAACCTCTTGCACTGTTGGTGGGAATGTAAATTGATACAGCCACTATGGAGAACAGTCTGGAGGTTCCTTAAGAAACTAAAAATAGAATTACCATATCATCCAGCAATCCGACTACGGGGCATATACCCAGAGAAAACCATAATTCAAAAAGACACATGCACCCCAATGATCATTGCAGCACTATTTACAATAGGCATGTCATGGAAGCAACCTAAATGCCCATTGGCAGACGAACGGATAAAGAAGATGTGGTACATATATACAATGGAATATTAGTCAGACATAAAAAGGAACGAAATTCGGTCATTTGTTGAGACGTGGATGGATCTTGAGACTGTCATACAGAGTGAAGTAAGTCAGAAAGAGAAAAACAAATATCATATATTAACGCATGTATGTGGAACCTAGAAAAATGGTACAGATGAACTGGTTTGCAGGGCAGAAGTTGAGACACAGATGTAGAGAACAAACGTATTGACACCAAGGGGGGAAAGCCACGGTGGGGTGGGGATGGTGGTGTGATGAATTGGGCAATTGGGATTGACATGTATACACTGATGTGTATAAAACTGATGACTAATAAGAACCTGCTGTATAAAAAAAGAAAAAAAAAAGAATGGAAAAGGTTGAGAAGAGATCAGCAAAGTAAGGAACAAGAGTAGGAGATGAGTAAACAGGACACAACTCACGTCTATAAAGACCCAGATGTGGGGTGGTGCCAGAGGGTGACAGGGTGAGATATGGCCAAAACCCTGACCTCAAGGTCCCCAACCTTGACCAGGGCCTCGCTGGTCTCTGTGGGCATCACAAAAGCCACCAATGGTTCCTAACACTCGTGTTCTTTTACTCCATTTGTGAGCATTTTCTTTAAATAGACTTTTATTTAAATAAATAATCCCGTTCTAAGAGTTTGTCTGGCAAAGGAAAGTTTTCATCAAGAGCAAATAAAAAAAAATTGAAGCTCATTGGAACAGAAAATTTATTAATTCTGTTCTTTAAGCTCAGAAATGATTCCTAAGACTGTCTGTGTTGGAAGGGCTCTAAGAGCTCATTTGCTTCACTCTAACCCCACAGGACTCTACTTATGCCCTAAAAATAACACTAGCCTCTCTGGAGAAGACAATCTCAATTCCAACAAGCTAGAGAAGACAATTACCAAAAAAAAAAAAGTAATCTTTTTAGTAAATCTACTCTTTACTAAACCTTAATTGAGGATGTGCTTTTGGATGTTTACTCGGAAGCTTTTAACTGGACCCTTTGTCCTCTGGTTCTGTCCAGGAGGAAAAGCTAGCTTATGACGTATTTATAATTATTTTTCAAATAACAATTAGTTCACCCTTTCTACCCTGTTAAGGACTTTCTTCTTGGGTCCAATTCTATAAATTCCTAGAAAAATAGACATAACTTTTCATTAGCCTATCAAAAAAGACAGAAAGAGAAAAACAAATACAGTATGCTCACACATATATAAGGAATCTAAGGAAAAAAAAAAAGGTCATGAAGAACCTAGTGGCAAGACGGGAATAAAGACACAGACCTACTAGAGAATGGACTTGAGGATATGCGGAGGGGGAAGGGTAAGATGTGACAAAGTGAGAGAGTGGCATGGACATATATACACTACCAAACGTAAAACAGATAGCTAGTGGGAAGCAACCGCATAGCACAGGGAGATCAGCTCTGTGCTTTGTGACCACCTAGAGGTGTGGGGTGGGGAGGGCAGGAGGGAGGGAGATGCAAGAGGGAAGAGATATGGGAACATATGTATATGTAAAACTGATTCACTTTGTTATAAAGCAGAAACTAACACACCATTGTAAAGCAATTATACTCCAATAAAGATGTTAAAAAAAAAAAAAAAAGACAGACTATAAGCAGTATCCTGGTTAGAACTAAAAAGGAATGCTTGGAGCTCTTATGCATACATATAAAATGGATTTATTTAAGGTGATTTATTAAGGGTGATCTGAATAAACTTACATATTATCAGAACTAATTAGTCATACTTTATTTAATATAGGTTAGTATTTTCCTTCCTCCCACATCCCATATGTGTCTCTCCCCAAACTCTGTGCCATCGTGGGTTTTAAACTAGTGTTTCAGATAAACTCCATACTTCAGTCACAAAAGAAATGATACCCACCACTGATCATGTACTGAGCTCTTACTATGTGCCAGGTGCTTTACATAGATCTCAAGAATCTTCACAACTGTCTGTGGGATGTAAAATATGGCAATTCACCTTGTAAATAAATTAGAATGATTCTCTTTGGACTCTACACGTAATTTTTTTTCAACTAAAATGTTTTTATTACACAAAATTTTATAAAAATTGAAAAATACAGAAGTTGTATTAAAGTAAAAAGGGAAAGCTCCCTCTACCCCCCACCCTGCCTCTGTAGTCTCTCTATTCCGTAGTACAGAGTTTGGAAGGTTTATTTTTATGTATTAAGTAGGTCAGCTGTGTTTCCCATTCTTGGATAAGTGGCCTTCTATAGGAGACATTCTATGGGGCCCAGCAGCACACTCCCCTCTGGGCACCAGGGCTATATGCGACAGAAGTGATCCTCTGTGGGCTGCATGGGCCTTCAGTTGCGGCGGGGCTGACTGCTGTGGGTGCGCTGGTGAGTGGGGCAGGACCCCAGCCTGGTTGGTCGCCAGCCCCTGCCTCATGCAGTGACTACTGGCCCACTGTGGGTGGGTACACATAGTATTTTTAACTCATAGACACTGATAGATAATAAATAAAATAGCTAAAATGAGATTCTGGATTATCTGAAAGTTAATTCACATCTCCCGCATTAAATATTTAATCACATCCACTATAAAAGTTAAATTATCAGATGTGTAGCTTCCTCTCTGCGTCCTTATCCCTTCCTGAAAGACACACTAACATGTTTTACAATGGACAAAAGAAGAGTGGCAGAAAGAGGGTGAAAAGCAAGTTATATGGGAAACTGACTAAACCAGTTCAGTAACATTTATTTTCCATTTGTAAGGAAGCTTTATGAAAATCTTTGTTTTATTAAATGGATTCACACGGTAACATTTTAAAGAACAGATTTAATTCTGCCGAAGTTGCTTCTTTCCTGAATGATTTTCAGCACTCATCAGAAGGATGGCAATAAATATTTTAAATAATATGATAGGCAATGTTGAAAATTCAGGTTTCTCTTTCACAATGCCATTAAATAGGAAAGCAGTAGTACTTACCTCCTTTGCACTCTTAATTTTAGTCAGAAATGTATGCAGCTCCATTGTCTCTGCGAACAGTGCACGACACACTGCCTGATAATGATTTGGTGCCTCTGATGCAGTTGGGAGATGAGCAGCACATAACTACAGAAGAGGAAAATAAAGGTGCTTTTTTATTATCAGTGGGGTTTTTGTACCTTAAAAACAGACACACCCAGTATATTCACATTTTCATATCAGACAGCAAGGCAACCCCACAATTCCCATCACCCAAAGCTTAATGCATCACAAGACGACCAGTAAAGTCCACACAATTATATGGAAAAAGTGGTCCAGTAACTAACAAACAATCAGCAGCACAGATGAGCTTACTAGAATTAGTTAGCTTCTACTTGAAAATGATAGGGCATATGTAAAAGTTTTGGTTGGGAGTAGAAAGGGAACTACCAATTACCGAGTACTGATCAGAACTCAAGTATTTTAATAGCTACCATTTATTGAGTATTTATCATGCCATGTTTGACATGTCATATACACAGCATAATACCATTTACTCTTCAGCGTAACCCTGAATTAGCACCGTTATATAGCAACAGAAACTAAGGCTTCAGGGGAGTCAAGTGACTTGTCCAACAGTCATAAAGTTAACCTAAGGGAGAAGGAGAATTTGACACAGTCCTATGTGATTCTGAAGCCCAGGATCATTCTAATACACACTGAGTCGTATAATTTAGTAAAAAGAATGTCAGGAAGACATGTGGACCACTGGGAAGATACCTCGTCAGTAGATGGGGAGTGGAGGAAAGAGGGCAGAGGGCAACTGGTGATACCACCAGTCCTAACGTCCTTTACAATAAACAGCCCATAACCCCCACAAAACTACTTGTAGGTAAAAGATGCAATTTAACATCACGCACAACAATTTAGAAAAATCAAACACAGCTTATTAGATTGGAAAAGACATCCTGTCAAGAGCCTAGTGCATTTTATTAAAAAGATAATTTTATCTTTCTATAAAATAATAGTTTTGTATCTGTGTACAACAGTTATGTTTTAAGGTACTTCATTTGCATTAAAAAGTTGTAAGTTCTCCCTTATTCTTTACTATATTCAGTAAACTTGACATTAATACAATTACTGAAAATACACATTTATTATATTTAATAACTTGTATCTTTTGGAGAGTAAAAGATATCTTTGTAGCTTATAATATCCTTCATAATGTGTCTTTCTGTTATTTTTTCATTTGTAGTAAGTATTGTATGCAATTTAATAGTTAGATTACTATCTTTAATAAAATACATTCTCAGGAAAATATCTTGAGTTTCAGTAAGAAACTTTTTCCACAGTACCAAAAACAGGCTAAGAATTGATTCCTCGGGAGCATGAAAAGCAAAAATCTCACAAGCTTAATTCACAAAGTGACCAATGAACAGAAAGTATATTTTTTGCTCAATTATTTTTGTACACAGAAAACAGCTTCCCATATAGAATTATCATTTCCAAGGTTATGAAAGGCAACTGCTAGGACTTTCACCTTTCACTAATCCCACAATTTTATATTCCAATTATATGTTCTGAATATGGCATAATATTTTTGACTGTAATTCACAGTAAGAAATACATTTTAGGGGGCTTCCCTGTGGCACAGTGGTTCAAAGTCCGCCTGCCAATACAGCGGACACGAGTTCAAGTGCTGGTCTGGGAAGATCCCACATGCCACAGAGCAACTAAGTCCGTGAGCCACAACTACTGAGCCTGCACTCTAGAGCCCATGAGCCACAACTACCGAGCCCGTGTGCCACAACTACTGAAGCCTGCGTGCCACAACTACTGAAGCCCGTGCGCCTAGAGCCTGTGCTCCACAAGAGAAGCCACCACAATAAGAAGCCCACACACCGCAATGAAGAGTAGCCCCTGCTTGCTGCAACTAGAGAAAGCCCGCGTGCAGCAACGAAGACACAACGCAGCCAAAAATTAAATAAATAAATAAATAGAAATACATTTTACATGAGGATTCAAACACATGCATATGTATATGTTTTATACACAAAAATTTCACAAAACAAAACTTACACATTCAATTGATTTCACAACCCATTAACAGGCTGTGCCCTGCAACTTGGAAAACACTGGTGTAAAAGTCTAAAATTTTTTTAATGCACATGATATAATCTTATATGTATAAGAAAATCCACAAAAACTATTAGAACTAAGAAGCAATTTTAGCAAAGTTGTGGGATACATCATCAACACAAAAAGTTCTATTTCTATACAATACTAATGAACAATCAGAAAATGAAATTTAGAAAACAATACCATTTTTTTTAAATAGCAAAAAAATAAAATACTAAGGAATAAATTTAACCAAGGAGGTGCAAGACTTACACACTGAAAACTCTAAAGCATTGATGAAAGAAATTAAAGAAGACTTACATAAATGGAAAGACATCCCGTATTCATGGGTTGGAAGACTTAATATTGTTAAGACAGTAATACTACGCAAAATGATCTACAGATTGAATGCAATCCCTAACTAATTCCCAAAGGCCTTTTTTGAAGAAATGGAAAAGCTGATCCTAAAGTTCATATGGAATTGCAAGGGGCCCCAAATAGCTGAGACAATCCTGAAAAGAACAGAGCTAGAAGACTCAAACTTCCAAATTTCAAAACTTACCTCAAAGTTATAGTAATCAAAACAAAGTGGTACTTGCATAAGGACAAACATACAGATCAATGAAATAGAACTGAGTCCAGAAATAAACCCATATATCTATGATTGATTGATTTTTCACGGAAGTGCCCAGACCATTAAGTAGGGAAAGAATATTCTCTTCAACAAATGATGCTGGGAAAACTGGATATCCACATGCAAAAAAAAAAAAAAGAAGTAGTGGTACCCCTATCTCACACCATACATAAATATTAACTCAAAATGGATCAAAGACCTAAATATAAGAACCAAAACTATAAAACTCTTAGACGAAACCATAGGCGTAAACCTTCATGGTCATGGATTCAGTACTGGTTTTTAAGATATGATACCAAAAGCACAATAAACAGCGTATCTTGTTTTATTGTACTATACTGTGCATCGCAGATATTGTGTTTTTTTACAAATTGAAAGTTTGTAGCGACCCTGCATTGGGCAAGTATATCAGTGCCATTTTTCCAACAGCATTTGTTCACTTCTTGTCTCTATGTCACATTTTGGTAATTCTCACAATATTTCCAACTTTTTCATTATTATTACATTCATTATGGTGATCTGTGATCAGTGATTTTTGATATTACTATTGTAATTTTTTTTGTTTTATATTTTTAAATTAAGGTATGTACATTGTTCTAGACATAATGCTATTACACACTTAATAGACTACGGTATAGCATAAACATAACTTTTATATGCAGTGCGGACCCAAAATATTCATGTAACTCGCTTTATTGCAATATTTGCTTTATTGCAGTGGTCTGGAACTAAACCTGCAATATCTCCGAGGTATGCCTATAAATGGATAAATTAGACTTCATCAAAGTTAAAAATTTTTGTACATCAAAGGACACTATCAAGAGAGTGAAAAGATAACCCACAGAATCAGAGAAAATATTTGCAAATCATATATCTAATAAGGATCTAGTATCCAGAATACATAAAGAACTCAAACTCAACAAAAGATAAACAATCTAATTTAAAAATTGACTTGACTAGACATTTTTCCAAAGAAGGTATACAAATGGCCAAAAAGCACATAAAAAGATGCTCAACCTCACTGGTCATTAGAAAATGCAAATCAAAACCACAATTAGATACCACTCACATCCACTAGAATGGGTATAAAAACAAACAAAAAATGGAAAATAAGTGTTGGCAAGAATGTGGAGAGATTGGAACCCTTGTGTATTGCTGGTGGGAATGTAAAATGGTGAAGCCACGGTGAAAAATAGCTTGATGGTTCCTCAAAAGTTAAAGATAGAACTACCATGTGATCCAGCAACTCCATTCCTAGGTATATACCCAAAAGAATTGAAATAAAAACAAAACTGGAACACAAATGTTCATACCAGCACTATTCATAGCAGCCAAAAGGTGGAAAGGTGGAAAGAATTCCAATGTTCTAAACTGATGAATGAATAAACAAAATGTGGTATATTCACAAAATGGAATCTTACTAAGCCACAGAAAGGAAAAAGGTACTGACACATGCTACAATATGGATGAACCTTAAAAATATTATGCTAAGTCTAAGAAGTCAGACACAAAAGGTCACATACTGTATGATTCCATTCATATGAAATACCCAGAATACATAAATCCACGGAGATAGAAAGCTGATTAGTGGTTGCCAGGGGCTGAAGGAGGAGGGATGGGGAGAGATGGGTATGAGGTTTCCATCTGGGATTATGAAAAAGCTCTGGAACTAGACAGTGGTGATGGCTGGACAGTATTGTGAATGTACTTAATGGCACTAAATCGTACACCTTTAAATGGTTTAAATGGTAAATCTTATGTGTATTTTACCACAATTTTTAAATGTATAAAAAATTTTAAAAGAACAACGAAATTCCACAAAGCTTCCATTGAGACAGAGGAGAAATAATCCCTCAGAGGAAAAATAACCCCAGTGGTTATTTCAGTGTCAATGAATTACTTGGTATTTATTTTATTCTTTGTGTTTCTATGCATCTTCACATCTAATCCTTACAACAACCCAATTTAGAGATTTAGAATAGCTAAATAATTTACCCAAGCCCACACAGCGAGCCAGTAGAACTGGAAATGAACCCAGGCAGTCTAACTCTACAGCCCAAGTCCTTATGCACTCCACCCTAGAATGAGAGTATATTACTCTTCCATTAAAGGAAATAATGTTCTTAAAGTGCTTAAGCATAGAGCATAGTATTCAGTAAGCATGCAACAAAATCATCTTCTACAGTTACCAAAGAGGGGATAGTTTGGGGGCAGAGGGACACAATTAGAAGGAACAGGTTCTGTCCTATATCTGTCAACATGCCATTATATAACCTTGGACAATTTATTTAACGTTGCTGGGTTTCAGCTTATTTCTAAAAGGAGAAGACTAGGCTATAATATCTTACTTAACCTACCTTCGCTGTTCTATGAATAAATTTTAAGCTAAACCAAAATGCTGGAGTTTTTAGGGTTCAATCTTGGATCTTTGGGTTTCTCTCTACTCACCTTAGCTGATCTTGTCTACTCTAACTGCTTTAAATGCTACTTATAAGGCTGATGACTCCCCAACTCCTACTCTAGGCCACTGCTTTTTTGGTCAGGAAAAGAACTACTTTACCTTTAATCTGGAAAGATACTTCACTAGGTAAAGAATTTTAGGTTCTCTTCTAGAACTTTGACAATGTCATTCCAGTCTGTCTTCTAGATTCCATTGTTTCTGTTGAGAAGTCAGGTGCAGTCCAGTTTTTTCTCTGGCTTGATTTTAGACTCTCTGCTTGTGGTTTTTAGCAGTTTAAGTATGAAACTAGATTGTTTTCCATTTAATTTATCTTGTTCTTTTTGTTTGTGGGGCTTCCAGAATCTGCAGCATAGTGTTTTGCATTGTTTTGGGAAATTCTTAGTATGTCTTCAAGTATGCCTTCCATCCTCTCTCTTCTTTGGCTCTCCTTGGGACTTTAATTATGTGTACTGCCTTTGTAGTTTACCCTCTATTCTGTACTTTCTATTCTTTTTGTGTCTGTGCTTCACTCTGAATATTTTCTATTGACAACGTTCCACTTCATTCTCTCTTCAGCTCCGTCTAGTCTATTAAACCCATCCACTAAACTTTTATTTCAGTTACTTCATTTTTTGGTTCTCAAATTTCCATTTGGTTCTTTCTATATATTTTCCAGTTCTCTACTCAACGTTTCAATCCTGACTCTTAGAATCCTGAACATCAATTAAAAGTCTATCTGACAACTCCATTATCTGAATTCTCTGTATAGAATCATTAATAATATTGTCAGAATCGAAATTAATTTTCTGAAAACTTCATTACACACATAAGACCTTGTTATATATTTTCAACAAAACTTGAAATTATCAGCAAACCTGGGCTAGACTGATGTGATTAGAAAAAAGACAGCCTACAATACTTTCTAACATTTGGAAACATTTTTTGGTCAAATAAGTTAGCAATTGTATTTTGAAGCAATGTACCAACTAGGAAAAAAATCTTTATCTGATATCAAATCAAAGATGTATGCCAGAAACTCTATTATCCATTGGCCTTTTATCCTAATTAGCGTCAAAATACTACACAGTAAAAGACCATAAAGTTTTTTTAAAACTTTGGCACAATGAATTGAGAATACAGTTTTTGTTTAAACTCTAAATTACGAAGTGTTCAGCAATCCAAGTCACTCTTTATGTCTGGAGACACATACTGCAGTGTGTGTAAATAATATCACCTTAGAAGAGAAAAAGGCATAATCAAAATTATATCTTCTGATATATTTAGGTTTTATATCACAGTCTTTTGTTGATAATATTAGACTCCAAATTTCCTCATAATTTATTCTCAACTGCTAAAATTCAAATGTTTTAAAAAACATTCAGTTCACAAAGCTTAGAATTTTATTTGCAAAAATCTAAGTAGAATATAATTTTAAACCATAATTAAAATGTTTTGCCTAGTGAGTATAATCATACATTTGTCATAAGAAATTAATAACAAAGATAATAACAAAGATCATCTTCATTAAATGTAGCATCATATAGTTAGTTAGGATAAATTACTAAATTTTTGCCTAAACCAGTGAGAAAATTAGCATGTTCCCAGCAAATTTCAAAACTTAGAGAACAAACATTTTGAAGTACAGAGAACTGCAGTTTGTTCCTTGGAGTCACTCTAATTTGACTGATGGACTATGGTCACCCAACTAACCTATGTTAACACACCTTCACTCAGTAACAGACAAGCTTAAACAAACATTATGGCTTCCCTTGGATATACTCCATTAAACCTAGGCCAAATTTATACACAAATGAAAATAACAGACTCATTCCACTTCAGCTGTCTGTAATACATGTGCAATTTGAAGATGAAGATAAACTGTGCACTGGACTAATCTAGCTTGGTATAATAAAATTAGGGACTTCCCTGGTGGTTCAGTGGTTGGGACTTTGCCTTCCGATGCAGACGGTGCGGGTTCGATCTCTGGTCGGGGACCAGGGATCCCACATGCCTTGCAGCCAAAAAACCAAAAAATGTAAAACAGAAGCAATATTGTGACGGAATAAATAAAGACTTTAAAAAGTGGTCCACATCAAAAAACAAATCTTTAAAAAAAATTAAATAATATAGGTTTTTTTTCTATTTTTAATCACACTCTACAGTACTATCCTTTTCTTAGATTTTTCTCCTGATGAGTTTTCAAAATAGCATGCAAATTCTGACATTATGTGGCAAACCAAAAACATATTAGCTTTTTATAAGCAGGGCTTATTTGTAAACTATACTCTTATATTTACAGAAACATGCCAGATTTTGTTTGAAAGTATGAATTAACACTGGAAATATAACTTATAAAACTATTCATGGGCAATAACTTAATATAGCCATACTAAAATTTTACAATATTTTATTTATTATACAAATGCTAAACAATAAGAGGAATGGAATTTCTGAAGCCATATGGTTCCCCCTGAATCACAATGCCATTAATACCATTTATGGTAAATCATAAATCAGCAGTGTCTTTTTTTTTTTATACATTATAGATTTATTGAAAACCGTAACTCACCTACCATTTCTTTTTTTTTTTTACATCTTTATTAGAGTATAATTGCTTTACAATGGTGTGTTAGTTACTGCTTTATAACAAAGTCAATCAGTTATACATATACATATGTCCCCATATCTCTTCCCTCTTGCATCTCCCTCCCTCCTACCCTCCCCAGCCCACCCCTCTAGGTGGTCACAAAGCACCGAGCTGATCTCCCTGTGCTATGCGGCTGCTTCCCACTAACTATCTATTTTACGTTTGGTAGTGTATATATGTCCATGCCACTCTCTCACTTTGTCCCAGCTTACCCTTCCCCCTCCCCGTATCCTCAAGTCCATTCTCTAGTAGGTCTGCATCTTTATTCCCGAGCACAGTCTCTTCTTTATACACATAGCAGTACACGCAGAATTCTGTGGTCTTTTTTCCATTTATTAAAACAAAAATTTCCCATATTGCTTCATAACCCACATAATTATAATTTAAAGACCATATGATAATCCATGTAGTTGATATACCATTTCTTTGTGAGTCATTTATTTCCAGTTTCAGAACAGTATAAATAATGCTGTGATACACATCTCCATGTATCTATGTAACATTTTGTTTTAAAAAACATCTCTTTGTACCGAGAACAGATTGGTGATGCCAGTGGTTGGGGCTTGGGGGTACAGGGTGGGTGAAATGGTGAAGGTGATCAAAAGGTACAAACTTCCAGTTATAAAATAAGTAAGTCCTAGGGATGTAATGTACAGCATGGTGACTATAGTTAACAATACTGTATTATATATTTGAAAGCTGCTAAAAGAGTAGAGCTTAAAAGTTCTCATCACAAGAAAAAAAATTTGTAACTATGTGTGGTGATGGATGTTAACTAGCCTTACTGTGCTGATCATTTTGCAATTTATACAAATAGGGAATCATTATACATATTGTACAAGTGAAACTAATATAATGTTACATGTCAGTTCTATCTGAGTTTTAAAAATTGCCCTCTTTGATAAATAAATAAAATTAAATTAAAAAAAAAGTCCACAGGAACTGGAAAGCAAAAAAAAATTGACCTCTTTGAAAAATTCCTAATAGTAGTATTACTACGTGAAAAAATTTCAAACATATAAAAAACGAGGTGAATAGTATAATGAATTACAGTGTACCCATCACCCAATTTAGTAATTATCAATTCATGGCTAATCTTGTTTTATCTACATCCTCATCCACTTAAGCCTCACCCTCCAGGATTATTTTACAGCAAATCCCAGATATCTGAATTTCACATGTAAATATTTCAGCATATATCACTAAATGATGAGTTCTTTTTTAAAAAATATAACCACAATACTATTATATTTAAAAATATGAATAATTCCTAATATCATCAACTATAGAGTAAGAGGTCAAATTTTCCTGATTATCTCAAATGTATACGCAGTTTCATAATTTATTTCTTTTAATCGAGGTTCATTCTACTGCAATTGGTATGTATTACGTCTCTTTTAATCTATGTTTTTCCTCCCTCCCCTTCCTTTTAATTTGTAAGTTACTTGTTGAAGAAATTATGTGATTTGTGCCATAGTTTCCCACAATCTGATTTTGCTGATTGCGTCCCTATGGTGTTATTTTAAATGTTTCTGTCCCCTGGACTTCCTATAAATTGGTAGTTAGATTAGTTAGATCTAGAGCCTTGATCAGATTGTTTATTTGGCAAGAAGACTTTGCAGGTGGTGCTGTAAACTTCCATCGGAGGCACAGAAAATCTGCTGGTTTCTTGTGATGCCACAATGCTATTATTTTGTAGAATCAGAATATTACCATTTTGCAATCCCTATCACTTCCCTTTCATTTATTAGTTGGAATACTTTTATAGAGAGACATTCATCCAAAACTCTTTGGTTGCCCTGAGGTGGTGTCCTTATGGAAAAGGCAGAATGGATTCTGTCTATACGCCAGTTCTCAAAATAATAAATGGGTTAACAACTTGGTTAACAACTGAACAACTGCTAAAGGTAACCAAAAGGGTTTTATTAATTATTACTTATGTGTCCAGAGAATGCAGAATATTTGGTCTGCTTTAATCCATCACAGCTATTATTCTTATTGATGATCAAATTCTTCCATCTGACCAATGCAGGAGCCTCCCTGAGTTGGCTTCTGAGTCCTTTTTACTTAATTTAGTAATCTTGGATAGTCTGTTTGCTTTCTGGTATGACAAGATGTTCCAGGCTATTTTACACATTTCCTTCCCAGATCTGGAATTAGCCATTTCTCTAAGGAATTCTGGAATTCTTTTAGTAGGGAATGGTATTCGGAGACCATGAGCTGGTGGCAGCTGTGCTCACTGCTACTATGTGATCGTTGCTTTCCAGGTCTGTCTATATGGTCACGTTTCTGATGCGGTAACAGGCTCAGTTTGCTTTGGATTTGGGGGGATTATATTTCTATATTCAGTTTTGTTTCATAATTATGTAAAATATTTATATGGTTTCTAAATCAAATCCACAGAATCAAGTACACTCATAGATGTGTAGCTTTAATGCCTGTCCTGGTTTCTACTCTGGTTTATCTTTCTTCTTTTTTAAAAAAAATATAAACAAATACTTTATATATATTCTTATCCATACATTTTCTTAGATAAATGCTGGCATACTATACATAATTTTCTACACCTTGTTTTCTGATGTAAATGATATATCCTGGAGATCTTTCCGCAGCCCTTTTGATAGTGATATAGTACGCCACTAGTTGGCTGTACCACAGTTAATTCACCATTTCCCTATTAATGGACATCTGGGATATTTCTAGCATTCTGCTATTATAAATAGTGAATAGTTTTAGACTTCTTAATATACTGTCAAATTATTTTATGTAAGAGCTATGTAAATTTACACTGCAGCTATCAATTACTGAGCAAAAAAATTTACCATGATTTCTAATTTCAACAAAAGTAAATTCTTGCTTTCAAAAGAATGGCAAATGGTATTGCTTTATTTGCGTTCCCTGATTATTAGGGGGACTGTATTGTGTAAGAGAACCAGGATCCACCAGGCTGAGTTCAGTGCCCCTCTCTGTGCCCTACAAGCCTCCCATGAACCTGTGCTGGCCCACTACTTTCATATGTTCAGATTATTCGTAAGGGTACCCCTTCTAGAAGGACATCCTCCACATTACAGACATTGCAAATTTTTATTTATTACGATTCTCTTACAGATGGAAGTACAGTATCCTGAAGAAGGAAAGCAGATTGCTAATTTACACCAACGTGTATGGGCTAGTATGGTCCCAGACACCAGGTCCATAATATTTACCTCACTGGGGTTCATTTAACCCTAGTTAAGTTCATCTCCAAGCATCTGATAGAGCGCTCAGCACAAGGAAGGCACACTAAATGCTTCCTAAATATCTGAGAAGGTAAATGAATGCATGAGTAAGCTGAGACTTTTACATTCATCTCAAATGAAGAACTTTGCTCATGTGCTATTCTCATACTAACTTCATTCATTTCTCAAACACTCCTTTCACTCTTCCTCTCCACACACTGTCTCACGTCCTCCTCTTCCATCATCCTGCCCCTGGTCTCCTTAATCTTCCTTGCCTGCATACTTCACTCTCCATCACCACCACCGTTTACTTCACGTCTACAATCCCTTTTCTTTTCAACTAATGTTAACTGAAGGAATCTTTTCTAGGATATATTTATATATACAAAAATAATTTTTAGAATGATCTTTTCTTAATACTTCCTGAAAGGCTCCACTGAGTTCTATATGTTTCTCAACAAACAATCTGAAAGAAAAATATTTTAGGTGTTATATTCTTAATTTAAGAGAAGAACACATTCTATCGCTGACATAAATTTGTGCCTGCAATTTATTCTGACCTATATGCAGTGGCAAAAAGCCTTGGAATGACTCAGAAAAAAATGATATATGTGTTTATACTTTACTTGTTTATATCCTGTTTTTCTCCATTACAATTAAGAACCATAAAAACAGGGACCAATTGTATGTTGTTACTGGTGTATCACTAGCACCTAGAAAAATGCGTGGCATATAGTAAATGCTATTAAATTTTTATTCATGACAAGCACTATACTAGGTACTTTATATTAATTATGTTATTTAATTTAATCTGCACAAAACTCCATCAGGCAGATATTCTCTCTTTACATAAGAATAAGGATCATAGGATTAAATAATCCAGGGTAAAACAATTGGTACAAAAATGGCAAAACCAGGGTTCCAATCTAAGTCCTACCTGACTATAAACCTCTGAATTTAACTTCCTCGCATTCACTCAGTTCAAAGAAGCTGGACAAATCACATGCCTCTCTGAGCCTTAGTCCTTTCATTTGTAAAATGGGTATAACAATGCCAACCCAATACCTCACAGTGTTACCATAAGTCTCAGATAACAATGGACGTGAAAGTAATTTTCAAGTGTAACACACCATATACCAAATTGAAAGACTGGTAAGAATAAACAACTGTTCAGGGGAAAAGTTACACAATAAAAAGGTCTTGCTCACTAAGAATTAAAAACAAATTGTCTCCAAGTTCCTAAATATTCTATTATTTATATTATTCAAACTTAGTTTCACATTTCCACTTTCAACAAGGAGAAAGCATATATTTCTTCAGTTAATTCTTGTCTTCTCTTCCAACAATATAAACAGGAGCCAATTTACTAATTGAAGATTTCAACCCACTGAGCAAATCACAAACTCCTATGTGTCACTATTTGGCCATGAATAATGGGTTTTATGATATATAAAATTCAGTTTACTTGTCAAATGTTTCAGCAATTATTTTTCTTCTCATGTAGCTAAAACAAATATTCAGAACATATTGTTACAGATGTGGAAATTTTTACTGATCAGTTTTGGTTAACATAGAAACTAAGAAACAAGGGGTGAGTATATGATATTCTCCAATAAAATTCCTAAGAATGGAATTGGTAAACTTAGTTTTCCTTCGATCTATAAAACCTTTCTAAAAAAGCATTTTAATTGTTTATTTTTCATATTATAATAGAAATAAGATAGGAGGGCAGACATAGTAGCTCAAATTAAAAAAAACAATAAAACAGTGTAAGAGTTCTCAGTTCAAACTGATGAATGTCCAAGAATCTTTGTTTTATAAGTTAACATACTGAATGTCACTGAGTAGAACTGTAAGATTCCAATGACTCTCCATGCCTCACCTTCCAAATCTGTAGAGCAAGAGCAATCTGGCCATGACATCTGTCATTTGACTGGTGACAGGGTTAAGCTACTGACATGGTTGGTTGGGTGGGTGTCCCCTCCTCCTTCACCATGCCCTGTTCCCCCCCCACAAATACCCACTAAACCACTACCAAAAACTGTTAGCTCAGTTTCAGAGGTATACACAGTTTTGTTTCTTTCTTTTTTTTTTTTTTTTATAAATTTATTTATTTATTTTTTAATTTATGGCTGTGTTGGGTCTTCGTTGCTGTGAGCAGGCTTTCTCTAGTTGCGGTGAACGGGGGCTATTCTTCGTTGTAGTGTGCGAGCTTCTCGTTGCAGCGGCTTCTCTTGTTGCAGAGCACGGGCTCTAGGCGCTCAGGCTTCAGTAGTTGTGGCTTGCGGGCTTAGTTGCTCCACGGCATGTGGGATCTTCCCGGGCCAGGGCTCAAACCCGTGTCCCCTGCATTGGCAGGCGGATTCTTAACCGTTGCCACACCAGGGAAGTCCCAGTTTTGTTTCTTAATGGAAAACTTTTTACTCTTCATTTATCACAGAATCGAGTATTTTTAGTTCCTTATTCACTTCATTTATGTTTTTTCATTTGCATCATTTTTTAATTAGATTCCACATATAAGTGATATCATATAATATTTGTCTTTCTCTGACTTACTTCACTTAATATGTTAATCTCTAGGTCCATCCATGTTGTTGCAAATGGCATTATTTCATTCTTTTTATGGCTGAGTAACATTCCACTATATATATACACCGCATCTTCTTTATCCATTGATCTGTCAATGAACATTTAGGTTGCTTCCATGTCTTGGCTACTGTAAATAATGCTGCAATGAACACTAGAGTGCAAGTATCTTTTTGAATTATGGTTTTCTCCAGATATATGCCCAGGAGTGGGACTGCTGGATCATATGGCAACTATATTTTTAGTTTTTTAAGGAACCTCCATACTATTCTCCATAGTGGCTATACCAATTTGCATTCCCAGCAACAGTGTAGAAGGGTTCCCTTTTCTCCACACCTTCTCTAGCATTTATTGTTTGTAGATTTTTTTGATGATGGCCATTCTGACCAGTGTGAGGTGATACTTCATTATAGTTTTGATTTACATTTCTCTAATAATTAGTGATGTTGAGCATCTTTTCATGTGTTCTTTGGACACCTGTCTATCTTCTTTGGAGAAATGTCTATTTAGATCTTCTGCCCATTTTTGATTGGGTTATTTGGTTTTTTGATATAGAGCTGCAGAAGCTGTTTGTATATTTTGGAGATTAATCCCCTGTTGGTTGCTTCATTTGCAAATATTTTCTCCCATTCTGTGGGTTGTCTTTTCATTTTGTTTATAATTTCCTTTGCTATGCAAAAGTTTTTAAGTTTAATTAGGTACCATTTGTTTATTTTTGTTTTTATTTTCATTACACTAGGAGGTGGATCAAAAAAGATATTGCTGCGATTTATGTCAGAGAGTGTTCTGCCTATGTTTTCCTCTAAAAGTTTTATAGTATCCGGACTTACATTTAGGTCTTTAATCCATTTTGAGTTTATTTTTGTGTATGGTGTTAGAGAGTGTTCTAATCTACAGATTCAATGAAATTCCTATCAAATTACCAATGGCATTTTTCACAGAAGTAGAACAAAAAAATTTTTAATTTGTATGGAAACACAAAAGACCCTGAATAGCCAAAGCAATCTTGAGAAAGAAAAACAGAGCTGGATGAATCAGGCTCCCTGACTTCAGACTATACTACAAAGCTACAATAATCAAAACAGTATGGTACTGGCACAAAAACAGAAATATAGATCAATGGAACAGGATAGAAAGCCCAGAGATAAACCCACGCACCTATGGTCAACTAATCTATGACAAGGGAGGCAAGGATATATGATGGAGAAAAGACAGTCTCTTCAATAGGTGGTGCTGGGAAAACTGGACAGCTACATGTAAAAGAATGAAATTAGAACACATTTCACTTACAGCTGAAAGTCTAAGAACTATTATCAAAAGCTAAATCACCATTCAGTTTTTTAAAGTGAAATAACAACTCTTCAGAGAAAGAGGTACTATTGTAAACTTTACCTTCATGACATCTCTATAGGACCGGATTGCTGAGATTTTTCTCTTCTCATCTTCCTCCTCCTCCAGACCTTCATCTGCAGCCTCGTAGCCCTCATCATTGCTGCCATCAGCCTCTACCGTGTTGGCCATGCGATCGATGAGCTGCTCCAGGGGAGGGCTTAATTCCCTTTCTTCATTCTCCTTCAAGCCATAGTCCAGTGCCTTATAAATAATAATTCCCAAAGATTCAATAACCTAGGAACATTAAGGAAGGTGGTTAATAGGGACTACTAAACAGTTTTATAGAACTAACTGTAAGGCATAAAATATTTAGTATGATATAAGCTAGGTCTAATTTATTCCATTTCAGAAACATGACAAATTAAATTTGAAGAGATATTTAAAAGTCTCAACTATGCTTTTTAAAAAATCTCAGATGGAAATTTTTGTGTGATTTCTTCAAACCAGTATATAACACATACACAAACCCTTTTCATGTTTCTTAGATTTATGTCATACACTAAAATCTGTATTCTCCATTTATATAAAATACCAACAATACCAACCAGGTTGATTTTCCACATTTCCAAAAGATATTTTTGAGAACGGACAGAGTTATCAAAGATCATATCCATTCAGAACTCCTATGGCAATGCTTATCTAATTAGGGATTTCATAGACATACCAAGGATCTGAGACTGAAAAATCAGTGATTGGTAGCAGCTAACGTAAGCTTAAATAACAACAACAACAACAAAATCTATTAATAGCCGTATACGTACTGCTCATTGAGTTCCATTCAATTATTAGAAACACATATCCCTCATATGATGCAAACAAGTGAGAGATTTTCAAACTCTGAACTTTCAGTGTAGTGCACAGATAATCCTCCCTGCCACTCACCTCCACCACTACTATCTCCCAAGAAATACGAACCTGATTTATGAACACTGAATATACATCCCTGTCTACTATCACCCTAACAAATGCTTTGGGCTTTGGCCAATATAGGGAAGTCTACTTTATTCCTCAACACTACCTTCTTTTCTGCTCAGAAAAATCACAGATAAATAACTCTTTTTAAAAAATTTTTACAATGCCAACAGCTCATTTTACCTTAGCTATTTTGGAGGGAAGAACACAGGAAATAAAGCCAAAGATGTAGGATTTTGCCACTTTTACCACTAACCATTTGACTTAGGGAAAATTATTTATTTTAGTTAAATTATTTATTTTCTTATCTGTAAAATGGGTATCAATGATATCTACATCTCATGGGGTTTTGTTAAGACTAAATGCATTTGCTACATGTGGAAGTACTTAGTACATGACTTCTAACATGCACTGAATAAATGTTATCTGCCCCCAGCTCACCCTTTTCCAATGTTTATCCAGTTAATATACAGACATGCATACATCTTTCCTTCCCTTTATTCCATTTGTAGCCATAGTCAGTGCTGTGTTGTTGGGTTTTTTTAAAGTTGTTTATTTGGTACCAAAGAAAAGGAAAAGACAGAAGTTTTGACGATGAGTTAAATACATGGAGTCACTGTCAGCATATATTATAGCCCTTAAAAGCACTCAAGCATTCAGTCAAAAAATCTCCACAAAATCTGAAATCTACCTTATCAAGTGAAATAATATTTTCTCAACACAAGTTTCAAAATGAATAAAAGGCTTATAAATTCTCAGCTTCTAATTTTTAAATAATACCGGGTTGTTTTTTTGTAATATTTCTCATTGAAAATATGTAATATTTTCATTAGTTTTTAATGGTCTGACTGGAACTCTAACCACTATTTTCAAAGTTGTTTTGTGTGACAATGGATCTTCTGAGTTCCAAGTCAGCTGACTACTTTGGTCACCTCTTCTGGGGACCAAACCTCCCTCGACACCCCACCCCCATCCACCCATCTGTCCTGGAGAGGGTACCTGTTCTGTGTTTCCCTGGCAGAAGGTCCACATAGCCAGGGACACTCTCACCACAGGCAGGTACTACTTAGGGCAGGGATTTTACCTTTCAGTTCAATGTCAGCAGAGCCTGGCATTGTGATGTATGTGTAATAAAAACCCGTCGACTTGAACCTAGAGCAATCACTTTAACAATCAGAGCATTATAGCCGATATAATGAAAACCTTAGACATCAAGAAAAGTTAAATTATGTTCAGTACATTCTTTTTAAGGCTGAGAAGGATTTATTTATTTACTTACTTACTTATTTATTTGGCTATGCTAGGTCTTAGTTGCAGCACGCGGGATCTTTGTTGCCACGTGTGGGATATTTAGTTGCAGCACACGGGATCTTTCAGTTGTGGCATGCAAACTCTTAGTTGCAGCGTGTGGGATCTAGTTCCCTGACCAGGGATTGAACCTGGGCCCCCTGCATTGGGAGCGCGGAGTCTTAGCCACTGGACCACCATGTAGGTCCCAAGGCCGAGAAGGTCTTAATGCAATTATTCTCGCAAAGAAGTTACATTTAACTGAGAGTCTTACATGCTTGGATGAATCTAGCCATCTATATCCCTACCCCACCCACACCCGAGCTGAAAAAAAGAATCCACAGTAAATACCAACACCAATGATGGCTTCCGACCTTAGCAAGGACCCCAGAGCTGCCCAGCAAGCTTCATCCCCTTCCCCACTCAGGATTTTACCTCAAGGGGCTGTCTGTTCTTCAACTCTGCAGACCTCCAACACCCCTTCTGCCTCTCTGGGTCTCAGCTGATAACTCTCCTTCATACTCCACTGCAAAGTGAAAGTCCCTAGATGAAAATGCACTCATTTTCCCACCTTCAAACGCACAATATGATAGGCATCTACACTTACTATGCACTTCCTTCCTTTCACAGTGGAGGAAGTGTCTCTCTTCCTATCAAAGGTCAATCCCACTCTCCCTGAACCTCTCATGCCCCTCCAGCCACAATCCCGTTTCTGTGCTCCCTTTCCCAGCAAAGCTTCTCATAAGGGGCCGTCTTACATACACTGTCTCTCTTTTCTCTCCTTCTATTCATTGTTTAAGCCATTCCAGTCTGGCATCTTATCTTCTGAAGCCCCTGAAACCACAGGTAAAATCACAAACAATCTCTATATGCCAAAACTATTGAACAACTCTGTCCTCATCCCAAATGGCTGTTCAGTGGCATCAGACACAACTGACAACAGTCTTCTGTTCTAAGGACTCTGGACTTCTGATTTCCTCTCAACTCAGCAGCTCCTCCTCCTCAGTCTGCCTGTAGGTATCTTCTCCTGCAGCTGCATAAATGATGGAGTTCCTCAGAGTTCACGCATTCTACTCTCTTCCACAGTCTCTTGCAAAGTACTTTTATCCATTACCAGTTCTACAAATATGATATGTGCTCTGCTGTTTCCTTAACTTATATTTCTAGCTCAGAGAAACTTGTTGCCTAGGTAGCTGAAAGAGCCTAACTGGTCTTCCTTTCCCCGGTATCTCTTCATTTCTATTCATTGTATACAGTGATGCAGGATTAATCTTTCCAAAGTGGTTTCAAACTATTTAACCTAGCAGTGACTAAATCTATATCAGTCAGGATTAACCAAATGTGTATTAGGTCAGGGCTCTCTAGAGAGAACCAATAGGATGTATATATTGATACAGAAAGCGATTTACCATAAGGAATTGGCTCATGCAGTCACGGAGACCAATAAGTCCCAAATCTGCAGGGTGAGTTAGGAGGCTGGAGACCCAGGAGAGTCGATGGAATGGTTCCCAGTCCAAAGGCCAGCAAGCTTGAGACCCAGGAAGAGCCAATATTTCAATTTGACTCCGAAGGCAGGAAAAAAGTCAATGTTCCAGTCCAAAAGCCATCAGGAATAATTTTCTCTCTTACTCACAGGAAGTCAGCTTTTTGTTCTATTCAGGCCTTCAACAGATTGGATGAGGCCCATCCACGTTAGGAAGGACAATCTGCTTTGCTCAGTCTACTGATTTAAATGTTAATCTCATTCAAAAACACCTTCATGGAAACACCTAGAATAATGCTTGTTCAAATATCTGGGCAGCCCATGACTCAGTCAAGTTGACACATAAAACTAATTCCTTGTCAACTTGGCAATCATAAAGGTCTCCTTAAACCTTCATCACCAAAAGAAGACAATAACAAGGTCACAATTCCATCTAACATGACACAACTCTCTCGCATACAACCAAAAATCACTAACCCCTTCACAAGAGGATCAAAATCCTTGAGTGTTTTTTTACTCTTCTCCTTTGATATCCCACAACTTTAAATGTAAAAGTTAATAATACCTAAGTATGATGTATAAAATCAATACATCTTATGTTACATAATAAAGGGATCAGAGAGGGAAGAAAACAGAGATACTTGAGATACACATACATACATACTCAAAAGAAATAAGGAGGAAATACTCATGACAATTGCAGTCCTCGGGTCTGTAACTGGTCATGTGGTCATAGATGGTATTTATAATCACCTTCTTCCAGTATCCATTCCACATTCCCTTTGCCTTTAGTAAGCACCTCAGCCGGTCGTGGTTCTTTCCTCGGTGGTGTGACATAAACCTTCATTCCCGCCATGAGTAGTCCTGACTGGATTGGGTTGTGGTTCTCCCCTGATTTTAATCACAAGGCATGGTAATTCTAAGAGACAGCTTAAGGGCTCTCCTGTATTCCAGACATACTCTTCCTTAGCTCCACTGAGGAGGAACAGCCTAATCTCCCCTTGGGAATCAGGGCCAGTCACCCCAGACAGCACGGTAACTCCTTCTTTGCCTGCTGATTCACAGGAATGAGGAACCCGAAGTGGACGAGAAGCAGTCTTAACTTCCAATTCAATGGACTCATTGTTGTGTCTCCTAATGGAATTAAGACCTTCAGGCCAGCAAAGCAGAGGCAGAGCAGGAAGCAAAAATGTCGCTGTGGGTCACTAGGGGCAATGGTGAGTGGTGGCCCTCCCATTTCTACCCCTTGATTCCTGACTTTGAGAAAAACAGCACCATATATTGGAGAACCCTGCCCCAGACCTGCAAGGGACTGCCACCTAGCTGTCACTGTAACAGAGTCTTTCAAAAGGCCATTCCACCATTCTATCACGACTGCTGCTTCAGGACGGCAGGGAACAGAGTAAGACCAGTGAATTCCATGGGCAGGGGCCCACTGCCATACTTCATTTGCTGTGAAGAGAGTTCCTTGATCAGAAGCAATGCTGTGTGGACTCCATGATGGCAATTTGTAAGTCCATGGATGGGAGTTTTGGAAGAAGCACTGCATGAGGGAAGGTAAGTCCATACCCAGAGTAAATGTGTCTGCCAGGAAGGACAGAATACTGCCTCTTCCATGATGGAAGTGGTCCAACGTAATCAACCTGCCACCAGGTAGCTGGCTGGTCGCCCTGGGGAATGATGCCATACTGGGGACTCAGTGCTGGTGTCTGCTGCTTCAGACTGGGCACTCAGTGGTGGCCGTAGCCAGGTTAGCCTTGGGTGCGTGGAAATCCATGTGTAACGCCCACCCCTGCCCCTGTAGCCATGTTCATGAGCCCACTGGGTGATGACAGGGGTGGCTGGGTGGTGTCCATACAACGGGTCAGCCTATCCACTTGAATATTAAAATCCTCCTCTGCTGAGGTCTCTCTTTGGTGAGCATTCACATGGGACACACATATCTTCATGTTTTTTGCCCATTCAGGGAGGTCTATCCACATACCTCTCCCCAAATTTCCTTGTCACCAACTTTCCAGTCATGTTCCTTCCAAGTCCTTGACCATCAACTCACAGCCCAGGGATCGGTGTACAGTTGTACTTCTGACCATTTCTCTTTCAAGGAACAACCAGGTGTACTGCTGGAAGTTCTGCCCACCAGGAGGGCTTCTGCTCACCGCTGTCCTTCGGGGGTGTCCCAGAGACGGGCGGCAGTGCTGCAGCTGGTGCCCGCAGGCCAGGCAGAACCGTCTGTCTATCTGGCCTGAGTTTTCCCTTCCTCAGTCAACTGACTGTGGGCAACGCCCCATGAGGCCACAGGCAGGGACTGAAACAGAGAAGATAGTGTGTGTCGGGGGGCAAGGACTCCACTCAAAACTAGCAGTTTTCTGGGTCACTTGGTCAATGGGCTGGAGTAGCACTCAAGTGAGGAATATGTTGCCTTCTTTAAAGTCCAAAGAGGCCACCAGGCATTGTGCCTCTTTTTTGGTTGCAGGAGGGGCCTTGGAAGGGTTATCTTGACATGTCCCACACCACCAGACCCCTAGAAATTTCACTGAGGCAGACGGCCCCTGAATTTTTGTCAGATTTATTTCCCACCCTCTGACACACAAATGTCTTGCCAGTAAGTGTGGCATACTTGCTACTTCTCGCTCACTAGATCCAATCAGCATAATGTCAGGAGTAACAGGCGAGTGTGGTATCTTGTGGAAGAGAAAGGCAATCACGACCCTTGTGAACTAAATTATGACACAGGACTGGAGAGTTGATACACCCCTGAGGTAGGTCAGTGAAGGTGCAGTGCTGGCCTTGCCAGATGAAAGCAAACTGCTTCTAGTGGTCTTTACTCACAGGTACGGTGAGAAAGGCATTTGTCAGGTCAATAGCTGTATACTAGGTGCCAGGGGATGTGTAAGTTGCCCAAGCAATGAAGCCATATCTGGTACAGCAGCTGCACCTGGAGCCACCACCTGGTTAAACTTACAATAATCTAATGTCATTCTCCAAGATCCATCTGTCTTCTGCACAAGCCAAATAGGCAGGTTGAATGGAGCTGTGGTGGGAGTCAGCATGCCTGCATCTTTCAAGTCCTGGATGGTAACACTAATCTCCGCAGTCCCTCCAGGAATGTGGCGTTGTTGCTTTTGGTGTACTACTTTCCTAGGTAGAGGCCACTCTGCTAGCTTCTACTTGGTCTTGCCCACATACCAGCCCTTACTTCACAGGTCAGGGAACCAGACCTGTGAGGATGTCTATGCACTCCAGAACTGAAGAGATGACTGGGGAAATAACCAGATTCAGGATGGGTTCAGGAGCGCACTGGCCTCACTGTGAGATAGATCTGAACTAAAACTCTAGTGATCATCCGACCTCCATAAGCGCTGTTCTAACTGCTATACTGCGGTCACATTTTGAGTCTCCTAGAATCGGTGTCAGTTCAGAGCCAGTGTCCAGTAGTCCCCAAAAGGTCTGCTTGTTTCCTCTTCTCCAATGCTGTTACCCTGGTAAAAGGCTGTAGGTCCCTTTGGGGAAGGCTGGGAGAAAGATGAACAATGTAGATATCTGGCAGCATATTGGGGTCCTCTCCCCAAGGGGACCTCGTCTCTCCCTCATTCAAAGGATTCTGGGCCTGTAAACGGCTCAAGTCTGGGAATTGATTGAGAAGCCATGACTCTCAGTTTTTATGATTTAAAAGTTAGATTTCTGTTCACTTAACCTAGAACTTTTCTGTTTATACCTATCTAGTGAGAATTTAGTGGGCTTCCTTCCTATGTCACTTCTAAGAACACCATGATCAAGTAGCTAATGCCGTAGGTCTCTGGGAGTCTGAGTATTCTAAATGTCGCTTTAAAAAATAAATAAATAAATGCTGCTTTGACTCTGCAGTGTATTATGGTGACCACACCCACCGTGCCTTGTGGGTGTGGCTAAGTGCTACCACCGCAGGATCCAGTTATTCCCATTGCCTTAAGGTTTCCCAATTCAGTGACTGCAGTCCCCCCTCTGTAAGATCTAACCTACAAAGAAGGATGATCATAAAGCTCTTCAAGGGTACCAGGGCCCCCCTCATAAATTTATTTCTCACAATCATTGTAAAAGCTGTGTCTTCTAGACATTCCCAGGGTGGGTGAGTAGATCTTAAATGACAAATCCACTCATAACTTTTTTCTCATCTTGCTATAACTTTTCAACCTAATTTTCTTTTATTATCACTCATGAGCGCTGTTATCTGAATATACTAATTTCTTATTCTTTCCTTTAAATGCTCTACACTTTGTCCCTATGCTAGTATTCAGCATCATTCCTACTTTCTACATGGTCTTTCCCCTGTATTTTTTTTTTTTTAAATTATAGGATTGATTCCCAGTCCCATGTTTTGTTTTTTTGTTTATTTATTTATTTATGGCTGTGTTGGGTCTTCGTTTCTGTGCGAGGGCTTTCTTTAGTTGCGGCAAGCGGGGGCCACTCTTCATTGCGGTGCGCGGGCCTCTCACTATCGCGGCCTCTCTTGTTGCGGAGCACAGGCTCCAGACGCGCAGGCTCAGTAATTGTGGCTCACGGGCCTAGTTGCTCCGCGGCATGTGGGATCTTCCCAGACCAGGGCTCGAACCCGTGTCGCCTGCATTGGCAGGCAGATTCTCAACCACTGTGCCACCAGGGAAGCCCTCCCCTGTATTTTTGTATGTTCAAATCCTACTCATTTTTCCATCCCCCTACTCAAAGCAATCTCCTCCATGGAAGACTCGTTAACCCTGATTTTACCATCACATCACAGTTTCTACCTACCCTTTTTTCCTAGATGAAAACAGTAATTTTTTCTTCAGACTAGCCATGACATTGACTTACACCCTTATGTGCTTACGTTTCACTTTTTAAACCTGGATTACAGTTAATTATGTATATATCTTAATCCCCCAACAAGACTAAGCTCCTTGATGGCAAAATCTTCTATGATTCATCTTTATATCTTAACATTATTTTATAAACAACAAAGACTCAATAGTTAATAAATGAATTAACCAAAATATAAATTCCTTCCACTCTTATGGAAGTGGACATGTATGGCTGACAGCTGGAAACAGATTTTATGGACAGAAGCCATGCCACCTAGTGGCATCCCAGCCCCAAACAGCTCTGAAACATTTTGGAGGGTCTCCTAGCTGAAGGATAAACTATGTCCAACCTGGTTTAAATGTCCCGAACCTATTCACCATTCCTGATTTAAACCTGAGCCATGCGGCAGTCCTATATTTAACCCAAGCTCTTAGAAATATAGCATAAGAAGGCTGGGCATTATTAGACTGACATGTACACCAGCTGACTCACCACTTTCACAGACTAAGGGAACCTCTAGCCTTTTGTTAGAGAAGCATATACCTAGTTCTTCACACACAGTCTTGAGCTGGGGATAAAGGGTGACCACCCAAAAAATAACTGAAACATAACAGTACCTGGACATACCAGCTTGCCTAAATATATACTTATTTACACTAATTTTAGAAGCTCATTTTTCAAAACTTGTGGAAATGTTAAGAAAATCCAAGAGAAAGAGCAGTGTCAGATCTGAAATATTAATCTGAGTCACCAGTCTCCAAACAGCTGGAAAATCATCGGTCATGTCCTGTCACAGTGGCACCTCTAACATTCATTAAAGTGAGCAGGAAGTGCAGTATAAAACCTTAACGTTAAATGGAACAGGTGAAGCACAGAAAGCTGTGGTTTTTAAGCCTAACTGATTGACAAAGGGTGGGAGAAGAATGTATTAAATAAACCACACATTCCAAAATTTAAGGTTGCCAGGTGATGCCTAATTACCTCTCAGCTAGTGACAGGCGGCTATGAAGCCCATGGCTCCGGGGTAACAAGACACAGGAATGGAACTGCCTGGTCCCTGGCCTCAGACCCAGCCATGCTGTCCCGAGGGCAGCCTCACACAGGACAGCAGCCCACGCGCTAACACCATGCTCCGTGCGACCACCCAAGGTTAGCTACAAGCCCACCAAACCCATATCCCATCTTCCTCTGACCACACCACCCTTCATCTGGCCCCTCTTCATGTTGACTTGTACTTCCTAAAAATATTTGAGTCTGTATCTGTCTCCTTTACTAAAATGTAAACTTCTCTAGGACAGGGGTCAAGTATGATTCTTCCTGGTATTTGCTACAATGCCTAGCACTTTGCTTTACACAGAGTATATGCTTTAAAATCTTTGTTAAACGTGTAAACTGCAGTAGCACAAAAGCCTTTAATGCCAAATCTGATGAAATGGGAATGACCCATATCAAGGGTGTCAAGCACAGCACCTGGCACTTGAGCTGACACCAACAAACAATAGCTGCTCTTGCTGTCACCGTCCTGCCTCACTGCCAACAAACACCCCCCGCCGCCAGCCTAAAAATTAAAACAAAAAGTTTCTTCATCTCTTCAAGTCCCCTTGCCAATTAGACAAATGGGACTTCCTTATATCTGTATAGCATTTTATTAAGCATGTTTTCCTTTATTCGTCACAATCCTGTTAAGTAGACATTATCCACATTTTAAAGATGAGGGAACTGAGCTTGAAAGAGGGTCAATAAATTGCTAATCGTCAGACAGTTAACAAGTAACAAAGCCAGCGGGGACTCCAACCTGGCCTTGTTACGTATGAAATTCCATACCCAGAATTCTACTATACCACAAAGCTGCACATGTGAACATCTCCTAGTCTGCCAATGTTTGTCTAAAATGTGGCATCCAGAATTAAATCCTATTCCATGTGCAGTACAATCATCAGAGAATACACCAAATGAGCACCTTCCTCATTGTACACCACATGCTTCTATAAATACACCCTGTCTGCTATTCTGATTTCTGGTCAACTCATTAAATTGCTGACACCCTGGGTTTACAGTCAACCACAGTAGCCAAGTCAGGACCACCACATATTAGTTAAACATCTTTCTCTCTTAAACTGCGTTTGTAAAGATTTTTTTTTTAAGACATGGTAAAGGGTTTTACATTTTTCTCAAATCTATTTTATCCTATTTATTTTGACCAATCATTTTAGCTTAGGAAAATCACTTAAAATCTAGAGTCCACCATCTAATTCATTATCTATCACTCCTAAACTTACAAAACCTACCAATTTGGGTATGCCTTCTGAGGCTTCAGAAAAGTGATTTAAATATTAAATAGGAGAGTTCCAACCAAGAAGACCTTCAGAAAACCAGAGACATTTTTCCCATGCTGACATCGATTACAATCTACCTTTGTAAATACTGACCTGACACTTATCCATCTTGCTCACAAAAATACTATAAAAGACTTACTAAAATTTCCTGTTGCACTCTCTAAATACTAACTGTGGTACACTCATATCTAGTAAAACTTATCCCCCAAAAGCCTAGTTTTCTATTAGTTAATCTAGCTAATGTCCAGTGTACTTAGCACCCTTCCCTTCACTCATTAATTCAGTCAACAGATATTTACTAAGAATTAAGTGTATGTGGCGATGAAGGAATAGATGAGGTCTCTGGCCTTCAAAAAGCTTTTGTCCTAGGGAAAACAGATAATAAATAAGACAAATGATTGTGCTATACATTATAATAAAAAAAAGGAAGGGTGTCATGAGAGCATAATTTAATAGGGAGCCCTAATCTAGTCTGAAGATCAGGGAAGCCTTCATTAAGAAAATAAATTTTAGGACTTCCCTGGTGATGCAGTGGTTGAGAATCCGCCTCCCAATGCAGGGGACACGGGTTCGATCCCTGGTCTGGGAAGATCCCACATGCCGCGGAGCAACTAAGCCCGTGCACCACAACTACTGAGCCTGCGCTCTAGAGCCCGTGAGCCACAACTACTGAGCCCACGAGCTGCAACTACTGAAGCCCGAGCACCTATAGCCCATGCTCCACAACAAGAGAAGCCACTGCAATGAGAAGCCCATGCACCACAACGAAGAGTAGCCCCCGCTCGCCACAACTAGAGAAAGCCGTGCAGCAACAAAGACTTAATGCAGCCAAAAAATAAAGAAAGAGAGAGAGGAAGGGAGGGACGGAGGGAGGGAGGAAGGGAGAGAGGAAGGGAGGGAGGAAGGAAGGAAATAAATTTTAAACTGAAACCTGAAAGGTAAGTAGAGTTAACCAGGATCAGAGGGGGTTAGAAAAGAATTCCAAAGAGAGGAAACAGTGAGTATGAGGGCCTAGAGGTCAGGAAGAACATGGAAGAAAAAAAAAACTCCTAATGACAAGAGGAAGGGCTAGGATGAGGCTAGAGAGGTGGGGAAGGGCGATTCACACACCACACAGGTCCTCAAAGGCTATCTGAAGGATCTGAGTCGTCATCAAGTAAAAGCCAGGGCAGGTCCCTGAAGTGTTTTGGGGAATGGGACAATATGATCATATTTTTATTTTTAAAAGATATCATGCCACAGTAATCAAGACAAGGTGGTACTGGCAAAAGAACAGACAAAGAGATCAATGGAACAGAATACAGGGCCCAAAACAGACTTACAAAAATATAGCCAACTGACCATTGACAAAGGAGCAAAGGCAATTTAAAATGATAGTCCTTGTTGGTGGGAATGTACATTGATACAGCCACTATGGAGAACAGTATGGAGGTTCCTTAAAAAACTAAAAATAGAACTACCATACGACCCAGCAATCCCACTACTGGGCATATACCCTGAGAAAACCATAATTCAAAAAGAGTCATGCACTGGCTAAAGTTGATGTCTGGGCAGGGTTTATTCCCTTCCTGTGCTGTACATTACATACTTTTAATTTAAAAAAAAAAAAAAAAAGAGTCATGTACCACAATGTTCATTGCAGCTCTATTTACAATAGCCAGGACATGGAAGCAACCTAAGTGTCCATCGACAGATGAATGGATAAAGGAGATGTGGCACATATATACAATGGAAGATTACTCAGCCAGAAAAAGAAAGGAAATTGAGTTATTTGTAGTGAGGTGGATGGACCTAGAGTCTGTCATACAGAGTGAAGTAAGTCAGAAAGAGAAAAACAAATACTGTATGCTAACACATATATATGGAATCTTAAAAAAAAAAAAAAAAAAGGTCATGAAGAACCTAGGGGCAGAAGGGGAATAAAGACGCAGACCTACTAGAGAATGGACTTGAGGACACAGGGAGGGGAAGGGTAAGCTGGGACAAAGTGAGAGAGTAGCATGTACATACATACACTACCAAATGTAAAACCAGTAGCTAGTGGGAAGCAGCCGCATAGCACAGGGAGATAAGCTCGGTGCTTTGTGACCACCTAGAGGGGTGGGATAGGGAGGGTGGGAGGGAGGGAGACGCAAGAGGGAAGAGATATGGGGATATATGTATATGTATAGCTGATTCACTATGTTATAAAGCAGAAACTAACACGCCATTGTAAAGTAATTATACTCCAATAAAGATGTTTAAAAATAAATAAATAAAATAAAAGGGTAGTCTTTTCTTCAAATGGTGCGGGAGCAGCTGGACATCCACATGCAAAAATATGAGTCTAGATTCAGGCTTTACACCTTACACAAAATTAACTCAAAAGACATCACAAACCTAAAAGTAAAATACAAAACTCTAAAACTAAAAGATAACGTAGGAGAAAATCTAGATGAGTTTGGGTTTGGTGATTTTTTAAAGATACAATGCATGACCCATGAAAGAGAAAATTGGTAAGCTGGACTTCATTATAATTAACAAATTCTGCTCCATGAAAGGCACTGTTCAGAGAATGAAACAACAAGCCACAGCTAGAAGAAAATATTTGCCAGATACATGTCTGATAATGGACTGGTATCCAAAATATACAAAGAATTCTTAAAACTCAAGAAGAAAATAATCCTGGGAGTTCCCTGGAGGCCTAGTGGTTAGGATTCTGGGCTTTCACTGCCATGGCCTGGGTTTAATCCCTGGTCGAGGAACTGAGATCCCGCATGCCGCACGGTGTGGTCAAAAAATAAATAAATAAAAATTACCCGGGTCTTCCCTGGTGGCGCAGTGGTTAAGAATCTGCCTGCCAATGCAGGGGACACAGATTCGAGCCCTGGTCCGGGAAGGTCCCACATGCCGCAGAGTGACTAAGCCCATGCACCACAACTACTGAGCCTGCGCTCCACAGCCCGCAAGCCACAACTACTGAAGCCCGCACGCCTAGAGCCCGTGCTCCACAACAAGAGAAGCCACCACAATGAGAAGCCCGCGCACTGCAACGAAGAGTAGCCCCCACTCGCCGCAACTAGAGAAAGCCCCTGCACAGCAACGAAGACCAACACAGCCAAAAATAAATTAAATAAAATAAATTTTTTTAAAAAACGCTTTAAAAAAATTATCCAATTACAAAATGCACAAGTAATCAGAACAGATACCTCACCAAACAAGATACATAGATGGCAAAGAGCATATGAAATGATGCTCAAGATCATATGTCATCATAACTCGTACCAATGTTTTCTTAGGTGAGTCTCCCAAGGCAATATAAATAAAAGCAAAAATGAACAAATGGGACCTAATCAAACTTAAAAGCTTTTGTACAGCAAAGGACATCATAAACGAAACAAAAAGCAGCCTATGGACTAGGCGAAAATATTTGCAAATGATGCAACTGACAAGGGCTTAATACAATCCAAAATACATTAACAGCTCATACAACTCAACAACAAAAAAACTTACAACCCAATAGAAAAATAGGCAGAAGACCTACATAGACATTTCTCCAAAAAAGACACACAGATGGCCAACAGGCACATGAAAAGATGCTCAACATTGCTAATTATTAGAGAAAAGCAAATCTAAACTACGAGGTACCACCACACGCTGGTCAGATGGCCATCATTAAAAAGACTGCAAATAACAAATACTGGAGAGGGTGTGCAGAAAAGGAAACCCTCCTACACTGTTAGCGGGAATGTAAGTTGGTGCAGCCACTATGAAAAACAGTATGGAGGTTCCTCAAAAAGCTCAAAATAGAGTTGCCATGTGATCCAGCAATCCCACTCCTGGGCATATACCTGGACAAAACTATAATTCAAAAAGATACATACACCCCAAGGTTCATAGCAGCACTATTCACAATAGCCAAGACATGGAAACAACCTAAATGTCCATCAACGGATGAATGGATAAAGAAGATATGATACACTCAATGGAATACTACTCAGCCATAAAAAAGAATGAAGTAATGCCATTTGCAGCAACATGGATGGACTTAGAGATTACCACACTAAGTAAAGTAAGTCAGAAAGAGAAAGACAACTACCATATGACATCACTTATATGTGGAATCTGAAACATGACACAAATGAACCTATCTATGAAACAGAAACAGACTCACAAAGAGTACAGACTTGTGGTTGCCAAGGGGGAGGGAGGGAAGGATGGATTGGGAGTTTGGTGTTAGCAAATGCAAACTATTACATATAGAATGGAAATACAACAAGGTCCTACTGTATATCACAGGGAACTATCAATATATTCAATATCCTATGATAAACCATAATGGAAAAGAATATAAAAAAGAATGTTAAAAAAAAATCATATGTCATCAGGCAGTTGCAAATTAAAACAATGAGATCCCACTATAAGCCTACTAGAATGGCTAAAATCCAAAACAGTGTATCATCAAATGCTGATGAGAATGTGGGGGAACAGGAACTCTCATTAATGGCTGGTGGGAATACAAAATGGTTCAGCCACTGTGGAAGACATTTTGGCAGTTTCTCACACAACTGAACATGCTCTTATCATCAAGCAACTGCACTCCTTGGTATTTACCCAAATAAGTTGAAAACTCATGTCCACACAAATGTTTAGAGTAACTTTATTCATAACTGCAAAAACTTGGAAGCAACCAAGATGTTCTTCAATAGGTGAATGGATAAACTACGGTAAATCCATACAATGGACTATTATTATTCAAAGAAAAAGAAATGAGCTCTCAAACTACAAAGACATGGAGGAAACTTAAAAGTAGATTGCCAAGTGAAAGAAGCCAATCTGAAAAGGCTAAATTCTAACTATATGACATTCTGGGAAAGGCAAAACTATGGAGAAAGTAAAAAGATCAGTGGCTGCTAAGGGTTGGGGTCGGGGGTGGGGGTGGGAAGAGATGAAATGGTGGAGCACAGGTATTTCTGAGGCAGTGAGACTGCTCTATATAATACAGTAATGAGGGACATGTCATATTTATGTGTCACAACCCATAGAATGTACAACACAAAGAATGAACCCTAATATAAACTATGGATTTTAGTTAATAATAGTAATAATAATAATAATGTATCAATATTGATTAGTCAATTGTAACAAGTGTACCACACCAATACAAGATGTAAATAATCAGGGAAACTGGAGGAGGAGAGGGATATATAGGAACTCTGTACGTTCCAACCAATTTTTCTGTTAACGTAAAACTGCCCTAAAAGATATAAAGTCTATTAATTAAAATTTTAAAAAACACAGTATGTGAGCCTGCGCGTCTGGAGCCCGTGCTCCGCAACAAGAGAGGCCGCGACAGTGAGAGGCCCGCGCACCGCGATGAAGAGTGGCCCCCGCTTGCCGCAACTAGAGAAAGCCCTCGCACAGAAACGAAGACCCAACACAGCCAAAAATAAATAAATAAATAAAATTAAAAAAAAAAAATGACTGCTCATTTTGACAATGCACCTCGTCACCCAAGAGCTCTGACGGAGATGTACAATGAGATGAATGATGTTTTCATGCCTGCTAACACAACATCCATTCTGCAGCCCATGGATCAAGGAGTAATTTTGACTTTCAAGTCTTATTATTTAAGAAATACATTTTGTAAGGCTATAGTTGCCATAGATAGTGATTCCTCTGATGGATCTGGGCAAAGTCAGTTGAAAACCTCTGGAAAGGATTCACCATTCTAGATGCCATTAAGAACATTCATGAGTCGTGGGAAGAGGACAAAATAGCAAAGTTAACAGGAGTTTGGAAAAAGCTGACTCCAACCCTCATGGATGACTTTAAGGGGTTTAAGACTTCAGTGGAGGAAATAACTGCAGATGTAGTAGAAAAAGCAAGAGAAGTAGAATTAGAAGGGGAACCATAAGATGTGACTGAATTGCTGCAATCTCATGATAAAACTTTAACGGATGAAGAGTTGCTTCTCATGGATGAGCAAAGAGAAGTGTTTTTTTGTGAGGGAATCTACTCCTGGTAAAGATGCTGTGAAGACTGTTGAAATGACAACAGAGGATTTACACAAACTTAGTTGATAAAGCAGCACAGGGTTTGAGAGGATTGACTCCAATTTTGAAACTTCTGAAGTAAAATGCCATCAAACAACATTGCATGTTGCAGAGAAATCGTTCCTTAAAGAAAGATTCGATCAAAGGGGCAAACTTCATTGCTGTATTATTTTAAGAAATTGCCAGCTACCCCAGCCCTCAGCAAACAACACCCTGGATCAGTCAGCAGCCATCAACTCGAGGCAAGACTCTCCTCCAGCACAAAGATTCGCTGAAGGCTCAGATGATGGTTAGCATTTTTTTAGCAATAAAGTATTATTTAACTAAGGTAAAAAAAACAAACAAACAAACAGTATGGCTTAAAAAATATAGTATTAGAGAATGGATCCAAAATGGGCTAGAGCAGCTGTGGGAAGATTAGCTAGGGGACAACTGCAGTAGTGTCCAGCTTAGGGATGATGGCTTCTTGGGCCAGGGTGATAAGAGTGGGTAGAAAGGAAATGGTGAGGATTTGAAGAGCTTTTAGGTGGGGTGGAATAGGACTGGGCAATGCAATAAATGGAGGGAAAAGGAACCAAAGTGATTCCTGGGTTTCTAGCTTGAGGCAGTACTGAGAGTGGTACCATTTACTAACATGGAAAACTGGAGGCAAAAGAGTTTCTGAGAGAAAGGTAAGTTCAGACACCTATGAGAAACACAATCACAGGTGTTAGATAGGCAGCTATGTGGACTGCGAAGAGTCTGTGAGCTGGGGTCATGAAGTGGGATTCCTTGGCAAATAACTGGTCCATGAACTCATGAGAGTGTATGAGACAACCCCCGGAGAAAAACTACCCAAGAGATGGAGAACCAAACACTTAATGACTGGCCAGAGGACTAGAGTGTAAAGGAGCAAGAGTATTGAGGAAGGGAGGGAAGGAGGAAATCAAAAGACTGATATCACAAAAATCAAAGAGAGAAAATACTTCAAGAAGGAGGTCATGGTCCTGTGCGTTGAATGTGGATTAGAGGTAAGAAGAGGCCTAGGACACAGCTGCTGGATTTAGTGAGGCAGAGGTCACTGGTGACTTCAGCAAGGGCAGTCTGGGTGAGTAAACAGTGCCCTGTGTAAATAGTACACTCCAAAATTTTTATGCATAGGAAGGGAAATATATGGCAGCAGCTAGAGATGAAGACAGGGCAGAGGTAGGGCTTTTTTAATTACTTTATTTGAAGACTACAAATCTTAAGCATGTTTAAATGGTGATGGAAAGAAAATGGAAAGGAAAAAGCTGAAGATAATGAAAAGATAATGGATCAGAATTCCTGACAGTGACCTTTGTTTGGCAAATCAGACCTCCAAAAGAGGTTAGTCACTTTTCAAGAACAAAAATCTTTCCGTGAAATTTAATATGCTTTTTTTCTTCTATTAAGTGGAAAAAAAAAAAGAGGTCCATTTACACATGCATGAGAGTTAGTCTTTTATTCAAAATTACTTCCTGAGCATTTTCTATGTGAATATCTGATAAATTCCTTAACATGCCATTTTAAGTATTTTACATTCTGAGCCCAGTGAACTTTTCTGTTCACAGCTCCACAAAGAGCCTGTCACTTCAGTCATTTTCCTTTTGCTGTACCTTTCTTTATTCATGTCATCCTCTGCCTATGGCATTTTTTGTCTGACAAATCCTACCTATACTCTTATCCCTCAGATCCCAGGGCAGTGTGACCTGCTCTGTGAGGCATTCCTAGTCACCCAGAGTTGATCATTTCCAACCTTGCACCTTTCCCTGCTCTGTTTATCCAACTTTTATCATAGTACATGTGACTATTAATTGCATCCAAAACTGCAGAATCATTCTTTTCAAGTGTATCTGGAATGTTCACCAAGACAAACCCTATGCTGTGAAAAAAAATAAAATAAGTCTAAATAAATTTCAAGATTGAAATATCAAAGATTATGTTTTCTGACAATGGAATGAAATAAGAAATCAGCTAACAAAGTAACTGGAACATTCCTAAGTACTAAAAAATTAAATAGCACACTTCTAAACCCTTGGGTCAAAGAAGAAATCTCAAAGGAAGTTTTAAAATATTTAATGATAATGAAAACATATACAGAAATTTGTGGGATGCAACGAAAGCAGTTCTTAGAAATTGATAGCTTCAGATGAATAGACAAACTCCCTGGAAGACACAACTTATCAAAATTTGCAAGATCCCAACACTAAAAACTATAAAGCATTGCTAAAAGAAATCAAAGATCTAAGTAAGCAGAGAAATACACCAAGTTCATGGACTGAAACACTAAATATTGTTACAATGTCAGTTCTTTCAAATTGATGAAAAAGTCAATGCAATCCCAATCAAAACTCTACTAGGACTTTTGGAAAAAATGACAAACTAATTTAAAAATGCATGTAGAAATGCAAATGACCTAGAACAGCCAATTTTGGAAAAGAAGAACAAAGTTGGATGATTTACACTACCTGATATCAAGGCTTACAAAAAAGCTGCAGTAATCAAGCCTGTATGGTATTGGCATATGGAACAATAGAGAATCCATAATAAATCCTACACTATAAGAGCAACTGATTTTCAACAAAAATGCCAAAGTAATTCAAAGGGGGAAGGATATCATTTCAACAAACGGTGCTGGAACAACTAGGTATCCATATGGAAAATTAATAAACACAGACCCCTACATCATATCATACACAAAAATTATTTTTAAATGGATCATACATTAAAATGTAAAACCTAAATCTATTAAACTTCTAGCAAAAAAACACAAGAAAAAATCTATATAACACTAGTAGTGTTTCATGGATTTTACATATTTTCTACATATATCATCATGTTGTCTTTGAGATAGGCAAATATTTCTTATACAAAACACAAAAAACATTCATCATAAAATGAGAAAATTAACAAATTAGATTTCATCAAAATTAAAAACTGTGCTCTTCAAAAGACAACAATAACAAAATGAAAAGGCAAGTCACAGACCGTGCAAAAATATCTATAATATAGAAGTATACACCTGACAAAAGACTTCAATCTAGTATACATTTTAAAATTCTTACGACTCAATAATAAGATAAATAATCCAATTAAAATGGGTAAAAGATTTAAACATAAACTTCACAAAAGAATATCCACAAATGGCCTATAAGCATGTGAATAAACGTTCTGCATCAACAGTCTTTGGGGAAATGCACATTAAAATGACTAGATCATAATTTACATCCTCTAGAATGGCTAGCACTAAAAGACTGACAAGTATTGGTAGAGATGTGAAACAACTTGAACTCTCATACACTGCTGCTGTAAATACAAAATGATACAACCACATCGTAAAACAGTTTGGCAGTGTCTCACAAAAGTTAAACATACATTTACCATATGACACACCAATTCCACTCCCAGTTATTTACCCAAGAGAAACAAAAATATATGTCTGTCCACAAAAGACTCATACATAAATGCTCACAGAATCTTTATTTGCAATAGCCAAAAACTCGAAACAACCCAACTGTCAATCAGCAAATGAATGGATGAACACACTGCAACAGATCTACCCAGTGGACTACTACTCAGTCCTAATAGGAGCACACTATTAGTGCACGTAACAACACAGAGGAATCTCAAAAACACTCTGCTGAGCAAAACAGTGAACTCACAAGTACATTCTGCATGGTTACATTTATGTGAAATTGGGGCTGGGGGGATGGACTGCAGAGGGAACTTTCTGGGGCGATGAAATGATTGGGGTGGTGGTTACATGAGTGTACAAATTTGTTAAAACTCATCAAACTTGACATATAAAATATCTGCATTTGTTAGCTTGGTCCAGTCACTTAATCTCTATGCATCTAAGCCTCTACAAGAGTAAACTTGAAGAAAAATCATTGAAGTCCTTTCCAATCCTGATTCCTATAAGAACAGGAAAACTGCAGAATTGGAATACTAAAAGAAAATACAAAGGCTGTAACTATGTGGAGGTTTGCTTACGGAAATGCCACAGTTGAAGAATCAGAGGTTAATTGGACTTTTTTTCTAAGTAGCCCTTTGAGTAAATTGTACTTTAACAGGAGTAAAGTAAAATGACAGCAACTGCGGTCTCTGAAAACCCTAACCGTCATAATGGGAACTTACCTGGACTGCTTTGTGGGGTCATTCAATTCTGGAACTGATTCCCAACTTAAGAAACAACAACAAAAAATCCCCCCAAAACTCAGACCCTAAGGACTTTTTAGGAGAGGGAAAAAAAACGTACATACAAAAACATGTCAAGGACAATCAAATCTGAACAAGGCTAAGACCAAACCAGGAATTTTCCACTCTTGAGAGGAAAACATTTACATACACACATACAATGACTAGTAATAAAACTTACTCTTAGGGGCTTCCCTGGTGGCGCAGTGGTTGAGAGTCTGCCTGTCAATGCAGGGGATGTGGGTTCGAGCCCTGGTCTGGGAGGATCCCACATGCCGCAGAGCAACTGGGCCCATGAGCCACAACTGCTGAGCCTGCATGTCTGGAGCCTGTGCTCCGAGACAAGAGAGGCCACGACGGTGAGAGGCCCGCATGACGCGATGAAGAGTGGCCCCCGCTCGCCGCAACTAGAGAAAGCCCTCGCACAGAAACGAAGACCCAACACAGCCAAAAAAATAAAATAAAAATTAAAAAAAAAAAACAAAAACTTACTTTTAAATGATTAGGGCTATACATACAATGAAATATTGTTTAGACTTAAAAAGGAATGAAATTCTGATATATGCTGCACCACGGATGATCCTTAATGAAATAAACCAGACACAAAAATACAAATATTATATAAATCCACTTATATGAAATATCTAGACTAGAGAAATTCATAGAAACACAAAGTAGATTAGAGGTCAGCAGGGAACTGGGGGAGGGGCAGGGAGTACTGTTTAATGAGCACAGAGTTGTTTTTTTTTTTAAATAAATTTATTTATTTATTTTATTTATTTATTTTTGGCTGCGTTGGGTCTTCATTGCTGCGCGTGAGCTTTCTCTAGTTGCGGCGAGCGGGGGCTACTCTTCATTGCAGTGCTCAGGCTTCTCGTGGTGGCTTCTCTTGTTGCGGAGCCTGGGCTCTAGGCATGCGGGCTTCAGTAGTTGTGGCGCACGGGCTCAGTAGTCGTGGCTCACGGGCTCTAGAGCACAGGATCAGTAGTTGTGGTGCACGGGCTGAGCTGCTCCACGGCATGTGGGATCTTCCCCGACCAGGGCTCGGGCCCATGTCCCCTGCACTGGCAGGCGGATTCTTTACCACTGCGCCACCAGGGAAGTCTCAAGCACAGGGTTTCTATTCGGGATGATGAAAAAGTTTTGAAAAAGATAGCGGTGATAGTTGCACAACATTGTGAATGTAATTAATGCCACTGTACACTTAAAATTTTATGCTATGTGTATTTTTACCACAATAATAATAAAAAAAAATGATGGTGGCTGCTCAGTTTCTCAGGAAGTGCTATCACTGAGCAACACTCAGAAAGGTCTGATTCTTCTCACCTACAGGGGTTACTAAGGTCTCCAAAAAGAAATAAAGGGGCCAACTCACCTCTCTACTTGGACACCAGAACCCCTTTTGAGCCACAGTTCCACGCCACACCACCGTTCTGTTTAGAGCCCTGAGTGGAGGCTCTAGGTACTTGAATCATCAAGCCTTGGAAACCACCTCTCACCAACACTGGACACAGTTGACCAGGCCCTATTTTTTTTTAATTGTCTTCTCGTGATTCTACACTCTTCTATTTTTCTTCCCCTCTGGATTGATGACCGTGACAAGAACCTTTGATAGAGTGGGTCTCAGTGAAAACATGAGGAGAAGAAATGGTGACCGTGGTACAGGACATGAACAGCCCTTTCTGGCTATTTTTGAAATGATATTCTTAACAGGTACTTGGCACAGATGCAGCGAGGCAGATAGGGCGGTGGGAGAATGTGAAAGTTCTCTTCAGGTTGCGTCTATTTTCTTGAGTAAAAAAAGCAGAGCTGCAGCTGGGAGTGTTGGAGGGATGAAGGAAGAGAAAAGGTATGAAACAGTTCCCCAGCCATCAGGAAATGTGGTCTCTTTAAAAAGCCAAGTTTTATCATGACCCTCTCTTGCTAAAATCCTTCACTGCTTAAAAAAAAACTGAAGGGCACTACATGAAAGAATCTCCCCGTAACTCCTGATCACATGTAGGAATGATTTCTTCAGTCAGAGAGAAGGTGGTGTGGGTGTGCCTAGGTGACAGGACACACGCACAAGCCCGGCCGAGCCCCTGAGACTAAGTGTGGACGGGGTGGCCATGCCTGCTCCAGAGTCACAGCGATATCTACCATGAGTGAGTGCAACGACTGAGAGCTATAAGTTTATTTCCATTTTATTCACAAATTCAATTTTAATTAGAAAGAACTGGGCGATACGCAATGAGGACAGTGTCAGGGGTGAATCCACAGCTACACCATACATATGAGATGCTACGAATATTTGCCAATTACCAAATAAACAAGGTGATGCAAGTGAAATCCATAATAGTTAATGACATTATTAACATTAAAATCTATACATTCTAGGTGTCCTAGTTTTAATAGTAAAATAAGGCTTATTTATGCTTTTTTTCAAATAGCACATACTTGATTGCTTCATTTATGTTTAGGAAGTGAAGGTCTAGAGAACAAATCAAGCCTTTATTTCCTCAATGAAGTTCAGTTTAAAATTAGATTACACATATTTATTTTTCCTCATAACATGGCAATTTCCTAAGTTCTTTATAAAACTAATTTTATTTTAAAAAGATTATAAAACATAGTAATGGCCCAAATGTCCATCACCTGATAAATGGATAAACAAAATGTGGTACAGCCACACAACAGACTATTATCCAGACACAAAAAGGAATGAACCTTGAAAGCACTACACTAAGTGAAAGAAGCCAGCTACAATAGGACACAGATTGTATGGTTCTATTTATATGAAATATCCAGGGACTTCCCTGATGGTGCAGTGGTTAAGAATCCGCCTACCAATGCAGGGGACATGGGTTCGATCCCTGGTCCAGGAAAATCCCACATGCTGCAGAACAACTAAGCCCGCGCGCCACGACTACTGAGCCCGTGCGCCACAACTACTGAGCCCGCATGCCACAACTACTGAAGCCTGTGCGCCTAGAGCCCATGCTCCACAACAAGAGAAGCCACCGCAATGAGAAGCCCACGCACCACGACAAAGAGTAGCCCCCGCTCGCTGCAACTAGAGAAAGCCCACGCGTAGCAACGAAGACCCAGCAAAGCCAAAAACTAAAAATAAAAATAAAAAAAGAAAGAAAAAGAAATATCCAGAATTGGCAAATCTATCAAGACAAAAAGTAGATTACTGGTTGCCAAGGGCCAGGGGCATTGGGGGGAATGAGGAATAAATGCTAATGGGTGCAAGAATTATTTTTGGGGTGAAGAAAATGTTCTAAAATTGATCATGGTGATGATTGCACAACTCTGTGAATATACTAAAAACCACTGAACTATACACTTTAAATGGGCAAATTGTATGCCATGTGAATTGTATCTCAATAAAGCTGTAGGGACTTCCCTGGTGGCACAGTGGTTAAGAATCCACCTGCCAATGCAGGGGACATGGGTTCGATTCCCTGCTCCGGGAAGATCCCACATGCCGCGGAGCAACTAAGCCCGTGCACCACAACTACTGAGCCAGCGCTCTAGAGCCCGCTCACCACAACTACTGAAGCCTGTGTGCCTAGAGCCTGTGTTCTGCAACAAAGAGAAGCCACTGCAATGAGAAGCCCATGCACTGCAACGAGAGTAGCCCCCGCTCGCCACAACTAGAAAGAGGCCACATGCAGCAACGAAGACCCAACACAGCCAAAAATTAAATAAATAAATAAATAAATAAATGAAATAAAATAAAATAAAGTTTGAGGCGATCTGAACCACAGGAAGAACTGCAAACTCCTCGGGTATGCAAGGCCCCTCAGACCAGACTCTGCTCACCTCTCTAGCTTTCTCCCCCCAATTCTCTGGCCCAGTCACACTCCAACAGCTTTACTCACAGTGCCTCATGCCTCTGGGTCTCTGTGCATATTGGTCCTATGTGGACCACTCCACAACCTAACAAACACATACATCCTTCTTTATTTACCATCAGTTCAACATGGCGTTTGGGAGTTACAACCATAAAAAGCTGGAGAAAAAGGAACTTGCCCTGAAATCCATCTCCTTCCGCAGAATTACCAAATATGAATCTTGACCTCTTTTCCAAAAACATTACTTACCATAAAGGAAAATCAATCCCATTTACTAGGTTCCTATTAAACTGGCTACTGTGTTAAGATATATACCCTAACTCACTTAACCCCTAGAAATAGATGAGGTAATAGATTGAGGAAAGTTAAGTAACTTGTTCAAGGCCAGAGCAGGAATCTGAACTTAAGTCGAGATAATTACAAACCACATGATCTTTCTACTATACCAACTTGCTCTCCCAAAGTTGCTTCTTATATACAATGATGAGGAAAGCTCCTTGGATCTCTGGGACTCAGAACATTAATGCAGTTGAAATATCAGTCAAAAAAACCTAGAATAAATCCCAACATTAATGGAATGATGTGGTATCATACAGAAAGAACTGAAATCTAAGTACAATATTAAAAAATAGTATTTTTAATATTGCAAAAGAAATAGAGGTAAGAAATGGAAAAAGGCTAAGAACCACAGGATGGTTTGTCTAAAATTATAGCTTAGAGTACAGATATGATGACAGAGTCCACTGGAGTCAATTGGTATAGATAAAAATGGGCAGCATACTTTATTCTAAACTGCAGCACTGCCTAGTAGGACTTTTTGGGTGACAACATGGTCTATATTTGTGCTGCCCAATACTATAATCACTAGCCACACTTGAAATGTAGCCAGTATGACTGAGAAGCCAAAATTTTAACTTTATTTCATTTTAATTAATTTAAACTTAAAAACACAGGAGGGTAGTGGCTGCCATTCTGGACAATGCAGGTCTAGAGAAAGGAAAACAATGCCTTCTAGTGAGTCTACGCACAGGCTAGAGACAACAGAAAGAGCACGGTATAATCACCAGAAAGGCCCAAAGTTTGAAAGTTGGGGAGCATTTTACAGCCCAGAGACCTAAAGGGTAATAAAGACAGGTAGTGCCTAAAAGACACTAACATTTAACTGTCTTACGGATGTTGCACAACAAAGGGACCAAGTCTTGTTATAAGCATCAGCTGATGAAGTTTATGTGAAAGCACTATATAAATGTAAGATAAATGTATATAAATTTTTACCATCAGGATAGACCTGGAGAGGACAGAAATTCACTTTTCTTTTTTCCAGGTGACTCTTCTATTTATCCTCAAGGGCAGGGGTTATGTTTTATTAGGTCTCTCTCCTGCGCCTAGCACAATACCATGCACATGGCAGGTACTCCATAAATGTCTAATGAACTACTAAAGTGAGCAACTCTTTACTGAGTTTCCAAGCCAAGGATGACAGACAAGAATTCAAGAATAACCCACAGGTGAGCCCAGGAATCCCTGAAAATGGGGACCATGTCCCATGTCATCAAAAATAATCCTGACAGGACTTTGCTGGTGGCCCAGTGGGTAAGACTCCGTGGCTCCCAATGCAGGGGGCTCAGGTTCAATTCCCTGGTCAGGGAACTAAATCCCGCATGCATGCTGCAAATAAGACCTGGTGCAGCATGAATGAATGAATGAATGAATGAATAAATAAATAAATATTTTTTAAAAAGAAAAACCCATCCTAAAATTTTAAATGTCAGGATTATTATTATTAATTTTTAAGTAAACAATCCTATGTTAGTCATTTCCACTGAAAGTTCTCAAACTACTTATTTAAAACATTATTACTATAGTACTTTGAGCTAAAGTAACTTTCAACTACACATTGCTTAAAGCACTTAATTAGTAACCATTATTTAAGGTTCCATACTGTACAAAGTATAATTTCCATTTGAAAACAGGCAAACCAAGGTATTTAATCTTTAAATACCTAGATTAAAAGGTGAAAGTTAAAAAGCAAAAAGCCACACTTTTTTTTTTAACTCTAACTTGATTAAATCTGAAAACACCGTCCCCACTAATATTTTTCCTTAACTATATCTACTGAATCAAAATTCATTATGAGAGACTAATGTTCTAAATGCTTAGTTTCAGAATACAGACAAGGGACTTGATGAACTACTTTTTCAATTGTAGGTTTCACTAACAATTTTCTGCAAATCTAAAAGATTCACATTCCCACGAAGTTTTGCTCCTTGAAAGTAAGTTAATTTCCTTACTCCACAAATGACAACTCAAAACAATATCATGCGTACAAGAGAGTAAACAAAAAATCAGAATCAAGTGCTCTGAATCCTAGTCAGTTCTATATACTATAAACCATGATGAACGTCAGCTAAGAGAATCAGTATCTTAAAAACAGGAAGAAGCCTAAGACCACCAGCCCAGACACTCATTCCGGGCTTTCATCCCTCTGCCAAATGTTTCCAATGATTGACATTGTTGATATAAAGGCCCAGAGGCATGTTCAGCCCAACCATCTCCTGTAGGGCACATGAAAAAGATGCAGGAAAGCTGAAAGAATTATTTGAGAAAAAAGGAAAAATTTACCATTGCTGCTTTAGTGTTACTCAAATGGTGATAACCAGGTATAACTTAAAAAAGAGAGAGAGAGCGCTAAAATGTGGTATGTTTCCTTGCTTTAGGAGATCAGTGTTTCACTTCACAATTATTAACTATATCAAGAGAGTCACAAGTTGTCTCAAGATAAAAAAAAGCCCATAAAACATCAGTCCAGATTATTCCAAATCTAGCTGATAATCACATTATCTGGTGGAATTTTTTGTTTGTTTCTTAACATATGTATCCAGGCTCCATATCAGACCTACCAAATCAAAATCTCCAGGGTATGGGACCAGGTATGAGTACATTTTAAAGCTACCTAGATAATTCTAATAATCACCTATCCATTAATTGATTCATTCAATAAATGTTCACTGAGCACCTATGTACCAGGTACCATGCCTGGTGCTAGGGGTACAGTGGTAAAGGAAACAGACATAGTCTGGACCCTACACTCATGGAACTTAGCACAGGGATCACAGAGATATACTGAACATCCATGTGAGGACTGTGGCAAACTGGAGAGTACAGCTCCTAAAAAGAGGCAGCAGCTTTACTATTTTAGCTGAATGTTTCCATGTAGGAGTGCATGACTGATACCACCATATGTGATTTTTCAAGAAGGCAGGAAAAGGGGGTTGGTGGATCTAAATCAAAACATGACAAATAGATAACACAAAATAAGATAAAGGATATGAGTTCAAATATATCAGAAATAATAATAAATGCAAACAGGTGAAACATGTCTATAAAAAGAAAAAGATTCTCAGATGAGATTTTAAAAAGAGATAATCTAGCAACATATCACCACAAACACACCTGAAACAAAACAACACAGAAAGGCTTAAAATAAAAGGAGGGAAACGTGCATTCCAGAAAAATACAAATCAGAAGAAAGCCACAGTAACAATGTTAATATCCAAAAATGAGAACTTAAGGAAAGCAGTATTTAAAAGGGTAAAAAGGGGCATCTCAAAAAATAATAATTATGAACTTGCACGTACCAAAAAATATAGCCTTAAAATATAACCACAAATATTTTACCTAAAACTAAAACTGTCAGAATTACAAAGTGAAAATGATAAGTCCTTAGTCACAATAGGAAATTTTAAAACATTTCCTTGAGAAACTTAGAAAACAGACAAAAAAATTAAGATGAAGAGTGTCTGAATAATATGATGAACCAGCCAAATGGAAAACATACACATACACACATGTACATGCTTGTGTGTGACACTGGAGTAGTAAAACATGTCACCCTTCAAAGAATAAGCATAATTTTTCATTAGAAAAGCAAAAGTTAGAGAAACTGAAAAACTAAGAAACTTTGAGAGATGAAGAGAAGAGAAAGGGACAGCTAGGGTCTCACCAGACAGAAGGCTTTCAATGACAGCAACAATTTAGATGTCATAGCGAAATATAATTCAGAAAGAAAATTCAGATAATTCTCTCCTTTGCTGAAAGCTAGTTATTCCTTCCACCCATATAAAAATAAGGTAAAGGCTAGAAAATTTAATAAAACATTTACCAAAAAATAAGTTATAATGGGACTTCCCTGGTGACGCAGTGTTTAAGAACCCGCCTGCCAATGCAGGGGACACGGGTTCGAGCCCTGGTCCGGGAAGATCCCACATGCCGCAGAGCAACTAAGCCAGTGCGCCACAATTACTGAACCTGCGCTCTAGAGCCCACGAGCCACAACTACTGAGCCTGCATGTTGCAACTACTGAAGCCCGCGAGCCTAGAGCCCGGGCTCCGCAACAAGGGAAGCCACCGCAATGAGAAGCCCGCGCACCGCAACGAAGAGTAGCCCCTGCTCGCTGCAACCAGAGAAAGCCCACGCACAGCAATGAAGACCCAATGCAGCCAAAAATTAAATAAATAAATAAATAAATAAATAAAAAGTTATAATGAAAAACGGAAAATAATGTGATGTCTGTCCATAGCGAAATGTCACGTTTTGGTTAAAAAGGCAGTCTCTAAAGTTACTTGCCTGGGTTCACATCCTGGCTCCATTACTCATGTGTTGTTGGAAAAGTTGCCTCACATATCTCTATGCCTGTCAGCTCATGTATAAAATGGGAATAATAACTGTACCTACTTCATAAGGTTCTTGTGAAGATAAAATGAGGTAACAATATATGCAAAGAGCTTAGAACAGTGCCTAGCATACTGTAGCTTTCAAACCTGTTAGTGTTCCATCAATGAGGTACACAATGAGGCAGCTCTATGTGTATCAATACGTAAAAAGATGCCCAGCATGTATTATGGTTTAAAAGGCAGCTGCATAAAAACACTGATATACAAAAGAAATATGTGTATAATAAACATATATGCCTGTGTATACATATACATTTATCTAGAAGAATATACAAACTGTTAACAATTACCTCTGGTAAGTGAGACTAGAAGAGCTTGGCAAACAGTTTCTTTCTGTATTATGTGAATTTTTTGTAAGAGCCTATATTACTTTTATAAATTTTAAATTACAAAAAACGTAAAAATCATTTTTCACAACTCAGTTATTTTGCCACCATAATCCTAAAACATTAAGCCCTACAGAGTAAACTGTTATTCGCACAACAAATTTGGTTTGACCCATGCCTACATTCATTCCCATGCCCATAAAACAATGGTTCTTGAACCAAGATCCCAGGTTACCTTGGTATCCCACAGGCTGGAATGAAGCATCATGCCACCAAGATCCAAGAATAATAGCCTCTTCTAAATCACAGAAATGCTTGAATTAATGAAGACAATTTTCTCAAATTCATCTAATACACTTTTACTAGCAGATGATCAAACAAATTAACAACATGCAAATTTAAAATAACATCTATTTACAAGGAGTTGATTAGGCTTCATTCTATAGCTTTCTCATGGATGTGTACGCTTAAAGGGAATTTATATTATATAGATACAATAAAGTCATTCTCTGCTAGTAAAATTATTTCGAGTTTATAAGACAGTTTATCATGTGTTCTATAACAAGCATGATGGCTCCATCCTCTGAATAAATTTGATAATCACTGCTCTGGGTTTATCATCAGAAAAATTATAAGGCCTGTCAGAAAAATTATAATGTAGATATGTTGAGAAAATGCATATTTCATTTAACTGTCCTTTTAAAGATATTCCTGAATCTAGACCCTTAAAGAAAGCAAATACTGTCTGAGTCTATTATTAGAAATGACAGCTAACATTTACTTAGCATGAACCGTGTGCCAGTGACTATGCCAAGCACTCCACGTGTACTCTATATCATTAAATCATCACAGCAGTTCTATCAAGTAAGCATTATTCTTACCCTGTTTCCTTCTGATTAAGAAACTGAAGCACAGAGAAGTTAAGCAATTTGTTCAAAGTCACAGAGCCAATAAAGAGGCAGAGCCACTAAAAAGCAGGTAGTACCTAAATCTGTGGAGGTCATGGGGTGGTAAGGGATTATTATATACAAAAAAGATTCTACAAGACGAATGGAAAGACTACTGGATTGGGCACAAGCAGACCAAAATCTGGATTCCAATTCTCCCACTTAGTAGCTCTGAGACTATCAAGAAAAAATTTAACTTCTCTGGCTTCAGCTGCCTGGTCTGTAATAAGGCAATGCTAGAGTGGTTCTGATGTAATTTCAAACTCTAAATAAATTGCTAAATATATATCTTAGTACTCATAGGCAGCCAGAGCAACTGAATAAAAACAAAGGCTGGATCAACAGACCCAGGAAAACATTCTAAGAGAACCCTCTCCCTGAGTCGTTCTCAATTTCTGATACAGAGAACAGCTGATTCCTTTGGGTACCCGTTAAAAAGAGTCCCAGCCCTTCCCAGTCCTGCTGAATTAGAACCTGCAAGGGAGGGCCTGGGACCCCACACTGTAACGACTCCTTAAGTGACCAGCATGCACTGGAGTTGGTGTCCCCTGACTTAGGTATTAGGGAGAATCCCGCTCAGTGTAAATGATCTATTCAACACCTTTGCTTTTTGAAGTTAGGAATTCCTTAAAATTGTTTAATTTTTAAAAAAATTAACAGCTTTCTTAAGATATAATCACATACCACACAGTTCACCCATTTAAAGTGTATAATTCAGTGGTTTTTCATATATTAACAGAGTTATGCAATCATGACCACAATCAATTATAGAATATTTTCATCACCCCAAAAGAAACCCCAGACCCATTAGCAGTCACCATTTTTCCCCAACCCCATCCTCTTCCCCCCAGTAGACAACCATTAAACTACTTTGTCTCTATAGATTTACCTATTCTGGACATTTCATACAAATGGAGTCATACAATATGTGATCTTTTGTGACCAGCTTCTTTCACTTAGCGTGTCTCACTACACGCTCCATCCACGTGTCACTACTTCATTTCTTTTTATTGCCAAACAACATTACATTGTGTGAAGGTACCTCATTTTATTCACCCATTTATCAGCTAACGACTATTTAGTTGTTTCTAAAATTGCCTAATTTTAATAGAGAAAAGAGATTAGATAAAAATTTTTTGCATTAAGATTTTTCCAGGTAAACATATCAACATACTCAATATGTTCACTACAGTAAACCTTACTACAATGTAAAAAATGTACTACTTAGAGTTAATAGCATACTTTTACATATTACTAAAACAAATAGGCTACCAAAATATGAATATGATTATCACATGTTTAATAGCAGAGGTTTTTATTTCTAAACCGAATACTCTTTCTTTCAAAACCAGTTGTTAAATTCTGATTCTGCCACCGGAGATTATGGCTTCTGTGCTGGAAAACTACTGACTTCACTTTACAGCTCACAATTGCTCTCCTTGTCCCACTTTTTTTTTTTTTTTTTTTTTTTTTAAGCTCCGTGGACTTGCTCCAGTCTACTTCACGTTCTTTCTCCTCCCTTCCTTACTTGTCTAGTGCTGACCTACTAATTGTCCTTACAGGCAAATCTGTCAGCTTGTGGAAGCACTTTTATTCAAAACTCTGGAAAACTACACTGATTTTCCTAAATCTTTTTTTTAACTTCAGAATTCTTTACTAAGCTTTCAATTTAGAACTTTATCCCTGCTTCAAGTTAAATTTCTTTTTCCACTTAAGATTAGGTAAAAAGCTTGCTTCTAATAATTGACAAGTTCCATGGCACAACCATCTTTCTCACTGGACTCAGTGTCGTCAGGCTCACACCTGTTTTGGTCATTGTTGTATTCTCAGCACCCAGCAGAGAACATGGGTAGTTATTCATAGTCTTGTTGAAAGAGTGAAAACAGAAATGCAGCTTGAAGTAGATTTTTATCATATAGCTAACATGTACTGAGCTTATTTATACATGCAGGGGCCTAGGCTAAACATTCTCATGCACATCTTACTGAATTCTCATCACAGTACCATTAAACAGGTAGTATGCATACTACCCCCTCCCAATTCGAAAGATGAAAAAACTGAGATTCAGTAAGCAACAGAGCCAGAACGCAAACCCAGGTCTGCCTCAGAGCCCATGAACTTAACCACCGTGCAGCTCTATTCACACAGTCAAAGGCAACAGAGCTAAAGCCAGAAGAGCAAGCGAAAAAGAAGGAACACTCGTGACCATAGATCACACCACTTGGGGACCGAAGGAGGAGGTCCGAAGGTAGCCTGGCCCTTTGGGGTTTCTGTAGAGAAGGCAGGCACACTCCTTCTACGACCTCTCTTCAAACATGCACTCAGAGAGGACAGAAGAGGCACAAAAATTTCCACGATACATAAAATGTCTTTCTCAGCCCCAGGGGCTACTCAAGTTGCTCTTATGTAAAACGAGCTCATTCTGAGTGGTTCACACCTCATAACTTCTGAAGCAAAAAGCTTCTGTGCCAAACTGAAAAAACAAACAAAAAAGGACAACCTGAGAAGAGTCAGGGCAAGGACAGCTGCTAATAACCAAATGCCGGCTCCTGCTGGTTTTAATGGAGTCACAGCCACCACCTCAACACTCACGCTCATCTGTGTCAAAACAGGGAAGCAGGGAACACATTTATTTAAGGATTAAATTAACCTTGCTACATAGAGAGTGGTTTAATGTGACAATGATATTAGGTTATCAAAATAAGTACTTTTCCATTGTCTGTTCATATTCAATTTATCTCCATAAAGCAAATATATATTGATAAAGAACAGAGATTTGCATTTTTAAAAGCTTAGATGCATAATAAATACACTTTCAGGACTAGTTGGGATATTAGGATATTTTAATCTTGCCTCTCTTAGTAACATTTTTCCTATGTAACAATGAAAACGTCATTCTAAAAGGCAACTCCTAAAAAATGGTTCTGAAGAACCTAGGGGCAGGACAGGAATAAAGACGCAGACGTAGAGAATGGACTAGAGGACACAGGGAGGGGGAAGGGTAAGCTGGGACGAAGTGAGAGAGTAGCATTGACATATATACACTACCAAATGTAAAACAGATAGCTAGTGGGAAGCAGCCTCATAGCACAGGGAGCTCAGCTCGGTGCTTTGTGACCACCTAGAGGGGTGGGATAGGGAGGGTGGGAGGAAGACACAAGAGGGCGGAGATATGGGGATATATGTATATGTATAGCTGATTCAATTTGTTATACAGCAGAAACTAACACACCATTGTAAAGCAATTATACTCCAATAAAGATGTTAAATAAATACATACATACATACATATATACATACATAAAAGGCATCTCCTAACTTCTGAATGGGTTATGTTCCAAAGTTCCCTTTCAGTGCAGTCTGAAAACTAGAAATTAATTTTTCCCACAGAAAAGAAGTTATAAACAATTCCAATATTAGGCCACAATCAACTATTTAAATTGAAGATAAAGTGCAATACGGGGAGGGTGAAGGGTAAGCTGGGACAAAGTGAGAGAGTGGCATGGACATATATACACTACCAAACGTAAAACAGATAGCTAGTGGGAAGCAGCCACATAGCACAGGGAGATCAGCTCCGTACTTTGTGACCAGCTAGAGGGGTGGGATAGGGAGGGTGGGAGGGAGGGAGACGCAAGAGGGAGGAGATATGGGGACATATGTATATGTATAGCTGATTCACTTTGTTATAAAGCAGAAACTAACACACCATTGTAAAGCAATTATACTCCAATAAAGATGTTAAAAAAAGAAAAGAAAAGAAAGTGCAAAAGTAGTCTGAGCCCCACGCCCACCCCAGAGCTCTCGGAGCCCTGAGCAGCGGAAGGCAGCACGGGCACTGTGGAGTCTCCACAGCCAGCTGTGCGGCAGCAGCAGGGACAGAAGGAGTGAGAAGACCCCCAGGGAGGCCCCTGCAGCACTAGCGGCAGGAGCGCTGCAGCCTCCCGGGCCACACAGCACCCTGCTTGAGTCAAGGACCTCCTTCTGCACATGCTACTGTATACAGTTTGTGAAATGGGTTACGCAATGCCCATGACCTCTTCAGCTTTAATATACACTCACTGGGGAGTACTCAGTCAAAATGGTATCTATAAACAATATATAACCCTTTATTATCATCTCTATTTTTACAGATGGGAAAAGAGATTCTACAGATTTATTTGCCAAATATCACAAAGCCACTGACACAGCAATGAAACAAACAGACGCAAGTCCCTGCCCTCCAAAGCCGACATTCTAGAAGAAACAAAGAGAGACAACAAACAAGACTAATAAATAAATTACAGTATTATTAGAAGGTGCTGTGTGCTGTGGGGGAAAATGCCATGTGAAGTGCCAGGGTGGTGGTGGGAGCAGCCTGCAATGTGAGCAGGACAGTCAGTGTAGACCTTACACCAGATGGTTACACAGGAGCAACTGGAAGGAGGTGAGAGGGCAGTATGTGAATATCTGGGGAGAGAGTTTCGGGCAGAAGGAACAGCCAGTGCAAAGGCCTTGCGGAGGAAGTGTGCCTGGAATGTTCTGTCAACAGCAAGGTGGCCAGCATGTCTGAAGAAAAGCAAGCGAGAGTATGAATGAGAAGTAATGGAGCACCAGGTGCACGGGACCTTGCCGACTGCTCTAAGGACTCTGCCTTTTACGCTGAGGGAGATAGGGAGCCACTGAAGGTTGTGAGTAGAGGAGTGACAATGACATAACTTACAACTAAAAATGAGAGCTTCTGGCTCTGAGACTCCAGCAGAATAAGGGCAGGAGGAAGGAGTGCTGGCGAGAGGTGGGCAGCTCCTGGTTGTATCAGGAATCAACGAGGACACCAAAGTTTCTGTCTTGATCAAATATTGAAGACTCTAGGAATAGCAGGTTTCGTGGGGAGGGGATCAGGAATTCAGTTTTAGGCAGATTAAGTTTGAGATGCCCGTTAGATTTCTCAGAGGACCAGTAAATTGGCAGGCAATTTCAGGGGAGCAATGCAGGTTACAGATATCAAGTTGTAAGTCGTCAGCACCAAGATGATATTTAAAACAATGAGGCCAGATGAGATCACTGTCCTAGATTCAAAAGCTTGAATATAAAGAAAAGAATTCACCAGGATTTTCCTTTTTCCGAGATAATAAAGAATTGTCAGCAGTTTTTAATTACTGAAGATTCATTTGAAGGGCTTTTACAATGTATGAAAATACTAATAATCTGTTAAACAAACGTAATATTATCACGTTTTACACAAAGGAATAATCCCCTTTTTCATTCATGTGTCTTCTCTCAAGGGCAAGATTTTTCTTGTATATTTGGTCATCAGAAAAATCAGATCATTTCTGAGTTTACGGATCATCTAATCCAATTCCTTTCTTTTACAGAAAGAAAGACGAAGGTGAAGACAGGTAGGACAACCTGCCTAAATTCACACAACCAACCAGTGGCAGACCTCACGCCTGGTGTCCCTTCCACCCCAGCAGTCTTCCTGAAGAGCAGTGGCTCCCAGCCCGCGCCTGTCTGCACACACCATCGTCTACGCTCACCACGGATGGCAACGGGACTGCCGTGTGGGGAGAGGGCAGAGCGGCTGACAAAGTTCCTCTGGGGACCCCACCAGGGCTGCCCTCACCCCAAGGTTGTGCTGCTTCCCAGTGGGATCACTACTGGAAGGAGTTAGTAAGATGAAAAAAGAAGGAAAAGAAAGGATAATTGTCAATTAATGACAATGCAGAGAACTGTGAAGAATTCACTACTACTATCTTATAAGCCTAATCAAGTGCTCTTATTTTCTGCTACTATTAGGTTCTCTGACCCGTATCCAAATATTTGTTGTATGGTTATTTTTCTTGTTACCTGATCAAAGCCCAATTATTACGAGCCATTAGATACAAAAAAATAAGAGCCTTCAGCTTCATGCTATAGTTTTAAATCAAAATAATTACAAAAGTTTCATCAGAGTTGATATCTAATTACTACTTAAGACAGGCTTAAAATATAAATAATATAACCTATTAACTGAAACTTGTTTAGAAAGAAAATTCTCTACTTAGAAAAGTTAAGACTGCAGATATGAGAATTACTAACATTATTGCTTAACTATCAATAAAGACTAATATATTAAGTATTCAAATAACAGATCAATTCATTTGCAATGCATAATACCAATAAATTTAACAATACAAAATAAGAGTTGAGAATATTTTGTACACTAAAAACCACTTTACAAATAAAAGGTATTATTAATTATCATGCTTATCTGATAAATAAAAATACAAGATTGTTAAAGATCATCACTTAATGATGAACACTGGAAACTGAGGGGTTTTTCATGCATTCATTCATTCAAAAATATGTTTACTAAGAAGTTCGTCCTATATACCCAGCACTGCACTTAGGGCTGAGAAGTACAATCGGAAATAAGACATAGTCCCTTTCCTGAAGGAGTTCATAATCTAGTGGGAGACATACTTAAGAAAGCATGCAATTAAAATACAGCAGACTGAGTGCTCCCAGGAGTAAGTACAAAACGCCACTTACAAGCACACTGAAGGGTCAACTAATTCAGTCTGGGAAAACTTCCAAGAAGAAGGAATAATAAGCTCAGGCTTAGCTAGGCAAAGCAGGAAGTGTGCTATGAGCAGAAGGAAGAGCAATGCAAATATCTGGAAGTGAAAGAAAGATGAAGCTTTCAAAGCCTTAAAGGTGGATCAACATTACCAAAGTAAAGGATAGGATGGGAAAGGGATGAAACAAGAGAGACATGCATGATTAAATACTCTATTAAGTGAATAAATAACAACCCTAAACATTGAGTAATGCAAGATAAATTATATCCATATAATAGAATATCGATAAAGTAGAATAAATATCCATATAACAGAACACTATGCAAACATAAAATATGATGCTAAAATATATTTGATAACACGGAAAGTATTTTTTAAACAAATACCTATGGAGCATCTATTATGCACTGAGCTAGCTAGACAAAAAAATCAGGTTGCAAACCAGTATGTTCACATGTGATATAACTCTTACGGAAAACATACAAATCTCCATGGGAATAAAGATAAAATTACAAAATGCTAACAGCATTATTGGGGAATGGGGTTGCAGTTGACTTTTTTCTTTTTTTGCTTATCTTTATTTTCTAACCTTTCCCACTTATTACAGAAGTTAGTATAAACAATCCAAAGTAGATTAGAAGCCTTTCCATAGGGCCAAGTGTTATTTAAAGAAAACTACACAGGTAAATCTTCTATCACAGGCTCTGGCAAACAGCAGACACCTAGAGCTGTATATGTGTTTTTAAAACAATTATCCAACTAACCTTTACTGAATGCCTGCCTTTTACCAGGCACTGAAATATGGATACAAAGATAAATGAGGCACGTGTTCTATGCAGTTTTATCACGTGTGCAGGTTCCTGTGTGAACCATCACAGTCAAGATACAGAGCAGTTCCATCACCAGGAGGATCCCTTGTGTTGCCCTTTTATACCCACCCCCCTGCCCTCTTGCACCTTCCCTCACTCCTAACTCCTGACAAGCACTCATCTGTTCTCCATTTATATCCTTTGGTCATTTCAGAAATGTTATATAAATGTAATCATATAGTTAACAACCTTTTGGAATTGGCTTTTTCTTTTTTTAATTTTATTTTATTTTATTCTTTACTTAAAGTATTTTTATTTTAAAACTTCTTAATATTTAAAAAGTGTTTTTAAAAAATTTAAAAAGTAATGCATATTAGAAAGAAAGGTAATACAAATTCATGATGAAAAAAAGTTCAGACAGTACAAGAGAATACACAGGAAGTCCCTCTCCCACCCCAGACCCCCAGTTTTCCAGACCTTCTCAGAAACAACCACTTCTATCAGTCTCCTGGATGACTTTCTATGCAATATAAGCTTTAAAAAAAACCTTTTTTTAAAAAATTTTATTTTATTTATTTTTTTATACAGCAGGTTCTTATTAGTCATCAATTTTATACACATCAGTGTATACATGTCAATCCCAATCGCCCAATTCATCACACCACCACCACCACCACCCCCCTGTGGCTTTCCCCCCTACACCTGTGTCTCAATTTCTGCCCTGCAAACCAGTTCATCTGTACCATTTTTCTAGGTTCCATATATATGCGTTAATATACGATATTTGTTTTTCTCTTTCTGACTTACTTCACTCTGTATGACAGTCTCTAGATTGGAATTGGCTTTTTCATTCAGCATAACTCCCTGGGGATTCATCCAAGTTGTTGTGTGTATCAATTTTTTCTTGCTGAGTAATATCCATGACGTGGATATACCAGTTGGTTGACAGCTGGATTGTTTCCAGTTTTTGACTTTTATGAATAAAGTTGTTTTGAACATTCATGACAAAAAAAAAAAAGATAAATGAGGCACAGTCCTTGCCCTGAAAGGGCTCACAATCAAGCGGACAAGACAGACATGCAAACAGAAAGCACGACAGGGTGAGGGAACTTTAGCAGAGACAACAAAGTGCTACAGAAGCACTGAGGACAAATACTTGCAGAAGGTCAGAGCTGTAAGACAAGCATACCACTTCTGGCACTGCAGAAGCTGCTCTTAATATGTGCCTTATGGTTTCTCAAAAAAATGAAAACAGAACTACCATATGACCAGCAATTCCACTCCTGGATATGTATCTGAAAAAACAAACAAACAAACCCCAAAACTATAATTCGAAAAGATACATGCACCCCAGTGATCACAGCAGCACTATTTACAATTGCCAATATATGGAAGCAACCTAAGTGTCTGTCAACAGATGAATGAATAAAGAAGATGTGGTACATATATACAATGGAATACTACTCAGTCATAAAAAAGAATGAAATTTTGCCATTTGCAACAACATGGATGAACTTGAAGGGCATTATGCTGGGTGAAATAAGTCAGACAGAGAAAGGTAAGCACTGTGTAATGTGATTTATATGTGGAATCTAAAAAATATGACAAACTACTGAATATTAACAAAAAAGAAACATATTCACGGATATAGAGAACAAACTAGTGGTTACCAGTGAGAAGAGGGAAGGGGGGAGGAGCAAGATAAGTGTAGCAGATTAAGAGGTACAAACTACTATGTATAAAATAAGCTACAAAGATATACAGTACAACACAGGGAATATAGCCAATATTTTATAATAACTATAAATGGAATACAACCTTTAAAAATTGTGAATCACTACATTGTAAACCTGAAACTTACATAATATTGTACGTTAACGATACCTCAATTTTTTAAAATGTGCTTCATGTACCCAGTGAATCATATTTATCCCACATCACTTTGATCAATTTGCCACAAGAAAATAAAGGTGGGGAGGGATTGGAGGAGACAGCAATTACACAGACCAACCAGGCTCACAATGCAGGGGTGACACACTAAACCTGCCTTACAAGGAGCCTTTGTGGGAGCTGCACAATGGCCCGCCCAGAAGAGTGGGTCAGACAGTCTCACTCCGGGCTGTCAAGGGCAGACACGCAGCTGGGTCTGACTGTGGAGGGACAGGGAGCTTTCTACTAAAGCCAAATAGCCAGAAAAGAGGAAGCCTATTCAATATCACCCATCTTTCAGTGAAAGAAAACAATTGAAGCGCAAATAAAAGCCAGGAAAGAAGGCTAGAGTCTGCTCTTATTTCATCTGCCAAATAAACCAAAACAATAATTTTCCCTTTGCTTTCACCTTAAAAACTCATCACCAGGGGTTCCCTGGTGGCGCAGTGGTTCAGAATCCGCCTGCCAATGCAGGGGACACGGGTTTGAGCCCTGGTCCGGAAAGATCCCACGTTCCACGAAGCAACTAAGCCCGTGTGCCACAACTACCGAGCCTGCGCTCTAGAGCCCGCGTGCCACAACTACTGAGGCCCGCGTGCCTAGAGCCCGTGCTCGGCAACAAGAGAAGCCACCGCAATGAGAAGCCCGTGCACCGCAACAAAGAGTGGCCCCCGCTCACCACAACTAGAGAAAGCCCGCGTGCAGCAATGAAGACCCAACGCAGCCAAAAATAAATAAATAAAATAAATTTATTAAAAAAAACAAAAACTCATCACCAACTCTTGAAATAGTTTTAATTTCCTACACTTATGTTGCCTTTTTCATTTCACAGACATTTCATTTTTCTCCTTCACCATACCACTTGCAGTTTTCTTTTGAAAAGGTAGGACCAATCAAATATAAGTATCAATCTAGCCACTTTGATTATTTAAACCTTTGTTACACACAAACTTATGAAGAAATCTTTTTTCCTACAAAGTTCAAAGAGAAACAGGAAATATCCTAACAGTGTAAATCACATAAACAATTGTAATTTATTACTCATGTCAGATATTCACTTGAAATGTCATTAGGAGGAGAAATCCATGGCTTGTATAAAATTCATATATTACAATGACTGTGGCACTGAACCTAATTTAAAATCACATCTAATTTTGTTAACACATGGTTAATATTAATATTTAAAATGATGTGTCAATTCACAAAACACACAGCTGGGAGATATGACTTTTGTCACTGACTTTGTAACCGTCTATTGCATGTTCTTTAAGATCAATGTGGAGATGAGACCCTAACAGCACAGGTGCAGGAATGCACTGCCTGTTACCCCTTCCCTATTTCCTCCTCTGCCTGGAAGGAGTGACCACAAAAAGCCTGCTCCAATCCTCACTACCCTATTACTTTATTCTAGCCAATAACAACAGCTCGTGACACAGGCCTTCCTGTCTTTCTTCCTTTGCGCCTTTACAATAACCGAAGTACCCCATTTGCATCATCTCTTACCTCAAAACTTCTATTGTTCATTTCATTTTTGCAACTTTAGTCTGTCTCTCTCTCTCACACACAGTTATCTCAACCACCTGGCTTATTTGCAGTCCCCGGTGGGAAGAGAGCCCACCCACTGGGGCCACTCCCGCTCTTTTCTGGGCCCGTGTTTTGGAGCAAGCCTGAAGAACTAAAGAAGCTGTCAGGTCAGAAATCCCAGCGAATCAGGCACCACCCACAGGTAAGAGCCGTCTAGGGTGAGACAGGCAGTGATCAGGCTCTGCTTTAACCCCTGCTGATAGACCTTGAAGACTCACCCAAACAGGTATGAGCCAGAACAGCTTTCCTCTCCAAACTGGTGCCAAAAACTAAGGAGAAGCTGTACTATTATCTTTGCACCTGCCATTTTTCAGCATTTGCCAAACAAATGGTTTCATCTCAGGGCCTTCAAAATAGTTCAACTGCTTAAAGGAATGTTTGGAAAAAAAGGAAACTTTGCATAGTGATAATCTGCTGAGAATTAAATGCTAACAACCCCCACAGCTGGCTTCTCTTGCACTCAGAGTATTCAAAAAAGCAGAGTAGATATGGTCCCCACCAATTTTTTTTTTTTTTTTTTACATCTGCTCACCTGCCTGCAACAGCTGCTTAATTTCTTTGCTCTGCTTTCTAGAGGGCATAACTAACTATGCAGGCTGGAGGAAGAGGAAAAGAGTGGACTCAAATGGCACAGATGACCAGATGACTGCATAGCTCGGTGTGTGGCCCTCCCTGCCCCCGGCTCCCCACCTTCACTCCCATCCAGCCCAGGACTGGACAGCACCAGAGTGGAGGCGGCAGTGAGGAAAGCCAGGGCCACCGGCCAGCGTGCATGTGCAGAGGTGGCAGAGACTCCACATACTTTGGATTCTACACAAGATACTAGCTTGAGTCACCGAACTAAAGGGTATAGTTAAAATTTTTTTAAATATGTGGTACAAAATAAGAAAACAAAGTAATATCTATATCATTTACTCCTAACATAATTTTCTTATATGTCTTTGGTATAATTATATCTTCCTAAAATACACATTTATTTTTCAAACTAAATTAGAATTGTACAATGATTATAAGACACTTCAAACCTAAAATTCCTTTCAAATTATGTTGGAAGCAATAATTCTTTCAAGAATACTCCCTAAATTCCTGGTTCTTTATTAAAAGAAATATTCTGAATTCTGCCTAAGATCTCCTTTGGAGAGTACATAAAATTCAAATTACATCTTAATATCTTAATAACCACATAAAAGAAAAAGTATACTTTTTTTTTTTTTTTTTTTTTGCTGGGCGCAGGCTTTCTCTAGTTGCGGTAAGCGGGGGCTACTCTTCCTTGCGGTGCATGGGCTTCTCATTGCAGTGGTTTCTCTTGTTGCGAAGCACGGGCTCTAGGTGCACAGGCTTCAGTAGTTGTGGCTCATGAGTTCTACAGTGCAGGCTCAGCAGTTGGCACATGGGCTTAGTTGCTCCGTGGCACATGGGATCTTCCCGGACCAGGGCTCAAATCCATGTCCCCTACATTGGCAGGCAGATTCTTAACCACTGCGCCACCAGGAAAGCCCCAAAAAATGTACTTCTATCACCACTTGCTTTCAGGCTGTATCTGTCCCAACATATCTTTAACATAAATCACTGATTACATGTTTTTTGGTTTTAAAAAAAAATAACAATGAAACTTCACCAGCCAAAATAACTACCAATTTAACAAAAGTTTAAATGACAGAATAAGCTTTTTAAATGCAATTATTACCTAATGTTATCAATAAAATCTATTTTGATGAAAAAATACAGTTTTAAGTTATCATTATTTATCTGTAAATAGATGCCCCAAATTAAGGTTAGTACTTTATGATCAACAGGGCAGTAACAAAAAATAAGCCCATAAATTAACCTTAGTATATATAAATATAGATAACAAACATTCCATTTCAAATCAGTGAAGAAAAGCAGAAGAATCATTAGTTAACATCTTAGAAAACAATAAAATAGCATCCTTCATATTGAACCATCCCCAAATTTTCAGGTAAGACTAAAATTTACTTTTTAAAGTACTAGAAAAAAATGTGAAAATTTATCTGCCAATGGTATGGAAAAGACTTCTTGCCTATTTAAGAGCAAAGAAATAATCCATTTTTTAAATTCTGTAGGACAACAAAAATAAACAAATGGGACCTAATGAAAGTTAAAAGCTTTTGCACAGCAAAGGAAACCATAAACAAGATGAAAAGACAACCCTCAGAATGGGAGAAAATATCTGCAAATGAAGCCACTGACAAAGGATTAATCTCCAAAATATACAAGCAGCTCAATATCAAAAAAAAAAACTGAACAAAAATGGGCGGAAGAACTAAATAGACATTTCTCCAAAGAAGACATACAGATTGCCAACAAACACATGAGAAGATGCTCAATATCACTATCATTAGAGAAATGCAAATCAAAACCACAATGAGGTATCACCTCACACCAGTCAGAATGGCCATTATCAAAAAATCTAGAAACAATAAATGCTGGAGAGGGTGTGGAGAAAAGGGAACCCTCCTGCACTGTTGGTGGGAATGTAAATTGATACAGCCGCTATGGAGAATAGTATGGAGGTTCCTTAAAAGCTAAAAATAGAAATACCATACTACCCAGCAATCCCACTACTGGGCATATACCCTGAGAAAACCATAATTCAAAAAGAGACATGTACCACGATGTTCATTGCAGCACTATGTACAATAGCCAGGACATGGAACCAACCTAAATGTCCATCGACAGATGAATGGATAAAGAAGATGTGGCACACATATACAATGGAATATTACTCAGCCATAAAAAGGAACAAAATTGAGTTATCTGTAATGAGGTGGATGGACCTAGAGTCTGTCATACAGAGTGAAGTAAGTCAGAAAGAGAAAAACAAATACAGTATGCTAACGCACATATATGGAATCTAAAAAAACGGTACTGATGAACCTAGTGGCAGGGCAGGAATAAAGACACAGACATAAAGAACGGACTTGAGGACACAGCGGGGGAAGGGGAAGCTGGGACGAAGTGAGAGAGTAGCACTGACATATATACACTACCAAATGTAAAATGGATGGCTAGTGGGAAGCTGCTGCATAGCACAGGGAGATCAGCTCAATGTTTTGTGAAGATCTAGAGGGGTGGGATAGGGAGGGTGGGAAGGAGGCTCAAGAGGGAGAGGACATGGGGATTATGTATACATATAGCTGATTCAGTTTGTTGTACAGCAGAAACTAACACAACATTGTAAAGCAATTATACTCCAATAAAGATATAAAAAAAATAAATTCTGTAGGACAAAAATACCATATATAATGTAAAAATGCCAAGAAATTGATTTCAAACATTGCTAACATATACAACAGAACAATAAGACATAACAAATAATGGGCTCTTACCCAACACAAAGATGAATATCGCAACAGAAAAGCAAGCAAAAGACATGAATGAACATATCACTAAAAAAGTTTAAATAATCAAAAATATGGTTTTTGTTGGTGTTGTTAAAAGTTCAATCACACTGACAATCAGAGAAGTGTATATTTTTTAATGAGATGTCATTTCTGCCTACCCATTTAGAAAATATTCTTAAATGGTGATACTCAAAATATCACTGACTGTTCAGAAAAATGAACATTCTTTCTTTTACATCATTTGTAGGATCATAAATTGGCACAATCTTCTGGGTGAACAATTTGGAAATATGTCATCTTAAAAAATGTGTATACCCTTTGGTCTAGCTACTCCACTTCTCTGAATATTTCCTTATGATAAATTCATAGATGTAACATTTAGTTTGTTTACCAAAGAATTACTCATAATATAAAAAAACTGGAATCCTAATGTTCTACCCCAAAGGACTGGTTAAATGTACAGCCTTACAACTTAATGCTATATAACTGCTATATTATCAGATATTTAATGATATGTAAAATATCCACAATATCTACAGCAATACGTATAATTCCATGCCTGTAAAACAAATTTTATATAGACACACACACACACACACACACACACACACACACACACACTCCCCAATGGAAGAATATACAGTGTAATCCTATATCCATTATCAAGGATTGGTTCAGGAACAGGCAAGTCACAGTATCCGAGTCAACTGGAGACAAAGAAAGGTTTGCTGGGAGTGACTATCTCCCCAGGTGGGTAACTCTAGAAAAAGGAAAAACAGAAATTCTCGAGACTTTTCTTGAGACTTTTTCTTTAAGTTTAAAATTATATCAAAATGAAAACTTCCCAAAAACTTAAACTGACATGAATGGCAAGGATATTTATTGGCTCAGTGAGAAAGCATGCAGCCCTGACTGTTACTGGCAACCATCTACAACCTCAGAGCAACCAGCTTTAGGATGAAGCTGACACTATGGGCTACAGAGCGTAAGGATGGAAAGAACCTGGCTATTTCCTAAGATTGCTGAGCTGCTAAATAAAGCCAACCCTAAAGCGCACCCCTCTGGACTTCTAGCTTTTGAGCCAATAAACGCCCTTGTCGTTTGAGTTTTTTAGAACTTTTCATTTCAATATAATTTTAAACTAACAGAAAAGTCTCAACAACAGTCCTAACGCTTCACCCAAATTTATCAATAGTTAACATTCTGCCCCATTTGCTTTATGTTCTCTCTCTCCCAAACACACACACACACACACACACACACACACACACACACAAACTCCTGAAACCATTTGAGAGTAAGTTACATACATCATGCCCATCTCTTCTCCAAATATTATAGTGTTTATTTCCTAAAAATAAGGACCTGTCTTAGATGACCACAGTACAATTATCAAACGCAGGAAACTTAACATTGATACAACCTACTCCACAGTCTATACTCAAATTTCACCAACTGTCCCCAAAATATGTCCTTTGTTGCTATTTTTCCTAACCCAGGGTCACCCATCCCATCTGCTGTCATGTCTCATTCGTCTCCTTTAATCTGGGGCAGTTCCTCTGCCTCGCATGACAATGACACTTGTGAAGAGCACCAGCCAGACTCTCGTCTCTCTCACATCTCCTCAGGTTCCGCACACTTGGCAGAATACCTCAGAAGCGGTGTTGTGTCCCTTTCAGTGGGACAGGAGGCACACGGTGCTGGTTTGTGCCAATACTGGTGATGCTGACTTTGATACTGTGGCAGACAGACTCAGGTGTCCCCGTGACCCCAACCTCTTCGTGTTCATGCCCTGTGTGCCCTCCCTTGAGAGTGGCCAGGACCTGTGACTTGCTTCTAACCAAGAGAACAGAGCAAAGATGACAGGATGTTCGTGACTACAAGTAAGTGATTATGTTACATAAGAGGTAACTTCCATCTTGCTGGAGCCCCCTCTCCCTTGCTGGCTGTGAGGAAGCAAGTGGCCACAATGGCGAAGCCACCTGCAAAGAAGCAGAGACAGCCTCTAGGCACTGAGGACTTCCTCCCGTCAATGGCCAGCAAAACAGTGGAGCTGTCAGTCTTAAACCACAAGGAACGGAATGCAGCCAACAAGCACATAAGCAGGAAGTGGACCTGCCACAGTCGTGCCTCCAGATAACCCAGCCCTGGGTTAAAGTCTCATCAGACCCTAAGCAGAGGACCTAGCAAAGCCATGCCCAGGCTTCTGACTCACAGAAACTATGAGGTAATTTTAAGCTGCTAAATTTGTGGTAATAACTTTCTGGGCATTGTTACACAGCAATAGAAAATGAATACAGTCACACTTAAGGTGGTTCTGCCAGATTACCCCAATGTACTCTTTTTCCCTTTGAAATCAATATATAATTTATGGGAAGTTCCTCTGTAACTACGCCAACACCATAGGCCTCATCAAACTTTCACAGAGTTAATAATCACTGGTGATTCTTGCTTAAGCCAACTATTACTACCATGTTTGGAAAATTATGATGTTCTATCCATCATCCCTTCTACATTTATTAGTTGGCAATATGGGAAAAGAAGAACTTTCGTTCTCCCCCATTTATTTATTAATGAATTTATTTACATGTCAAATATACTCATGGATTATTTTATTCCATAGCAGATTTAATCCATTGTCATTATTTATTGTGATACTCAAATAACCAGATTCGGCCAGTGGGAGCTTCTTCAAGCTAACTCCTGAGTCCTTTTGACAAATCCCATAACTTTTTTTTTAACTACCTTAATGAGGTATCCTTTACTAACCATAAAATTCACTTATTTATTGATTATTTATTGTAATAGATCTTTATTGGAGTATAATTGCTTCACAATACTGTGTTAGTTTCTGTTGCACAACAAAGCTAATCAGCCATATGCATACACATGTCCCCATATCCCCTGCCTCTTGAGCCTCCCTCCCATTCTCCCTATCCCACTGCTCTAGGTCATCACAAAGCACCGAGCCGATCTCCCTGTCCTATGCTGCTGCTTTCCGCCAGCCAACTATTTTACATTCGGTAGTGTATATATGTCGATGCTACTCTCACTTTGCCCCAGCTTCGCCCTCCCACCCCATGTCCTCAAGTCCACTCTCTATGTCTACCTCTTTATTCCTGCCCTGCAACTAGGTTCATCAGTACCATTTTTTTTTGGGGGGGGGGGGCGAGAGATTCCATATATATGCGTTAGCATATGGTATTTGTTTTTCTCTTTCTGACTTACTTCACTCTGTATGACAGAATCTAGGTCCATCCACCGCACTACAAATAACTCAGTTTTGTTTCTTTTTTTTTTTAATTTTATTTATTTATTTATTTATTATTTTTGGCTGTGTTGGGTCTTCGTTTCTATGCGAGGGATTTCTCTAGTTGCGGCGAGCGGGGGCCACTCTTCATCGCAGTGCGCGGGCCTCTGTTGCAGCCTCTCTTGTTGCGGAGCACAGGCTCCAGATGCGCAGGCTCAGCAGTTGTGGCTCACGGGCCCAGTTGCTCCGTGGCATGTGGGATCCTCCCAGACCAGGGCCCGAACCCATGTCCCCCGCATTGGCAGGCAGACTCTCAACCACTGTGCCACTAGGGAAGCCCCCAGTTTCGTTTCTTTTCATGGCTAATATTCCATTGTATATATGTGTCACATCTTCTTTATCCATTCATCTGTCGATGGACATTTAGGTTGGTTCCATGTCCTGGTTATTGTAAATAGTGCTGCAATGAACATGGCGGTACACGTCTCTTTTTGAATTATGGTTTTCTCAGGGTATATGCCCAGTAGTGGGATTGCTGGGTCATATGGTAGTTCTAGTTTTAGTTTTTCACCACACCCTTTCCAGCATTTATTCTTTCTAAATGTTTTGATAATGGCCATTCTGACTGGCGTGACGTGATACCTCATTGTAATTTTGATTTGCATTTCTCTAATGATTAGTGACGTTGGGCATCTTTTCATGTGCCTCTTGGCCATCTGTATGTCTTCCTTGGTGAAATGTCTATTTAGGTCTTCTGCCCATTTTTTAACTGGATTGTTTGTTTTTTTGATATTGAGCTCCATGGGCTGTTTGTCTATTTTGGATATTAATCCTTTGTCTGTTGTTTCATTTGCAAATATTTTCTCCCATTCTGAGGGTTGTCTTTCTGTCTTGTTTATGGTTTCCTTTGCTGTGCAAAAGCTTTTAAGTTTAATTAAGTCCCATTTGTTTATTTTTGTTTTTATTTCCGTTACTCTAGGAGGTGGGTCAAAAAAGATCTTGCTGTGGTTTATGTCAGAGTGTTTTTCCTATGTTTTCCTCTAAGAGTTTTATAATGTCTAGTCTTACATTTAGGTTTTTAATCCATTTGGAGTTTATTTTTGTGTATGGTGTTAGGGAGTGTTCTAATTTCATTCTTTTACATGTAGCTGTCCAGTTTTCCCAGCACCACTTACTCAAGAGGCTGTCTTTTCTCCATTGTATATTCTTGCCTCCTTTGTCGTAAATTAGATGCCCATATGTGCGTGGGTTTAACTCTGGGCATTCTATCATGTACCATTGATCTATATTTCTGTTTTTGTGCCAGTATCATACTGTCTTGATTATTGTAGCTTTGCGGTATAGTTTGAAGTCAGGGAGCCCGATTCCTCCAACTCTGTTTTTCTTTCTCAAGATTGCTTTGGCTATTCGGGGTCTTTTGTGTTTCCATACGAATTGTAAAATTTTTTGTCCTAATTCTGTGAAGAATGCCATTGGTAGTTTGATAGGGATTGCATTGAATCTGTAGATTGCTTTGGGTAGTACAGTCATTTTCACAATATTGATTCTTCCAATCCAAGAACATGGTATATCTCTCCATCTGCTGATGTCAGCTTTGATCTCTTTCATCAGTGATTTATAGTTTTCTGAGTACAAGTCTTTCGCCTCCTTAGGCAGGTTTATTCCTAGGTATTTTATTCTTTTTGTTGCAATGGTAAATGGGAGTGTTTCCTTAATTTCTCGTTCAGATTTTTCATCATTAGTGTATAGGAATGCAAGAGATTTCTGTACATTAATTTTGTATCCTGCAACCTTACCAAATTCATTGATTAGTTCTAGTAGTTTTCTAGTGGCATCTTTAGCATTTTCTATGTATAGGATCATGTCATCCGCAAACAGTGACGGTTTTACTTCTTCTTTTCCAATTTGTATTCCTTTTATTTCTTTTTCTTCTCTGATTGCTGTGGTTATGACTTCCAAAACTATGTTGAGTAAGAGTGGCTAGAGTGGACATCCTTGTCTTGTTCCTGATCTTAGTGGAAATGCTTTCAGTTTTTCACCACTGAGTATGATGCTTGGTGTGGGTTTGTCATATATGGCCTTTATTATGTTGAGGTAGGTTCCCTCTATGCCCATTTTCTAGAGAGTTTTTATCATAAATTGATGTTGAATTTTATCAAAAGCTTTTTCTTTATCTATTGAGAGGATCATATGGTTTTTATTCCTTAATTTGTTAATGTGGTGTATGTATCACATTGATTGATTGGCATATATTGAAGAATCCTTGCATCCCTGGGATAAATCCCACTTGATGATGGTGTATGTTCCTTTTAATGTGCTGTTGGATTCTGTTTGCTAGTATTTTGTTCAGGATTTTTGCATCTATGTTCATCAGTGATATTGGTCTATAATCTTTTTCTGTGATATATTTTTCTGGTTTTGGTATCAGGGTGATGGTGGCTTCGTAGAATGAATTTGGGAGTGTTTCTCCCTCTGCAACTTTTTGGAAGAGTTTGAGATGGATCGGTGTTAGCTCTTCTCTAAATGTTTCATAGAATTCGCCTGTGAAGCCATCTGGTCCTGGACTTTTGTTTGTTGGAAGAGTTTTAATTATAGTTTCAATTTCATTACTTGTGATAGGTCTGTTTATATTTTCTAATTCTTCCTGGTTCAGTCTTGGAAAATTGTACCTTTCCAAGAATTTGTCCATTTCTTCATGGTTGTCCATTTTATTGGCATATAGTTGTTTGTAGTAGTCTCTTACAATCCTTTGTATTTCTGCAGTGTCAGCTGTGATTTCTCCTTTTTCATTTCTAATTTTATTGATTTGCATCCTCCCCCCTTTTTTTCTTGATGAGTCTGGCTAAGGGTTTATCGATTTTGTTTATCTTCTCAAAGAACCAGCTTTTAGTTTTACTGATCTTTGTTATTGTTTTCTTCATTTCTATTTCATTCATTTCTTCTCTGATCTTTATGAATTCTTTCCTTCTACTGATTTTGGGTTTTCTTTGTTCTTCTCTCTCTAGTTGTTTTAAGTGTAGGGTTAGATTGTTTATTTGAGATTTCTCGTTTCTTGAGGTGAGATTAAATTGCTATAAACTTCCCTCTTAGAACCACTTTTGCTGCGTCCTATAGGTTTTGGGTCGTTGTGTTTTCATTGTCAAAATTTGTTTCTATGTATTTTTTTATTTCTTCTTTGATCTCTTGGTTATTTAGTAGCGTACTGTTTAGCCTCCATGTATTTGTGTTTTTTACAGTTTTTTCCTGTAACTGATTTCCAATCTCATAGTGTTGTGGTCAGAAAAGATGCTTGATACGATTTCAATTTTCTTAAATTTTCCAAGGCTTGATTTGTGACCCAAGATGTGATCTATCCTGGAGAATATTCCATGTGCACTTGAGAAGAAAGTGTATTCTGCCACTTTTGGGTGGAATGTCCTATAAATATCAATTAGATCTATCTGGTCTATTGTGTCATTTAAAGCTTGGGTTTCCTTATTAATTTTCTGTTTGAATGATCTGTCCATTGGTGTAAGTGGAGTGTTAAAGCTCCCTACTATTATTGTGTTACTGTTGATTTCTCCTTTCATGGTTGTTAGCATTTGCCTTATGTATTGAGGTGCTCCTATGTTGGGTGCATAAACATTTATAATTGTTATATCTTCTTCTTGGATTGATCCTTTGATCATTATGTAGTGTCCCTCCTTATCTCTTGTAACAGTCTTTATTTAAAGTCTATTTTATCTGATACGAGTATTGCTACTCCAGCTTTCTTTTGATTTCCATTTGCATGGAATATCTTTTTCCATCCCTTCACTTTCAGTCTGTATGTGTCCCTAGGTCTGAAGTGGGTCTCTTGTAGACAGTATATATATGGGTCTTGTTTTTGTATCCATTCAGCCAATCTATGTCTTTTGGTTGGGGCATTTAATCCATTTACATTCAAGGTTATTATCAATACATATGTTTCTATTACCATTTTCTTAATTGTTTTGGGTTTGTTTTTGTGGGTCTTTTTCTTCTCTTGTGTTTCCCGCTTAGAGAAGTTTCTTTAGCATTTGTTGTAAAGCTGGTCTGGTGGTGCTGAATTCTCTTAGCTTTTGCTTGTCTTAAAAGCTTTTGACTTCTCCATCGAATCTGAATGAGATCCTTGCTGGGTAAAATAATCTTGGTTGTAGGTTTTTCTCTTTCATCACTTTAAGTATATCCTGCCACTCCCTTCTGGCCTGCAGAGTTTCTGCTGAAAAATCAGCTGATAACCTTATGGGGATTCCTTTGTATATTATTTTTTGTTTTTCCTTTGTTGCTTTTAATATTTTTTTTTAATTTAATTTTTGTTAGTTTGATTAATATGTGTCTTGAAGCTCAGCAGGCTCCCCAGGCCAAGTGGGTCATGCGATCACCCTCCGCTCCTCTCCCTCTCCACCCAGGGGGCCCCTCCCACCTACCTCTCCTGATCTCCCCAGCCTCAGGGGTGCCGATCCTGTCTGGCCTCCACTTCTCATCCCCCCTCTGTCCCCCTATGTCCTACTGGTTCACTTTGGGGTTCCTCCTGTCTCCTTGGGCGTCAGAATTCCTCCACCAGTGGCCAGTAGGCACCCGAGTTGTGGGGAGATGCTAACTCTGTGTCTTCCCACACTGCCATCTTGACCAATATTAGCCTTTTCTTTTTTTAAAAAAATAAATTTTATTTATTTATTTTTGGCTGCACTGGGTCTTCACTGCTGCTTGCGGGCTTTCTCTAGTTGCAGCAAGCGGGGGCTACTCTTCGTTGTGGTGCGCAAGCTTCTCATTGCAGTGGCTTCTCTTGTTGTGGAGCACGGGCTCTAGGCACGCGCGTTTCAGTAGTTGTGGCTCGCAGGCTCCAGGGCGCAGGCTCAGCAGCTGTGGCGCATGGGCCCAGCTGCTCCGTGGCATGTGGGATCTTCCCGGACCAGGGCTCGAACCCACGTCCCCTGCATTGGCAGGCGGGCTCTCAATCACTGCACCACCAGGGAAGCCCCAACCTTTTCTTAATTCAGTTATTTAAAGTATACAATTTGAAGATTTTTAGTTTATTTATAAAATTGTGCAACCATCACCACAATCTAATTCTCAAATTTTAATTTTTTATCACTCAAAAAACAAACTTCATGCCCATTTGCAGTCACCACCCTTCCACATCCCAGCTCTGGGAAACCGTTCATCTATTTTCTGTTTCTACAGATTTCCTTTTCTGGACATTTCATATAAATGAAATCACATAAAATGTGGTCTTTTGTGTCTGGATATTTTTCACATAGCATGTTTCTGAGGGTCATCTGTGTTGCAGCACTTGTTCCTCTTTACTGGCAAATACTATCTCATTGTGTGGACATGCTCCCTAATGTTTCGTACGCTTCCTTACTTCTCAGCACAAGATGTTCTGGGATCATCTTGTATTTTTCCTTCCCCAGCCCTGGCATCTGCCATTTCTCCAAGGAACCTTGGCTACTTTTAGTGGGGAAGGCTATTTGGAAACCAATATCTGGGTGGCTAGGAGTGCTCAGTGTTACAGGGGTGCCCCTACTGCTTCCAGGCCCTTTTGTAATACATGTGTATGTACACATAAATATGTTTCTATAAACATAGACACACATATATACATACATACAAACAAAAAAGGTTGACCTACTTTTTGTTGCTTGCAGTTGAAAGCATCCTAACTCACACAGACATCAGAGATGAGACAAAAATCCCTTCCTTTCAGGACTTCCCTGGTGGTCCAGTGGTTAACAATCTGCCTTCCAATCCAGGGGACACGGGTTCAATCCCTGGTTGGGGAACTAAGATCCCACATGCCACAGGGCAACTAAGCCCGCATGCTCTAGAGGCCACGAACCACAACTAGAGAAAAGCCCATGCGCCACTATGAAAGATCCCGTATGCCGCAACTATGACCCGATGCAGACAAATAAATAAATAAATAAATAAATAAATAAATAAATAAATATTTTTTCAAAAATCCCTTCCTTTTTCCATCTAGGAAGGAAAGGGCAGTAAAAAACAGATTAGACTTTTAATTTCATTCTGCTTTATAACTCTGAAACATATACCCGAAAGGCTTTGCTTGGGCCTTTTGACAAAGAAATCTCTTCCAAGCAATGATCTCAAACGCTCGACGTTAAATTTTTATTTTTACTTTCCTCTCTAGAAATCTGCATAGTAGGTATAAAACTATTTTGGTTGAGTCAAGGGACACCCCCCCCATCCCCGCCAATGCCTATCAATTCATACACTGGCTTAGAGAATAGCCAGTGAAGGGGAATTTCTGAGTCATGTGTTAGACTGAGTGTGAACTGTGAGTTCACCCTTTCAGACTGTCATTCCACATCAAACACATTCCAGATAAATGGCAGCTAATTTTTTTTTTTTGTCTTTCTGAGATACAGCCATGCTCAAAAAACGATCAGCATCTCCATGGACCAGAAACAAACAGAAAAACAGCAATAAAAGGGCTGCAGTCATGGTCTCTCAGCTTCTGTATCCAGTAGCAGCCAGGAGTTAGGGACTCACGCACAGTTGGAGACTTGGAATCAGTCTACTGTGTATGGCGGGGATAAGTCTCTCCTGCCATGAAATAAGGCTGATGAAAACTGCAAATGCTGTGTAGCCTACAATTTGTAGTTAAGTGGCACTGCCTGCTCAGGGACTGAATCTATGAGATCTCTGATATCACTGTAGGATGAGCACTCCAAGCCACCAGTATAAGCCAAAGAGTCAATGCCCTAGTTATATATGAAGTCCTTCTATGGGCATCAGGAGTTAAAGAACCCACTGACATTTTAGGTAAACATTTAGTATATTTGAGTGCTTGTTTTTCTGAGGAAGGTTTCATATCTTTCATCAGATTTTCAATGAGGTCTGTGATCCCCATATAGTAAAGGACCACTGACCTAATACGTGTGTGAGTTAACACAGCGTAAAATCACTTGGTGGCTTCCAGAGCTTGCAGCTCAGTGTTTAGTTCTGTCATTTATTTCCTCAAATATTTGAGTGCCAGACAGTTTGCAGAAATAAACACAAAATCTCTGCTTACTTATTAATGGGGAAAGAGAAGAACCAGACTGCAGTCTGTCTTTTTGAGAAAAAGACAGACCAAATCATGTCACTGCTCAAAACTCTCCAATGGTTGCACACCTGTGTCCACTGCAGTACTATTTACAATGGCCAAGGCGGGGAATCAACCCAAGTGACCACCAAGAAACGAATGAATAAACAAAACGTGTTCTAAACATAGAGTGGAATATTATTCAACCTTAACAAGGAAGAAAATTCTGACACATGCTACAACGCGAATGAACCTTGAGACATCATGCTAAGTGAAATAAGCCAACCACAAAAAGACAAATACTGTATGATCCCACTTATATGAAGTACCTAGAGCAGTCAAGTTCACACAGACAGAAAGTAGAATGGTGGTTGCCAGGGACTGTGGGGAGGGAGAGTTCTTGCTAGTAGTTCAGAGTTTCACTTTTTCAAGATGAAAAGATTCTGGAGCTCTGTTGCCCAGCAATGTGAATACATTTAACACTGCTTAACTGTATGCTTAAAAATGGTTAAGATCGTAAATTTTATGTGTTTTTTACCATAATAAAATTTTTTTTAATCACATTATTTTGTTTGCTAGCAAATCCTAGAGGACAAATGTCCAAACAACAAACCAGCAATAAGAGAAAAACTCAGAAATGTGATTACAAATATCTCATACATTACCAATTATCAAAGTAAGGAGACCTGTATGTAATAATTCAATTACATTGTCTGTGAGCTGAATTATTCCTAGGTAAGAGGGAATTAAATATGTAATAGTCCTCAAATAAATCTCTGTTGAATAGGTATGTCAGTATCTGTATTAGTGAGAGCAGTACTAGTTGCTGTAATAAACAGAGCTCTCCAGTGGTTTCCACATACTCTGTGGATGCTCACTGTGGCTGACAGGGCCCTGCATGATCTGGCCAGCTGCCACCTGGCTGACCTCACCCACCACCTCCCCAAGCTACAATGGCCTCCTTGATGTTCTGTGACCACCTGGGTACCTCTCTGTGCAGTGCCTTCACACTTGCTTTTTCTTCTGCCTGGCTTATTCCCTCACATCATTCAGATCTCTGCTCAAATGTCACCATGAAAGAGACCTTCACTGCTACAATATACCCTTCTCTTCTCTGTCCACTCCACCCCTTTGCCCACTTATGCTCTATTCCCTTGCCCTCCTTTATTTTCCTTCATAGCATTTAATACCATATATTATTTTATATATATTTATTTGCATGTTATCTATAAACAGCAGAATGTAAATCCACACAAGCAGAGGTTTTTGTCTGTCTTGTCCATTGTTATACTCTCAAAGCCTAAAACAGTGTCTGGCACAGGGTAGGTGCTTTCTTGTAGAAAGAAGGAAAAGGAAAGAGAGAGGTACAAGGAGAGAGGGAGGAGGGAGAGAAGGAGAAAGAAAGAAAGAGGGAGGAGGGAGTGGGAGGGCAGGGGGAGAGGGTGTCTCTGCGCCTCCCTAGCTCAGGGGCTACTCTCCTGGTCTAGCTCCTTTCCAGGGCTGCTTATTTTACTAAAACCAGTAAATTATTTTCTCCCTTTAATTACCCGACTTTTACAGTTAACAGTGCTAATGTTCCCTTTTATTAGTACTCTACACATAATTAAAAACCTGACTTACTCTCGTACCTGCTGAACAATAGGATAAAAGATACCTTTGTTAGGACATGCAACTTGCTTTTTACTTAGCTCAAGGTAAACAAACTGCAGAAAATATTTCAGTTATCTGAGAAGTCATCTGGTATAAGAACCACACTGGATCTCTCAGCTTTGTTACTATATTTGTTTGACTGTGTGACTCATGTACTGGTTTACATAAGATCAAATTTCCTGGTTTCTAATTGCTTGAGTAACTTGTGACGATCACAAGGTCCTGTTTCTTGAAAATGGATTGTGCTAATTCAAAAATATTCCTGGAAAGCCTTTAAAAGAAATTGCAGTTCATCTTTTTCAGATGGCCCGCAACTGCTAACTTTCCCCTATGTCTCACATTTTTTTCTTTTGGGTCACCTTGTCAGATGCTTTCCACCTCAACCCTATTTCGATTTTCTCTCCTAGTGAAAATCATCGAAAACCCTAAAGACACTGAATTTTATGGGAATCTACTACACTATCGCTGACTTGTGGCCAGGCTCTAAGGCAATGAGCATGGCTTGTTGCCTCCCCTGCTCATCCCGGGCTTAGTCACAGGACTGGGTCTGAGTTTGGACAAATGGTGCAGAATGCTCGAGTCACTCAGAATTAGTAAGAAAGCAAATGTATGTTCACCTCACATACCTCCTCTCCACCCCAACACATATCCATGATGTCTCTTTTCTTATTACAAAAGCAAAATATATCCATTAGAAATCTTGGAAAATACAAGCAATCTAAAGGAACATTATAGGATGGACCTAGAGATTATCATACTAAGTGAAGTCAGACAAAGAAAGGCAAATACCATATATCACTTACATGTGGAATCTAAAATATGATTCAAGTGCACTTATCTATGAAACAGAAACAGACCCACAGACATAGAAAACAAACTTACGGTTACCAAAGGGGAAGGGGGGGGGAATAAATTAGGAGTTTGGGATTAGCAGATACAAACTACTATATATAAAAGAGATAAACAACAAAGTCCTATGGTATAGCACAGGGAACTATATTCATTATCTTATAATAACCCATAAAGGAAAAGAATATATATATGAATGAATCATTTTGCTGTACACCAGAAACTAAAACATTGTAAATCAACTATACTTCAATGAAAAAAAAATTTTTAATGAAAAACACTTATGACCTGACCCAATAAATGGAAGCATAATCCCTAATTTTAAAAATATATATATTTCAACATTAAAAAATAAAAGAACATTATATATATATAATATATATCTCATCTATATCTCACTATTAACAGTTCATTATATTTGTCCTGTTCATATTTGTTAATAAAAATTGGATCATTTGGTACCTACTACTTGATAATCTGTTTTATACCATAATGGACCATCTTTCCACATAAACAATTCTATTCCATCCATTTGTTTTTAATAATGTAGAGTCTTCTGTTGCACAACAGTGAGACAGCTAGACAGATGCTAACTTTTCTCTCTTATAAAAAGTGCTGCATTATAACTGAATCACTTTGCTGTACACCTGAAACTGATACAACATTGTTAATCAACTATGCTCCAATATAAAATAAATTATTTTAAAAAGTGCTGCAAATAAATATCTTCTTGCTACATTTTTGCACACATTCAGAGTTATTTTCTTTGAAAAAGTTTCTAGAAATAGAATTAATGGATTAAACCCATGCTCTTCAATGATAAATTGCTCTCCAAAACATTAACTGCAATCTCTACTCCTACGTTTGCATATGAAAATGCAGTATATAATCTGGTTTGTGAATTCCTTTTAACAAAGTTTTACATTAAGGTGATGACAATAATAATAATAGCAATAGTATCTGCCATCCCAGGAGCTGTTCTAGGCACTTTTCCTATCTGATCTCTAATCCTTACAACCACCCCAGGGACAGGTGGTAATATCATCAGTTTACAGACAGGAAACTGGGGCTCACTAAGGTTAGGGGCTATACAGAAGCAAAATTGAGGATTAGTACTAGTTCCAGGCCTGCCTAACTCCAAAGCTCCCAAATGGGGCGAAATGATTTTAAAGAGAAGACACGGAATCAGCCCTACAGCGCACGGCGCGCTGCAGAGCCCAGAGCCACTAATCAGGAGCCCGGGGGCAGAATTTCAGAATTTTGCAAGCTGGTTGGTTAAACTTTTGCTGGCTTAAAATTGGCCAAGTGGCAGTATTTAGACCACAGAAATCAGTGTTGTTTTGTTTTGTTTTGAGAGCCAGTTCACCAACACAGCAAATTCAAGTACTGAAGTCTGACTTTGCTTTCCCCACCATCTCTCCCGGTCATTACCCAGGTGAGAAGGGCTGTTGTCATTTTTTCCCTAAGCAGTTGCCTGCTCCACTGCCAGGGAGAAGTCAGGGTCTCCCACCTGCTGGCGTCACAGGTAGCCCCACACACTCCTCTCCAGCACCCACCGCCCTACACCTCATCTGCCCTGAGACCTGCACCAGCACTAAGACCACCCTGCCTGTGTCCCCACTGATGGCGACGGGGACAGAAGCCACAGGCGCCCGTGACCCACCTCCCCACCTCGCATCCCACGAGGCTCCACAGTCCCCTCTTCTAGGCCTGGGTCCACCCCTCCCCAACTCTTGAAATCCTTCCGTTGTGCACATCTAAGGGTTCCCTGTATCTTCAACTTCTCTGAATGCTCCCCCTTCCCCTTCTTGCTCTAACCTAAGCCTGAATCTCCCCAGGGGCAGTGCTGGTCCTGGCTGGCCTTTCTGTAATAATTCTCAAATCGCTGGGCCTGGAATTGGGAAGACGTCCTCCTTGCTTCTCACAGTGCCTCCTCGCCCACCTCCCTGACTCCCCCTCAAAGTTCCCCAGCTGGGCTTCCCTGGTGGCGCAGTGGTTGGGAAAACGCCTGCCAATGCAGGGGACATGGGTTCGAGCCCTGGTCCGGGAAGATCCCACATGACGTGGAGCAGCTGAGCCCGTGCGCCACAACTACTGGGCCTGTGCTCTAGAGCCCACGAGCCACAACTACTGAGCCCGTGTGCCACGACTACTGAAGCCCACATGCCTAGAGCCCATGCTCCGCAACGGGGGAGGCCACCGCAAGGAGAAGCCCACGCACCACCACGAAGAGTAGTCCCGCTCGCCACAATTGGAGAGGGCCCGTGCACAGCAACGAAGACCCAATGCAGCCAAAAATAAAAATAAATAAATTTTAAAAAAAAAGCTCCCCAGCTTTGCCTCTTCTGTCCCAAAACACACCTGCCCTCCTCGCTGCTCTCATCTGTGACTGTACCCCACACAGTGCCAGTACGTGACCTGCGGCTTCACTGTCCTTCTCCTCCCTCAACTCTTGGTGATGTTAACAGGACCTTTCCACACCCTGGCCTCTCGTTTCTGTGCCACCCACTGCCGTGTCAATACCCAGGACTCCCTCATTACCAATAAGTGCAACTTTCCATCACCTCCATTTCAAGGGTCCCTTTCTTTGACAACCTCCTTCTAGCTTTCTAGTTCATTCCCTCTAGGATCTGACTTGAATAATCTTTTGACCCCACCAGGATCTCCAATCCATTGATCCTATGTTCTGTTCACTCTCCCTCACCTCCTTTGACTACACCACACACTGGTTAAACCCCACTCTTCACCTGCCTTTGACAACTGAATGTGGCTGGAGCAAAACAGAAAACTGTACTGACTCATCTTGCTTTAAATTTATTTAAATTTACAATTCTGCCTCTCATGTGGTTGGCTAATGCAACCCAGAAGCCACCAACATTTCCTTAGCCCATGGACTCTCCCACTGTCCCAGCTGACTATCTCCCCTCCTCCTCTCCCATGCCCACACGCCAAGAAGGACCCTGCTGCTCATGTCACTGCGAGGGCTGAAGTCATCAGAAGAGCACGTCCACAAACCCCCTGCCATCACATCTAACTGCCTTTGAACACCTTCCATACACACAGACTCTGTCTTCCCTCCTGTTACTCCACATGGACTGTCCTCATCCTGTGTGACGCCGATTCCCAAGTCCTTCACTTGTGCTCTAGCTCCCACCCTCAAGGATAATTCGCCAGCAATTCTCCCCTCTATTCTGCATCAACAGTCTTCCTTTGTATACTGGATCATTCCTGGATCAACATACAAATATGCTGTTACTTCTCTTTTCAATACAAAAATAAAACAGAAACTAAGAACTCTTTGGGATCCCACCTTCCTCTCCAGCTATCGTCCTAACTCCCCAGCTCGCCGGGTTAGCCAGACTCCCAGGTGGCCCCTGATAGTCCCCACACTTGGCACCTATTCTCTCATGTAGTGCCTCCCACACTGTATCCACAGGACCAACAGAAAACAGGCACAAGTGACAGAATGTGACTTCTAAGGCTAGGGCATCAAAGACATTCTAGCTTCTCGATCTTGGGTCACACTCTCTGCAAGAAGCCAGTCGCCGTGCTGCCTACGAGAAGGCCATGCGGTGAGGAACTGAGGCCCCCGCCAGCAGCTGTGTGAGGGAGCCATTGTGGAAGCAGAGCCCCTCCCCGTCCCCCAGCTGAGCCCTAGGATGACCACAACCCTGGCCGATATCCTGACTAAACCTGAGAAACATGAGCCAGAGCACTCAGATAAGCCATTCCTGACCCACAGGAATGGTGACAGAGCAAATGTTTGTTGTTTTAAGCCACTAAGTTTCAGAGTTATTTGTTATGTAGTAGATTAACTGATATACCCACAGTTTACAGGAAAATGCCTCAATAAGTTGACTTTATTTACTGTCTCCAATTTCTTTCTCTTTTAAACTCACTGCAGTATGACTTTTGCCCTCATACCACTATACCAACGCCACCTGTCAGCAACCACCACACTGTCAAACTCAGTAACCAATTCCTAGTTCTCATCTCACTTACCTGTTAGACAGCATTTCATACAGTAGGCCACTTCCTCCTCCTAGATGTGCTTTAGTTACTTGGTGTCCTGGACACGACCCTCACATGATTTTCCTCCTACTTTTCTGGTCACTTCTTCTGAGGCTTCTTCACTGGTTCCTCCCTGTCTCACCACCCTCTTAATGTTGGGGGTATTCCAGGGCTCAGCCCTTAGCCCCTTCTATTTTCTGTCTACCCTCACTCCTTTGGTGATCTCAAAAGTCTCGTATTTACATAGTCCTACAATGGCCTTTAAGGCCTTACATCCTTGCTAATCAAAGTGTGGTCCTAACAGCAGCAGCAGCAGCACCTGAGAGTTTGTTCTCTCTGGCTCCACTCAAAACCAACCAAATCAGAATCTAAATTTTACCAAGATCCTTAGGGGGGTTGTATGCATATTAAGGTTGGAGAAGCACTACCCTGGTGATCTGGTACCCCATTCCTCTCTGCTCCCACCACAATGGCCTCCTGCCATCACAGGAGCTCAGCAGATACTCTCACACCTTCAGACGGGAGCAGTACTGTTCGCTCTGTCTGAAATGCTCTTCCCCAGATATCTAGATACTTGCTCCCTTACCTCCTTCAAACTTTTGCTCATTTGTAACCATTTTGGGAGGTCCATTCTAATCACCTTGTTAAAAAATGCAAACCTACCACCATCACTACTACCACCATGCTCCCCATCACAGTTCTCTATATTACTTTTCTCCAACACACTCATAACCTTCTACATACTATAGTTTACTTATTTATCATATTTATTTTCTGTCTACCCCTAGTATAATGCAAATATTTGAGGGCCAAGATTTTTGTCTGTTTTGTTCACTGGTGTATCCCAAATCCTAGAAGAGAGCCTAGACACAGCAGGTGCTCAAGAAATGTTTGTTGAAAAAGGACTCTAGTCTCCAATAGCTTCTTCAAGCGCTTGATAATCAACTCTGTGACTCAGGTGCCCCTGAAATCACTTCCTTCATTAGCACAGTTATTCATGCCTGGCTGGAATCTCTCTCCCCCTTGCCTACCTAGAATCTACTCAGTATATCTGAGACTAGGCATCTACTGTTTTACCAAGATTTAACCAAGCCCCTCAACATTCTGTTACTGCCTCCCCACTAAGCCTCATGATTTTTTAAAGATAATTCAGAACTAAAACTATTCTGGTCCCTTCAACTTTCTCATTTCTTAAATATTTCCATTCCTTCTTCTCCCTATTTCTTTAACCAAATGTGGCTATTGAGCACTTGAAGTGTGGCTAGCCCAAACTGAGAAGTGCTGAAGCAAAATACACACCAGATTTGAAAGAGTTAGTATGAAAAAAAGATACAAAATAGTTCATTAATAATTCTCATATTGGGCTTCCCTGGTGGCGCAGTGGTTGAGAATCTGCCTGCCAATGCAGGGGACACGGGTTCGAGCCCTGGTCTGGGAAGATCCCACATGCCGCGGAACAACTAGGCCCAGGAGCCACAATTACTGAGCCTGCGCGTCTCGAGCCTGTGCTCCACAACAAGAGAGGCCCGCGCACCGCGATGAAGAGTGGCCCCCACTTGCCACAACTAGAGAAAGCCCTCACACAGAAACGAAGACCCAACAGAGCCATAAATAAATAAATAATTAATTAAACTTTTAAAAAAATAATAATAATAATTCTCATATTGATTACATGTTGACAATTCAGAAAGAGTGGGTTAAATAAAATATATTATAAAAACTGATTTCACCTGTTTCATTTTATTTTTTAATGTGGCTACTAGAACATTTTAAATTACATATGTGGCCCCCCGTTATATTTCTATTGGACAGCACTGTTCTAAACAAGTTCCAAACAGAATGGTTGCTTCCTTCCCGGAAGAAATTCTTCCCGTAGTTTTTGTTTTAACAAGCAGGAGACTGGGAAAGAATGTGGGGGAATGCAACATGTAATTAAAAACAGAAACTAAAAATCAGTAATGCTTTGAAATTATCACTTTGATGGTCACTTGAAATCGAACATTTTAAGATAATATTCTTCAAAGACATATATAATAATACAGTACATTTAAGTGACATTAAAATACAATATTATCACTATCTGTAAAAATTCATCAAGCTACAACCTAATGATCTATGCACTTTTTTCAATGTGCTATACTTAAATATTTTAAAATATAATGCTAACACCACACAAATTAATTTAATCCAAACCAAGTGATTCTGTGTTTAAGGAAAAAGAAGATTCTTGCTTTTGCATGCTTTCTAAAAGTTAAAAGGAGTGAAATAAAAGCACCCTCCTCCTTTCATTTCCTCCCTTTAAAGTCAGAACTCAGTAACAGATCATTTAAATACTACCCCTTCTCATCAGAATCTCCTTAGCAACCTTTTACAGCTTGTCATGGGTTGCAGAATTTTCCTATCTCCCATTCTTAAAAGGGCCTGTGTCCCTTCCAGAACAAAGGAATTTAAAACAGAAAACAACAAGCTGTTTAAATAAAAATTTTAAGGTCACAATCTCCTTCAATCCTTTTGCCAGCTGCTTTCCTGTAAGCATTCTGTTTTCCTCCCTTCCCAAGTTAAAATCAGATCTGGTAACAATGACTCCTGCAAAAACAACAGGGGACACTTCTAACAATACATGGCAGTCATAATTACAGGCCATACCTACTGGTCCAATACCATGAGACCCTGGGCCCATTTCACAATTACAGGTTGTGGATCCATTTTTAGTTAATTTATTAAATTTCTTTCCTGTGTAAGCTGTATAACAGTAATAGAATAATATATTTGAAAATACCTTAATAAGAAAAGTACCAAATAATACAAATGATAATTGTTTTGTCCTTTTTATTATGTTGGAATTAACTACCTAATTTTATTAACCATGCAGAAGGAAAAAATAAAATTCCAAGTTTAATAAAGCCAAATTTATATAAATAAGTTTAAGATATCAGGTACTATTGCCTCTAAAGAGGGAATATTTGTGTCCAAAGCGTGTATCCACTGTTCTCATTTTTGCCATGTTCATGTAATCCTAACCAAATTATTTACTTATTTATGTATTAAAACACAAGCTCTGGGACTTCCCTGGTGGCGCAGTGGTTCAGAATCCGCCTGCCAATGCAGGGGACACGGGTTCGAGCCCTGGTCCAGGAAGATCCCACATGCCGCGGAGCAACTAAGCCCATGCGCCACAACTACTGAGCCTGCACTCTAGAGCCCGCAAGCCACAACTACTGAGCCTGCGTGCCACAACTACTGAAGCCTGCGCACCTACAGCCCATGCTCTGCAACAAGAGAAGCCACCGCAATGAGAAGCCCGCACACCGCAACGAAGAGTAGCACCCGCTTGTTGCAAATAGAGAAACCCCGTGCAAAGCAACGAAGACCCAACGCAGCCAAAAATTAATTAATTAATTAATTTTTTTAAAAAAAAACACCTCTGAATAAAAACATGAGAGTGCAACAAGTAAAGTCAGTCACCAACTCCTCACTGGAAAGCCATACATACCTTTTAAACTTATATTCTAGAAAGTACTCTTGCAATAAAGTTGATACTCTAAATAGAAAATGATCCTAAGGGGAAACAAAAAACAGCTCAAAATTCAGTTATACTAGGCCAAACTATGTTTCAACACACAAACAGTTTATATTTCTACTTGAAATATAAATTATATAAAGATTATTTCAAAAGTCTGATTTAGCATTCAAATATTTCAATATTCTCTCATAAAACAGATTTGAAGTAAATTACTTAAAGAGTTTGGGGGATTACTCCACCCTCTGACTCTGAGTTCCATAAAAACAATTTTTAAAAAGAAACAGCAAGGGACTTCCCAGGTGGCGCAGCGGTTAAGAATCCGCCTGCCAATGCAGGGGACACGGGTTCAATTCCTGGTCCAGGAAGATCCCACATGCCGCAGAGCAACTAAGCCCATGAGCCACAACTACTGAGCCTGTGCTCTGGAGCCCGCGAGCTACAACTACTGAGCCCACACGCCTAGAGCCCGTGCTCCGCAACAAGAGAACAGCCACCACAATGAGAAGCCCACGCATTACAACGAAGAGCAGTCCCTGCTCACTGCAACTAGAGAAAGCCCGCGCACAGCAACGAAGACCCAACGCAGCCAAAAAAAATTAATTTAATTATTTTTAAAAAGCCTTTAAAAAAAAAGAAACAGCAAGAAAATGAAATAAAAGACATCCATATTGGAAGTGAAGAAGAAAAGCTATCTCTGTTCACAGATGACATGATCTTGTACATAGAAAACCCTAGGGAATCTACTAAGAAACTACTAAAACTAATAAATGAGTTCAGCAAGATTGCAGGATACAAGATCATTATACAAAAATAAATTGTACTTCTAAATATTTACAGTGAACAATCCAAAAACGAAATTAAGAAAACAATCCCATTTATAATCAAATCAGGTCAACTGATTTTTGATAAGGGTACCAAGAGCATTCAATGAAGAAAAATAGTCTCTTCAAGATATAGCTCTGGAACAAATGGATATCCACATGCAAAAGAATGATGTTGGACCCTTCATACCATATCTAAAAGTTAATTTTTCTTTCTTTCTTTATTTTTGGCTGCGCCACACGGCATGCGGGATTCTTAATTCCCCAACCAGGGATTAAACCCACACCCCCTGCAGTGGAAGCATGGAGTCTTAACCACCAGACCACCAGGGAAGTCCCTAGCAATGCATTTCTAGATATGCCACCAAAACAAGAAAGAAAAAACAGAAGATTGGTCTTCATCAAAATTAAAAACTTTTGTGCTTGAAAGGATACCATCAAAAAAATGAAAAGAAAACTCACAGGATGGGGGGAAATATCTGCAAATCATATATCTGACAAGGAACTTGTCTCTAGAATATATAAAGAACTATTACGACTCAATAATAAAAAGACAAATAACCCAATTTAAAAATGGGCAAAGGATCCAAACAGACATTTCTACAAAGATGTACAAATGTCCAATAAGCACATGAAAACATGCTCTGCTCAACATCATCAGTCATCAGGGAAATGCAAATCCCTAGCACGAGATGCCATTTCACACCCACTAGGATGGCTAGAACAAAAGTCAGATAAGGGGTGTTGGCGAGGATGTGGAAAAACCAAAACTTTCATACACTGCTGGTGCAGTGTGGTAGTTCCTCAAAAGTTAAAACACAGAGTTACCAGTTGACCCAACAAATTCTGCTCTTGTGTATATATCCAAGAGAAATGAAAACTTACATCCACACAAAAACCTGTACAGAAATGTTTATAGGAGTGTTATCCATAATGGCCAAATGGTGGAAATGACTCATATGTCGACCAACTAATGAATGGATAAAAACAAAATATGGTCTATCCATACAGTTGAATATTCAGAAATAAAAAGGAATGAAGTATTGATACATGCTATAACACAGATGAAGCCTGAAAACATTATGTTAAGTGAAAATCACAGTCAGTCACAGAAGACCACATATTATGATTCACTTACATGGAATGTCCAGAGCAGACAAATCTATAGAGAAAGAAAGTAAATTAGTGGTTGCTACAGGAAGTGGGAAGATGGGGGATGATAGCTAAAGGGTAACAGATTTCTTTTAGAGGTGACAAAAATGTTCTAAAAGTGATTGTGGTGATGGCTGCATAATTCTGTGAATATAACAAAAGCTAATGAATCACACACTTTAAATGGTCGGTTGACTTGTACAGTTTGTGAATTACATTTCAATAAACCTCTCACAAAAAATTAAGAAACACCATCATCAAAAGAAATTAGGTAATTATCACAATAGCACAACATCAATTTTACTGCTAACAGGTTTTTCTTTTAAATATGTCTTACAATATCTGCCAAATACAGTAAAATCTCTACAAAATTTAGGGAAGATGCCAAGAGACACCACACTGAACAGCAGAAGCGCTCTTAATCAGCCTCTATCTAGCTGACTTTCCCATCTCACACTCCCCAGTCCTCTAGAGACCATACTGACTGATCTCCATGACAACTACTGGCCATGAACAGGCTAGCTACTCTTAGGTCACCAGGTAGGGAGCTGAACGTTTACCACAGGTCAGTTGAGTCTAGTCCCAAACCTATTCATACAACTCTACTTATGTGACTACAAAAACAATTTAATTAAATGATGCTTTAACTGATGAAATGCGAATGCATAAAAACGATACCCCTCCTAACAACAAGCAAATGAAGATACATAGCAAAATAAGAATGACCGTAGTGAAACAGAAGAAAATTTCAGAAGGAAATGATTTTTCCCTTGAAGAGACACTGGATCTACATCCAATCTTTAATACAACCTCTAAGACCTGGCATCACTTGTCTGCCTCCATTTCCTATACCTTCCCCCTCACACTCTCCATGCTGACATCCTACTCTCTGTCAGTTTCAACAACAGCTTGCTCTCTGAGTCCTCACTATGATGTCCTTTTGCCTGGAAAGTTCCACTCCATATCCAAACCCTTTCCATCAGCCTGACTAACTCCTTAAAGCCAAGTTTGTCATTTACGCAAAGATGCATGTATCCCTAAGAGTAGCACATAAAGGTGCTCAAAGAATAAGTCAACTTTATTATGTATATATGGGAAGAAATGTCTAGAAGAATATTCTAAACAGTCATTACAACTAGATGGTAGGGTATGAAGTTATTTTTACTTTCTTCTCTGTATCTGCCTGTGATACAAAATACAACAAGCTAACATAATTTCTATAAATGAAGAAAGGTACTTTGAAAAGGAAATAAAAATCTAGCTCCTTTGGACTTCCCTGGTGGCGCAGTGATTAAGAATCAGCCTGCCAATGCAGGGGACACGGGTTCGAGCCCTGGTCCAGGAAGATTCCACATGCCACGGAGCAACTAAGCCCGTGCGCTACGACTACTGAGCCCACGTGCCACAACTACTGAAGCCCATGCGCCTAGAGCCCATGCTCCGCAACAAGAGAAGCCAGAGCAACGAGAAGCCCGCACACCGCAACAGAGTAATCCCCGCTCGCCGCAGCTAGAGAAAGCCTACGCACAGCAAGGAAGGCCCAATGCAGCCAAAAATAAATTAAATAAAATAAATAAAATTTTTTAAAAATCTAGCTCCTTTCCACTTTGATACTATCAGCATTGTATTATCTGTGTTGAAAATTTCTATTTTATCTTATTAAAAACATTTAAAATTTAAACTATTCATTAAGGCAGATTGATATGGCCCCTGGATAAGGCAAGTTATTAAGAAAACTTTCTACTCTATTATCAAAGTACTTAGAAGTGCTTAAGTTACCTGAAAGGTAAACTTTCTGCTCCTTCAAGAATAAAATGTTTACTCCCAGATAATTTGGTTACTCTGAAATCCTTTGTGAGACATACGTAGAGTACAACTGTCACTGGTCTTCAAATATAGTAAAAACTACACAAAGGAACACTACTTGTTATAAATTTTGTGTCCTATGGTCAAACAATGTTGTTGTGGTCCGGGTGCAGCTTGGAAAAGAATTTCCAGACACAAGGCAGAATGTAAGGAAGACAGAGTTTATTAAAGAGAAGGTCGCTGCCAGAACAGCAGGCCTTAAAGGGTCGCTGCAAGAACAGCTGGCTGACTTCCTGGTAGCCAGGGAAGTCGACCCCCTTTGTGGGCTAGTAGCCAACTTTTATAGCCTCAAGACAAAGAAAATTCCTGCTGTCAGGATGGCATTAGGTGATTGGTCAGGATGCTACAACGTTACTACATGGTGATTATTTTGCCTAATATGGAGTCAGGGGGCTGTCCGGTTTAGATTAGGAGAGCCCATGGCAGCAGCTGCTATGGGAGCTCGGTTAATTCCGGAATTTTTGTCCTGTGTCCTTGATGTAGGGTATCCTTGATGTAGGGCTCCACAAATGTCCCCTGTATTTACGACATGTATGACTGTACCACAGAAAGGCCATTTTGGTAATATTATCTGAGACAGAGTGAGAAGAGAGGGGAGCGATGGGAATGAGGGGGCAGAGGAGAGAGAGAGAGAGGAGCTATCATGATGCCGCCAGTCTACATCTGATGATACATGAAATCACATCATCAATATCTCACTACCAACCTCCATTAGTATTGACACTCAGAAGTAACAACTCAAAGGTAGACACAATTTACTCTGAGGGCACACAAACCAATTTCCAGACCATATAAGTTAACGTCAATCAAATGGCTGTGTAAATTTAGGCATGTTTGGATTCTTTAATCCAAAAAGACAGGAAGCGGAATGTGAGTATACTTCCTCTTCCTTTTAGCCTGCTGATCAAGGAGAAAATGCTGTTGTTACCAGCAGTTAATTTGAACTTACTCTTCCAATCCTTTTAAAGAACACGTATCATCATTTTAACTTATCACACAATCCTACTTATAAACCCTTAAATCAAGGTTTAAGATCAGACAATGCCTTCCAATAAAAGGGCAGATGTGATAGTAATACCTTTTTGTTTCTGCTAGATATTCCTAGATTTACTAAGTTTGGTATCAAATACTATTTTCACAATCACATAAAACAGGCTCGGGACTTCCCTGGTGGTGCAGTGGTTAAGAATCCGCCTGCCAACGCAAGGGACACGGGTTCGAGCCCTGGTCCGGGAAGATCCCACATGCTGTGCAGCAACTAAGCCCGTGTGCCACAACTACTGAGCCTGTGCTACAACTACTGAGCCTGCGCTCTAGAGCCCGCAAGCCACAACTACTACTGAGCCTGAGCTCTAGAGCCCGCAAGCCACAACTACTGAGCCCGCGTGCTGCAACTACTGAAGCCCACATGCCTAGAGCCCGTGCTCCGCAACAAGAGAGGCCACCACAATGAGAAGCCTGCACACTGCAACAAGGAGTAACTCCCACTCACCGCAACTAGAGAAAGCCCACGCACAACAACGAAGACCCGACGCAGCCAAAAATAAATTAATTAATTAAAAAAAAAGGCTCACTATGCAGCTAAAGCTGATGCAAACATTTTTGTAAAGATATTACATACTTCTTTCATGTTAATTTTTTACTTACTTTTGAAATTAACTGAGGGCTATCAAATGTCAATTAAAAGAGAGATTACTCATCCAACTATCACCATGAGTCTACATGAGCCAGAGGTAAAATCAAAGTACAGGGGGCTGATTTAGCTAAAGACAAAATGGATATTTTTTTTCGTATTATACTCTGCATTAAAGCAGCAAACACCCACATACTACCTTTGGCAGTTTATTTTAGGCTGCTCAGGAAACATTAAAATTTTTCACATAGTCCAGTTTGTATCAAAAACTGTACATAACCAGAATGCAATAAGTCCAAATACTATGATGTATTTCTTGGCTCATTCTCAAAATCTTTTGGGTTTCCCCACAAAGCAGACTAATTCTAGGTCTGATTTCCAAGGAGGTTAAAATATTGATATGCAGCGTAATTCTTGAGTCATTCTGAGTAATTTAGAATCAGACTAATTCACAAATTACTCCAGTACAGACCTTACATTCACCTAACAATGGGGCTGGAGGTTCATGGATGGCGTTCGTTCACTCCTTTGCCTGGGTTCCATTCAAAAGGATCATATTCCTGGGCTACATAATGCCAGGACCAAAAGAGTCATAGGTGAGAAGCATATACAGAATAAGGACAATTTCACTGTCCCAAATGGGGCACAAAATTAATTATCAGCATTATGCAGATGCCTCACACAGCAGACAAATAAAGGCTGGATAAACACAAACATAAGAAAGGTGAAGAGAAGTGGTTCTGCAACATACTGGCTATACGGCCTTGGGCAAGTTACTTAACCTCTCCGTACTTTAGCTCTCATTTCCAAAATGCAAATAATTAGTATCCACTTCATAAATTTGTTGTGAGAATTAAATTAATGCCTATAACAGTAACTCAGCATAGAGTAAGCTCTAAAGTATTTTTTAAAGATGTATGTGGGAATGAAACAGTAAGTACTTACATACAGTACACATGAACTTTATTTCTAAGATGGGAAGATGAATCTTTTTCATAGTTTCCCTCAGTAAAGCTTAAATTTTTCCGCTATGCTCTGATTTTTACAAACTAGCTCTATAAAGATTAAAGTATTGACAAAAGTTATTTAACTTTATATAATGCTTTAACCAATTCCACCTAAAATACAGCAAATCCATCAAGGAGAACAGAACAGGATTGTCCTGGTTACTCATTTAACCTTCTTGCCTGCTAAAGGGAAAGGGCTTCTGAGTGCTACATAATTAACTGTAGTTAATAGAAGACAGAATGTGATGAAATTTGGAAAGCTAAAAACAATGAGAAGGTCTCAATTAAGATGCTTGAAAATTCAGATCTTTTGTTTTAGTATTTTTAAGTGCTTAGCCTTTTCTTCAAGTATAAGAGTATATAACCCACAAGACTATTTAAATAATGGCAGAAGGAAAAACTTGTAAACTGGGAGTGAAAGCTCCCCTAAACTGTGGTTGGGACTGCTTCCTTGACAAGCAAATCCCAAGTACAGGTCAGTCACGCAAGACTTTGTTTGGTTTTTTTCACTCAAGAGTTTATAAATTACCAATTTGAGCTGTGAGCCATTCCGGGAGGGGAGGCCGAGGGAGAATAACACACTATTTACCTTGCAGGTCCTCCTCAAAACCAAAGGGACAGAATACAGATCAGTGGATGCCAGGAGTGGTGGGGTGGGGAGGGAAAAACAAGAGGGGGAGTGGGGGGGAACGGGGGAGGGGGGAGGGACACAGAACCTGAACTTGACTGTGGAGATGGTGTTTGTCAAAACTCGAATAATTTTAACTAAAAAGTTTAATTTCTACTGTATATAAATTATATCTTCAAAAAATAGAATCAAAGTTGTAAAAAAAATTAAATTGCCTATTAAAGTAAAAATTTTGCATGTCTTTTAAAACAAATTACATGAAAGATTTCCTTTCATGAGTTCAAACTCTGGAAAATACTCGTATAATCCAGTGTATTAAAAAAAATTTCCACACAGTGAGAAATAAGGAAAAACACCTGATTTTAATAAACATTAAGCTATTCTTGAGGTACAAAATCCCGTTAACAGTTGACTGAATGCCTATGTATGGCCTCCTTGCTTTCTCTAAAGTCCTAGTTTTGCTTGGTTTTTATGAATACAGGTAAAGTATGAAAAAGAGGACTATCAGTAAAACTAGAAAAGAATTCATAATATGATTTTTATGTACTAAGAAAACTATTAAAATAAACAGTCAAACACTTCAAATCACGTCTTTCAGCCACGTGAAAAGGTGAGGGGGCTGAGGCTCCCCTCGGGTCTGGGAGCCTCCCCAGGAGTAGGACCTTCTTCTCCCCCACGGGAAGCCGCAAGCGTCCGCCGTGTTCATTCACCGGCTCCCACGACCACGACCCCACCGTGTTCATTCACCGGCTCCGTGCTCAAGGCTCGACCTGTACAGCGAGCCGCCTTAGGTCGAGACCAGAGCGAAGAAAATGGGGCGCTGACGGAGCTCAGGCGCGCCCGCCCCTCCTCCCAGGGAGAGGCTGTGGGCACGTGCACCGTGGGCCTCCACGTGCTCTCGGTGGTCGAGGCCCCTTCCCACTCCTCCCACATGCACCCGGGTTCGCAGCCCTGGCTGTAGTGGACCCAACTCCAGAGAGGGCCCGTGGGGCTTCTCACTTACAGGAGGTACAGGGAATCTCTTTTCTCAACAGAAAAGCAATTTCAGGGTGAAAACAGGCTCTGGAAGTCACCGTTCTGACCCTCGCTCTCAAAACAGATTGGCTTCATCCCTATATCACGGCTTTCCTCACCTTCCACCATCCACCTTAGGGCTCTGGTTTGACCTCTCTGGACCCCCAATTCCATTTCTCAGGAAGAAGTATCTCTGCTCTTCAGGCCCCAGCCCAACAGTCTCAAACTAGTTAGCTTCAGGACCCCTTTTACACTCAAAAATTACCAGGGAGTCCAAGGAGCTTTTGTTTATATGAGCTATAATCTATCAAACATTTATCGTATTAGAAATTAAAACTGAGAAATTTTGATTGAATCATTCAAATTAAATTGTTTAAAAATAATATTAAATATGTTAATATGTGTAACATTTTTATAGAAACTCAAAAAAAAATAGTGAAAGGGGTGGTATTGCTTTACATTTTTGCAAAATCCCCCTCTCTCTCTCTGTCTCTGTCTCTCTCTCTGCCCCCTTTCTACCACTACCAACACCAAATGTATGGTCTTCCCCAAGCTAAAAAACAAAACATAACTTCCTACTTAAACTATCTTCTCCTTCTCTGGAGTCAAACTTCTTGAAAAAGTTCCCACTCCCTCTACTGCCCCTTCTTTTTATTATTTTAATTATCAAAGTAATATACAGTGACATTCTCATTTCAAAAAAAATCCAAGCAATATAGATAAAACACCATACACAATAGCAATCTCTTCCCCAGAGGTAATAACCACTGTTACTCTAAAAAATACCCTGAACCCATTCTGTAAACTGAATATCACACTGAACTTTTTATTTTCTCATGATTTTCCCTCTCCAAACAGACCAAAAAAAAAAAAAAATCTGAGAGTTCTGTTTAGATTCCAATTCTTTTGGTGATCCAAGTTATGGATCAAAGAGGAGATAACATGAAGTGACATTCCTATACAAAGCAAGTGCTAAACAAAATGTTAAAACCATGTTTTTATGGCAACAAAACATAGTAAGAATAATGAGATTTACGACTATGCCTTGTATGTAAAAACCTCACATTTCATTACCTAAAGGCAGATGAATGCTGATTATATTTGTATCATTCTGATGTAGATAATAGTGTGTCTTTAGAGTTTATAAAACTTTTTCACCTATATAATCACTTAAAAATTTTACAACCCATGAGATTAACAGAGATTATCTTTAACATTTTATAAGTAAGAAAGCCAAAGTTCTGAGAGAAAAAACTACTTGCTCAAAATTACATAGCTAGAAAGATGCACACCAGAAACCACAGACAGAACTTGTATTTTTGGACTCAAATCAAATCCCAATCCTTTATATCATATTGAACAATACATCAAAAATTGTCACAATATAAAAATATTAAGTTCTTGCTCATTTTTACAGCTAATTTGGAAGAAATTACCTCTAATTCTCAAGTTGAACAGAAAACATAAAATGCGTTGAATAACTTCTGAATGCAAAAAAGAATAAATTATTTTTGCTTCTTTATTATACAATATAATCCCTTAGGAAGCTTACATCTTACTTAAAATAACAATTAAAATTTAATAAAACCTATATCAACATGTAAATGTATTATAAAATTAGAAAAATAACTTCTTAAATCCTTAATTAGGCATTGCCATTAACAAAAGACCTAAGACTCCTAATTAAGGATGACGCAACAGCTCCAGAAAAGACCACCACACATACATAATTCATCAATGCTGCCCTCATATTTCAGTGTCACCACTGAAATTTCTAAAAGGGACACATGGAGTCGCATTAAATTTCACAATCAGAATTTTAAATTATTTAAATTATTAGAAAATAATAAACCTACTTATACAAATGACAAAGCATTTAATTCATCAGTAATCTTGCTGAAACACTTCCCAAGTCCCTATTTTTTCCTACTCCCAGGCAACTCCATAGGAGTCCAACACATTTAAAAGATTTATTATGACACACTAGATTGGATTATTAAAAAACTGAATGTAAACTACTTCTTATTAAGGGCTCTGAATCTTAGTTAACTCCATTTCCTAAACAACAACATAGGAAATTTTTTAAATTATGACTAAGCTGATCTTTATAACACACCTTGACATTTTAAAACTACAGACGAGATAATTGATTTTTCTTCACATTTTACTCTTCCTAAATATAAAAAATATATACTTACTCTCAGTACATTCTTATCAGAAAACCAAAAACCCATAGTGAGATATTTCAGAACTCAAGTTAGTCTAAAGAGAACTTCAAAGCTGCATTACTGAGAAATATTTGAGGATTTTTCTTACCTCTGTTTCTGTACAATGTGAATATTCCAATTTACCTGTAATGAAAATACAAAAAGTTACTTTCAGAGGATTTTGGGTTTTTTATCATTGACAAAACATATCTGAGCTATTCTGACTATGGCTTCATTATATCTATGAAAATTTACACACAAAAAAAGGTGTTAGAATGACCAAGTTTCTAGAAGGTCCTGCTTAGGGATTTAAATTTAAAAATACCCATAAGAGGGCTTCCCTAGTGGCGCAGTGGTTGAGAATCTGCCTGCCAATGCAGGGGACACGGGTTCGAGCCTGGTCTGGGAAGATCCCACATGCCGCGGAGCAACTAGGCCCGTGAGCCACAATTACTGAGCCTGCGCGTCTGGAGCCTGTGCTCCGCAACAAGAGAGGCCGCGATAATGAGAGACCCGCGCACCGCGATGAAGAGTGGCCCCCACTTGCCGCAACTAGAGAAAGCCCTCGCACAGAAACGAAGACCCAACACAGCCATAAATAAATAAATAAATATTTTTTTTTAAAAAAAGGAAAAGAATTGAAAAAAAAATATATATATATATCCGAATCACTTTTCTGTACACCTGAAACTAACACAATATTGTAAACCAGCTATACTTCAATTAAAAACAAAAACAAACAAACAAACAAAAAATACCCATAAGAGAATAATAAAGAAAAAGATGGGAAGAACATGCTTAACTGTAATAAGATATAAAACATATACACATATTTAATATACATATATAAATTAATGAAAGTAAAATAAAAATACTTTTTTCTTGCTTTCTTTTTAAAATAACTTAAAATACTTTAAAGGCCTTTAAAAGGTACCACTTAAAATACTTTTAAATACCTTAAAAAGATCTTTAAAAGACTCTTGGGCTCTTCCCTATATATGTTTCCAGTTTAAAGTTACACTGATCGTTTCAATTAAAGCAGAAATGTTTCAAACTCCTATTTAATATACAATGGTTGTTTTTCTTTAATACATGAAGAGACACAACCATATAATTAATTTAGTAATTCTTCCAGTAGAGGATCATCTATAGAATAACCAGACTGGGGGCTTCCCTGGTGGCGCAGTGGTTGAGAGTCTGCCTGCCAGTGCAGGGGATACGGGTTCGAGCCCTGGTCTGGGAGGATCCCACGTGCCGCGGAGCGACTGGGCCCGTGAGCCACAGTTACTGAGCCTGCGCCTCTGGAGCCTGTGCTCTGCAATAGGAGAGGCCATGGTAATGAGAGGCCCGCGCACCGCGATGAAGAGTGGCCCCCACTTGCCGCAACTAGAGAAAGCCCTCGCGCAGAGGTGAAGACCCAACACAGCCATAAAAAAATAAATTAAATAAATTAAAAAAAAAAAAAGAATGAATGAAGAATAACCAGACTGAACAATATTTGGCTGCACCAACGTTAACATTTTCTCATCATCACCGAGACATAATACCAAAGAACATGTACAGTTACATATTTCTGTCAATTTGGGTGATTAAAACATACTTTCAAAATAAAAAAACAGCTATTTTTAAAGGAGAATCACTTATTAAATAGCTTTAACAAAAAGAATACATAACATATTTATACTGGATGCTAAAAAACTTAATTTTCCCAGTCTACATTTCTTAAATTTCATTGTCCTAAGTTCAAATATATATGTATCTCTACCTCTTTCCCTCCACCCAAAACTATCTTTCCTCCTAGCTAACTCCTTCTCCCCAACAACTGATGGGTTGTTCCATCAGTCTGTGATTTTTTTTTTTTAATGATTAATGAGAATTTATATACCTTAGAGTCTATGATGATACCACCAAAAAGAAAAAAAATCATAAATAATGTTTTTATATGCCTCCTAACTCTTAAGATGAAAAATAAAGTTGAAACCCACATTTCTGTTGACCTAATGATGCTAATGTGAAATACTGGCTGAAATTGAGACCAGAAAATAAGGAACCTTGGGTTCTGTGAATTAAAAATGATATATACGCAATAAATAATTTTAAATTATATGAAGACACTGACAAAATGGGTTTAATATATGTGTGTATATACTAGAGTTTGATAAATATATAACTGTTATTTATATACTTAGTGTTATATAAAATTATGTATTATAGTTACATTTTTCATATTATATATTATCTTTTATTTATTTATATCTGACTGCTCAGAACATTAGTGCTTTTGGTAGATTAATTATACTTCACTCCTATAGAAATGGTAATTAATTTAACATAGGAAAGTACTGTGGACAGGAATAGCTCACAGAAGGGCACAGAATACCTCTCAGCAAACATTTACTGAGTGTCTACTCTGTAAAGGAGGAAGAGGGAGGGAGAAATACAGTTATTAAGACAAGCCATAAGAGAGAGTAACCTCTTTGAGAGTACATGGATATACATCTTCGGTATGATACATTCTCAGGGTAAAGAGAATTACAAAGAAAAACAATTTTATGTAGTAGGTTTGTTGTTGGTAATAGCATTGGTGAAAAATTCTGAAACTGTTTTGTATGTACTGTAGCACTGAGCAAACTAGTAAATACAGTGATATTGTTGGGAATCAGCAACAGAGGGAAAAGAATATACAAACCTAACATGTGGGAAGGAGAGACGAGCCCTGCAGTGGCGAACTGGACCAAGAGGTGTTTATACAACTTCAGAAAACGATCTATTTCCTAGCTCTGCCCTCCAAAAGAGGGAGAAACAACAGCACCCCAGTTTGCAAGAGCATTCCTAGCCGATTCCCACTCAAAGGAACCAGGACTTCGGGAAATTGGCAGAAAGCAGGGCTGGGACAGGTAAATTATAAGATAAGCTGGAAATTATAAGATAAGCTTCATTACTTTGCACTACAAAGTAATGAAGTGCTCAAAGAATGAAGGAGGTACAAGTCCTGTAAGATTTTTTCAGTGACCTCTATTATAAAATTGAAAATGCGGGCTTCCCTGGTGGCGCAGTGGTTGAGGGTCTGCCTGCCAATGCAGGGGACACGGGTTCGAGCCCTGGTCTGGGAGGATCCCACATGCCGCGGAGCGACTGGGCCCGTGAGCCACAACTGCTGAGCCTGCGCGTCTGGAGCCTGTACTCCGCAACAAGAGAGGCTGCGACAGTGAGAGGCCCGCGCACCGCGATGAAGAGTGGCCCCCGCTCGCTGCAACTAGAGAAAGCACAGAAACGAAGACCCAACACAGCCAAAAATAAATGAATAAATAAATAAAAAATAAAAATAAAGGAATTCCTTTAAAAAAAAAAAAAAGACTATTTAGGGAGGCTTATTCCAATAATAAGAACATTTATTAAAAAAACAAAAACAAAAACAAAAACAAAAACAAAAAAAACTGAAAATGCTTTCCTGTAAGAGTGCCAAAATTTTTGTGAGAACATACACTACTTTCAGTTATTCAATCTGAACTGGTAAGTCACACAAATATGAAAAGGTGGTTAGGGACTTCCCTGGTGGTGTAGTACTTAAGAATCCACCTGCCAATTCAGGGGACATTGGTTCGATCCCTGGTCCAGGAAGATCCCACATGCCAGGGAGCAACTAAGCCTGTGAGCCACAAATACTGAAGCTTGCGTGCCTAGAGCCCATGCTCCGCAACAAGAGAAGCCACTGCAATGAGAAACCCGCGCACCGCAACAATGAGTAGCCCCCGCTCAACGCAACTATTGAAAGCCCACGTGCAGCAGCAAAGACCCAACGCAGACAAAAATAAATAAATTAAATAAATAAATAAATAAATAAGAAAAGGTGGTTAAGTATGAAGTGCCTGACCACCTGCACTACTCTGCCATCCAAATCCCTGCTCAGACTCTGACCCAGGAATCAGAAAATCCCAATTACATGACAGCAGAGCTTAAAGGAACCCTGGAAATGATCTTGCCCAATCCACTCATCCATAAATGGGTAATCTGAGCCTGAGGAGCCAAACATGCACAAAATGACAGAGCGAGAAGAGAAGCCTCCAAGGCTCCGAGCCCTGCACAAGTATCAGTGTGCTTTTGTTACGCTGCTCCTCCATTCCCACTTGCAGGGGCCAGCGTCCCAGCTACCTACCACTGATGACATTGTTTCTGGGGAAAGGCACCCACAATTTAACAGCTGGAAACTTCCAGTACAGCACCTAGGATTTTCATGTGACACCTTTGAGCCTTTCTTCAAAGGTTGGCCACCTCTGTTTACAGAACAAGACCTAAGGAATCCCTCTAAAACCTACAATCTTATGACTTCACTTTCAACAATCCCATGACTTCACTTTCAACAGTTTCAGTAACCTAAGCTGATGGTAGGCCTAAGCAAGGTTTGAGATTATTAAATGCAGTAAATTAGTTCTTTCAATTAAAGTAACAACTTTACTGATTTATTGATTCTATTAATTTTTATTAGGTTGAGTTTAATTAGAAGGCTAGATTAACTATGTGATGATACAAAATAAAATCAAATATCTGAAATAGTATTTAAACATTAAGTTTCAAAATATTTTAACATTATCAAAGTACTTACACACTAGGAAGAGGGATGATTTGCATAGCAAGCCAAAAATTCAGTTCAGTATTTCTCAAAAGAGCATTTTAACAATGCTGCAAGAATCAAGGCTGGGGTTTAGACTCTTCTTTTTAACTAATTCTGAAATATCTGATGCTCTTAAGATTTACTAGACAAGTTCCCTCATGTCCCAGGAAACAGAAAAACTAATATCTTCCTATAAATTAACATAGAATGGCTTTTAAAAAACCACACTAGTCCTAGTATGAAATGTCTGTCATAAAGAACTCATCACCTAAGAAGCACTGTCATCTTTAGCAGACATTTTAAATCTCAAATGTTGATAATCAGATAATCCCACTCAGCAGGCCTGCTCAATAAGGTACCAGAGGGAATACATCCCACCCAGTAAGCCACTCAGAGCCCCGCTGTTCACACAGCACTTTCTGAAACGGCCTCACCTCAATGGAATCACAAATTCTGATGAACCACACAACTATCTGGTGGGAATTAAGGCATAGTTTCAAAAAAATTCACAGAGGTGAATAATAGTTTTAAATTAAGGTAGTACTCCAGTCTTCGGAGTAGAAACCTCAGCATATGGCTGAATTATCACACAGTCACATTATCAATATGATTCACATTAGCTGAATACACAAAAGGCAAACTATGCCTGCCAAAAAGACACAGAATCCCGGTAACTTTTAGGATGAATAAATGGCTCTGAGGATTATTCTACAATTTTTTCCTATGTGACCAAACTCTGGGCAGTGTCTAGGTCTATCTGTTCTTTTTCATGGTGAAACAAAGCAGTATCAATAGGTACATCCGCCTTCTCGCCAGCTCACTCCTATCCCCCTCGTTCCTTCAATAAATATTTACTGAAGACCTACTAAATACTACTGGTAACACTGATGATAAAGCAGCAAACAAGTCAGGAATGGTCCTTGCCCCATAGCGCTTACATGTTAGTGAACAGAGAGCAAAAAAGGCAATCAAATAAAATAATTACAACTGGTAATCAATGCCATTAAGGACAGAAAAGGGAGAGAAAGAAAACAGCTGGAAAGACTCCTTGAGAAGATGACATTTAAATAGAGACCTTGAAGTGGGGTAGCAACTCACTGCAGGGTTGGGGAAGCTGCTGCTCTGTCTGGAACGAGGTGGCAGCTGTGGGAGGGCCCTGGAAGCTTCTGCAAGGACAGGAGGGGGCAGATCACATGGGCCTTGAAAGACAGTACAGGGAGTTTCAATTTGATGTGAAGTACAATGGGAAGCTCCTGGAGGATGCTAGGAAGAGCGTGAGCTGGTGCAAGATAGGTTTCCAGGTCAGTCATGCCATATGAAAAAAGCAGCAGAGAGGGTCAAAGTGAAAGCCTGCGGCCAGTGAGGAGGCCACTGTCACTGTCTTGGGGAGCAACGGGGCTGCCAGCCTGGTGGTGGCAGCATCCAGGAAGAAAAGCAGTGGATGCAAGGTATGAATCAGGAGCAGAACGCACAGAACCTGCTGATGGGCTAATCAGGGGTGGAGTAGAGGAAGAAGGAAAGAAGGATGCCCTGAACATGCTCCATTTTTCCAAGGAAAGTATTCTCAACGACTTGATCAAAACTGATCAACAACAGCACTAGCTTAAGAACTCAAATATTTTATAAGAGAGAAGTAGTAGGCTTTTTGGACAGTTTTTATATTAATACTAGAAAAAAAAAAAGAGAATAGTTTTGAACAGTTAACAGGCTGAAATTCAGCAATAAAATAATTCCTGCAGCCTAACCAAGCCTGGATTTCTGAAACACCATGGCCACTGAGGGCTTAAAATCCATGATCAGCATATACTTTAGTTTGCTGGGGGGTTTTTGTTTGTTTGTTTGTTTTTAGGCCGCGCCATGCAGCATGTGGGATCTTAGTTTCCCGACCAGGGATCGAACCACGCCCCCTACATTGGGAGCACAGAGCCTTAACCACTGGACTGCCAGGGAAGTCCCTAGTTTGCTGTTTCTGTATCAAAAGTAAGGAGAGTGAAACTATGTAATCATTAGCTTATACCCACCTCCCCCATAAAATCATTTTTTCCAAGTTACATTTTTAATGAGGAAAAAAAAGCTATGCATTTGACAAAAGAAACAGCTACATAGAAGATACTTTTATTTTGACTGTTAAATTATAAAATCATTATCCTCTATATCAAACAAATTCACTAGTATAAATGTTCAAAGATTAACAGGAACTTAGAATTTAGAAATGGGAGAAAACTAGTATACTCTCTGACCAACTAAAGAGTTTCATTAAGTTTCTCTTCTTGTCCTGGCTGTCAGGAAGAATGAAATAAAATTTAACTTTCCACCGCCATAATGGCCCTATGCTAATATATTTCTTCACAACTGCTGATGTTCAAGCAGTTGAGCATCTAAGTAAGCCTTTTTCTTGGCTGCCTTGGTAAGGCCATCTGGTAGAATAAGTATCAAGAACAAGCCATTAGATTTTGACAGGCCTAGGTTCAAATCGTCCTTCCATCACTTAATAATTGTGTGATGCGACTTTAAAATAAGATACTTCCCAGAGTTTTCAGCTTTCTCATCTACAAAAAAAAGTGGGATAATTCCAACCTCATGAGGCCAATACGAAAATTAAATGAAATAAAAAATGTTTTGAAGCGCTCTGCACGATGCCTACAGTAGGGGCTCAGCAACTGGTGCGCTTATCATCACAACCCTGTGGAAAGAAGGGTGACGTGGACACGTGAAAATAAAGTCCTAAGTAAAACCGGCAGCGTGAATTAACAGAAAGATCTTAGTTATTCTTCAAAACTCTTATGATAAAATGTTCTATAGAGAAACTGAATATAAATTTTTATGTTTACCAGATTACAACCATGTAAAAGAGGTATAGACTTTGAAATACAAAAAGTAGCTAAGTCATATGATGGATTGTTGTAAAATTCAGCTCATTTTTATACCTGCTCACTAAGATCTTTAAAAGCCACTACCTTTTACTCTACACCTCTCTCCAGAGCCTCCTAACACACATACTCTCCTCTCCTCATGTGATGGTATCTGGGGGGACAACATCAGCAGAGGCTCAGGCCAGGGTGGTGAGAAGGGGGGTTTCATCAGTTATTACTCAAAAGTGAAAATAAGGAAGTCTGGAATGGCCATATCTATCATCAACCCATAAAGAGAGAGACTAAATAAGTCAAATAATGACACCCCCCCCAAAGATGTCCACATCCTCATCCTCAGACTCTGTGAATATATTACTTTAATGGCAAAGTGATTTGCAGCTGTGGTTAGGGGTCTTGAGGTGGGGAAGAGTACCCTGGATTATCCAGGTGGGACCAATGCAATCACAAGGGGCCTTACAAGAGATCCAGAGAAGGAGCAGTGGTGATGGAAGCAGAGGCTGGAGTGACATGATTGCAGGAAGGGGGACACAAAGCCAAGGAATGTGGAAAGCCTCTCTAGAGGCTGGAAAAGGCAAGGAACAGATTTTCCCCTGGAGGCTCCTGAAGGAATACAGCCCTGCCAACAACTCAATTTTAGCCCAAAGGACCCATTTTCAGACTTCTGACTGATAAAACTGTAGAATAATAATTTTGTATTGTTTTAAGCCACAAAATTATTGGTGATTTGTTACAGAAAACAAATACACAGACCATCAAAAAGTCAAAGCAATATGATGTCCTCTCACCATCCCAAACATGACCCTCAGGCCACCCTGTATACCGGCTAATCCCACAGAGAATGACCCACAGGTCACAGGACAACAGAGCACAGTGGTTAAGAGCAAGGACTCCAGGCCAGACTTTTGGGGTTTGAATCCCAGGTGGGCTGTTGGCTGTACTTAAGGCCTCTACACTTCACATCCCATCTGTAAGGTGGAGGTTAATAACAGTACCTATCACAGGGTTGTTGTGAGGAGCAAAAGTAATAATCAAAGTAAACTGCTTAGCCTGTCACCTGTCACACGATAAGTACTTGATAAAACATTAGCTCTATTACCACTTAAGTCTTTGAAGCATTCTCTCCAGGGAGAAAATAAGTCAAAAAGACTTTCCTCTTCCAAACCCAAAAAGCTGTGGTCCACAGACCACTTGACCCCTCAGATATGGAGGTATAATTGACAGGCCCATACCCATGCCCTGGCCTGTAAGGAGGAAGCCCGCCATGCCGTCTGTCCATCTTGAGTCCCCTGCACCTGTATGTGCTGCGTCAGCCACGGGAGAAGACTCGGGGCTCACGGCCCTCACCCCACTCTCCTCTGCCCTCCCCTCACCATCTTCTCTCCTCCCTGTCCCGTCCAGGGCATGTAGTGCTCATCGTCCACTGCCTGTGCACAGGCAGAGAGTCTTATCTTACCTCTCAAGTTCTCCTTCCAAAACTGACAGCACTAAGAATGATTCTGGTTATTATAATTTTTCATCTCCCTACCCTGAATAACTCTGGTTGAAAGCTTCATTCAGATGGAATGACAATTATTTTCACAAGGCCCCAACCTTAAAGGAAATGCTATGATCAATGGAACTATTCTGAACACCTCTGCCAGAAACGTATTAAAGACAAAAGGCATCCATCCAAAATTTCCTAGACATTTCTAGATATCCATGCCATTCAAACCACCCCCACAACGCTCTTTTAAATTCTAAGAAAATAAATTATTCTTAATGAAATATTAGTACTTCAAATTAATCCACACTTGCTTTATATGGATCAAACATATTCTACCTGCTGGTGTGAAGCCCAGACCTGAGAAGCACTGCTGTAAAACCTTCATTTTTACAGCTGAGGAAGCTCAAGCTCTGAAGAATAAAACGACTCAGTGAAGGTCAAAGAACTGGGACCAGTCGCCCAGCCCAGTAAGGGAGAGACTAGGAAGCAACGAGTGCCCAGAAGTGAAGCACAGGTTGGCACTAGGGGGGCAAAGTTCAAGAATAAGTGAGAGAGTGGCATGGACTTATATATACTACCAAGTGTAAAATAGATAGCTAGTGGGAAGCAGCCTCATAGCACAGGGAGCTCAGCTCGGTGCTTTGTGACCACCTAGAGGGGTGGGATAGGGAGGGTGGGAGGGAGGGAGATGCAAGAGGGAAGAGATATGGGGACATATGTATATGTATAACTGATTCACTTTGTTATAAAGCAGAAACTGACACACCATTGTAAAGCAATTATGCTCTAATAAAGATGTTAAAAAATAAATAAATAAAATAAAATAAAGAATATTAACAACAAATTTTGCTAAGTACTGGGACTTCCCTGGTGGTCCAGCAGTTAAGATTCCATGCTCCCAATGCAGGGGGCCCGGGTTTGATCCCTGGTCAGGGAACTAGATCACACATACAGCAACTAAGACCTGGCGCAGCCAAATAAATAAATAATTTTTTTTTTTTAATTTGCTAAGTATCACTTTGGTTTACTCATCCCCTGCTCACAACTAATAAATGTGGGCAGAGAAAAAAAATATGCTGTGTTTATGTGAGCTTTATAAGTCCCTTTAATAAGACAAAGGAAACCCCTGAATAATCAGTGTGAACAATACACTTAATCACATTTTGTAGGATTTGGAGCATAATCTTACCATTTTAAGGAAGTATAGAACTTAAAGCCATTATATGTTTCCTTGTATAATCAGCATTGCTCTTACAGATGACTGATTTTTTTGGCCACGCTGTGTGGCTTGTGGGATCTTAGTTCCCGGACCAGGGATTGAACCCGGGCCCTCGGCAGTGAGAGCGAGCAGTCCTAACCACTGGACTGCCAGGGAATTCCCTTCAGATAACTGATTTTGATCCTGACCCTGGTGAGGAACATAACCTTTCATTTGAGTACCACTTATGGACGAAGCGTTCATTCATCTCTTCACTCATGGACAACATGTCTGTGTGACAGGTTCTCCCCAGAATTTGACTCTCCTTCCTTGAGATCATCTGACCCCCATTGGCAGACTCTGCCCCAAGCCAGGCTCTAGAACCTTCAGCGTCAAGTCACCTTTGCCATAAACCTCAAGTTTAACCCAATTCTGAAATGTGGGGGCTTCTGCTTTAACTTTGAGACTCAGACTGTACTTTGCATCCTAGACCCTGTAACTAAATCCTTTATCTTAAAAAAAAAAAAAAAGGAAGCAAGCCGTGGCTTGGCTTATTATTGCCAGTTGCCTTCCTAGGGACTACCTAGCCCTTGGACCTAATATCCCCAGCACAGACCACTTACTGGCCCTTATCTGCAGCCCCTGCCTCCCTTCTGGCTCTGCTTGCTCATCCGACGAACGAGCCTGGCTGACTGCCTTACAGAGCTAACACATCTGATTTCTGTCCCTCCTCCACCACCAAACCCTCCCAACCTATTCCATGGCACTAGAGTAACCAAATATAACTGAGCCTGTTCTGAAATGAAAGTTCTAGTAATACATTTTGTTAATTATTAGGTTTTTTTTTCTTTCTATTTAGCAACCTTAATTAACTAAACTTTATATCATCTCATAGAACAAACATCATTAAATGTCAAGTATTTTCTACTGAAAAATAATTACTTCAGTTTCAGCATAACTTTTTTCAACAAAACTCAAATACTATCTTTGTCTGCTTCATGTAATTTGGCAATACTCAAAGCTTGTATAGCAAAGACGTTTCCCCTCCTGTGCAGATTCTAGTCCAACAGTAGTGGCTGTCTAGGATACCACTTTCAGAAGCGTTCTGAGGGCAGCTATGGGGTGGGAGGAGCCCGTGACCATTTAGCAATGTTTCCAAGGCACAGAGGGAGGGGCAGTGCAGAGGCCACATTTCTGACACTCCTGTGTTGGATGCGATGATGGAAGTTGTGGTCCTTTTCGTGTACAGTGTGGATTTGGGTTAAAAAAATTTCCCTAGTGATATTAATCCAAACATTAGTTGCCTAAATTTCATGAGACCTCAAAAATACACTGAGATCACAGCACTTTATCATTTTTCTTCAAGAACAAGGAGAACTTGGAGGAGAACTTCCCCAAGCCAAATCATAAAAAGAAGATGACTAGTGAGTGTCAATCCCAAATGTTCTCATATTTCCTATCAATTGAAAAAATCTGGCTGTCATGCATTTCATACCCTGTGTATTCTCCTAAGAATCTCCTCTCCACTGTGGCCTCTGATCATGTACGAGACCATTCTAGCCAAGAGGAACCCTGCCAGAGAAGTATCTCAGGTACTTCTTCTATCCCCAGACTGAAGCTCCTTTAGATACAGCACCATAACTGCCATCTATATCCATTTGCCCAAATATGTTACTTATCCTCTATCAAGATTGGGTATACCTGATTTAAACTATAAAAACTACCTAGGCACACATTTTTAGCTATTTAACCTTTAGTATATATATAGTGTGTATGTGTGTGTGTGTGTGTGTGTGTGTGTATATATATATATTTATATTATACCTATGAATAAAATATAGGGTTGGCCAAAAAGTTCGTTCAGGTTTTTAACCAACCCAATACTAAGTTCTTTAAATGCAAATAGAATCAAAATGACTATTAACTGCAAAAGGAGGTCAGAGTTAGGGATCAACTATCATTAGAAATTTTTTTTACAAATTTCAATCATTTAATCATTTCCCACCAATAAAATTTAATTTTATACACATCAGACAAAAGAATAACCAAATGTTTCATCTAAGCAATGTTTTATCTTACAGTTCTCAAATGAAATTGGTTTCAACAGTTTAGGGGGAAAAGTTATATTTACATTCTTTTTCATTATTAATGTAAATAAGCCCCCCAAAACTCCCCCAAGGATTTAAAGAGGCTAAATTAAATTATGAATAAGTGAATATCAAACAAGTTAGAAAGTGATAAAGTGAAAGAAAGCTAAATTCAAGAATACTATATGATTTTTTAAATTTAAAACTAGCGTAAGTGGTGGTCAAACACTAACTTTCCCTGACATTTTTTTTTTTTAACATCTCTATTGGAGTATAATTGCTTTACAATGGTGTGTTAGTTTCTGCTTTATAACAAAGTGAATCAGCTATACATATACATATATCCCCATATCCCCTCCCTCTTGCGTCTCCCTCCCACCCTCCCTATTCCACCCCTCTAGGTGGTCACAAAGCACCGAGCTGAGCTCCCTGTGCTATGAGGCTGCTTCCCACTAGCTATCTATTTTACACTTGGTAGTATATATAAGTCCATGCCACTCTCTCACTTCGTCCCAGCTTACCCTTCTCCCTCCCTGTGTCCTCAGGTCCATTCTCTATGTCTGTGCCTTGCCTTTATTCCTGTCCTGCCCCTAGGTTCTTCATAACCTTTTTTTTTTTAGATTCCATATATATGTGTTAGCATACGGTATTTGTTTTTCTCTTTCTTTCTTCACTCTGTATGACAGACTCTAGGTCCATCCACCTCATTACAAATAATTCAATTTCGTTTCTTTTTATGGCTGAGTAATATTCCATTGTATATATGTGCCACATCTTCTTTATCCATTCATCTGTCGATGGACACTTAGGTTGCTTCCATATCCTGGTTATTGTAAACAGAGCTGCAATGAACATTATGGTACATGACTCTTTCTGAATTATGGTTTTTTCAGGGTATATGCCCAGTAGTGGGATTGCTGGGTCATATGGTAGTTCTATTTTTAGTTTTTTAAGGAACCTCCATACTGTTCTCCATAGTGGCTGTATCAATTTCCATTCCCACCAACAGCGCAAGAAGGTTCCCTTTTTTCCACACCCTCTCCAGCATTTATTGTTTGTAGATTTTTTGATGATGGCCATTCTGACCTGTGTGAGGTGATACCCCATTGTAGTTTGATTTGCATTTCTCTAATGATTAGTGATGTAGAGCATCCTTTCATGTGTTTGTTGGCAATCTGTATATCTTCTTCGGAGAAATGTCTATTTAGGTCTTCTGCCCATTTTTGGATTGGGTTGTTCGTTTTTTTGATATTCAGCTGCATGAGCTGCTGGTAAATTCTGGAGATTAATCCTTTGTCAGTTGCTTCATTTGCAAATATTTTCTCCCATTCTGAGGGTTGTCTTTTCGTCTTGTTTATGGTTTCCTTTGCTGTGCAAAAGCTTTTAAGTTTCATTAGGTCCCATTTGTTTATTTTTGTTTTTATTTCCATTTCTCTAGGAGGTGGGTCAAAAAGGATATTGCTGTGATTTATGTCATAGAGTGTTCTGCCTATGTTTTCCTCTAACAGTTTTATAGTGTCTGGCCTTACATTTAGGTCTTTAATCCATTTGGAGTTTATTTTTGTGTATGGTGTTAGGGAGTGTTCTAATTTCATTCTTTTATATGTAGCTGTCCAGTTTTCCCAGCACCACTTATTGAAGAGGCTCTCTTTTCTCCACTGTATATTCTTGCCTCCTTTATCAAAAATAAGGTGACCATATGTGCATGGGTTTATCTCTGGGCTTTCTATCCTGTTCCACTGATCTATATTTCTGTTTTTCTGCCAGTACCATACTGTCCTGATTACTGAAGCTTTGCAGTATAGTCTGAAGTCAGGGAGTCTGATTACTCCAGCTCCATTTTTCTTTCTCAAGATTGTTTTGGCTATTCGGGGTCTTTTGTGTTTCCATACAAATTGTGAAATTTTTTGTTCTAGTTCTGTGAAAAATGCCATTGGTAGTTTGAGAGGGATTGCACTGAAATCTGTAGATTGCTTTGGGTAGTAGAGTCATTTTCACAATGTCGATTCTTCCAATCCAAGAACATGGTATATCTCTCCATCTGTTTGTATCATCTTTAATTTCTTTCATCAGTGTCTTATAGTTTTCTGCATACAGGTCTTTCATCTCCTTAAGTATTTATTCCTAGGTATTTTATTCTTTTTGTTGCAATGGTAAATGGGAGTGTTTTCTTAATTTCACTTTCAGATTTTTCATCATTAGTGTATAGGAATGTAACAGATTTCTGTGCATTAATTTTGTATCCTGCTACTTTACCAAATTCATTGATTAGCTCTAGTAGTTTTCTGGTAGCATCTTTAGGATTCTCTATGTATAGTATCATGTCATCTGCAAACAGTGACAGCTTTACTTCTTCTTTTCCAATTTGGATTCCTTTTTTTCTTTTTCTTCTCTGATTGCTGTGGCTAAAACTTCCAAAACTATGTTGAATAATAGTGGTGGGAGTGGGCAACCTTGTCTTGTTCCTGATCTTAGTGGAAATGGTTTCAGTTTTTCACCATTGAGAACAATGTTGGCTGTGGGTTTGTCATATATGGCCTTTATTATGTTGAGGTAAGTTTCCCCTATGCCTACTTTCTGGAGGGTTTTTATCATAAATGGGTGTTGAATTTTGTCAAAAGCTTTTTCTGCATCTATTGAGATGATATGGTTTTTATCCTTCAATTTGTTAATATGGTGTATCACATTGACTGATTTGCATATATTGAAGAATCCTTGCATTCCTGGGATAAACCCCACTTGATCATGGTGTATGATCCTTTTAATGTGCTGTTGGATTCTGTTTGCTAGTATTTTGTTGAGGATTTTTGCATCTATATTCATCAGTGATATTGGTCTGTAATTTTCTTTTTTTGTAGTATCTTGGTCTGGTTTTGGTATCAGGGTGATGGTGGTCTCATAGACTGAGTTTGGGAGTGTTCCTCCCTCTGCTATATTTTGGAAGAGTTTGAGAAGGATAGGTGTTAGCTCTTCTCTAAGTGTTTGATAGAATTCGCCTGTGAAGCCATCTGGTCCTGGGCTTTTGTTTGTTGGAAGATTTTTAATCACAGTCTCAATTTCAGTGCTTGTGATTGGTCTGTTTATATTTTCTGTTTCTTCCTGGTTCAGTCTCAGAAGGTTGTGCTTTTCTAAGAATTTGTCCATTTCTTCCAGGTTGTCCATTTTATTGGCATATAAGTGCTTGTAGTAATCTCTCATGATCCTTTGTATTTCTGCAGTGTCAGTTGTTACTTTTCCTTTTTCATTTCTAATTCTACTGATTTGAGTCTTCTCCCTTTTTTCCTTGATGAGTTTGGCTAATGGTTTATCAATTTTGTTTATCTTCTCAAAGGGGGGTTGAGTATCGATGTGATTCGTAGTATGCCGTAGCCCCTGAGTTTTAGTAATACAGCTGCAAAGACTATAGAGCCTGCGATGGGAACTTCTACATGTGCTTTGGGTAATCAAAGGTGGAGGCCGGGGCTTCCCTGGTGGCGCAGTGGTTGAGAATCTGCCTGCCAATGCAGGGGACACGGGTTCAAGCCCTGGTCTGGGGAGATCCCACATGCCGCGGAGCAACTAAGCCCGTGAGCCACAGCTACTGAGCCTGAGCGTCTGGAGCCCATGCTCCGCAACAAGAGAGGCCGCGATAGTGAGAGGCCCGCGCACCGCGATGAAGAGTGGCCCCCGCTTGCCGCAACTAGAGAAAGCCCTCGCACAGAAACGAAGACCCAATACAGCCAAAAATAAATTAATTAATTAATTAAAAAAAAAAAAAAAAGAAAAGCAATTCTGTTTAAAAAAAAAAAAAAAGAAAAGCAATTCTGTTTAAAAAAAAAAAAAAAACAGGTGGAGGCCACAGAGGAGTATTTTTACTATAAATGCTATCATGCAGGCCAGTCATATAAAGACGTTGGATCAGGAGTTGCATAGTGGTAAGGCTCAACATTGAAGTACTAGGAAACTCAGAGAGCCCATGGTGTTTTGTATGTATATTAATGCCACTAGCAGTGGGAGTGATCCAACTAGTGTGTAGAATAAAAAAGAGTCCTGCAGTAAGGCGTTCTGTTTGGTTACCTCAGCAGGTGATGATAATAAGGGTAGGAACTAGTGTAGCTTCAAATATAATGTAAAATAGCATTAGTTCTGTGGTGGTAAATGTCATGATTAAAAATGTTTGTAATATGATTAGTATTGTCATGTATAATTTTTTTCAGATTAGTGGTTCTTTGAGTAGGTGAGATTGACTGGCTATTAGTATTAGGGGAAGGAGCCATATTGTTAGGACCAGTAATGGTGCGGATAGGGAGTCGGAGAAGAATATTAACGAGAAGTTAAAGCTACTGTCGTTGAATTGGTTAAGAAGAAGGAGGCTTGGGCTTCCCAGGGGGCGCAGTGGTTGAGAATCTGCCTGCCAATGCAGGGGACACAGGTTCGAGCCCTGGTCCAGGAAGATCCCACATGCCGCAGAGCAACTAAGCCCGTGTGCCACAACTACTGAGCCTGCGCTCTAGAGCCTGTGAGCCACAACTACTGGAGCCCAAGTGTCACAAGTACTGAAGCCCGTGCGCCTATAGCCCATGCTCCGCAACAAGAGAAGCCACCACAATGAGAAGCCCGTGCACCACAACAAAGAATAGCCCCTGCTCGCCACAAATAGAGAAAGCCCACGCGTAGCAACGAAGACCCAACACAGCCATAAATAAATAAATAAACAAAGTTTTAAAAAGAAGAAGTGGGCTTGTGAAACTAATTAGTAGGCTATGGGTTGTGGAGTTAATTCAGATTATGTTGCTTTTTGATAATCAAGTTAGGGGTATTAGTATGACTGTGGGAATAATAAATTTCAGCACTGGAGGAGGTTGAGGTTTTGTACATAATCAGTGCCATAGGTATTTGATACTACTACTAGCAAGGCTAACCTGAGTGCTGCTTCGCACGCTGTGAACACCAGCAAGATGACTGGTATTATGCTGGCTAAAGTGTGAATTTAGGATTGCTAGAGTCGCCAGGATGAATAGTGATAATATTATGCCTTCTAGACATAGCAGTGAGGATATTAGGTGGGATTGATATATTAGTAGTCCTATGAGGGATATAGTGAACGCTATAATAATATTTCTATGTACTAAAGACACTTGGTAATTATGGGTCTAATCATAATCTAATGAGTCAAAACCACTTGTTTTGTTTTAAACTAAGTACCATATTCAGCCCACTCCAGTCCCTTTTGAGTTCACTTGTAGGCCAGGCTAATTGCCAATAATGAGATTAAAAGTAAAGCCATGGTGAGTACTGTTTTTCGGTTGTTTGGGTTGCTCAGGGGAGGGGCAGTAGGAGAGCAATTTCTAGATCAAAAAGGAGGAATGTGATCGCTACTAGGAAAAATTTTATGGAAAAAGGTAGGCAGGCGGATCCTATAGGGTCAAATCCGCATTTGTAAGGGCTTGTTTTTTCTGCGTGTTTAGCTGAGGGAGTCAGAAGGCAATGAGTAAGAGTAATGAGGCTAGTGTTGTATTTGTCAATAGGGTCAGTATTAAGTTTATTATTCTTTTTCGGGGTGTACCGAAACTAACTGATTGGAAGTCAGTTGCACTAATTAATACTAAAAGAATTATGAGCCTCATCAATAGATAGATACGAAAAGGAGTAGTCATACAACATCTACAAAATGTCTGTATCAAGCAGTGGCTTCAAAGCTGAAGTGGTGGTTGGACGTGAAGTGAAATTTTAATTGGCACAGGAAACAAACAATAAGGAAGGTAGATCCAATGATTTCATGCAGTCGTGGAATCCTGTGGCTATGAAGAAAGTTGACCCGTAGACCCCATATGAGATCGTAAATGGGGCTTTGTAATACTCTGAGGCTTGTAGGAGTGTAAAATAGATACCAAGAGTAACTGTAATAAAGAGGACTTGAAGAATATGCTTACGATTTCCTTCCATAAGGCTATGGTGGGCCCAAGTAATAGACACGCCAGAGGCCAATAGCACGGAAGTGTTGAGAAGTGGTACCTCTAAGGGGTTTAGAGGGCAAATGCCTGTTGGTGGCCAGCACCCACCTAACTCAGGGGTAGGGGCGAGGCTTGAGTGATAGAAGGCTCAAAAGAAGCCAGTAAAAAAGAGGACTTCTGAGATGAAAAATAAGATTATTCCGTATCGAAGTCCCCTTTGGACAGTTGGTGTGTGGTGGTCTTGGAAAGTGCTTTCTCAAATAACATCTCGTCATCACTGATATATTGTTAGAGTGTTAGTTAGTAGGCCTAGTATTAGTAGAATTATTGAGTTGAAGTGGAATCATATGATTAGGCCTGATGTTATGAGAAGGGCTGAAAGGGCTCCTGTAAGGGGTCAAGGACTAGGATTTACTATGTGGTATGCATGGATCTAATGGGTCATTATGTGTTGTCATGAAGATATAAGCTTACTAAGAGGGTAAATACATAGCAACGGTGAATTCGAGGATAGTTGAGTAGAGTGAGAATAATGAACGTAATGAGAGCCGTGAATGTGCTGATGCTTATTAGCACTAAGGTTGCTTCTCCGATTAGATGTATTAATATTTGACCTGCTGTAATAATGGCCGTTCATCGCACAGCTAGTGCTACCGGTTGGATAAACAGGCTGATAGTTTCGATAATTACTAGCATGGGGATGAGAGGGGTGGCTGTGCCTTGTGGTAGGAAGTCAGCTAACTATGCTTTTGTTTTGTTGAGGAAACCTATAACCACGGTACCAGCTCATAGGGGAATGGCTATTCCCACATTCATTGAGAGCTGCGTGGTGGGTGTAAATGAGTGGGGCAGTAGCCCAAGAAGGTTGGTTGACCCAATAAATAGGATGAGTGACATTAGTATTAGTGATCAAGTCTGTCCTTTATGATTATGGATGCTTATTATTTGTTTTGATGTAAGTTGGATTAGTCATTGTTGAAGGGAAATTATGCGATTGTTAACTAGTCGTTTTGATATTGGAAATAAAATACTTGGGAATATAATAATTAAAATGACTATGGGGAGGCCCATTACTGTCAGGGTTATGAAAGGGGCAAACAAATTTTTGTTCATTCTGTTTCTCAAGGGGTAGGTTGTTTTTGCACTTTAGTGAGTGTTGACTCTGGGTTGGGGTAGTAGATATACTTTGAGACTTTTAGTTGAAATATAATAAATAGTGTTAGAAATATAGATGAAATGGTAATAAATCATGTTGATATATTTCATTGTGGCATATCATTAAGGAGAATCTTAGCTCTCGGTCTTTAACCTGAAAGGTTAACGCTATTCTAGCTTCTTAATGAGCTTATAACATAGATGCGATCATTTTTCAAAGTATTTTAGAGGCACTAACTCAAGGACAATTGGCATGAAGCTGTGGTTTGATCCACAAATCTCTGAACACTGTCCGTAATAAAAGCCTGGTTGTGTTGATATTAGGGTTGTTTGATTTAGGCGTCCTGGGATTGCATCTGTTTTTAGGCCCAAGGAAGGTACGGCTCATGAGTGTAATACGTCTTCAGAGATTAGTATTCGGATTGTCATTTCTATGGGCAATACTACTCGGTTATCTACTTCTAGCAGTCGTAGTTCCCTTGGTTTTAGATCTGATGTTGGGATTATATAGGAGTCAAAATTTAGGTCTTCGTAGTCAGTATATTTATAGCTTCAGTATCACTGGTGACCTATAGTTTTTACAGTAAGAGATGGATTATTAATTTCATCTATTATGTAAAGGATTCAAAACGATGGTAGGGCAATTAAGATCAAGATAATGGCCAATAAGATAATCCAGATAGTTTCTACTTCTTGTGCATCTATCGTGCTAGTATGTGCTAGCTTAGTTGTTAGTATTAGTGAAATAATATAAAGAACCAGGGAGCTAATTAAGAAGACAATTATTAGTGTGTGGTCATGAAAGTGTAGTAGCTCTTCCATGATGGGTGATGTTGCGTCTTGAAAGCCTAGTTGAAAGGGATATGCCATAGAGATATACAAGATTTCCACTTGTGACTTAACTTCGACAAAGTTACATAAAATTTTACTAATATCTCGTTCATGGAGAAAGACATAGCAGTTATGGTGTTGGCTTCAAACTGATAAAAGAGGGTTCGACTCCTTCCTTTCTTGACTACTTTAGACTGATGTAGGTTGGCTCTTCAAATGTATTATATGGTGGAGGACATCCATTTAGTCACTCTAAATTTGTAGTAGTGAGTTCTACTGTTAGTACTTCTCGTTTGGATGCGAATGCTTCTCAGATAATGAAAATTATCAGGATGACTGCTGTTAATGAGATGAATGAGCCTATTGATGAGATAGTATTTCATGTTGTATAGGCATCTGGGTAGTCGGAGTATTGTCGAGGCATACCAGGTAGGCCTAAAAAATGTTGTGGGAAGAAAGTTATGTTGACACCCACAAATATGATTACAAAGTGAACTTTTGCTCATGTTGAGCGTATATCCTGAGAATAGTGGGAATCAGTGCACAAATCCTATGATAGTGAAAACAGCTCCCACTGAGAGCACATAGTGAAAGTGTGCGACTACACAGTAGGTAACATGAAGGACAATGTCTAATGATCAATTAGCTAGGACAATGCCTGTTAGTCTGCCGACTGTGAAAAGGAAAATGAAACCCAGGGCTCACATCATGGCCGGGGACCACTTAATATTACATCTGTGGAGTGTTGCCAGTCAGCTAAACACTTTCACCCCTGTGGGAATGGCGATAATTATAGTGGCTGATGTAAAAAATGCTCGTGTGTCAATGTCTATACCCACTGTGACTATGTGGTGGGCTCATACAATGAACCCTAAGAATCCAATTGATATTATAGCTCATACTATACCCATGTACCCGAAAGGTTCTTTTTTTCCTGATTAATAGGTTACAATGTGTGAAATTATCCCAAATCCAGGCAGGATTGAAATATATACTTCAGGGTGTCCAAAGAATCAAAATAGGTGTTGATATAAGATTGGGTCTCCTCCTCCCACAGGGTCGAAAAGGTTGTGTTCAGGTTTCGATCAGTTAGTAATATAGTGATTCCAGCTGCTAGTACAGGTAAGGAGAATAGAAGCAACACTGCTGTGATTAGTACTGATCATATGAATAATGGTGTTTGATATTGGGTTATAGTGGGCAGTTTTATATTGATGATAGTGGTGATAAAATTGATAGATCTGAGAATTGAGGATACACCAGCAAAGTGTAGGGAAAAAATAGTAAGGTCAACTGAAGCTCCTGCATGTGCTAAGTTTCTGGCTAAGGATGGGTACACAGTTCAACCTGTACCCACACCGGCTTTAACTATTGATAATGCCAGTAGCAATAAGAAAGGAGGGAGTAGTCAGAAACTCATATTATTTATATGGGGAAAAGCTATATCGGGTGCTCCAATTATTAGGGGCACTAGCCAATTTCCAAATCCACCAATCATAATGGGTATGACTATGAAGAAAATTATTACAAATGCGTGGGCTGTTACTACCACGTTGTAAATTTGGTCATCTCCGAGCAGTGTTCCGGGCTGACCTAGTTCAGCATGAATTAATAAGCTTAGGCCAGTGCCTACTATTCTGGCTCAAGCACCAAAGAGTAAGTATAAAGTACCAATATCTTTGTGGTTGGTTGAGAATAATCAGCGGTTTATGAACATAGGTAAAATGGCCGAGTAGGAATTAGACTGTAAATCTAAAGACAGAGGTTAAGTCCTCTTTTTGCCAAGTCCCGTGGTGAATTGATCATTTTGAATTGCAAATTCAAAGAAGCAGCTTCAACCCTGCCGGGGCTTCTCTGGGCCTTTTTTTTCTCGTGGCAGGAGAAGTAGATTGAAGCCAGTTGACTAGGGTATTTAGCTGTTAACTAAAAATTCGTGGGAGATGTATCCCTCCTATCTAGTGAGGATTTAGCTTAATTAAAGTGTTTGATTTGCATTCAGTTGATGTAAATATAGTCTTGCAATCCTTATTAGGCAGGAATTAAGTAAATTGCACTTGCTTAGGCTTTGAAGGCCCTTGCTCTGATTTAACCTAAATTCCTATTCTAAGATTGATAGTATTGGTGTGAGAGGTAGAAGTATTGTAGGTATTACGATTATGGTCGGTAAAAGGATTGTTTGTTTTGTAGAGTCAAATTGTCATTTTATCTTTATGTTGTTTGTGGAGGGAAATATGGTTAATGCTGTGGAGTATGTAAGTCGTATGTAGAAGGACAGGTTAAGTAGTGCTGTGGTGGCTGTAAGTGTGGGTAAGATAATACTATTGGATTTTGTTATTTCTTGAATAATCATTCATTTAGGCATAAATCATGATAGTGGCGGGAGTCCTCCTATTGAGAGCAGGGTGGTCATGGTGAGGGTTGTGATGACAGGTGTTTTGTTTCATGTGTGTAATAGTGATAGTGTGGTGGTGGCTGAGCTGTGAATAAATAGTATGAATATAGTGAGGATTATTATGATATAAATTACTAGGTTTAGGATGGTTATAGTTGGGTTATATAGTAAGATGGCTGCCATTCATCCTATGTGGGCAATTGATGAGTAAGCTATGATTTTTCGGAGTTGTGTTTGATTTAATCCTCCTCAACCTCCTATTAGAATAGGAAGTATAGACAGAGACAATATTAGGTTTAGATTAATTGATGGTGAGATTTGATAGAGGATTGATAGGGGTGCAAGTTTTTGTCATGTTAATAGAATTAGACCTGCTGTTAATGGGATGCCTTGTGTTACTTTGGGCACTCAAAAGTGAAAAGGGGACAGTCCTAGTTTTATGGCTAGGGCTACTGTTATTACTGTTGATGCTGTTGGATTGAATAATTTTGTGACAGTCCACTGGCCGGGGTGTGATAGGTTAATGATGACTGCTATTATAAGTAGTGTGGATGTGGTGGCTTGTTTTAGAAAATATTTAGTGGAGGCTTCTATGGCTCGTGGGTTAAAGTTTTTTATTATAATAGGGATGATGGCTATTATGTTTATTTCAAATCCAATTCAGGCTAGTAGTCAGTGGGAGCTGGTTATTATGATTATAGTTCCTAAAATGACAGTTACTAGGATAATGACAGAGATGATGGGGTTTATTAGTATGGGAAGGATATAAACCAACATTTTCAGGGTATGAGTCCGATAGCTTGTTTAGCTGACCTTACTGTAGAATGTAGTGTAATATGGTAGCACGGAGAATTTTGAATTCTTAAGGGTAGGTTCAATTCCTATAATTCTAGAAACAAGAGGACTTGAACTTCTATTATTTACTCTATCAAAGTAATTCTTTTGTCAGACATATTTATGTTTGTGGGGGGATGCTTGCCGTTATGGTCGGTAGTGATACATGTCATATACATAGGGCTAGTGTTAGAGGCAGGAAGCTTTTTCAGAGTAGGTATATTAATTGGTCATATCAGAATCGAGGATAGGATGCTCGAATTCATAGGAAAGATACTGTTAGCAACAATGTTTTAACGGTGAAGTTAATTGTGTATAGTTCTGGTGTATATGCGTTGTGGAATGCTCCTAGAAATAGGATTGTTGTGAACATGTTTATTATACTGATGTTGGCGTATTCTGCTAGGAAGAATATGGCGAAGGGGCCTGCTGCATATTCTACACTGAAGCTGGACACAAGTTCAGATTCTCCTGTTAAATCAAAAGGGGCTCGGCTGGTTTCTGCTAGGGTGGAAATAAATAATATTATGGCTAGTGGTCATGATGGGAAGATTAGCCATAGTTGTTCCTGTGTTGTGGTTAGGGTTGATAGGGTAAAGGACCCGTTTATTAAGAGCACTGATAAGAGGATGATTGCCAGTGCTACTTCATATGAGACTGTTTGTGCTACTGCTCATAGGGTCCCAATTAGTGCATACTTTGAGTTGGAGGCCCATCCAGATCATAGGATAGAGTATACGGCTAGACTTGATATTGCTAGCATGAATAACACCCCTAGATTTATGTTGATGAGGGGGTATGGCATGCGTAGGGGGATTCATATTGTTAGGGCTAGAGTTAAGGCTAAGATGGGTGCGATGATAAATATGGAGGTGGAGGATGTGGCTGGTTGTAGGGGTTCTTTAGTGAATAGTTTGATTGCGTCAGCAATAGGTTGGAGTAGGCTGTGTGGTCCTACAATGTTTGGTCCTTTTCAGAGTTGTATGTAGCCTAGGATTTTTTGTTCTACTAATGTTAAGAATGCTACGGCTAGGAGAATAGGAATAATGAACATTAGGATGCTGATTGTAAACATTTTGTTAGAGAGAGGATTTGAACCTCTGGGCATAAAGATTTAAGTTTTACACAATTACCAGGCTCTGCCACCCTAACTAAACACTGGTCTCGGGTGATTGTTTTGTGTTTGCTTATTAAGTTGAGATTACATCATTAATTGTTTTGAAGACACTTGTTTAAAGTGGGCCTTATTTCTCTTGTCCTTTCATACTGGGAGAAATGCATAATAGACAGAAACCGACCTGGATTACTCAGGTCTGAACTCATCACGTAGGACTTTAATTGTTGAACCAACGAACTCAATAGTGGTGACACCATTGGGATGTCCTGATCCAACACCAAGGTCGTAAACCCTATTGTCGATATGGACTCTAGAATAGGATTGTGCTGTTATCCCTAGGTAACTTGTTCCATTAATCTATTTTTTGAATCAATAAGTGATATTATGCTTTGGCTAGTGGGTCTAGGCTTTATCCACTCGGAGGTTTTTTTGTGCTCCAAGGTCACCACAACCAAAATTGTCAACCCATGTGAAATTTTGTTATTCCTTGGTAGTTGAAGATTATGGTTTTTTGGGTTGATTAACTGAAGCTCCCTAGGGTCTTCTTGTCTTATTTTGTCATCCCCGCCTCTTCACGGGGAAGTCAATTTCACTGATTAAAAGTAAGAGACAGTAAAACCCTCATGTAGCCATTCATACAAGTCCTTATTTAGAGATCAGATGATTATGCTACCTTTGCACGGTCAGGATACCACGGCCATTTACGGTTGTTACTGTCAGGCAGTGCCTCTAATACTGGTGATGCTGGAGGTGATGTTTTTGGTAAACAGGCAAGGTTTATAACCGCTGAGTTCCTTTTACTTTTTTTAACCTTTCCTTGGGTGCACACCTGTGTTGGATTAACAGTGTATTTAATTAATAGTTTAGTGTTACACTGTATTCATTTACTGTTAATTATCAGTATATTATTAGTTGCAAGGAGAAATATTTCTTGTTACTCATATTAACAGTATTGCTTCTATAATTTTATAGATTGGTCCAGTAGTAAGACTAGGAGTTGATTTACTTAATATTGGAATTGAGATGTGTTAGTTGTTGAGCTTGAATGCTTTCTTAATTGGTGGCTGCTTTTAAGCCAACTATGGTGTTGTTTGTTTTTACCCTCTAGTTAAGGTTGTACCCATTTCTAAAGAGCTGTACCTTTTCAGACAAACGTTTAAATATACACTGAAGCTTATTATGGTTTTTAGTATTATTTAACATTGAACTGAAATTCTTTTCCTGGACAACCAGCTATCACCAGGCTCGTTAGGCTCGTCACTTCTACTTATAAATCTTCTATTTTGCCACATAGATGAGTTTGTTCTAGTAACTGTTCATAAGTAGCTCACCTGGTTTCGGGTAGTTTAGCTTAAGTTCTCCTTGTTAAGTTGTTGCTAGTTAAGTCATTATGCAAAAGGTACAAGGGATAAGCTTTGCTTTTTATTACTTTTAATGTTTCTTTCATCATTCCCTTACGGTACTTTCTCTATAGCGCCATCAACGTCTAAATTTCTATCTCCTATACTTTAGATGTCTGGTGAATGTTTTATTTGACTAGTTAGTGTTAGTATGGTGGGAAGAGTGTGGGCTACGCTTAGTTCAAGGCATATATAGGTTATGAAATCTTCTAGGTGTAAATTAGGTGCTTTATTTAAGCTATGCCTTGGTTTATCCAAGCACAATTTCCAGTATGCTTAACTTGTTATGACTTATCTCCTCTCATATAATTGATTAGCATATGTTAATAAACTGTGGCTTTATCATAGCACTTGAGGAGGGTGACGGGCGGTGTGTGTGTGCTTCATGGCCTCATTCAATTAAGTGCTCTATTCTTAATTTACTACTAAATCCTCCTTTAGTTTTTAGGTTTCATAAAAACTTTCGTATAGATAAAGGGTATTCTTGGTGTATAAAACGTAGCCCATTTCTTCCCACCCCATAGGTTACACCTTGACCTAACGTTTTTATGTGTTATAGTTGTGCTTACTTTTGCTCCTTTTTAGGGTTTGCTGAAGATGGAGGTATACAGACTGGATTAGCAAGGGTTGGTGAGGTTTATCGGGGTTTATCGATCATAGAACAGGCTCCTCTAGAGGGGTGTGAAGCACCGCCAAGTCCTTTGAGTTTTAAGCTGTTGCTAGTAGTACTCTGGCAAACAGTCTAGTTCTTATGATTATCTGGGTTTAGGGTTAAGCATAGTGGGGTATCTAATCCCAGTTCGGGTCTTAGCTATCATGTAATCAGGATATGTTAGTCACTTTCATAGTTTATTTTTACTTTAATTATGGCTTTTTACAGCTTAATCAAGGTTTAATTTTATTTTGTATAATTCTTTAACACGTTTTACACCATAATTCTATTAATTCGGGTCAATCGTATGACCGCAGTGGCTGGCGTGAAATTTACCACCCTTATTAATATGCCTTAGTTGAACTTTCGTTTATGGCTTAATTCTTATCACTGCTGTCTCCCGTGGGGGTGTGGTTGAGCAAGATGTTGTGAGCTGCTGGTACAGCGTGCTTGATACCTGCTCCTTTTAATCTTAGTGATTTAGAAGGCATTCTCACCGAAGTGCAGATATTTGCATGTGTAATTCTATTAAAAACTAACAAAAAGGCTGGGACCAAACCTGTATGTTCATCGGGCTAGTGAGCCCATCTAGACATCTTCAGTGCCTTGCTTTAAGAAGTGTTTAAGCTACATTAACTTGTTATATATAGGTGGTGTTTATATGGTTGTGTTGTGTGGTTTGTGTCAGATTTAGTATTAAATTTTTGATAAAATGGCTAGCGAATCTAGGGGGATGTCTGTCTATATGGGTGGTGAATATCTAAGTAGCTCATTGGTATGATGGAGGGCGGTTTGAGGTTGAGTATATACCTGGAACAAATGCTACATTTGTTCACCAAAAGACATGTTTAATAGTGTTCACGGCAGCATTATTCATAATATCCAATAACTGGATGTCCAAATGCAAGATCCCAAAACTCTAATGTCCATCTAGAGTAGAATGGATAAATTATGGTCTAGTCATACAACGGAATATGACACTAAAATGTGAATGAACAAACTACAACTATATGCAACAATGTGGATCAATGTCACAAAGTTCAGAGAAAGAAGTCAGAAATAAGGTAGCCTAATACTGGTTGATTCTATATATTTAAGCTCAAATACAGGCTCAATATATGCCATTATAAGTCATGATGGTGGTGACTCACGGTGGTTGGTGACTAAAAGGGTGCACAGGCAGACGTTCTGGGATCGTAGTAATGTTCTGTTCCTTGATCTGTGTCCTGCTAATGTGAGTGTACTCACATTGTAAAAAGCCATCAGTTATGATTTATGCACTTTTCTGTTAGTTACATTTTAATTAAAATTTGCTTTAAAAATGAAGACAAAATAGAGGCATTTCCAGACTAACAAAAACAGTGAATTCAACAGCGGCAGACCTGCACTAAAGTAAATACTAAAGGGAGCTCTTCAGGCAGGAGGAAAATAATCCCAGAAGAAAGTATAGTAATGTAGGAACAAACAAAGAGCACGGAAAGAGCAAATATGTGAAAAAATCCACATGAATATTAAACTGTACAAAAATATTATCTTATGTTTAAAATCTATGATAAACTAAAATACATGTCAACAATAATAAAAAAGCAAAAGGAGATAAATGGAGTGACAGTGTTCTAAGATCTCTGCATTGTCCAGAGAGTAATATAACTAGTAATTTATATGAAACTTTAATAAAAAGTCAATAATCTGGGACTTCCTTGGTGGTCCAGTGGTTGAGAATCCGCCTTCCAATGCAGGGGGCACGCTTTGATCCCTGGTCAGGGATCTAAGATCCCACATGCCGTGGGGCAACTAAGCCCGCGCGCAACAACTAAAGAGCCTGCGGGCCGCAACTAAGACCCAACGCGGGCAAAAATAAATAAATATATATTTTTTTAAAGTCAATAATCCATGTTGTAAAGCAACTACTAAGAAGAACAGTAAAGGAATATACAATAAGCAAGCTAATGAAGGAAGAAATTTCAACAATTAAAAAATACTTAATCAAAAAGAAGATAAGGGATAGAAAGTTAATACAGAACTGGTGGGACAAATGGAAAAAGTAAGATACCGTGCTCTTAAATTACTGATTTTAAAAATCAGTAATTACATTAACTGTAAATAAAATAAATAATCCAATTTAAAAGTACACATTGCTATATTAGATAAAAAAAAAATCCAAACTATATCCTCCTTGTAAAAAACACACCTTAAATGTAAGAATATAAAAAAATTGATAATGAAATTATGAAAAGGAATATACCATGCAAACATTAGTCAAAGAAAGCTGATGTAACTTTACACATGTAACTATAGCCACATTGACAAAAAGGTCAATCCACCAAGACGTTATCACAACTCTAAATTTGTATGTACCTAAAAATATAGTCTCAATATAAATAAAAATTGACAGAAGAACCCATGGATCAAAGAAGAAATTACAATGGAAATCAGAAAGATAATTGAATTTAGTGATAATAAAAATGTGATGATATATCAAAACTTCTAGGAGAGTGACATCAGAAATATAGCAGAGTGAAAAACTTCTATTCATCAAAACACACCATTAACAATGTGAAAAGGAAAGCCACAGAGTTGGAGAAGATAACTGCAATACACACAGCTGGCCAATGGTTCGTATCCACAGTACACAAAAATCAGAACATGTAAAAATAAGGAGAGACAAAAAACAATAGAAGTAGAGTTGCATTTACCAGGGACTGGGGAAGGGGAGAACCGGAAGTTACTGCTTAATGGTTACAGTTTCAGTTTGGGGTGATGAAAAATTTTGGAAATAGACAGTGGTGATGGTTGTACAACACTGTGAATGTAATTAATGCCATTAAAATAAATGGTTAAAATGGTAATTTTTATGTTATATATCTTATAAGAAAAAAACCTAATAGAAAAATGGTCAAAAGACCTGAACAGGAACTTCACAAAAGAGATATCCTCATGGCCAATAAACATATGAAAAGGCACTCAACCTGATTAGCCATCAGATAAACACAACTTAAAACCATTATGAGATATGTACTATTCAAACAGCTAAACTTCTTATTTTTTAATAATATTTCCAAGTATTAGAGTGGATGTGGAGCAGCAGATACACTGCTAGTAAGAAAGGTAAACTGAAACCAGCACTTTGTAAAACTGCTTGGCAATATCTACTAAAACTCAAGAGACACACATGCAACAATCCAGCAAGTCTACTAGATGTATACCTAACAGAAGTACATACATATATTCAGAAGTGTTCATAGCAATGTTATTTGAAATAGCTAAAAACTTCAAACAATTCATACGTCCATCAACAGCAGAATGGGTAAATCAACTTTGGTTTTTTCATGCAGTTGAATACTGTATAGCAATAAAAACAAACTAAAGGGCTTCCCTGGTGGCACAGTGGTTGAGAACCTGCCTGCCAATGCAGGGGACACGGGTTCGAGCCCTGGTCTGGGAAGATCCCACATGCCGCGGAGCAACTAGGCCCGTGAGCCACAACTACTGAGCCTGCGCGTCTGGAGCCTGTGCTCCGCAACAAGGGAGGCCACGACAGTGAGAGGCCCGTGCACCGCAATGAAGAGTGGCCCCCGCTCGCCGCAACTAGAGAAAGCCCTCGCACAGAAACGAAGACCCAACACAGCCAAAAATAAAATAAATAAATAAATTAAAAAAACTGTTAATCTACAGGCTAAGCCATCTCAGATCACAGGTTTAAAAAAAAAAAAAAAAAAAAACAAACTAAAGCAACATGCAACAACAAGTAATTTATCTCACAAACATGATGTTGAACAAAAGCAGCCAGACACAAAAAACACATAATGTAAGATTCCACACACATAAAGTTCATAAGCAAGCAAGCAAGCCCAATGTATGGTGATAAACTAAGGCACTGATTACATGTGGAAGGCTACTTGTAATGTTCCTTTGTTCTTAACCAGGTTGGTGTTTATGTGATTGTGTCATTAATGATTTGTGCACTTTTCTGTACGTATACTGAACTTTCAAAAAAGTTTTAAAAAGCCCAAGAAAATAAGTTTTGAGGAGGAAATGTCAAAAGAAATTAGATTTTTAGACAGAAGTGGTCAATGATTTAATTATCTTCAAATAGATACAACATACACCAGAGTCTTTAAGAAATTCTGATTACCAGCCTGTCATCACTAAAACCAAAAACAGCTGTTGAACTCTCATGCAACTAGATGAAAACTGCTCAAATTGCATAAAAATCTGGTATAACATTTTCTTAATGTATTTTCTTTGTATGGTGAGGATAATGCAAGCAGCAAAACAAAACAAGGTATCTATTTAAAATCAATAGAATGCCAGTTAGATACTGCCCTGAGAACAGCAGTCTGGACCAGATAAGCCGAATAATAAATTCAATGCCCGTGCAGGAAAAAAAAATCTTGTCTCGTCCTGACTTGTTATACTACCACTCGAAAGTAACTACACAGAACTTAGAATTAGGGAAAATACCACTACCTTTCCTAATAAATACACATTACTGTTTATACACATCAGTATTTTTCTGGTCCCCTAAAATAATCACAATCCCATGTAACAGTCAAATACTTAGACAAGACGAAAAACCATTTTCTCAATGATACTTAGTTTTCATCTCTTCTGTTTGTTTGGTTTAAGACATTTTACAAGCATTTTATCTACACGTTACACTTCAGAGCCATAATGAAAATGCACAGGGACTTCCCTGGTCGTCCACAGGTTAAGGCTCTGCACTCCCAATGCAGGGGGCTTGGGTTCGATCCCTGGGCAGGGAGCTAGATCCCACATGCTGTAACTAAAGATCCCACATGCTGCAACTAAAACCCAGCGCAGTCAAATAAATAATTTTTTTTTTTAAAAGTGTGATATCCATTAAAAAAAGTTAAAAAAAGAAACTGCACATTTACAAAATGGGGAACAATTTCAAATCTGGTTGACTGTCAACATTCTGCATGGTTCTGCTGCTATTTTAGGGACACCTCCAGCCCAGAGGTGCCAGAAGTACTTTCAAGAGGGAGGCCAGTGATCCCAAGACTTGTCCCAAACCAGTCCTCTTTTTGTTTTTTTTTTAATTTAATTTCTTTTTTTTTTGGCTGCGTTGGGTCTTCATTGCTGCGTGTGGGCTTTCTCTAGTTGCAGACAGCGGGGGCTAATCTGCATTGCAGTGAGCGTGCTTCTCAGTGCGGTGGCTTCTCTTGTTGCGGAGCACGGGCTCTAGGCATGCAGGCTTCAGTAGTTATGGCTCGTGGGCTCTAGAGCGCAGGCTCAGTAGTTGCGGCACATGGGCTTAGTTGCTCCGTGGCATGTGGGATCTTCCTGGACCAGAGCTCAAACCCGTGTCTCCTGCATTGGCAGGTGGATTCTCAACCACTGCACCACCAGGGAAGTCCCCAAACCAGTTCTTGACCATCTATGTATCTCGGTCAATCCACACTTGACCCCAGGTCACATTTCACTGACCTCCTCTCAGCTCCAGTCCATCCAAGTTTATACCCCAATACAGGCTCCTCTGGCTTCAGTTCCCAGGTATATCTCCCTTCTGATAAACAGGTTGGGCAGACTGCTCTCTCCAAGACTCCCTACTCAACTTGGCTCTATGGTATTTAATAAACAACTGCTGAATGAAGGATTGAATAGAATACACAGGCAGACAGTGGTGGGCAAGCCAGTAAGAGCAAGATACCAGACAGAGATACTTCCCAAATCTAACAAAGTGTGAACAACAAAAATAACCAAAACTTTTACCATTTCAATTCTTCTTCTGTATTAAAAACAAAACCAGGGCACAAGCAAGAAGAACTACAATTCTGCAGCCTGTGGAACAAAAACCACATTCACAGAAAGATAGACAAGATGAAAAGGCAGAGGGCTATGTCCCAGATGAAGGAACAAGATAAAACCCCAGAAAAACAACTAAATGAAGTGGAGATAGGCAACCTTCCAGAAAAAGAATTCAAAATAATGATAGTGAAGATGATCCAGGACCTCAGAAAAACAATGGAGGCAAAGATCGAGAAGATGCAAGAAATGTTTAACAAAGACCTAGAAGAATTAAAGAACAAACAGAGATGAACAATACAATAACTGAAATGAAAACTACACTAGAAATTATCAATAGCAGAATAACTGAGGCAGAAGAACGGATAAGTGACCTGGAAGACAGAATGATCAAATTCACTGCCATGGAAAAGAATAAAGAAAAAAGAATGAAAAGAAATGAAGACAGTCTAAGAGACCTCTGGGACAACATTAAATACAACAACATTCGCATTATAGGGGTCCCAGAAGGAGAAGAGAGAAAGGACTCAAGACAATATTTGAAGAGATTATACTCAAAAACTTCCTTAACATGAGAAAGGAAATAGCCACCCAACTCCAGAAAGCACAGCGAGTCCCATTCAGGATAAACTCAAGGAGAAACACACCGAGACACATAGTAATCAAATTGGCAAAAATTAAAAACAAAGAAAAATTACTGAAAGCAACAAGGGAAAAACGACAAATAACATACAAGGGAACTCCCGTAAGGTTAACAGCTGATTTCTCAGCAGAAACTCTACAAGCCAGAAGGGAGTGGCCTGATATACTTAAAGTGATGAAAGGCAAGAACCTACAACCAAGATTACTCTACCCACCAAGGATCTCATTCAGATTCGATGGAGAAATCAAAAAGCTTTACAGGGCTTCCCTGGTGGCACAGTGGTTGAGAATCTGCCTGCCAATGCAGGGGACACGGGTTCAAGCCCTGGTCTGGGAAGGTCCCACATGCCGCGGAGCGACTAGGCCCGTAAGCCACAATTGCTGAGCCTGCGCGTCTGGAGCCTGTGCTCCGCAACAAGAGAGGCCGCGATAGTCAGAGGCCCGGGCACCGCGATGAAGAGTGGCCCCCACTTGCCGCAACTAGAGAAAGCCCTTGCACAGAAACGAAGACCCAACACAGCCATAAATAAATAAATAAATAAATAAAAATTTTTATTAAAAAAAAAAGCTTTACAGACAAGCAAAAGCTAAGAGAATTCAGCACCACCAAACCAGCTCTACAACAAATGCTAAAGGAACTTCTCTAAGTGGGAAACACAAGAGAAGAAAAGGACCTACAAAAACAAACCCAAAACAATTAAGAAAATGGTCATAGGAACATACATATCGATAATTACCTTAAACGTGAATGGATTAAATGCTCCAACCAAAAGACACAGGCTTGCTGAATGGATACAAAAACAAGATCCATATATATGCTGTCTACAAGAGACCCACCACTTCAGACCTAGGGACACATACAGACTGAAAGTGAGGGGATGGAAAAAGATATTCCATGCAAATGGAAATCAAAAGAAAGCTGGAGTAGCTATACTCATATCAGATAAAATAGACTTTAAAATAAAGAATGTTACAAGAGACAAGGAAGGACACTGCATAATGATCAAGGGATCAATCCAAGAAGAAGATATAACAATTATAAATATATATGCACCCAACATAGGAGCACCTCAATACATAAGGCAACTGCTAACAGCTGTAAAAGAGAAAATCGACAGTAACACAATAATAGTGGGGGACTTTAACACCTCACTTACACCAATGGACAGATCATCCAGACAGAAAATTAATAAGGAAACAGAAGCTTTAAATGACACAATAGACCAGATAGATTTAATTGATATTTATAGGACATTCCATCCAAAAACAGCAGATTACACTTTCTTCTCAAGTGCGCATGGAACATTCTCCAGGATAGATCACATCTTGGGTCACAAATCAAGCCTCAGGAAATTTAAGAAAATTGAAATCATATCAAGCATCTTTTCCAACGACAATGCTATGAGATTAGAAATGAATTACAGGGAAAAAAACGTAAAAAACACAAACACATGGAGGCTAAACAATACGTTACTAAATAACCAAGAGATCACTGAAGAAATCAAAGAGGAAATCAAAAAATACCTAGAGACAAATGACAATGAAAACACAACGATCCAAAACCTATGGGATGCAGCAAAAGCAGTTCTAAGAGGGAAGGTTATAGCTATACAAGCCTACCTCAAGAAACAAGAGAAATCTCAAGTAAACAATCTAACTTAACACCTAAAGGAACTAGAGAAAGAAGAACAAACAAAATCCAAAGTTAGTAGAAGGAAAGAAATCATAAAGATCAGAGCAGAAATAAATGAAATAGAAACAAAGAAAACAATGGCAAAGGTCAATAAAACTAAAAGCTGGTTCTTTGAGAAGATAAACAAAATTGATAAACCTTTAGCCACACTCATCAAGAAAAAGAGGGAGAGGACTCAAATCAATAAAATTAGAAATGGGGCTTCCCTGGCGGTGCAGTGGTTGAGAATCTGCCTGCCAATGCAGGGGACACAGGTTTGAGCCCTGGTCTGGGAAGATCCCACATGCCGTGGAGCAACTAGGCCCGTGAGCCACAATTACTGAGCCTGCGCATCTGGAGCCTGTGCTCTGCAACAATAGAGGCCGCGATAATGAGAGGCCCGTGCACTGCGATGAAGAGTGGCCCCCACTTGCCGCAACTGGAGAAAGCCCTCGCACAGAAACGAAGACCCAACAGAGCCATAAATAAATAAATAAATAAATAAATAAACAAACAAACAAACCCAAAGTTTAAAAAAAATAAATAAAGTAAAATTAGAAATGAAAACGGAGAAGCTACAACAGACACTGCAGAAATACAAAGCATCCTAAGAAACCACTACAAGCAATTCTATGCCAATAAAACAGACAACCTGGAAGAAATGGACAAATTCTTAGAAAGGTACAACCTTCCAAGACTGAACCAGGAAGAAACAGAAAATATGAACAGACCAATCACAAATAATGAAATTGAAACTGTGATTAAAAATCTTCCAACAGACAAAAGTCCAGGACCAGATGGCTTCACAGGTGAATTCTATCAAACATTTAGAGAAGAGCTAACACCTATCCTTCTCAAACTCTTCCCAAAATTTGCAGAGGAAGGAACACTCCCAAACTCATTCTATGAGGCCACCATCACCCTGATACCAAAACCAGACAAAGATATCACAAAAAAAGAAAATTACAGACCAATATCACTGATGAATATAGATGCAAAAATCCTCAACAAAATACTAGCAAACAGAATCCAACAACACATTAAAAGGATCATACACCATGATCAAGTGGGATTTATCCCAGGGATGCAAGGATTCTTCAATATACACAAATCAATCAATGTGATACACCATATTATCAAATTGAAGAATAAAAACCATATGATCATCTCAATAGATGCAGAAAAAACTTTTGACAAAATTCAACACCCATTTATGATAAAAACTCTCCAGAAAGTGGGCATAGAGGGAACCTACCTCAACATAATTAAGGCCATCTATGACAAACCCACAGCAAACATCATTCTCAATGGTGAAAAACTGAAACCATTTCCACTAAGATCAGGAACGAGACAAGATGCCCACTCCCACCACTATTATTCAACATAGTTTTGGAAGTCCTAGCCACAGCAATCAGAGAAGAAAAAAAAATAAAAGGAATACAAATTGGAAAAGAAGTAAAACTGTCACTGTTTGCAGATGACATGATACTATACATACAGAATCCTAAAAATGCCACCAGAAAACTACTAGAGCTAATCAATGAACTTGGTAAAGTTGCAGGATACAAAATTAATGCACAGAACTCTCTTGCATTCCTATACACTAATGATGAAAAATCTGAAAGAGAAATTATGGAAACACTCCCATTTACCATTGCAACAAAAAGAATAAAATACCTAGGAATAAACCTACCTAGGGAAACAAAAGACCTGTATGCAGAAAACTAAAAGACACTGATGAGAAAAATTGAAGATGATACAAACAGATGGAGAGATATACCAAGTTCTTGGATTGGAAGAATCAATATTGTGAAAATGACTATACTACCCAAAGCAATCTACAGATTCAATGCAATCCCTATCAAATTACCAATGGCATTTTTTACGGAACTAGAACAAATCATCTCAAAATTTGTATGGAGACACAAAAGACCCCGAATAGCCAAAGCAGTCTTGAGGGAAAAAAACGGAGCTGGAGGAATCAGACTCCCTGACTTCAGACTATACTACAAAGCTACAGTAATCAAGAGAATACGGTACTGGCACAAAAACAGAAACATAGATCAATGGAAGAAGATAGAAAGCCCAGAGATAAACCCACGCACCTATGGTCAACTAATCTATGACAAAGGAGGCAAAGATATACAATAGAGAAAAGAGAGTCTCTTCAATAAGTGGTGCTGGGAAAACTGGACAGCTACATGTAAAAGAATGAAATTAGAACACTCCCTAACACCATATACAAAAATAAACTCAAAATGGATTAGAGACCTAAATGTAAGACCGGACACTATAAAACTGTTAGAGGAAAACATAGGCAGAACACTCTATGACATAAATCACAGCAATATCCTTTTTGACCCACCTCCTAGAGAAATGGAAATAAAAACAAAAACAAACAAATGGGACCTAATGAAACTTCAAAGCTTTTGCACAGCAAAGGAAACCATAAACAAGACAAAAAGACAACCCTCAGAATGGGAGAAAATATTCGCAAACGAATCAATGGACAAAGGATTAATCTCCAAAATATATAAACAGCTCATGCAGCTCCATATTAAAGAAACAAACAACCCAATCCAAAAATGGGCAGAAGACCTAAATAGACATTTCTCCAAAGAAGACATACAGATGGCCAAGAAGCACATGAAAAGATGCTCAACATCACTAATTATTAGAGAAATGCAAATCAAAACTACAATGAGGTATCACCTCACACCAGTTAGAATGGGTATCATCAGAAAATCTACAAACAACAAATGCTGGAGAGGGTGTGGAGAAAAGGGAACCCTCTAGCACTGTTGGTGGGAATGTAAATTGTTACAGCCACTATGGAGAACAGTATGGAGGTTCCTTAAAAAACTAAAAATAGAATCACCATATGATCCAGCAATCCCACTACTGGGCACATACCCAGAGAAAACCATAATTCAAAAAGACACATGCACCCCAATGTTCATTGCAGCACTATTTACAATAGCCAGGTCATGGAAGCAACCCAAATGCCCATCAACAGGCGAATGGATAAAGAAGTTGTGGTACATATATACAATGGAATATTACTCAGCCATAAAAAGGAGCGAAATTGAGTCATTTGTTGAGACGTGGATGGATCTAGAGACTGTCATACAGAGTGAAGTAAGTCAGAAAGAGAAAATCAAATATCGTATATTAACGCATGTATGTGGAACCTAGAAAAATGGTACAGATGAACCAGTGTGCAGGGCAGAAGTTGAGACACAGATGTAGAGAACAAACGTATGGACACCAAGTGGGGAAAGCCGCGGTGGGGTGGGGATGGTGGTGTGCTGAATTGGGCGATTGGGATTGACATGTATACACTGATGTGTATAAAACTGATGACTAACAAGAACCTGAAGTATAAAAAAGCAAAAAAAACAACTAATACTAAACTTTCTTTGGGTTATTTGTATGGAAATAGGTTAATATAAATGTTTCAGACATTACATGACATTTCTAAAAATCTTATATGTTCTGGTATAATATTGTAAGTCATAATTCTAGTTATTACTTAAAAATGTATATCTCGGAAATAATAAATAAATAAATAAATAAATAAAAACACCTCAGTAACAACAAGGACACCCAGCACTGAGCTCCTTGAAGATATATCTGATTCTAGGGCTGGGGCAGAAAATACACATGATAAGCCTTGAAGCACCTTGTACTGCCAGAAAGTAAGGATGTGCTCAAAAACACAAAAGGATGGGGCACATCAAAGTGACATGGGCGCCTACCTGAAGGAGCTTCCAACGGCCACAGCTGGAACAATTTGAGCAACAAAAGAAATAACATGGTAACAGATAACAAAGTGTAAAACATACACGGATCCAGACTTCATTAATGACTGAATAAATAAGTAAATGAGGAGAAGAATCAAATCTTCCTTACAGAAGAATCCAAAAAATACTAAGTAGATATTCATGACTCCAGGAGGAGGCCCCCGTGAATGCAGACTGGACTCAGTAACTCCCTTCCAAAGAATAAAGTATAGAAAAGGTAAAAACAGTAAAACTCTTTATTGGAGAAACCTGGCAAACAAGGCTCACATCCCCAGTGGTGCTGTGTGGATATCATGTGCCTCAATCCAATGTGACGAGGGGAGCCCTTCCCCTTTCTGGTACTCTTCACTCAAACGCATAACCCCAGCCTAGTCAAGAAAACAGCAGGCAAACCTAAATGCAAGGACATTCTGCAAAACCCCCAACCAGTACTCCTCAAGACTCTCAAGGTCATGGGAAACAAGGAAAATTTGAGAAACTGCCACAGAGAGAAGAGACTAATGAGCCATGATGACTAAACACAACCAGGTGTCCTGGGTGGGATTCTGGAACAGAAAAAGGACACTAACAGAAAAACTAGGGAACTCCAAGTGAAGTCTGAAGTTTAGTTAATAGTAATATGCCGTTAGTTAGTTTTGACCAATGTATCCAGTAATATAAGATGTTAACATTAAGGGAAACAGGTGAGAGGCACACAGGAACCCTCTGCACTAAGTTTGCAACTTTTCTTCAATCTAAAATTATCTCAAAATTAAAAATTTATTTAAAAAACATTAAATTTGGCAATTTAGCAACACACAATATTTTCCTCATAGTTTTAAACAAGAATCTGGGAGACGGTAGTTTCTTTTTTTTCTACTTAGCCAATAGGAAGCAAATGGGAAATATAGTATGACTCCAATATTATTAAAGTGGGATGGGAACTGCTGCCATTTTACAGAACCTATGAAGCAGGAAAGCGATTCCCACCTTACAAATAAAACAGGCAGAGTGTGACTCATCATCTCTTATCAACATATAGTCCTCGGCAGATCAGTGATTTTTTTCCTTCTAAAGTTGAGTCAAAACTCTTAGTAAGACAAATGGTTTCCCAAAAGAGTCCCAACTTACTTACGTACCAATATCTATATGTGACTGATATTTTTCCACTGTTTTCCTTTGCATAAGGCAGAAATACAGATACAAAACCACAAATGCATTATTCCAAAATCTCTCCCAAAAATGTCTGTGGCCATTCTCACACAACCCAAATGGAAGTACGCTGGAGAGTAAACTGGAGTCAAAAGTGACAGCAATCTTAACTGATTATGGCTAAAATATCTTAATCTTGCAAATGGTCATCTGGACACATGGTTAAAGCCCCCCCAGGGGCCTAGAAGGGGACTGTGTAAGGGAGCAGGTTCCAAGTTGACCTGCGTTAGCTTCACCGTAAACTGATCACTGTTTATGTTCTATTTTCTCCTCTATAATAACTAAACTTGGACACTGCTTGCACGTAATAGGGACTCAGTGCATGTTTTTAAAATTGAATTAAGCCCACATATCTGGACATATTGTTCACATGGAATAATTCTCACCTATTGCTGTAACTGACAAGGTATTTCACCAACCCCTAATACTGTCATTCACCCCCAACCGCTACCCTGGACACACACACCTCAAGTATTCCTTTCATTTAATGATCAGAATGTAAACACTCAAGAAAAATATCAAGAGTGAACAAAAATTAATCTCTTTAAACATGTTTTCACTATTTCAACCTTCTCCGCAAATATTCTGTCTCTCTTTAAACTCAAAAAGGATATTATTCCAAGACCACTTCCCCACCAAATTGGCATGAACCCTGCTGAGAAGCCTCACGGATCACATCCTCTTTTCAAATCCCAAACAAAGCCCCAATGTTCCCTATACCAAGGGATGCCTTTATTAATATGCACGCAGTCCTTCATTGTTCCTCCCAGGAAAACCTATCACTAACCTCACAATGATTTTAAATCAAGATGTGTTCATAATTTTGAAAGTGTTCTTTATACATCTAAAGCTAAAGGTACATCAAAAATTTTGAAACCAAATCTGAAACAAAGTTATTTTTGTCAGATGGGTATTTAAGGTCTACAAGGCTGCTAAGACCATGGAGTGGTTCTAAGCTCTAGTACTACCATTAATAATTCTTTGTGGCATCCCAGAGAAAAACGAGTTATAATCTTGTGGAGATTGGAATATAACCTAAATTCCATCAATGACTACTTTCTAAAGAAAGTGTACACTAAAATGTGTCTAAAGACCAGTTAAGTGCCCTGGTTAAAAACAGCAGATTGTATATCAAGAGCCTGAGTGCCTTTGACTCATTAATTAATGGTGTGAATGAAAACTTCACCAACCTGTATGTAATAAACTTTTACCAAACAATAAGGTCTTTTTATGACTACAAGTTCATAAACATTGGGGGGAATAAAAATTTTAAGTAAGCCACCTAAGATAAATCATAAACCCTCTTGATTCTAATCAACAAATCACCCTCCCGGCATCACAGAAATACTTCATAAAATATACTGCCCATTTTAAGATCCTGATTCATAATTTAATCTCTTCCTCTTAAGGTATTCTCTAAAGAACTAGTTTTCCTTCTTCTTTAATCTCCTTCAGTCCTATATCACACTGCTTTCATGGCCATGTTAGTAAATGACTAAGTTACATCTGAATGCTAAATAAAATTATCCATTCTTCACTGTTTTCTTCCAATATTGGGTTCATTTCCATGCCTCCCACATTTTTCTATTTCTCTTATATGTATTTCTAATTTTTTTAATTCAACCTGAATGTGAATATTCTCTACGTGTCAATACTATTAAAACAAGAATAAAATCAATTACTGATACATTCAATTCCAAAACAAGTTAAGAATGAGTGTGAAGTGCTATTTCTTTCTATGAGACTAAATGGAGCGATATTGCTGATAGTGGTAAGAACCAACTATTCAACTCAACAGCAGAGAGAACAGTGGCCAGCTGAAAGATTCACACGCTTTAAGATTACAGCTGGGATCCATTTCCCCACGCTAAACACAATCCACGGCACCACCCATCACTGGCTAGACCAATGGTTCTCAACAGGGGACAGGTGGCCATGTCTGAAGAGTTTACTCAGGGAAGGGGGCAGGTGATAACTGGCATCTGGTGGGTAGAGACCAGGGATGCTGCTAAACATCCTACACAGGCACAGGACAGCCCCCACACAAAGAGCTATTCAGTCAAAAATGTCAGTGCATAGGCTGAGAATCCCTGACCTAGACATGTGTCCCAATTCTGAGTAAAAAATACAGAACAGCTGGACAGAGGCACCGTGGTGCTGTGAAAGGACCGCAAGATCAGGAGAGACCTAAAACTTACTGAGTACCTGCTACATACCAAGCCTTGCGTTAGGCACTTTACACATACCATCTCACTTAAACCTCTATCCCGTAGGGAAAAAGTGATCTATTCTCACTTTACAGATGAGAAGGTTGCACTCAGGGAGATTAAGGAACTTATTCAAGGTCACTCAGCTAGAAAGGGGAAGAATCATGATTCCAATTCAAACCAAATCTGTTCCATTCCACAATACTACAAAGGCTAGAGGTTAAAAGACCTATATTTGATTCAAAGAGTTACCAGTATGAATTCAAGCACATCACTTAACTTCCTAAACCTGCATTTAGAAAATAAGTCAATGGATAACACGTGAAAATACAAATGCTGTTGACTGCCACCACACAATCATGTTAAACATCTTACAATGAAAAACAAAGTGCTTCTTAGAATGGAGGTTCAAGATTACCATTTTTCCTTAAAAATAGAATTTATACAAGTGTGCAGAGTACCAAGTTATACAACGTTTTTAAGAATCAGGGTAAATGTTCAGAAGACGTTGTGCCTTCCATACCCACACAACTACTCTTAATACTAAGAAAAAATAAATTATCTAATATAAACACTATTTTGGTATGAACTTCCCAAATTTTTAATCAGTCAGCCCTAAAATGCTCAAGACCATATCGGCAACTTTGATTGGGCTCTCTCCACAAGTGGCAGCAAAGGTCACAAGCAGAACTAAGTAGGAAGAGGATGGATTACAAGTCCATTACTGCTGCTGCAGGAAACAACTATGCCATTCTCTCCAGAAAGAGAGAATGTATTACATTGAAGTCAACACGTTATCATTCATATGAATGATGCAAAAAGTAATTCATTTCAACATAAGGTTATGATTTTTTAAAAAACTATCACCAGAATCCATTAGTCTTTGACAACTAAACTACTAGTAGGTCCACAAACATAACTTGAACTCCGGGATTAAGTTCAAGGACAATGTAAATCCAGTTTGTTCCTTCTGGAAATCACCACTACCAATGCTACTTCTAAAAGGAGGTTGCACACAACCATTTTTCCCCTTAAAACACTGGATCTCAAGGCATGGCTTTGCTGTATTTTATGAAAGTATCTTTTCATATCATATTAATACACTGTAAATAAATTATAATTGCAAGTATTTCCCACTAATATTGTCCAAGTTTAAAAGCAATAGACACATCAAATGAACTAAAAAACTGTTTGAAATAATTTCAAAAGAATTGCAAAAAGACTGGCTTTAAATAAATTAAAATTCTAAAAGTCTGTTTACCTGACACCGAAAATAAATAATAAATGTTCTGTTGGAATTGAAAGAATTGATAACATCCTCTTGACTGTTCTCTATTTTAATCAATTCAATAAGTCACTCTACTAATTCTAAGTACATCTTTCACCTTAAGCATTTTGACACTTCCATCAACTTAAGTAAGGGTGGATTTTCTTTTTTTAATATTTTTAATAGATCTGTCTCTCAAAATGCTGAATTAGATAAAAACTGATTGGAGAAACCTATTATCAACCTCCTCTTCATCATCAATAGATATTTGGGTAAGCCGTAGCTATATGTTGATGGGTAGGTGATAATCTTGAAGAATTTACATTAGATAATAACCTAAGTAAAATCCATTTTATCCATTTATCTGACATCCTGTCAACTTTTTACTTTACAAGCTTGTTTTTCATCACAACAAATATTAATGTACAGGGAAATCGTATTATTTTTATGTTAATTCAGCCTCTTCATTTCTCCCAAAATAGCAGCATTCTCCTCAGGGCTCAGATTTTTTTACATTCCCAACCGAGGGAATATCGTTGTCTTTGAAAGGTACAATCAGCTGACAGCTCCTTGCGAAAGCGCAGCCCTCCTGCCAGCGCGTCACCCCCCCGACCAGGTCTTGGAGAACGCCGGCAGCGCCGAACACATCCCACCCGGGCTCGGCCGCGAGCAGCACGAGCGCGTAGAGCCGGCCTCTCGCGTCCGGGGACCGACCCCACTCCCCTTCTCCGGGGCCTCGGTGCCCCGACAGGTCGCGCACTGACACTCGGACACCCGCCCCACTCCCGGCGCAGCCGCCCGCCCCCCGCCCACGCTCCGGCCCACGCTCAGACCTACGCGGGCCGCGCTCGGCCGCAGGCCCGGCCCGCTTCCCTGGCCTCCCGTGAGGGGTGGGGGGCCGCGGGGCGGAAGGGCCCGGGGCGGGGGCGGAGGTCCTCCGCGGAGCCGTGGGAGATGTGGGGGTCGCTGTGCGGAAAGGGCCCAGGGCCTTGGCGAGGGTCCTCCAGTAGGAGACTGGGGGGAGAGGGAGCGGCGCCGGGGCGGAAGGGCCGGGGCCTGGGGGGCGAGGTCCTCCTGGGGCCGGGGTGGGGGTCCTCCGTGGGCCGTGGGAGATGGGGGCCGCGGGGCGGAAGGGCACGGGGCTGGGGTCGCGGGGGTTGCGGGAAGGGCCTGCGGCGGGGTCCTTCTGTGGGAGAAGGGGGTCGCGGGGGGCGGCTCACCCGCGGCGGCGGCCGGCTCTCCCGCGTCGCCGGCGGCGGGCGCCAGGGTGACGGCGCCGTCCCTCCACACGCGGATCTGCGCGGCCGAGCGCACCCGGCGGCGGGGCTGGCGGCGGCCGGCGTCCGCGGCGCGCAGGGAGCCGCAGCACTGGTAGCACACGGCCCACGCCTGCTCCTCGTTGATGGGCTGATTGTAGAGCCGCAGGATTTCCTCCAGGCTCAGCGCGTGCTGCGGACCCGCGGCCGCCCCGGGGTCCGGAGGCCCCTCGCCGCCGGCCGGCTGAGCCATCCCGTGGGTCGCGCCGCGCTCCGGGCGCCGCGTCTCCTCAGCTGCCGAGCATAGTCTCCGCGCGTCGCCGCCGCCGCCTCATCCCCGGAACCCCGCCCAGCGGGCCGCGCGCGCCGCCGCGGGGACGGGGGTGGACGGGGTGGAGACCAGGCCGGGGATGGGCCAGAGGCCGGGCCGGAGAACCGGACAGGGGATGGCCAGCATATGAGGCGGGACGCCGCGCGCCCGACAAGACCGCCGCCACCCGGTAGCAGCGCAATGGCGTCCGCGGACCCACCCTCCGAGCCCCGCCCCAGGGGCGCGCCCCACCCAGAACCCCGCCCCCGCTTAGAACCCCGCCTCCATGGTCCTCCTGGGTCCTCCCCGCCCTCTGAGTCCCGCCTCTGTCCCGGGTTCTCCTGGCGCACCGAGCCCCGCCCCTGGGTTGGCCCCGCCCCCTGGGTCCGCCCCGCCCCGCCCCGCCCCGCACGTGCACCCGCACCCGCGCCAACTCCTGCGCCCTGGTCCAGTCTCCGCGCACTGGCCGACTTCGTAGTCCCCAGGCCTCGCCCCCCCGCGTCCCAATACATGCCCTGCCCTGCTCCGTCGAATACTGTCGCCATCAACGCACCGGACCGTTTGCTTGGATAACCTCCCTCTCCACTCCCAACTCCATCCTAAGCCCCATGAAGACAGGGTCTTTTCGGGTTTTGCTCACTGGCCTCTCCCAAGGGCACAGATCAGGGCCTGGGGTACAAGCTTGTTGCAAACAATCTGCAGACGTCCCTCGGATTCGCTTGTGACGTTTGTACAACTCTTCACCAAGATGATGTTCCCAGTGACCACACGCCTCGTAGCCCAGTTAACCCAGTCTATTCATACCTCATGGAACCAATAGCACAGGGGCAAAACTGAACTGGGGCATTCAGCCATAGAATAAAAGACAGAAGTCCTCCTGGGCCTGGGCCTCGCTGAACTCATTAAGTGTACAATAAAACACATAATTCTTAGATAAAACAATCGCTCATTGGCAGATAAGTTTAACTGGTAACATTCCACTCTGAGACTAGTCCCGTATGTGAACCTTAGAGTTGAAAGCATCAACCAAGTAAGAAATGGATCTATACTAAGTACCAATAAACCTTCTAAGGCAGTTTTATGTGCAGTATTAATATTGCACTCTCAACAACTGCATCTTGCCATAGAAATTACAAGTCATTGTAATGCCTAAGACACCACAATACATACAGCAGGAGTGGGGAGAAGAGAGGAAAGCAGGATATAAAAGTAAGAAATTGAAAGACGGGAGGAAAAAGTTTCTCCCTAGGCACCCTATTATAATTTCATTACAAGAGATATAAAAAAAACCTTTAAAGTAACATCACTTAATTATGTGTTCATAATCCAATTGGTAAAAATGCATATGTGTGCCACATCCCTGAGAAGAAAAGGTCTAATGCCTTATATGATATAGATAGATATAGATATACAAAACCTCTTGATTAAAAGCATAGAAACAATTACTAAATTTTGCTAGTTTGCTTAGGCCCTGTGTGAATTTTGAAAATACAAATGGCTTTAAAAATACTGACTCCTGGGATTCCCTGGTGGCGCACTGGTTGAGAATCTGCCTGCCAATGCAAGAGACACAGGTTCGAGCCCTGGTCTGAGAATGATCCCTATATGCCGCGGAGCAACTGGGCCCGTGAGCCACAACTACTGAGCCTGCGCGTCTGGAGCCTGTGCTCCGCAACAAGAGAGGCCGCGATGAAGAGTGGCCCCCGCTTGCCACAACTAGAGAAAGCCCTCGCACAGAAACGAAGACCCAACACAGCCATAAATAAATTAATTTTTAAAAAATTATTGAAAGAAAAAAAAAATACTGACTCTTTTGGGCATCTTAGTGCCCCGACCAGGGATGGAACCCGCGCCCCCTGCAGTGGAAGAGCGGAGTCTTAACCACAGAACCGCCAGAGAAGTCCCTAAAATACTAATTTGAACAATGCAGTAAAACAGCAGGTCTACTTTTATAGACAATAGCACCATCTTCTGGCCTTATGGGATATTGCTGCAGTGTTGCGCTTGGACAACAACAGCCAAAATTCACTAACATTTTTGTCCTTGCCTCACCCCTCAAAAGACAAGCAAATGATTTAATCAACTGAGCAATCCATGAGCCAGACACCTGCTACCCCTGGCACAGGGCAGCAAGTAAATCTCAAGTAAAGATAACGATGACAGGAAGAAGGGAGTGGAAGTGAGGAAAAGAAGTCCAAATTTTATCTCAAATGTTATCTTTAAAACCAATTCACAACAGAAGGATGTTTTTCCCTTCCTAAGTGATAATTTTTTTAAATATGAATACATTTTAGTAAGAAAAATACTTTGGTACTGAATCACAGGAATATACAATATTACATACAACAAAAGGGCTTTTGTTTTGTTTTTGCCAAATTCATGACTAATATACTGTGTTTAAGGTAAACTTCTTGCCTTTGTGAGCTTATATGGAATTAAGTGGAGGCAAGATGACAAGTTAAATGTTTGATCCTTCTGTATGCAGTAAAAATAAAAGGTAAATCCTTAAAAAATCCTAGCTATCTTCTATTATATTGGTAAATCTAGTCAATGTATACCCTGAACACTTGATGCTTTTTTATACAAAGACAGTATAATTGTACTAATATTTATATGATTTTCAGAACCCTTTGCAATTTTGATAAGCCCCACTGTCCATCACCCCCAGGACTCTTAGAAAGTGATTGCTGACAGCTCAAAGGCTCTCAGAGGCTGACACGATCTCTGCAGGTCCAAGCAACACTGTGTGATAACCCGGGACCTCCCCATTTTCTCATTTTCAACTCAAAATCGAAGATTCAGATACCTTTATGTACAGTATACTTTGTTCCAATTTCTGTCATTGATTTTATTTTTTTATCCTGTGGCTTCACCACCTTAAAAAATTGCTCTGTGTAGTTAAAATATCTGAACAACTCAAATCAACATTTGAATGCCGTCTTCAAAGTGCCGTGAGGTCTGTGAAAAGTGGTGGCCTGTGTTAACTCTGAATATGACTTTAGTTTTCATTGATTTTATTGTTGTATTTATTTAAAAAACAGAACCCTTGAAATGTTGTCTTATATTTAATTAACATTTTTGGAGAATAAATGTACTTCATGCTTCACACTCTCGATGTGCTGGCTGAGCTGCTCCGAGTCTTTCGGGGAGCACACTGCCTGTGCAGCCCAAGCTTATCCCAGACTCTCCCAGACAATTGCTCCTAAGAGGCACATTCACCTAGAAAAGTGCACCAAAAAGGAAAAAATAGAACAGCATATTTTTTTCAGTGTTATAACCTAAATTTTTCACTGCCTACAATTATAATACCTTATAACTTTACAGTGATATTTTATACTTTCAAAGTGCTTTCTTCAGTTATACAACTTGAAGATCAGATATTATTTATCTCACAGATGACATCAAACAGATGACAAAATACAAGGCTGGTAATGAAAGATATAGACTGGGATCCAGGCCTCCTGATCAGCCCAGCTCTTTCTGCTACACTAAAACATCTCTCAACTAGCCCAGAACAATAAAAAAGTCTTCACACTTCATCCCACCCTGTACCAAGCAGGAGTACAGTAAAAAGCAGATGCTTTAAAATTTGTATGTACCAATATGATCGATTAAACTTCTGATAGTTTAAACACTTTAAATAAATGATGTAATGCCCCATCTCCCTCGATTGGTCCTTGTGAATTCATTAGCATTTAAGTTTCACCCCAGCAGTTATCTCCCCATAGTAGTACTCATCTTCAAAGCTATCTATATGACTTCATCCCCATCAAAGGGCTGTAAATGATCACTCCTCTAAGGAGGTGAATTCCATCAAAAATCCTAAATGCAATTTGAAACTCATCTCTTGTAATCAGTTATCAGATTGAATATTAACCAAAATCTTTAAAATCTGTCATGAAAATTAGCATGTAACCTTATAAGCAGAACTAGAAGTACATAGGCCAGATAAGAACACAACAGAATTGGTTTCCTCAAGTCTATAAACTTGTAAAGAATTAGCTTTTTTCTTTTGGCAAAGATACATGTTTATTGGAAAACATTTAGTAAATATCCATTAATGCCCTTTTACTAAGTTATAACCTAAACAAGTGTTTTCCCACATTTTCATTCTGCATCATCTAATATGTAAGTTTACCTATCCTACCTTGATTAGATCAATTTATATACCTATTGATAAAAATTGAGGAAAAGTAGAGGAATGAGGTAAAACATATGAACAGTAGCATATCGGCATGTCCATGGGGGACTCTGGAAAATCCTAGGCCAAACAATAGTCATGTTTCAACTTCCTTAATGTGATTCTCCTTTGAAACAATTATTTTAAAACCAACAAAGAGAGATGGTATTCTCATCCTGAATATAAGTGAAATTATTAGCTTCAATTAGTTAAGAAGATTTGATTTGGAAGAATCTCATAGATCTAAATTTTAAGCCAAGCCACTATTTTACTCTTAGGGAAATTTGAGTCTGCAGGAGATATGTGATTTACTTTAAATTACTGCTAGTTGCCAAAAGTAATTCAAATATACTTCCTATAACATAAACTTTCCAGATGCTCTTTTTTAGCCATATTGCCTAGTTCTCATTGGATTTCAAAAGTTAAGATAAGCAGTAGTTTACTTCTTAATTCCAATGGGAAATAGAAAATAACATAAGGCACAAATATATCTTTGATAGAAAAATGTTGATGTTTAACAATAATTGCTTGAAAATATAGATTCTCAATAAAACTTTTAATAGACCAGAGTTTCGGGTTGTTTAACGTAAAGAGACTTAATCCATTTTCAGGCCAAACTCATACCTTATTGATGAGACAAAGCTAAACTATTTTTTTCAAACCTCTGTTAATTTGTGCTTATCTTTATACCAAAAAAAGAAAAAGAAAAACGGCCCTTTCTTTTTGCTCAAAAAACCTTGTCTTTTTCCCCTAACGTACACAGGTAGAAGTCTAGAGCTGCTCTCACATCTAGAATTCTACTGTGACTCTGTGAAAGGCTCATTTCTCTTCCAAAGTCAACATGTAACCAACACACATGTGGCTCACCTTCTAATTAAATTAAATAAGTAATGAATTAAGCACCTTCTAGTTATCCTCTAAGCCTTGCCTTGGTAATTTTTGTGGAAGGTTATAGGTACAGCTGTACTCCTTGTATTTATTCACTCACTGTTCTGTGAACCTGAATTCCTGTGGCCTCTTGATTCTTTCTCAAGAGTCATTCATGGAGCACGTCTTTCTCCTATTTGCTATGCATGCTCATTCCTCTTAAGAATTGAAAGTTGTAACCCTTGCTCCTACTTTCTGCCTAGTCATCATAATCCTTTTAAAGAGAAGAAAATCATTGACATTGAAATTCATAAAGACATGACTCCCAGATTTCAACCTGAAGCTCTACAATATTTTAAACAAACTTCCTCACTATTCTTTTAATGGTATTATTATTCCCTTGCAAGATTTGGTAAGTAATGGTCATTCTTCAACTGTAATACTTTCATAATGCCACTGACATTTTCAGTTTTAACTAAATTATATACATTTTTTTCTTTTTAGCAGAAGCAAATTTTAATTTTACTTATGTTACAGGATTATAAATATTGGGCCAACTTTCCTCATCCACAGCAGAGCACCAAAGTAACCACCCAGATAATGTAGGCCAACTATTCACAAACTTTATTCTGATTTAACACATAAGATAGAAGACATTCATTTATATAACAATCCTACAAGCATATCTAGGGATATTTGAAATTCTCAGCCACCTACCTATTTATACTTCCACTGATTTCTCTACACTCAAAAAAGCATGTCATTATGCAAGACAATGAACTTGACAAAACTAAACACCTAACAGCATAGGCTTTGCACCTTAAGTTTGCCTTAATTATTTTACAGTAAATTAACACATTAATATTTAAACGAAATTCTTTCAAAGCACCTAAAAATGTATAAAATAACTAAGAAGAACTTATAAAGTAATAGAAGTGTATTAAAAGAGATTACCCACAACTCCAGGCAGGTCCCCTCTCATAATCTCATTTTACAAACAGGCAAATGAGGCCTGGCCCAGAAAGATCAGGCTGCTGCAGTCCTGTCGTTATCAACTCACATATAAGACCGTAGCTGGCCATCAACTTTTACCTGTACAGACCACAACATGAAAACTAGCATTTTTCAGTGATTAAGTAGAGTACCAACTGATTGGAATCTCATTATACATATTTTAGAACAAAAATATAACATGTGAAGACATTCAATATCTCAAAAAGACTTTAATTCTGAATATGTCTTTGAAAAAGAACCTAATATTGCCAGGGAAAATTAAAAAGAAGTAACTACTGAATTAATTTCATCTACCATATTTAAAACAACCTCTACTTGTAATATACAAGCTATTTAACCAGTTCTTACAATCAGGTTTATTAAAAACTGAAGGTCCCAATTTAACATGTTTTAACTAATCCAAAGACACTAGTTTTAGTAATATAATGCCAGAAAAAAAGTAATCAAGTTTGATTTGAAACATTATTTATAACTTTAGTTTAAAAAATTAAAAATTCCATATATTTAACAATCCAGTCAAAAGGCAGAGTGGAAAAAAAACAAGATTCTGCTATATGCCATCCATGGGAGATACACTTTATTTTGAAAGATACAGATTACTTGAAAGTTAAAGGATGGAAGAAGATATAATCATGCAGACAGCAACCGTAAGAAAGCAAAACAGGGGCTTCCCTGGTGGCGCAGTGGTTGAGAATCTGCCTGCCAATGCAGGGGACACGGGTTTGAACCCTGGTCTGGAAAGATCCCGCATGCCGCGGAGCGGCTGGGCCCGTGAGCCACAACTGCTGAGCCTGCGCGTCTGGAGCCTGTGCTCCGCAACAAGAGAGGCTGCGACAGTGAGAGGCCCGCGCACTGCAATGAAGAGTGGCCCCCACTCGCCACAACTAGAGAAAGCCCTCGCACAGAAACGAAGACCCAACACAGCCAAAAATAAAATAAAATAAACAAAAAAATAAAAAAAAAAGAAAGCAAAACAGAGTTTAAAACAAAAATATTATTATACATAAATAAAAATATTAGAGATAAAAAATATTAGAGATAAAAGGATATATGCGTATAACAATTATAAATATATATAACAGAGCACCAAAATACATGAAGCAAAAACTGACAGGAATGGAGACTTCCCTCGTGGTCCAGTGGTTAGGACTCTGCACTTTCACTGCTGTGAGCCTTGGTTCAATCCCTGGTCAGGGAACTAAGATCCCGCAACTGGCATGGCATGGCAAAAAAAAAAAAAAAAAAAAAAAAAACCTGACAGGAATGAAGGGACAAATAGGCAATTCAACAATAACAGTTGTTGACTTCAATATTCCACTTTCATTAATGATTGAACAATTAGGTTAGAACCACTAATGGACAGATCAGCAAGGAAATATTTGAACAACACTATACCCAGCAGGCATCTAGAGAACACTCCACCCAACAACAGAATATACACTTTTCACAAGCGTTCACATGAACATTCTCCAGGATAAGCAGTATATTATAAAACAAACCTCAATAAATGTAAAAGGATAGAAATAATACAGAGTATGTTCCCCAACCACAATAGAATGAAATTAGAAATCAATGCAGCAGGGGAAAAAATTGGGTAACTCACAAATACATGGAAATCAACACATTCCTAAATAGCCAATGGGTTAAAGAAGAAATCAAATGGGAAATCAAAAAATAGTTTGAGATGGAGGAAAATGAAGAACATACCAAAACTTATGGGATGCACCTAAAACAGTGCTTAGAGGAAAATTTATAGCTGTAAATAACTATATTAAGAAGAACAATCTCAAATCAATAAGCTGTGTACCTTACACTAGAAAAAGAAGAGCAACTAAACCTAAAGCAAGAAGGACACAAATAACAAAGATCAGGGTGGAAATTAATGAAATAGGGAATAGAAAAACAAAGAAAAGTCAATAAAACCAAAACCCAGTTCTTTGAAAAGATCAACAAAATTGACAAACCCTTAGCTAGACTGACCAAGAAAAAAAAAGGAGAGCAGACTCCAATTACTAGAATAAGAAATGAAAGAGAGGACATTACCATTGACCTTATAGGAATAAAAAGGTATAAAGGAATACTATGAACAATTGTATTATATATCAAAATTAGATAACTTAGATGAAATGGACAAATTCCTATAGAGACACAAACTACCAAAACTGCCTCAAGAAGAAAAATAGACAATCTGGATAGACCTATAACACCTGAAGAGATTGACTTAGTAATCAAAAAAACTACACAACATAACGCCCAGGCCCAGATGGCTTCCAAATTCTACCAATTAAAGTAAGAAATGACAAAAATTTTTCACAAACTCTTCCCCAAAAATAGAAGTAGGGGGCGGGGGGGTGGACACTTCCAACTCATTTTATGAGACCAGTATTACTCTGATACCAAAATCAAAGACATCGCAAGGAAAGTAAACTACAAACCAGTATTGCTTATGAATATGGACACAAAAATCCTCAACAAAATAGTACTAGCGAACTTAACACAGCAACATATAAAAAGAATTATACACCTTGACCAAGTACAATTTGTCCCAGAAATTCACGGTTGGTTTAATATTTGATAATTAATTCATGTAATACACCATATCAATAGAATAAGAAACAAAAATCACATAATCATCTCAATAGACACAGAAAGAGTATTTGACAAAACCCAGTACCCTTTTGTGATAAAAATTTTTTAAAGGAGGAGTAAAATGGAACTCCCTCAACCTAATAAAGGGCATCAATGAAAAACTCAGTCAACATCACACTTAATGGTGAAAGACTAGATGATTTCCCCTGAGATCATGAATAAGACAAGGATGTCCGCTTTCACCACTTCCATTCAACATTGTGCTGGGGGTACCAGCCAGGGCAATTAGGCAAATAAGTGAATGAATAAGTAAATACATCCAGATCAGAAAAGAAGTAGAACTATCTCTCCTTGCAGATAACTTGATTGTGTATAAAGAAAATCCTAAGGAATCCACCAAAAGAAAAAAACTATTAGAACTAATAAGTGAGTTCAGCAAGGTTGCAGGATACATCAATATACAGAAATCAACTGTATTTCTATACACCTTCAATGAACAATGCAAAAATAAAATTAAGGGAAAAAATCCATCTACAATAGCATCAAAAAGAATAATAATAAATTTAACAAAAGAAGTACAAAACTTACACTCTGAAGACTACAAACATTGTTGAAGGAAATTAAAGATTTAAAATAAATGTGAAAACAACCCATGCTCATGAATCATAAGGTTTAGCATTATTAAGATGGTGATATTACCCAAAGCAAGGCACAAATTCAAGGCAACCTAGAATCCTGCCTGCCTTTTTGTAGAAATTGACAAGCTGATTCTAAAATTCATATGGAATTGCAAAGGACCCAGAATAGCCAAAACAATCTTGAAAAAGGACAAAGTTGGAAGACTTTCACACTTCCCAATTTCAAAACTTACAACAAAGTAGTGATAATCAAAATGTATGGTACCAGCACAACAGGAACATGCATTTGTAATTATAACTGAAGTTGTGCTCTAGATGTAGAATATGCTATAAACTATATGTTAAGGTTCTTCAAAATTGGATGGCTTCTAGTTCATGTGTTTGGTTATTTTGTTAAGATTTTATATACACTTTGGCTAGTCTCAAATGATTTCTTAACTACCAACTGCTGGAAAGCAATGCTACTTTCATTGGTATAACATGTAGGTGCATGTTAAAAAACAGATCTAACTTCTATACTTATCTACTTAAGTAGAAAGTACAAAATTGTTATGAGTTAAAAAAAAAATTATGAAACTGCAAACTGTAGTCTAACCTAAGCTATTTTCTTGTTTAGTAGAGCATGAAACCAGAAGTTTGAATTAGTTTAAGCAATTCATGGTTCATAACTAATGTCTTCTAATGGTGAGATATCTGGCACAGGATACTACTTTATGAGATATATTATTTTCAGATATAAGCCTTCAGTTCATTTGGCTCAACTCTTATCTTTGTTAAGAAGTAGAAAAATGGGTTTCAAATGTGTGTACCTTCCAGAACTGCCAGGTTATACATGCTTTTGCAGATCATAGCTAAAAATGTATACCTCAATACTAGAAAATATCTTAAAGGCACCTGGAGTGTTCAGTTAGTTGAAACTGAATTTAGTTAAGTTTTATTCAACAAGTTCATGCTTGAGTAATAAAGTTTCTAGGTTTCTGATATTCTATGAAATAAATATACCTATCTATTATATATTACATATGTAAAGAGAACTACGTTAGTGCACATATTGTCAAAAAGAACACATTAGGGACTTCCCTGGTGGTGCAGTGGTTAAGACTCTGCGCTCCCAATGCAGGGGGCCCGGGTTCAATCCCTGGCCAGGGAACTAGATCCCACATGCATACATACCATAACTAAGAGTTCGCATGCCACAACTAAGGAGCCCGCCTGCTGCAACTAAGGTGCCGGCGAGTTGCAACTAAAGGAGCCCACCTCCCACAACTTAAGACCCAGCACGGGACGAAGTGAGAGAGTGGCATGGACTTATATATACTACCAAATATAAAATAGATAGCTAGTGGGAAGCAGCCGCATAGCACAGAGATATCAGCTCAGTGCTTTGTGACCAACTAGAGGGATGGGATAGGGAGGGTGGGAGGAAGACACAAGAGGGAGGAGATATGGGGATATATGTATATGTATAGCTGATTCACTTTGTTATAAAGCAGAAACTAACACACCATTGTAAAGCAACTATACTCCAATAAAGATGTTAAAAAAAAACCAACCCAGCACAACCAAATAAATATATAAATATTTTTTAAAAAAGAACACAATAGAAGCATTATATTAAAAAAAGTTTACAATTTTAATAGAAAAACAATTTTTATGACAGAGCTAAATATACAAGGTAAATTTAATTTTTAAAAAGAAAAATTATTAGCAAGAAGAGTAGCAGAATTCTAGTGATAAAAGAACTGAAGTAATATCTGGAAATAAACCATCTTTAAAGGAAAATATTAATTCATGCCAGACTCTATTAAAGTGCATAAAAAGGAAATTTATTTTAGAATTTACACCAAAGGCGCATTATAAGTACATGTGTTACTCTGGCACAGTAAGGCAGAAAGCCCAGCCTCAAAGATAACACAGTCTTGATCTCATATATTATACAGTCTGCCTCTTAGTACGTGCCTCATAAAGAGTTTGTTCCAGAAGTTGAAAACTACAAGCCACTTTGTCTGTCAAAAGCTTTGTGAGTAACTCCAGCAACACAGTAAAAGTCTAACTCATATCTCGCTAATCCTCTAAAGTCATGTCAGTCTCTCAAGAAACTCCTGATTGTTTTCAATAAGAATTGATACAGGAGGGATATTTTCAGACTTTTTAAACAAGTGAAATCATAAATAGTTATCATATGTAAAAATAAAACAAAAAGTAAATTTTAGGATATCTTTAGATTTTAATTTTTAAAACATTAAATCTTATTTGTGATGGTGAATTAAAGTGATGAAAAGAATAACTTGCACAGCCAACAGTACACAGTCACTTTCCTAAGAAGCCCAGCGGGAGAAGGAACTGAACCGAGAGCTGTGCAGAGAGGCGGACGGACCTGCAAAGTAATCCGTCAGGCAGCTTCTTACAGTCAAACTGCTACAGCCTCTTTCTTCAACGCTCACTGTGCTCAATTTAAAATCAAACATCGGCATGGAGGCGCTCACAGAGGCTTATTTTTCAGTGGCCTCACACACAATTCTGATTTAGATTTGTCACATATACGTCGATGTTTTTATCACAAAGGGAAAAAGAAAGAAAGAAAAACTGTGGTTTCAGTAGATGGACTCCATGAGAGGCTAGTAATGAACCCTCTGACCACAGAAAATCAGCCAGCAACAGACTATCAATATTAATTACAGAAAACAATTTCTCAACATCATAACAAAAGGGTATGATAAATATTTTCTAAAATACCCAATTCACTTTTATAATGAATCAAACTAACAAATATTTATAAATTATTTGTGTACTTTCAAGTGCAGTTTGTTTTGTTACTAATATTTATGCTTTTCTGGTACTAGTTTTTTCCCTGCTCCTGCATCCATATCTTCCCATAACTCTCTGGAAAGTCACAAATATCCCTATGGTTATGGGTAAACCACAGAAGTGGTAAATTCATCAAAATGTATTTTCACCTATGTAATAAATAAATCTGTTGTGAAGTTAAAGTCTCCTAACTTATATAAAATAATCCCATTAATCTATGAAAAATAATAATATTAATTTTACTATGGCTCAAACCCTTAGACAAATAACTTTCTGATTACCTGTTAATGTAAAGAAAACTGAGTAAATTTTATATTCATATTTAAACTACTGACTACCTATAAACAAAGTAGCATTTATTAAAATAGGATACACACTTAATTTATACTAACTTCCACTCAGATTTATACAAGTTTTTCATCCTTAATTTTTAAATACACACATCATGATTTTTTTCAAACATTATTAGTCAGGTATATACGAAAGTGAAATATGACATCCAAGCCAGACTGTGATTTTTAAAATAATGAATCTCTAAACAGCTAGTAATGTATCAATACAATGTGTAAAATTCCAATAAAATACAGGTATATTCTTATAGAAATGTTAGTTAGTCCTATAGTACCGAGCGATATTTACAAGCAAACATGATCCAAACAGCACATGCAGATTCAGGGTAAGTAAACACTCGGACACGAACTGCCAGTCGCACCTGGTCTCCACGGCAACAGATTATTTCTTCACAGAAAGGAGACCTACAGAAGAAAGAAAATGTATTCAATTAAGAAATGAATTTAGGTTTTACTTTCTTATTCCCAAGAAAGTCAGTATTTAAAATGATTTTTAGGGATGGGGAGGGTGGGAGGGAGACGCAAGAGGGAGGAGATACGGGGATATATGTATACGTATAGCTGATTCACTGTTATACAGCAGAAACTAACACACCATTGTAAAGCAATTATACTCCAATAAAGATGTTAAAAAAAAATGATTTTTAAAAATCCTGTCTCTGCTACCAATGGCTCTGTAATTTTGGTAAAACTATTCAAATTATAAACTATTTCCTCATAGTCTATAAATTTTTAAAGTGACGCTAGATAAGATCAGTGATCCTCAACTAGATTGCACCAAAACCACTGGGAAAATTATCCCGAACTCTCTAGAGCTACATTCCGGTCCTAACGAATCACAACCTGTGGCAAGAGGATACATCATAAGAGCTGCCTGTGTGACTCTGAAGTCATTCCTAAATGAGAACCATACTGATGGCCGAGATTAAGTCAGAAACATCTATGATGTCACAATCCACCTACCGAAGACACGTGGCAAAGGCGCGCCGTGCATTTCTATACACAAAGTGTATCGGGAACCCTTTAAATGTGTGACCATCAGGTACAGCCCTCCTGATGGCGTCCTGAAATTCTTCATTGCCCGCAGATATACTGGTTGTACGCTCAAATTCATAAGATGCCAGAGCTGGTGATAAGAGATAGGAAAGCTGGTCTTCCCAAACAGTAGTGAGGCCAAGATCCTACAAGCAATCGAAAGGGAAATTGATTATTTTATTGATTATTTTAATAATTGATTATTTTAATGTATGCTAAGAAAAGATTTTTAAAAACCTGTCATAATTTTCTTCCTATTAATTATTATAAGGATACACAGAAGTAAAAATTATAAAAGGAACCACAGGTATCAGGTTTTACTTCTTAGAGAAACAACAAAAATCGGCCAATGCAATGTTAGTGAAGGCTCCAAATCCTGTACTTCCTTAATATCCACAAGACCATAAGGAATCATCCTACTGTGGAAGACACAGTGTCACTGAATTCTGAGGTTAAATTTTATTTAACTTTAAAGAGTTTAGCAAGATTGAATCTGCTTAATTTGATTGCTCCCACCATAAATTCAACTGTAGTATGGGAGAAAAGTCAACAAACAAATTGCATATATAATTAAACTCAAATATTTACCAAGCATTTATTCTGCAAAAGGTGCCGAAGAGCACAGGCTTTAGGCCCTCAGGGAACTTAAAACATGTTGAAGGCAATTCTAATGTCATTTATAATATCAAATGAACTATTGCTATCTAGACACGAGATTTTTTTTTAATGTTACAAACAAACTCAAAATTCTAAATATTTTGATTACCATAACAGATCTAATTTCAGATTCAGTTACAACTGGTTTCAAGTGATTCCAAGGTCTATGATCACCTATACTTTTCCTCTGAATCCCACTTGCTGGTTTACAGACACCATTAACTTAGCTAGTGATCATCAATGGCATCCAGCTCAGTTTTGTTTTCTTTTTCTACACAAAGTAACTCTTATAATGTAATAAAATATCGGTTTCATTTGTGAACAGGAGCTAAGAAAACTAAAAGGCAATACAAGCAATGGAGGGCACAAGGCAGGGGCTTTGGCTTCCAGCGGTGCAGTGAGCTGGGGCCCTGACCCACCTATTGCTGCAAACACACTACAGATGCCACATTAAATACTTCCCAAAACATATTCCTAAATGCTTTGAGGAGTTGGCAAGTAGGTAAGAAGATTTTAGAGGTCAAAGCTAAGAGTAACTGGGAGCCCAGAGAACATACTTGGTAATCAGCTTGCCTTTGATGGTCTCAAGGAATGAGTATCAGGGCTCACCCAAGGTGGGGAGTCTACTAGGGAATCCCAAAAGGTGAATTAGAAATCAATCTTCTGTAGAAGTTTTGGACTCTAGTCTTTTGTTGGTTATATGTGTGGCAAATAACTTTTCCCACTCCAAGGCTGCTTTTTCACTCTCTTAATGATTTCTTTTGATGAACATAAGTTCTTAAAATATACTAATCTTTTCCTTTATGATTAGTTCTTTTTATGTTTCCTTTAAGGCCCTTTACAAAAGAAATCTAAATGACTAATAAGAAGCTTGATCTCATTAGTAATCAGGGAAATGCAAATTAAAGACACAATGAGGATACCATCTTACATCTACCTACTTTAATGTAATAGAAAAACAAAACAAACTAAACTAACCTGGAAAAAAATGAATATGAAAAAAATTAACCCAATATTTTCAATGGGGAATGATTTGAATAAGTACTTTACAAAGAGGAAATCCAAATTCACAAAAGTCTGACCAAGTCCACCGTTCTTCATTTCTAGAAGGAAGTAATAAATTCTCGAAGTATTGGTGAGTTTAGAAATTTTTGAATCTCAGAACTTTACTCTCATGATTTTCAAAACTACAAGCTTCATAAAGGAAGGGATTGAATTTGCTTTGTTTAGGGCTAGAATATTGATTGGCACTATTTTACATGCCCCCCCAAAATTATTAAATACATAAACAAATGAAAAAACTGCACGAAAGCACAAACGTCAGTGTTAATTACCTTCCTGTGTTCCGACACGAGTAGCCTGAGCTGCATTTCAATTTCATTGCTTGTTACCGAAGCATCGATTGTGGACGCACACAGCGGAGGGAAGGGAGGGAGGGACGTCGTGGCCCCTGGAGCACACACGGATTTAACTGCTTCCTCACTCATGGGTTTCCATTTGGATTCATCATTCAAATCAAACACACAGCTTTCTACTGAGTCAGAGGGCTGACAGTTTCCCAGGAACATCTGATGATTGAAAACACAACCGATTGTTCGATACGGGTACAACGGTTTGGACTGTTCAGCAGCTGAAGGCTCATCAGGATTGGTAGGTTTGTGGAGGTATCTAAAAAAGATTAATCATAATTTTATATAATAAGAACTTAAAAATTAAGATGACAGCAGCTTATTGAGGAAAAAAATTATTCTAACACTTAAGGTCATAACTATTTCCCAGGACTACAGTTCAATACTTGTTTTTCCTTCTTCTATTTCCACAATCTGATTACTCTATGTTAATTGTATGGCACATCTTACGATATAGAACCAATTTTATTCCTTTAACACAAGAACATATTCTGTGTATAGCATTAAGATCAAAAACACTTATCAGATAACAAAATAATTTAGTTACACATTTTTAGGTACAACTAATTAAAATGATTATCAACCAGGGAAAAAGAAAACCCAGGAAAATGAGAAGAGGGCCCAGGGCTGTGCCTTCAGGAACTCCCACATTTGAAGATAAAATGAAGGAAAACAGAGAACAGCCAAAGAGGAATAATGAAAACTGAAACACAGTGCTACGAGAGAAGCTATGGAAGAGAATGTTCCAGGAAGGAGGGGAACATTTCGCTCTTTCAAAATCTGATGACACTGAAAAAAAGTACAGTGGATTTACCAACACAGAGTTGGTAACCACATCAAATTTTCAAAAGAAATGATTTACAACTTGTATTTATTTTTAGGCTTAGGGACGATCATCAGGAAAAATATATGCCAGGACATCCCTGGTGGTCCAGTGGTTAAGACTCCACAGTTCCACTGCAGGGGGCACGGGTTTGATCCCTGCTCAGGGAACTAAGATCCCGCGTGCCACGTGGCACACATGGCCAAGAAAAAAAGAAAAAAAAAAAAGAAAAAACATAAGCCAATTACATGAAATTAAAAATAAACGTAATTCATTTTTTATTAATATCATGTTGGTAAAGAACATTTTAGGTGTACAAATTTTCTTAGAATTTAGTTCATAGTTATCTTACTTGAAGTAATTTTTTATATAACCAAAATTATCAATACGTGTCTTCGAGTATCATCAATACAAAGAACCTATAGTTTACAACATTTACACCTTCATGTTAATATCCTTATAAACTTAGTTGACAAACCTGTGTCCTGTTAAACTCTCCCAAAAAGTGATGGTTCCATCAGTCCCACACGTCATAACCCATGCGTGGGTCACTCCCTTGGCCTTTGTCCCGACACAGACAAAGGCTTCCAGCCCATATCCGAGAAGGAGGCTGCACAGGAGGTTGGCATGGTCTTCACAGTCTCCCTGGAAATGAAAGGAAGTAAAATTAACTATTTATTCCTTCATATTGTTTCCTCTTTAAATATTTAAATACAAAATTGCAATTAAAAAGTATTATTAAATTTTCACTTTCAATCATTAGTCCAGTGTTAAGCTAAAATAATGAGGGGAAAAAAGAACATACAAATTTTAAAAGCACCTATTTTACAAAGTCAGTGCCTACAAATGTGATAGTAATAATATGTACACTTTAAGATTCCAAAGTTTATAAAGAACTCATACAACATAGAAAGAAAAGCAGTAAGAATTTAAAGGTAAATAGCTAAAGGGCATGAACACACAAGCTGACAAATCATATAGTAGGAAATGAAAATAAATGGGAAAATACTCAAACTTAAAACAATGAATTAAAGTATCTATACATGATCGTTTTAAGGAAATACATAGAAAAAAATGATTGGATAAAAGAACAACAGAACACCAACAATAGGTACAATTAGCATAGATTATATATATATAGTTTCCCCTTCTCTTGTCTAAACTCTCTTTGATAATGTTATATTACTTTCACAATTTTAAAAAATTATGAAACAACAAAAATAATAGAAAATATCTGACATTTTCTGTGAAAAAAGTATTAAAATTAATTAAACAGTAAGGCTATAATTATATGAAGATATGTATTTAAGTGTAGGACTACAGGTAATATACAAAAGCAAAAATAACTACTGAGTTCAGTGTTAGAATGAGGGATGATTTCTTTCCCCCCAAATTTTGCATTAGTGGCTCTACACTGCTGTCTTTTAATTAACAATAATAAAACAAATAGCATCTTATAATTGTTAAATTGACTTTTGAAAAATGTAATATCCAACCTTTTAGACCCAGTTATTTCTATACATGAGATTTTGTATTAGAAAAAAATTTCAAAAGAAAAATAACAAAACAACCAAAGACATTCAATGTAAAAATTCATTCACAGTGATATAAAAAAATTGGAAGCAAGCCTAACTTAGCCAAAAGAAACAGTTCCTATGATGGCAAAACAGATCCTATGACAGCAAAACAGTTAAGTAGATTTTGTATATCAACTCATGAAAACTTTATTCAGCCATTAAAAGATGGAGATCATAATGACTGTAGCAACACATAGGAAAATGTTCAAAGCATAATGCTAATTTATAAAAGCAGGGCACAAAATTTTATTTATATCAATTATAATTATGGAAAAAAATCATATATACACAGGAGAGAAACATAAAAATATAAAAATAGATGAAAAATAGAATTATGGGTGAAATTTCACCTTTACTGTTGTAGAGCTATCGTTTGTGCAAGAAAAATATTTTAAATAATTTTCAAACTTCTAAGTCAAGCTGTGCTATCTCTTCAAATAAACTCAGGTAAAGAAAATAAAACAGAGAATCAAAGGGGGTGATTATTTGTTTTACAAAAGAATTATTTAGATAATTTAAAATATGTACCAGTCCTACTATATTTGAAATTTTTATTTTAAGTTTAAATCCATACATATAACTTCTGGGAACTACAACTTGGGAATAAATCAAAATAATTTTTTTGATAAGTAATGTTTAACTGTTTTCAATTGTCTTTAAAAATCTTTCCAATTGACAAATCAATCTCTAATCTAAATGGTTTCTTCCAATGTATAAGCTTTGCCTTGTGAATACCCATATGTATTATTTATACAACTTCAGACTAAAAATTATTTCAAAACAATACATGAAACAAATTTATTTTTTCTGTTGTGTTTCAACAGAGTTGGAATGCTAAAGATAGTCTTGTTTTCATAATATCATCAAAATTTTTAGAACACAGAAAATTAAAAAATATCCCATAATATATAAAATTAGTTTACTGAAATCAATTCATTTACGTTCATCGTCAATATATACACACAAATTCTTAAATATATACTTATATTTGAAACTAAATACCGTGTAATCCAACATTTTTTTCCATATTCATTTTGTAACTGCCATTTTCTCTTTAAAAAAAAAAAGTATCATCTAAGCAAATTTTAACCCATGAATAGTACTAAAAGACCATGGTTCTGGTCTTGGTGCTATACCTAATTCACTGTTTACCTCTCCACCTTGGTTTCTGACACTATAGTACTTGTAGGTCCCTACACCTCACAAAAATCACATTATGTTAAATAAGAAATTACAAGAGAAAATAAAGATGTGAAGTTTTTTTTTTAATGTACTGACATTTAAATGTTAAGGAAAATGATGAAAACAAGACCCTGACTTGTTCAAATTGACAATACGTACTTTTTTCCGAAGTTAATTCTTTTACAAATATACCATAAACTCACAATAACTATGATGTACTGGTTTTTAGTTCTATTATGTGTGTAGGATACCTTGTTTCTACAGAGAAAGGCCAGCAGAGTGCACCACTGTTCCTGTTTACCTCCTCCTCCGATAACAGGGGCTCTTTCATAACCAAGGACATTAACAAATCTTGCTGCTTGCCTTGGAGTATCCAGAAGCCTCCCAGCTCGAAGTGGTTTAACATAAGAACAGACTGGTCTATTTATCCCATTTTCATCCTGGAGGAGAAGGGGAAAACATTATCTGTAATGACAGGTTAATCATTCCCAATTTTAACACTTTTTCTTAGAATACATTAATGAGAGAAAATAATTCTGGACACCACTTCTTGAGCACTCACCTTACATGCAGCACTAGGCTGCTGAGTGTTGTGCATGCAGTTTTTCTTTTAATCCTCATAACATCTCTTATTATTTTCATTTCATCGATAAAGAAACTGAAGCTACACGCAGAGCAACTAAGCTCATGTACCACAACTACTGAGCCCTCGTGCCACAACTACTGAAGCCTGCACGTCTAGAGCCCATGCTCTGCAACTAGAAAAGCCACCGCAATGAGAAGCCCGCACACTGCAATGAAGAATAGCCCCCGCTCGCTGCAACTAGAGAAAGCCGGCGCACAGCAACGAAGACCCGACGCAGCCAAAAATAAATAAATAAAATTAAAAATAAATAAAGTTAAAGAAACTGAAGCTACAGCTATTACACAACAGAGCCAGGATTCAAACACTGAGCCATCTGACTCCAAAGCCTGTGACAGTAAGAACTTAAACCATCTTACGACCCAGCAATCCCACTCCTGGATGTACATCCAAAGCAACTGAAATCAGCATCTCAAAGAGATACCTGCACACCCATCCCAGGTCACTGCAGCATTATTCACAATGGCCAAGTTACGGAAACACCTAAGTGTCCATCAAGGGATGAATGGATAAAGAAGGTGTGGTGTATATGTATACACAACAGGACATTATTCAGCTCTTCCGTGTGCCATTTCTCCGATCCACTTCCTCCCTCCCTCCCTGTGCAGGTCCCCTCTCTGGTCCGGGATTCCACAGGGCAGTGAATAACTGCACCCCAGACTACATAGACAGCAGGGAGCCAGTTATACCTCAACTGGTTTCTCTTCACCCTTGTCCTGACATCACCTGCCCAGTCATTCAACGTATAGACAATGCTATTGGAAAGTCAGAAGCCACTTCCCGCATTTCCACCACCAGTCAACTAGGTCTCCCATTCTCAAGCTCCTCACCTAGAAACTGAACCATTTTTAGCCTGTTCTAAAATCTAGGGAATGTAGGTTAAAGCTAGACAAATGTATAGGGTCTGAGAAATACTACCCAAAATACTACACTATACTCATATGAAAGCACCTACTCGAGGCTGAATACATATATTTGAATGGTTTCTCAGAAGTTGTAAAAAAAAATGGATCTGATCATTTATCTTATGTTGGTTCATTAATAAGAGAAAATGGGCTTAGGATACAGAAAAAATAGAGGCAGAGGGACTTCCCTGGCAGTCCAGCAGTTAAGACTCGCGCTCCCAATGCAGAGGGCCCAGGTTCGATCCCTGGTTAGGGAACTAGATCTCACATACTGCAACTAAAGATCCCGCATGCCCAACTAAGACCTGGCACAGCCAAATAAAAATACATAAATATTTTAAAATTATGATAAAAATAAACAATAGAGGCAGAGATAATAACTAAAATGCTGTAAAATATTGCTGGTCACCAGCTTAGAGATCTGGGTTAAATAAAATTATTACATGTAATATTGTTTGCCTTAAAAAAGTACCCTAACAAAAAAATACATGCCTACACTCCCAATTCTGCACATGTAAGTTGAACTTATATATAAATTGCAAAGTGTCCCAGTACTTAATTATTTAGTACAAAGTATCTATCAAGGACACACTCCAAGTTAAATAAAATGAGTTTTCATCTAGTTTAAATCAAATATATTCAAAAAAGGTTTAGGAAAACAATTGAAAAAGAAAACCAAAATAAAACAAAGATTGTGTTATGTCACTCACCTACTTACTACTGCAAGAGAGTACTACAAAGTCAGCATTCTATTTTATAAATAAACTTTCATTTGTCTGGAATAAATACACTTTACAAATTCAAGTTAAATGAAATTTACATTTACAACAGTAAATCTCAAATAAATACATTTTACAAATTCAAGTTAAATGAAATTTACATTTACAACAGTAAATCTCAAATACAGGTGTGAAGCTTTTCTCATACAATTTACAAACCTGTGCAAAAATCTTAACCAGCCGTGAATTGTGTGAGGGTCGAATTTGCAAATATTCTCTCCACCACTGCTTAGCATACACAAGAAATAACCGCTCTTTCTCTGCAGTTTTCTGACGTTCCAAAGCAAGCTTGAAATTTAAAAAAATATATATCAATTTATATTCATTCTGCTTAATTAATTACTTCAAATATGTAACAAATCTCTGCATATCCTCCATCGTTACCAGTACCCTAATCGAAGACACCACCATCACTTGTCTGTAAAGGCCTCCTAACTGGTCTCCCTGTTCTCACACTTCCCAGGACAATCCAGTCTCCATACAATAGTCAGAGCCACCTTTTTTGACCCCAGACAAAAATTTTTAAATAATGATTCATATTGTCCTTCTCTTGCTTAAAACTAATAAATGATAATTTTCTAAAAAGAGAACACTTTCTACAATTAACAAGTAAATATACTACTATGAAAACACACACACAAAGAAGAGAAATTCAGGATTATTTACCTGTGTGTTCACTACTTCCTGAGATAATGTTTGATTGAGTGGTGGGTACATCTCAAGTTTTATATTTAAAATTCCCACAGAAACTTTTGATTCTGTGCCTGTAAATGTAAATAAATGTAACTTCAAAAGTTTCAATACTATATATATTTAGTCAATCAAAGTTTAACCAAAATAATTTAAGAATTTTTGTACTTTACCACTTACATGGAATAAAGATAATATTTAATGTCACCTTTAATATTCATATTAAAAATGAACCAAATCAAATTAGTTTTTATTTTGTTCAAAGGCCTTTATCTAGTTATAAGGAGATTACCTATTTTCTTAGCTTCCAAATTACATTTTAAAGGACTTTTCAGACCTAAAGAATTTATGATTCTTGATTTTTATCTTCATTAAAAACAAAGTCAGGGCTTCCCTGGTGGCGCAGTGGCTGAGAATCTGCCTGCTAATGTAGGGGACGCGGGTTCGAGCCCTGGTCTGGGAAGATCCCACATGCCACGGAGCGGCTGGGCCCGTGAGCCACAACTACTGAGCCTGCGCGTCTGGAGCCTGTGCCCCGCAACGGGAGGGGCCGCGATAGTGAAAGGCCCGCGCACCGCGATGAAGAGCGGTCCCCGCACCGCGATGAAGAGTGGCCCCCACTTGCCGCAACTAGAGAAAGCCCTCGCACGAACCGAGGACCCAGCGCAGCCAAAAATAAATAAATAAATAAATAAATTAATTAAAAAAAAAAAAAAAGTCAAAGCAACTGGTTTTTTTTTCTTCTTTTTTTTTTAGTATCAATAATGTATATGTGTCAATCCCAGTCTCCCAATTCCTCCCACCCCACCCCCCCTTGGTATCCATACATTTGTTCTCTACGTCTGTGTCTCTATTTCTGCTTTGCAAATAAGATCATCTGTACCATTTTTCTAGATTCTGCATGTATGCATTATTACATGATATTTGTTTTCCTCTTTCTGGCTTACTTCACTCTGTATGACACTCTCTAGGTCCATCCATGTCTCTACAAATGACCCAATTTCATTCCTTTTTATGGCTGAGTACAAAGCAACTGTTAACACCTCATTCTCAGAAAATATTTATATATTTTGTCACATATAGTAATTTCCATTTATCCCTTCCCATTTTTCACATTACATGTGAGTACAAATTTTTAATCCATGCCTGGATCTAAAGAATTAGAAAACAAATATACTTCACACCAGAACTATTTAATATTTCTTTGATGAATCAGAAATTTCCAGGTCATTCTATGACTACAGTGTTAGGTCTGTATTTGAAAACAAATAATAGGTATCTCTTTTGAGAATAAATATCCTGGGACTTCCCTGGTGGTCCAGTGGTTAAGACTCTGCACTCCTAATGCAGGGGCCCCGGGTTCAATCCCTGCTCAGGGAACTAGATCCCGCATGCCGCAACTAAGACCCAGCGTAGCCAAATAAATAAATAAGTATTTTTTTGAAAAAATCTCCTACATAGAGCTTTCTCCCTACTATTTACTTATGGAAAAACGTATTCTGGGTTCTAACTTATCAAAATCTAAATTACTAAAGCTCTATTGTCCACTGGCCAAGTTTAACTCTGTAACCAAATTTCAATACCACAAGTATTGGGTCGGCCAAAAGGTTCGTCCAGGTTTTTCCATAAGATCTTTTTGGTCAACCTAGTAATTGCATAATATGTAGTGTTTAAAACAGTGCAGGTTTTATTTTGTTCTTCATTCCACTAGCAAATATTTATTACATATCAGGTAGCATGCAAGAGTCCAGGAAAACAATGGTGACAAGACAGGTACCATCTCCGTTCTCAAACAATACTACCATTGATACTGACATTGAGCAAATTAGCCCTTCTTTGAGCCCCTTTCCCACCTGTAAAAGGTTAGAAGAATACCTACTCCATGTTCTGCAAGAACCGCTGGTACAGGAAGGCCCTGGCACTGATGGGATGCGCAGTATTCTGGGCTGTGCTAGGATGGAGGTTGTCACGTATGGGTGAGTGCGTTCGTGCGTGTGTGAAGAATCTTAACTTTCTTCATAGCAAATAAATTTGGAGGAAAAAAGCCCTCAAGATTTCTTTATGCATCTCACAGAAAAAAAATTTTTTTCCTTAAGACAAGGCCAGAGTGACAGTGAAGTTCTATACTCACACTACTCAAGACATTTCCTAAAATTATAATACTGGAGTCCAATTGTAATTCCAATGAAACTCTTTTTACACGTTTCCCCCTTGGCTTACAAAGGCATTTTTTTTTTAATTAATTAATTAATTTTTTTGGCTGTGTTGGGTCTTCACCTCTGTGCGAGGGCCTTCTCCAGCTGTGGCAAGCGGGGGCCACTCCTCATTGCGGTGTGCGGGCCCCTCACCATCGCGACCTTTCTCGCTGTGGAGCAGAGGCTCCAGACGCGCAGGCTCAGCAGCTGTGGCTCACGGGCCCAGTCGCTCTGCGGCACGTGGGATCCTCCCAGACCAGGGCTCGAACCCGTGCCCCCTGCATTAGCAGGCAGACTCTCAACCACTGCGCCACCAGGGAAGCCCACAAAGGCATTTTTAAAATGTAAAATGTATTTACAAACCAACTGTGGCTATAAAAAGGTAACAGTGATATTCATCATCATACCTACACCCATAAGTTCCACAGTAAGATTGGTGACTCCATTTTCTGAGCCCAAAACTGATCGCCATTCAAGAAAATAGGATGCTACTAAAGTGGTCTCGGCAAATATGTCTGTTTTGATTAGCACCATATGAACTGGGTCACTTATTGATAACATTGTTGTTGAATCAGCCATTCTAGTTCCATCACCTAGCAACATAAACAAAAAAAATTACACCACATTACATATCCAGTTAGACCAACATAAAAGAATACTTTCATTGAAAAGGATACTAATAATAAACAAATAAAACCAAACAGAGCAAGTTGGCAATGCCTCAGGAAGCATGCTACAGACTGGGAATAAAAGTACAGTCCTATTTGTATCACTAACTTTTGAGAGGACTGGTGGAACTGTGACAAGTTACCTAGTTACTTAATGCATATTGGTGTTTTCTGACCTCTAAGAGGTAAGTCTGCTCTTCAAAAGTACATAAATAATATATGCTACCACAATAAAAGGCCTTCAAACATGTCAACATTCCCCTTTAATATTCCCCTTTAACAAAGGTACCATTATACCATTATTCCCCTTTAATAAAGGTACTTTAGGAATAAAATACCTTTATCCCAAAACCTCTAGAAACAACCACTGTATTATCTACACAAAACTGAAAGATCCAGCACCTTGGAACTAGCAATTTAAGCCATTAACTGCCTTATTAAGGTAACATTTTTCACCAGGTAAAAAATAACAAAATTTTAGTAGTGCATTAGCCATCTCAGTAATCTAAAATTCTGAACGTATAATTATAAAACTGTTAAGTTTACAAATATGTTATAAAGATTTTGATATTGACAACTAAAGTATGTAAGATACCTTTACAGAAAGAAACAATGTTAAATAATTACAGTAATCAAGCATCATAATTTTAAAGTCATAACAATGAGTAACAGATTCACATCTAAACTTTGATTGTAAAAGTTACGTGACATCGTAAATCTAGCCATCTTTCATAAATGAGGATCCTGTCTCATTCTCCACCTAACAAGCATTTAAATTTTTATTACTAAAGAACCAACCCTTAAAACAGTCAAAAAATAATATTCAGGGAAAACAAATTTGCAAAAAATAAAGCAAGAAAGTAGGTATAAATAGTTTACGTAGAAAAAAGCAGCAAGGGAAAATAATAAAACAAAAGACCGGGAGATTCATCCATTATAAATCTCTCCTTAAGCAGAAGTTGTTTACTGCAGAAGTTGTACTGCAATAAAACCTAACAAAGATTTACAAAATTAAATGGCAATTTATTATTGCTCCTTACCTAAATTTTCTCTGTGTACTTCAAGTAAAAAGCCATCATGAAAATCTGGTTCACAGGCACATGGAACAGGTTTAGAACGAAAACGTTGGTTTCGAAAATGTAAACATAAAGTAAAGGTTGAACAAGCTTGTCCTGGTATAGGCTCAGGTTCTTGCAGGTGTTCCAAGAAAGCTTTTCCACCCAAAACCTGAAGGTAAAGATACCTCCGTGTTGGATCAATATTAGCTGTAAAGTGTAGCAATATATATGAGGAAACTGCCAATTAACTTAAGCAATGTGATCAAGACAATAGGAAATAATAACTTGACAGAAATAAAACCAAAGACTAAATAAAGAAAGAGTAACATATTTACTATATACCAGGCCCCACCCCCCCCGCCCCGTGTACCCCGCGAAGAAAAGATACCTAATATGATATCTTTTTCTGAATTTACACTCTGGCTACTTTCTCCCAGCTAGAAAGGAGTCAGAGCCAAGGTTTAGGATACCTTTATTTTTTAGTTGCTTATCCAACATTCCTTCACCTCCACAAACCAACTCAAACAATTACCAACTCAGCTAGTATACTTGTTAGATAATTACATTGCCATTAAAAAAGCAAGGCTGTACAATTTATAAGCTATATTAATAAAATATGAGAAACAGGTGGTCCTGTTTTTGCTTCCACTCAGCTATACATTAAATCTTCTGATATACTTCATGCAAAATAGAATCTAGGTTTTTTGGATGATTAATCACAAAAATATAAGTATTTCATTACGGAAAAAAAAATTGAAATGTTTTCTATCAAATACCAAACAGTATAGCCCATCAATATGCAGTACTATCCACAACTAAATTAATGTTAAAAAGAAATACACATACTTTTTTTTAACAACGTTGATTGTCTGTCAGTAAAGCCAACAGGTTGTTTTGGAGAGGAAGGGAGTTCTTGATCAACATTATCCTAGAATGGCAGAAAAAAATCAAAACAAATTAGAAAACAAAAATTATAGTTAAGCAAGGAAATGCCAATAATGGGACTAAGAACTGAACCAAAAGCAGATAGGATAAAACCCCCTCAAAATGTCCTTACTTTCCTAGCATAGTTAAAATAATGAAAAGCCTGACAGAACAGTAATGCAACTGGTCACGCCTAAAGTCTAACACGAAGGAATTAATGATCTTCAAGCCATGTCCACAGAATGCTAAAACAAATTCTTAACAGTTTACAGAAGGTTAAATTTTCTCCAAACCTCATATAACATCTGGCTTGTGATTCCACCAGGAACAGAACTGATTTTAATAAGGAAGTGACACATTCACACAGCAGAAGCTGTTACTAGGTCAATTTTTATAACAAATGAGTTTATAAACCTCAAAAACCAAAAAAGGATGCTGTACTAAAACACTTATTCCCTGGTGTATTATGAAGTCCATCCAATTTTCACAATATATTACCTAGGTATTGAGGTCACAGTCTCTCATTATTGCCTCATTTTCAAAAGAAGACCTACTTACTAATTTGTGCACTGAGAGGCTATCACCTCACTACTGACCTATTTGTATGAAAAGATTTGAAGGTTCTTATGCAGACAATTATTTTCTTAAAGAGACTGATAATTTGTTCATCTTAGAAAACACAGTGCCAAAAGAATGTGTTTATTTTAAAAATAAGCTTAATCTAGAAAAATTATAGAATATTAGTAAAAAAGAATTAGGTTGGAGTGAACTAATTTGACTAATATATATACTTACAGACCTAGAAAATAACAAGAAAAAACTCTCACTGTAAAGGGAATAATCAGGTCCATAACTCCAATTTCACTGAGGCATAATCCTACCTGCTCCATTCAAGGGTAGAGTAGCTCATACTTGAGACAAGGATATTACTAGACAAAATGGTCTTATTTAAAAAGTAGTTTTACTAAAAGGAGAGGCCCCAAATATGGACCCTATGAGCAGCAGTAAGCATGAGAATATACTTAAGACTCTCAAATTTTTTCCTCTAAAAGATTACTCACAGTAACAAAATTAAGTTCTTTCATCACATCATCAATGATTCCCCGGCGTCTAAGGGCTTTGATCAAATCTTCCGTTGATAACTGTTGCTGATCAGGTGCCAGTTCTTCCCGTATGGTCTCAGCAAGGATTTCTCTTATCCTGCCATGGACATCCATCTATGCAGAAAACTCGCATTACGACTTACAACGTTACAAATCAGTCAAAGATTGCCAACTAGCTAACCTCTTTCTAAAATACTGACCCACCCCCCCAAAAATAGTAATCATAATGAGAGTGTAGATAGACTAAATTCAGGAAGACCTCTAAAGTAACAATAAATGTGAAATTGTCACCGAAATTCACTGAGAATAAAGATAACGTTTTTAAAAGGAAAAAAAACTTTAAAGATGAATTTTTTAGTACAAATCCTAAAAATAAGCTCTACTGCTTATCTATTACCTTTGCTAGCATTTCCCCACAAATAACACTCAACCGAAACCAGCCTTTTGAGAGTAGAGCAGAGACCTGCAGGAGACGATCAAAGGCTAAATGTCAGCTTTCAACTTTTTAGATGTGACCGTGAGTTAACTGAGTGACCCTCTATGAATCTGAGGGACACAGTGCCGTGTCAGGACCACGGCAGGGCTGAAAGACGCCGACACTCGGCACAGGCGCGCGGCGGGCGTGGGGCGGCTGCTGCGGGGCCCCAGCTGAGCCCCGAGCACCAGCAGCCCGTCCGCAGCCACCTCCCCGGTGAAGCGACGGCCTGCGGCCCCACAGCCGTGCTCGACGCGGCTCCGCGGGGCTTGCCTCCCGCCCCGGCCCGGCCCCCGCCGTCCGCCCCGCCTCGCCTTGCTCAGCTGCTGGTGGATGAGCTGCTTCAGCTCGGACGCCTTCTCCGGAGGCAGCGACATGCTGGGTTCCCCTTCGGGCGGCCCGGCCGCCGCAGCGTCTCCGCGGCAGAGCGAGAGCCCGCGACGGCTCAACTCGCGCGCTCCCGGGCCGCCGCGTCAGGCCGGCGGGGAAACCGGGCGGGGCCAACTGCTGTTTCCAAACGGCGGCCGGGCTGCCCCCGCGCCGCCTGTCAGTCATTTCGGCCGGCGCCCCCCGTTTGGCCCCGCCCGCCGCCTCCGCGAGGTGCCTGCCGGCTCCCCGCGGCGCCGCCCCTGCCACCGCCCCTCCACGCAGGCCCTGCCGCGCGCCGTCTCGGCAGGTGGTTGGACGGGCACCTCAGGACCCCGCGCCGGGGGCCTCGAAGGACCCCGAGCCGAAGGCCTCGTAGGACCCCGCGCACCGCCTGCCCGTACTTCCGGCCGCAGGCTCTTCCCGCTGTAGCAGCCGGCCAGGCCATGTTCGTCCCCTGCGGGGACTCGGTCCCCGACCTCTCGGGGTGCACGCTCCTGATGGTGAGTCCGGCCCCGGGGGAGGGGGCGGAGTGGGGGTCCGAGCGGCGGTCCCCGGACGCGCGCGGGTCTGCGGCCCAGAGTCCTGGTGGCTGAGAGCGGAACGTGCGGGGAAGTGACCTGCGCTCAGCTGGTGTCGTGCGGGCCACTCGCTTTACCTTTCATCCTGGAAAACCTTTTCTCAGCTAGTTTGGGAGTCAGGCTCAAGCTAGGGAGTCGTTGTCATTAGCCAGGAAACTACAGACGGGTTGCTAAAGACTTTTGCTCACTCAATGAGCGTTCTATGGTGTCAAAATGTGACAAAAAGACTAGATTCTTGTCCTCAAGGAGTTTGCAGTTTAGTTTGAAACACATGTATATAAATAAGGTTAGAATGTCAGAAAAGGTACAGAAAGGCCCTAGGATTTATTGGGAGGGGGAGGGACACAAGGACCTCTTAAGAAAAGCTTCATATTTGGAATTTAAAAAACAAACAGGCAAACAAACAGAAACATAGATTCGGAGAACGGATTGGTGCTTGCCAGCAGGGGTGGATAAAATGGGTGAAGGGGGTCAAAAGTACAAACCTCTAGTCAAAAATAAGTCCTGGGATGTAACTCGAAGTGTAGATCTTAAAAAGTTCTTATCACAAGAAAAAAGGTTTTTTTTGACTGTGTGGCGTTGGATGCTAACTAGACCTGTTGAGGTGATCATATTGCAGTATGTACAGATGTCGAATCACAATGTTGTACACCTGAAATTAATATAATATTATATGTCAATTATATCTTAGTTTTTTAAAAGGATGATGGTAATAGAAAAGTTACTGTTTGATAATTGTCATCATAATAGTGCACACAAGAAATATCAATGGGGACTTCCCTGGCGGTCCAGTGGTTAGGACTTCACCCATCCACTGCAGGGGGCACGGGTTTGATCCCTGGTTCAGGAACTAAGATCTCGCATGCTGCGTGGCCAAAAAAGAAAAAAAAAGTCAATGAATGCTTAAATTAGCATGTAATAGTGTACTGAGGAAGGAAATTTGACTTCATTTCAAAGTATCTTCCTGAAAAACATTTATTAATCACAAAAGAGAAAAAGTGTTTTTGCAGGAGATACCTGGCAAAAAAAAAAAAAAGAAAAAGAAGAATGTCATAGAGAAAGTAATGTCCAAAAGATACTAGTGGTACCCTTGACAGTGGAGTGGTGAAGAGGGAAGCCATGTTGGGTTGAAGAAATGGAAGATTCATTCCATTGGGGTATTCAGTAAGTGTTCAATCAGTAGTCTGAAAGGTGGAGCTAATGAAGGGGTCAGAATCTAGCTGTGATTCACCTGAGCGTAAGCGTGCAGTACCAGTGCTGTGACTGTTGTCTTCTGACTAAACTTTTGAAAGTGCTGCTAATTTAGTTGACTTAATGAATATATTATTTTACTGTTTCAGCCAGCAGTATCTGTTGGAAATGTTGGCCAGCTTGCAATAGATCTGATTATTTCTACACTGAACATGTGTAAGATTGGTTACTTCTATACCGATTGTCTTGTGCCGATGGTTGGAAACAATCCATATGCAACTGCAGAAGAAAATTCAACAGAACTCAGTATAAATGCTGAAGGTGTGTTATATTCTCCTACAAGGTAGAGTTGTTTTAAATCAGAACCAGACCCTCCCAGTATGTCCTGCAGCACCTGGCACCGGCTCTGTGCAGAGTTCAGGGCACTGTGTTCTCTTCTCCTGTGTACACCCTGGTTTAGGCCTTAGCCTTTCCTAAATGGCAGCTCCCTTGAGAGATGTGGTTGTATTTGTATTCTTGGATGGAATTTGAGATACCTATTTGTTTAACGTGGGGTTTTTCCCCTTTTATCCTCAGTTTTATTTTCTCTCCTTACTGGCGTGGGTAAGCATCACTAATACCAGGGAGAGTGAATTCCACTGGGCTCAGTCCCGTATGTTTAATACACGCTACCTCACACAGGCCTCTGCCATCCTGTCACATTGTTGTAGAATCCGTCGTAACACTGACGAGGCTCAGAGAGGCCGAGTTTCCTAACACTGCAGTAGGTGTGGGCTCTTCCCACGCCGTATGTCTCCACAGTTCCTCGTTGGACTGTCACACTGGGTTAGTTGGGGCACACAGTTTACAGCCCCCGACCACTGTGTTCATGATGAGACTGCCCCTCGGGAGGAGAGGAAAACAAAGGAGCCTCCAGTTACCTTGCGTGATGGGCAGCTGCTGCCTTGGCCGCTCAGTCTTCGGTTTACCAGTTTAAGGTAGAAGCCAAAGGTGACAGAGGAGCATGAAAGACCGTAGGTGGACCGAGAAACAAGTGAGGAAGCATTTTGGGTTTTGTCAGTCTTACTAACCATGTCATTAGCTTGCAATAATGAAATACACTTTAGAAAGATGGTTTTGTTAACACTAGATAATTTCAATTATTGCCTTGAAGGACAAAGGACTATAAATAGTAGAACTAGAATTTTTATATTTAGGCTAATGATAACAACTGTCATTTGTTGAGTATCTCCTCTGAGCTGAACACTGTGCATTTACATGTGTTAATTCACTTAATGCTCACAACTACTCCATGGGTGGTTTTATAGATCAGGGAACCAGTGCACAGAGAAGTTTTGGTCCCATGATTAATCGAGGCAGCCTGACCCAGAGACCTGCCTCCCCGTCACCTGCTAATGCACTTTCGCTCCAGCGGAAGACCCACTGGCTTTCCTCTGACACAAACTGGCAGCAGGTCCATTGGGTACAGTTCTTTAATCCACTTTTTTATTTTTTAAGATGAGGTGTCTTTTTGAAATAAATTATAGACATCACAACATTCCACCCCCAAATATGTAAGTATGCACCTCTTATAGTACATTTTCTTACATAGCTAAAACACCATTGCATTTAACAAAATTAGCAATATCTTCCTATACCCTATCCATATTCAGAGAGGCCCAGTTTACCCAAAACTGTCCTTTTAAAGTTAGTTTGTCCAGACCAGGCCATAGTACTTCTGATTATCGTGCCTTTGAAATCTCTTACCCTACATAATCTCTTTCCCTTCTTTGCAAAACTGATTTATTGAAGGAAAAAACTGGACACACTGTCCTATAGAATGTCCCACCTTCTACGTTTGTCTGATTGCTTCCTGTGGTGTCATTTGCCATGTTCCTCTAGTTTCTGTATTTTCTGAAACTGGAGTTAAGAATAAAGGCTTGAGGGCTTCCCTGGTGGCGCAGTGGTTGAGAATCTGCCTGCCAGTGTGGGGGACACGGGTTTGAGCCCTGGTCTGGGAGGATCCCACGTGCCGCTGAGCAGCTGGGCCCGTGAGCCACAATTACTGAGCCTGCGCGTCTGGAGCCTGTGCTCCGCAACAAGAGAGGCCGCGATAGTGAGAGGCCCGCACACCGCGATGAAGAGTGGCCCCCGCTTGCCGCAACTGGAGAAGGCCCTCACACAGAAACGAAGACCCAACACAGCCATAAATAAATAAATAAGTAAGTAAATAAATAAATAAATAAATAAATAAATAAGAATAAAGGCTTGATTATTTAAAAGCTAAATATTTTTGGCCAGAATATGTGAAAGGCGATGTTACATCACCTGACAAGAAAAAGGATCTGGAAAACAGGGTCTTAACAACAAAAAAAGACCTTTGTGATAACACTGGTGGAGAACACAAGTGTTGCTGTTGTAGAAAGTGGTACATCTTATATTTTAAAGCTCAGCCTTCCCTTTTCCCTAATTCCTAGACCTCCTTCTCTAGACTCCTTTGCCCCACACATACCTGGTGGTCAGCAGACTCGCTGATGCAGCACAGCCCCGGCCACCCCATGTACACCAGTCCAACGAGACAACCCCGAAAAGACCTGTATAACAGAAGAGACGTGATCCACCAAAGGCTGTGCCCAAGTCTAGGGTAATTTGTAATCTTTTTACAGTAACTGAAAGCTTACCCCTTGGCACAGTGGCCTAATCACGTGTCCTCAGGCACTCTGTATTTTGTCCTTGGGTCATTTCGGAGCTTCTCATCCTTGGAGGTGAAGTTGGGCAGGACCTCTTAAGCATCAGTAAAGTTGGCCCCTTGTAGAATCTGATGAAAATTGTGGATCCTTTCTGCAGAAAAAATTCACACACGTTGACTCACAAAAATTTTTGCATGTTATTTCAGGTCTTTCAAAAACTCCTAAAGAACACAAATGTACCTATTGCAGGTATTTTATTACACAGCTAACATTTGCCGCATTTTATTCTTCCTTCTTCTAATGCCAATGACTGTTGCTGTTCTCTAGAGAAAAGAGGGAAGAATATCAGAAACCAAAAACGGTCTTAAGAATGATGTCATTTGTCATAGTGCTAGAAATTTCCAGGGGAATACTTCTTTGGTTTTACAGTCAAAGAAGAGAAATAATTTTATTTATTTATTTATTTATTTATGGCTGTGTTGGGTCTTCGTTTCTGTGCGAGGGCTTTCTCTAGTTGTGGCAAGCGGGGGCCACTCTTAATCGCGGTGCGTCGGCCTCTCACTATCGCGGCCTCTCTTGTTGCGGAGCACAGGCTCCAGACGCGCAGGCTCAGTAATTGTGGCTCACGGGCCCAGTTGCTGCGCGGCATGTGGGATCCTCCCAGACCAGGGCTTGAACCCGTGTCCCCTGCATTGGCAGGCAGATTCTCAACCACTGCACCACCAGGGAAGCCCCAGAGAAATAATTTTTGATAATTTTCTTACAGTTAACGTTTCAGCGCTGAATGTATTCCGTAGAATAAAGCCCACAGGTGAATTCTGAGGTATTAAAGTGTTTTGTTTTAACTAAATGATATAGTGCATATGTTCTATATTTTAACTATCAAAAACATTTAGATACAGAAGTTCTCCTAGTGCAGCTTTTTATCATTATAACTTCACTTGTATGACTCCTTCAATTTAACTATCATTTGGTTTCATTTTCTTGGACTTGCAGTGTATGCATCGCCTTCAAAGAAACTAGTGGCTCTTCAGTTAAGATCCATTTTTATTAAGGTTAGTACATTATTTTTGCCTTCTTAAGTTTATTAAAGTGCAATATAATGAGAAAATACTGAGTCATTATCATTAAGACTCAAAAATCATTTCTTTGTTTATGTTTATACAGTTAAGCAAGGTTTGATTCTATAGAGAAATACTCATAAAATTTCGGAGTTGTTAGTATTATTTCATTAATATATTGAAAGGAATTGGGACCTATAGCTTGGGTCTTATATATTCCCGATTCAGGTAACATTGGTGAAAAACTTTAAGCATATAAATATTACAGGTTTATTCTATTTGAGTTACATTTCAAATCAGTGGCATCTACATAAAAATTATATATATATGAAAATATTTTCTGAATCCAACTTCTTTCGTCTTCCGCTGCCACCACTCCAGTCCAGCCACCACCTCCCTCACGCCCCGATTCTGCTTCTGCACCACCCGCCCCACAGACAGCTCCACCCATGATCCTTTAAATCTCAATCAAAGCACGTCACTTCTGCCTTCCAAACCCGCCAGTAGCTTCCCATCTCAAAGCGAGTTCACAGCCCTCACCACGGCCCGACAGACCCTACATTTCTGACGTGGCAGCCACTAGACACATGTAGCTGTTTAAATTTTGACTCATTCATTAAAAGTAAGTAAAATTTAAAATTCAGTTCCTCTGTCCCAGTAGCCACATTGCAAGTTCTCCACAGCCATGCGTGGCGAGCAGCTGCCATAAAGAGCATTTGGTTACCATGGAACATCTGCGGGACAGCTCTGTCCCTGGCCCCACGTCCAGCTGTCCTGCGTGCCTGTCCCCTGCTCCCCCTCTTGCTTGCCCTGCTCCAGCCACACTGGCCACCCTGTGCTGTTCAAACACATTAAGCTCATCCTGTCTCAGTCTTCACAGTAGTTTCTCTGCCTGGACCACTTTTCCACTGGACACCTGAATGGCTCACTTCCTTTAGTCTTTGCTTAACTGTCCCTCATCAGAAAGGCCTCCCCCCAGCACCCTTTCTCTCATCTTATCCTGAGCTAGTTTTCTTCACGACTCCTCACTTCCCACCTCTGATAGAAAGGAAGTTCCCTGAGAAAAGTGACAAGGTGTCATTCACTGCTGTATCCTCGGCTTCTAGACAGAGCCTTGGTGTAGAGTGGATTGAGGTACCACCTGTTCAGGGGGGCAGAAAGGTCTCCCCTTCCCGGGGGCCCCTCCACACCCCCACAGTCACCATGTTGTAGGAGCGGGATCTCACGGGTGCACTTCTTCACGTCTGGCCTCCTTAACTCCACATTCTGTCTACGAGGTGCTTCCACGTTGTTGCAGGTAGAGGTAGTTACTTCCTTCTCACCTCTGTGCGTGAATCTGTTGTGTAAATAAACCATGATTTACCCATATTGTTGATGGAGCATTTGATATTTTTCCAGTTTGAGGCTATCATGAATGGAGCTATGGTTATTTTAATATTTATCACTCTTTGCTTAGTTAACAATATCACACACAAAGTTTGGCAGTGAGAGTTGCTAGCATCTTTGCATTGTGCCACGTGGCTTTTTTGTTCTCTTTCTAATATCAGTGTAAGTTCGAGAAGTAAGATGGACAATTCAGACACTTCTAAATGAAATTTTTTAAAAATTATTTATTTATTTATTGGCTGTGTTGGGTCTTCGTTGCTGCATGTGGGCTTTCTCTAGTTGTGGCGAGCAGGGGCTACTCTTGGTTGCGGTGCGCAGGCTTTGGGCGGGGGCTGCTTGGCTTCTCATTGCAGTGGCTTCTCGTTGCAGGGCGCAGGCTCTAGGTGCGCGGGCTTTGGTAGTTGCAGCACACGGGCGGGCTCAGTAGTTGTGGTTTGTGGGCTCTAGAGCACAGGCTCAGTAGTTGTGGCGCACGGGCTTAGTTGCTCCATGGCATGTGGGATCTTCCCGGACCAGGGCTCGAATCCGTGTCCCCTGCATTGGCAGGCAGATTCTTAACCACTGCGCCACCAGGGAAGTCCCTGAAATTGTTGATGTAAATAAAGAGTGATTTCAAAGTAGCAAACATTTATTGAGCATAGATTCTTTGCACCAATAATACTCTAAATACTTCAAGCATGTTGCTCTACTCAGTCCTCACAACAATCCTAGGAGGCAGATGCTAATTATCTTCATTTTACAAGTGAGAAATCGGAAACACAGAAGCTCAGACAGCTTGTTCAAGCCGTGTGGTCCATGGGTGAAGCCAGCATTCTAGACCCGGCAGCCTGGCTCTGGAGCTGGCCTCTCTTAACCACAACACAAACTGCCCTTCTGTTTTTAAAAGGTAGCCATTTCTTACCTGCATTTTAAATTTTATTGAATAATTATTTTATTAACAGCCTCTGAAAAGAGTGTCCATAAAGTGGGTTTTCCCCCCGAATTTTATGACCCAGATCCCAGATTAGTCACCTGTTCACATCTTGCCACACCTGCTTGATTCTCTTTGCGCAAGTACACGCAGTTTCCTCCTGCCAAACAGTCCAAAAGGAGGCTGCTGACATCATGTTGCTCACTCCATACAAGAACGAGACTCTTCTTCACACGCAACCTCACAACCACAACACTGCCACACACCTAGAAAGTCAGCATTCAGTGAATTATTAAGTACTAGCATTCGGCATATTCAAATTCCCCAGTTGTTCCCCAGATATCCTTCAATCCTGGATCCAGGCAAGGTTTGTGTGTTGCCTTAGGCTGTTACAGCTTTTCAGCTGGTGTTCAGTGTAGAGCTGCCCTCCTCTTTCTGTGATTCACAATATTGACTCCTCTGAGGGACCCAGGCCAGATGTTCAGCCTTCTGGATTCACCTAACTGTTTCTTTCTGATCAGATCTGGGGCAGAAATTTCTGGCAAGAACGTCTCATAGATAACCACGTGGTGGTTTTTGAGTAACAATAGATCACTGAAGTACAGAACCGGGAAATTGAAATCTAGATTCCTCACGCTTAGCTTATCTCTAGTTGTAAAGATAAATAGTCATTGAGGGGTGCCTTCAAGATGGTGGAGGAGTAAGACGTGATGATCACCTTCCTCCCCACAAATACATCAAAACTACATCTACATGTGGAACAACTCCTACAGAACACCTACTGAACGCTGGCAGAAGACCTCAGACTTCCCAAAAGGCAAGAAACTGCCCATGTACCTGGGTAGGGCAAAAGAAAAAAGGAAAAACAGAGACAAAAGAATAGGGACGGGACCTGCACCTCTGGGAGGGAGCTGTGAAGGAGGAAAAGTTTCCACACACTAGGAAGCCCCTTCACTGGTGGAGACGGAGGGTGGCTGGGGGGAAGCTTTGGAGCCACAGAGGAGAGTGCAGCAACAGGGGTGCAGAGGGCAAAGTGGAGAGATTCCTGCACTGAGGATCGGTGCCGACCAGCACTCACCAGCCCGAGAGGCTTGTCTGCTCACCCACTGGGGCGCGTGGGGGCTGGGAGCTGAGGCTCGGGCATCGGAGGTCAGATCCCAGGGAGAGGACTGGGGTTGGCTGCGTGAAGACAGCCTGAAAGGGGCTAGTGTGCCACAGCTAACAGGGAGGGAGTCCGGGGAAAACTCTGGACCTGCCTAAGATGCAGGAGACCATTGTTTTGGGATGCACAAGGAGAGGCGATTCAGAGCACCACCTAAACGACCTCCAGAGACGGGCATGAGCCGCAGCTATCAGTGCGGACTCCAGAGACAAGCATGAGATGCTAAGGCTGCTACTGCAGCCACCAAGAAGCCTGTGTGCAAGCACAGGTCACTATCCACACCTCCCCTCCCGGGAGCCTGTGCGGCCCACCACTGCCAGGGTCCTGTGATCCAGGGACAGCTTCCCCGGGAGAACACACGGCGCGCCTCAGGCTATTGCAACATCATGCCAGCCTCTACCACCACAGGCTCGCCCCACATTCTATACCCCTCCCTCCCCCTGGCTTGAGTGAGCCAGAGCCCCCTTAGCAGCCACTTCTTTTACCCTGTCCTGTCTGGGTGGGGAAGAGATGCCCTCATGCGACCTACACGCAGAAGCAGGGCCAAATCCAAAGCTGAACCCCAGGAGCTGTGTGAACAAAGTAGAGGAAGGCAAATCTCTCCCAGCAGCCTCAGGAGCAGCGGATTAAATCTCCACAATCAACTTGATGCACCCTGCATCTCTGGAATACCTGGATAGACAATGAATCATCCCAAAATTGAGGCGGTGGACTTTGGTAGCAACTGTAGACTTGGGGTTTGCTTTCTGCATCTAATTTTTTTCTGGTTTTATGTTTATCTTAGTTTAGTATTTAGAGCTTATTAACATTGGTAGATTTGTTTATTGATTTGGTTGCTCTCTTCCTTTTTTAATTTTTATATATATATATTTTTTTTTTTTTTCCTTTTTCTCTTTTTGTGAGTGTGTCTGTGTATGCTTCTTTGTGTGATTTTGTCTGTATAGCTTTGCTTTTGCCATTTGTCCTAGGGTTCTGACTGAGCGTTTTTTGGTTTGGGGGTTTTTTTTTTTAGTATAGTTTTTTAGTGCTTGTTATCATTGGTGGATTTGTTTTTTGGTTTGGTTGCTCATGAGAGATTACTACAAGCACCTATATGCCAATAAAAGGAACAACCTGGAAGAAATGGACAAATTCTTAGACAAGCACAACCTTCCGAGACTGAACCAGGAAGAAATAGAAGATATAAACAGACCAATTACAAGCACTGAAATTGAAACTGTCGTTAAAAATCTTCCAACAAACAAAAGCCCAGGACCAGATGGCTTCACAGGCGAATTCTATCAAACATTTACAGAAGAGCTAACACCTATCCTTTGCAAACTCTTCCAAAATATAGCAGAGGGAGGAACACTCCCAAACTCATTGTATGAGGCCACCATCACCCTGATAGCAAAACCAGACAAAGATGCCACAAAAAAAGAAAGCTACAGGCCAATATCACTGATGAACATAGATGCAAAAGTCCTGAACAAAATACTAGCAAACAGAAGCCAACAGCACATTAAAAGGATCATACACCATGATCAAGTGGGGTTTATCCCAGGAATGCAAGGATTCTTCAATATATGCAAATCAATCAATGTAATACACCATGTTAACAAATTGAAGGAGAAAAACCATATAATCATCTCATTAGATGCAGAAATGGTTTCGACAAAATTCAACACCCATTTATGATAAAAACCCTCCAGAAAGTAGGCATAGAGGGAACTTACCTCAACATAATAAAGGCCATATATGACAAACCCACAGCCAACATTGTTCTCAATGGTGAAAAACTGAAACCATTTCCACTAAGATCAGGAACAAAACAAGGTTGCCCACTCTCACCACTATTATTCAACATAGTTTTGGAAGTTTTAGCCACAGCAATCAGAGAAGAAAAAGAAAAAGAAGGAATCCAAATCGGAAAAGAAGAAGTAAAACTGTCACTGTTTGCAGATGACATACTATACAAAGAGAATCCTAAAGATGCTACCAGAAAACTACTAGAGCTAATCAATGAATTTGATAAAGTAGCAGGATACAAAATTAATGCATAGAAATCTCTTGCATTCCTATACACTAATGATGAAAAATCTGAAAGAGAAATTAAGGAAACACTCCCATTTACCATTGCACAAAAAGAATGAAATACCTAGGAATAAACCTACCTAAGGAGACAAAAGACCTATATGCAGAAAACTATAAGACACCGATGAAAGAAATTAAAGATGATACACACAGATGGAGAGATATACCATGTTCTTGGATTGGAAGAATCGACATTGTGAAAATGACTCTACTACCCAAAGCAATCTACAGATTCAGTGCAATCCCTATCAAACTACCAATGGCATTTTTCACAGAACTAGAACAAAAAATTTCACAATTTGTGTGGAAACACAAAAGACCCCGAATAGCCAAAGCAATCTTGAGAAAGAAAAATGGAGCTGGAGGAATCAGGCTCCCTGACTTCAGACTATACTAGAAAGCTACAGTAATCAAGACAGTATGGTACTGGCACAAAAACAGAAATATAGATCAATGGAACAGGATAGAGAGCCCAGAGATAAACCCATGCACCTATGGTCACCTTATCTTTGATAAAGGAGGCAAGAATATACAGTGAACAGCCTCTTCAGTAAGTGGTGCTGGGAAAACTGGACAGCTACATGTAAAAGAATGAAATTAGCACATTCCCTAACACCATACACAAAAGTAAACTCAAAATAGGTTAAAGACCTAAATGTAAGGCCAGACACTATAAAACTTTTAGAGGAAAACATAGGCAGAACACTCCATGACATAAATCACAACAAGATCCTTTTTGACCCACCTCCTGGAGAAACGGAAATAAAAACAAAAATAAACAAATGGGACCTAATGAAACAAAAGCTTTTGCACAGCAAAGGAAACCATAAACAAGATGAAAAGACAACCTTCAGAATGGGAGAAAATATTTGCAAACGAAGCAACTGACAAAGGATTAATCTCCAAAATATACAGGCAGCTCATGCAGCTCAATATCAGAAAAACAATCCAATCCAAAAATGGGCAGAAGACCTAAATAGACATTTCTCCAAAGAAGATATACAGATTGCCAACAAACACATGAAAGGATGCTCAACATCACTAATCGTTTAGAGAAATGCAAATCAAAACTACAATGAGGTATCACCTCACACCGGTCAGAATGGCCATCATCAAAAAATCTACAAACAATAAATGCTGGAGAGGGTGTGGAGAAAAGGGAACCCTCTTGCACTGTTGGTGGGAATGTAAATTGATACAGCCGCTATGGAGAACAGTATGGAGGTTCCTTAAAAAACTAAAAATAGAACTACCGTATGACCCAGCAATCCTACTATATATATATATATATATATATATATATATATATATATATATATATATATATATATATATACACATACCCCGAGAAAACCATAATTCAAAAAGAATCATGTGCCACAATGTTCATTGCAGCTCTATTTTCAATAGCCAGGACTTGGAAGCAACCTAAGTGTCCACTGACAGATGAGTGGATGAAGAAGATGTGGCACATATATACAATGGAATATTACTCAGCCATAAAAAGAAACAAAATTGAGTCATTTGTAGTAAGGTGGACAAATACCGTATGCTAACACATATATATAGAATCTAAAAAAAAAAAAAATGGTCACGAAGAACCTAGGGGCAAGACGGGAATAAAGACGAAGACCTATTTGAGAATGGACTTGAGGATATGGGGAGGGGGAAGGGTAAGCTGGGACAAAGTGAGAGAGTGGCATGGACATATATACACTACCAAATGTAAAGTAGATAGCTAGTGGGAAGCAGCCACATAGCACAGGGAGATCAGCTCGGTGCTTTGTGACCACCCTGAGGTGTGGGATAGGGAGGGTGGGAGGGAGACGCAAGAGGGAGGAGATATGGGGATGTATGTATATGTATAGCTGATTCACTTTGTTATACAGCAGAAACTAACACACCATTGTAAAGCAATTCTACTCCAATAAAGATGTTAAAAAATAAAAATAAAAAAATAGTCATTGCTCCTCATTTTTCACCTTCAGTCTAAGGACAGTAAGTGGATCTAAAAATAATTCTAATTTTAGTATATATAAACTATATATCATCACATAACGTGGGTGAAATACTATATAGACTACTCTTACTATAACTCTAGGATCTAACTTTTCTATTTTTGTTTTATTCTTTCAATGGTATACAAAGTATAAATCAAAGTCATTCTGTGAGAAACTGCTTTCCTGGGTGAAAAGCAGCAACTGTGCCAAAGTTGTTGTTCTTTCAAGCAGCCACTCGTATCACCGTAATGACCTCCAGCTCCGCAGGTATGTCTGTGTCTTTGGAAAAGTATTTTGCTATGATTTATACAGTTATTAGGATGATTTCTCTATTAAAAGGTTAAAATATAATTTTAAAGCCATGTATATCCTTTCCTGTCCTCCCTGGAATTTAGAAAGAAGGAGGTAAAGAACATGAGCTAGGAGGATTAGAGGTGGGGGGCCCTTGACATTCCCAGGGCTGTGGCACTGGGATCCTAGGGTAAAGGCGGGAATGGTTCTGGAGCTGTGCTCTGCTCTGTGGTATCACGTGCCTGGCAGCGCTGCAAACCTCAGCTGATGAAGAGCAAGGAGAAAGGGTACCTGATGTTTATTGGTTGATCGTTTTTCAAAGACTGGATTGATGTTTCTGTTTATTTCCGTATATTCAACCATTTGTATTTGCAGAACTCCAGTTGTCTTTAAGTATAGCTCCCAGGCATGTCAGATTGAATTCTTAAATAGAAGACAAAGTATCCAAGACTTAGAAATCTAAACTAGTTTATTGCATTATCATTTCTTCACCTGTAAAATTCTGATGAAGAAATTATTAGCCAAGGGTAACCTTTCAAGACTAGACTTAGTTTCTGGGACTCTCACAGTGGGCCTGGTGGGAGCGTGGCTGTGGACATCCTCACGCTGGCCTGGCCTTGGGTTAAGTTTTCCTGTCTCTATGCTCTCCCCTAAATTTGTAAATAGCAAGTCAGCGCAATATTTTTACATGTTGCTCTTCCATAGACTGCTGAAACGCGTGTTTTGCTTTGTGCAGAATATATGGAGAACAAGATAATTTTTGCTAAAAGAACTGTTAATTGTCTTAATGTACGTATTTGTGAGTTTTTAGTTAATTATATGATTGTTTCCAGTACTCCCTTCAGGTACCTACTTACACCTTCCATGCAAAAAAGTGTTCAGAATAAAATACAGAGCCTTAACTGGGAAGAAATGGAAAAAAGCCCATGCATTCCTGAAATAGACGATTCTGAGTTTTGTGTCCGTATTCCTGGAGGAGGTATCACAAAAACGCTCTATGACGAAGGGTGAGCTTACCTATATATTTGCTGCCCATCTTATCTGAAAATGAAAGTAAGATAACTGGGATAGTGTTTGGAGTACTTACTGGAACTCTGAAAATGTCTTCCTTAAATAGGTACCGTGTTACATTCAGGGGAAAGATTGAAATGTGGTTATAGAATTGGTTCCTGAAAAGCTGTATTTAATGCCTTATTATGTGTGTCATGTTAGGGGTCCTAATACATATTCTGTGCAACCTCTGCAGTCAGTCCTCTTTGCAGTGGTGGTGGTGGTGAGATGTACATAACATTAAACTAACCATTTTTAAGTATACAATTAAGTGACATTCAGTACATTCATTGTTATGTACCCATCACCACCATCCACTTTCAGAACTTTGTCATCATTCTAAATAGAAGGTCTGTACTCATTAAATAACTCCTGTTTTGTACCTGAAAATCTATGCTCTTATTAAAACCATCATTTCCCTCAACCTTTCTTTTTTTCCTAGCCTGTCTTCCATTCGTGTTTTCACTTCTTTCCCTGTCTAGCTTATGCCCTTTAGTATAATATATTATTTCACCTCTTCTCTTACCATAGCCTAGAAGCCCTGGCCATCTGGTTATTCTCCACATCTGCCCTGCAAACCACCAGCTTTGAATCATTCTCTCGCTCCATTCAGGCCACATCACCTGTGGCCTGCACTTCTGTCAGACCATAGACTGCGGGGCTTAAACAACAGAAATGTATTTGCTCACAGCTCTGGAGGCTGGAGGTCAGGGTGCCGGCCTGGTCGGGTTCTGGGGAGGGCCCTCTTCCTGGCCTGCAGACGGCCACCTTCTGGCTGTGTCATCACGCAGCAGAGAGAGAGCTCCTTCTCTCCTTGTAAGGCCATGGTCCCATCGGATTAGGGCCCCCTCCTGTGACCTTTCACTGAATTACCTCCTAAACCTCCTGCTTCCAGATACAGTCACCTGTGGGTGAGGCTTCCACTTGTAGGTTCTGGAGGGACACAGTCCAGGACACAGCAGCTGCTGTCAGGGTCTCTTGATCGATCCCCTACTGCCTCATTCTGACCTGCCCTGACCACCTCAGCAGCAATGCTGGAATTAACTTTCTAAAATGCAAAACTGATCACAAGACTCCCTGAGTAAAAATCCATCAGCAGTTTTACTTGCCTTTTGCGGAATCTGGTTCATCCTCCGCAATGTGCCATCCAGGGCCCTCCTGGCCCCTCTGGCCTGGCCCCCCGGGTGCGCTCTGCACAGATGCCTCCTGGCCCTCATGGTGTCTCCAGAGCTGTCTCATTCTTCCTTGCTTTTGTTCCGTCTCCTTTTCTCCTCTTGTCTCCTTTGCAACAACCTGCCCAGTTTGCCCGAGTCGGCCCCACGTTGCTTCCTGTATGTCCTTGCTGGTCTCGCCCTTCTCTGCGGGGGGAGGGGGATTCTGCTCTCTTCGCGCTCCCCCCGCACTCTGCCCCTTCAAACTGACTTCTTGCTTCTTTGCAAGTCAGTCTCCTATCTTTGCTTCTGACCGTGTCAGAGTAGCTGATAGCAGACTTGCCCTCCTGCCATAAACAGTTAGAAACTGGACAACATTAATGAAACAACTGTTCATCAGACATTGGACACCATGCAGCACACAGCTGTGAAGCCTGGGAGAAAGCAGTAGAGTCCTGCTATTGCCCCAGCTTCCTGCTGGACTGCAGCATGGGGTGGGGGGACCCAAGCAGAGCGCAACCATCTTGCTGAGTCGAGGGGACTGGAGACCAGAGTTGGGGTGGCTGACATAGCTGGAGAGTATGAGGCAGAGAACCAGAGGGGGACAACTGCTGGGGGAAGAGCTCTGGGGCCTGCCTGAGCCCTTCTCAACCCTGAGCTCACAAGTATAGGGTGAAATCGTGAGGGCAGAGAACAACCTCTGGGCAGCTGTTAACTTTGCCGACAGAGTTAGCAACAGTAGACAAAATACTGTGAAAGACACGTCCCTCATAGAACATTTGGAAAATGTAGAATAGTCAAAAGAAACAATATTTTAAATACTCAGTTCTGTCACCCAGAAGAAACTACCACTACTAATTTATTGGTCTGTTTTCTGTTTTGAATTAAATTCTGTTTTGAATTAAACATTTTGAACTAAATGTTTGTATCTGCAAGATACTGCAACTCTACCATCGGTAGCTTTAAAATTCATGCTATTTACAGATATTTCTCACAAAATTGATGTTCTTTTAATTTTCCAGCACGGATCTTGGTGTGGGGCAGGAACATTCATGTGCCCAGGGTGGGTGTTACATGGTTCCTAGTTTTGTCCCTACAAATAGAAGATAAATAAGTGATCTTGTGATGTGGCATCTCCTTGCCTAAAACCTGGCAGAGTATCTCAGCTATAAAAACAGGCACACTGGAACCATCATCTTGTATCAGTAGAAGAATACCTAATTATTCTTTTTAATTGTTGTAGCTGTTCTAAAGAAATCCCAATGGTGATTCTGCTGAAATTCGTTTCGGAAGGAGACAATATCCCAGATGCGTTAGGTCTTGTTGAATATCTTAATGAATGGCTTCAGATAATCAAACCATGTGTAAGTTCCACTAAAGCTTAAGTCTCTGATTTCTCTGGTTATGTATTCATAAACTTGCATTTTTACATACTATATAAGTAGACCAAATAAGTGAAAGTTTATGTTAAATTTAGACATCTTTATATAAAATTTAAGTTAGCTGAACTTTTCAAAAGAAGACAGCTAAGCAACCTGTTGTCTACAGTTGTTTCAATAAGGCTTATTTTCAAAAAAAAGGAAAATCTTAAGTACTTCATTGTATTCATTCTTAGTGTTGCATTAATTATACCAGGCAGCTTTTTATAAGGATAAACAAGTCCTCTTTGGAATTCAGGTTTTTCTTTTTTTTTTTTAAGCAAAAGGTATAGCTTTGTGAGTAATACTTTAGCTATTGAATATGCATTGTAATTAAAATACTTTTCTCTATTATGAAATAAGAGCATGACATCCAGGGAAATCAGTTAGCCTTTAGGCATAACAGAAGTAACCTAAGCCTACTTTACATGGTGGGTGACTATCTTTTTAATTCATGCTTTTTTGAAGAAAAAATTGATAAAAATCACACAGCATTGATTTTTTTTTTTTAACCACTATTTCTTTTGAATTTGATTTTGCTCCATGGACTCTATTTATAGCCTTTCTGGTTTGTATCTTTATGGTTTGGAAATTTATCTTCAGCTGATATAAAGACACAGAAATGTATTACTTTGTTTTTCCTTACAATAAATCACAGCTAGAAGTGTCAAAACCAAAAGGAACAACAACAACAAAGGGAGAGTTTTGTAATACGTGTTAAAAGGAGATTTAGTGATAAAAAAATCACTAAATATTGATTAAAAATATTGTAAAGTTGAGGGATTACAATATTTTGTTCTTCATTTGCAGTGTGATGACCCCTCAGCATCTGCCTTGCCATGGAAAATGCCGAGTTCCTGGAGGTTACTCTTTGGCAGTGGTCTTCCCCCTGCACTTTTCTGATCCGTTTTCAGTTTTATACCTTATGTCCCAAGACACTTACTACCAACACAACTGTTAAACAACTATATAAAAAGAATGTATTAGGAAATCTTTACTTTTCACAGAAAAATCTCAAAGAAAAATGGATTAACCAAAGGTTGTTTTTGCCATGCTTTTCATCATATACAACAAATGTAAATTTTGTGCAATAAAGTGTTTCCTAAGTAATTTTATCTGAATGTGTTTTTTTTTTTTTTTAACTCAGACTTCTATATTAGTTTCCTATGTCTGCTGAAACAAATTACCACAAACTTAGTGGTTTAAGACAAAATAAATCTATTATCTTAGAATTCTGGAAGTCAGAATTCCAGAATAGGTCTCACTGGGCGAAGTCAAGGTGCTGGCAGGGCTGCGTTTTCTCTGGAGGGTCTTGGAAAGAATCCGTTTCCTACCCCTTTCCAGCTTCTAGAAGCTGCAGCATTCATTGGTTCATGGCTCCTTCCTCCATCTGGAATAATTTCCCCATCTCAAAAGAAAGAGTTTGAGTATAAGAGAAAAGGTTTTCATTTTTGAGTGCCTACTACATACCAGTCACTTTTTACCTGCTATTTTGTTGTGTTACGTCTGTGCCTTGGCTTTCTCATCTGTAAAACAAGGGCTTATAATATTAAGGGGTACACCCTACTCCATAGCACTCAGTAAATGATTTATTTCTGATAAATTATTCTGGGTTCTGTAGCCTGATGTGTTTCCCTTTGGGAAACTATCGTGGGGTTGGGATGTCAGCCAGATGATGGGATAGGAAGTCCCAGCCCTTGACCCAACAGAGACACCACTTACAAATCAAAATACCTTTATGGGAAGCAGAAACCAGTTAAAGAGTTCCAGTTCCCCAGGCAAGTCCAGAGTTGAGAACAGCTGCACTGAAAACAGAAGAGCGGTTTCACTTTACCCACAACTGTCCCTCCCTCAAGCCAACAGCTCAACATGTTGGGAGAAAGTCACCAGCTCCAGGCTTCTGGGGGATGAAGGGGTAGGGAAGAGGGGACTGCATCCAACGGGTTGGCTTTTCGCAGGGCTGCTGGAGTGGCTGGTTTCTGCCTCGACTGACTTGGACCCCTGACGAAACTGGCAGAGTTTAGATGCCAGGGGGCCACTGAAAGCAAAGGCGGGGTGGTGGGGGGAGGAGTGGTGTGCTGCAGCCCCAGAGAGCCTGCGATGCCACAGACAGGCCAGCAACATCTCTACACAGTCCAAAGGCACCCAATTGGAGGGAAAGAGAAGAATAAAGTGTGGGTCCAACAGTCCAGCTTCTCAGAGGGCTGTTGAGGGACCAGTATCTGTCTCACCTGACTCAGGATGCTGATGGGGAGACAGCATACTTTGGATGCCCGGGGACTGCTGAGGACAAAGGGGAGAGTGGCACCTTGCTGCTGCAGCACCAGAGAACAAGCCTTGGACACCACAGGGAGCAAGAGATGACAAGCACCTGAAAAAGAAACCTGCAATTCTCTCTAACTGGGAAATTACATGCACAAGCCCAGAGAAATTACATCCTCCAAAAAGGATTTCTGAGGCCCCCAGACTCCCCAGCTAGCCCAACTGGTGAAGGTCTTCCCTGTAAGAAGACTGAGAGAGGTGGCTGTTTTATCAAATACATAAAACTCAACAACAACCACAAAATCATGAGGCACAAGAATAAACAGAGAAACATGGCTCAATCAAAAGAACAAAAGAAACCAATCTCCAGAAACCAATCCCAAGGAAACAGAAATCTATGAATTACATGACAAAGAATTCAAATTAATTGTCTTAAAGAAGCACAGTGATCTACAAGAGCACAGACAACCAAGTGGATTAAGAACAATGCATGAACAAAATGAGAATATCAACAAAGAGAAACTATTTTTTAAAAGAACCATACAAAAATTCTGGAGCTGAAGAATATAATAACTAAATTGAAATATTCACTAGAGGGGTTCAACAGCAGACTCGATCAGGCAGAAGAAAGAATCAGCAATTCTGATGATTGAAATTAACCAAGTCAGAGGTATAAAAAAAAGACTGATGAAAAATGGAGAAAGCCTAAGGGACCTATAAAACAGCATAAAATGGACCAATATATGTATTATGAGAGTCCAAGAAGGAGCAAAGAGAGACAAAGCATATTTTAAAAAATAATAATAGGGACTTCCCTGTTGGTCCAGTGATTAAGACTCTGTGCTTCCAATGCAGGGGGAGTGGGTTTGATCCCTGGTCAGGGAACTAAGATCCCACATGCCAGGTGGCACTGCAAAAAAAAAAAAGGCTTTTCTAATCTGAGAAAAGAAATGGATTTGAGAAGCTCAAAAGACTCCAAATAGGATGAACCTAAACAACCCCCACCCAAGACACCTTATAATCAAAAAACTGTCAAAAATCAAAGACAGAATCTTAAAAGGAGCAAGAGAAAAGCAACTCATCACAAGTGAGTTCCCATAAGATAATAAGCAGATATCTCAGCAGAAAACTTAGAGGCCAGAAGGGAGTGGGATGATATATGGAAAATGCTGAAAGGAAAAAAAATGTGCCAGTCAAGGATATTATCCTGAGGCTTCCCTGGTAGCACAGTGGTTAAGAATCCGCCTGCTGATGCAGGGGACACAGGTTCAAGCCCTGGTCCAGGAAGATCCCACATGCCGCGGAGCAACTAAGCCCATGCACCACAACTACTGAGCCTGCGTGCCACAACTGCTGAAGCCCGTGCGCCTAGAGCCTGTGCTCTGCAACAAGAGAAGCCACTGCAATGAGAAGCCCGTGCACCGCAACAAAGAGGAGCTCCTGCTCACTGCGACTAGAGAAAGCCCACGCACAGCAATGAAGACCCAACACAGCCAAAAATAAATAAAATAAATAAATTTTAAAAACTTAAAAAAAAAAAAGGATGCTATCCAGCAAAACTGTCCTTCACAAATTAAGAAATAAAGACTTTCCCTGGTGAACAAAACCTGAGGGAGTTCATCACCACTAGATGTGACTTACAGGAAATAATAAAGCAAGTCCTGCAAGTTGAAACAAAAAGATGTTAGAAAGCAACATGAAAGCATATAAAAATATAAAATGCTCTGGTAAAATTAAATAGACAAATACAGAATCTAGTAACGGTGTAAAGGTGGTGTGTAAAGCACTTTTAATTCTGGTATAGAATTTAAAAGATAAAAGCACAAAAATGACTATAAAACTTAATGGATAAATAATATATAAATATATAAACAAAGTGAAGGTGGAGAGATATAAAAGAATGGAGTTTTTGCAGATGATTCAAGTTGTTATCAGCATAGAATAGATTGTTATAAGATGTCTTATGTAAGCCTCACAGTAACCACAAAGTAAATATCTATAGAAGATATACAAAAGAAAATGAGGAAAAAATTAAAGCATGCCAACACACACAAAAAAATCAATGAAACACAAAGAAAGGCAGCAAGAGGAAAAGAGGGACAAAAAAAAAAAACTAACAAAATAACAAAGTGCCAATAGTAAGTGCTATCATCTGAATGTTCCCATCCCCCAAAAGTCATATGTTGAAATCCTCATCCCCAAAGTAATGGTATCAGGAGGTAGGGCCTTTGGGAAGTGGTTAGGTCATGAAGATGGAGCCCTCATCAATGGGATTACTGCTCTCATAAAAGAGCCTACAGAGAGCAAGCTTGCCCTTTCCCACCACATGAGGGCACAGCAAGAAGGCACCATCTATGAGGAAGCAGGTGCTCATCAGACACCAAATCTGCCAACACCATGATCTTGGACTTCCCAGCTTATAGAACTGTGAGAAATAAATTGTTGTTTATAAGCCACTTTGTTTATGGTACTGCGTAGTAGTTCAAACAGACTAACACAGTAAGTCCTTCACTATCAGTAATTACTTTAATTGTAAATGTATTAAATTCCCCAAACAAAAGACATAGAGTGGCTGAATGGACTAAAAAAAAATGCAATTATATACAGTCTACAAGAGACTAACCTTACATATAAAGACACACACAGGCTGAAAATGAAAGGATAGGAAGAGATTCCACATAAATAATAACCAGAAGAGAGCAGGGGTGGCTATACTAATATCTAATATCAGACAAACCAGGCTTTAAGTCAAAAACTCTCACTAGAGAAAAAGAAGGACATTTTACAAGATAAAAGTGTCAATACACAAGGAAGATAACAATTATTAATATATATGCTCCCAACATCAGAGCACCCAAATATACAAAGCAAACATTGACAAAATTGAAGAGAGAAATAGACAATAACACAATAATAGTAGGAGTTTTCAGTACTCCATTTTCAATAATGGATAGAACAACCAGATAGAAGACCAGTAAGGAAACAGAGGACTTGAACAACACTATAGATTGATTGTACCTAACAGACACATGCAGAATACTCCACCCAACAGCAGCAGAATACATGCTCTTCTCAAGTACACATGGAATATTCTCCAGGATAGATCACATGTTAGGCCAAAAAAAAAAAAGTCTTAACAAATTTAAGAACATTGAAATCATACCAAGTATCTTTTCTGACTAATATGGGATGAAACTATAAATCAGTTGCTGTAAAAAAAAAAAAAAACTGGAAAATTAACAAATAAGTGGAAATTAAACAACATATTTTGAACAATGAATGGGTCAAAGAACAACTGACAAGGGAAACTAGGAAATATCTTCAGACAAATGAAAATGAAAGCACAACATATGCAAACTTATGGAATGCAGTACTAAGAAAGAAGTTTATAATAGTAAACACCTACATTAAAATAGAAGAACTTTCTCAAATCAACAATCTCACATTATACCTCAGGGAAGTAGAACAACTTTAATCCAAAGTTAGCAGAAAGAAGAAAACAACAAAGATTAGAGAAGACATAAAATAAAGAATAGGGAGGGGCTTCCCTCGTGGCACAGTGGTTAAGAATTCGCCTGCCACTGCAGGGGACATGGGTTCAAGCCCTAGTCCGGGAAGATCCCACATGCCATGGAGCAACTAAGCCCGTGTGCCACAACCACTGAGCCTGAGCTCTAGAGCCCGCGAGCCACAACTACTGAAGCCCCCATGCCACAACTACTGAAGCTTGCGTGCCTAGAGCCTGTGCTCCTCAACAAGAGAAGCCATCGTAATGAGAAGCCTGCACACTGCAACAAGGAGTAGCTCCTGCTCACTGCAACTAGAGAAGGCCGCATGCAGCAATGAAGACCCAATGCAGCCAATAAATAAATAAAATATATTAAAAAAAATAAAGAATAGGGAATTCCCTGGTGGTCCAGTGGTTAAGACTCCACAATTTCACTGCCGAGGGCCCAGTTCAGTCCCTGGTTGGGGAACTAAGATCCTGCAAGCCGTGCGGTGTGGTCAAATAAATAAATAAATAAATAAATAACTTTAAAGATAAAATAAAATAAAGAATAGAAAAAAGTCAATGAAAGTAAGAGTTGGTTTTTTGAAAAGACAAACAAAATTGACAAAACTTTAGCTAGACTAAGAAGAAAAGAGAAGAAGACTCAAATAACTAAAATCACAAATGAAAAATAGACTACAACTGATGCCACAGGAACGAAACAGATTATAAGAAACTATGATGAACAATTATATGCCAACAAATTGGATAATCTAGAAGAAATGAATAAATTCCTAGAAACATACAAGCTAGTAAGACTGAACCATGAAGAAATAGAAAATATGAAAAGGCTATTTCAAAAGAAGGTTGAATCAATCAGTTATCAAAAACCACCCAACAAAGAAAAGCTCAGGGACTTCCCTGGTGGCACAGTGGTTAAGAATCCACCTGCCAATGCAGGGGACATGGGTTCAAGCCCTGGTCTGGGAAGATCCCACATGTCACGGAGCAACTAAGTCTGAGCGCCACAGCTACTGAGCCCGTGTGCTACAACTACTGAAGTCCATGTGCCTAGAGCCCATGCTCTGCAACAAGAGAAGCCACTGCAATGAGAAGCCTGTGAACCACAACGAAAAGTAGCCCCTGCTCGCTGCAACTAGAGAAAGCCTGTGTGTAGCAATGAAGACTCAATGCAGCCAAAAATAAAAAGAAATTAAAAAAAGAAAAAAGAAAAGCCCAGGACCTGATGGCTTCATTGGAGCATTCTACCAAATATTTAAAGAAAAATTAATACCAATCCTTCTCAAATTCTTCCCAAAACTTGAAGAGGAGAAAACACTTCCTAACACATTTTATGAATCCAGCATTACTCTGATACCAAGCCAAAGATCCAAAGAACAAAACAAAAACAACAACAAAAACAACTATAAACCAATATCCCTGATGAATATAGATGCAAAAATCCTCAACAAAATACTAGCACTTTAAAAAGATTATACACCATGAAAAAGTGGGATTTATCCCTGGAATGCAAGGATAGTTCAACATAAGAAAATCTATACATGTTAATACAACACATTAACAAAAAATACAAAAATCACATGATCAGCTTAATTGATGCAGGAAAAGCACTTGACAAAATTCAACACCCTTTCATGATAAAAAACACTCAAGAAACTAGGAACAGAAGGAAACTACTTAAATGAAGGTAATTTCATAATGAAGGTCATATATGAAAAGCTCACAGCTAACATCATACCCAACAGGGGAAAAAAAAAGGTTTTCCTCCACAATTAGGAACGAGGCAAGGATGCCCACTATTGCCACTTCTATTCAACATAGTCCTGAAAGTCCTAGCCAGGGAAATTGGGCAACAGAAAATAATGGTATCCAAATTGGGAAGAAGTAAAATTATCTGTTAGCAGATGACATGGTCTTATATGTAGAAATCCCACGTGTGTGAACACGTGTCCTTCTGTGTGAGCATGCCCACGCACGCTTAAGTAGAATGTAAAGGTAAGGTGACACACTCAGTTTTGAGCATTTAGGCACGTCTGCTTCTGTGCTGAATGACCCGTTTTCACAAGCAGGTCCGGCACGTGGAGTGGCCGTCCCATCCGCACTGGTTTTATTTGGTTGAAAAGCATGGGTGGTTCCCGGACAGGAGCCAGCGCTGAGGCCTCTCCCAACCCCGTTCATCTCGCCCGGGGGGGTTCCCACTCCCTTCAGTGTAAAATGAGGCCACCCAGCATCACTGTGCCAGCACATCCCAACCAGACCATCTTCTCCTCCATCATGGCCTTCTTAGAAGTCAGGCAGATGAATTTCAATAGGGAGAAATTCATTCTTACTTTTCAATATTTCACTTCTCAGTAATTGATATTTTTGGTGTTGAGACAAGTTTGAAAATAGTAATATTCAGTAAATATATAGTGAGCACCTACTATGTGCCAGGCACGGTTCCAGCACTGCAGACCCCTGCCCTCTTGGGAGTTAACATTATGGATGAACAGGCCATGAACAGGAAGCACCGTAAAAACGTATCGCGTACTATATGCGGAAAGGCAGGGGCACGACAGGAAAGGCAGGGGCACGACAGGAAAGGCAGATTGGCCTGGGGTGCAGTCAGGGCCAGCGCAGTTTTTAACGTCCCTGTCTTGCTCTCACACTAAACATCTCTGGTACCTCCCTAAGTGTGTCACCCAAGCCTCTGTCCTCTCCCGGCCCACATCCCGCCTCAACCAGGCCGTCCGTGCACATGCAGGCCTGGACCCTCACCGGCTTCCCTGCCCCCCAGGCCCCAAGCCAGGCTCCAACTCTGTCTGACTCACGGACGGTGTGCCCACCTCTCAGGGGGTGGCCCGCTTCCCAAAGGCTTTGGGGACCGTCTCGTGGTCCTCTGAACTCCCTGGTGTTTGCCAACCACTGCCCACATTCAGGCCCTGGACCACGGGCCTCCCTGAGTTGCTGCTGAACCACGTCAGTCCTGGAGGGTGAGCATCACCTCAGGATTTAACTCAGCTGCTTTATGGGTACGTGATAGGCCCCAGAAAAACCCCTGCTGTTGAATAAGTGAAGTACAAACCACTAACGAGAGACATGCACACAACTTCTAGATGGTACCAGACCTCCTCCCTGCTCTTAGAGGAGTGAACAGAAGGATGGAGGCGGTTCTGCCAACCTCTCTGCCAAACACTGGTTTTCAATCTTTGAGCAATTGTTTATAAAACTGATTTGACATAAGACATCATATTTTCAAGCCACTTATATTTTCTATTATTACTCTCTGGCACTGTTCTGTGAAAGATTTTTGGTTGCTTGCTTATAAAACTCTAAATTATGGCCTGCCTGGTTGATAAGCAGTTAGAATCCCATTCAATCAGCTCTCTGCCGTTGATGTCAAGTCCAGCAGATTCTGTGTACTGTGCCCAGCCGTAGCCAATGCCATACAATAACTCTGAATGTGGTCACGACAATTCACATCCCGAGAAGCTCTTTTTCAAGAGGCGGGAAATGTCAACAGGCATTTGAGAACATTTCTTCCAGGAATTGCTTTTCGGTGACTGTGCCCATGCAGGACACAGAGGACAGACTCTGCAAAAGGCCGCAGGTGTCTGGCAGAGTCCGCATCTGCTCTGGGGCCCCTGGACTGGCACAAGGAAAACCCAGCCCTGGCCCTAAGGTTTTATTGACAGCACCTGCTGGAAACTGCCCTGAACTTGAACACAAGCCAAATATAATTAAAGCACAAATTGATGAGGTTTTAAAAAAAGGTTAAAAACGATCATTTGGAAGCTCCTAGGAGCCAAGTGGACAAAGAATGGTGTCAAAGGCCGAGGTCCACAGAGAGGTCCAGCCTCAGCCCAAACACCGTAAACTCAGGCGAAATGGGGCCCGTGAAACCCTTAAGACTTGGTTAGTAGGACTTACGCACACCGCAGCCTCGTAGGCTCTGTCTCCACGGCTGGTCTGTCCTCCTCCTTCTTCCCTGGACCCCGCATCTTCTTCACCTTCTGACCCTGACCTGCTGTCACTTATTCCAGGGGAGTTTGGAGATGGGCTTGGGGTAAACATGAAACCTGGCTCTGGGGAGTCAGGGGAGGCCTCACGTCAATGGCCTCACTCTTCACGCCTCCTGGAGTCTGAGCCCCTGGGGCCCGGGACGGACCTCCTGTGCGTCCAGGCTGCACCGACCCGCCTCTCTCTCCGGCTTTTGGTCTTTCTTCCCCTCCCCAGGCCGCAGGCCACCGTCTCCCTTCCTGAGTTCCTCCCTGGGCGCCCTCTCCTCCCCGCCAAGGTGGGGAGTCTGCGGGGGGAGGGGGGCGGAGAGCCCATCCCCAGGCGGGTGCGCCTGGGGGCAAAGAGCCATCAATCACCAATGAAGAGGAACAACTGAAAATCCTTAGCATGTGAAGCTTCACCTTAAGAGTGGAGCCCGAATCCACCCTCGCTCTCGTGTTTGGCCCAACACAAGGGACACCTTGTGTGATTCCCAAAACAAGCCAGGCCGACAGGCTCCCTAGGGGGTGGCTGCCAGGTTGTGCCCACCCACCTCGAGCTCCAGGATGCGGGAAAGCAGTCAAATAGAGACCCTCAGGAAAACACAGGGGAGGGGTCTTTAACTCGCCAGCGAGTATGACCAACCAAGGGATTTCTAGAGAATGATTGACACCGATAGGGTTTACTGTATTTTAACTTTGGAATGTGTGTGAGCATAGCAGAGTGTAGTGTAAGTGTAATGACAGAGAGCTCAAAATGGCTTAAGAGAATAAAAGAAAATTTTGACTCAGTAACAGGAAGGCAATTTACACGTTTAATGATGTCAGCTGGACTCTGTCCCGCTCCATTTTTTTTTTCCTTTTTAACCAAACCGTCTTCATTTCTTAACTGCTTTCTCCTGTGTTGGACTTTTAGCCCCTCTCCAGTGGGGGTGGGGCATCCCAGCAAGCCCAGACCAACACCCGCCAGGCCTCAAGTCCAGTGAAAATGCTCCCCTTCTCCATGGGGCCTAATAAAGCCCGGGAACACGAGCCACACCCTGAACTAATGACTGTGTGTGGGGTTGGTCAGGTAACGCACTTGAGAGATGGGACTTGGCCCCATCAACCCCGCCAAGTACATACGCGAGGGCTGTGCTGTATAGGACATTTTCTATATTTTTTCAGAATTGTGTAATGAAGTAATTAGGAGCACATATATGATGTATGTAATTTATTTCACAATGTTTTACTAAAAACAGATAAAGCAAATATGGAAAAAATAATCCTTATATCTAGCTAGTTGATGGGTATATATTTATACTATTCTCTCTACTTTTCTCTGTAGTACTTAAATATTTCTTTTCTTTTTTTTTTTTTTTTTTTTTTGTGAGGGTGCTGTGCCGTGCAGCTTGTGGGATCTTAGTTCCTTGACCAGGGATTGAACCTGGGCCCTCAGCAGTAAAAGCACCGAGTCCTAACCACTGGACCGCCAGGGAATTCCCTTAACTATTGCATAAGTTAAATAAATGCCCACACAATTATTTTCAAGTAAGTATTTTCAAAAATGATTTTTAAAATAAAATCATAACATTTCTACATGAAATTCTGCCAGAACTATAAGGTGTCATACAGTTTTTCCTTTTCTTTATAAATTTATTTATTTATTTTTGGCTGTGTTGGGTCTTCATTGCTGTACACGGGCTTTCTCTAGTTGCGGCGAGCAGGGGCTACTCTTTGTTGCGGCACCCGGGCTTCTCATTGCAGTGGCTTCTCTTGTTGCGGAGCATGGGCTCTAGGCGCGCAGGCTCAGTAGTTGTGGCACAGGGGCTTATTTCCTCTGCGGCATGTGGGATCTTCCCAGACCAGGGATCAAACCTGTGTTCCCTGCATTGGCAGGTGGATTCTTAACAACTGCGCCACCAGGGAAGCCCTCTTACACAGTTTTATCAAAACTTTTAAAATTAAAAACCAGACATTATGTATTCATTTCTTAGAGCTGTGAAAACAAATTATCACAAACTGGATGGCCTAAAATCACAGACATTTTGTCTCTCACAGTTCTGGGGGCAGAAGTCGGAAACCCAGTTGTCCACAAGGCCGTGCTCTCTGAAGGCTCTGGGGAGTATGTTTCCCTGCTTCTTCCAGCCTGCGGTGGTGGCCAGCCACCCTCGATGATCCTTGGTTTGTAGACTGGTCACTTCAGTGCCTGTGTCCATGTTCACATGGCTTCCCCTGTGTCTCTTCTCTTTTCATAACGACACTAGTCTTGTTGGATTAGGGCTCACTTACTCCAGGGTGACTTCATTTTTGCTTAACTCATTACACCTGCCGTGACTCTATTTCTAATTAGGGGTCTGGGAGGGACATGGATTTGAGGGGACACAAATCAACCTCAAGAGTTTTATACATTTGCCTGTGGACCTGTTTGTCCAGGTTGTGCCAGGGGGTCATTCCTGGCTGTGTTTAGAGTTCCTGAAGGGCAAAGTTGTCCCTGGAAGTACTGAAATAAGGTGTAAACCGATGGCTCAGTGTAGGATCAGAGACGCAAGTTCCAGTTTGTATCAGGTGTAGTGGAAGGTAATCTCTGAATACACTTCTTTCCCTCTTCATATCAGTGTTCTAAGACAAGAAAGCTTAGAGGTTTTATAATTTTTAAAATACAAAGTATTTTGGTTTCAGAATTTATTTGCTTAACTGCTTCGGAAGGAGTTAATGTCATGTCATCCCCAGGACTAGGTAAGACAGAGCAGATTACACAGTGCACAAATATTTGGTTTTAGGACTGGGGAAATTTGTCCATTTGAGAAACTGAATATGAAACGGTTTGCTCTCAAGTACACAAATGTCCTCTGTGAAATATGACTGCATGGCCACAATAATTAAAATATTTCCCTGGATTTTGAGTTTGTCACTGAGTTTCTTGGTTATTTATTTTATATCAGATTTATAAGGTCCAGGAATTTTATTTAATGCAAAGGATTATCTCTGGTTTCATTTAGGTGAACCAAAATGGAATGATAATATGCACACACAACCAGGAGGGTATATAGCTGTCAGCAAATGTCCCCACCTCCCTGCAACTCACTCTCCCAATTGGCTCTTCTCCATGGAACCACTGCTAATCCTGTGATGTCTTTCCCTTCAGACCTTTAACATGAATATTGAAACTACTTATATGTTTCTGTGAGTGAATGTGTGTAGTTGTTTATTTATACATTAGTTGAATTAGGTCACATGTATTTTGGATTTTGGGACAACTTGTTATTTTTCTTAACTAAGCTATCCATGGTGGACACACTGACACATCCTGTGTCAGTATACAGTGTTCCATTCTGCATCGATAACCATTTATTTAGTCCACAGCCCTCTCGATGGACATTTAAGTGTCTCCAATTTTGGAAAGCCTCATTTTTACAGGGAGTTTTCAGCTGACAGTACCCTTTTGTTAGCAGTAGCTTTGTTTCAGCTCTTTAAAGGAATCTGGGGGAAAAAAAAAAGGTTGGGATGCAGCAACAAAGGACAGTTTCTCCATCATCAGTTTTATCATTGCCACTAACATTAACCAAATATCAAAGAGTGAAAAGCAAAGGGGACTTCTGGTTTTCAGCCCAGCATGGAAGGCGCCTTGGAAGTGGTTACTGTCCTAACAAGTAAAAGTTGAACAAACTGAAAAATTAACAACCCTTCTTAGATGCAGTGGGGTCACAGGGAAAATGGCTGCCCCCCCCCAAATTAGAGAGACAGACAGGCAGATACAGAGAATCACAACTTACCGGGGCAGAAACCCACGAGCAAAAGTTCCCAGAGCAGGAAACCCTGAAGTGTGACCGACAAATTGCTGGAGGCTCGGTGTGGACAGGCCTGAGAGTGAAAAAGCCCAGGGGCCCCAGTCGGGGTAGGGGGGCCATATATTTGTGAGTTTTATCTCCAGGAGCTCTACCAGTTTCTCAGAATGAATATCAGAGAAAAAAATCCTCATGTTTCTGACAGGGGGAGGGGAAAAGCAACCATTCTGAAGTTCACCAGAGCGTTCTGTTCTTCTTAACAAGGTCTGTCCTCAGGAGGAATTATTTCCCCAGAGCCTAATGTGCTGGGGTTTTATCAGAGCCTACACTCTAGGTTCCTGTCTTTCCTGAGGCCATGGAGGTGGGGCACGAGGGGGGCAGGGAATGAGGATCACGTGTGAAGGACACAGTCCGGTTTAAGACCGAGACTTAATCACAGGACCGCAGGACGCTTCCCTACCCTCTCATCTTACTGCCACATCACTAAAGGCCTATTTATACCAGTTCCTTTTACCCAGTACATCATATCCTGCTACACAGAAAAAATTAGAAGGAATACCGAAGGCAAAACACACAATTTGAAGAGATGGGGCCAGCTTTAGAATCAGACATGGCAGGAGTGTTGAAATTTTCAGACCAAGAACTTAAGACAACTATGATTAATATAAAGGCTCTAAGGGGTAAAGTATACAGCATCCAAGAACAGAGGGGCAATGTAACGGAGATGGAAATCCTTAGAAAGAATAAAAAAGGAATGCTAGAGCTCAGAAACACTGACCGAAATAAAGGATGCCTTGGATGGGCTTGTTAATAGACCGGAAACAGCTGAGGGAAGAGTCTCTGAGATTGAGGCTATGTCCATAGAAACTTCCAAAACTGAAAAGTAAAGAGAAAAAGAATGAAAAAAAAAAAAAAAAAAAAAGAAGAGAAAGTCCAAGGATTGGGAGAAATAAGTGAAGGGGATTAAGAGGTACAAACTTCCAGGAAGTTGCGGGGTGGTCTAGTGGTTAGGTTTCTGGGCTCTCACTGCTGAGGGCCTGGGTCCAATCCCTGGTCAGGGAACTGAGATTCCCCCCAAGCCACGCAGTGCAGCCAAAAAAAAAAATCATATAGAGGGAAAAGAGGTACAAACTTCCAGTTATAAAATAAATAAGTCACAGGGATGTAATGTATAGCACAGGAAACACAGTCAATATTACAGTAATGCTGTATGGTGACTGATGGTTTTAAGACTTACCATTTCGATAAATTTGTAATGTATATAAATGTCAAATCACTATGAAACTAATATAATATTGTATGTCAACTACACTTCAGTGAAAAAAATTTTTTTCAAGAAAATCCAAGAAATGTGAGACAACTACAAAAGGTGTAATATATGCATAGTGGGAATACCAGAAAGTGAAGAAAGAGAAAAAAGGAAAAGAAGAAATATTTGAAGCAATAATGATTGAGAATTTCCCCCAAATTAATATCAGACACCAAACCACAGGTCTAGGAAGCTCAGAGAACACAAAGTATGGGAAATGACAAAAAACTACACCTGGGCATATCGTTTTCAAACTACACAAAATCAACGATAAATAAAAAGTTTTAAAAGAAGTCAGGAGGAAAAGTACTTTACTTATAAAAGAGGAAAGATAAGAATTACATCCAGGGCTTCCCTGGTGGCAGTGGTTAAGAATCCGCCTGCCAATGCAGGAGACACGGGTTCGAGCCCTGGTCCGGGAAGATCCCACATGCCGCGGAGCAACTAAGCCCGTGCGCCACAACTACTGAGCCTGCGCTCTAGAGCCTGCAAGCCACAACTACTGAGCCTGCGTGCCACAACTACTGAAGCCTGTGCTCCTACAGCCTGTGCTCCGCAACAAGAGAAGCCACTGCAATGAGAAGCCTGCGCACCACAACGAAGAGTAGCCCCTGCCCGCCGCAACTAGAGAAAAGCCCGTGCACAGCAACAAAGACCCAACACAGCCAAAAATAAATAAATTTATAAAAAAAAAAAAATTACATCCAAGTTCTCAAAAAGCATGCAAGCAAGAAAAGCATAGAATAAAATATTTAAAGTGTTGAGAGAAAAAACACCAATTTAGAATTCTGTTTCCTGTTAAACTGTTCTTCAAAAGTGAAGGAGAAGAGGACTCTGGGAAGATGGTAGAACAGGGAGTACCAGGAATCTGTCTCCCCACACAGACAGCACTGCACTGGCAGAACCTGCCTGATGTAACTAGTCTGGAACTTGAGTCCATTGAAGGCTTCCAACTTCACCCCACACCCCCAGTTCCCCTGCCCAGAAGTGGCCATGCTTTTTGAGTTTTCCTTTTTGGTGAATCCACCACAGACACTATCCACTATCAGATATTAACTGAAGTTCCCTCAGATCCTCCTGCAAGTTACACGATGACCCTGACGACCCCTTGGGTCAGACACATCCAGTGCTCTGAGAGGAAGGGAACAAGGAAGACCCAAGCTTACTGTGAGACTTAAAAGCCAGGTTTCTGAGACCCACAGCATCATCGTGAAAGCAAACATTTTTTGCTAGTAATGGTTGGGGTGTTTTTATTAAAAAAAAAAATTGAGTAATAACATACAGATAGTAAAGTGCACAAATCTTAAATTTACAGCTTGATTTTAACTTATTTATTTATTTAAATTTATTTATTATATTTATTTATTTTTGGCTGTGTTGGGTCTTCGTTGCTGTGCACGGGCTTTTCTCTAGTTGTGGTGAGCAGGGGCTACTCTTCGTTGCGGTGCACGGGCTTCTCATTGCGGTGGCTTCTCTTGTTGCGGAGCACGGGCTCTAAGTGCGTGGGCCTCAGCAGTCGTGGCACTCAGGCTCAGTAGTTGTGGCTCACGGGCTTATTTGCTCCATGGCATGTGGGATCTTCCCGGACCAGGGCTCGAACCCGTGTCCCCTGCATTGGCAGGCGGATTCTCAACCACTGTGACACCAGGGAAGCCCCTACAGCTTGATTTTTAAATATGTGAAAACCCATGGAACCCATCCCCAGACATCCAGAAAGGAGTCAGGCTTTTGCAAAAAAATGGGGTTTTTGAATTCCAAAAGGCTAAGAACCCAAAGGAATTAAAGCACAGAGTTTATACATTAAAATGTCTTCAAAAAGAGATAAAATGTTATTACCTAGGAGAAAAAAATTGTCTCTCAGAAGACATCCTGCTTCCCACTGAGGCCAAGAATGGGGTTGGTAGGTGTTATGGACCGAATTGTGTCCCCAGATTCATATGTTGAAGCCCTAACCTCCAACATGACTGTTTGAGGAGACAGGGCTTTTCGGGAGGCACTTAGGTTAAATGAGGTCACTAGGGTGGCCCTGGTCCGATAGGGCTGGCATCCTCACAAGAGGCAGATGCTCTGGGCAGTCCCCTCTCTCCACACACAGGCGCCAGGGGAAAGGTCATGTGAGAACACGGGAGAAGGCAGCCGTCTGCAGGCGAGGAGGATAGGCCTCGCCAAAAACCAGCCTTAGGACTTTGGAACAAAACCCATGCTATCCTCAGTCAATAACTGTTCTCCTTTGAGGAATTGCTTTGGCCAGTTGCTGGGCCCTCCTGAGTGCTTGGTCATGAACCACCAAGTTATCATGTGGTCTGAGTGTCCATCGTGAACCAGTTGTGTCTGACCACTGGGCCTGACGACCCAGCAGCCTGCATCCCTGACTGACTCCATGAGTGCAGACCTCAGCCGGCCACAGAGGAGCCAGTTAAGTGGCTGAGGACTGAGGTCTGAGTGCCTCGAATTTGCGTGAACATTAAACTCACTTTGGCTGCTGGTCACCTATCATAACAGTAATTAAGTTTCAGTCCGGTTTCTTAAACTGGACTCCTTTGACACGGGCCCTCCTGTTAAGGTTTTCCACAGGGTTATAAGGCTTCTCCCTCAAGGAGCACTCAGAGGCGACCGCACTTCCTCTCTGGCTGAGCCCCGGGACCCAAATCGATCTGTGTCTCCAACCCCCATCACCACTCCCCTCACTAATCTGAGCAACAGAGAGATGTTCCTGACTGTTTCCCACTTCCATGGATTTGGATTTTACAGGGGGACACCCAGACACTAATCACCTTAACCCAAAGAATGGTGAGAATTTAGGCATAATAGAAACAAGGAAATTCGATTTCAGTCATTACATTTTTGTTTTTCATTAAAAAAAAATATCAACAGTCAAGCCTGGCTCTGATTCAAATAATAAAGATATTGGTTAAGCAAACCCCAACTATAAACTTCATAGCATCAGCCTCCTGGGTTCCAGGGTTCATTCCACAAGACTGGAGGCTCACAGGATGCCACGATGAGGCCCAGCTTCTCCAGGTGGAGGCCCAGCAGCCTCAGAAGAACATCACCAACGGAATCACCTTGGCTCCAGGTCTGCCCACAGCCTCACCGTCCCAGACACGTCACTAGTCAGAGGCCTAGATGGGGTTTAGGGTTAATGACTCATGATAAGGAAACTCACAGAACACTGAGCTATGAAGTCAAACAGGCCAATTTGCTTGTTTAAAAAAAAAAACACCTGTGCATTTTTTAAAATTAATTAATTAATTTTTTTATGGCTCTGTTGGGTTTTCGTTTCTGTACGAGGGCTTTCTCTAGTTGCGGCAAGTGGGGACCACTCTTCATCATGGTGCGCGGACCTCTCACTATCGCGGCCTCTCTTGTTGCGGAGCACAGGCTCCAGACGCGCAGGCTCAGCAATTGTGGCTCACGGGCCCAGTCGCTCCGCGGCATGTGGGATCCTCCCAGACCAGGGCTCGAACCCGTATCCCCTGCACTGGCAGGCAGATTCTCAACCACTGCGCCACCAGGGAAGCCCCCTGTGCATTTTTCTTAACCTGGACTGTGCACGTTTTGCGTAGAGGAAGACAGCTTATCTGAAAATTGGTTGGTAAGCAAGAAATCAAAACAAGAATTTTGGTTGTTTGATTCAAAAGCTAAACTGCATCAAGTCCTTTAGCCTGATGGATCCATGTCTGAAACAGGAATATTCCTGCCTGTGAAACGGACACTTCCCTCAGTGCTTTCTGCAGCGTTCCGTTTTCCTTGAACTCTGTGACAGACACATTCCTTTTCTAGCTGTAACGACAACTGGGTTTCACTACTGTTTGCTCTGCTTGGGGGCCACTTTCTTTCTGTGACACCCAATGCTCTAGCCTCACCCATCTTGTGATTTTACGTCCAGTTTTCAGAGCTCAGCCGCATTCCCCATTCCCCCCGAGTTCTGCTCCCGTGAACGATTTTCTGTTAACTGTGGTGTACTTGGCCAACTTCACGCCATCTTTCTAGTATTTGTTCTTTCCCATCACAAAATGATATGAGAATGTACCAAAAATGGGCAATTTGAGAGCACCAAAAAGAATGGTTCATGCATTTAAATAAAATTAAATGAACGGCAAAATTTTTTTAAATGAAAACTTCATTGGTTACTTCCAGAGTTTATTAGGGCACTAGCTCCTTATTCTGAAAACATGCAAATCGCAGGAAAGAATCCGGCAACATCGATCCTGACTTAACTGTACAAACTATTTCAGAGCCATGTAATAGAAGAATCACAGCTGGTAACTGCAGAAGGAGATAGAATGAGAAAATTACCACACTGCTTCCTCTGATGAAGGGACAGATATAGGGGATGATCAGTAATGGCAGCTAACACTCACCAGGTGACAGGTCCAGGGTGCTTCGTAAGGATGGGTCAGCCTGACTCCACCTGCACCTCCCAAGCCATCAGCTCTAAGTGCCTCCGGGTGTGATACACAAGTGCACTCACCACCCGTGCAGCGTCTGTGCTGAGAATGTTGCACCTGCACCCAATCCAGCTCAACAGAGTCAGGACAGAGGGGAGCCTATTAAATGACACCACAAGGATATATATAATCAGCTAAATCCCATATGTGGGAAATTCTATAGGACGAAGGAGCCAGCGTTTTCTACAAATAAATGGGGGGTGGTGTGGATAAGGGGAGGGAGGGATGCTGTTAGAGGTTATCAGAGGCCTCGGAGCATTTTAACAAGATGTAACGTGAGGACTTTGGATCCTGATTCAAACAGATCGACAGCAAAGATTGTTTCTGAGATAACTGGAAAGTCGAAGCTAGACCAAGTATTAGAAGACATTAAGTAATGAACACTAATTTTGTTGAATGGGATAACGATAGTGTCATATCTGTTAGCGACACAAAATTACATGCTCCAGGTGAGATGGCTTGTTATCTGTGGGTGGGTGGCAGTGAAACAAGAATGGCAGGAAGCTGAGAACTGCTGAAGCCGGACGACAAATACACAGAAGGCCACCATACCGTCCTCTTTACTTCTGTGTATATTTAACGGCCCTTTCATCTACTGCTGTGTTTAAGCAAACTCTTCCTGTAAAGGGCCAGACAGTAAATATTTTTGGCTTTGCAGGCCATACGGTCTCTGTCACAAGTCCTCAACTCCGCCACCATGGCAAAAAAGTAAACAAATGTAACACATAAACATATGGCATGGCTGTGCTTCAAGGAAACTTGATAAAACAGGCAGTGGGCGGAACTTGGCAAATCCTGAACAAGGGAAACCAAGTCACCAATGGGAAGAGAACTCGAGGCTTCAATAGAAAATAGAATAAAATCCAGCTACTGAATACTGTGCGAGAAACACACGGGGACTGTGCACAGGTACACAGGGAGGAGGGCGTTTCCAAATATGGGCGATACGCTGGGGGCTGGGGTTCAGAGGTCAAATGCAGACACTTGTGCTCTGGGGGCTCCCCTTTCCTCCCCAGCTTTAATATTTGTTCTGCATGTACAGCGTCGGACTACATAGCACTACACGCTAAAGTCTCCCCACTTCAGCCTGCCCTTAGCTTTAACTCACTAAGTGACTATCTGTTCCTCACCACCAGACCTTGTGTCAGCATCTTCCTAGCCATTTTGTTGTCTGAAGCTTGTTCTCCAGAAGGTTCCTAAGGAGGAACTCATGAGAATAGTACCCTGAAATCTTTTATGTCGATAATTTTTTCTTTTGGCTGCGTCGGGTCTTAGTTGTGGCACTTGGGGTCTTTGTTGAGGCATGTGGGCTCTTCATTGTGGCACACGAGCTTCTCTCTAGTTGTGGCGTGCAGGTTTCTTTTTTCTCTCTCTAGTTGTGGCGTGCGGGCTCCAGGGCTCATGGGCTCAGTAGCTGTGGCGCACGGGCTTAGTTGCTCCACGGCATGTGGGATCTTAGTTCCCCAACCAGGGATAGAAACTGCGTCCCCTGCATTGGAAGGTGGATTCTCAACCACTGGACCACCAGGGAAGTCCTTATGTTGATAACTTTCAACGTCACTTTTACTGGATTTTATATCCTTGACTCACATTTTCGTGACATGAGGATCTAAACATGTCTTCTGGCATGGAGTGCTGCTGGACTGCAAATAAAAAGAAAACATGTCCCTTGGGCAAGAAGAGCACATGACTTACAAAGCAAAGAAAGTTAGGTTACCAGCAAAGTTAGGCATTTCACTAGAATATGACAATTGTGGCAGCTTTGGGTTGATATTCTCAGGAGTACTCTCTCAATATGAAGTTTCAAGTATTTTTATTTCTGGAAATTTTTCTTGGTTACATGTTAGTGTTCTGTTCACTCTGCATTTCTCAGGGACCTTCTTTGGCATCTTTAATATCGTCACTTTCTCTTGGATCATTTTTAAGTCTTCCTTTATTTCTTAATAATCTTTTCAGAATAGTTTTAGATTTACAAAAAAATTACAAAGAGTACAGAGAGTTCCCATATACCTCCCAGTTTCTCTTTCTAACAACATCTTACATTAGAATGGTAGATATATTTGTCACAATTAATGAACCAATATTAATACATTATTATTAGCTCAAGTTCATACTTTATTCATATTTCCTTAGTTTTCACCTAATGTCCTTTTTCTGCTCCAGGATCCTAGGAGTCCAGGACATATTACATTTAGTCGCCCTCTCTCCTTGGGCTCTCAGGGCTGTGACAGTTTCTCAGACTTTCCTTTTTTTTTTTTTTTTTTTTTACTTTCCTTGTTTTTGATGACCTTGACAGTTTTGAGGAGGACTGGTTTGGTATCCCCTCAACTGGGATTTGTCTGATGTTTTTCTCTTGATTAGACTGGGGTTATGTGTTTTGGGGAGGAAGACCACAGAGGAAAAGTGCCCATCTCATCATACGGTGCTAAGAGTATATACTATCAACACGACTTATCTCTGCTGACGTTGACCTTGATCATCTGGCTGAAGGCCTAATGCATTTTTTATCGCAATATAAGTAACACATCCTTTAGGTAACAATAATGTTGATATTAGTGAATATTTAAGAGCTGGCAACTGCGCTAAGCATTTTAGATGCCTTTATGCCTCTCAACAACCCTGAAGTACAGATACGATTATTCCCACTTCACAGATGAATAATTAGGGAGAACATTCCCACAACACACACACATATAATTGTGCTAAAAATACATAAAATTTACCACTTTCATCTGCACAATTGTGACACTAAGCGTATTCACATTGTTATGCAGCCACTACCACTACCATCTCCAGAACTTTCCATCTTACCAATATTATACATTTCTTACCCTTGTTGAGCATCACCAGTCTTTTGGTCTTTCAAAGGTTCAAATGGCTCCAGTTTATCAGGCCCACCTTGAACATTCCTGTGGGTGGAGAGTAGCTCATGTTGGTGCTTCCAACCTGACTTCATCTTTACTTTTTTTTGTAGCTTTACTGAGCTATAACTGACAAATAAAATTGTAATATATTTAAAGTGTATGCCGTGATTATCTGATATGTGTATATGTTGAGATCTTTACTTCTTTTGCTCTGAAACGCAAGCATGCTGGACTTGGTGGCACCCTGGACGTCAGCCACGCGTGCTGTGCTCGGCTGCCTGCTGTGATGTGGCACCACCACCGCTCCCCTCTGAAGCCGAGAACACATTTCCCAGGACCTTCTTCCCTGGGTAGTTCTGGTTTAGAGGCTGCAAAGGAGAGAAAACACGCACCAAACTTTGTTGTCTCGGCTTCCTTCCTGTGCACCAGACACTCAGAAGTACTGGGACGGGGGAGTGAGGGGCCCCTCAACCAACCCCTGTCTCAGGCCACACACTGTCCTGGCTCCGTCCAGGAGGAGTCAGCTCACTCCTTCGTTTCCCAATTCTCTGTCCCAAGTCTGATCCCAGTGGAGGGGTTTTCACATCCATCCCATCTGCGAGTAGCTGCAGCATTTCAGGTGGGCTAAGAATTGTCAGGAAGAGACCCATCCAAAGACTCACAGGTTACATTAAATTCCTGATTCAACTAAGATAAACTTTTATCAAAAGTAGGCGATCACACAGGACAGTGGCAGATACAGCTTATTTCAGAGGAGCGTCCCTTGGCCTCCAGAAACCTCGGAGTGACATGCCCCTGACTGCCAGAGACCACCGGGTGGGGTCTCACCAGATCTGGAAACTTTGATCCTTGCTTTGACGCTGCCCTTTCCAAACTGGGGCTCACATCGGCATTCGGAAAGAACACAGGCTAGCAATCTACGCACTGCGCTTTAACCCAACACCTTCAAACGTTGGACTCTTCGTATCTTGAGCCAAACTTCTTGTAAGGCCACATCCTTATCCAAGGAGAGCAGCAGAGTGAGGCCCCAGAGTTCCTGAACGATGTCTCTGCTTCTGCTTTCCCAAAGCCCGTTTCTTCACATCTAAGTAGGTACCTTTTCACCTCCACCATAGTGCTTACCACTAGTTTTAACTGCATGTGTATTTGCTTATTTACACGTGTGCTGTTTGACTTTCCCACAAGACTGCAGCAGACCACAACCACGTTCCCCTCGTCACTGAATATGCAATGCCTAGTACAGCGCCTAGCACGTAAGTGTTCAATAAACATTCATCCAACAAATGAATGAACAAGGAATATTCCACTAATTCCAAATGTTTTGGCACAGTTGCAACTTGGGTGCCCATTAAGGAAGACAGGGCGTCAAACCTAAAGCACAAGCAACAAAATAAAAAATAAACAAGTGGGACATCAAACTGAAAAATTTCTGCACAGCAAAAAAAGCCATCAACAAAGTAAAAAGACAACCTACTGAATGGGAGGAAATATTTGCAAACCATATGTCTGATAAGGGGTTAATATCCAAAATATATAGAGAACTCATACAACAGCAAAAAACCAAATAACCCAGTTAAAAAGATGGGCAAAGAACCTGTACAGACATTTTTCCAAAGAAGACATACAGATGGCCAAGAGGTACATGAAAAGATGCTCAATATTGCTAGTCATTAGGGAAATGCAAATCAAAACCACGAGATATCACCTCACACCTGTCAGAATGGTTATTATCCAAAGGACAAGAAATAACATGTTGGCAAGGAGGTGGAGAAAAGGGGACCCTTGTGCACTGTTGGTGGGAATGTAAGTTGGTGTAGCTACTATGGAAAACAGCACAGAGGTTCCTCAAAAAATTAAAAGTAGAACTACCGTATGACCCAGCAATTCCACTTTTGGGCATTTATTTGAAGAAAACGAAAACTCTTAATTCAAAAAGATATCTGCATCCCCATGTTTACAATAGCCAAGATTCAGAAATAACCTAAGTGTTATCAATTGATAAATGGATAACGAAAATGTGGTATGCACACAACGGAATACTATTCACCCAAAAAAATGAACAAAATCTTGCCATTTGCAACAACATGGATGGATAGTGAGAGCATGATGCTGAGTGAAATAAATCAAAGAAAAAGAACAAATACTGTGTGATTTCACAAATATGTGGAATCTAAAATAACAAAACTCCAAACTCAGAGAAAAAGAGATTAGATTTGTAGATACTGGGGTGGGTGGGTGGGTGCAGTGGGGCGGGGGAGGGACTGGAGGAAGGTTGTCAAAAGGTGCAGATATTCAGTTCCTGTAAGTCCTAGGGATGTGATGTGATGTACAGCACGGTGATTGCAGCAAACACTGTCGTATGATACACAGGAAAGTTAAGACAGCAGATCCCAAGAGTTCTCATCACAAGGACAAACTTCCTTTTTTTATTGTATCTGTGTAAGATGATGGATGTTAACCATACTTACTGTGCTAATCATTTCACAATATGGTTGACCCTTGAACAACACAGGCCTTGTTGGTGCCCAACCTCCAAGCAGCAGAAAATCTTTGTATAACTTAGTTGGCCCTCTGTATCCACGGTTCCACATCCATGGATTCAACCAACCGCAAGTCATGTAGGACTGTAGTATTTACTACTGAAAAAAATTCTGTGCCTAAGTGCACCTGCACAGTTCAAGGGTCAACCGTATAAGCAAATCAAACCATCGTGTTGTACAACTTAAACTTATACAGTGATGTATGTCAATTATTTCTCAATAAAACTGGAAAAAAAATATGTATATAAATGGACAGACACACAGCAGCCAAAAAGATGAAATGGTGCAAACAGCATGCTGGGGGCTTTGGGGTTTAAAATGGAGGCAAATTTTTCCAAGGTGGCATCAGAGAATTTTAAGGAGGGTAAAACCAGATCTTTACTTTAAATCACTTGTGAGGCAGAGTGGAATGGCAGGAAAGCCTGCTGCCGTCACGCCGACATGCAACGAAGATGTAAGCTAAAGCTAGGCAGTGGGAGAGATTTGGTGAGCTGACTGGATGTGGAGCCTAAGTGGAGGAACTGAGAATGAACTTCAGGTTTCTGGCACATGCTACCGAATAACCAGGTAAACACGGGAGGAACATGAGATGGGGATGAGAGAGACCAAACTCAGGTTTGGAGCTTAAGAAATTAATGCAATGACCATTCATGGATCTGGATGTATGGGTACAACTCAGTGGTGATGTCTGGCCAGGAGTCGAAGAAGTTGCATGTAATAAGCACAGAGGTATTAGATAAACACTTCGGCAAAGATGAGATCCTCCAACGCTGAAATCAAAGGCCCAAAGATGAGACCTTGGGAATTCCAATATACGAGTCAGGCAGGAGAGAAACAGAGTGAAAAGGCAACCTACTGAATGGGAGAAAGTATTTGTAAGCCATGTATCTGATAAAGGGTTAGTCTCCAAAATATATAAGGAACTCCTACAACTCAACAGCAAAAAAACTAAACCAGTTAAAGAGTAAAGGACTTACTTAAATAGACATTTCTCCAAAGAGGACATACAGATGGCCAACAGGTATATGAAAAAAATGTTCAACATCACTAATCATCAGGGAAATGCAAATGAAAACCACAATGAGATATCACCTTATAACTGTAAGGACGCTATTATCAAAAAAAAACAAAAGACAACAAGTGATGGGGAGGATAAGGTCAAATTGGAGCCCTCATGTACTGTTGGTGGCAATGCAAAATGGTACAGCTGCTGTGGAAAACAGTATGGAGGTTCCTCAAGAAATTAAAAATACAACCACCACATGATCCAGCAATCCAACTTCTGGGTATCTATCCAAAAGAACTGAAGTCAGGATCTTAAAGACATATTAGCACTCCCAAGTTCACTACAGCACTATTCACAATAGTCAACATGTGGAAACAACCTAAAGGTCCATTGACAGAGGAATGGATTAAAAAGTGTAGTATATACAGACAATGGAATACTGCTCAGCCTTAAAAAACACACATGAGCCTTGAGAACATTATGCTAAGTGAAACAAGCTAGTCAGTCACAGAAAGCCAAATACTGGATATTCTTCTTACATAAAAGTATCTAAAAGAGTCTAATTCGTAGAGTCAAAGAGTGGAATGGTGGTTGCCAGGGGCTTGTGGGAGGGGGAGTGGGTAGATACTAATCAACAGGCATAAAGTTTCGGTTAAGCAAGATGAGAACAGTCTAATGTCTGCTGGATAGCACTGTAGCTACGGTCAACAGTACCATAAATGTGTCATATACTTAAAAAGTTAAGAGGGTAGGTCTCGTGTGGTATCCTTACCACAATAAAAAATAAAATTAAAATAAAAAAAAAAGAAAAGAGGAAGAGGAGGAGTCAGGCAGAAGGACTGAGAAAACCCAGAGAGAAGTCTTACTTGAGTCTACGGAGAAGCTTCAAAGGAGTTCATTCTGCTGTCAAGAAGTCATTCGAAGGAAAAACTGAAGAGTGTCAACTGCATTTGGTACAGCATGAGCTAAGACGACCTTTACGGGCCATTTTTGGAGTGACGCAAGAGAAAGTCAAAATCTTCGGGGAGAGTATCGGGAAGTCAGGAAATAGAGGTAGCTGAGTGCAGAGAACGCTTTCAAGAAGCTTTGTCGACACACTGGAGGATTATCTTGCTGTACTTTGTGGTAAAACAAACTTTCCACGCATTCTTTAGGAAAGATTTAAGAGGCATTAATAACATTTGCTTACTCCTAAAATAGACTAAAACCCCATGGACAACAAGGAAAAAAGGAAAAGGGGAGTCATTAAATTTGTGAAAGGTGATATAGATTATTCAATGAACGGTGTTACAGAACTTTCACAGTTGTCAAAACAAAAACAACAGTGAGCTGTCACACGTTACGGTGATGCTCACGTGACGCAGACGTGTCTCTGGATGAGTATCACCAGGACTGAGGACTGAGTGAATTCAGAGCCCAAACCCAGCACGTGGTCGGGAAATTAGACGGTCAAGAGGCCAAATGCCCCCTCAGGAAGGAACCTTTGGTCTCTTTACAACAGGAGGTGTTTGGGGAAAGCACAACCTCCAAGGAGAGAGTAACACTGTGATTTAAAAACTGCACTGAATTTCTGTACTTATTTAAAATTGATTTAATACCATTATCCATATTAATATTTTTCCAGGTAACAAAAGGATTATTATAACTTTTCTTTTGTTGCATTCACCTAACCTATATTGATAGGGTAACTAAATAAACATCTTAAAAAACCAAGGGGCCAATGTTTTGAACCAATTTCAATTTAAGTGTCAGTTGCTAGTTATAAAAACTTGAGAGCAAACCCTTAGGAAAACATTCATTATTTGAAGCAGAGCTGTCCTAAGATAATGCACACAAACCGACACAGTCTATTTAATAAAAATATTTAATGCTGCCAAAAAGTATAAAAATACAGTAGGAATGGCAGTACAATACAAAGTAGTCTTTCCTAATTTATTTCTTTTACATCTCTCTACATTTCACACACGCATTAAAAAACTTAACAATGCATCAAATGAAAGGGTTCTGCAAAGTCTTCTGCTGGTGGTGCTCTTCGTTCCCTGGATGTAAGGTTTACTTTGTAAACAGACAAATGTGAGGCAATCTACAGGCTTATCAAGCCTCACTTAGTCTCCGGAGTGGGCTTCAGGTCTTGCTTTGCACATCAATGGTTCAAAATTTATAGCTGCAGAATATTCTCAAGTCATGAATATTTAGGTGTCTGTCAATCTTGGCCTAAAACATAAAATAAGAAGTCATCTATTCAATTCATATTTACCAAACACACAGACGTACACAGATACACACAAACATAAAAGGACTAACAATGAACTAAAAAGGCAACCAAAAAACATTCCAACACATCACACTCAATCACACTGAGTGCTTCACTGTTACCTTGGTAAAACTGCTTATGTGCTTGATTTTCAAACAGAATTGGTGGTGTGAGGTAGACTCATGTTAAAGCACCATAACTCTCACTCTTTTACGAGAATTAATAACTATTAATTTTTTTAGGTCATCCTGTATTACTCAAGAAATGACCTCCATGTGAGCTATACTGACAGTTTAAAAAAAAAATGTACCCACAACAGTTTAGCAAGATTATATGGTATGTGCTAGACTTACCAATACTTTAGAATTCAATGCAAAAGTCTAATCCAATTTGGACCTCCACTGTATCATACTGCTAAAAATATTATGAATGTAATGTATGAACATAAAGTTGGCTTATATCTTTAACTCACGGACTGTTAGCAGCATGCTTTTTGTCCTGAAGGGTAATACTAATGATCACAGAAATACAGAACTGAAGTGACATGATTTAAGTATTAAAAGAAAACACAGACATAAAATAACTGATAGATTTATTGTACTTTAATGCCAAAAAGTAAAGATAAATGAGAGTTTAAACAAGTGATAGAGAGATGAAATAACAACTAATTTAAGGGCAGGTGAGTTTTTAATGTTATTTCACAATATTTGCAAATAGCTGAACTTCTGAGGTGGTAACGTATTTCCCCTCAACTTCCCTTGCTCTGACAAAAAAAACCCCAGATCTAAATACTTGTCATTATTGTGCCTCCACGTGTATAAATAGGAGATATAAACCACACCCACACATTTATCCAAAACATTTAGTCAAAACCCCCATTACTACGAGTTGGCTTCTTCCTGACTGCTGGCTCCTTGGTGTCTCATTTCCAGCACTGACAGAGAAATGTCCAGACACCAAGGAAGCATTCTTGTTAGGTGCCTGTGGTCACAGAAACTACCACAGGTGCTTCTTGCAGGGACCTGAGAACCCTGAACCAAAGTGGCTGATGTGAGGAAAGGAGCTTCTGACTGACCCTGAGTGCTGCAAAATATGCATGTGTTTCCCACACCTTCAGAAGTCCCCTTGTTAAAACCAAGGAACTGATCCAGTCAGAGTAAATGAAATAATGGTTTGGTTTAGAGAGTGCTCTGATGTTCCAGTATTACTCTGGCTCAGTGGTAGTTCAAACTGTTCCACAAGATTTTTTGGAGGGGAAAACTTTGATTTGTTTCACTTAAAAAATAAAAAGAGGGTTATTTTGGATTTTAATGGATAACAGTAGCTGTCTAATGCTTTTCCACTTAAATACTCCATAAAAACAGGTTGCGTGTGACATAATGGGAAAGCGTGAGGCCTGGGGTTACCGGGATTCTACGGACTGGAGTTCAAATCTCAGCTCTGTCATGATCTAGATGTACAACCTTGCAAGTTACTTATTCTTTGAGTCAGTTTTCTCGTCTGAAAATCGGGTAATGGGATGCACCTCGGAGAGGTGTATCTACTGACTGGCACAACCGGCAGGTGTTGCCTCCCCAGCAGTGTGTTAAAGACACACTCAGCAAGGATGAACTACCCCTTAGAACAACTAAAAGGTCTTGACAGGGGCTGGCTCCACACTGAAGTAGTTCCTGCCACCAGATACTCATCCTTGCTTTACTGAAAAGAGTCCCACACACTTCTCTGCGGTGAGCAAGGCACTCACTGCCTTACAGACAACATCAACTTACCCAGTGGGAAACTCCCGAATTCACCAAACTCAGAATAACTTCAGGTTTTTTATAGTAGTAATTTGAAGTATCAACATCATCATATGTCTAAAAAATCTATGCCAAATTAGAGCAACAATAAAGAATTGATGCTTTTCTTTAAAAAATGGTCTCCATAAAGAAAAAAATTCCCATTCCATTCTTCTTATAGCTCCCCCATACCATGTGATGGAAAACCAGACAGTAGTATTAAAGTAGACTCTGCAAGTAATATCCTCCCTAAATCCTAAAATTCCCATATTCCACTCTAAATTATAAAACCCAAACAGAAAGAGTACCAATGATTGGATTTTTCATTCTCCCACTGGACTGCACAGAGACGGTCATAGCGTTTGAGAATTCTCATTGTCAGGTTGTTACTGATAAAGACAATCCCTCGACCCAACTAAAAGCCCCTCGGGCTGAGTCACTGCTTAGCCAGGGCAGTACTCTGCAACATGACATCACTCATACACATTCAGCAGAACAAGAGGACACCTGGCATTTCTAACTTATCTGCTGTTGTAGGGGCTGTGGGTGCTGCTGTCCCAGAAACAGTGCTTTGAAGACAGATACAAGGAAAGATGGAATCAAATCCAAACCAATGAACTAGGGAAAAGATGAAAGACACAGGTCAACTCCAGAATAAATCATCCAGGGGACGACCAAGACCTGTATTTTAAGTCAAAAGAACTTAATTTTATTATGTGAAAAAATACTGAATTTCTGTTTTTCAAAACTTTATTTACAAGATGACTATCATCTAGATAAGTCAACGCCAAATAAGGGTTTCCTGAAGTTAAGAGAGACTTGAATAGCTGTGATGTAGAAATGGGAGCCCAGAACACGCCATCCCTGCCAGGCACTCAGCTCCAGCAGGGGATGGACACGGGAGTCCTAACCTCAGCCACCCCGCCCTTGTCCACGCTTTCTACCCCACTAACAAACCCACAGGGACCTGCTGGAACCAGAAATAAGTCAGTGCTGACGGAAGGTGTGACTCTTAGACGCTTGCCTGGACATAGGGAGAAACGGATGATAGACATAATAGCATTAGACTTACAATATACTGTATTGTAAAAGTCTCTGTAAGACTCGTGTCTGAAAGTAAAAATCAAGGCAGACTAGATTTTAAGATCTGTACAATAACCAGGCAGTCACTCTGGAAATGTACTCACTAAAAGAGAGTATACAACGGTCAATAAATATTTCTAACATAATCAGGTTCTAGCCTGTGTCTGTTCACACAGAATCTAATCAGAGATATTTTTCTAAGAGGGAAACGACTTGCAGAAGTTAAGTCTTTCTTTGAGAATTTAATTCTAAAATATTCTCTACATGAGAGTCTTCAATGATGACAACAGGAGAGAAGGTAGAAAGGTCAAGTCTCAGGCTGATTCTGGCTCAGCAACACCACCACCTGCTGCACGGGTTGTTGTGAGGTTACCAGGAGAACACGTGGGAAGCCCCAGCACCATGCCCAGCACCACGGAAATGACCTCTAAGTGGGAACAACCATCACTGTCAAGGACGCTGAAAGCAAAGACGGAACTGATACAGAAGCTGGAGGACTGCTCCATGCCAGAAACTATTTTTTAAACCAATATGTATTTTTTTATTCAAACCATCAATTCTAGTTTATTTGAAACAAAGGGGACATGCACAAGTGTACATAAAATTAACTTAAGGTCACAATTCCTTCCTCTGACGCACCTGTTATTTAAAAAAAAAAAAATCAACTTTTTAACTTCCTTTCTCTTTTTTTGTTCATTGCTTGGTAGAAATACTAATACATAATGAAATGGACCAAAAATATAGAAGAGGATAAGGACAGAGCAAATATATAAAACATCTAAACATGAGAAGTGGTCTGTACATTACCGAAGTTCTCTATGCACTTTTACATCACTTTTATGCTACATATGGATAAACTAAATATGGAGAACTGTTATTTGTAGATATTCTACACATGCAAGCATAGACAAAACTCAGTGGTAGGATGGCATAAAATGCTTGGCTGCACGTGGAAATGAGTACGGAGCCCGTTGGTACAGCCAGAAAAGACGGTGCTGAATCCGGGGTGCCGTCAGTTTATCGGCAGGAGCAGATACAAACACAAATGAACTAGGTATTAACGCAGATAGTCTTTCTTAAAAATAATAAAGCTTCTGGCTTTTTTATTAAGAAAATACCAGCACCTCATCGAAGTCAAACCGTACAACTGATTTTCAGCATCTGTTCTAATTAGAAAACACCACGAAGACCTACAGACACAAGTTCTGGGAAGATGCACACCCACCGTGGTTGCCGACTCCTCTGCTGTTCCCCGAGGGCAGGACCCAGCCTGGCCCGTCCCTCTGACTAGACGCCTTCTTTAATAAAGGTCAGGCATGTGGCCACGCATTTTCAGTAATTAGTATAGGGCACCCACCAAAAACACAACCCTTGGTAAAAATTAACATGCTCTCCTCAGGGATGTGCCTGGAGGAGGAAAGATGACTAACGTTTGCAGCAGCGGAAGTTTATCAACAAGTGTCCACTACACCGGATGTGATTTTAAAAATACATTATGGCAAACATCTCCAGAAGGACAGGAAGCAAAGAGCAAAGCTGAAGCACTGAGCCCCACGAAGCACGTCCACCCTGCCCAGGGATAAGCGTATCATTATCAGCTTGTGTTTCCCATAAAGTCTTTGCCTTTTATTGAAAGCAAGGCGACCCCCAGTTGGAATTGAATAGGTCTACCTGTATTTGACTTGCAGAGTAATATACTGCATTTTAGCAAAGATAAACCACAGCAAATTGGAAAGAAAGATTTTAAACCAATAACGACCTAAAATGTAAGGGTCATGGTGCCTGAACACAGGGGTGATGCAGGCAGACACAGCAACATCCCTCTTACCTCCTTCCATGTAAAGGTTACAGGACACAGTGGTGCTGAGCAGGGCGTGGGCACATGTGACACAAACTGTCCTCCACACACAGCACCACCTGCATCCTGCTCTCATACTCTCAGCATAACTCAACCCACTCGAGAAGGCTATTCGAACCAACTCAAAAGTCTATCTATACCAACGGTTTTCAAACTGTTGTTTAAATGATCACTGCCCGCTGAAAATAATTAAACTTCGTGCAGCAATCGTACCTAATATGTAAAGTGGATAAAGCAGAGACAGCCTACTTTATCTGCTGGAAGTAAAGGTTGGAGGTAAAGGTTGGCAGCTTGGGGTCCTTCCTACCACCTCCTGGTGACCCCTTAGAAATCCAACAAGCATAGTTTGAAAACCACTGAAATAATGTGATTTCATTATTTCAGCAGATAAATTTATAACAACTATTTAAAGTTTAAGTAAAACAAGTTAAACACTGAAAGGAATGTTACGATCTGAAGAAAGCTAGCACTCAAATGAGCAGTTAGATTCATTAAACAATATGCTCTAAAAATACCCATTAAGAAGTTAAAGGGACAGTGTAGGTTTCAACATCATTATACTATTTATTGAAGTAGAAAGAACTTAAAGTTTTTACTGCAAAACTTCAGTCCAATAAACTGAAATCATGGATAATAAAATGCTGCTCGTTATTTTTATTTCCTAAATTATGGTTTACCCCGATTATAAATTAGGGTAATTACACTGAAATTTTCCTGAAAAATAAACAGTATTAATAATGGGCTTTACAGAAACCAGTTTCTTTACAAAGTCTTGACCAACTGTTACCTGACTACGCCAGTAAGGAGAATTTTCCTTCAAAGATATTTTTAGAGAAAATTTTTGTTTCTTTGTTTTTCTTTTTAAAATTGGGAAAACTGTAAAACATAAAAGAAATGCAAATATATAGTAAAAATTGCTTATTCAGAGTTCTACCTGCTCATATCAAACTTTTCTTTAGGAAATGTATCCAGTACAATTGAATCAACATACACTTTATTATTTTTTTTTGTGGTAACAGATTTTTTTTCAAATTGAGCTTTTAAAAAGTACATTTAACTACAAAAGTAAGATTAAATAGGTACTTATAAAATATATTTACCCTGCAATGGTTAAGAATATAAAATGTTGATGCCCATGTGAACAGTACATTATACATTACACGCATTACTTAAAGGTCATTTTCTTTCCAGTAATAATGTCCATAAAACCACAATATTTATTGCTTATATCAAGTGCAGGTTAAAATCCAGACAGCCTCCAAAAATGACATGATAAAGGACTTCTCAGTCTGGTCAGGTGAAATATTATACTTAACATGTATGAATACAGTTGAAAATGTACCAGTTCTTAAGAAGCATTCAAGTCTTTATTTTAGGGAGCGGGTACAGTGTGGGCAGCGCCTTGGGGTGCTGAGGGGACTGCACACCCCAGTTCTCTGTGGGTGTCTAGTCAACTGCACCGTCTGGCGTCTGAGGAGTTTGCTAACAGATGAACCCCTGTGATTCACGCAACACTGTCAGCTACCAGTGCCGAAGCTTGCGGGGCAAAATTAATAATTTATAGGGCATTTTGCTGAAAAAACAGTGTCCAGCCAACAAAAGCGCCAACCAAAATGACGGACACAAACCCCATCTTAGTGAGAATAGGTTGCCAATATAACCACCTTTTCCTTTTTCGTTCGGTCTCATTCAGCCTCTGCTTCATCTGCTGCACCTTCTGAGCTGTGCTGGCTTTCCTGTCCTCCCGAAGGCGCTTGCGCAGAGCACTGTGAACAAACAAGAGCACATCAGCAGGGCTGGGCTCAACCACGCAGGCAGAGCACACACCCCCCGCCCACCCCACCCCACTTCTCAACTCATTCAGATGCTGGAACAAAAAGGGGAAAAGCTTCAGTACTCTAAATGGTCCAGAGATGCACTCAGGTAATTCAATCACAATTGCTGGTACAGTTTTATGTAAATAAATATTTTTAGTAGGACCTGAAAAGAAGCATGGTGTCAGTATTTTTTCTTTCTTTGCTAGACACCCAGCAGGAGTGGGAAGACAGAGGGTCCCCAGGCATCTGATCCCCTTTGGAGTTCATATTTGATTTTTCACAAAGGCCCCTATACTTAACATTTCCTTGAATATTCTACTGTGCGAGTGCCTACTGCTGTCTGCCCATCCCTTTTCCAGCTCCCATTTTCCTATTCAATACAGAATTTTTGTTCCAAAGGAAGCTCTTTGACTCTGGGATCATGGTCCCGGAACAACACAAAGAATGGCCAAAGGCAACATGAAAACTACTATTTTTTTCCCTTGAAAAATATCTCATAAGCCTAAGATGGCGGCCACCATGAAGAAGACAGCAGCAGAAGATGTCAATGTTACTTCTGAAAATCAACAAAAGACATACAGATTTGCATGGAATACAAGCAGAATCACAGAGCTGAAGGAAGAAACAGAAGTAAAAAAGAAACAACCCCCAAACTTAGAAGATGCTCGTTAGGACATCATGCTTGCAGACGAGGACTGCTTAATGACACCTCATCAGACTGGTGATGTTTTCATTAGCCATTCTCAAGAAGAAACATGAGAAATGCTAGAAGAAGCAAAGAAAAACTTGCAAGAAGAAACTGATGCCTTACCATCCAGAGTGGAATCAATTCAGTGGGTGTTAGCAGATTTGAGAGTTCAGTTACATGAAAAATTTGGGAGCAACACAAACCCTGAAGCTGATGAAAGCTAAACATTTTATAACACTAAATGATATGGAAAGCAAAACTTTAAAAATTTTTTTCACTTATTTAACGGAAACTTGCCTATTTTCACGTCTTGCTTATTTAATGTTTTTAAAAGAAGACAGTATTCATCTATGTATTTTGCATAACAATTATATCAAGTGTAGGGGTTTTATGTCACGTTATTAAAATCAGTTAATAAAAAAAAAACTCACAAAATCCATCTCCTCTTTTCACTTACTGCTTATATTACAGCAAAAGCCTAACCAGTTTCCACGCCTTCAGAGTAAATACTACACCCCAGTAATTATTCTGAAGCACATCTCTGATGGTATGGCTTGATTAAAAATCTTGAATGCCTTTTCAGCATCTACTACATTAAGAGGCAGCTTTTTTCCTGGCCCAAATGTTTAACCTAAATCTAACAGTGAAAAACAATCAGAGGAATCCAGATTGTGAGGCATCCTAAAAGGCAACTCATCTATAAGCTGCAATGTCCAGCAACGGGTGAAAACTAAAGGTGGTGGATAGTCCCAGGTTAAAGGAGACTAAAGAACCACATCAACCAAATACAATGCATGATCCTGAATTATGTTTTTAAATAGCTATAGAGACTGGGATCATAAAAATGTTCCAAAATTACATTATGGCGATGGCCACGAAACTCTGTACATATACTCAATCCAGTGAACTGTATGCTCTAAATTTTGTGAACTCTATGGTATGTAAATTATATCTCAGTACAGTTATTTTCTGTAAAGCTTTAAGGTGGATTTTTTTTATAATTAGAGAACTCTGAATATGGACTACATATTAGATTATTTTATCAACGTTAAATTACGTGGGAATACTGGCACCTTCAGACATTGCTGGTGGGAAGGTGAAGTGATGCAGCCGCTTGGAAAACTGGCCAAAAAATGCTCAACACGGAGTGGCCACGTGTGGCCCAGCAACCCCACTCCTAGTTACACACCCAAGAGACAAGAGCATGTGTTCTCCTGCCATGTACAACCTCATTCTTGCCCAAATGGTGTTTTTTTGCTGTTCTCCAAGTTTGTTTCCTTCTAAACTAAGAAACCTCTTCTCTCTGGTTCTCTCACCCTCTAGAGCCCTTCTATTCTCATCCTATGGCATTTCATTTATAGTGAATAATTTATGTTGCTAGTCTGGGTCCTTGTTTTGTCCCCTAAGTGTATTAGCAATTTGGGGACTATATTTTGCTCATCTCCATATGCTTTGCAGTCTTCCTAATGTCTTTTTCACTTTAACTTATCACACACACAGGTATCTCTGGCTGTGTGAACTCTACCTGAATATTTCCTACAATGACTTGCAAAAATTATTAGTCAGAATTCACTCTCTGGACTGACAATTCACTATAACAAGTATGTGTGTACCTGCCAATAAAAAAAATTACACTGTAGTCAAGATCAGGCAAAACATATATAAAATATATAAAAGGATACAGAGCTCCCAGTATTATTTCCTGACTTAAAACTGGTAAATCTAAGGTAGAAGAAGAAACAACTTTATGCTTTAACTTGTAGTCTAAACCACTGAAGCCACACACAAGGAGTAACACTGCTAGGTCATAATAAACTCTTCAATATGATATACAGCAACTTACTACGTACTGTAATACGCTACCTTTTATAAAATTTCAGGCAATTTTTATATTGGGGAAATACAGAACTGAAGCTATAATGTATAGGAGACCTTAACGATTTTCACAGCACATCCCAAGATCCCACTGTAACAAATATGACTACAGCATAAAATTTTCCACAAGAAAAAGCATATTTGACAAAAAGAAAAGAAAAAAGTCTTTCAGAGATATTGAAGAGAGGGAGTAAAAGAGCTCATTCACTTTTCTGAGAGACTCACACCTCAGGACACCAGCTTCGTAATGTGTGAGATATTTGGAGCCCAAGAAACGTAATTTTTCAAATTTAAAAACTTGACGAGTTTACACATTCATATGGATTCAAAACTCAAAAAGTATAGGGCATTTTATGTGATTTTTTTTGAAAAATATTTTTTTCTTCCAACAACAGAATTAAATTGAAATATTCATTTAATTATTTCATAATGGTATTAAAGGCATATTATCAATTACATTGTAACAGTAGCATGAACACTATATAACTGTACAAACGGCAGGTATTCATACTGTCTGTTTTCTGCACCATACTACACATTTTAGCATCTAATTATATTAACTCTTACACTCAATAAGTATTGTGTTAAACCATTTTCCAACAGGTTTCTGTCTTTAAGTATTAGCTTCTTTGAGATCAATGATGTCATTATATACTACTTAAATGCCCTTAAGTAATAAATAAATGGTTACATTAATTCAATACACTAAGGGTCTATATTAGTTCCCATCCACAGAACTTATTAAAATAAAAGTCTCATCTTTTCAAGCATTGTTATTGCAGTAACCTTACCTCTCACTGTTTTCCTCCAGCGTATCTTGCATTTTAGAGGACAGTCCTGTATACCTGTCACTTGTCAGTTTTTCTTCTTCTAGGCCTATCCTGTTCCCGTTGTATTTTTCAGTCATTATTTTGGTTGATGAATGATCGAAAACAGGACATACATCTTCCTTAGAAAGTTCTTTCCACCGTTTCTAAGTAGGGAAGAGAAATGAGAAACAAATGCAAACACTAAAGTTTTGACTTTCCTTAAATAAAATTTATGGAACTGAAATTCTATATTTAACTTAAGAAAACCTGGTGATGCTAACATATGAATGAAAAAGAAAAATGTGTTTTGTCATACCACTTCTAGCTACGTCTATTTTAAGTTGAATACTTAATAATAATAAAGCATTTTTAATAAATCTATCTATCTATCTATCTTAGTTGCGTTGGGTCTTCATTGCTGCACGTGGGCTTTCTCTAGTTGCGGCGAGTGGGGGCTACTCTTCGTTGCGGTGCATGGGCTTCTCATCACGGTGGTTTCTCTTGTTGCAGAGCACAGGCTCTAGGCACATGGGTTTCAGTAGTTGTGGCACGTGGGCTCAGTAGTTGTGGCACGTGGGCTCAGTAGTTGTGACTCGTGGGCTCTAGAGCACAGGCTCAGTAGTTGTGGCACACGGGCTTAGTTGCTCTGCGGCATGTGGGATCCTCCCGGACCAGGGCTTGAACCCGTGTCCCCTGCACTGGCAGAAGGATTCTGAACCACTGCGCCACCAGGGAAGTCCCAATAATAAAGCATTTAATATTGATGCACATCAGTATGTAGTTGAATACAATAATCTTAATAAAACGTAGTGACTTTAACCTCACCAAAATACTGGTCCTAGTAAGAAGATCTTCGCCAAAGTCAGATTGTGCCATCTCCTAATCCAGAGGCATGTGCCTCTGGAAGAGTGACCAAGATGGCCCTTGAACGTGACCCAGTGTGCCCTGCTCATTGCCACTGTCCAGTTTAGCAGAGAACCAATGGTGAGACCTCCCAGCAGGTCCCTGCAGTGCCAGAGGCCTTCAAGTTGACTGTCCCCACCAGGTACACCAGCAGCCCAGGCAGCTGGCTGGACACTGGGTTGGGAAGACTCCTCAGCACGCCTGGACTTCAGATCAGGCAGGATTTAGACCAAGATGAAGAGACATCCTATCTTCCTCCAATGAAACAGGACTGTCACCTGCCTTGGGACTTGTTGTGACTAATGAGATGACAGCTAATGAGTAGCAGAGTCGGGATTTGAACCCCTCACAAGGCTCTGCATCTCGGAAATAATCATCAGTGTCAGACACCAGATAGTTTAAGTATCCAACAAAAATGTAAACTGTCTCCAGAATGCATGCTGGTCAATTCTTCACTGAGATCTAGTTACAGCAACTTGGCCTTATACTTGGACAAAACTCAACAATGTCAATAAACAAGATGATGCCAAAAACCAAGTCTTACTGGACCACTTCCCAGAATATGCAACAAATCCAGAATCTGTCAACAAGAAGAGTCAGCAGGAGGGTGGGGGAGAAAGAGAAATTTAATGCTAGTGAATTTTAAAAAGAAAAAACAAAGGGCAATGTCATTTTGCCAGGTCTCTGGGCAGCAAACTCACTCAACTTTGCCTCCCCTGTGACACGCCTGGCAAGCAGGCTCCAGGCTCACCTGCCTCGGCTGTGCTGCCGGTGCTGCCGACTGTGAGGCCAGGGACCCGGCACTGCCCTCGGCTCCCATTTGGAGCAGACGGGGCTGCTCACCTCTCCCGACCACACACTCAGCTGAACCGCACTCGCGGAGCAATGCCCCCCACACCATCCGCAACCCCACCCCCATTTCTCACTGAAGAAAGCCCCTCGAAGGAGCTGTAAAGTGATGTATTTAAACTCGAAACCCACTGTAATTTGTTAAAAGTATATATTTACTTATAACTTTATTAGTTGTGTATGCTATGTGATTATCATCACAAACACAGTTACTGGGTTCAGATACAGTCACTTTAGATGTGAATATTAACAGCTCTCCTTTGTCCTGGCAGGTTCTAAATCATTTTATATCCACATATGCCAGAAATCTTCACAGGAAAACTAACATGAAACTGTAGCCAATAATGAAAACACCACTCGTATCCTGTAAATCTAGATTAAGACTGAAGGTGAAGACAGAGGCCCCCTTTAGGAAAAAGAACCAGAGACGAAGCTTACACAGCATGGGTGCTTCTGGACAGATGGCATCCCTCACCCCACTGCCATCAACTCACACTCGAAAAGCTTCCTTCTTTCTTCTTACAAATATTAATTTTCCCCAAAAATAAGAGGCAAAGGGGAGGAGGCAGATGTATGGAGAGACAAACAAGTCCATAAACTGCCTATCACATCCTTGTATGTCCTATGAGACACTTTTTGGGACATGGGACAGAGTCATGCAGTTCGGGGTATCCACATTAACAAAGTAACTCTAGATCTTTGTAACAATAAAGTTTTATGATTTAAGATTTCAGGGAAATTTACTTCTCTGAGATTTCTGGTCTAAGCTAAGGTTCTAGTATAGCACTGTCCAATGAAATGTAATGCGAGCCACATATATAACTTTAAAAATGTCTAATAGCCACGTTTTAAAAAAAGATGAATTTTGACAAGATGTTTTATTTAATTCAACATTTAAAAATATTTTCATTTGAACATATAATCAATATTTTTTAAATTACTGAGATATTTTACACTTTTTCTCCCTATATTTGTACATCTTATACTTTAAGCAGAACTCGATTCAGACTGGCTACATCTCAACACTCAACAGAACACGTGGCTCCAGCATTAGACAGCGGGGTTCCAGAAGGAGAAAATATCTACATAAAATAAACAAGTCCATAGGCATAAATACGCAGTCCTGGAAGAATACACACAGGCCTCAATGGTTACATATTTGGGGGGTGAGTTAGCGAAGACTTCTACTTTGTAAATGATATACTTTCACATTCTCTGAATTCTTTTATACTCAATATGTACTAATCGATTATCTAAAATTTAAAAAATTTCACAGCACCATATAAATTATTAGAGCCTTGCTAAGATCATTTCTGTGGAAACTGAGCCCTCCGGAAGGGTAACAGGCTTTCTGATCCTGAGCACTTGAAAAATAGAGACACTTCCAACATCCCATTTGGACGGAGGCAAAGGATGCCTGGGTCTGTCTGAATGAGGGATAAAGGTGCTGAGTTGGAGATCTGATGGCCACACTGCACCAGATAAACTGGGGTAGAAAAAGTTCTTCCGAGACACAAACTGCACTGTCACGACAACAGGGACCACACAAAAGCCCGTCCATAAAACTCATCTCTGTGGGGAAAACGATCTGCACAGGAGGCACATATATATTCTAAAACTAAAGGAACGAAACTTGAAAAAAAATTAAGGTGGAGCAAGGGATAGTATCCAAAGGACAGCACATGTTCCGTAGAGTTACTCAGTCTGTAAGAACAGCCAGGAAATTAGCAAGGAAGCAACAGAAGTGTGTGGGGAAAACCTCTGCATGTAAACTGGCAGACACAAGCCAAGATTAAAGAGAGACTTGTTCCTAATCCTGGACATCTGAGGTAACGTCGGAGGAGGGTCTTGTGCCTCATGGGCTTAATCTTCACATACCAAGCACTTTACAGACTGACGTTTCTCTTCATTAAAAATTATTCTTTAGGGGGCTTCCCTGGTGGCACAGTGGTTAAGAATCCACCTGCCAATGCAGGGGACACGGGTTCAAGCTCTGGTCCAGGAAGATCCCACATGCCACGGAGCAACTAAGCCTGTGAGCCACAACTACTGAGCCTGCGTGCCACAACTACTGAAGTCTGCACGCCTAGAGCCCGTGCTCCGCAACAGAGAAGTCACCACAATGAAAAGCCCATGCAATGCAACGAAGAGTAGCCCCGGCTCACCGCAACTAGAGAAAGCCCACGCGCAGCAACGAAGACCCAACGCAGCCAAAAATAAATAAATAAATAATCTAATTAATTTAAAAAAAATTATTCTTTAATGCTAAAGATTTGGGGGGGGGGGACCTTTTAAATAAAACTTAAAATTTTTATTGATAAATACAATAGATTGTCTTGAATAGTTAAAATAACACCAATGATCGGAACAAAAAAGTTAGCTGATAAATAAAATTGCTTAAGAATATTTAAATGTCTGTGTAATCCATACAACACTTAACTACTTATATCTCATTCCATTTTGACAGATGGTGTGATCTCAGTTATAAAGGAGGGCTTATTCAGAATATTCCTGCTTTGGCTAGTAATCACAGAAGCTGAAGAGCAAGCAAATGGTTCATGTAAGAGAAAAATAAAGAATTCCAACTGCTTATGTCCAATTCCATATGATCAGCTCAGACAAGAAACGGGTGTCTGTTGTTACTTCTGTTTCTATTCCACATGTTACGTTAGTACATAAACACAGATTTCTGATAATCAGTCTTTGAACTTAGCTTTTACAAATGTGGAATAAAAATACCTTCATAGGAATAAAGCCACCAACCAGAGAAAAATAACATTCTCCTGAAATTTCACTAAGTTTGCTGCAAGTACTCAAGTTGCTTGCTCATTGTTATAAAAGATGAAATATCTATGATATAAACTAAGTGTTCTTGTATAACTCCAGATCAGGTTTTTAATGGGGCAAAAGTAGCTAAATTTTCTGGTTATTTTAATGATGAAATACTTAAACCCTCCTCTACAAGAAACCTTACTTTCTTTAATGAAATTGTGTCCCCACTCGGGCTTCTGAGTGACAGGCAGGATTTAACATGAGGCTGAGGTACACAGGAGGAGGGGGGCATACATTTTACAATCTTAGGGGCCAGCTGGATTCACCACATTAATGTAAACATGCTTTTTTGGAAGGAAGGGAGAAGACACGTGCATAAACGGAGTGCAGCTATGTGATGCAAATCGTATTTGATACACAGTTTACCTGTATACTTGAATCTCCCTTTATAAACTTTGCTCCTTCTATTATAGTCATGTATGAAAATCTGAGTTGATCTGGTGTCTGAATCAGCCCCATTCGGTATTTTCTCATATTCAGTAACAGTTGTTTAATATTAATATTGTCTCCTTTTTCCATCTGCAAGAAAGGTAAACATTATTCAAGCTTTTTGTTGTTAAGAGTCCAGGAAAGAGAAGCAGTACAGGAAAACCGCTAAGAGAGCAAGTCAGCACAGGTTGCCCGTCTGCCCCGTCCAGGCAGCAGAGGGAGGACTCCTGGCCCTTCAGCTAACTCACAGCTGGCTCCAACCAACAGGAATCTCATATACTCTGGCTAGTGGTTGGTCGAAGGGAGGATTTATGGCCCATTCTGGCTTAATGTAAGGATAAATACATCGAAATTAGTGCCTTCCTTTTTTAAGAAGGTCTTGGCAGGAGTAAATCTTTTCGTTCGGCGCCCCTCTGCCTTCACGTCTGTGTACGGCAGCCACCTTAGGGTGCTGGAGCAGAAAGGCGGAAACAGCTAGACCCACAAGGACACCACGGGGCCGCTGCACCAGCTGGGGCTGGATCCACGCACCCACACCCCAACCAGAAAAGAGAACAGCTGCTGAAGTTACATTTGGCAGGGAACAGGCAAACACACGATCCAGTTTTAATATTTACCATTAACAGAACAGATGCTTAGAGTTCTTAAACACGTCAAAGTTAACATAACAAGCCGCTTTTGACTGAAGTATAGGATATTAGGCAGAGTGGTAACACAGTAGACGTGCTAAGATACCCTCCCCATCAACCTAAAGGGAGGAAAGGCACAGGCCGGTACCCAGGCTGGGGCTGGGAAGGCTGGTGGAGAAAGAACACAGTCCTCGGGCACAACAGGAACCTCAGGGAATGATATTAAAACCCACACTCACCGAGGGCTTAGAAAGTGTTCTAAATGCACTCATCCACTTAATTCTCATGACAGTCCTGGGAGGAGAATACTCTCACTCTCTGCAGTTTGTAAACAAGGAAACTAAGGCAAGAAGGAATTCAATATTATCTACCAACTGATGTTTGAAAAATAAGAAGGGCGGGGGAGAGGACCCATCATTTAGGTAACAAAAGCTACCAGGAAAAGTCTCCTTCAAGAGCTCTAGAATTATCTTGGACGCAGCCCCACCAGTCACAGCAAGAGGCAGCTGAAAGGATGTGAATGAGAGTTTTTGGTTTTTCTAAAAGAAGGCAGAAGTTTAAGTTTGAAAAACACAGTTCTGGGATCCTGACATTCGAGCTTACTTCTGCCAGTGGAAACAATAAAAAGGTACAGAAGGCTGAAATGAGGTCACTTACCAGAACAAGACAAGTGTCCACCAGAGAAAAGGTGCCTGACCGCCCAATGCCGGCACTACAGTGGATCACCGCAGGCCCGTGTTCAGGATTCAAGGAGCCAGACTCTCGCACTTTAAATAAGAAATTGAGAAATGAAGCTGGTGATTCAGGGACTCCGAAATCTGGCCAGGTAGTATAATGAAAGTGAGATATTGTTCTGGTTTCACCACTCTAAAAAGTGAAAATCAAGGGGGGAAATGTTAGTTCTGAGTTTTTTCTTTTAAAAGTCTACTGCAGAAAGATGTGTTTTGTGTAATGTACCATGATTTTTCATTGGTTTTTGATAATCACATACACAAGTGTGGGAAGATTTTCTTTAGGAGAATTTGGAATATATTAATAATAACTAACACTCCTGTAACACTTATTATTTTGTAGGCATGTTTTAAGCTTTTTATGTATTAACTCAACCCATACGACAATCCTACTAAAACCCATTTTCCAGATGAGAAAACTGAGGTGAAGGGTTAAGTAATGCACCCAAGGTCACACATCAGAAAATGGCAGAGGCAGGATTAGAGCAGCACTTGGGTTCCCAACCATTGACCTGCACCATACATGCTGCCAGGATTCTCTTTAATTCATACATCATGATGACTGGATTCTATTCTATTTTTTAAAATTTCTACCAGTTTAATTTTACATTCTTTAATGGTTTCCTTTTTAAGAATTTCTAAGTTTTAAAAAATATAATGTTCCCCATTATATGAGTTATCTTTTAGATTCTGCTATACAGGCACAGAGGAACAACTCAAGAATTAATTTAAAGAAACAATCTTTACATTTTTAACTGAAATTGCTCTCCTAATTGCTGCTTTTCCCCATGGTAACAATTTCCAATCCTAGAACTGCTGACATGCCTTTGCTGATGTGCTAACATGGTTTACCAACATGCTAAGTGTTTCCTGTCTCGTAAAGCCTGCCTGGCACTCACCACCACTTCCTGGATATTCTCGACGACCTTTATTTCTGACTAACTCATTATGAAAACGTTCCTTGGCTTTTGCCAAAGGCCCTCTGCCCCCAGGAGCACTTCTCTGCCTTCTGCTCTTCATTCACAGAGGGAGCAGCGACCCGCTAACACATCTTTGCACAGTGTTTCAGCTTTAATTACAGGACTATTTTGGAAGAAGGAGCCACAGAAGCAGCATAAAAAACCCTGATTTTTTTAATGGTTACTTTTACAGCATCTACCTTTCAATACAAATTTACAAAATTAAACTTAGCCTTTTTAAAAAAATAATATTTACCTTTTTTCAGTACAAATTAAGACTCCTAAGTCCCAGACTCAGTTATATGAGGTACAGCACTGATAAAATACAGTGCAGAAGTTAAAAAAAAATTTTAATTATATGCGTTTAGTGGCTAATTTTTCTTGACATCCAGCTTTCATAGTTCCAAATACACTGTGATCCATAGGTTCTCAGTACACTGAAGGTACTAGAAGATTTCCTATTACTAATTAAAATGCTCATTGTGATTATTAAAATTCAAAACATTTCCTTTTAAATTCCAAATTAATTATGCTAAGTGAAAGCAACAGACTCTAAAGGCTGTATACTGTACGATTCCATTTACATGACAGCATGGAAAAGACAAAATTATAGGAATTGAAACCAGCCCAGTGGTAGCCATGAGCTGGGAGTGGGGCCGGGCTGACTGCACACAGGCAGCATGAGGGACGCGCGCACGCGCGTGTGTGTAGCTAGGGGATGGTGATAGAACTGTTCTTTATCTTGACTGGGCAGGTGGTGACATGAATGCACTGTCAAAACTCAGACCTGTATATCAAAAAGATTGTATCTTACTGTATGTAAAAGCAGTGTTTAAAACATTCCAAATTAAGGAGGCTAAACTGTAGCTTCCTTCTAGAAAACCGTAAATGGCAGCCATCTGATACCCACACAGGACTGGGGTCCGAAGTCCTTTCCTCCATCAGCCCAGGCACACGGTTAACTCAACCGCATCTTCCTTTAAATAGGGCCTCAGATTCCAGTGGGTGTCTTTATCCCTCTCCCCCGACAGCCAGCCCGCTGCAGTCCTCAGCCACCACACTGTGCTGACCATGCACAGAGGCCCAGCCCTGGTCCGCATGGGCCTCAGCCAGGTCCAGGTGGACCTGCTGGAGGTCCCAGGCCTAGGAGGGGTGGCGCCAGGGCCCTGCTCCCAGGGGAGTGCTCCCTAGGGTGTGGCCTATATGGTGTAGGTTCAACTATGCATCACCTCCTGGCCCAAAACCTACAGTTACCCCACAATCCTGGGCAACTACTTGCTTTTTCTTTGCTTGTATGATTTTGGCTTAAGACTAGTGGCCTCTTTATTTCTTTCAAATTCAGGTCACACTGTCTGGGATGCTCAAAGCCAGTTCCCAGAAATGCTCACCACTGTATAATACAGTCTTTCTCACTAATAGATTTTTGAAAATCCATCTTTTTCTTCCCAGTCTAAAGAACTTCTCAGAGGTTAATTTTGTATTAATTCACTCCTACTCCTACTGAAACAAGATTCAAAAAACTTAGCTCACAAAAATCACATAATTCCCAAAGGACCACAGAAGTAATAAGATCCATATGTTTACTACTCTGGTATAAAAAAAAGTTTATATGAACGATTGGATACCTTTCCCTCTTTTTCATGCCGGAAAAAAAACGAGAAGGGGGGAAAGGGTTCCAAAGCATACAGAGCTAAAACAAAATTCATCTTTATTCCGAACAGTCTCTACATTTAGACTCTACAGTTTCTGACGAACTCCTAGTTTCAAACAGCGGACTCACCCTTCCCTCCTGCTCGGTCACCAAGCCCCTCAGTCCTGCTGTGACGCCCAGTCGGCTCCGTCCCTTCTCACCGCCACCCCTCACACCCCACTCCAGCCGGTCTGCACACACCTGCCCAGTTTTCTCCATAAAGCACTACATCATGGACACCACCCTCTGCACAAAGATGTCAGCAGTTCACCGTTCTTCTTAGGACAAAATCTCATTTACATTTTTTGAAGAATTTTAAATGTAACGTCTTTGAAGCAGATGACAAGCTCATGGTCCATGGAGGTCAGGAAGCTAAACTATGAGCTGAGTAGGTACAAGAGCTGAGAGCCTGGGGGCAATTTAATTGTGCGCTGTCTAGAGCCATTCAAATGCAAGTTAACTATAATTGTTATCAATATGAGTAAGACTATAAATGTTCTAATTATTACTTAAAAATCTATACAGCTCTACAGCCCCAGACCCAATTTTCACACTTTAGGCACAGAAAGAAGGTAGCAAGATTGTTTCCAAGAATTTCACAAGCCCCAGTTCCGTCACCTGTAAATGGGGTTTAAGAAAGTACTGATCTCACAAGGCTGCTGTGAAGGGTAAACAAGGCAACACCTGCACGTGGTGGCATGTGAAGAGACGTGGTGATCTCTGACAAAATGACACACTCGCTGCTGCCTTTACCGCGGCCCCTGATCCGCTCCCATCAACTGTAACCTCTCCACGTTTCCAACCTCCTCACCTGTGTTTCCGCTCCACCTGGAGAGAAGCAAGCTTGTCGACCCTGCCTCCCTCGAGGTCACTGCCCTAGTTCAGTCCCTCACCAGCTCCTGCAGGATCCCGCACTGGCCGTGTTAAATATGTGGTCACCATAACTCACTCTGGAAGATGACCGGAACCCCCAGGTGGGGAGGGGAGGAGAGCACCAGGGCAGGGGGCAAGGGGCCGGCTTCTAAGCAGGGGGCAGGGCAACGCACGAGGCATGGTCGGGAGAGGCAAGGCAGGGGCTGGCCGGGGACTCCTGCACCAGCCACGGAAGAGCTTCCCAGACCCCGGTGGAAGGACCAAGCCGTGTTTCAGGACAAGCACTCAGGTGTGGGGTGGTGAACAGGGTACTCGGTGCAACCGCAGAGGGGGTACAAGGGCAACAGGTAAGGACCCTGCCCATGGGGAGGTGAAAACCTTGTTATGGTGTCAAAATGTACACATGCGCCAAGTGCTGCACAAGCTGGGAAATGGTAAAATTTAAATTATGAAGAGAAGCGTAAGAAGATCCTAGCTGTTAGGAGTGAATGCATCACAGGTACATTAAGTGACCGAAGTGAGAAATGGGCACAAGCTGGACAGAAGAGTGCACAGGACATAAACAGACAGGAGAGGAAGATGCCCGGGTGGCATCTAACCCTGCTCTGGGCAAATCTACAGGGGCAGAGAAACAGAACTCAGCATGACAACAGCCTTCCTGGAACTTGATACACATAAAGCTAGCCGAGGACACTACGGAAAACGCTGAAGGCCAACTAAACAGAAAAGCCCGAAAGACAAGTTCTCCAGATGACCTGGGATTTTAAAAGCCCCTCAAAACTATCTTCATAGCTTAAGCCACAAGGCCCCTTTTAAAAGCAGACATGGAATCTCTTCACGTGGGGGCAAAAGTTCAAACTCTGAGCTCTCATCACGATGCTGGAAAGGGCTGCTGGTGCTTTACTGCCCACCAGACGTGAGGTCTCTAGGGAGCAGGGTATGACAGGAGGCAGCTCTGGCCCCAGATCTGTTAAGAGGCACAGCCAGACTCCTTTAGAAGCAACCTGGTCCTCTGAACCTCAGGAACCTCCACTCAGACCTGCAGGTGAGGCCAGCTGTCCCTCCCCTACTTTGTCATCACCTCCTCTCCTGCAGCGCGTCCTTCTCCGCTGCCCTGGCTCCTTCAGCCCTTCCCAACTCCAAGGGAGCTGCTGACAACAGGTGACCCCACACTGAGTCTGAGGCACTGTCACAGCATTAATTCACTCGATCATTGTAACAACCCTACGAGCTGGTGCGTCATCATCCTCGTTTTGCAGATGAGAAAACGGAGGCACAGAGGTTAAATAATGGGACCAGTCACACAGCCAGGAGTGGTAGAGCTGGGATTTAAACTCAGGCCACATGGCTCCTGAGTCTAAATACTTAACCAAATGCAATTCTGTCTCTCCTACTGAAACGCTACTTTATTCTTCTAGCACTCCTAGCTCTTACTAAAGATTGTAAAATAGAACATAAACTGTTGCTATTTAATTATGGTGTACTCTGAACCCAGGGCAGTAAGAAATCACACAGTTGCCAGCAATTAAAACGTAGTGGTTGGCCTGCTCCCAGGGCGGCCTCAATTTCAGAAACTTTAGAACCAAGGATCTTCCTTTACAACAATCAGCATCTTTTTCAAAAGACTTGGTCCCATCTCATTAGAAGTTAGGAGATCTGGATTTGAGTTCTGGTCTGTCACTTATTAACTGAGTAATCTATTTATGGAAAAAAATCCATTAACCTCATAGATTTTCAGGTTATTTTTTTTTAAGTATGAAAAACAGGGATATTAAGAATATTTACTCTGTCCACATTTTAGGAAGACTGTAGGACAAATGATACATATGTGAAAATACTTTGCAAAGTGATAAAGAAAATACAAAAGTTATTCTATCTTATTATTATTTGAGGTGTAATCAATGCTCAGGACACAGAAAAACACCTATGCCCACCTCCTTCTAAATAAATTTTAATGCCACAAGCAGACAAGGTACCTGGGATAAGTAAACACCAAGAGAAGATGATTCCAAGACCCATGAGAACTTTATGGAAGCACAGGTCTGTTTCTGGGAATGAGCAGTGGACAAACCAGGACCAAGTAGTAGCTGATGTATTTCAATGCAGCTAAAGATACATGCAAATGTATGTATGTTTGTATGTATGTTTGGAATCACTGGTGCAAAACAAATACAGTGAGGAGATTCATAAAGAAGCCTCCTCCCTGGATGACCTAAGAGATCCCATAATAAGCTCAGCTATGAAAGTCATGGAAGCTGGACCTGGCCCGAAGCACTCGGCACACATCTGTACTTACAGTATGTAATAAAAAACAGAGAGGTGTTTTAGGAGATCAACCATAAAAGGTACTTCTGCATATCTAAAAAGTGTATATATCTCCCTTCACCACAAAGCTTTTTTTTTTTTGGTTAATGATCACACGTTAAGCACTCAATTCACTTAATAGTTAACTAAAACAGTATCTCGCTTTAGACTAGATACATTCCCGAAGCCATTTTTGGGCAAACATTTTCCTATTTTCTAGTTTTTCTAGTTTCTGAGAGCAACGCAGAATCACTCTTATTTCATATTTTCTAGTTATTCTAATTACGCATCAAAGAAGGCAAAGAGGTAAGTGGGAAGAGGGGAGAAGTATCTCAATCTTCAGCCTGACAACAGCAGGCTCACAACCCACCCTGTACCTGTATCTCAACCAAGTACCAGGAACAAGTCTTATATATCTGGAAAAAAATCCAAGTAAATGTTCTTGAGACCATATGGTAAATTTACTTCACCATTTTCACCAGTTTAATAAAGACAAATTTCCGTGTGACTAATCCCTTGAATTAACAACACTCTCAACAGTAGTAAGTATCAGAGCTGGCGTTTACAGGGCACCTGGTCTGTGTTAGTGTCTCTGCACACACACCCTCACCCGACCCCACAATGGCCCTGAGAGGGAGGCACCACCATCTCCATCCCACAGATGAGGACAGACTTCAGGAGGTCTGGGAGCAGGTACACTAAGTAGCAGAGCTGGATGTGAATCCAGGTTGGCTTGATTCTAAAGCCCTCTCTCTTAATCCCCGACTAATTTTAGTAAGTTATTCTGAATCCTCAAATATTTACCTGAACTTTAAAATTCTTAGTTTCTAGGGTTTCTTGAGAGTCCTCAGAGAGCTACCACATATAGGAACAAAATCTATAAGGAAAAGGTTATGGCTGTACACTATTATAGGTATTATTGAAATGAATGGGCTGCCCCAAACTTCATACCTAAGAACAAAGAATAATCCTTAAAATCATCATATAAAGCCCCATCGTTTGGGCATGAAAAGTCTTACATTGGTGTTTCCTAACTGCAGCAGATGGACCGTATAATAGGACTTCACGTCTTCCGACAGGAACTTCACACTGAAGCCTGTTTCCTTAAACAGCATCTCTCGGTCATCCTTTGTCGGCCAGTACTGTGCACATTTAACCTAAATTTAAGAATATGCATACGGCTTTTTTTAGTTTATAGACATAATGAAACCATAAAAAGCTGGAAAGGAAAACAAACCACACACACGCTATATATTTTTCAAGTACCCAAATCTAAGAATAGTCGCACTACGTTTGATGTTTAATGTATTTTAATAAGATTGACATCTTACAAAAGCAGGTTTGTAAAATGTTCCTCTAACTTATACACTAAAAAAAAGCCATAAACAGATATCATGTTCATAAAATGAAAATCAATTTGTCATTTCTAAAGCAGGGTAACGTATATTTTAACATCATACTGGCATTCACACTACGTTTCTATAAATATCAAACTCTTACAAGAATCTTATCTTCAAACAGTATTGAAAAGGCTTTATTTTACAAGTATTTTCCATAAATACCCGTTAATCTGCTACTAAATACTACTACATATCTAGAAATAACATTGCATACCTACTTAGTAAAATTAAGTTGGGGAAAGAATTAGAAGATAAGCTCCCTTTACCTAGAGTTGTTACATTTTGGCAGAACTATTGACATGGAATTTGTATTTGTGACAATAAAAACATCTTCCCAAAAGCCAAATTATGAGGCCAGCAGGCTGAGGTAAGGTGAGCTAGAGTCATTTCATTAGGAAAAAACAGCAGAAAAACATCCTTGTAAAATATGGCCATTTCTCCTTTTCCAAATCACAAATAGCTACAAATAACAAACAATAAAAATGCTCCCAAAACAAATGAATACTATGAGCTGACACTTCAAAAGGTTAGCTAAAAGACATTTAAAAAATGACACCAGAAGTGAAAGAGCATAAATTGGAATTTGAACAACTCAGAAATGAGGTGACAGAAAAGAAAAAAGAATCAGAAATAATAGAACACATTTCATCAACAAAGACTAATTAATTAAACTAGGGAAAAGAGATGTGACTAAACACAGCAGATGATGGTTTAAGAGAAAAAGAAGGACATTTTTAAAATAAAAAAGAAATGAAGAGGGAGACAAATAGGATTAGAGAAAATGTGACAAACATAAAAAATAAGCAAAGAAAACCTAACACATGTATAATAGGAGAACCCAAGAAAAGAACACCAAAGCAAGCAAGGGAACAGAATAAATGTCAACAAGTATAATTCAATAAATTTTTCTTTAAAGAAAGAAAAAATGTCTGAAATCACATACTGAAAAAGCACTCTATGCCCCTGGACAAACTGACCCAGAATGACCAACACAGAAATATTTTGGTAAAATTATTGGGGTTTGAAGGAAAAAAATCCTTTGGGTAACCTAGGTAAAAAGAATAAGTGACTTATAAAGGAAATAAAGATGTCCATTTGACTTTGACAGTAATTTGTAATGCCAGAAGAAAATGGAGTAATACATTTAAGTTGTTCAAAGAAAAGCAAATATGAGCCAAAGATTTTATATTCTGCCAAACTGACTGTTAAGCACTGAGCCAGCAGATGAACTGTCATTGGCACGTAAGACATGAGGGACTATGGTGCCCATGAGTCCTTCCTCAGGATCCTTTGGAGTATGAGCTACAGACAGAATGACTGGAGAGACACCTCAACATATACAGGCCTACACAAAAGGGGCATAAGGGACAGAGTATAATGTGCTATAAACTCTGACAATGTACATAAAGTACAACTTAAAAAAAAAACAGAGAATGGGAAAAACAAAACATTTTAAACTTTTTTTCAGTAGTTATTTTGGTGATGGAGTTGATTTTGTTATTATGAGTATTTTCTGTGTGCAATATCAGACAAAGTAAAAGAGTCACTATAAGATATTTGACATCACTAGTGTCTTTGAGAACCAGAATTCACGGTATGGAAAACGCTGTAACAGATAAAGGATAGAAAGGGTTGAGCCAACCCCTATAGGCCTAAATTTGAATCAGAAATATCAGTATGAACACTAGCGCTGTGTTACCTTAACACACAAACATATTTTTCCTTAGCTCTGTTCACTGTAAAGACCAACCCAGTGGCAACAAACATCCCTACTTTTGTTGTGACCCTGAAATACCACTGCCCACTGAAAGAAATTAAGGCCCCTTATAGAAATGGCTGATTCTTACACAAGAGTTTAAGATGAGCCTGCAATATGGAGTCATTCCAGACAGCAAGTAGCTATGAAGACTCTTGGGTCTGTGTAAAAGAACTCAGGGCCCAACTTGAAGAGCTTCCTGCTGGCCAGTGAAGGGAAAATCTGACTACAAATAAGGATAATAACTGCCATGGAGTGAAATGAATCAAGGATGTTTGAATCCATGACTTCACAGTACCTGATGCCCTCCCGCCCTGCCCCCACACCAAGAAAACCTAAGTGGTCACATGTTGAGGACACTAGGGAATCAACTTCGTTTGAAAACTGCTTTTCCTATTTAAAAGTGGCCAAGTAACAAGAGTGGGAGGTTTATTTTTTTTTTAATAGAAGTATTCCAACAAGAGCTCAAGAAGAAATGATAAAACTGGAATATCACTATTTTATATCCCCTAATTAATTAAGGAGCTAAACACCGACCAGCAACAGCTGCCACCATCATTACGCTGACAAACATTATGCTCCCACCCACAAGGTGACCTTCCCCCAGACAATGAAACCTGACTCTAGATCCAACCACCGTAAACATGATTTCTGATTTCTGGTGGCAGTCTTATCTTTTTATTATACTAATTAAACTGCAGAATGAGGGATGAAACTTATAATCCTCTAGTTGGCAACGCTGCTCAAAATGTCCCAACTGATAGAGCCCCCATCACTTGAAGCACGAAAACCACTGTAAACGACTACGCTGACATTGCTGGACACTCCGGTATGTTAACGCCACTTCAGATCTGAAACAGATGAGAAAAACCTTCACTACCATTGAAAACTGGCAACTATTAATTTAGAAAAAAGGAAGAGGGATTTCCCTGGTGGTGCAGTGGATAGGTATCCGCCTGCCAATGCAGGGGACATTGCAGTGCCAATGCAGGGGAACTTCCCGGGTTCGATCCCTGGTCCAGGAAGATCCCGCATGCTGCGGAGTAACTAGGCCCATGCGCCACAACTACTGAGCCTGCGTTCTAGAGCCCACGTGCCACAACAACTGAGCCCATGTGCCACAACTACTGAGCCCGCAGGGCTAGAGCCCATGCTCCGCAACAAGAGAAGCCCCCACTCGACTAGAGAAAGCCCATGTGCAGCAACGAAGACCCAACGCAGCCAAAAATAAATAAAATTAAATCTTTAAAAAAAAAAAAAAAGGAAGAATCAGGAACCTGAAGAAGCAGAGCAGTCTAAGACCTCAGGGCTGAAAGAGACCTGACAGACAATACTTTCCTATTTGCACGTTTGACAGAAGAGGACCCTAAAGCCACAGAAGCTGAAAGACTTACTCAACGTTGCACCACTAATTAGCACTGGGTTTAGACTACACTTCAAATGTCAATAAATTTATACATTTCCATACTTACTGCCTTGTGACCGAAGACCCAATGGTAATTTATAAAGGTTTTAGAAACCTGTCACTTTAATCTTTTATAAAATTTCCAGGATTTTGATAATAATAAATTGTAAAGATTGTGATAAAGCCTAGGGATTCCAAAGATCTAAATACCACTACTAGCCAATACTGGCTCCATTATACTTATATTTTGGAGGGTAGTGGTCTGCAATTGTTATTTAAATATTTAAGGTAAAAAAGGAAAAGGATACATTAGCTCTTCTGGTCAGAATCACCCTGACCACTAGCCTTTAGCAATTAAAGGCCAAAACTAATGAATGAATATCCCAAAAGAAATAAGAAAATATTTATAAGTTAACAATCACAGGCAGTACACTAAGTTGTAAATATCAAGTATTACTCACCGATTCTTTCTCCACAATTCGGTTTAGCATGACAACTGCTTTGGTCTTTTGCTGCCAAACCATGAGCCAGAAATGACAACCTGTATTAGGAAGTGGACCCTGTAAGAACAGAGAAGGAAAAGTAGGTAAGAGAAAGGGGACGGAGTAAGGCTCCGAGGAAACTCCTTCAGGGAAGCTTCTCGTCTGAGAATAGTGTATCGGATCATAAAGAGTAAATCGAGACTTTAAATCCACTTGAACTAAAAATAGGTCTGTGCTAGTTAGGATTACTGATTATCAACGATCAAAACTGACTTTTATTTACTTAGGCAGAAACGAAAAATTTTCAGGCTCTCAGGTGACTTTCAGAGTTGAGGGCTGGAGAACCAGGCTTGGGTAGAAACAAACGTCAAGACAAGATTTTGTCCAAAGAGGAGTGGGTTTGGGACAGTACTCCCAACCTGTCACTAACATCACCTGCTTTGCTGGTACTGCCATCCTAAGGTGGCTGTAGTACTCACGCACAACCTGTAAGCAAATCAGGGTCAAAATCACAGGCGCCAAGATCTACGGGTTGTGTTCTTAGCTGCAAAGGAGGCAGGCAAAGGCAATTTCTGTCCCCTCCGGTCTCTGCCACAGAAAGAGAGGCCCTGCCTTCCATCATGAGGGCAGCCCTGCAAAGGAGGAAGTCTGTGCCAGCACTGGCCTGCAACCAACCCAAGTTAGCTACAAAGAGAATTCCAGAAAAAGTGGAAATTTCAAAGCACCTGAACCACTATGAAACTGTTAATCTACAAAACCAGAGAATGTGTAACCCTCAAGAGCGGAGTTAAAAGGGGTAACGGTGCATATCACAATACTGCCATGGGGAAAAAAAATCAAATCATATTATGAATTTCCAATTACCTTCACATTTTGATTAATGGGTAGCACAGGGAAGAATAAAGGGCAAACAAGAGATGAGAAGGCCATGCCCAAACTTTAACTATTTTAAGTGAGTAAAGATTAACATGAACGAGGTTTGACTGTACCTCCAGTAACTCAACAAGCATTCACCTCACAGGACGCTGACTAGAGCTTCAGCTCCACGTGGAAAACAAGGCAATTCAAGTGGTGCTACACTGAAAGCAGCTTTAGGGCAGTTGTATCCCTGGTATGTAGTGGGTGTTGGGTAAATATTATTTGAACTAATAAACTCTAAGCTCTAAGTTATACAAATGCTAGAAAGGGATTGCGAATCCTGAGGAGCTGCACCCTCAGGTTTGAGGAACTGTTCCCCTCCTTCGGTGCATGTTATCCAATGCTCGAGTTACTTCCAAAACCAAACAATGTGAAGGTAAAAACAGCATTGAGAAGATCCCCAGTAAAATGAATGCCGTTTCTTTCGTCTAAAAAAATGGACATATCAATTCACCAATGAAGTCGCTCCTTAGTGTGTTCACGCACACGTGCGTGTACACACACACACACACACGCACATTCTGTTAGTGGTTCTGAAATGGGAGAGGGTTTCTCAGCCCTTCCACTTAGCAGCAATACTACCTATTTTTCTTGTGCAAAATGGAGATCTATACCAAGGGACTGATACATATGTTTTTAATTTTCATAAAATTTAGAGGGTAAAGATGACAAAAATAATAAGCAATAAAGGACAATGAGAACAACTGCAGTTTTAATAAACACTTAGCATCTCTGGTTTTCTCTATCCTTTGAAATATTTTCTGTGCGTGTTCTCTGTTCCAACGTACTAGGTACAAAGGCAAAAGCAGTCTCAGATGTCAAAGAGCTTATGACAGAGGCAAGGAACAGAAACACATCAAGCACCACAAGAGTAAGGGGTAAACCATCAGGTCTGCAGAAGCAGGAAGGATAGCAGAGCCTTAAAAATGAGGAGGGCACTGACATGGGGGAAGGAAGGGTAGGGAATCAGGATCCCTTCCCAGCATAAGGCAAGGCATGTGCAAGTTTAGGGGACATCTAGGAAAAGACAGCTAGATTGCTGAGGGCAACGTGGAGGTACGCAGTAGGAAACTCCACCTGCAGAGTGGGAGGGTCTCGAATGCAAGAAATAGTCACCGAACTCTTCTTTAAGGAGTAAAGGGATATGACCAGATTCGTATGTCACAAAAAATAATTCTGGTGGAATTGTTATAGATGGATTAGGAAGGATGGACTGGTGGCAAGGAAATAAGCTACCACTTTGGTGCAGATAAACTTCAAGAGAGCTCTGAAGAAGGGCAGGGCAGCAGAACAAAGGAAAGTATTAGACACATGAGGAGGATAGCTTTAACCCAGATGAGAAAAATAGGAAGGGGGCTGGCATGGTTTAAAAAAAAAGAAAGAGTTCGACATAGAAAATGCAGAATTTGTGACATCAATTGGTCACGTGGGTAAAAACACCCATATGGATGCTGAAAAATATAAGGCAGGGGTGGAGGCAGGGGTGAGACTCAGGAAATAAGAAAAAGCTGAAGACGGGCTTCTGAGTCCCATTTAGAATGAGGGGGGAGGGACTCTGTCAGGACACAAAGAAACTGTCCAAGATGGACAGGAGGCTTAAATGAGATCACTAGGGTATGAGTCAGGCATTTTCTTTTTCGTGATGAGATTTATAATGTTTTATAAATGGGTTATTACTATCATTACTACTACTAATAAAAAGCAGTAACAAATGCCACAATAAATACTCCATGGAGTACTTACCATAGTACCAGGCACTATATGAGTTTTTATCAGCATTGTTCTATAGATAATAGAGATATATATCGATAATATAGGTACACACTTGACTCTTGAACAACACGGGTTTGAACTGCGGGGGTCCACATATAGGCAGATTTTTTTCAATAAATACACAGCTGGCCCTCTTATCCATGGGTTCTGCATCCGCAGAATCAACCAACCTCAGATGGCAAACTTAATACACGATCCGTGATTGGTATGTGGAATCCCAAGGACAGAGAAGGACAACTATGCACTTGAGAACCCGTGGGTTTTGGCATCTGCAGAAGATCCTGCAAGCAAATCCCCCCAGATTCCAAGGGACGACAGTACAGGCTTGGGGAATAAGTAATGTGTCCAAGGTCACAGAGTAGTTTCAAGGCAGCAGATCTGAATAATTAAGAGCAGAACCATGCAGTCTATGGAGACCGTGTAGCTTCACATCCTGGCCTCATCCCACTTGTTGTATGACCTTGGTAAAGTTATTTGAAGTTCCTTTGTCTCTTTAGGTGATTCCTCGTGTTAACATAAGGATAACAATAGTATTTACCACAGAGGGTTATCCTGAGGTTTAGATTATACAAAACATAAAATATAGAACAGTGTTAAAAACTGCTAGCTGTTACTATTTACAACAGCCAAGACGTGGAAGACATCTAAGTGTCCATCTACAGATGAATGGATAAAGAAGATGTGGTACATATATACAATGGCATACTGCTCAGCCATAGAAAATAATGAAATAATGCCATTTGCAGCAACATGGATGGACCTAGAGATTATCATTCTAAGTAATTCAGACAAAGACAAATACTATATGATATCACTTACATGTGGAATCTAAAATATTATACAAAAGAAATTATTTACAAAACAGAAACAGACTCACAGACAGAAAACATACTTATGGTTACCAAAGGGGAAAGGGGAGAAGGGATAAATTAGGAGTTTGGGATTCACAAATACACACTACCATCTATAAAATAACAGGATTTACTGTGTAGCTCAGGGAACTATATTCAGTAACTTGTAATAACCTACGACAGCAAAGAATATGAAAAAGAATAGATATAGATGTGTGTGTATATAACTGAATCACTTTTTGTACACCTGAAACTAACACAGTATGGTAAATCAACTATAGTTCAATAAAATAATAAATAAAAGACTGCTAGCTCGGGAACTTCCCTGGTGACACAGTAATTAAGAATCCGCCTGCCAATGCAGGGAACGTGGGTTCAAGCCCTGGTCCGGGAAGATCCCACATGCCGTGAAGCAACTAAGCTCGTGCGTCACAACTACTGAGCCCACGTGCCAAAACTACTGAAGCCCACGCGCCTAGAGCCCATGCTCAGCAACAAGAGAAACCACCACAATGAGAAGCCTGCGCACTGCAACAAAGAGTAGCCCCCGCTCCCTGCAACTAGAGAAAGCCCACGAACAGCAACAAAGACCCAACGCAGCCAAAAATAAATATATATATATTAATTAATTAAAAAAAAGATTGCTAGCTGCTAGCTGTTAATTTTACTTCCCACTAGGATGTGAAGTTCATAATGGCAGTTTTATGAATGGCTATTTTATTCAAACAATGCTGCCACAAAGTAGGTACTCAAAGCTTTGCTGGATGAATGAACATCCAATGAAGCAGCCAGACTGGGATTCAAATACAGATACCATGAGTCCAGAGTCTACCCTCTTTCTTAAGATACAAAAAGGTTCAAAATGTGGTCCCAGGGAGTTGAAGTGATGAGTGTAGACTGGACGGGGGAAAAAACCTAAGTCAGAATCTTGAGAAACAACTGCATTTTTAGACACTAAAAATGAGAAAGAGGAATGGATAAAAAAGACTGGAAAAAAAAAGAGAAAGAAAGGGTGTGATAAGGAATCTAGGGTAATTACTCTTTTCTGTTTTTTATCATTATGGTTTTTTCAAATAGAAAGTAAATTTTTTAACTCTAAAAATGAGTTTATTAAAAACATGAATACGCATAAGAAAAACTTCAAATATTACAGAAAATGGCAAATTGAAGTCTCTCTTTTTTCCTAATTCCCAGAAATAATCAGTAAGAATAGCAAGTGTATAATTTGTTTAGCCAGCCCCTTGCAGACTGTTTCATTTCTACTATTTCTGGCCCTATGCTATTAAAATGAAGTTGTAACAAACACCCTCACATGTATCTTTATGTCTTTACATATTAGACCCCTGAGTATTATAAACTTTTAAATCTCTGCTGATCTGACAGGAGAAAAGTGGTAACTGATTGCTGGTTTAAATTTATATTCCCTAATTACTAGAAAAGTTGAGCATCTCTTCATATGTATATTGTCTATCTTTATTTCTTTTCTTTGAACTGTGAATTTATGTTCTTTGCCAGTTTTTTTCATGGATTGTTTCTCTTTTTCTTTTTGATTTACAGGAGCTGCTTTACTTCAAGTAAAAAAGAGTAATTAATTCTTGTTTCCTGTGAATTAGAGATAGTCTAACAGTTCATAGTTACATTAATTTGAATATCTTCTTACCATTTTCAACGGTTTTCACTTTCAGTAACAGGTTATTCTGATCTGAAATGGGTTCTTTAAAAATCTCAAACATTATAAATATACAGCTTATCTTTTTTCAAATTTAAGTACAGTTGATTTACAATACTGTGTTAGTTACAGGTGTACAGCAAAGTGATTCAGTTACATACGTATATTTTTTCAGATTACGCTCCATTATAGGTGATTGCAAGATACTGAATAATACAGCTTATCTTTTGAATATTTAAAAATCATTAACTGAGGGAAATGAGAGCACTGTTAATTAAATCTATTATTTGATAAACAAAGGGTAGCTGGTGTGGATAAACCAAAATCATTTCTGCTATCTCAGAGTGGAAGAAAAGTGCTGCTGGAACATGGGTGTGGCCGGTGTGCTGAGAAGCGATCGGGCAGGAGGCCAAAGGGGCAGCAGGCTCTTGGGCCTCCCTGTTGGTTGTCTGGGCACCTGGCTCACACCCTCACCTGCCCTGACATCCAAGGTCTGTCCACACTCTGAAAATACACGCCAGGGTGGGGCAGAGAAGAGCTTTCAAAGGGCCTCTCGTTCTGATTCAAGTGATGTAAAGAGAAGCAGAAGGTAACAAAGCATCAACAAACCAAGGCTTTGTACCAAATATTCAATATAAAGCAAGGAGGACAACTGGCCAGAAAAGAACCGGCCTAGCCAAATTCCATGAACAACTTTCTTTCAGAGAACGTGTAACATTGAAGATTACTTTTATCTGAAATATACACAGCTGCAAAACATTGTAACATCATTCATTACATAACAACAGAAAAAACTGAAACAGCATTTCATCTCCAAAAGAAGTCAGGACACACTTTTCGCTGTGTTTTAAAGACGACCAATCACAAGAATGGCGGTCAGGCATCGGCTGCACATCACACCACTTGCCTGTGTTAAGATGTAACTCCTCTGCGCCTCTTCTATGTCAACTAAGCTGGCATTAATATAATCATTTTCAGCATTTTGCAGTTTAACACGACTGTGATCATCTGAAACAGAGCATGACAAATCATACCGTCATTTCAAACTTGCATTTCTTTTTTATTTTAATATTAATTTTCTGGATATTTATAAAATGATAGAAGAGACAAAGAAAAATAAGTTAGCACCCCAGTAGAGCCAAATCCCAAATTACTCCCCTTTTTACTATTTTTTTTAAAGATTATTTATTTATTATTTTTGGCTGCATCAGGTCTTAGTTGCGGCACGCGGGATCTTTTTTGAGGCATGCGGGATCTTTCATTGCAGCGCACAGGCTTCTCTCTAGTTGTGGCACGCAGGCTCCAGGGCACATGGGCTCTGTAGTTTGCAGCACACAGGCTCTCTAGTTGACGCACGCAAGTTCAGTAGTTGTGGCGCATGGGCTTAGTTGCCCCGCAGCATGTAGGATCTTAGTTCCTTGACCAGGGATCGAACCTGCGTGCCCTGCATTGTAAAGCGGATTCTTTACCACTGGACCCCCAGGGAAGTCCCCCAAATTACTCCCTTTTTTAAAAGGAAGTACAAAGATGAAATCCTTTTGTTTGTTACTGTTTGTTAGAAGGAAGTGCTTCTGTTAGTGGTAGTTTAGCTGTTGTTTAACTAGAAAAATTGACCAGAGTAAAACATAGTAAAAGAAATAAAGCACCTATCTTCCTAAAAGTAAAAGGATGGTTAAGATTCTTGATGCCTAAGAAATAATAAGTCTACCTACAAAAAACAATGGCCTCAAATAAATAAGACCAGATTCCCAAAGTAACTACATTTCATTTTCTTCAATCAACACATGTGCATTCAACTATATAAAAATAATTTTTAGCACTTAATTATATAATTAGATCAAGTGCTAAACTATATTTAACACACTTGGAATATTCCAATTCTTTAAAAGACAACTAAAGATACTTCATTACTTAGATTGTGTTATAACAGTTTAGATATACTAGTTTTTAAAAGTGAAAATCTCACAGATTTAGAATTGATGCTAATTTAAATACATGGAGCACAAAACTTTACCTATATCATTTTGGAGGGAGGGGAAGAGAAACAAGACACTGCGAGAGGAAGCACATGTATAATAACAGAACTAGTGTTAACTCAGAATTCTAAATATATGACAGGCAGAGGCATATGACTGAATTATAACCTACATGCATGTTTGATGTCTAACTAGAGAAAACGTTCTACTGTAAACTGCTCCCCTCAAGGCAATACCAAACAACCATTCTCTCCCCCACTTTTAAACTAAAAAAACTGTTCACATTACCTCCATGTGAAAGAAAATGTTAAATGGCTTTAGTTCCACACATCAATTTATGTGAGATGTCTCTGCTGGATTGAACCCAAGACCTCTGTAAATATTACACGTCATGTGTAAACAGGAAAAGCGAAGGTCTTGTTATAGTAAATCACTTATACTAGTGTTCTCGGAAAGATGATGTCAACAGTCACTTTTTTTTTTTAAACAGTCATTTTTTTTTTTTTTAACAGTTTGATCACTCTTTAACTGTTATGTGAGGGAGTAAAACAGTCAGCTATATAATTAACAAAATAAAGACCATACGCCTCCTAGATAACACATATCAGAAGAATAATGCATGCTTTTAGAATGCTACACAATCCCTAAAATTCAAGTTCCACCAAAATATAATACCAAAGGAACGTATTTCCTCATGCTGTAATCACAGAAAGAAGAGAAACCCCGGAGACTAATCATATCTATTGCACAAGTGAAAAAAGCAATTTGGCAAAAGAAGCAAGAATCCATAGGCACTGGGAAGGTTCCCCTACAGGGCGCTGGGAATTCAGTTATCTGGCAAGTCATCCAGACCCTTCCATAAGCCTGGAGAAAGACCTCAGGGGTGTTTTAAGGGTATCTGACACCCTGCCTTCAGGACTTTGAACTGGGTTCACTGTTATTTTCTCTCCAGTGTTAACATCTACACCTGGTGTCACTCCAGCTCATTAAAAACATGAATCCCACACCCCCAGATACGTTCCCTGGAGCCCGAGTGCTGACCAGTAGGGGAGCAGGGCGTTACCTGAAAGGCACCCCCCAAAAGGAAGGTAATCCTTGGGAAAAGTCTAGCTATTTAGAACTGGCTACAAGTGTTGGCTGAACCTATGTTTTCTCCTCAGGACTGATTTTTTTAAACTTTCAGATACATCTAACATCATTTTAATTCTTCTGTTCCATTAAGAAGATTAATAAAAAATACAAAGCATGTAACTTTTTGATTCAGAAGAGAATCTGTGTAGAGAAAAAAACATAAGAGTTTCTTGTGTTAAATAAAACATATCACTTTAACACTATCTACCAAGTAAGTATAAACATTTCAGGAAGTGAAACTATCAAAGCCTTTTTATGAGGAATTGTGACTTGATGATTTATATTCTCTGGCAATGGTAACAAAGAGAGACAAAGCCTCTTTTCCCACGAAAAACCACTTACTGTCTGGTCTGAAATATCTGTGAGGGTGACATGGGTCCCCTTAACACTTGAGGTCAAGTGTCTCCTCTCCCTGCCCGTCACGACTGGTCAGCCCCAAACCTGTGAACAGTTCACTCCAAACCAAACTTCTGACTTCTGAGTTAGAAAAAAACCCAGGATGTTACATGCTTTCTCCTCTCCCCAAAGCAGCTGATCCTGCCTAAGAACCTCTGAAATGAGACTATCAGATCAGAGTCACACAACCTCGGGGCCATCAGCACTTTATCATCATTTGAAGTGTATGGTTATCCCCCTCTTCCTTATCTTTTAAAGGATCCAGCAAAGGGAGAAAATGAGGATGATTCAAAAACTGTATTGCATGAGAGGCCACAAATGCAACCAAACCACACCTCACAGGAAATCTGATTTCTCAACATCTAGTAACACCACCAGCAGGACGATCAAGAATGCATACTTTTCTCCACAGTGGCATCATCGGGGTGAGGGAAGAAATGCACACCCCATGGACTGCGGCAACGAGCTGGATTAGGCAAACTTCCAACCGCAAGTCCCCGCACCTCCCACCCGCAAACAGCCTGTTTTCTGAGAAATGGCTTCATCTGTCAAGAAATGACTGGCTCTAGCTGTGGCCTGAGCTGACAACACAGATTAGCTTCCTCTTTCAATACTGTCACATTGAGCTTTTTTCCCCCATCCCACCCCACCCCCCCACCCCCAGTTTCACCTTTTTTCATTATTGTAAAGACATCTCCTTGTGGAAAGTCTTCCAGGTCAAAAAGGAAGGGCTCACATTTATGCTGAGGCAGAGATCAAGAACAATGAACAGAAACTGGGCAGAAGACTGACTATCAGCACAGCTTTAACAGACTTCCTGCTTCAGGCTCCATTCTCAATGGGGGACAGTAAGCGTTCGGCACTGATTTCCACACCATGTGGCGCTTCCCGGCCAAGAATGTAAGCATCTGACAGATGTGTCAACTCTCTTCAATCCTACAAGTAGATACTGGAGGCACAAATAACATTAATTTTCTCTCATAAATCAAGCAATGAGCCAAAAGCAAAGCTACAGCTAAACCCCCGTCAGCACTGGCGTGGCCATGTTAGTGGAGAAGAAACAAGCCATCGTGCAGAGGGTCAGCATCTCAGCTGTCTCCTCGGCAAAGTAAAACCATATGAGCTGAATGTTCCTTTTCTGACGACATAACCAACCACAACGGCTGTGCAGGACTTTTCGCTCCTGGGATGTGTCAGGTGCTCGCTGCTCTCCACTCTCACCCCTCACACCCTGAGTCGTGTTGTGCACGTTTTGCTGACACTCAGGCCAGTCAAGTCATCAGCCTCGATCGCACCCTAGAGAAGCAGCAGCAGAGGCCCAGAGACGCCCCAGATCCTCCCTGACATCGCCGCCCCAGATCCTCCCTGGCATCGCCGTCTACCCTGCTCTTTGTCTCAGGGATGACTTCTGCCTCCACCTCTGCACACACACCTCACCTCTTGAAGGCCTGACCCAGGACTTCCCTTCTCTGATGGAAGCCCCCTCCTGCACATCGCCCCCACCAGACGATCTGCTCTTTAAATTGACCACCTTCCACACCTGGTCAACACATACATGCCAGGAGACAGGCAACCAGGACAGAGAGATAAGACATTATTTGTTTCAAGCTTTTTAAAAGAAAAAAAGTCCTATCTGGGAATTAGTCCTAGTGCCGTACTGCGCTGCGCTGAGTATGGTGGGAGCAGGCCAGGGTAAGAGGAGGGGAAGGGGCTTCCAGCAGGAGGAACAGCAGGAAGAGGAGCACAGGGGCCGCTGAGAAGGACCGGGAGGAGGAGAGGCCCTGGCAACTCCGCACGAGCACCTGAGCTTTGAGGAAAGAATGAGCAGCGGACAGAGGACGGGATGGAACGAGGAGGATGGCCTGACACTCGGGCAGTCCCATCCATCGGGGCCTGTGGCACAGCCCCATGGACTGGCCACCAGCGATGCTGTGTGGAGCGCACAGCGGGCTCGGCCTCCTCCAAACGAGGGGCCAGCTGCCTGCACATGTCCACCTCTCTCAATCCATCATGATTCCAAGTTCCTAAACTTGACATGACAGTGTTAACTGGTTAAATTCTGCCTCCGCACATCCCCAAACTGAAAAGGGCCCCTTGAATCCACCCCAGAGTCTCTGAGATGGAAAGAAGACTGGGAGGTGTCCTTACAAAACGGGTAAAAGTCACCACTGCCGCTTGAACATGGACACCTTTCCTCTTCGACAGCATCTATAAAACAAGATGTGGGACTTCCCTGGTGGCGCAGTGGTTAAGAATCCGCCTGCCAATGCTGGGGACACGGGTTCGAGCCCTGGTCCGGAAAGATCCCACATGCCGCGGAGCAACTAAGCCCGTGCACCACAACTCCTGAGCCTGTGCACTAGAGCCCGCGAGCCACAACTACTGAGCCCGCAAGCCACAACTACTGAGCCCATGCTCTAGAGCCCGTGAGCCACAACTACTGAAGCCCATGCACCTAGAGCCTGTGCTCTGCAGTAAGAGAAGCCACCACAATGAGAAGCCCACGCACCACAACAAAGAGTAGCCCCTGCTTGCCGCAACTAGAGAAAGCCCACTTGCAGCAACGAAGACCCAACGCAGCCATAAATAAATAAATAAATAAATAATTTAAAAAAACAAAAACAAAAAAAACAAGACAAACCACGCTTTGGTCTCACACAATCAGTGAGCAGCTCACCACTCTCCTTGAAGCTCAGATCTCTCCCTCTAGGAGAAAGGAAGGGAGAGGCAGTTGGGGGACGAATAGTATTTCCCTTTCATCCACAAACCCAGGCCCCTGGAACCCATCCACACTCCTGGGGAGCTTACCTTCTCGGAAAGGGAGACAGCAATAAGCAAAATAATTAAGTAGATTACATGTTATGCAGTAATAAACCCTATGGGAAAAAAGAGCAGAATAAAGGGCAGCTGTGCTGGGAAGGGGGACAGGTTGCCAATTCTAAACAGGTGGTCAGGCTGGGCCTCACTGTGACAGTGACACTGAAGCAAAGACTTAGAGGAGGTCAGCCACATGAATATTTGGGTCAAGAGTGTGCCACGCACAGAGAAGAGTGAAGGCTTTGTGATGGGTACATGCCTCACGTCTGGGGATGGCGACTGCGGCACAAGCCCCGTGAACAAAGGGAAGAGAAGCACCTGAAACTTAGGTTCAGGGTTGAGACATCCTGCACTGATTTATTAGTCTCAACTCCTAAATCCAACTATCAGAGAAAAGGGGCTTCTACTTCCGTTTTCTCATAGCACCTACCAGCACGGTGTCATAACAATTTAGGCTGGCAAGTGGTCAAGCATTGTTTATACGATGAATTCCAGAAAATGTTCATATTCAAACTGTTAAGCTGTGGTAGAATTTTTTTAGAATCACATGTCACTATTAAAACACTCTAGGGGCTTCCCTGGTGGCGCAGTGGTTGAGAATCTGCCTGCTAATGCAGGGGACACAGGTTCGAGCCCTGGTCTGGGAAGATCCCACATGCCGCGGAGCAACTAGACCCATGAGCCACAACTACTGAGCCTGCGCGTCTGGAGCCTGTACTCTGCAACAAGAGAGGCCAAGACAGTGAGAGGCCCGCACACCGCGATGAAGAGTGGCCCCCACTTGCCACAACTAGAGAAAGCCCTCACAGAAATGAAGACCCAATACAGCCAAAAATAAATAAATAAATTTAAAAAAAAGAAAAAGAGTTCTGTTTTCAAACATTTCAAAAAGGGGGAAAGGGGCAGGTATAAAAACAAACAAACAAACAAAAAAACACTCTAAACGTCAGCAGGAGATGAAACTACAGCTGACTTGAGAAGTAAAGTAATTTAGCAAAAAACAACAGCTCAGAAAGCTTCAGGACTTTTTAGTAGAGGCAACTGGAATCATGTGGCCAGATGAGAGAGAACAGTGAGGGAGGCGAAGGGGCGTGGGTGTGGCCCTAGGGTCTGCTCTGGCTCCACTGGCCCCCATGGCCGAAGAAGCCGCTGTGACCTGCACGGAGCAGGGCGGCCCCCGGATGTGCAGGCCCAGGACCCGAAACCCAGCACTCGTCTCCTGGGCCTCTTTCTCATCCGTTAAGAGGGAACGGCCAGACTACACTTGTCCTTCTCCACTATTTCTATTGACTGACCCTCATTTATACCCTAAACGTGTCAAGTACAGAACTCCTCAAAAAGTCCTACTTTATCTTAAAAATTTACAGAAACTTAAAAATTCTACTTTGCTATGTATCTGTATTTTAATATATCAACCACTCCTTCCCCCAGTGCCCGTTCTGAGTATAACGGATGGTCCTGGAGGACGTGCCCGGCTTCCTCACCGACTTAAGGGCTCTCCCTGCAGCCCCGGCGCAGCTCCAACACCAGAGCTGTCCACGCGACGCGGTGGCTACAGGCAGGGCCTGACGTGACGAGGCTCCAGCCCGCTCAGCACCCAGGCCTCAGCCATCGGCGTGGCCAGGGACCCTGACAAGTTCACCACATCCCACCCCCACCTCGCACAGTGCCCTGCCCAGGACCCGATTCAGGAAGGCTGTGAAATCCAGAAACCTGGAAAGACACTGGAATAACCCTCAGACCTGATCCCCGTCTCCAGTTTTGCAGGCATCACTCGTGTGGAGCGGTTTTATCGCGTGCGCAAACTCATGCACCCACCACCACAAGCTCCTCTGTGCCCCCCCCTTCAGAGTCTCTTCCCTGACCCTGTCCTGACCCAGTGATCTGCCCTCTCCTGCAACGGCGGCACCATTCCCAGAACGCTGTATAAATGGAATCACGCAGGAGGTAACCTTGAGACTGGACTCTGCTCAGTGGGAGTCCTCTGGGGCCCACCCAAGCCGCTGCAGGGCACGGGGAGCTTCCCACGGCAGGAACAAAAGAACCACGGTGTGTTGACCACTTACCCACTGATGGACACTTGGGTCGTTTCCAATTTGGAGCTCTTACAAACAAAGCTGCTCTGAACACCCATGTTCACATTTCTGTGTGGACATAAGGTTGCAATTCTCGGAGATAAATGTCCAGGAGTGCGGCGGCTGCGTCATATAAGGTAATCAAGAAGCTGCCACACCACGTTCCAGAGCGGCCGCACCGTCCACCATCCTCCGTCCTCCTCGCTGCGTAGGAGATCCAGCTTCTCTCTGCGTCCTTGGAGTCCGCGGCCCTGTCATTTCAGCTCCTCTAGTACGTGTGTCACAATCACTCACCACCATGGTTTTAATTTGCTTTTCCCTAATGGTTAGTGATGTTTTTCGTGCGCTTATGTGCCATCTACGTTCATCATCTTCTGCCCATTTCTGAACTGGACTGTTTGGGATTTTTACTGCTGTATTTTCAGAGTTCTGTATATATTCTAGATATGAGTTATTTGTGGTTTATTAATATTTTCTCCCACTCTGTCCTCGTCTCTCCATCCTACTAACGGGGCCTTTCACAAAGCAAAAGTTTTAAATTTTGGTTTAGCCCAATTTGTTGATTTTTTTCTTTTGTGGACTGTGCTTTTGATATGTTAAGAACTCTTCACCAAAAACCAAAAACGAAGATAGAACCACAGGTCAAAATCCTAACAGTTAATGAGAAAACTTTTAAGTGAAAGAGCTGTCTACACGATGGATTTTGAGAATAAGTGCATTTAGTCTTTATTTTTTTTTAATGATTAAAATTTTTTTTTATTATTAATTAATTAATTAATTAATTTATTTATGGCTGCGTTGGGTCTTCATTGCTACCCGAGGACCTTCTCTAGTTGCGGCGAGCAGGGGCTATTCTTCCTTGCGGTGCATGGGCTTCTCATTGCAGTGGCTTCTCTTGTTGCGGAGCACAGGCTCTAGGCACGCGGGCTTCAGTAGTTGTGGTACGCGGGCTCAGCAGTTGTGGCGCACGAACTTAGTTGCTCTGCGGCATGTGGGATCTTCCCAAACCAGGGCTCGAACCCATGTCCCCTGCACTGGCAGGCACCAGGGAAGTCCCAGTCTTTATTTTTAAACTTTAGATGTGATGAGGAAGAATGTTAGCAAATATTTATAGAAGAGTTACCATAACATTTAAGTTATATCTATACTTATTCTGATTACTATTATACAATAGTTTTTATCTAAGTGTGCTTAGCAAGAAAGATGACAAGCACATTCTTGTCATGTATAAAAATCTGTTTTCATAAATCGAAACTCTATTGTCTTATAATTCTGAGACTATCAAAATGTTTATTAATTATTTGATTTGTCTGTGAATTTTCTGGATTATCTATGAAGAAAAACACCATATAACTGTAATAGTTTTAAAACATGCCCACAGTTCTTTGTGACAACTCTCCCCTCTTGAATCCAGATGGCGTGGTACCTCGCCCTAATGAACAGAATGTGGTGCAGGTGATGTGTGACTTCAAAGGAGAGGTGACACAGGCAGTGCAGCTCCCAGCTAGACTCTAAGGATGCTCACTCCTGCAACTCAGGGGCTACTGGTGAGGAAGTCCAGGTCACGTGGAGATGCCACGTGCAGGTGCTGCAGCTGACGGTTTACCACTGGGTGAGGGTCCAGGCAACACAGCCTGGCCACCACCTGAGCTATGCTGCCTGGGAGATGGTGAGCAAGACCCGCCTGCGTCCAGTCAGCCTTCCGATTCCAGATGTGGCGAGTTACTGTTAGGGTTTGAGGGGGTTAGTTACACAGCAGCAGTTCCCAATCCTTATGCCTTCGTTTCTTATTCTTCTCTTACTGTAGTGTCCGGGATCCAAAGTACAATGTTAAGTGGAAGTGGTACTTGTGGGCACCCTTGTCTTGTCCTCGAGTTTTAAAAAATGTTTGTAACACGTTATCATTAAGAGTGATGGGGGGCTTCCCTGGTGGCGCAGTGGTTGAGAGTCTGCCTGCCAATGCAGGGGAAACGGGTTCGAGCCCTGGTCTGGGAAGATCCCACATGCCGCGGAGCAACTGGACCCGTGAGCCACAATTACTGAGCCTGCGTGTCTGGAGCCTGTGCTCCGCAACAGGAGAGGCCGCGATAATGAGAGGCCCACACACTGCGATGAAGAGTGGCCCCTGCTTGCCGCAACTAGAGAAAGCCCTCACACAGAAACGAAGACCCAACACAGCCATAAATAAAAAAAAAAAAAAAAAAAAAAAGTGATGTGACTGTAGGTGTCCTCTCATGTTAGTTACAGAAGTTTCCTTCTGTTTCTAGTTTGATACATTATTTGTTTTTAATCAGGAGCAAGAACTGACTTTAAATAATCTTTCTGCATCTATTGAGATATTCATATGGCTTTTTTCTCCTTTGCCTTGTTACTAAGGTTAAGTACATTTATAAGACTGTCTAATGCTAAGCCACCCTTACATTGCTAAAATAAACTTAATACAGACACTGCTGTATTCAGTTTGCTAACCTTTCTTCAGGATTTTTACATCTACATTCATGAGGTAGATATGCCTGTAACTTTTATTCCTCACTACACTTTTCTGGTTTGGACATCCAAATTATCTAACAGCCTCACAAAAGGAATTGAGGAGTATTCTCTTTTTCTGTTCTCGGGGGGAGTTTTTATTATTATTAAGACACGCCTGTTGGGACTTCCCTGATGGTGCAGTGGTTAAGAATCCGCCTGCCAGTGCAGGGGACACGGGTTCGAGCCCTGGTCCAGGAAGATTCCACATGCTGCGGAGCAACTAAGCCCGTGCATCACAACTACTGAAGCTTGCGCGCCTAAGAGCCTGTGCTCTGCAACAAGAGAAGCCACTGCAATGAGAAGCCCACACACCACAATGAAGAGCAGCCCCTGCTCGCCGCAACGCAACTTAGAGAAAGCCCCGTGCAGCAACGAAGACCCAACACAGTCAAAAATAAATAAAATTTAAAAAAAAAATAAATTAAAAAATAAATAAATAAATAAATATTTATTTTACTTAAAAAGACACACCTGTTAAAGCATCTATTTCCAGTGTTTTCTTAGTGGAAATATTTTTTTAATTAATTTATTTAGTTGTCACAGGTCTACTTAGACTCCACACTTCTCCTTTAATCTGTGTTGGTAAATTCTATTTTTCCAGGAGTCTGTTCCATTTCTTCTAACTGATCACATTTATTGCCATAATTGTTTGCAGTACTCTAGCTTTTTAATTCCTTTTACATCTGTATTGATGTTCCTCTTTTTTCTCCTAATATTGTTTATATGGACCTGTCTCTGTCTTTCTGGGGTTTCTGTTTTGTTTTTAAATATTTACTGTATGTATGTATGTATTTGTTTGTTTATTTATTTATTTAATTATTTATTTATTTCGCTGCGCTGGGTCTTAGTTGTGGCATGCAGGATCTTTGTTGCGGAATGTGGGATTTTTTAGTTGAGGCATGCGGAATCTTTTTAGTTGAGGCATGCGGGATCTTTTAGTTGTGGCATGCGGGATCTAGTTCTCTGACCAGGGATTGAACCCGGGCCCCCTGCATTGGGAGCATGGAGTCTTAGCCACTGGACCACCAGGGAAGTCCCTGTCTCTCTGGTTTCTATGTTTGTTTTATTTTTCTTGCTCAATCTTGCCAGTTTATTAGTCTTATCAAGGAACTAATATTTGGTTTTGTTTGGTCCTTTGATTTCTACTCTTCTTTTATTTTTGTATTATTTCCTTTCCGCTTTTTCTTTTCTTGGTTTTTATTCTGTTACTTTTACTCTAAATTAGGTTAGACACTTAGCACTTTAATTTTCAGCCTTTTGTTTTAATACAAACATTTAAGACAGTGTATTTTTTTGCAGTACTCTTTTTGCTGCTTTATGCAAGTTCTGATAAGTAGAATTTTACCTATTGTTCACTTTTAAGTTTCCATTATGATTTCTTCTTAACCCATGAATCATTTAGAAATCTTTAAATCTCCAAATTTATAGGAATTTTAATCTTTTTATTAATAATCTATAATTTAATTGCATTACGGTCAAAGAACATGGCCTGTAAGACAGTAATTCTTAAACTGTTTTAAGAGTTACTTTTACAGCCTAGTCAATTACAAATATTCCATGTCAGTCCTAGAAGAATGTGAATTCTCTAATTGTTGGAGAATAGGTTCTATATATAACGTTTTATATATTTTTCTTATTAAATAAAGCTTAACTGTGTGGTCCAAATCTTCTACTTCTTTACTAATATTTTGCTTTAAGAAGTCCGTGAACGGGCTTCCCTGGTGGCGCAGTGGTTAAGAATCCGCCTGCCAATGTAGGGGACTCAGGTTCGAGCCCTGGTCCAGGAAAATCCCACATGCCACGGAGAAACTAAGCCCGTGCGCCCCAACTACTGAACCTGTGCTCTAGAGCCCGCGAGCCACAACTACTGAAGCCTGCGCGCCTAGAGCCTGTGCTCCGCAACAAGAGAAGCCACCGCAGTGAGAAGCCTGCGCACTACAACGAAGAGTAGCCCCCGCTCGCCAGATCTAGAGAAAGCCCACACGCACCAACGAAGACACAACACAGCCAAAAATAAAAATAAATTAAATAAATAAATGAAAAAAAGTCTGTGAATATAGAATTGTCAATTTCTTTCTGTAATTCTATTCATTTTTGCCTTATATACCTTGAGACTATTTTATTAGGTGAATACAAATGTCACAGCTGATACTGCCATGTGCATTCAGAGTAGCTATGCCATTTGCTGAGATCTTTTTTAGGAGGTGGGGCGCACAGAAAGCCTGGATGTCTTCCTTACTTCCTCCCCACCTAGCAATTTATTTAAAAAGTGTGTTCTTGTTTTGCAGCAGTAAGAAACTATGGACTATCTAATCTGCCACACTACTGGAATGAGAAGTCCACGTGTTACTTTAAACACTGATGGATGAACCTTGAGGGCATTATGCTATGTGAAATAAGCCAATTACAAAAAGAAACACTGTATGATTCCATTTCTATGAGGCACCTAAAGTGATCAGACTCTGAGAAAGAGAAAGTAGAATGGTGACTGCCAGGGGCTGGGGGAGGGGGGAGGGTTTCAGTCATACAAGATGACAAGAGCTGTCATACAAGATGACAAGAGCTGTCATACAACAATGTGCATACAGCCAACAACACCATGATGGACACCTAAAAACTGTTAAAAGGGTAAATTTATGGTATGTGTTTTTATCACAAAAAACAAAACAAAACAAAAAACTACTCTTTCACCACCAACTTTGACAAGAGAAGGCTGGTACTTCCTTTTAGATCAAATAGTAAACTGGGATTTCTACAGGCAAAGCAAATATAGTAAGGAATATTTCAAAATCTGGCAGCTGTCTCTAACAGTACAAATACAATTCTCAAAGTGATGACTATAACCTTTCTTTTCTCAACCAACCACCTTCTGGCCGATCTCTTCTACAATTACCTCATGGTTAAGTGAGACAAATAAGGCATCTTTTCAGTCATGGCAATTATACAAAGACTGTAGACTTCTTAAAATTCTTTCTATTTCAAAATACCCCTCTTTGGGACCTGCCTGGCTATCCAGAGGGTAAGACTCCGAGCTCCCAATGCAGGGGGCCCGGGTTCAATCCCTGGTCAGGGAACTAGATCCTGCATGCATGCCACAGCTAAGAAGCCCACACACCACAACGAAGATCCCGTGAGCCGCAACTAAGACCCGGCACAGCCAAAATAAATAAATAAATAAATATTAGAGGAAAAAAAAACCCCAACAAAATACCGCTCTTTGAATATGTACCTCATATTCATACCTCCAAATGTAGTTTCAAGCTGAGCATATAAGAATCACGTAAGGAGTTTGTTTAAAAATACATTTCCAGACTTGATGAATCAAAATCTAGAAAGATCTGTGATTCTGAATTAAAAACAAACAAACAAAAAACAATTCCTTTTGATTGCTTACAAACATGTCATTGCCTGCTTTGCACTCAGTATTATCTATGTTTATTTCCTGTATGGGTGTTTAGAAATTCTTTACATGAAAAATAATTGCTGGTTTAAAATAGACTATTTTAATAAAGTAAAAAAAAAAAAAATTATCTTAAAAGCCACCCCTAACTCCTTAAGCAGAGCTGAGCGCCTCTTCTCGGCTCCACCAGCACTGCACCATCTCCTGACACACAAAGCACAGCAGGCACGTACACACACCCCTGCCCCCCGCCACTGCACGTATGTTGTTGGCAGGCAGGGCACGTGGACTCACGGTCCTCTCAGGCACAGCACAATGGCGGACATGCAGCTGGTTTTCAATACACATTTTATGAACCAAGCCAACAACTGTACAGGACTCTGTATGGAAATGATGTAACAACTCTCAATCAAGAAAGGTATACCAGCATCACCTCAGGAACTTTGAAAAAATACCTATTCCCAGGTCCACCTGGATTTAGTGGGAGTCACCAGCTCCATGACCTCCTCTCCTGTGTGAGGATAACACCCCTGGGAAGTGGTTGTTTAGATGGTATTTGCGGGAAGAGGACTTTGAGTGAAGTCGGTCAAAGAAAGAGGAAGCCTATTCCAAACGGGAATGACATTCGAAAACTGTTAAAAACAGGGCACACTGGTGCCAAGTGAGTCACCAAAACAAACAATTTGTAGGAAAATGGCTACAAAAGGCCTTGTATGGTAACACTAAAGCACTTTAACTTTTCATAAAACTGAGGAGCACTACTGAAGACAGGAGTGGAGGACAGACCTGCATCACACAGAGATTGCTCTGGATACCGTGTGGGGGTCGGACTGAGGTGGGAACAGAACGGAGACTAGTTAAGAGGCTGCTGTAATAACCCAGGCCTGAACCAAGCCAGTATGAACAGAGAACAGATTGGAAATATACTGTGGAAATGGAATTATAATTACTTAGTCACCAACCAGATGTGGGAGATGAATGAGGGAAGAGAGGTCTGAGTTTCTAGCTGCAGCAAGTGTGCAGCTAGTGGTAGCCCTTACGAACATGGGGATAAAGCAGAAAGCACAGATTAGGGCTGGGACTGAGGGACTGTGGGGAAGGAATTCTGAGCCTGAGGTGGCTACAGCACATCAAGACAGAGAAGTGCATAAGTGGGTCTGTAGCCGAGAATAGAAATGTAGGCTGCAGATGAGATCTGGGGTCAGAAGCACAGAGATGGCAACTGAACTCACAGAAAATGAGGCCACTCACACAAGTAGACAAGGGGGAGACAGAGGCACAGACAGAGCTCTGAAGACAAAGACAATTGAGGAAGAGAAGTTCTGAAAAGGCGTGATCAGCCAGAGAAGTAACAGCAAAATCAAGAAAAATATGGACTTAGGGAAGGAAGGCATGGTTGACAATGTCGAAAGTCACAGAAGGATAAGAAAAGACACCGATGGAAAGTCCCTCATTGCATTAGAAAACTAGAAAGCGCACAGTACTTTAGAATAAAAGTTTCAGTGGGGAGGCTGGGGTAGAACCATGGCTGAAGAACGCGTGGGTGATGAGAGTGGAGAGACAGACAGGGTGGTGCACGCTTCTAAGATTCTGTGTGTGTGTGTGTGTGTGTGTGCACACGCCTGTGTCTGTGTAGGTGACAAAGCGATAGCTGGAGTGCGATATGGGGTTTGAGGTCAGAAGAGATTGGAGCACATCTGAATAATAAGGGAAGAGAGTTATTAGAAAGAGGTTGAAGCTATGAAGAAGAGAGGTGATGGTGGAGCATGAGGCCCCTGAGGAGGCACCCGGCATCGAACACAAACGCAGCACACCAGCAGCCCTAAAGAGGATGCCTACGCTCACCCACTGAAACCAAACATGGGGATCCTCTGAGCAGTAAGGCAGCCTAATTCAATATCTGAAGGTGGGATCGGTCAGAACAAAAATAAAATCACTTGATGAACACATTTTTAAAGCCCTGGTGTTACAACTGTTCACAAAACCCTGTGTGTGTGTGTGTGTGTGTGTGTGTGTGTGTGTGTGTGTGTGTGTGTGTGTGTGTGCGCGCGTGCATGTACATGCACATGCACAGCAGAATCTAAGTCCAACCACAGGGAACTGTTACATAAAGACTGACCTCCCCAAAGCCACTGTGGAAGCCACTAAAAGACTGTGTCCACGACAGGAAACGTCTACAACATGCGGCCACAAGGGAGAAAAGCTGCAGGTCAGTGCGTGCAGGATTCCAGCTGAATTTAAAAGAATGTACATACACATTTACACAGACAAATACCAAAAGAATATAAACCCAATAGTATTTGCTTGTTTTTAAATAATGAGAGTTTTTCCTTTACACATTTCTATGTTTTAAAACTTTTCAAGTAGTAGTGAATACACACTACTTTTGTAATTCGGGGGAAAAAAACAAATTACACCAATAAATATTTTAAGTAATACTTATAAAAGCTATGGAATAATATGAAAAGAAGTAGATATATATGACTATACATACACACATATATGATTACAATTATTTTGAAAAGAGAAAAATCATGTGTAAGAAAAAAGGATGGTAAGAAATACATCAATTAATGGTGGCCGTGTTGGAAGAGGAAATAATTATGGGCAATTTTCCTTCCTTCTACTATTTTATGCCTTGAAAATTTTCTTTGAAGAACATATGTTAATATGAAAAAAAAAAATCACCATACTTACCAACCCCAACCCCAACCTTTTCCACCATGTCCCGCCTCCTACGACACACACACTCACAACCCCCACAAGTACTTACATGGGCTTACATCTCTGTATCTGTTTCGATTTCTGTTTTCTGGAAACTTGGCCACTCTATGAGGATAGTCATGTGACTCACTGCGAATTTCCTTAAAATAACAAAAATATATTTTAATATTTCTCTTAAATTTTATATTGCAAAACAGATACTTTCCCAGCCACTATAAAATAACTTTCACTGAGCACTTAGGATAGGTCAAGTACTATGCAAAGCACATCATCGACGTGATCTCATTCAATTCTCACACCAGTGGGAAAGATTATCTTCCCCATTTTGTATGTCAGGGGTGACACGCTTTCAGGGGTTAAATGATCTACCAAAGGTCCCAGAGCTAGTAAGCGTGAGACCCCAGGACTGAACCAAGGTCCTTCAGGCAGAAGGCTCTGCTCTCATACACGTTCACTGCCCTGCCATGTTCAACACCTACAGCAACGTTAACAGTTTATGTGACAACTGATGCAAAGGAGGAATCTAAGGTTACCACATCATACTCAAATTTCCAACTAAACTCTCTGAATATTATCTACCTATATTTCAGAGCTTCTATCTTAAAATTTTAATCTATTTCTTTATCTTCATCCCATATAACTGTTACTTTATTCTGAGCCCAGGTATTCTCAAATTTTATTTCTAGAGCTACAAATGCTCTAGGACCCTTATGGTTCTTGGTATTCCACAACAGAAGAAATTCTGCGCCAGTATGCCTGCACTAGGCACTCAGCTACTTGCTGTATCCACCATGACCAGCTTTTTCTCCCAAGTGGAACATTATTCTGAGAATTCAGGTAAAAACAGAAACATACCAAAAAAAAACCCAAAGAGTATGCATTAACAGAAAAAATTAATTTGGGCTTTTGCTCACACTACCATGCCTGGAGAAACAGTATTTTAAAAGTTAGGCACCAAGACTTCCCTGGTGGTGCAGTGGTTAAGAATCCGCCTGCCAATGCTGGGGACACAGGTTCAAGTCCTGGTCCAGGAAGATCCCACATGCCGCGGAGCAATGAAACCTGTGCGCCACAACTACTGAGCCTGCGCTCTAGAGCCCGCGAACCACAACTACTGAACCCATGTGCTACAACTACTGATGCCTGCATGCCTAGAGCCCGTGCTCCGCAACAAGAGAAGCCACCGTAATGAGAAGCCCGCGTACCACAATGAAGAGTAGCCCCCGCTCGCTGCAACTAGAGAAAGCCCGCGCACAGCAAGGAAGAGCGAACTCAGCCAAAAATAAAATTAAATAAATAAATTAATCCATTAAAAAAAAGTTAGGCACCAGGTAATTTTATAAATTAAGCATAAATAAATTATTCAGATAATTTTCCTACCGTCCTGCCTGCCACCACCCAACAGCCCTAGGACAGGTAACTTTCTAGCTCATATTTTTACCCAACGGGCCTTCCAATACCCAAGAGTAGGGAACAAAGACCACCTCTCGGTGCAAGAAATCACAGCCTCTTTGTGCAAAAAGCATCAGGGTTCAACATATGTTGGTTCAGTCCTTTTGGAAAATGCAATCTGCCACACACACAGGAACAGAAACACACACATACACGTTACAATTGTTGCTACTGACTTTTTAATGCTACTCTCACACCCAGCAATCTTGCTAAGCTCTCTAACATTTGGTAGCTGGTTCTGAGTCTCTCAATATCAGCAAACAGTGATAATTCTGTCTCTCTTATACTTCATATTTCTCATTCATACCTCTTATTTCTTTTTCTAATCTAATTGCATTGGCTAGGACCTCTTATTCAATGTCAAACAGAAATATTTTTTCCCTGATTTTGAAAGAACTGCTTCTAAGGTTTAACCACTAAGTGTAATATTTGCTTTAGGTTTCTGGTGGATACCCTTTTCAGGTTAAGAAGGTTCCCCTCAGTAATTTCTAGTTTACTAAATGTTTCTTTCATCATGAATGGGTGTTGAATTTTACTCAATGTTTACCCTGCATTCATGGATATGATCTTAACTTTTCTCCTTTAATCTGGTAATGTATTGAATTACAATAATAGATTTTCATTTAGATATGCATAAATATGCATTTAAGGTTCCTCCATGTCTTTTCACGGCTTGATAGCTCATTTCTTCTTAGTGCTGAATGATATTCTATTGTTTGGGTGTACCACCATTATTTTAAAATGTATGCATCTATATTTTTAAGTTGAATTGACCTCTAATTTTCTTGTCCCGTGCAATTTATTCAGTTTTAGTATCAAAGCTCTATTAGCCTCATACAATAACTTGGACAGAAATATTACCTTTTAGCTTCAAATACTTTTCCATGAAAGCATATCATAACAAATTACTGTGACTAGATGAAAAAAGAAATAAAGCTTCATTTCCACTGATTATAAAAGTTTTTAAATGTCAAATAATAAGTTTTATATGTAAAGTTAAACACATTCAGGTCTTGGCTTATATCTGTATAATCTCAAACACTTCAGAGTTGAAACACTACAGAGTACAAGTAATTTTATATTCCAAGTTAATAATTGATATAAAAGAAAAACATTAATTTAAAATAATACTAAAACATGCATGTTGAGAGGTCTTCTGCATCAAATGCAGAGAAAATAACTGACAAGAATAAGAAATTCTAAGAACATCAGGCAGGTGAGGAGAGTGAAAAAGCGCTCCAACAGTTTGCTGCAGAGCGTATACTGCTGTAATGTTTCTGCGAGAACAATCTGATAAGGTTATAAGTTTGAGCCACCAATTTTGCCTCCAGGAATTTATATCGCATACAGCCATATACCTGTGTGTACCAGGATGTTCACTGTACGTAACAGTGGAAAACTGGCAGCAACCTCAGTGCCCTGCGGGAGTAAAGCAGAGGTGAGGGGAAGCAGGGGGACAGGAGGGAACCAGGAAAGGGGGACACAAGTGCTGCAAACACTTGTGTGGGAGGTCTCAAGGACACACTGTGAAAAAGGTATGAAAGACGTTGAGTAGCTCCCACCTCCATCCACTCAAACATAACTATGCCTGAGGACACAATGAATAATTCTAGAAGGAGTCAAAATACTAGTAACTTGTGGGGCGGAAGACTGGGGGACCGAACACCTAGGGGAGGGTAGAGATTTATATAACTAAAAACTTGCTTTAATTATAAAATATTTAAAACAAAAAAATATAGATAATAGGACACCCATGTTCCCACCAGTGAGATTAAACATCTGTTACTACTTTTGCCATATTTGTTTCAAATCTCTTTTCTTAGAAAAGGTATAAAGTACATCAGACACAGCTTTTCTCTACCCTGCTCCTCTCTCCTTTCCAAAGTAACCTTCCGTCATTCTAACTGCTTTTTATTGGAAACCTTTTGTGCCATTTAAATTTTAAACCATATATTCACATATTCTTTAGTCTATATATTACTTAAAAATAAACTAGCTAAAATAGTAATAAATACTAGTGTAATATCAGTCTTAATGCTAATAACTAGTTTTAAAATCACATCAAAAAGTTGTTGCAACACACAGATTGTGAGAAAACAGATGCAAATCATATATCTGATAAGGGATTAATATCCAGAATATATTTTTTTTAGAAAACTCTTACAACTAAAATATAAAACAATTTTTAAAAGGGCATTATACAAGCCCTTCTTCAGTACTCCTGTTATGCTTATACACCCATTTTCCACAGTTAAGTCCATCTGTTGGTTGCTGTTTCCAGTTTTTAGCCTAAAAAATGTTTTTTTGTGTACACTATAACTAATCATTACTGATATTGCAAAAAAAGAATAGGGCAGGGCCCCAAGTATTGGGGTAGGGAAGAGATCTTAATTTACAACACCATAAAAGAGATACATTTTCTCGGTTACTTTTTTTTAAAAGAGAGAATTCTTACAGAGTTCATTTTCTCAAATTTCTAATGTTATCATTATTATTTGTTCCCCTTTACCTTTCTTTAATTTCAGTGCATTTAGGAAGAACCCTAGTACTTTAGAAAGTGGCTCCAGAGGTACGTACTAGTTGCCTATTCCAACATCGATTCTTTCTTACTAAAGGTTTCTGAATGTATTTTCTGACTTTCAAAGACCCCAACTAAGAGCCTGAATTTCCCAGCCTCTCGTACAACTAAGAATAGTCATGGGACACAGTTCTGACCAATCAATGGGAATAAGCAGAAATCACTAGATTGGGATGCAGGACAGCTTTGATCAAAAGGGCTGGCTCAGCTGAATACAGGCTCTGATGTGGGGGGCAAGGGGTGGGAAAGGGCAGGAGCTGTCTGGTGACCCCAAGGTAAAAGCACATCCTGAGGAAGGCCAAGCAGAAATAGAGGAGACTGGGTCATCGATGACTTGATGGAGCCACAGTAACCGCTCTGGACTCTTATCTCCAGAATTCTCATCACACGAGAAATGGAAGTCCCTGTTTGTTGTTGCCTGATTTTCTTTCCAAGCAGCTAAATGCAGGTCTCTAATACACACAGTAGAGGCAAATCTCAACAATAACTAGATCTGACACTGATGAGGCATTTTCAGGACCACCCAAGACACAAAAATAAACAATTTTATAAGCACTTTATGTGAGCAATAAAATACAAGGTGTTTCTCAAAATGGGGATGGAAAAGGCAAGTGCTGAACTATTCCCTAGGTCTATCATATTCGGCAAAATAAGCCTCTACTGATGTTCTGATGCTGAAATGTTCCCCTCCTATAGCAGAGAGAACCCATAAATACTGGCCCTAAATACACAAAGGATGTCTCTGTTAGCAGTAAAACCTGTCAACCTCAGCAGTGCTGACATTTGGGCTAGATAACTAATCCTGTTGTGGGCCCTCTTGTGCCTGGCAGGATGTTTAACAGCAGTGCCCGGTCTCTACTTGTTAGATTGGCAGTAGCACCCCCTCCCCCAGATGTGACCACCAAAATTCTCTTCTGACATGTCCCCGGACAGCAAAATCTACCACCAATACACCCCACCAACACCCAGTTGAGAACCACTGTTCTAATCTAGTGCCCACTCCCACCTTTAATTAAAGCTAAATTTAAATGGGGAAGAGCTTTGTTTTAAAGAATAATTTAACCAAAATAAAAATTTTAATCCTATTGATTTTTATATGATTTTTGCTCAAAAAAGCTAGGAATAATTGACTCATTAGTTATTTCTTTCTTAGTGGCAATGATCCAAAATGTAGCTAACTCATGCACCAGTGTCTTTCATGGAGTTATTTATGATGTTGAAAGTCTAGAAATAACCTAAATGTTCAATGTCAGGGAAAAGATTGGTTGTACAAATCATGGTGCATCCAAATGAATACTGTGCAGCCATTTAAAAGAAAGGCACTCATGCCAGTGGTCGCATAAACTCATACAGTCTCCTGGAATGGTAATATATGACATAAACAAAGGCATAACAAACCAATAAATGGAACTGAGCTGCTATTTGGGAGAACAATTCATTCAGCTCCTCAGCTGTATTTGAAATTTACATACATGTGTGAGCTGACTATATTAAGATTGCCCAACACCTCCTTTTCCTAAGGATCTGGAAAGGAACTGATGCAAATCTGACTTGTTCTTCCCTAAAGATAACTTCTCTTGTTTTTTCTTTACCCTGAATACTTAGAAAACTCATCAGAACGCATCCTGGTTTTTATGCCTTTCAAATATATTCCTGGTGGAGACTCTGACCTTGAGACTCAAGGTGTTCCTCAGCTCAGAGATGTTCTTCCACTATTACTTCAGTTATTGCTTCATCTGTCTCCTCTGCTCTCTCTTCCAGGAACTCCGATCACAGAGTTGAGAACTTCCTGTGTTTTAAATGCTCTCTTACTATTCATTTAAAATACCTTCTTCCTAAATTCTGCGAGGTTTTCTTCCAAGCTAACTTGGTATTGTGCACTATCTATTCTGCTAGTGAGTCCTGAATTTTTTAACAGTCACATTCTATAACTTCAAGAACTCTTTCCTGTTCTCAGCTTATTTTATTTTTACAATCTGCACTTGTCATATTGGGAATCTGAATTCCACTTTTCCCTCTTTTTTTATACTATTTGGCATACTCTAAATGATACAGTCTCATTTTCTTCAAGTGCTGAGTTCTTCGTATGTCTAGCATTTGTTTGTTCATCTTTACAGAAATGATCAACCCTTACCCAAGGTTTTGACGCTCACACTGTTTACTATCAGAATCCTCTGAGTCTCAAAGGGACCCTTTGTGGGTGGGACCCTTCTCTAGTGTCAAATAATAATGTGGATTTTTTCTTATTACTGTGTTTTGGGCATTTCAGTGATCAATAAGAACAACAAAAAAGCTTCTACTGCATGGAATTAAAGACCTAGAAAATTATATCCTTTTCTCATTTTCTGTTACTGTTCTTGCTGCCAATTTTTACTACTATTTGCACAATTGTCTCTGACAATTTTCTCTCTAAAATCAGACCTCAGACTTTTCCTTGGAACTATCAAGGAGGCAGTCTAATAAGTGGCATAAGAAAAGCGCGCTCACATTTAAAGTAAACACAGGAAGAGAATTTATTTTTGCCTGAGGGCATAACAGTGCATGAACAGACCTGAAGGATGAGCAGGCAGATGTCAGGTCAGCAAGCAGGGAAAGATGGGTCCAAGCAGAAAAAGAGCTGTGCAAAGTCAGAAAGATGTGAATGTATGTAACAAATGAATGAAAGAATGATTAACTGATGTCTTGCAAGAAGTATAAGCAACACAAGACTTGCAGTACACGTAAGACGGAAATGCAAGTCATGAGGATGAACAGGTGGAGAGAGATCAGATTATGCAGGCATTTGTTCATGCTTCACTCACCCAACACACATACAGGGATTCTGCAAATTATGAAGATGGTGTTGCAAATGGAGGGGCAGGGGGAAGGAAAGATGGATTACTCTACAAACAGTATGATAAAAGCAAGCAGTTATTTAGGAAAAAAAATTAATTGATCAGGAACAAGACAAGAATTCCCACTTTCACCACTTCTATTCAACATAGTACTGGAAGTTCTACCTGAGCAATTAGGCAAAAAAAAAAAACAGTAGGCATCCAAGTTGGAAAGAAAGTTGTTAAACTATCTCTATTTATAAATGATGTGATCTCATGTGTAGAAAACCCTAAAGAATCCACAAAACGACTGTTAGAGCTAATAAACAAATTCAGCAAAGTTGCAAAACACAAAATCAACACACAAAAATCACGTGTGTTTCTATACGCTAGCAATGAACAATTCAAAAAAAATGAAATTAAGAAAGCAATCCCATTTACAACAGAATCAAGAATACTTAAGAATAAACTTAACCAAAAAGGTGAAAGACTTGTACCCTAAAAACTATAAAACATGGCCGAAAGAAATTAAAGACAACCTAAATAAACAGAATGATACCTCATGTTCATGGATTGGAAGACTTAATATTAAGATGACAGAGCTACCCAAAGTGCTATACTGATTCAAAGTAATCCCTATCAAAATTCCAATGACAATTTTACAGTAATGGAAAAACTCATCCCAAAATTCATATGAAAACTCAAGGGACCCTGAAAAGCCAAACAATGTTGAAAAAGAGTAACAAAGTTGGAGGAATCACACTTCCCGATTACAAAACTTACAGAGCTAGAGTAATCAAACACATGTGGTATGGCATAAAGATAGACACAGATCGATGGAATACAACAGACTTCAGAAATAAACCCTCAGAGGGACTTCCCTGGTGGCGCAGTGGTTGAGACTCCATTCTCCCAATACAGGGGGCCCGGGTCCGATCCCTGGTCAGGAAACTAGATCCCACATGCATGCCGCAACCAAGAGTTCGCATGCCACAACAAAGGAACCGGCGAGCCCCAATTAAAAAGGCTGCGAGCCACAACTAAGGAACCCGCCTGCCACAAGTAACACCGGGTGCAACCAAATAAATAAATAAATATTTTTTAGAAAAAGAAAGAAAGGGGCTTCCCTGGTGGCGCAGTGGTTGAGAATCTGCCTGCTGATGCAGGGGACACGAGTTCGAGCCCTGGTCTGGGAAGATCCCACATGCCGCGGAGCAACTAGGCCCGTGAGCCACAACTACTGAGCCTGCGCGTCTGGAGCCTGTACTCTGCAACAAGAGAGGCCGCGACAGTGAGAGGCCTGCACACCGCGATGAAGAGTGGCCCCCGCTTGCCGCAACTAGAGAAAGCCCTTGCACAGAAACGAAGACCCAACACAGCCAAAAATAAATAAATTAATTAATTAATTTTAAAAAAAGAAAGAAAGAAAGAAACCCTCAGATCTATGGTCAACTGATTTTCAACAAGGGGGCCAAGACCATCCAATGTGGAAAGGACAGTCTTTTCAACAAATCGTGTTGGGAAAATGAGACATCCACATGCAAAATAATGAAGTTGCACTATTACCATATACCTTACACAAAAATTAACTAAAAATGGATCAAAGACCTAAATATAAGAGCTAAAACTATAAGAAACTCTTAGAAGAAAACATAGGAATTGAAAATCTTCATGATCTTGAATTTGGCAATGGTTTCTTAAATTATGACACCAAAAGCACAGGCAACAAAAGAAAAACAGATAAATTGGACTTCATCCAAATTAAAGACTTAAGTGCATAAAATGACACTATATAAAGAGTGAAAAGAAAACTCCCAGATTGGGAGAAAACATTTATATATCATGTATCTGACAAGACATTAATAACCAGAATATCTAAAGAACTGCTACAATTCAACAACAAAAAGACAATTAAAAAATAGGCAAAGACACTTGGGACTTCCCTGGTGGTCCAGTGGTTAAGATTCCACGCTACCAATGCAGGGGGCCCGGATTCAATCCCTGGTCAGAATCCGCACGCCACAACTAAGAGCCCGCATGCTGCAACTAAGACCCGGCACAGCCAAAGAAATAAATATTTTTTAAAAAAAGATAGGCAAAGACACTTGTTAGAATGGCCAAAATCTAAAACACTGACAACACCAAATGATAACAAGGATGTAGAGCAACAGTAACTCTCATTCTCTGCTGGTGGGAATACAAAATGGTTCAGCCATTCTGTAAGACAGTTTGGTGCTTTCTTACAAAACTGCACATACAATCCAGCAATCATGCTCCTTGGTGTTTACCTAAAGGAGCTGAAAACTTATGTCCACATAAAAACCTGCACATGGATGTTTATATCAGCTTTATTCATAATTGCCAAAACGTGGAAGCAACAAATGTGTCCTTCAAGGGTTGAATGGATAAATAAATTGTGACACATCCAGACAATGGAATATTAATCAGTGTGAAAAAAAAATGAGCTATCAAGCCATGAAAAGACATGGAAGTACTTTAAATGCATATTACTAAGTAAAAGAAGCCAATCTGAAAAGGCTACATACTGTATGACTCCAACTATATAACATTCTGGAAAAGACAAAACTATGGAGACAGTAAAAGATCAGTGGTTGTCAAGGATTGGAGGGATGACAAGGTGGAGCACAGAGGATTTGTAAAAATACTCTGTATGATGCCACAGTGATGGATACATGTCATATAATACATCAGTCCAAACCCACTGAATATACAACACCAAGAGTGAACCTTAATGTAAACTATGGATTTTGGTGATTATTATCTGTCAGTGTAGGTTCATGGGTTGAAACAAATGTGTCACTCTGGGTGCGGGGGAGGGGGGAATGTTGATAATGATGTGGGGTCAGGGGATATATAAGAAATCCGCCTCTCAATTCTGCTGTGAACCTGAAACCACTCTAGAAAAGTAAAGTCTTAATTAAACGCAAAACAAAAAAAGGCAAAAGACTTGAAGAGTCATTTCTCCAAAGATTCAAAAATGGTCAATAGCACATGAAAAAGATGCTCAACATTCTGAGTCATTAGGGAAATGCAAATCTAAACCACAGTGACATACCTACTAGGCATGACCATAATTTTTTAAATGGTAAATAACAAGTGTTAGGATGTGAGGAAAGCAGAAACCTCAAACATTGCTGGTGGTAATGTAAAATGTTGCAGCCACTGTGGAAAACAGTTTAGCAGTTCCTCCAATGCTAAACAAAGAACTACCATATTATCCAGCAATTCCACTTCTAGGTCCAAACCAAAAGAATTAAAACCAGGGACTCCAATGAACACTTGCACAGCAATGTTCACAGCAGCATTTTTCACAATAGCCAAAAGGTGGAAACAATCCAAATGTTCATTACCAGACAGAGAAACAAAACGTAGTATACCCATACAAAAAAAATATTAGTCAGCCATAAAAAAGGAATAAGGTTGTTACAGACGACAACATGGTTCAACATTAAAAACATTATGTTAGGGCTTCCCTGGTGGCGCTGTGGTTGAGAATCTGCCTGCCAATGCAGGGGACACGGGTTCGAGCCCTGGTCTGGGAAGATCCCACATGCCGCAGAGCAACTAGGCCTGTGAGCCACAATCACTGAGCCTGCGCGTCTGGAGCCTGTGCCCCGCAACAAGAGAGGCCGCGATAATGAGAGGCCCATGCACCGCGATGAAGAGCGGCCCCCACTTGCCACAACTAGAGAAAGCCCTCGCACAGAAACAAAGATCCAACACAGCCATAAATAAATAAATAAATAAATAAAAATTTTAAAACTTAAAAAAAAAAAAATTATGTTAGGTGAAATTATCCAGACACAAAGGAACAAATATTGTAGGATTCCACTTGTATGAGGTACCTAGAAGAGGCAAATTCATAGAGCTAGAAAGTAAAGCAGAGGTTACCAGGGGCTGGGGGAGGAGGGAATAGGGAGTTATTGCTTAATGGGTACAGAGTTTCTGTTTGGGGTGCTGAAGGGGTTTGGGAAATGGTAGTGATGGTTGCACAACACTGTAAATGGAATAAATGACATTGCAGAGAGGGCAGACAGCAGAAGCAGGAAGAACTACAATTCTGCAGCCTGTGGAATGAAAACCACATTCACAGAAAGAAAGACAAAATGAAAACGCAGAAAACTATGTACCAGATGAAGAAACAAGATAAAACCCAAGAAAAACAACTAAATGAAGTGGAGATGGGCAACCTTCCAAAAAAGAATTCAGAATAATGATAGTGAAGATAATACAGGACCTCAGAAAAACAATACAGGCAAAGATCAAGAAAACGCAAGAAATGTTTAACAAAGACCTAGAAGAATTAAAGAACAAACACCTAGAAAACTTAAATAACAAACAAACAGAGATGAACAATACAATAACTGAAATGAAAGATACACTAAAAGGAATCAATAGCAGAATAATTGAGGCAGAAGAACAGATAAGTGACCTGGAAGACAGAATGGTGGAATTCACTGCCGTGGAACAGAATAAAGAAAAAAGAATGAAAAGAAATGAAGACAACCTGGGACAACATTAAACACACCAACACTTGCATTATAGGGGGTCCCAGAAGGAGAAGAGAGACAGAAAGAACCCAAGGAAATATTTGAAGAGATTATAGTTAAAAACTTCCCTAACATGGGAAAGGAAATAGCCACCCAAGTCCAGGAAGTGCAGAGAGTCCCAGGCAGGATAAACCCAGTGAGAAACACACCGAGACACACAGTAATCAAATTGACAAAAATTAAAGACAAAGAAAAACTTTTAAAAGCAACGAGGGAAAAATGACAAATAACATACAAGGGAACTCCCATAAGGTTAACAGCTGATTTCTCAGCAGAAACTCTACATGCCAGAAGGGAGTGGCACGATATACTGAAAGTGATGAAAGGGAAGAACCTACAACCAAGATTACTCTACCTGGCAAGGACCTCATTCAGATTTGATTGAGAAATCAAAAGCTTTGCAGACAAGCAAAAGCTAAGAGAATTCAGCACCACCAAACCAGCTCTACAACAAATGCTAAAGGAACTTCTCTAAGTGGGAGACACAAAACAAGAAAAAGACCTACAAAAACAAACCCAAAACAATTAAGAAAATGGTAATAGAAACATACATATCGATAATAACCTTGAATGTGAATGGATTAAATGCTCCAACCAAAAGACACAGGCTCGCTGAATGAAAACAAAAACAAGACCCATATATATGCTGTCTACAAGAGACCCACTTCAGACCTAGGGACACATACAGATTGAAAGTGAGGGGATGGAAAAAGATATTCCATGCAAATGAAAATCAAAAGAAAGCTGGAGTACCAATACTCACATCAGATAAAACAGACTTTAAAGAATGTTACAAGAGACAAGAAAGGACACTACATAATTATCAAGGGATCAATCCAAGAAGAAGACATAACAATTATAAATATATATGCACCCAACACAGAAGCACCTCAATACATAAAGCAAATGCTAACAGCTATAAAAGAAGAAATTGACAGTAACATAATAATAGAGGGGGACTTTAACACCTCACTTACATCAATAGACAGATCATCGAGACAGAAAATTAATAAGGAAACAGAAGCTTTAAATGACACCATAGACCAAATAGATTTAATTGATATTTATAGGACGTTCCATCCAAAAACAGCAGATTACACTCTCTTCTCAAGTGCACACAGAATCCATTCTCCTGGATCTATTCTCCAGGATAGATCACAACTTGGGTCACAAATCAAGCCTCGGTAAATTTAAGAAAATTGAAATCATATCGAGCATCTTTTCCAACCACAATGCTATGAGATTAGAAATGAATTACAGGGAAAAAATCATAAAAAACACAAACACATGGAAGCTAAACAATACATTACTAAGTAACCAAGAGATCACTGAAGAAGTCAAAGAAAAAACCAAAGAATACCCAGAGACAAATGACAACGAAAACACGACGATCCAAAACCTATGGGATTCAGCAAAAGCAGTTCTAAGAGGGAAGTTTACAGCAATACAAGCCTACCTCAAGAAACAAAAAAAATCTCAAATAAACAATATAAACTTACATCTAAAGAAACTAGAGAAAGAAGAACAAACAAAACCCAAAGTTAGTAGAAGGAAAGAAATCATAAAGTTCAGAGCAGAAATAAATGAAATAGAAACAAAGAAAACAATAGCAAAGATCAATAAAACTAAAAGCTGGGTCTTTGAGAAGATAAACAAAATTGATAAACCTTTAGCCAGATTCATCAAGAAAAAGAGGGAGAAGACTCAAATCAATAAAATTAGAAATGAAAAAGGAGACGTTACAACAGACACCGCAGAAATACAAAGCATAAGAGACTGCTACAAGCAACTCTATGCCAATAAAATGGACAACCTGGAAGAAATGGACAAATTCTTAGAAAGGTATAACCTTCCAAGACTGAACCAGGAAGAAATAGAAAATATGAACTGACCAATCACAAATAATGAAACTGAAACTGCGATTAAAAATCTTCCAACAAACAAAAGTCCAGGACCAGATGGCTTCACAGGTGAATTCTATCAAGCATTTAGAGAGGAGCTAACACCCATCCTTCTCAAACTCTTCCAAAAAATTGCAGAGGAAGGAACACTCCCAAACTCATTCTAGGAGGCCACCATTACCCTGATACCAAAACCAGACAAAGATACTACCAAAAAAAGAAAATTACAGACCAATATCACTGATGAACATATATGCAAAAATCCTCAACAAAATACTAGCCATCAGAATCCAACAACACGTTAAAAGGATCATACACCATGATCAAGTGGGATTCATCCCAGGGATGCAAGGATTCTTCAATATGCAAATCAATCAATGTGATACACCATATTAAGAAAGTGAAGAAAAACCATATGATCATCTCAATAGATGCAGAAAAAGCTTTTGACAAAATTCAACACCCATTTGTGATAAAAAACTCTCCAGAAAATGGGCATAGAGGGAACCTACCTCAACATAATAAAGGCCATATACAACAAACCCACAGCAAACATCATTCTCAATGGTGAAAAACTGAAAGCATTTCCTCTAAGATCAGGAACAAGACAAGGATATCCACTCTCGCCACTATTATTCAACATAGTTTTGGAAGTCCTAGCCACTGCAATCAGAGAAGAAAAAGAAATAAAAGGGATACAAATTGGAAAAAAAAGTAAAACAGTCACTGCAGATGACATACTATACACAGATAACCCTAAAGATGCCACCAGAAAACTACCAGAGCTAATCAATGAATTTGGTAAAGTTGCAAGATACAAAATTAATGCACAGAAATCTCTTTCATTCCTATACACTAAAAACGAAAGACCAGAAAGAGAAATTAAGGAAACAATCCCATTCACCATTGCAACAAAAAGAATAAAATATCTAGGAATAAACCTACCTGAGGAGGTAAAAGACCTGTACTCAGAAAGCTATAAGACACTTATGAAAGAAATCAAAGGTGACAAAAACAGATGGAGAGATATACCATGTTCTTGGATTGGAAGAATCAATATTGGGAAAATTACTATACTATCCAGAGCAGTCTACAGATTCATCACAATCCTTATCAAATTACCAATGGCATTTTCTACAAAATGAGAACAAAAAGTCTTAAAATTTGTATGGGGACACAAAAGACCCCGAATAGCCAAAGCAGTCTTCAGGGGAAAAAAAGGAGCTGGAGGAATCAGACTCCCTGACATCAGACAATACTACAAAGCTACAGTAATCAAGACAATATGGTACTGGGACAAAAACAGAAACACAGAACAATGGAACAGGATAGAAAGCCCAGAGATAAACCCATGCACATATGGTCACCTTATTTTTGATAAAGGAGGCAAGAATATACAATGGAGAAAAGACAGCCTCTTCAAAAAGTGGTGCTGGGAAAACTGGACAGCTACATGTAAAAGAACGAAATTAGAACACTACCTAACTCTATACAGAAAAACAAATGCAAAATAGATTAAAGACCTAAATGTAAGACTGGACACTATAAAACTCTTAGAGAAAAACACAGGAAGAACACTCTTTGACATAAATCACAGCAAGATGTTTTTTGACCCACCTCCTAGAGTAATGAAAATAAAAACAAAAATAAACAAATGAAACCTAAAGAAATTTAAAAGCTTTTGCACAGCAAAGGAAACTATCAACAAGACAAAAAGACAACCCTCAGAATGGGAGAAAATATTTGCAAACGAATCAATGGACAAAGGATTAATCTCCAAAATATATAAACAGCTCATGCAGCTCAATATGAAACAAACAGACAACCCAATCAAAAAATGGACAGAAGACCTAAACAGACATCTCTCCAAAGAAGACATATAGATGACCAAGAGGCATATGAAAAGCTGCTCAATATCTCTAATTATTAGAGAAATGCAAATCAAAACTACAATGAGGTATCACCTCACACCAGTTAGAATGGGCATCATCAGAAAATCTACAAACAACAAATGCTGGAGAGGGTGTGGAGAAAAGGGAATCCTCTTGCACTGTTGGTGGGAATGTAAATTGATACAGCTACTGTGGAAAACAGTATGGAAGTTCCTTAAAAAACTAAAAACAGAATTACCATATGACCCAGCAATCCCACTACTGGGCATATACCCAGAGAAAACCATAATTCAAAAAGACACATGCACCCCAGTGTTCACTGCAGCACTATTTACAATAGCCAGGTCATGGAAGCAACCTAAATGCCCATCAACAGACGAATGGATAAAGAAGATGTGGTACATATATACAGTGGAATATTAGCCATAAAAAGGAACGAAATTGGGTCATTTGTAGAGACATGGATGGACCCAGAGACTGTCATATAGAGTGAAGTAGGTCAGAAAGAGAAAAACAAATATCGTATATTAACGCAAATATGTGGAATCTAGAAAAATGGTACAGATGAACCGGTTTGAAAGGGAGAAACAGAGACACAGATGTAGAGAACAAACCTATGGACACCATGGGGGGAAAGCGGGGTAGGGATGGTGGTGGTGGTGGTGGTGGCTGTGGGATGAACTGGGAGATTGGGATTGACACATATACACTAATATGTATGTAATAAATAACTAATAACCTGCTGTATAAAATAAATAAAATTAAATTTTAAAAAAAGTCATTACATTGTATACTTTAAAATAGTTGAAATGGCAAATTGTTACTCATATTTTACCACAAAAACAATTTAATTGGATGTCTACCTCATTCCTTATACCAAAATCAAGCCCTGGTTGAGCAACGATTTAAACAGAAATAAAACCATAAAACTGTTGAAAAACACTGGAGAAAATTTTTTGTAATCATAGAGAAGCTCTCTCTGAGCCATGGCACAAAAACTTAGAAAAGGCTGATAAATCTGATTTCATAAATATTTAAAATTTCTACATGAAAAACTATCATAAACGAGGTCAAAAGATAATCCATAAATTGAAAAAATATTTATAATATATGACGAAGGCTTAACTTCCTTAATATGTAAAGAGCTCTTACATATCAGAAAGAGAAAGGAAATACAAATGACTTTTAAAAATAAAAACTGTTAAACTTCATTCACAATAAGAGAATTGTAAAATATAACAACAGTAAGACCATTTTCCACCTATCAGACAAAGATTAAAAAACTAGGTAGGTAAAGGTGTAGGGAAACAGGCACTTTCTTATACTATTTATTGATGGACATGTACAACTTCTTTGGAAGGTTATTCACTGCAGCACTGCTTATCATAGCTAAAGACCAGAAATAACCCACATGTCCATTATAGATGAGTGCTTAAATAATGAATACCGTTCAACTGTTAAAATGAACTCAAGAGATCTAAAAGGAAGGATTTTCAAAATATAAGTGAAAAAAGCAAGGCGCAAAACAGTATGCTGTTTGTTTCACAGCGGTTGGATAGAAAGAGAGGGAGTGAGAAGGGAGAGAGGAGAGTGATCACCTACAGGGAAGGAATGAGGGAGCATGGGGGCAGTGACTTACTTTTCCACTACACACCCTTCTGTACTGTTCTCATTTTTGCCGTGTTCATGTAATCCTAACCAAATTACTTACTTATTTATGTATTAAACCACAAGCTCTGGGACTTCCCTGGTGGCGCAGTGGTTAAGAATCCACCTGCCAATGCTGGGGACACGGGTTCGAGACCTGGCCCGGGAAGATCCTACATGCTGTGGAGCAACTAAGCCCGTGCACCACAACTATTGAGCCTGTGCTCTAGAGCCCGTGAGCCACCACTACTGAGCCCACGTGCCACAACTACTGAAGCCCACACACCTAGAGCCTGTGCTCTGCAACAAGAGAAGCCACCACAATGAGAAGCCCACGCACTGCAACGAAGAGTAGCCCCCGCTTGCTGCAACTAGAAAAAGCCTGCGCACAGCAAGGAAGACCCAATGCAGCCAAAACTAAATTAATTAATTAATTAATTTTTAAAAAAAACAAAAAAACCCACAAGCTCTAAAATTCAGTCCTGGATTCCTATCTGGATCTACTACTTAACTGCACTATAAATTTGGAAAAGTTGAATCTCTGTTTTCTCATTTGTAGCCACCTACAAATGAGTTACATAGCATTTGCCTGATACAAAGTAGGAGTTCAGTCAAGATAAGCTATTTTATTATTAAAGTCTTTTCCTCAAAGAGGAAGGCCTCTCAAAAAGAAGTGTGATACATAGCAGAACTTACTCCACCAGGACTCTTATCTCCCCAACCAGCGACGGGCATAATACAAAGAACCATAACCAACTGAACACCCTGACACATGCAACATATTTAGCTTCCCACTTCACTGTGTCCATCCACAGGATCTTTACACAGAGTATAAGCACAAAGATTTGACTAATAAAACAAAGTAAACACTTAACCATCATATAATTCAGGATTCACTTAGGGACCTTAAGTATAAAGAAAGAAATTTCAGTATTTCTCCCATAAGTAGAAACTATCAACTTGTTCCATCACAACAGCTCAAGGTAGAATATTCTAAAGTACAACAAGGATATAACGTTTTCTGTGTACTATATAGAACAAAGCTATGTACCAATCACTAAAGTATTACTTAATATTATATCATAATAAAGTGTTATAACTATCTCACCCTGACAATGTTACAGTAATAGAGATTTTAAAAAATAAAAACTTAAGATTTGAAATGTGAACCTATGTTTTCACTGGTTGAGGCAAAAATCAGTTCCCGCTGTTGTGGAGGACCACCTGGATGGTCTAAGGTCCCAGCCTTGACTAGGAGGAGTGGGCCACCCCTGGGAACCTTACCCGAGGCCGCCTCAAGAATTCCTGGAAGCACTACTAAGTAACCTGTCAGAGGAAATGATAGCTTTCAGACTATAAGGTTGTTTGAATACAGTGAAAGAAGAAACAAAATAATTCAGTATGAGACTTTCTTTAGAGGAATGAAGGCAGTTTAACACAAAGCTATCAATGATCAATGACATGATCCAAATGAACTAGGTGACAGAACAAAGAACATATTAAATCAGAGTCCTGGGTTGCGAAAGGAATAGGAGCACATAAAAACAAACAAACCTCCCAAACTGAAAAACATACCAGAAATCCACAGATACAAGTTTCCTGGAGGTCATCAACCTCAACAGTTCTTAGGGGTCTATGATACCCTTGAAATCACATGCCAAATGTATGGGAATTGTATGTATGTGGTCATGTCTCTTGTTCACAGGTTTCATCTTAAAGGTGTCTAAAGGTGTCCACGATCTTTAAAAGCAAGGATTTCACTGTTAAGTCAAAACAGCTTCCTGAAACATTACTACTGTACCATAAATAGAACATTAAATTAGCACTACATTAAATACATTTAAATTAGCACTACACTCACTTCAGACAACAGCCCAGCAAAGTACAACAGCATTCCAACTAAGAATGTAACAGAAAAGTTTACTATTCTGCTCAGAACAGCAGAGTCAGAACTTACATGCTTTAACACTTAGGCTGCTGAACCGTATCTGTTCCTTAGTTATCAGCTGCTATGTTTTAAGTTTATATGCTAAATTGACTTAGTATACGGTTAGTCACTATTATCCAAAGTAACGAAGGGTATTATCCAAAGTTCTAAATTACTAGTTGGTTTAAATATTCTCTGCCCTGAACAGTTTACCAATAAGAAATCATTTTAATGGCACCACCGACAGGGAACAGAGCATGGAGAATCTAGATAAGAATTTCCAGGGGAAACAAATCATATGAATGCTTATCTGAGAAAGTGAAGAGCACACTTATGTTAATTTTAATTCTGCTCTCCTAGATCTTATCTGTCCATATCTCTGGTTTACTCTTTGGAAGAGTGAACAGAGTAAGAAAACAAAACAATCAGACAGGGTGTCCGAACCGCAGGAGCCTGCAAGAGCTGTGATAATTCTCCAACTGGGAATACGGAATTCTTGTGGATACGAATGATCTGGGAGAAGCCAAAAAGGGCTATTGGAGATTCTGGTTAAAATCAAAAAACTGAACAAGAGGCAAGCTAGAAAGAGTAGGGGACAACGTAGCTATCTGGATTTCCATGATTATAGGTATCAGTAACCTACAGAACCCGTCAAAGGCAAAACAGTATTATTTCTAGTTCTATATTCTTCACTGGAGAATCATTCCCCCAGCTGCTTTTCCTTAAAGCAGTGGTTCTTACCTTCTGAGGAATCACAGAGCTCCACTTAAGAATCTGACCAAAGTTGGACTTCCCTGGTGGTGCAGTGGTTAAGAATCCGCCTGCCAATGCAGGGGACAGGGGTTCGAGCCCTGGTCCAGGAAGATCCCACATGCTGCGGAGCAACTTAAGCCTGTGCGCCCCAACTACTGAACCTGCACTCTAGAGCCTGCGAGCCACAACTACTAAGCCAGCATGCCACAACTACTGAAGCCCACGTACCTAGAGCCCGTGCTCTGCATCAAGAGAAGCCACTGCAATGAGAAGCCCACGCACCGCAATGAAGAGTAGCCCCCATTCGCCACAACTAGAGAAAGCCCGTGTGCAGCAATGAAGACCCAATGCAGCCAAAAATAAATAAATAAAATAAATTTTTAAAAAAAGAATCTGACCAAAGCTATGGAATCCCCCAGAAACTACATCCCGCAGGGCATTCACACAAGTTAGCACAGTTTCAGGGGACTTGAAAATCCCTTTCCAGTCTGATCCATGGATCCCAGACGCTGTTTCAAAGGTCTCCAGTCCCAAAATGACCCGACCTATTATAACACATTCTACTCTCTCCTTACCATCAAAAATGTAAATGATTCTCTCAGTACCATTAATCTCAAGTAGATCATAAGAAGAAAGCAACATAGGCTGTCATGCTGGTCAAGCAGGACAGTGCTGCAGTGAGAATCACAAGGACGGGATTTAGACCCCCGCTGTATCACTAACGGATATGGTAACCTTACAGAAGTCACAACCTCGTGCTGGACGGTGTCTCCTCAGCTGTGAGTGAGGGGTTGGAATAAACCAAGGTGCTGACATCTTACAGAGGGAGCAGTACTCTTTTTTTTTTTTTTTTTTTGCTTCAGAATGTCAGTGCCAAGGGCAGAAAAAGCCAGGGCCGGGGGCGGAGCGGGGTGGGGGGAGCTTTGCACCTCCGAGTGACGTTAGCAATGAGAAAAATCTGAAAGTGTGATGAAGGAGGGGATCCAGGCTGGATCTCAGGAAGTGAGGCCAGAGGGCTGGGATGGACAGCGGGGTGACGGCCTCGGCGGGGACCGGGCGGCGGGCCCACCCACCTCCTGATGTAGCTGCTAAGGCGGTAGCGCTGTCCGTCGAGGCGCACGTGGCCGTCGCTGAAGACGTTGAAGCCCCCGCGCGTGGCCGCGGGCTCCGCGGGGCCGGGCACCACCAGCTGGTCGCCGCGCAGCTGGAAGGCGCCGGGCTGCAGGCGCAGCAGCTGGGCCAGGGGCAGCAGGGCCAGCTCGCAGTCGCACGTCCACAGGCTGCGCAGCTCCCCTGACGAGATGGAGGTCAGGCTCGGCCTGGCCGCCGGCGCGCTCTCCAACCCCGCCATGGCCCGGCCCGCGCTTCTGCCGTCGATGGTCCCCGAGAGGGGCCGGGCGCCCCGACTCGGTCGGCCCCGCGCCCGGGTCGCCGCTCAGGTGCTGCCCGGCCGCCTGCCCGCCGGCGAGGAGCGAAGCTCTGCAGGCACCGCGCGGAGAAAAGGGGAGCAGTACTCTTGTTTAGAGAATACTAACTGAGCATCTAACACACTGCAGGCCTACAGGCAGATGGTGGGGAAACAAAGGAAAATGAGGCAGCCCTCAAGGAGCCAGACAGACAAGTAGACAGTTATAAAGCAATGTGACTGGACTTCCCTGATGGTGCAGTGGTTAAGAATCTGCCTGCCACTGAGCCTGCGCGTCTGGAGCCTGTGCTCCGCAACAAGAGAGGCCGCGATGGTGAGAGGCCCGCGCACCGCCATGAAGAGTGGTCCCTGCTTGCCGCAACTAGAGAGAGCCCTCACACAGAAATGAAGACCCAACACAGCCATAAATAAATAAATAAACAAATAAAGAATCCTGGTCAAAAAAGGTGATGATTTAAAAAAAAAAAAAAAAAAAAAAAAAAAAAGAATCTGCCTGCCAATGCAAGGAACATGGTTTGAGCCCTGGTCCGGGAAGATCCCACATGCCGCGGAGCAACTAAGCCCGCCCGCCACAGCTACTGAAGCCCGTGCTTAAAGACTGTGCTCCGCAACAAGAGAAGCCACCACAATGAGAAGCCCACGCACCTCAACAAAGAGTAGCCCCCGCTCGCCACAACTAGAGAAAGCCCACACGCAGCAACGAAGACCCAACGTAGTCAAAAATAAACAAATAAATAAATTTATTAAAAAAATAAAAATAAAACAATGTGACTCATACTCTAATAAAAGAATACTGAGGATTCAGGAATCAGAGAAGGAGCATATAACTAAAGTCTAGTCTTGGAGACACTTCCCAGAAAATAAGGTAGGCACAGAGTGTGTCCAACATGTGCAGACTCCAAGGTGTGAGAAAGCAGATGATTCTCAAGGAAATTCAAGGAGTTTAATATGGCAAGCACTGAGAACTTAAATTAAAGGCTGGAAGGAGAACATGCAACAGACACTGCAAGGGAAGTGTTTTACAATAAGATAGCTTTGATTTATCCTCCACACTGGCTGCTCACTGTAAGTACTAGAAGAATAGAGTTCATTTGATATTTAACTTCTAAAAATTAGTTGAATCACAAATGGTAAAAACTGCTCTTACTCTGACAATATTTGAACTACGAATTTCTAATAAAGAAAAATGACCAGTCAGTTAAGAGTTCCACGAAGTCTGATTAATCAACCAAATTCCTTCTGAGCTACCACTTACTAGAAACATTATTTCATGACTTAGCTTTTGCCATTTCCCTACAGTTTTACTCTCTTCCCCGAAAGGCTCACAGTACTCCATTCCTTTCCTCTGCCCTTCTAATGCCCCAGCCTGATTCAGACAGCAATCATCAGTGACAAAGGAAAAGCAAAAAGCAATCATGAACATTTCTCAAAAAGCCAGAATTAACCTCAGACTACATTAATGTTATTAGTCTGTCGCTCAGACAAATTAGACTTTTCCAGCAATCTCACTTCTGCCAACCATGCCCGTTCAAGGCAAGTCTTCTGCCGTGTGCTCCTGATCCCGTCAGCTCCTGCTTCCTGAGGTTTCTGGCTCCAATAATCTTCCCTTCTCTTTCTTCAACCTCCAATCTCTTTAGGCTTCCCCCCTCCCCAATTATGTGAACACATCAAGTCACCCATCTGTGGTAGGAAGTCATGTTCAGCAAACACATATCAAGTGCCCACTAGGTGCCTGAATGTGCACAAGGCATTGGCACAGCCTGCAGGAAGGCTAATGAGGCCAAGAAAAGATAAACTAAGAGTCAGCTCCAACCCAGTCATTCATTCCCAGAAACCTCCCATTTCAAAAGTTATGTTATAAAAGCAACTGTTCAAAGGGGGTAAAAAGAGTAAGGGGCCAGGGCTTCCCTGTTGGCACAGTGGTTAAAAACTTGCCTGCCGATGCAAGGGACAGGGGTTTGAGCCCTGGCCCAAGAAGATCCCACATGCCACGGAGCAACTAAGCCCGTGTGCCACAACTGCTGAGCCTGAGCTCTAGAGCCCGCGAGCCACAACTACTGAGCCCGTGTGCCACAACTACTGAAGCCCACGTGCCTAGAGCCTGTGCTCCGCAACAAGAGAAGCCACGACAATGAGAAGCCTGCACACTGCAACAAAGAGTAGCCCCCGCTCACTGCAACTAGAGAAAGCCCGCACACAGCAACAAAGACCCAATGCAGCCAAAAATAAAAACAAATAAATAAGAAAATTTTTTTAAAAAGGGTAAGGAGCCAGAGTATCAGTCTCAAAATAATACATTCACTTTTCCTACAAGACTGAACAATAAGGTATAAAGCAAAAGTCCTCACACCACTAAGCAAGTCTAGCTCTTAGTTATATTTAGCTTTTTTGCTCAGGAGCAAATCCTTTCTTTTCCTAGTCAAATTAGTATCGCCAAAAAAAGCATAACTCTTCTCAAACGTTACCATCAATATACCCACTGCTGTGATCTACAAAGAAGAAAGCCCACTGTAACACTTTTTCCTACTCAAACGATAGTGGTTTGCGTAACAGAAACTGTGGTCCCAAAGTCCTGTGCTGCTGTATCACATCCAATGCCCTGCCTTGAAAGGGGAGGCCATGGGACATTATGGGTACGTACCAGGGGATCCCACCCTGCAAGGGAGGGCCGGGAAGCTCCTCCCACCGCCTCACCCTGAGGAAGTGAGACTCCAGGATTGAGGAGGTAGTTAAGCAAAGGGGGAAAAGAAAAAGGGAAAGAAAAGTTGTGCTCAGGCAAAGAGAACTAAATCTACAAAGGCCTTAAGGGAAGGACAGACAGCACATTTCAAGGAGCAGAAGAACCCAATGACAAAGAGGGAAGAAAGTCATATGGGGAGGCAGGACCTGTGGTCTTGTGAGCCGTGGCAGGAGTTTGAAGTCTACATGGTGAGCAATGGGAAACCACTGAAGGTTTAAAGTAGGGAAGTCACATACTCATGCTTCATTTCAGCCACCATTCCCCGCTCCATCCCACATCTGACTTCCGTATTCCACTCAACTTGCTCTTTTCAAGGAATCTGTTGATCTTCTAGCGATTAATTTAACGGGCACTTTCGGTTTTGCCCTTGTTGGTGCCCCTGCAGCACGTGCCTGCTGAGCATCAGCTCCCTCCACACCCACCACCAATTTTCCCCCCACTTCTATGGCTATTCCTCTCTAGCCTTTCTTTTTGCAAGCTCCTTTTTCTCTACCTATGCCCTTAAACATTGTTATCTGTCAAGATTCTGTCCTTGGCTTTCAGCATTTCCAAACCCTCTCTGTTTTCCCTAAGTGATCTCACCTGCATCTGGGACCTCAAATACCATCTGCATGCTCATGATGTCCAAAATCATTTACAGCTCAGACCTCTCCTGAACTCCAAATTTATATATTAAACTATTCCCATTTCAATGTCTTACAGGAAGCAAATTGAACAGTTTCAAAACCAAACAAATCTATCCCCTTAGCATTTCAAGTCTGCATCTCCCCTTCATTCTTCCTGCCACTGCTTGAGTTCAAGAGCTCAACATCTCTCCTCAGGTTGACTCCCAAAGACCCCCTTCCCTGTACCAGCTGCCCACAGTTAGCCACACCCAACCCACAGCTAGAATGGTCTTGCTAAAAAGTAAAGAGAATATGATTATGGTACTTCCAAGCATCAAATTCCACAGTGGGTCCTATCAACTAGCTCACAGTCCTCAGACTGATCTACAAGGGCCAACGGGCTCCGTCTTACTGTCTGGCCTTGTCCCTCTGGCACCTCAACGTCACACCGCACTCTGCAACAGGCTCAGCCGTTGGCAGTTCTCTTGGCCTTCTATGCTTTGTGTCTCTGCACACATTTCTTCCTCCTCTGAACACTAATTCTCTCCCTCCCTCATTCTCCTCCCCTGGCCGACTTGTCCTTCAAGACTCAGGCAAGGCCCTACCTCCTCCAGGAAGCTGCGCCAGGACTCCCAGATGCATCCTGTGGGGGATGCACAGCACCCTGTGCTTAACACGAGCTTCTGCGGTTCTTACTCTCATGTTTTCATCTGCTTCCCTAGTTACCACTCCCCACTCGGCTGGATCCTGGAGAGCAGGGACTCCGTCTAACATTGGCACATGATAAGGTGTTACAAGTGAGTAAATGAAAATATGGAATTGTGATGAGGCCTTCAAGAGACCAAGTCCCAGAAGGTGAGCGCCTCAGGAGCAGGAACCTGGTCAGTGGCTCTCTGCTGAATCCCCAAGGCTCAGGGCAGGGTGCACAGCGCAATCTGTACAATGGCTGAGTGGATGTTTAGAGTCAAAGGAAAACACTCAGAGTCAAAACTCTTTCTGGACTTGCTTTCCATTTTTTTCCTGGTTTGTGACCAACTTTAACAAAACACCAGTGCGTATTGCATGATTTGTACTGACCAAACAAATGTTCTTGTTCTTCCACTAGGAAAAAGAAAAATAATAAGAGCTTTGACCAACCCACTAAAGGATTCCTAGGCAGAAGCCCATGGAAGGATTTCCTGAACTCTATGAAACTGAATGCAATTTTCAGTGGATATAAATGCATTTTTCTGGTGAGATGGATTACACTTTTCACTGAATATTCATGGATATTAATGATAACAAAAGAAGTCAAACTACTTAATCAAAATGTCAAGCTGAATTAAGCTGTAGCATGCACCGTCTCGTCTCAAACCTGTATTTTGATAAACCACTCACAACCTGGGGACAGCAGGCTCTCCTAAAACAAATGTAACTGGAGAAGACACAGCTGGCAGGCTCTCATATAGAGCTTCCTACGAGAATTTGCATTTAAAACTTTCTATAATTGGTTAAGTCCTTACCAGCATTCTCTGAAGTTAGTACCCTATTCTAACACACTCTGACCCACGTGAATCAGGGTATTTATTACACGTCCTGCTAATGTGCTCAAGAAGAAAACGTTACATTACGAACATAATGACAAGAGGAACTGTCATCTAATTAAACGGGAAGGGGAAAAGCCCGGGAACATCTAGATTTACAGGAAAGCCCTTTTTTTGTCGTTTTACTGTACACAGAGCGACCTGAACAGCGGGAGCAGCATTTAGCTCACAACCACTTACTGCAATCCTGGAAATAACATACAATAATTAGCAGTAGGAAGCAGACAACTAGGTCACTTTAAAAGAGATAAAATGAAGTTCTGCTCGATCGAAAGGCTCCATGGTTGACCCAGGAGACCGTCCCAGGGCGCGTCTCCACGAGGCGACCAGAAATCACGCCGGGCGCCCGCGTTCGGGGAGCTGCCTCACGACGCCCGGGGACCCGAGCCCCTCAGGCCGGGCCCCGGGGCGCGGACGACCCCTCGACGCCTACCCTGACTCACCGAGCTCCTTCCAGAAAGTTATGAGGGGGCGACGGCGGGCCGGGGACGCTCGGGCCGCCGCTGTCCGGCCGCACCACCACAGCTCGGCGACCCACCCCAGCCCCCCGACGCCCCGACCCCCTGACGCCATGACCCCCTGGCCGCCCCCTGTACCGTTGCGTCCACGCCCACGCCCGCCCCCCGGCACCGCCCCCCCCCGGAGCCCACTGCGCCTGCGCGCATGCGGCCGCCCCAACCCCGAGCGCCCGAGCGCCGAGGCCCGGGCGGCGCACGCGCGCCCTGAGGTGGCCCGCGCGCCACCACTTCCGCCCCAGCAGGAGGCGGCGGAGGCGGCGAGTGCCGGTGAGCGCCGGCGTCCGCAAGCCAGGTCCTCGGAGGGGTCGGCGGCGGCTGCGCGAGCCCGCCACTCACCAGGTACAGCTGCTGCCAGCGATTCTGAGCGTCCAACTCATCAAACTCCCGCTCGATAGCGGCCGACATGGCGGCGGCCGCGAGCTGGCGCGAGGGAGCCTGCGCCGGCGGAGAGGCTCGGGCCCCGCACGATCCGGGCAGCGCGCAGCCGCTGCCGCGCATGCGTGCTCCACGCCCGCCACGCCCCCACGCCGCCCTGGCCGCAGGGAAAGTACCTGGTTCATGACGTCAGCGCGCCGGCTGCGCCGCGCGGGGCGGGACGGCGGGGGAGGCGTGGTCCAGGCGGTGCCCAGGTGGAGGGGGCGGGGCTTGGCGGCGCCAGAGGCAGGGCTCCGGGGAGAGCAGCCGGTTGAGTTCCTTGAGGTTTGATTTTTATTTTGAACGTCCTCTAGGTCAGTTTAGCGGCCTGTGCCCCACTTTCTCCTCTCGGAAAATGTAAACCAGGACTGATGCCCGCTCCTGGGCGCCCGCGGGTTTTGTGCCAAATAGACCGCTGCAGCAAAAGGAGAAGCAACTTCTCCTGGAGGTTGGAGACTACAGCTTGTTAAGTAAATGTTACACAACTTAAAAGTTAGTGTTACCTGTAAAAAGAGCAAATCGTCTGTTACCAAACAAACGTGCTGATTATGGAAATCATCTCGCTTCACACAGGGAAACTCATGTGCTTAGGACACCTTATCATCTTCAGTAAGAAATGTGAAGGGTTAGAAAAACGGTAGTGTGCTGTCCAACACTGAAATTTAAATTTTAATTAAAATTAAATGAAATGACAAAGATTCTCTCCTTGACCAAACTCTACTCAGGATCCTCTGAGCTCTTTTTCAGCTAGGTCTCAACTTTTGGGCTGCCCTGTTTCTCTCTGCATTGTCGAATTTTAGCAAGAATCCTGGTAAGTCAGTTAGCCAGAATCCCCCATTCTCAGTATCTGGTTACTCTTAGTTTTTTTTTTCTTTTTTCTTTTTTTTGACCACACCTCACGGCATGCAGAACTTCCCTGGACCAGGAATCGAACCTGCACCCCCTGCAGTGGAAGCACGGAGTCTTAACCCCTGGACCACCGGGGAAGTCCCTGATCACTTGATATTTAATCAGGTTCCGCATCTTCTGCCGTCCCCCGGGGTGACATCTGATATCCGTGGCCTGCCTTCAGCTAGAATCCTGTTAGGCTTACCCAGAACCCCCCTGTGCTTCCTCTGTTAAAAACAAGACTACAGGCCCAAAATGAAGTCGCTTGGGAAGCCCCGTGTCACCAAACCTAAACTTGATGGTAGTTTCAGCTCTCCCAGAAATGGACTTTAAAGGAGTAAATCAAGAATCACTATCACCACTGGTTAGGTGATCTGCCTGATAGACCCCTGCCCTCGACCCTGCAGTAACCAGTTCACTTCTCTGCCTGGGATAACTCCCTTGTTCCAACTCCCTACTGCCTGTAAGTCTTTCGTTTTGTGTAGCTTCTTGGAGCTCCTGTCCATCTGCCCAATACATGAATCGTTTAATAAAGCCAATAAGATCTTTAAATTTCACTCAGTTGAATTTCGTTTTTTAACACCTCTTAGTAATTTTCCATCCATTGACCACCCCCCTTTCCCCCAGCTTGGCTATAAATTCCCACTTCCCATTCTGAATTTAGAGTTGAGCCCAATCTCTCCCCCACTACAAGACCCATTGCCATTGTCCCTATACCTGTCACAGTAGTCGCCCCACACACACCTTGAATAAAGTCTTCCTTACCTCGTCATCTACAAGTGTCAGGAATAATTTTTTTCTTTAACAGAAATTGAGAATTCAGTTCCTCAGTTGAATTAGCCACATTTCAAATGCTCAATAGCCACATGAGCTAGTGGCTAAAGTATTGCAGAGCATACAAATCATCGAAGTTCTGTGGAACAGAGCTACATGAGAGGTTTAAAATACTTGGGGCAAAAAAGTGTCCTTACATACATAAAATAATGAAAACACTGATCAGAAAAAAACAGTAAGCTGTGGGAGCAAGAAGAAACTGTAATAAAGAAAATTAAGCAGCCAATCAGCCTTTCTACTTACAGAGTGTAACTGAGGAATATATAAGGTCTCCCTCCAGAAGTGCCCCACAATCTAATTGTCCTGGTTTCTGAAGTTCTGTCCTTGAAACTGATTATTTAGATTAAAGGCATGGTATCTCCTGGGATACCACATGATTCTTAGCATCAATCACCTCATCAAATCTTGGTCTCAAAGCAACAGTTCTTGTCACCAGATGCAAACCATCCTTCAGGAACTCACTTGTCAACCCCCAGTTGGGGGAGCAGCGCTGGCTCTCTAACGGTTTGTCCTAGTTTGCTGCGAGCAGCTAGGATTCTAAGGCAATGGTTCTCACCCCAGCAGCATCTGCATTGACTGCGAGCCATGAAATGAACAGAGATGAACTACATTCCCCACGTGGCACCGTCTACCTCATTCCATGGGGGAGACGGGTTGCCCTGGACCCTCCAGTCTCCCGAGAGAGGCTCAGCATGGCCTCCAGCGGTTGGTGCTCCTGATGGTATCTTTCAGTTGTGAGACACATGGGAGGGGCAGAGAGCAGAGGAGGAAATGAACGGAGAGAGAAGCCCGGTGGTGGGAGAATTACTGTTTAGGAGACAATTAGGAGGTATTTTTATGACCACAGGAAATTTGAGAAGAAGGAGCAATGTCTGCAAAGGATTTCTGGGGATGTTTCTGGGGTATATCCTGTGAAAACTCCTGGAACAAGACTTGAAGGAAACTGATAAGAAAGATCTAAATTATTCTTCAAAGCTTGTGTAGTTGGATTTTTGTTTCTTTTGAATGAAATTTCATGCAGACAGGTGTCCAGGAGCCTGGCTTGTATAGTCAAGTGGCTTGAGGGTCCACAGACGTTAAATAATGTTGAAGCAATCTAGTAAAGCTTCTCAAACTCAACTTATTCAAATTTGGATTCAAGACCTTATTGTTGAGACCTGCTTCTTTTTCTGCATTCTCTCTCCCATCACCAATTTACCCAAGCCACAAACCTGGACGATATCCTCACCGTCTCCCCATCCTTTCTCTTCTGTGTCTAACAGGTCACTTGGTTCTGTTGATTCTTCCTTCTAAGGACTCTCTCTCTCTCTGCTCCACTCTGTCCCCCCTGCTGCTCCCTTAGTTGAGGTTTCGTCATCTTCCTGCCTTGTCTCCTGTCCCATCTAATTGTACGATGTTCCATTTGGGAATCCCAAGTCCAGCATAGTGCCTGGAATACAGTAGATGAAAAACAAATGTGACTGAATGGATCTCTGTTGGACATTAAGATTGTTTCCAATTTTCCTGCCATATAAAAATGCTGCAATATCCTTTTTGGATATAACTCCTCCCTCCTTTTTAAGGATTATTTCCTTTGGATAAATACCCAGAAGTGGAATTATTGGGCAAAAAGGTATCACTGTTATCTCCATTTAGATTTTCCCAGAAGCAAGCCCTGAGAAGGAGATTTGAGTGCAAGTATGTTAGGTGATGCCAGGAAACCCTGGTGAAAGAGTGTGGCAGGGAGGCAGGGACAGGAAGGAAGGAAGCCGTAAAGGGTTTGTTAACAACCCGTTACCGCTGTAGGCAACTGGACCTGGTTCCCCTGGAGAGCTCCAAGAGGAAGTCCAGAACTACTGCTGAGCTATCCAAACCGAAGGGCAAGAAAGCTGGGGTGTTACCACCAACTCCCCACTTGTCATGGTTTGAAGAAAGCTTCTAGAGGCTCTTGGTGCTCCGGCTTGCCCTGGTGTAAGCTGAGCGTGTTCCTGCTGTGGATGCATGTCTACTTCTCCCCCTGATTCACATGTTGAAATGGAGGTGGGACCTTTGGGAGGCAATTTCGTCACAACGGTGGAGCCTCATTAAAAGAAACCTCAGCAAGTTCTGTTGCTCCTTTACTGCCGCACAGGGGGCAACGGCGAGAAGACAAAAAACAGCCATCTATGAGCCAGGAAGCTGGCTCTCATCAGACACTACATCTGCTGGCATTTGATCTTGGACTTCCCAGAAGTCTTGGACTTCTCCAGAACTGTGAGAAATAAATGCTTGAGCCAGCACGTCTATGGGATTTTGATTATAGCAGCCCAAATGGACAGTTCCCATGGCCAGAACATCTTTAAGCAGAAAATACCCTCTAAGAGTACAGGTGGCTGTTGAGGGGATATGGGCAGGGCACTTAGAGAATCTACTAAAGATATTTTTGTAGCTTTTGAAATGCAGTACTAAATTGCTTTATGAAGGAAGAAAACCAATGTATATTACAGGTAGACGTCTAAAACTATATGAGTTTACCCACATCCCTAGTAACATTAGCAATTATCATTATTCTTAAGAAACTTAACATATTTGAAAGCACTGCATTTTTTTTAAATTTTTTTTTATTATTTTATTATTATTTTTTTTAATCTTTATTGAAGTATAATTGCTTCACAATGGTGTGTTAGTTTCTGCTTTATAACAAAGTGAATCAGCTATACATATACATATATCCCCATATCTCCTCCCTCCCGCATCTCCCTCCCTCCCACCCTCCCCATCCCACCCCCCCAGGTGGTCACAAAGCACCGAGTTGATCTCCCTGTGCTACGTGGCTGCTTCCCACTAGCTATCTATTTTACATTTGGTAGTGTATATATGTCCATGACACTCTCTCACCCTGTCACATCTCAACTCTCCCCCTCCCCATATCCTCAAGTCCATTCTTTAGTAGGTCTGTGTCTTTATTCCCATCTTGCCACTAGGTTCTTCATGACCTTTTTTTCCCTTAGATTCCATATGTATGTGTTAGCATACTGTATTTGTTTTTCTTTTTCTGACTTACTTCACTCTGTATGACAGACTCTAACTCCATCCACCTCAGTACAAATACCTCCATTTCATTTCTTTTTATGGCTGAGTAATATTCCATTGTATATATGTGCCACATCTTCTTTATCCATTCATCTGATGATGGACACTTAGGTTGCTTCCATGTCCTGGCTATTGTAAATAGAGCTGCAATGAACATTTTGGTACATGACTCTTTTTGAATTATGGTTTTCTCAGGGTATATGCCCAGTAGTGGGATGAAAGCACTGCATTTTTTTCCTTTTGCTTTCTTTTTATCTACAGCTGCTCCCCACTTCCTATTATTTTATGCTTGTGTGTAAATTGGGCTGCAATTTACACTTGAATTACAACTAAGTTAATATAAAAACACAAAGGAATTGTTGTTGCAAAAAACTTTTTCTGCCAGGTGGAACAGAGGCTCTACACAGTTTTAATTAATATTTTTTTTATTAAAAATTGTTTATGAAGTATGTTTTTGCTATGGAAAACACATTCAAATCCCCAGATCTTAATCAGGTGCACTCAGCATCATAGCAGTGTGAATTCTATCTTTGAGCACCTCTCCCTTCTTGCCCTGGGGTTTCTCTGACGCTGACGCATGGCACACCCTAAAGAACCCACTATTCCCCCAAACACGCCTAACTCAGAAGCGCAGGGAAGTTAGCACGGGTGGAGTCACCCTTGACCAATGATGATTTCTTCTTTCACCCCCAGACACACGGTCCTGAGATACATTTCTTAAGGTTTCTTGTGGGGCCCCAGTGAGGTTGAGCACCATTTGTCCCTAGTGGTGGCCAACATGATAAGGCATCCTCCCGTCAGCGTTGTCTCCTTACCTGTTCCACACCACCATCCTATACCACTGCGCCCTAGAAGCACTTTCCCAGATTCCTGCACATGAGCCTTTGTCTCAGACTCTGCTTTCAGGGATTCCAGCTAAGATATTTAGTCTCAGAAGTGGTCCTAGAAACAGACTTTCTGGACGGGATTTTGGCACACAGCCGTGGCACACAGCAATCTGGAACACATTGCTGGAGGTGAGCGGCTGGCGGTAACATCACAATTGCTAAGCATCTCACCTGCGGTGCTTGGGATGAGGTGCAGGTGGGAAGAAGAAACATGGGGCTACGTGATGGCTCTAGCACCTAAATGGATAAAGATACTGGAGGTGGCTGGACTTTGTCAAATGCTTTGGAAGACTTGAACAAAGTAAAAGACAGGTTTTGATTGCCATCTATCAACTCGAGTCAAGTTGTGGAGTCAGCGGAGCCCCTATGGCCGTGTTTAAGGAGACACTTACTTAGTCCCAAGAGTGTGATGGGTGAAAATCAGGCACCAAACCTGTTGTAATGAAAACAGAGATGCAAAGGGGAATAAGTGCATGGCCATAAAAGTTCTCATCATCAAAATCAGAGACACGAGAAATATTTGGGTGGATGACCCTGAGAATCTTGCAACTCCACATCTTTTGGACCCTCCAGGCACACACCCCATTCTGGCTAGATTCGCCGGAAGAGGTGTCCCAAAATGGTGCTTCTACTTCTCCAGATTTACCCTACACCACGTGTTACCTCTTGACTGATAATCAGGGTCCACCCTCAGCGCAGCTTGAGTTGGGAAAAACAGTTCATATTTCAGGAAGAAAGCTTATACAATCAAAAGATTTGTAAGGCCTGGCTCACATGCACCAATAGAAAGGAGAAGAAAATGGGCAATTGTAAATTTTAAGGTGTTGAATGGAGAAGGAGGGAAGTATGAGGATGGGTAGAGGACAATTTATTGATACAGGAACACTCTGGTGATTTGGGAGTCCTTGTGAGGACACCTGCATCCACTCCTAAATCACTGCTAGAATAGCTTCTCGAAGCGCAGGCAGGATGATGATCCACAGTGAATGAGGGGAAGTTTGAACTTCCTTGGCAGAGTATTAGAAAAGCTCAGGGAGCTTGGGTGTTAGAATGGCTCCACTCTGTGGGAGCAGAGACCCAACCGCCTGGCTGTGTTCCTTGGGAGAATTGAGAGGAGTTCCCTTCCTAAAGCACAAAGAGTGCACTGGTGAGGGAGGCATGGTCATCTCTGAGAGGCTGGCGGGACACGTCCTTTGTGGGCCAGACCTGACCAGTGGAACGTGCTGCCGACGGGGCTGACGGGGTCCCGGAATAGTGGTGGAGGGAGAGATGCACCAGATGAAATGGCCAGAGTAAAAGTTCCTGGACCTGTGAAGTTGTGCCCTGGTGACCGATAGATCCAGGAGCTCTGCTCTGGGGGTGAGAGACAGCAGCTGGCCAGCTAGGGTCCAAGTGTTGGAAAGCTGAAGTTTGAAATTAGCCACAGCAATGGAAAATCACAATCTCTCATTCACTGTCCAAAGCCAAATCAAATCACAGACCTGAAAGCACAATGATTGAAGGGAAGGCTGCCAGTTCCCCTTGATGAAGGACGCTGCAACACCACTACAATGGTAAATGATAAACATGACCCATCCCTTCCCCAAAGGAACCTACAGCCACATGTCAGGATAATGGTGCCCAAGCAAATGGGTAGAGAATCTGAGTTGAACTGAAATACTGTTATCTTCCTGCAGTTGGAGTTGGGCTTATGAAGGCAGGTGATGATTGGAGTTCTGTTTCAAGAACACCCTGCAGTGGGTCCACTGGGGACCTGCCTGGGGTTATTTCCCAGTTCCACATGTATAGTTGAGATGATATGTAGTAGTTTGCAGAATCCTTACAAGGATTTCCTGACATGTAGAATAAGAGCCATGGGGAGAAGTCACTGAAACTGCCCCCAACCCATCAAGATAAAAGTTAGGAGCAATCCTAGGAGGAATTGCTGAGAGTAACAACCAGAAGGGACGTCGGGATGGAGGATGGTTGTCTTCATCATCAACCAGAAGGATCGTGGAAGGTAAGGGTGGATGAGTGTAAACTGAACTAATTAGTAACCCAATCATAGGTGCCTGGCCCAACGCAGTGCTAACTGAGCAATCAATGGTTTCCAGCACTTATTACGTGGCTGTTCTCCTCAACATCCATCAATAAAGGGGGTCAGAAGCGAGCTCTCACTATCTTTCCCAGGACTTTGACTTCCTGTCATAGTGTGGTCCTCTGGGATCGCGATCTTCTCGGCATCTGCACTGGTTCACTATTTGAGCTGCTCATCCCAAGTGAATCTACTTTTGATCCTCTTTGTGGATCCTCCTCTTTTGCATAGATGGCTGACTTTGGAAAATACACATATGTATTTTCTTGAGGCCCCACTTGAAATTAAGACTTCTGTATCACTTTTTAAATTGGTAATATTTTATTTTTAAAACTTATATTAAGTAAAATATGACATGATGTTCATATTTGTTCATTCCAGGTGGTAACTACATGGATATTTGTCTTATTATTGTGTTGTTTTGTTTTGTTTTTGGTATCTTTTTTAATGTGGTAAAATACAACACAAGGGCTTCCCTGGTGGCGCAGTGGTTGAGAATCTGCCTGCCAATGCAGGGGACACGGGTTCGAGCCCCGGTCTGGGAAGATCCCACATGCCACGGAGCAACTGGGCCCGTGAGCCACAACTACTGAGCCTGCGCGTCTGGAGCCTGTGCTCCGCAACAAGAGAGGCCGCGATGGTGAGAGGCCCGCGCACCGCAATGAAGAGTGGTCCCCACTTGCCGCAACTAGAGAAAGCCCTCGCACAGAAACGAAGACTCAACACAGTCATAAATAAATAAATAAATAAATAAAAGAACGTGAATTTCTTTAAAAAAAAAAAAAATACAACACAAAATTTACCTTTTTAATGTGTATAATTCAGTGATGTAAAATACATTCATCACGTCTGTCACCACCACCATTCCTAGACTTTTTCATCACCCTGGACGAAATCCCCATACCTTAAATTATTTTTATAAATAAACAAATTATAAAGGTTAATAAATAATTTTTAAATTTTTATTTATTTTTATGTCTTTTTATTGAAGTATAGTTGGATTGCAATGCTGTGTCTATTACTGCTGTACAGCAAAGTGATTCAGTTATACATCCTTTTTCATTTTTTTTCTGTTATGGTTTATCACAGGATATTGAATATAGTTCCCTGTGCTATACAGTAGGACCTTGTTGTTAAATAATTTTTTAAAATATTTATTTATTTATTTAGGCTGCCAGGTCTTAGTTGTGGCACAGGGGATCTTTGTTTCAACATGCGGCATGCGGGATCTAGCTCCCCGACCAGGGATCAAACTGGCCCCTTGCATTGGGAGCAGGGAGTCTTACCCACTGGACCACCAGGGAAGTCCCCTTAAATAATTTTTAAGAACGGAAACCAGAGCAGAGTTTTTCTTGGAGGATGTCAATTGTCAGCTCAGCAGGGAGTGGGGTGGGGCGCACAGGCCGCAGTGTGGTACCCAGAGGCCTTCACCATCTGAGTCACGCTGAGACCAGAGCCCCATGAGCTCCGTCGTCCCATCACCTGCTGCTCCCTCACCTTCAGGTATCCTCGTTTCTCTGGGAAGTCGGTCCTGTGCTTTCAGAGTGAGCCGTACATCCCTCCTGTGCCGTGAGCAGCCCCAGCGATGCCGCCTGGCACCTGTTACAATTTCCTGCTGGTCTCGCCTCTCAGGTGGCAGCTCCTCGGGGACATGCCTGCAGGACTCCATCCTCCCGCTGCCACCAGCACCGGCCCAACTCTGAGAATGCTCCTCCTTCCCTCGTTCCCACGCAATCGCAGAGACACGGCCCTGAGCGGGCATCTCTGCGGGCAGATGGCAGGGTGGACCCCTGAGGACGCCAGAAGGAAACTTTCATACAACTGCCTACTGGAAATCACGTTGCCTTATGCTGAGTCTCATGAAAAGAAAGTAAATTCCCTTAATTTAAATTTAGAAATACAACAGCTGACCTTCAGGCTTCAGTTTAATTTTCATAGTTCCATTGAAATGTCTCACTACAATTTGTTGAATCAGTCCTCTACTGTTGGGCATTTAGATTGTTTCCAACTTTTCACTGTTATAAATAACAGTAAAATAATGCGTGTTGCCACAGTTCCCTCTAGAGACGCCGTCCTAATTTCCTTCCCCTGTGTGACCAAGGCCTGGGAGCCTGGAAATATGAATTGGCCGTGAAAATCCGGGATGTACGGTGCCCTAGACATATGGACACAACTTGTCTTAAAACAAATGTATGCACAGCTCGTTTTAAGAATATATTACAGGGGTCTTCCCTGGTGGTCCAGTGGTAAAGAATCCGCCTTCCAATGCAGGGGATACGGATTCCATCCCTGGTCAAGGAACTAAGATCCCACATGCTGCGGGGCAACTAAGCCCGTGGGCCACAACTACTGATCTCTTCCCCTCAACTAGAGCCCGCATGCTGCAAACTACAGAGATCACGCGCCACAGCTAGTGAGAAACCAGCCGGCGCATAATGGAAGATCCCTCCTGTGGCAACTAAGACCGATACAGCCATAAATAAATAAATAAATGATAAATAAATCTTTTCCAAAAAAAGAATATATTACAAAATTCATAGGTCTGTGTGATGTAAATGGATTTATTGATAAAGATTTAAAATAGCGGCCAGAGAAGAGACACGTCCACACCTGTTCACTGTCCAGCAGGGCCTGTGAAGGTTCTCTGTGGTGTCCTGGCTTCCATTTGAGAGAAAGCAGCCACGTGGTGGCCGCTTGCAGTGCGTGGCCCTGGCACCTGTCAGTGCTGCCCAGTGCGGACCGTCCCGCCGCTGCACACCATCGCCTCAGGGGCTGCAGCATGGGGTCTGCGCGGGGGTCTGTGCCCTGGCTTCCGCGGGGCCCCTGCGCTCCACCGCCGTGCCCCCCCACCGAGGTTACCCAGAGTGAGCAGGAGGATGCAGGCGAAAGTTTGTTTTCTGGGGGTGAAGGTACTGTTTGGAATCTTATGGCACAAAGTAGAACAACCTCCCAACCATGTCTTTTCTTGTCCTCTTTAAGCTATATTCACCGCACTCTTAGAATGTGATCCCCTCCAGGGTGGACTCCACCCTGGCTTCCCCACCTACCACCAGCTGGGGGGGCTTGGTGTCAACAAGGAGAGGGTCATCCCGAAGGACTTGAGACTGCAGGTAAAGCAAGACGTCATCACAGTGATCGGAGGCAAGAAGCCGTCAGTGGAGGTCCTGCCTGGGTTGGAGAGCAGAGGTCATGCAGGCCCCCAGAGGTAGGTGTGTTGTGGCCACTTTGGGTGTCAGCCCTCTGCCCTCAGGGGCTGTGGCCAAAGCAGCATCCAACCCAGATGGGCCACGTGGAGCCGCACACATGGACCAAAGTGATGGAGAGTCGCCCACAGCTGTGTTAGCACTGCTGTCGACCCCATCTCTCAAGCCTCTCTGGGAAAGAAGCATTGTACCAGCAAGGGGTTGTGGTTCCCTTGCCACTCCCCCCCTCCCGAATTACCCCACCGACAGAGTCCTGGGTCCCTCCCTCCTCCCCTCCACCCCCGCCAGCTCGTTGGGACTAGAGCAGAGAGTCCATGTGTGCCCTGAAGGAGAGGGCTGGGCTGTGAGATTCTGAGTGACCTGGCCTGGGACTAGGGTGCCCACCCAGGTGGCCCCGCCTCCGGGGGAGGCAGAAGATGTTGAGAAATGCAGGACGCAGGGAGCTTCTGGCTCCAGATCCCCCATCTAAAGGCAGAGCCCAGACTACCACCCACAGCAGTAACTGAATGATGGCTTTTGCAGTATATTCACTGAGAGGGAGGATTATTTTTATTGCCACTGTCAGTGGTGAGTCTAATACCAGCCAAGCAAATGTGGAAAGTCTCATGCCCTCCAGTCAGGGGCACCCCCATGCTCTGTTTAGCCAGATTGTTGGAAAATGTACAGGAATAGCTTATAAAGGAAGGGAGGCGAGTATGGGGACACATAGTTCTTATCAACTAAAGATAACGTCTCATGCTGATTTTTTAGTATTCCTCTTTCAGCTACAAGTCTGCTTCATAGGCTATTGGATCCCTTACTCTCTTTAGCTAGGCTTCCAGATTAACTTTTGTTAAAGTGTCATTGCAAGGAAGGCTAATGTTTTCACAGAGCCTGCCAAAATAGATAGGAATGACTTTAAAAAAAAAAAACAGTTCCAGGAAACAAGTAATAACCTTTTTAAAACAAAGATTTGGAATCTGGATTTGTGAAAAATGCTGTATCAACACTCCCTTTAATATTCCGGGGATTATTTTAAAGCAAAAGTAATGGTTTAATTAACAAAAATATGTGGCTTAAAAGACTGTGAGAGTTTTTGGAATTTTTTAAAACTAATTTTTAATCTTTTATGGGCTGGTAAGAACTTTCCTTGTATTGTGAGAGTGAATGATAATTGTTTCTTCATTGCATAGATTTTAAACTTGGTGAAACTTTTAGTCTTTAACCATCCTGCATTCTCTAGGATGTAGCTTTAGCTTTCAAATGAAAAATTTACATAAGTAGTGCTGCCTTTTTGATTCTCTTCCAGGGAAGAAAGAAAAGAAGAAAGGGAGGGAGGGAGACAGGAAGGAGAGGAAAGAAGTGGGGGGAAAGAGAGAGAAAGAGAGAGAGAGAGAAAAGGAAGGAAGGAAGGGAGGGAGGAAGAAAGGGAGGGAGGGAGAAAGAGAGAGAGAGAGAAGATAGAAACTGCTGGGTTCACAGTTAATGGGCCATCCATCTAATGACATCCATTTGTGTCTGTGTTTGAAGGTCATTACCAGCAGACAGTCCCTTCCCCCTGAATTCTCAGTAGTGCCCCCTTGCAAAGCCAGCCTGTTGTATTTATCTCTGGTCTACATGACTAGGTTGTTTGGGGGCAGGAGTTGATTAGAATCGTTTTGGAAAACTGACTTCTCTCATTCAGATATAGCTTTTCCGGAGCAGAGTATTTTCAGAACACTTACTGGCAGCATAACATAGATGATATCACAGAAGTAATTCCCGCACTGCTGAGCTGCTCAATTCCCCAGTTAAACACTGCTCTGATGTCACCAGCCTCCCGCCAGGAGGGCGGCCAAAGTCGTGTGCACTTAAAAAGCCTTCTCACCACCCCAGGAAAGCTGCTATTCACTAATATTAATTGCAAATAGCAAGTAATTCTTTTTTTAAAAAATAAAAAATAAATTTATTCATTTATTTTTTTATTTTTGGCTGCATTGGGTCTTCATTGCTGTGCACGGGCTTTCTCTAGTTGTGGTGGGCAGGGGGCTACTCTTCGTTGTGCTGTGAGGGCTTCTCATTGCGGTGGCTTCTCTTATTCCAGAGCACGGGCTCTAGGCGCGCAGGCTTCAGTAGTTGTGGCACGCGAGCTCAGTAGCTATGGCTCCCAGGCTCTAGAGCACAGGCTCAGTAGTTGTGGCGCACGGGCTTAGTTGCTCCGCGGCATGTGGGATCTTCCCAGACCAGGGCTTGAACCCGTGTTCCCTGCATTGGCAGGCGGATTCTTAACCACTGCGCCACCAGGGAAGTCCATAATTCTTTTTCCTAATCAATACTTTGTGTATTTTAAGTATACAGATTTAGACATACTTAATTTGTTGTAGAGATTTGCAAATTTTAACCAAAAATTTAGAATTTCAAGTGATTGAGTCTGATCCTTACAGTACACCAGCATCACAGAGTAAGGGATATGAAAAGATGTGAAGTTGCGGTTTCTGCATGTTTGCTACATCTTTGTCCCAGGCAATACGTGGCGTAAAAATACAGAAAAACCAAGAACATTGGCATGGTGCAGGAATGCATAGTCCCTGCTCACAGAAAGACGTCTACAAAAGATGTCTAATCCTCTTGTGTTCCTGGTCCCAAGTTTGGACGCCTGCAGGATGTAAAATGGCGTTGCATGATGACCTCTCTGCCCTTTGTAGCTCTGTTATTCTAGGAACCCATCGATGCACCAACGCGGAGAATTCCTGCTTCTGCAAAGGAGGGAGGTGAGCGGCCAGGGAAAGCCTCACGCCCTCACAGTCCGGCTCCTGTCCTGCTGTCACCCCTCAGAGATGGGTGAGCGGTGGGGCCACAGGGGCTCTGTGGTCACCAGGTTGAAGATGACTGGCCCCGGCTCAGTTAACCAACCCCAACAAGCGTCATAGTCACATTCCCACAAATCACAAAGCAGAGGGCACCATGGCTGGAATCCCAAAGAGATCCCCCAGGAATGCTGAGGGCCCAGGACTCGTAATAGCAGGAAGCTAAGTTGCCCAAGCCTGTGTGTGTCGGGCTGGCCCCCGCCCTGGCCCCAGCTCAGATCACACTGCCCACCAGGGGAGCCAGGCCACCAGCTCATCTAAGCCAGCCAGACATTCCTTCTCAAGAAATGGGACTTTGCAGCCAGAGACCAAGCCTGTCATACAGAGGGAGTCCCTACAACTCTAAGACCCTGGGGAGCTGCAACCAGTTGAAGGCAGAAGCCCAACGCATCACGGAGGAATCTGGTCTGGAGAGAGGAAGGTCCATACAGAGCCGTGGAAAGTGAAGACCTCGTGGCCCCAGAAACACACAGAGAGGCAGCCTCTAGGATGGCTTTGAATCCCCAGTGTGGCCCAGATGCATTCTTTCCAGTCCTTAGTCATCAGGGACTTAGGGCACTTACACCGTCTGGTTATACCCGCTTAGAGAGACCAAAAGTTTCCTGAGACACCACTAAATATTCAGCTATTTTGTGAAGGCTGCAACATGTTTCATTTTATGAATTAAACCAAGCATGGCTTATTTATAAATCCCCCATTGTTTCCAATATTTTGCATTAGAAGCATCCTTGTAGTTGAATCTCTGAATACATCCACATTTTTTTTCTAGAGCTGAATTCCAAGAAGTGGAATTGCTGGACTGTGTGGATATTTTAACGTGTATTGCGTATTGTCTTCAACTAACTTGTATTTGGACGAGCAGTTTATGGCAGCCCCTATTTAAATCTATCCCCCCAAAACTTACTGTTTTTTGTTATTCTTATTTTTTTGTCCATGCCAATATGTTAGGTTGAAAATAAGTCCTTCATTTAAAATTTTCATTTTATTGATTGAACTTTTTCTCAGATATTAATGGGCACTTATATCTGTGTGTGTGTGTGTGTGTGTGTGTATGTGCGTATGTACGCACCTTGAGTTCATGATCTTTGCTTATTTTCCATTGCTGTGATCAACATTTTCTTATTGATCTGTAAGAGATTTTCAAGTTAACCCATTATCTGTCACCATGGCTTAAATATTTTTCTGGTTTATTGTTTGAATTTTAAATTTTGTTTGTGCTTTTGACACAGAGTTTTGCAATGTTTTCCCTTATTCTATTTAAAATTAGGAAAATAATATCTGATCATTAAAAAACCAACAGCAAAAATATGTAAAGTAAAACTGTGAAACTCCCCCACTTGTTCACCCCCTCAACCCCAATCCCAATCCCAATCCCAGGGGGCCCATTTGGGGTCCTTTCTATCTCTGTCTACAGATAACCCCTTAGTGATTCGTTTGAATGCCTGGCTTTAGATACTATTTATACTGCTAACATGCAAATTTCTATCTCCTACAACTGCCCTCTCTTCTGAACTTGACTCAAATATCCAACTGCCTGGTCTACACCTCCACTCACATACCAAAAAGGTATCTCAAACCTGACATGTCTAAGGAATTCCCTGGCAGTCCGGTGGTTAGGACACCATGCTTTCACTGCTGAGGGCCCAGCTTCAATCCCTGGTCAGGGAACTGAAAAGAAAAAAAGAAAGAAAGAAAAAAACCCAAAAAAACCTGACATGTCTGTATCAGGTAGAATGCTCTGGGCTACCTGTAATGTAACTTGAACTCCAAGGTTTGTTGGGAAAGTCCTGAGGTAGGCGGTAGGTCAGCAGTAGCTCAATGAGCAGCATGCCTGCTCTGAGCTCTGCCCTCCTGTGAGGCCGGCTTGCCCTCAAGCTGGGTCAGGATAGTTGCCGTGGTACCAGCTTCGCTGCTGTGTACTACCGTGTCCAGAGGAAGAAGGGACATTGTTTTTTGGTGGATCTCTCTTAGGGAAGTATAAACTTTGTTGTCATAAGTCCCCAGAAAACTTCTGAACCCATTCCTAAACCTTCCCTCTGGCCAATGGAATGCCCTGCACTGATTGTCTTAGGCCAGGATTCCTGAATTAGCCATTAACCAGGAGAGATGCAACGACTCTTAGATCCATTAGGCCAGCTCTGGAGAAGAAGGTGAAACCAGCTTTTTCTGAATCACTTGGAGCAGATGGAAAACTGGTAAATACATGGAAGAAATCAGAATGCTATTAGGCAGGGGAAAATGTGTGCTGACTAGGAAGTCATCAGTGTCCAAATGAGATGTGTTTTTACTTCCTTCCCTCCCAGTCTATTCCCTCTTAGTTCTACCAACCTTAGTAAATGGCATGGCCATAATCACAATCATCAAACAAAACTTCCAGGAGTCGCATTTGATTCTTCTAGTCACCCACCCCTCTCAACCTCTGTGCTATTGTTGACATTCATTTTATTTTCTATATATCAGATAAAAGCCTGATACATTATTTTTTCCCTTAAGCAGTGAATTGACCTTAAAGAAATTAAGAAAAGAGAAATATATATATTTTATATTGACCCATTTCTTTACCTTTTTCTAGCACTTTAAATCCAAGTTTCTATCTGGTATAATTTCCCTTCAGCTTTTGCTTCACTGAAAACATCTTTATTTTACCTTTGTTTTTTGAAGGATGTTTTCACTGTGGTGTAGAATTCTAAATTGACAGTCTTTTTTTTCCTATACTTCAAAAATGTCATTTCATTGCCTTTTGGCTTAAATTGTTTCTTTTTTCTTTTCTTCTTTTTGGCCGCACTGTGCGGCTTGAGGGATCTTAGTTCCCCGACCAGGGATTGAACTCAGGCCCATGGCAGTGAAGGCTCGGAGTCCTAACCACTGGACCGCCAGGGAAGTCCCTGGCTTAAATTATTTCTAATGACAAGACAGCAAGCATTCTTTTTTTTTTTTAACATCTTTATTGGAGTATAATTGCTTTACATTGTTGTGTTAGATTCTGCTGTATAACAAAGTAAATCAGCTATACATATACATATATCCCCATACCCCCTCCCTCTTGTGTCTCCCTCTTACCCTCCCTAACCCACCCCTCTAGGTGGTCACAAAGCACCAAGCTGATCTCCCTGTGTTATGCGGCTGCTTCCCACTAGCTATCTATTTTAAATTTGGTAGTGTATATATGTCAATGCCACTCTCTCACTTCGTCCCAAGCCAGCTAGCATTCTTATTAGTGTTCTCATGTAATCTTTTTTCTCTCGCTCTGCTTAAGATTTTCTTTTTATCTTTGGCTTTCAGCAATGGACTATGATGTGCCAAAGTGTGGTTTTATTTACATTTTTCCCTCTGGGGCTTGTTGACTTTTTTGAATTTATAGTTAATGTTTCTCATCAAAATTGAGAGATTTATCACCATTATTTCTTCAAAAAATTTTCTACCCCATTCCTTTTCTCTTTCTTTTTGGGACACCAATCCCACATATGTTGGGCTGCTTGACATTATCTCAGAGGTCACTAATGCTCTCTTTATTTGTTTATGTTTTGTTTTGTTTTGTTTCTATTTTATTATCTCTTGCTTCAGCCTGGATAATTTCTAATGAATTCTTTTCAAGTTCACTGAATCTTTCTTTTGTAGTATCCAATCTGATGTTAAATCTATCCAGTGAATTTTAAATTTTTATATGTTATATTTTTTCAGTTCTAGAACTCCCATTTTGTTTTTTTTACAGTTTCTATTTTTATATTTTTTGTAAATCCTTTAACATTTTTTAAATAGTTTTTTTTTTAGTTCTTGACTGCAAATTCCAATAACTAGTTCTCTGTGGATCTGCTTCTATTGACTATGTTTTCTCTTGATAATTGGTCCTATTTTCCTTCTTCTTCACATGTAGCATAATTTTTGTCATATTCTTTACATAGTGCAAGAAAGAATAGTGAAGACTGAAATATAGATTTTGTGGGTGTATTTTGTTTATCTCCAAAAGAGAGTAAGTCCTTTCCTTCATCTGATGATTAGGGTGGGGGCTGATCATTTCTGATCCTCACAGAGTTGCGTTGAGCTGGTGCTGGGCCACAACTTCAGTTAGACTGAGTTCGTGTGAGATCAGCTCACCCCTGATACCCTTGCAGCAGCTACATTTTGATCTTGTCAGAGTCTGATATGGAAGGGAGTTGGACTACAATTTTAGGTGTTTTGTTTGTTTTTGTTTGTTTGTTTTTGGCTGTGCCAGGCAGCTTGTGTTTGTTTGTTTTTGGCTGTGCCAGGCACAGTGAAAGTGCCAAGTCCTAACCACTGGACCACCAGGGTATTCCCCAATTTTAGGTATTTTTGATTCACCTTTGGATTCAATTGCATCAAGATTCCAGAGGCCAAAATCTGTGTGATGCATGGGACTTTATGACTACATTCTCTTACCAGCTCCTCCTCCACTACCCTCTACTTCTGTGATGAGGAGGCAGGGTGGGGATTATTCAGCCAAGTGCTTTGTCCTTGAGTTTGGGGCTCTTCCAGAGTCTAATCAACACTGCTAGTGCTCACTGTCCTCTAAGGCTTAGCCAGCTTCACGCCTTCAAGTCCCCTCTATGGCAGGCTTGCTGCTCCTGCCTGTATGCCAACTGGGTGTCTGCCTCCAGATGTGAAAGCTGGCGCAACTCTCTGGTCACCTATGAAGGTCTCCTTTCTCTCTAAATTCAGTTGATTGGAGTTTGTTTCCACCACTGTTCGTTGGGTCCACAGAAAATATGATTACTACTTTATTCAGGTTTTTCTTGTTGGTACTATGAGAGGGAAGGATTTTCATGTCCTTCTATGTCCTGATGGGAATCAGACTTCAGAATATCTTAGATGTCCTTGCTTCTTTTCTTTCCTTCACTCCTCATATGCAATTTCTCTGCAAGTCCTGGCAGCTACAGCTACAGCTACAGTATAAATCCTGAGTCCATCCACTACTGTCCATCTCTAGTGATTCTGCCTGTGCTGGTAACATCACTCACTAGGTCACTGAGGTAGCCTCCTAACTGATCTCCATGTTTGTACTCATGACCCCTCTGTCTTCCAGTCTCCACAGAGGAGCCAGAAGGCTTATTTAAATGAAAAATCAGATTCCCTTTCTCAAAATCAACAGTTGTTTACCATTGTATCTGGACTAAAATCCAAGTTCCTCATCACAGCCCACAGTGTTCTACATTATCCGGTTCTTCTGTAGTAGGAGTTATTGTACCCTTTTTACAGATGAGAAAACTGAGGCTCAGAGAGTAAGTGATTTCTCCAAGGTCACACATTTCTATTCTGTTGTTTTAAATATAACTTATACACATATAATAACTGTTCTCATTTTTTAAAACTTATTAATTATATAAAATTATAATTAGACTGTGATGGTCTAAGATAAAAAGAAGTGAGAAGTGTCAAATGTGGCATGAATTTCTGTGGTGCTGCACTCTTAAAACTTTTATTTTGGAGTCAGCATCTTCATCGCTATGTGTAATTTTACTACAGTTTGAGACAGGGAGGTGTGATGTTGTCTGAAGGTGGCTTCTGATTCCATGAGTTTATGAATGTTTTATTTGATTCTCGAAAAACGTTAATTAATTTTTCAGTGTAGTGAGAAGAATATCTCAAGAGAACATTATATGGACTACTGCCCAGCCCTGAAAGTATTTTCCTTTACTTTTAAAGTCTATGTTAAGCTGTATGAAGGCTTTATTTCAAGCTGTCTCATAAACCTTACCTTTCTCATTTTTTAAAAAAAATTTTGACAGAAAATCACAAAAATTATACTCATCCTCATCAGTTCACTCAGTCCCATGTAATTAATTTTTTTTTCCATCTTGATCTTTTGTTAGCACTTTTATGAGTTCATCAGTTTTTCATTAGAGTTCTGAAAATGCTTATTCATTCAGTTCAGCAGTACAGTCAGTTACCAGAAACCTGTACTTGTCAGAGTCTTTTCCATGAATTTCTTGAAGATGAAACCCTTTTATAGGAACATATTTGCAAAAGCATCAGAGTACACCCAGAACTGTCTGTAAATGACAAAAGACTTAAAAATGACCACAGTTAAAGATTTGATGAAAGTTCATAATAATGCAGTTGACAAGAAAATTAGTTATTTCTGTGATATACATTTTAAAGTAATAACTAGGATTATTACTTATAACATTATACCAGAACATATAAGATTTTTAGAAATTTCATGTAATGTCTGAAACATTTATATTAATATATTTCCATACATATTTCCATACAAATACAAATATAAGATTTTTAGAAATTTCATGTAATGTCTGAAACATTTATATTAACATATTTCCATACATATTTCCATACAAATACAAATATAAGATTTTTAGAAATTTCATGTAATGTCTGAAACATTTATATTAACATATTTCCATACAAATAACCCAATGAAAGTTTAGTATTAGTTGTTTTGTTTGTTTTTTTATACTGCAGGTTCTTATTAGGCATCAATTTTATAGACATCAGTGTATACATGTCAATCCCAATCGCCCAATTCAGCACACTACCATCCCCACCCCACTGCAGTTTTCCCCCCTTGGTGTCCATATGTCCATTCTCTACATCTGTGTCTCAACTTCTGCCCTGCAAACCGGTTCATCTGTACCATTTTTCTAGGTTCCACCTAAATGCATTAATATATGATATTTGTTTTTCTCTTTCTGACTTACTTCACTCTGTATGACAGTCTCTAGATCCATCCACTTCTCAACAAATGACTCAATTTCGTTCCTTTTTATGGCTGAGTAATATTCCATTGTATATATGTACCACAACTTCTTTATCCATTCGTCTGTTGATGGGCATTTAGGTTGCTTCCATGACCTGGCTATTGTAAATAGTGCTGCAATGAACATTCGGGTGCATGTGTCTTTTTGAATTACGGTTTTCTCTGGGTATATGCCCAGTAGTGGGATTGCTGGGTCATATGGTAATTCTATTTTTAGTTTTTTAAGGAATCTCCATAGTGGCTGTATCAATTTACATTCCCACCAACAGTGCAAGAGGGTTCTCTTTTCTCCACACCCTCTCCAGCATTTGTTGTTTGTAGATTTTCTGATGATGCCCATTCTAACCGGAGTGAGGTGATACCTCATTGTAGTTTTGATTTGCATTTCTCTAATAATTAGTGATGTTGAGCATCTTTTCATGTGCTTCATGGCCGTCTGTATGTCTTCTTTGGAGAAATGTCTATTTAGGTCTTCTGCCCATTTTTGGATTGGGGTGTTTGTTTCTTTAATATTGAGCTGAATGAGCTGTTTATATATTTTGGAGATTAATCCTTTGTCCGTTGATTCGTTTGCAAATATTTTCTCCCATTCTGAGGGTTGTCTTTTCGTCTTGTTTATGGTTTCCTTTGCTGTGCAAAAGCTTTGAAGTTTCATTAGGTTCCATTTGTTTATTTTTGTTTTTATTTCCATTACTCTAGGAGGTGGATCAAAAAAGATCTTGCTGTGATTTATGTCAAAGAGTGTTCTTCCTATGTTTTCCTCTAAGAGTTTTATAGTGTCCAGTCTTATATTTAGGTCTCTAATCCATTTTGAGTTTATTTTTGTGTATGGTGCTAAGGAGTATTCTAATTTCATTCTTTTACATGTAGCTGTCCAGTTTACCCAGCACCACTTATTGAAGAGACTGTCTTTTCTCCATTGTATATCTTTGCCTCCTTTGTCATAGATTAGTTGCTCAACTTGAATTAACTCTGTCAGTACCCAGGCAGAAATTAGGTTACTATCCAAAACAGAAAATAACAATAGTTGGTGAGGATGTGGAGAAATTCAAACACTTTTTCACTGTTGGCGGAATGTAAAATGGTGTAGCCACTGTGGAAAACACTATGGAGGTTCCTCAAAAATTTAAAAATAGAATTCCACTTCTGGGTACATAACCAAAAGAATTAAAAGCTGGGTCTTGAATAGACATTTGTACACCCATGTTCATGGCAGCATTTTCACAATACTAAAACATGGATGCAACCCAAGTGTCCATTGACTGATGAATGGATAAACAACATGTGGAATATTCATACAACTGAATATTATTCCGTCTTAAAAAGGAAGGAAGTTCTGCAATATGTTACAACATGGACGAATCTTGAGGACTTAAGTGAAATAAGCCAGTCACAAAAAAGACAAACACTATATGATTCCACTTTTATGAAATACTCAATTAGTCAAAATCATAAAGACAGAAGGTATTACAGTGGTTGCCAGGGGCTGAGGGGAAGAGAGAATGGAGAATTAATGCTTAATAGGTATAGAGTTTCAGATTTATAAGGTAAAAAGAGTTATGGGAATGGGTGGCAGTGATGGCTGCACAACAATATGAATACCACTGAACCGCACACTTAGAAATGGTTAAGACGGTAAACTTTGTTATGTGCATTTTTTTTTTAATACCGTAAGCCTATTTTCTTTCTTTTTTTTTTTTTTTAAAGATTGATTGATTGATTGATTGATTGATTGCTATGTTGGGTCTTCGTTTCTGTGCTAGGACTTTCTCTAGTTGCGGCAAGCGGGGACCACTCTTCATCGCGGTGCGCGGGCCTCTCACTATCACGGCCTCTCTTGTTGCGGAGCACAGGCTCCAGACGCGCAGGCTCAGTAGTTGTGGCTCACGGGCCTAATTGCTCCGCAGCATGTGGGGTCTTCCCAGACCAGGGCTCGAATCTGTGTCCCCTGCATTAGCAGGCAGATTCTCAACCACTGCGCCACCAGGGAAGCCCCTGTTATGTGCATTTTAATACAATACAAAAATTAGAATTAAAAATTTTTTAGAAGATTTAGAGTCTACCAGTCATTTAAGTTATTTTACTTTATATAGATACATAGGAAAGGTTGATCTTACTGAATTAAGGCAGGTCATTCTGTATAGATAGAAAGCCTGAATGTAGCCAGTGGTATTTCCAATCCACCTCTGTTGAGAATAACTTAATAGCCTTCAGTTTAGTATATGCTTGTAAAGTTTGTTAAATTTAGATAAAGAAATTTAACTCTTCGGTTTTGGAAATTCATGCACACACACTACTAATGTAGAGAAAGGGGCAATGATCTATGATAATATAAAATATTACCGTAAAGAATCATTCTTTTATAAATTTAATGGCTTTTAGTAAAAGCTCCTGAGATCACCCAGACTCCTTCATAATGAAAGAGATGATGTGTCCCTCATGCCCATTTGTGAGCTTTGTGCCAAACTAAATTTTAACAAGAGCCATAAAGAAAAGTTTTGCTGCCAAACCACAAACCATGCTCAAAAAACACAAAACATCAGAGAAATAAAAAGTTAAACAAAAACAAACAAGTGTAGGGCTTTGTGAGGCCAGAATAAACCACATGCCATAGAAAAGTCATAATAGGCGGGGAATGTCAAGGGATGGGGGGGTCTTGGGTCTCAGTCTCAGGGGATGCCATCCCCTTGACATCTCTCATGGCACCCAGAGTCTCCTTGCAGCTGCGGTGGCCTCTGCATCTTCAACGAAGATCATCCAAGTAACCAACTGCTCAAGCAACTTCGCCAAATCACGTTCATGGGGCACTTGATACATAAAGGTTTATTATTTTCCAACTGGATAGCACTGATTAGGAAAGGAGGAAAAGATTCCATTTGAACCATCAAGCTGCCCCTTTTAGAATAATCTTTTAAACATTTTAAGAGCAAATAGCCTGGTATTTACCAAAAAGCTCTTGTAAGCCTGTGAAATGCCATATTTTAGCTGCTTAAGAAAAAGATTCTTACCTAAGGGACACTTTCGTGAACCATAAATATTTTGTTTTAATGGCTGGTTTTCATCATTCAGGGGAATGAAGTTTAGCATTAAACAGTTCAGGATCAGATTTTTTAAATCTATACTTAAATAAATTCTACTCATGAAAAACATGATGTCAATAAGCTTAGTAAAGAGGGGGACTTTCCTAGTGGTCCAGGGGTTAAGAATCCGCCTTCCAGTGCAGGGGACGCGAGTTAGATCCCTGGTCAGGGAACTAGATTCCGCATGCTGTGGGGCAACAAAACTGGTGTGCTGCAACTACCGATCCCCCGTGCTCTAGAGCCTGCATGCCACGACTAGAGAGCCCTTGTGCAGCAACTATAGAGCCTGCGTGCGGCAACTACTGAGCCCATGCACCACAACTAGAGAAGCCTGTGTGCCACAACAAAGATCCCGTGTGCTGCAACTAAGACCTGACACAGCCAAATAATAATAATAATATTGATAATAATAAAAAGCTTAGTAAAGAAGTGTGCATTGAAAAAATACTCAAGAAAGTGGGGCTGTTCTGTGCAAACCCACTGCTCAGGGCAGGGAAATAACAGGTATTTCCAGCTGTGCAGCAACGGGTCAATACTGTCTTATTTACATGTGAGCGCAGTATTGTCATTGAAAGATCGCTGAATTGCTGGCATTCTACCAAATTGTTCCAGCTTTGGCCCTGGGAGCTCTTCCAGTTGGCTCCTGTGTCCTTTGCGGATGATACTGGAAACCAAGATCTGCCTCAGTTCTGCTCAGCTGACAGAGCAAGGAAACATGTGCTTACTAATAGCTAGAAATATTTCAAAATGTAAAAATCTGTATCTGTATTAAGCTATAGTGGAGTTCATACTGACGTTTCCAACTCTACTTTAATACCGTAAAAATCATTCTAGCTTTCCTCCTTTTCTTTCTGTCTTTTTTTTTTTTTTAATTAATTTATTTGGCTGTGCCGGGTCTTAGTTGTGGCACGTGGGATTTTCATTGTGGCATGCGGGATCTTTAGTTGTGGCATGCAAACTCAGTTGCAGCATGCAGGATCTATTTCCCCAACCAGGGATCGAACCTGTGCCCCCTGCATTGCGTGCGCGGAGTCTTAGCCACTGGACCACCAGGGAAGTACCACTCCACGCCTTTTCTTATCTGTGACCTCCTATTTCAACATTGAGGAACCTGGTTCCCACCAAATATCTTCCATTTATTAAATTGTTCAATATATGTGTAGCAGTTTCACAGTTGTTGACCTGAATTCCTTAAAAGGAATTTTGAGGCAGGGTAGAGCAACTAGACAAAAAAGAGAAGGTTGGAGAGGAGCCAGAGGGGCCAATAATCCAATGGGACTGGGGAGTAAGGGGGCCAGGAAAACGTTTCTGGTGACAGAGTTCCAGACTTACAAGAACAAAGAGGTCTCCAGCAAATGTGGAGAGATGTACTTCCTCACTTATAAGGAGAGAAATGCAGAGTTAAGCAGTAAGGCCACTGTTATCTATGACGCAAGGAAAAACGGAGAAGCACAATGATACCCCAGGACTTCCAGAGGGTGTGGGGATGCTGCTGGTGAGGCTATGACCGAGGTGACATTGCAAAGTGTCCATCCAGTCAGAGCTCGCAGTGCACCTGCTCTGTGACCCAGCGGCTTCACCAGGATGCTCATTATGCGCCGTGTGTAAAGCAACAAACTGGACACAAGTGTCCACCAGTGGGAGACTGGTCACAATGCCTGGCACATATAAACGCTCACTAAATGTTTATTGAATGAATGAATGCATATGTACTTGCATAAAATGAAATATTTAGAGCAGTTTAAATACATATGTATATGCACATACACCTATACCTAAAAGAGGGCCAAGATATAATGTTGAGTGAAAAAAGCAAATCACAAAAATCTTATTTATAATAGGATGCAATTTTTGAAAAAATGTATATGTGTAATAAATTTCTGGAAGAATACATTTTAAAAAACATAATTCTGGTTATTTCTGGAAAGCAGAAATGGAAGAAGGGAGAAAGTGCTAAAAGGGTATTTATCTTTCCCTTTGTTTTATGAATTTTAAAATCATGACCGTTTAATACTTTTAAATAATAAAAAGAGTAAACGATCTCATTTCCACATGACTTCCCTTTTGTTTATATAGCTTTTTGTCTTTGTTGCTATTTAGAGTAAAATGTTTATACAAAGGTTAAACAAAATCAAAGGACAAACATGTCTGGTATTCAATTTTAAATGATATTTATGTGATGTAAATGTCCTCCATAACCCCAACCCTTCACTGAACTTTACCAGTGACTTAGATACTTTGTGTGCATTTATTTTAGGGAACTTAACACAGCAAAGGAACCCTGGTGTGAGGCTGAGGATTCATGGCAGCCGAACTTGGAAACAAGGTGACTGGGAGGAATGTCAAGCCCCGATGAACAGCATAGGACTTTTGAGGGGGGGCCCAGGGTAGCTGTGTCAGCCGTCCTACAGGGATCTTGGTTTGAGCCATATTTCATTCACCTTTGAAAGAGAGGCTGACCCACTGAGACTTAGGTTGCAAGTTAAAGACCACAGGCTGTGAACCACGGCTTCTGGGAGCACAGAGGAGAGAGTGGCTGTCATCTGCGTCCACGTAGCTGGGAAACTTCACAAAGGACAGGATGCTTAGGCTGCACTGTGAAGTGAATAGGAAAGTTTGCTGGGAGGAGGGGTGGCAGAGGAGCACTTCAGGAATAGGACAAGCTATCCTCCTGGCAGCCTTGTAGTTAGCCAGTGACCAGTTCTGTCTGTCGAGGAAAAATTCATCAATAGTCAATCTAAGAAAGAAATGAAGAAATTTATTCAGCCAACCTGAGGATTATAATCTGGGAGGCAGTCTTTCAGAAAGCTCCGAGGACGGTTCTGCCCGTTAGAAGTCAAAGCACAGTTATACACGTTTTTGAGGCAAAGGGTTGTACATCAAATGACGTATTGACAATTTACCTAGTCCAGCTCTGCACGTACAAAGTGAGTAGTGAGTCATTGTGATCCCTTAAAGCATTAGGAAGGAATGTTATCTCCTAAGGAGGTCTGGTTAATGCAGATGCACAACACACACTAAAGGGGAGGAAGGAGGCACAAACAGGCAGAGAAAATTTTTATGTTTAAATTTTTCTTGTCTTGCCATAAAATATGTATTTTACTTTATCACGTCCAATGGGCCATGAAAGAAAGTGATGTGTGTCAGTTGCAGATTGAGGCAATGAGGTGTCCTTCCAGCCCTCGAACTCTCCCTGAGCCTCCCTGAGACAGCCTGGGAGCTGCAGGAGGTGAGTGGACTGACGCCCCGTGTCCCTACGTGGACAGGAGCTGTCCCAGCGAGCACTGGCCTGAGGACCACTGAGGAAGCTAGAAACGTATCCTGATCAATTGTGTGCACCAAACCGTTCCTATGGCCTCAGCTTTGCTACAGTTTCTGTTGCCTCCAAAACTCCAGGTCCCGCCTATTTTCCAGGTTGGATCCTCTAGCCTCCTGTCGGTTCTGTGAGCCCCAATATCTCTCCATAAGTGTTGCTTATGTTTAAGGTGGCAACCAAGAAACCTGATGGATATACACTAAATGCGGTAAAAAACCAAATTAACTTTATACCAAATGCCATTTACAGCAAACAGTACAATATTTCAGTTCCAGCATAATTATAAAGGTACAGCTTTTGAATCAGTTTGCTCATTTTCTGATATACCAAATCCCACTTCAGCCCATTAGTGGTTTAATAAAATGAGATCCTATCACTTGACATGGATATCGGAACGCAGCACGGGAATTTGGATGGCTTCTGGGAGATCATGAATTTCCCACATGAACAAAGATGCACGATGGTGGTGACAGGTGAGGCGCACGAGTCTGGGCGCAGCAAGTAGGTCAGCCGAGCAGGACACAAAGAAACTACAGAAACACAGGGGTCAAGGCGAGTGGACAGGAGCTCTCTACTGCAGGGCTCAGGACGTCACAGGGAGGAGGGAGACCCCCGACTGTACTGAGGGGAGAACAGGTACAGCAGGAACATGACGCATTACAAAATGCTGTTGTCTAAGTAACCTGTATTGACTCTTCAAAGAACCCTCTGGGGGGGGTATTACCCCATTTTGAAAATGGGGAAACCAAGCCTCAATCAAAGGAATCCATTTTTGCCTGGAAGGCCCAGAAGGCAGAGCCTGGGGCAAAGGGTCAAGTGCTCCATTTTTCAGGGGTACAGCTGCAGGGAGCAGAGGTCAAGGCCGATGAACCAAACCGGAAGGAAGAAGAGCTGGCTGGAGACAGCAGTTTGGAGTCAGCACTGCTGAGTGCAGGTGACCGTCCCTGGGACAGTCCTGCAAGCGGCTGAATAACTGGTCCTCAGAACAGCCACCAGCTCCAGCATCCTGGGCAGAAGATCACCTCACAGGGAGTTAACGCCCACATAGCGCATGGGCACTGAGGGTGAGTCCACTCATCCCATGCCTCCTTGTCAACTGAGAGCCCGGGCAGGAGGCCAGAGGGACAGACGGAAGCCAAGTGCCGTGAGGCGGCACCTGCCTGAGGTCAGTGGGAAGCAGAGACAAGCACGTGGAGAAGACCAGAGGTGTCTGGTGGCTGTTGGGCTGGACTTGGAATTTGTTCCAGGCCTTCTGTTACACCGAGTGAGTGAGCGGAGGTAAGTGAGGTGGGACTTAAGTTACATCCCAGGTTGTAGGCAGTCTGAGACCCTAGGGGCTTATTTAGTTTATGAGAATCCCAGGAATATTTTTAGTATGATGTAGGACTTTCTGTTAGTCTTATAGGCAGAAACAGCGTAAATTGTTCATGGATATGAATATGATTTAAAATTTTAGCATGAAAGAATATATGGAGTTGATTTTCATTTGTTTACGATTTGAACAAATACATTTGTGCCTGCCAATGTATTACTCATTCATTCCAGGTGGACAAACTATGATCTAGGTATAGCGAGTGATGAAATACCTTGGCAGTCAGTGCTTCTTGTTTCCCAGAGATGGGAAAATTGTTTCTAGGTGAGAGTTCCTTATTCCAAACCTCTCACCTGGAAGTAAACTTCCGTGGGTATAAAATTTCCTATCTCACCCCTGTCTTCCAGCCGTAGTATAAATAGGGCTCCCGCATTAAAAAACACTGTGGATGTGATGTGAGAAACAGAATCAATATGATGATGAATGAATCACAAACATTTATGTAGACTGAGGTTTGTTTTTGAATTGGATTTCATTGTTACTGCAGATTATTCAACGGATACTGAGTTATTACTAGCAAGTTCTATTAGTTGCCTGGAAAGCATCCGTCACCAGGTGGTGCAGCCCTGACCAGCGGGAATAGATGCAGAAGAACCATGACGTCGTCCTCCAGCATCTGCAGAGGAAATGTCCATCTGCTAATTCACTGAGAAGGTCTGAGCTCAACAAGGACTTTATAAATAGCAATGTCAGCATATCCATTCATCACATACAGTGGCTAATACGTGTTTTTCATGCAGCTTTCTAAGAATTAGCATTTACTCAGATAGAAAACTGTCGTTTACTCTTGTTGAAGTCCTCATCTATAATCATAAAAATCAATAATTTCATTTGAATTTATTTGCTTTTCTTACTGTCATGTAAATCATTATTAAATGAAACCAAATGATAAGGTTTTCCTCTCTAAGTGGAAGTGTACATGCAGTTTATTTTAAAACATTTTGCAAAGCAACATCACTTTCCGAAGACAATAATTGCCTGGCAAGTTATTCTCTGATGGCCCAGTGCTATTCTTGTCACATTCAGGAGCTTCTTGATGCAGGAAAGCCTCAGGGGATGGAATAAGCAACGTCCTTTCTGCTCTAAAGATGGGCCAAAGGGAAAGAGGCCCAGACTCCTTACTCTCTCCAAACTGAGGGGTTAAATGAGCTCAGGTCCTGGCTCTCCAAGCACATGTGTGGCACAGACACAGAAACGAGAGACTGATGGCAGCAGGAGCCCAGGTACAGGTACGGCTCTGCCTGCAAAGCCTGTGCTGAGCTTGACCCTCCCTGGTCCCTCTTGGGAGCTGCTTGTACTTCTGCATCCCCAGGCCCAGAGGAGGCATGAGAAATGTGGAAGGGCCAGGACGGACGCCCGTTCGCAGGCTGAATGGGGGCTTCCCAGCTAACCGTCTGCCCTGCTCGAACTCCCGCCCTCCTCTTGGCCCTCCAGCCACCTGGCCCCTTGATGTTTCCAGGTACAAAAGAGTAGGCAGAACATTCCAGGAGATGTGGCCTTGGGAAGGAGGTGTGGGAGCTGTGTTCTGATCTGGACCAAACCAGGGTAGGAGTGTTATCGAACCTGAGTCCATGTGCCCAATGTACTGAACACTGGAGCTTGGAGCAGAGAAAGGTTTATTGCAGGGCCAAGCAGGGAGAATGGGCAGCTTGTGTGCAAAAGGCCTGAACTCCCTGATGGTTTCTGGGGAAGAGTTTTTTTGTTTTTTTGGGTTTTTTAAAAATAAATTTATTTATTTATTTTTGGCTGCTTTGGGTCTTCGTTGCTACTCGCGGGCTTTCTCTAGTTGCGGCGAGCAGGGGCTACTCTTCGTTGTAGAGGGGGCTACTCTTCGTTGTGGTGTGTGGGCTTCTCATTGTAGTGGCTTCTCTTGTTGCGGAGCACAGGTTCTAGGCATGCGGGCTTCAGTAGTTGTGGCTCGCGGGCTCTAGAGCGCAGGCTCAGTAGCTGTAGTGCATGGGCTTAGTTGCTCCGCGGCATGTGGGATCTTCCCGGACCAGGGCTCGAACCCATGGCGATTCTTAACCACTGTGCCACGAGGGAAGTCCCCGGGGAAGAGTTTTTATAGGCAAAATCTGGGGGGAGGTCTGCAGGGTGTGTGGCCTTCCTCTGATTGGTTGATGGGGAGGTACTGAGTGATGTTCCAGGAATCTCAATCATCAGCCTTTTGGTTCCAACCAGTCTAGGGTCCACATGCTTGTGCTTGGCTTGAAGTGACCATCCTCCACCTGAGTGGGGGCCTTAGTTGCTATAGAAAGTCTCAGAGATCTATATCAGATGGTTACATGCATCCCTTGAGGGGGAGCCAGGACCCTGCCCCATCCTGCTCTATGTCTGTGAGTGCTCCTCCTTTGTTTCTGCCTCCCCTCACTTCCCTAAACAGTAACTGAATCTGCCCCTTTGGAACTCAAGGAAGGTCTAGGAGGCTGAAGCCTTTTTCCCACAAGTGAGAAACAGGGGACTTGGAAAGGCTTTTGTACCAGGGAGGCCCCACAGGGTCCTCTCAGTTTCAACCCCCCTTTTGAAACTCCTCAGTCTTGAGGGGAACAGGTGTTGGAATCATAAATTCAGCAGAGGAACTCAGTTTTAGGGAGACTGGGTTTCAGGAGGAGCCTCACAGAAAACGTCAGGAAAAAGGTGAAATGCCAAGAAAGGGGAATTAAAAAGGGACAGGGACACACACAGGCACCTGCTAGTGGGATGGCCACTCCTTGGATCCGGCCTGGGTCCTGCCAGGTAGTGGGACAGTGGCCAGGCAGGAAGGGCACTGGGCTTCCAGGGACCATCAGGAGTGTTCGGAGGGCATAGGCCCCTCAGGACATCCAAACGGTCTCCCTGTGCCTGACACGCCCTCTTCCATGAGCAAGTTTTAGTGGCAACTGCACGTCCCGGGAGGATTCAGGAGTCCTGGGACCCGCATGTCCAGCCAGGGGTACAGGGGGCGGAGCCCACGTTATTTCCTCCTCTGTGTCACCTTCTTGGTGTGGAAAAGTCTCTGTGTCCTTTGCTTTTAGAGAAAACTGTGCCTTTTTATTTTGTTTGCATCTTTTTATTAATTCCTGCCTGTTTTGACAGCAACATACATCCTCACACATTTGCAGGAAGATTCCAGAATGAGAATGGTAACCTGCACCCACTTCCGGCCACATGTCACATCTTCTCTACCATTTCCCACTTCCTCCCAGACAGGGCTCCTGTGAGGAGTGAGGCCCTCTCCTGCCCCCTCTCCAGGCAGAGCTATTGGCAAAGCTTAGGGTGACACGTTTGTGGCACAAGGAGCTTTTCATCACCTGGATGTGTCCTCTTGCTGTATTCCCCTAGTTCATCCCAGAAAAGGAGGAGCACAGCTAAGGGAAAACTACAGTGGTTCGCTGATTAGTGAGGCTCCCCCTTGGATGGTGGTCCTGGCTGGAAGCCAACCTCCATGAGACTGCTCAGAGGGCAGTAGCGTGGGACGATGGCTTCTGGACACGCTGACTCCTTGAACGGCGGGTGGTGTCATGCCTGCCACTCAAATATGGTCCGGGGGTCAGTGTCACCATCACCTGCGAGTTTATCAGAAATAAAGAACCTGGTCCCACCCAGGCCCCCTGAGCCAGAATCTGCAGTTCTCAGACCTCCAGGCCACGCACCTTAGAGTTTGGGAAACCCTGGTGAAGGGGGCAAGGCCCTGGGCTTGGAATTGGAAAACCCGAGCTTTGGTGTCAGGTCTGAGTTTTACCAGCTGTGTGACCTCCGAGTCCAGCTCCTTGTGTGCAGCTGCAGACAGCATGCCATTCCTTTCCATCCCTTCCACAAGAGTATCGCAGTCAGTTAACCTAACATAAAAACAAAAGAGCATTCTCTAAAGTGTGCACACTGACTAAAGCTGCTTCGTCTGTGTGTCAAGGCTCACGCAGTGCGGGGTAGACACGAGCCTTGATCGTGAGAGTGACCTGATTCAGCGCTATGAATTGTTGACGTGCACAGTGCCACCTTCAGTCTTGGAATTTTGCATTTAGAAAAAACCTGCAAAGCCAGACTCTGTGTGACTGTCAGCCGCTGCCGCCTCCTTTCCCATCCACGTCAATTGGAGAATCTGATGTACAGGTGTTTGGAAACCAAATACGTGGTGGAGACGTTATTTTCAAGGATTTCCTTATGTGTCTAAAGCGTTACAACCGTCCCCTCCTCCCACATCAGGCTTTCATGCAGGGTGAATATTGGTGACCTGGAAATTTTGCCTAAGATAGAAGATTCTGTGTAAATATGAGAAATGCTGATCTGAAGCCCTGACACTGTCCCGAGAGCCAGTTAGCACCAAGAGTTCTGCATTTGATTGCCTTTAATTATTGCCACACTCTTCCTAGTGCTATTATTAACTCCATTGTAGGGGTGAGAAGAGGAGGTACAGAGCTATTAATTGACTGGTAAAGTAATTAAACACGGAGGCCGACAGACTGGATGGCTGCGATGCCTTGGCAGCCCGCATGAGCAAACCCATACCAAAGCCAGAGTCAGGGCATAGAATCCCAGAGCACGAAGCATCAGGACAACCACAGACAGCTCAACTCTCCCAAATAGAGCCCCTGCGTAAGCTGCAGCCAAGCAAATAATTCCCTCACTTTGTTTCTGCGTCTTCTCTATAAAAAACCTGACCTCGCTCCCGCTGTGAAGGGCTCCTAACCACATTCCAACTCATGCACTCAAATAAACTCTTGAAATGTTTAATGTGCCTCATTTTATCATTTAACAAGATTCACCGAAGTTCACGAGGCAGGCTGGGGTCGAAGCCACGTCAACACCAGGCCGTCTGACTCCAAGCCCTGCCCCGTGGACCCTGATCTCCTCCTCCAGAAAACAAAGGAAACAAGCACCAGGTGAGTGGTCTCAACCTTGGCATCACCTGGGCATCGTAGGGAGATTTAAAAGTAATAATGTCACATAAACCTGGGGGGAGGGGTGTAAATATACTCAGGTCATTTGTCTGAAAAAAGCCTTGCATCCAGAATATATAAGGACTTCTCACAAATGAAGAACAAAAAGACAAACAATCCAGTGTTTAAAAATAGACAAAAGACTTGAACAGATGCTTCACAAAAGTAGACTCTTGAATAGCCAATAAGCACATGAAAAGGGGCTCAACACCATCAGCAACAAAAGGACTGAAAACCAAAGGACAGTGAGTGTCCTTTCACACCCACTGGGGCAGGGTAGGGGTGGGGGTGGGGGCTAACAGCAGAGTGACAGCACCAAACATTGAGCAAGGATGTGGAGCAACCTGGTGCATCACTGTTGGGTGTGTAAATAGCCCAGTCACATAGGACAATGTTAGCAGATTCATATAAAGTCACAAACCCATCTAATCTTCAATATAGCAATTCCACCCCGACATACTTAATGGAGGGAAATGAATGACTAGGTTCCCAAAAGAGACTTTTCCAAGAATGCTCAAAGCAGCCTTGTTCCAGTAATCCAGTGTGATTGAAAAACCACCCCCAAAGCCAGCAGCGTATAACCACCATTGCTCCTGCTCATGGATTCCATGGTCAGGAGTTGAGAGGGACACAGCTCCCCCACCCCCCCACCCCCCACCCATGGCCAGGCCTGGCAGAGCCACCCACGTGGCTCCTCGCTCTCTCCTGGCCCTGGGGCAGGGCTGGCTGAAGTCTGGGCTCAGCCATTGTCCACGGTAGCCTTTTGGGCAGGGTGGGCCCAGCATAGCCAGACTGCTTCCATGGCAGCCTGGGCTCAGAGTGTTCCCCGAGAACGTCCCAGCTTTGCAAAGCTGTGTGGCCTCTCATTTATAGCCTCAGAAGTAATGTAATGTCTGTGATAGTCTGCTCAGACCGCCAGAACAAAATACTGCAGGCTGGATGGCTTAAAAAACAGACATTTATTTTGTCACAGTTCTGAAGGCTGGAAAGTCCAAGATCAAAGACTGGTGTTCGGTGAGGGCTCTCTTCCTGGCTTGCAGACAGCCACCTTCTCACCGTGTCCTCACGAGGCCTTTCTTCTGTACACAGAGAGAGAGAACTCTGGTCTCTCTTCCTCATTTTATAAGGACACCAGACCTATCAGATCAGGGTCCCTCCTCATGACCTCATTTAACCTTTATTACTCCCTATAGGCCCTGTCTCCAAATACAGTCACATGGAGCGGGGGAGGTTAGGGCTTCAACATATGAATTTGGGAACACAACTCAGTCTAGAACAATCTCACTTCCACTGTCTTTATTAGTCGAAGCAGCTCCAGCAGGAGGGGATGTGAGGACCATTTTGTGACCATCCTTTAAAATCACTATGTAATTGTTCGTAATAACCCCAAACCATAAACAACCCAAAAATCCATCAACATCAACATCAAAATGGATAAATAAATTGCAAATATTCATATAATCAAATACTATTTAGCAATAAAAAGGAATGTACAACCACATAGATAAATCTCAAAAACATTGTTTTGAACGAAAGAAGCCAGCCACACCACCAAAAAATACACACTGTGTGATTCCACTTATATGAAGTCCAAGAACAGGCAAAACTCACTATGGTGATAAAAGTCAGAAAGTGGTTGCCTCAGCGTGGGGGGTGGTCAGAATTCACTGCAGAGGGGTGATCTCACTTTCTGTTGTGATGGGAATTTTCTGTATCTTGTCTTGGGTGGTGGATACATGGGTGTGTACAACTGTGAAAACACTTTGAACTTAACACTTAAGATATGGACATTTTATTGTCATGCGGACTATTTCTCTATTTAAAGAAAAAAGTGATGCTGCTGCTGCCTGGATGCTGGTACTGCCAGAGATTGTGGCTCAGTTTATCTGGGGCTTCAAAAGTTCCCCATGTGGGCTTCCCTGGTGGCGCAGTGGTTAAGAATCCGCCTGCCAATGCAGGGGACACGGGTTCGAGCCCTGGTCCGGGAAGATCCCACATGCCGCGGAGCAACTAAGCCAGTGCACCACAACTACTGAGCCTGAGCCCTAGAGCCCGTGAGCCACAACAAGAGAAGCCACTGCAATGAGAAGCCCTCGCACCACAACGAAGAGTAGCCCCCGCTTGCCGCAACTAGAGAAAGCCCGCGCGCAGCAACGAAGACCCAACGCAGCCAAAAAAAAAAAAAAAAAAAAAAAAAAAAAATAGAGCAACAAAAATACAAAAGAGAACAATATAAAGGAAAACATTTAAAAAAAAAAAAAGTTCCCCATGTGATTCCAGTATAAAGCAAAGGTGGGGGCGTCTGCACCAGTCCTGAGTCTGTCCTTGAGGGGAGGGAAAGGCTTGTATAATTCTCTTCGACAGAACCCAGTGCTTGCTCTGTGTGTGTTTCCTACGGCTGCTGTAGCAAATTACCACAAATTTTGTAGCTTAAAACAACCCAAACTTATCCTCTTACAGTTCTGGAGGCCAGTAGTTCAAAATGAGTCTTAAGGGGCTAAAACCAAGGGCTTGTTCCTTCTGGAAGGTCCAGGAGAGCATCTGCTTCCAGAGGCACCCGCATTCCCTGGCTCACAGCCACTTCACGCTAGACTCTGCCTCTCATCACATCACCTTTTCCTTTGACGTTGACCCTCCTGCATCCCCTTTATAAGGACTGTATTGATTTCATCAGGTCCTCCTGGATAATCCAGGGTAATCTCCCCATCTCAAGACCCTTAACTTAATCACATCTGCCCAGTTCCTTTACCATGTAAGGCAACCTCTTCACAGGCCCTGGGGATTAGGACACAGACCTGAGCGGTCTTTAACCAGCTGCTCAAAATGTAGTTTTTCAGATGTCGGAGGGAGACCTGACCCCTCGCCTGGAATCTTGGAACACAAAGGGCTCGGGAATTTTCCACAGCCATCTCCAACGATTCTGAAAAGTGACCTGAAAAAGACTTCCCCATCTCCCTAGGCTCCTCAGCACTGCGCATCAGTGTCCCAAATAACCAGCTGGGCAGTGATCGCATGAACAGAAAACTCCATTTTCTTTCTCAGGTCCCAGGACAACAAGCTCCGTGATGACATGAGAACTTGAGGACAGGAGCTGCCCTGCGTTCCAAGGGGAGAGAAGTGCCAACATTAGCAGAGAGAGAGAGAGAGAGAGAGAGGGAGAGAGAGAGAGAGGGAGAGAGTTAGAGAGAGATGGGGGACACAGAAGAAGCTCAGCCCCCGCCTCTCCCTCGGCCTGAGGACTGAGTGGAGACCAGCTGCTTCTTAGAGTAGCGTGTGCTGCGACCCATTGTGAGGTGCCCCCTCCCGCTCTTTCCTCCTCACTCTCACCCTCTCCCTCTCTCATTTTGTTGCCTAAATTCCTGACAAGGAACATCACAGAGTATCCTTCTTCACATCCCAGTTGAGGACTCCGAGGCCGCCGGGTCCCGTCCACACTGGTTCCATCCTCCGGTCACGCCTCCACCTCCCACCCGGCCATGCCCAGCCACACCAACCTCATTTCCCCCAAACTCCCCAGACCCGTCTGTTCTGCTTGATCCCCGTCAAATAACAAACATCCTAAGGGTCAGATGTGTCTGCTGGCAGAGGGCTGGGCCCCTGGAGCCCAGCCATGGACACCAGTTAGGAAACTACTGGTCTGGGCCCTCTCTGAGGTCCTTTCCACCAGTAAAAGTCCGTTCTCCTGTAATTTTACTCCTACTGTGTCCTTTTAATATGTAATACAAATTAGAGTGGGAAGAACAGCTCCTGGCGGTGTGCTTTCCTTACACCCAGCAACGCAGCCACTCTGGTCCTGAAGCACAGAGGCTTCTTGGCAGTTCAGTCCAAAGCTGCCCTCTGAACCCTGTGCAGCAAGGAGGCTGAGTCCTTCACCCCAGTCCCAAATGCTGTTGCTTCTACACCAAGAGGGAGGCTCAAATGGCAAGGGTTTCCCTCTGAAACCTGGCCGGTGTTCTGGAAACAGGCTCTGTTCTCACCGTGCCTTAGCTGGGCCCTCCAGGCTCATCTCCCTCTGCCCTGCTCAGCACGGCTGTTGCTCTGCTCTTCTTCTGCCCCAACCTAAAGGAAAGCTTGCCGCGGGCTCTCTGCCCCTGGATTAGCTGGGCTCCCCTTTCCCAGGGTCAGGGGCTAGAGAAGCAGAGGACGCCTGCCTGCAGGATCGCTTTCTCCCTAAGGTGCTGCAGAGAGATGGAGGGAGGAGGCCACCTCTCAGATGCTCAGGAGGGGACACATGGAAGGCCACACCCACCCAGCCTCTCTCCCCAGATGGCAGCCTTTGGCCCCGAGGACTGAGGATTTCGCGCTCGGAAGCCACCTGTCAGTCCAGAGGTGCCCCTCTTTCTCCTTCACCCAGCCTCCCGCGGGAGATGCCATCTCTCGCCCCCACCCCCCTCCTGTCGGAGCCGATTTTCCATGGGTCTTACTTTTCTGTGTGTCTTGCAAGCAAGGCACTGGCTTCCCTTTGTTTTGCTTTATTTTTTTGAGAACATTTGTACAGCGAGCAGCCTTTCTTCGGAGAAAAGGCAGTGTGCCCACACCCTTGGAAGGTAGAGAATAAGCAGACTCCCTGCTCGTCATCAGATATCCAGGGTCCCCGGGCTCAGAGATTCTTCTGAATCGGGACTCCCCGTGCTCCTGTGACCCCTGGCCGGGTGGTGTCGGGGCTCCGGGAGGTGGTGCAGGAGGATGCAGGTGCTCTCGCTGCTGTTATTGTTGTGGGTGATAACAGGTTCCTCCCGGCAGGAGACCCAGGGCCACCGAACCCGAGAGCCTGCAGGACCCTTCCCAGTCATGGCCCCCTCCCTGGGACTGGACTCAGGGCAGCTGTGCCCCGGCCTCCGAGTCCTGAGCTCTTCAAGTGTATTGACTCAACGAGCACTGAATTTAGAAACGGAAAGATTTCATTTCCAATTTGGTTATATGCTGTCTGCTCTATTATAAACCATGAAACATTTAAGACGTTGCCAACAGCTAGGAATCCGCACAGTTGCCATGCATTTCAAAGTTCTCCACGAGGTGTTTTAGTGCCACCTACAGGTCACTGCCTCAGGAGGCGCTGCAGACGGACAGGTGGTGTACCCTGCACCCCACCCAATGGAGTGGGGGACCATGCAGAGCAGGGGTGAAGCTCGCCAACGTAATTCAGAGAGAAAGAAGCTAGATGAAAAAAGTACATATTGTACAATTTACAAAACTACAAAACCAGGTAGAACTAATTGTATTAGAGTTTTGCAGAGAAACAGAACCAATAGAATATATATTATTTAAATCCTTTTTATATAAAATAATAATATATAATAATTTATATAAAATAAGTCCCTATATGTAGGCATGGAGAACACCAATATATATTTATATATAATTTATATTTAAAGGGATTTATTTAAAGGAATCAGCTCACGTAACTGTGGGAGCTGGCAAGTCTGAGGTCTATAGGACTGGCTGTCAGGCTGGAGACTCAGGCAGGATTTCTGTGCTACAGTCTTGAGGCAGAATTCCTTCTTCCCTGGGAAACCTCCGTCTTTGCTCTTAAGGCTTTCAACGGTATGGATGAGGCCCATCCGCATTCTCTAGCATCTGCCTCGCATGATACAACGAACAACCTGGGAACAGGGATAAAACGAAAATCCTGGGAACAACCGAAAAACGCACTGACTCTTTCCCCAGGAGAGGATGCAAAGTCCTGGAGTGATGTTTACTCCTCTTGATGTCCCATAATTCTATCATGTAAATTAATACTGTACTCTTATGTCATATAATAAGGCAATACGAGGGGAAGAAGACAAAGCTATTTACCAGACAGATATATCTATATATATCTCTCTATCTCTATCTCTATATATTTGTAACCAAATAAGGAAGAAATATTCATGTAACCACTACATGTAACCACCACATCCTCATTTCTGCAACTGATCACTGGTGGTTGTAACACACCTTCTCCTACTACCCATCCTGTATTCCCTTTGCCCTTAGTAAGCACCTTAGCCGGTCATGGTTCTTTCCTTGGTGGTGTGACATAAACCTTCATTCCTGCCATGAGTAGTCCTGACTGGATTGGGTTGTGGTTCTCCCCTGATTTTAATCACAAGGCATGGTAATTCTAAGAGACAGCTTAAGGGCTCTCCTGTATTCCAGACATACTCTTCCTTAGCTCCACTGAGGAGGAACAGCCTAATCTCCCCTTGGGAATCAGGGCCAGTCACCCCAGACAGCACGGTAACTCCTTCTTTGCCTGCTGATTCACAGGAATGAGGAACCCGAAGTGGACGAGAAGCAGTCTTAACTTCCAATTCAATGGACTCATTGTTGTGTCTCCTGACGGAATTAAGACCTTCAGGCCAGCAGAGCAGAGGCAGAGCAGGAACAGGAAGCAAAAATGTCGCTGTGGGTCACTAGGGGCAATGGTGAGTGGTGGCCCTCCCATTTCTACCCCTTGATTCCTGACTTTGAGAAAAACAGCACCATATATTGGAGAACCCTGCCCCAGACCTGCAAGGGACTGCCACCTAGCTGTCACTGTAACAGAGTCTTTCAAAAGGCCATTCCACCATTCTATCACGATTGCTGCTTCAGGACGGCAGGGAACAGAGTAAGACCAGTGAATTCCATGGGCAGGGGCCCACTGCCATACTTCATTTGCTGTGAAGAGAGTTCCTTGATCAGAAGCAATGCTGTGTGGACTCCATGATGGCAATCTGTAAGTCCATGGATGTGAGTTTTGGAAGAAGCACTGCATGAGGGAAGGTAAGTCCATACCCAGAGTAAATGTGTCTTCCAGGAAGGACAGAATACTGCCCCTTCCATGATGGAAGTGGTCCAACGTAATCAACCTGCCACCAGGTAGCTGGCTGGTCACCCTGGGGAATGATGCCATACTGGGGACTCAGTGCTGGTGTCTGCTGCTTCAGACTGGGCACTCAGTGGTGGCCGTAGCCAGGTTAGCCTTGGGTGCGTGGAAATCCATGTGTAACGCCCACCCCTGCCCCTGTAGCCATGTTCATGAGCCCACTGGGTGATGACAGGGGTGGCTGGGTGGTGTCCATACAACGGGTCAGCCTATCCACTTGAATATTAAAATCCTCCTCTGCTGAGGTCTCTCTTTGGTGAGCATTCACATGGGACACACATATCTTCATGTTTTTTGCCCATTCAGGGAGGTCTATCCACATACCTCTCCCCAAATTTCCTTGTCACCAACTTTCCAGTCATGTTCCTTCCAAGTCCTTGACCATCAACTCACAGCCCAGGGATCGGTGTACAGTTGTATTTCTGACCATTTCTCTTTCAAGGAACAACCAGGTGTACTGCTGGAAGTTCTGCCCACCAGGAGGGCTTCTGCTCACCGCTGTCCTTTGGGGGTGTCCCAGAGACGGGCGGCAGTGCTGCAGCTGGTGCCCGCAGGCCAGGCAGAACCGTCTGTCTATCTGACCTGAGTTTTCCCTTCCTCAGTCAACTTACTGTGGGCAACGCCCCATGAGGCCACAGGCAGGGACTGAAACAGAGAAGATAGTGTGTGTCGGGGGGCAAGGACTCCACTCAAAACTAGCAGTTTTCTGGGTCACTTGGTCAATGGGCTGGAGTAGCACTCAAGTGAGGAATATGTTGCCTTCAAAGTCCAAAGAGGCCACCAGGCATTGTGCCTCTTTTTTGGTTGCAGGAGGGGCCTTGGAAGGGTTATCTTGACATGCCCCACACCACTGGACCCCTAGAAATTTCACTGAGGCAGACGGCCCCTGAATTTTTGTCAGATTTATTTCCCACCCTCTGACACACAAATGTCTTGCCAGTAAGTTTGGCATAGTTGCTACTTCTCGCTCACTAGATCCAATCAGCATAATGTCAGGAATAACGGGCGAGTGTGGTATCTTGTGGAAGAGTAAGGCAATCAGGACCCCTGTGAACTAAATTATGACACAGGGCTGGAGAGCTGATACAACCCTGAGGTAGGTCAGTGAAGGTGCAGTGCTGGCCTTGCCAGATAAAAGCAAACTGCTTCTAGTGGTCTTTACTGACAGGTACGGTGAGAAAGGCATTTGTCAGGTCAATAGCTGCATACTAGGTGCTAGGGGATGTGTAAGTTGCTCAAGCAATGAAGCCACATCAGGTACAGCAGCCGCAATTGGAGACACCACCACAGTGGGCGTTAGGGCTTCAACAGATGAATTTTGGGACCCAGCATGACTGTATTTGGAGATAGGGCCTGTAGGGAGGGAGGTAGGTTAAATAAGGTCAAAGGGTGGGACCTAATCTGGTAAGACTGGTGTCCTTGTAAAAAGAGGAAGAGATGTCAGAGGTCTCTCTCCTGCACACAGAGGAGAGGCTGTGTGGGGACACAGTGAGAAGGTGGATGTCTGCCAGCCAGGAAGAGCGCTCCCACCTGAAATGAAATCTGCCGACACCTCGATCCAGGTCTTCCAACCTCCAGGACTGTGAGAGAATACATTTCTGTTGTTTAAGCCACCCAGTCTGCGGTATTTTATTGTGGCAGCCCAAGCAGACCAAGACAACTGTGAAAGTGCATTGCTGGACAAGCCTGCTGAAAGCAAACTGTTTCTGGTGGAAATGGTAATTAGCAAGTATTGAGGAAAAAGCATTTGTCAGACCAACAGCTGCAAACCAGCTCCCATGGGATGTGTTCATTTGCTTGAGCAATGAAACTGCATCTGTAACAGCAACTGCAATTGCAGTGACTGTCTGGATAAATATACGATAACCCACCGTCATTCTCCAAGATCCACCTGTTTTCTGCACAGGCCAAGTAGGTGAGCTGAATTGGGATGTGATGGGAATCACCATTCCTGCATCCTTCAAGCGTTTGTTGGTGGCACTAATCTCTGCAGTATTGCTTTTGGTTCACTACTTTCCTCAGTAGAGGCAGTTCTAGTGGCTTCCACTAGGCCTTTCCCAAAAAATAGCCCTCCTTCCACAGGTCAGGGAACCAACGTGAGGATTCTGCCAGCTGCCTACCCCAACCACATCCCAGAACTGGGGAAATAACCACAGCATTGGCTTGGGGACCCACTGTGAGACACATTTGAGCTAAAATTCCTCTGGTCAGCTGACCTCCACAAGGCCTACCCTGACTGGTGGACCACAATGATGTTTTGGGTCACCTTGAATTAGGGTCAGTTCGGAGCTAGTGTTCAGTAATTCTTGAAAAGTCTAATTATTTCCTTTTCCTCAGAGCATAATCACTGTGGTAAAAGGCCCCAGATCCCGAGGGAAGGCTGGAAGATTCAGTGTGTTTTTGCCAGCACAGCAGGGTCTTTCCCCAAGGGGATCTGGCCTCCCCTTTATTCAAGTGTTTTTGGGTCTGTAAACTGGGTCAAGTCTGACGTTGACTGTAAGGCTGTGACTCTTTTTATGACACAAGTTTGTGCACTTGACCTAGAACTCTTCCTGTGACACAGAACAAGTAAGAATTTAGTAGACTGCCCATCTCTTTTCTTCTAGGGACACCATAATCAACTAGTCAGTGCCATAGGTCTCTGCCAATAAGACTATGCTAATTACTGCTTTGAATCTGCTGTCCATTATGGTACCTGGCCCCACCTTGTCTTTAGCAATTATCCTGCTCTCCATGGATCCAATTATTCCCATTTAAGGATCCCAGTTTGGTGGCAGTTCCCACTGTAATTCTGTGCCTACAGGAAGGAGTGACCACAGGAGTTCTTCAAGGATGCTGGGGCTCCCTCACAAATGTATTTCTCACAGTCATGGTGCAAGGTGTGTCCTCTGGGCCCTCCTGGAGTGGGTGAGCAGGTCCTACATGATAAATCCACTCTCACACTCCAAACTTCCTAGGCCTTTTTGGTCCCTTCCTTTACGATAGACCAAGGCAGGTCTGGCATGTCTTCATTTACTGTGGGTTACCTTTTGGTCAGTGTCTCAGCCCCCCAAACGAGCCCTTTCTAACCCCTTGAGTTACAACACTATATCCAGAATCTCTGCTCAGTGGGTTCATATCAGTAAATTCAGCCTGATCCTACTTTATTTACTTTCCACCATTATCCCACACTCTTTATTTGGCTGTGGCAGGTCTTAGTTGCAGCACGCGGGATCTAGTTCCCTGACCAGGGATCGAACCCTGGCCCCCTGCATTCAGAGCGTGGAGTCTTAACTGCTGGACCACCAGGGAAGTCCCCTATCCCATGCTCTTAATATCCATTCCCACAGATATTCCCCAGAATTATGTCTGCATAAGTTAGAAAAGTAACGCTTCTTTTGGAGCACAGTACACCTCCTCATGGGTGAAACTTTGTGCCTCACCCTTTGGGCTTACTGGGACATGTTTTGCTATGGGTCTGGCAGTAAAGTGGGGTGCCCGTGGCCAGTCTTGAGGATGATCAGCAGTGTCTTTCAAGGCAACTGCCGCAGAAGAGGTTTTTACAGGCTCCTCAGGCAAAGCAGGATCACTGTCCTCAGATGGAGTGGAAGGGTTGCTTCTACTGGCACTCACAGAATTTAGGCCTCAGCGTCCCCAGCTTCATCAGGACCTGCCCCTAAGTCCCCATTCCAACTGTTTCTTTTCCCAATCCACGCCCTTTAATAGCAGAGGTTGCCTGTGAGGCTGGGTTTCAATCTGTGCTGTAATGCAACCACTTGTAGGATGCCATAAGCTTGGTTGCCGCTTTTGCAGCAGGGGCTCCAGGAACCTCGGTTGTGCAGAGCTTGTATCCCTTGCTCCTTTGGTTGTGGCTACTGCTGGACACTGGCAGGGTCATCCGGGGTGCTGGCTCCCAGCTTCCTGCCAGTTGGTGGTGAACATTCCAGCACCAGCAGCCTGAGGGTCAGTAATGGCAGGCCCTATTTTCCCTTTCACTCTTCCTGCCCTGGTAGGGGGCCTGTTTCCTGCAGTTATGAATCTCTGGGTAACCTCACATGTTCCCTTTTTGCTCTTAATTTTTGCTTCCAACATATTTATAATAATAATAATTAATTATAATTTCCTGTGTTAAATTCCCTGTTTCAAATACTTGCAGTGGATACTGTTTTTGTGATCGAATGCTGACTGATAGAAAATATCTGTAACTCATTATTAGCAGCTGGTATGATTTTTAACCCAAGAGAGTCAACGTAGAAGCTAAATGAATTGAGTCCATTAAGGGAACAGACACAAAATAAATATACAAACATAGCTTTCTTACAAACAATATAGAAAAACAGCCCTTCACAATAGTATAAAAAACTATTAAAAGTTTTAATAAACCTAATACATGTAAAATTGTATGAAGAAAACCTTTAGAACTATAAAAACGCACATATAATAAAACCTATATGAATAAAGAAATAAAGCATGCCTATGGTGATCTTTACAGGTTAGTACATTAGCAGGAGAATGGTTAATAAACCACAATTTGTCCGTATTCGGGAATGCATACGTTAAAAAGAGTGAAAGAATGAACTAGACCCATGTGGAAAGGTATCTAAGACATACGAGACATTTTTTAAAAAGCAAAAGCTCGTATAGCAAATTTACTTGAAAAAACCCACACAAACGTTCTGATACTAGGTACACATGTATGCTTTGTATTCTATAAACCCATAGAAAATGTGTGGAGGCATACCCAGCAACAATCTTATTCTTTAGGCAGGGAGATCAGATTGTGGGGTGAATGGGGACTTTAACTTTTTACTTTATATGTATCTGTACTGTAAGACATTTCTTACAGTAAACAGCCTAATAATTATGTAATAATTATGTAATTTTGAGAAATGGTCGGGCTTCCCTGGTGGCGCAGTGGTTGAGAGTCTGCCTGCCAATGCAGGGGACATGGGTTCGAGCCCTGGTCTGGGAAGATCCAACATGCCGCGGAGCAACTGGGCCCGTGAGCCACAACTACTGAGCCTGCGCGTCTGGAGCCTGTGCTCCGCAACGATAGGCCGCAATAGTGAGAGGCCTGCGCACCGCGATGAAGAGTGGCCCCCGCTTGCCGCAACTAGAGAAAGCCCTCGCACAGAAACGAAGACCCAACACAGCCAAAAATAAATAAATTAATTAATTTAAAAAAGAAAGTTTTAAAAAAAGAAATGGTCAAGAGGAGAAGACACATCACAGACTGGGAGAAAATATTTGCGAAAAACAACAACAAAAAACTTCTGATAAAGGACTGTTATCCAAAATATACAAAGAACTCTTAAAACGCAATAGTAAGAAAATAAAACAACCTGATTAAAAAATGTGCCAAAGACCTTAACAGATACCAAAGAAGATATACAGATGGCAAATAAGCATATAAAAAGGTGTTCTATATCATGACATGAAGGAGATGAAAATTAAAACAACTATGAGGTACCACTACATGTCTCTTAGAATGGCCAAAATCTGGAACACTGATAACACCAAATGCTGGTGAGGAACTCTCATTCATTGCTGGTGGGAATGTAAAATGATTCAGCCACTATGGAAGACAGTTTGGAGGTTTTTTACAAAACTAAACATATACTTGCCATATGAGGAAGCTATCATGGTCCTTGGTATTTACCCAAAGGAGTTGAAAATTTATCTCCACACAAAAACCTGCATATGGATGTTTGTATCAGCTTTATTCTTAATTGCCAAAACTTGGAAGCGACCAATGGGTCCTTCAGGGGTTAAATGGGTAAACTGTGATACATCCAGACAATGGAACATTAATCAGTGTGAAAAAGAAATGAGCTATCAAGCCATGAAAAGACGTGGAAAAACTTTAAACGCATATTACTAAGTGAAAGTCACCAATGTGAAAACGTTACATACTGTATGATTCCAACTATAGGACATTCTGGAAAAGGCACAACTATGGGGACAGTGAAAAGATCAGTGGTTGCCCAAGACTGAAGGATGGGGGTAGGGAAGAATGACTAGGTGGAGCACAGAGGATTTTTAGAGCAGTGAACCCATTCTGTACAACCCTACCACGGTGAATACATCTCCCTATGCATTTGTCAAAACCCACGGAATGTACAACACTGAGAGCAAACCCCAAGGTAAACTATGGACTTCGGGTGATAAGTTAATATGCTATGTAACAAATGTACGACTGCGCTGCTAATACTGAGAGTGGGGAGGGTAGTTGCCTATATGAGACCTCTATGTATTTTCTGATCAACTTTTGCTATGAACTTAAAATTGCTCTAAAAAAAATGAAGTCTCTTTAAAAAAAAAATCCCTCCTATTCAACCGCTCACCCGGATAATCTCTGGCAACAACCGCTGTGTTTACTGTCTCTAAACTTCACTTATACAAAGTTTTTTAAGGTTTGGAGCTTTTATAAATCTATCAAACCTTCACAGATAGTGAGTACTTTCTCTGGAAATGAGTGTCTTTGACCTCAGAGCAGTTACAGTTCTTAGTTATCATACCTGCAGCTCACGGGTTTGGGGGTTTGCCTCTAAAAGTACCAATAAAATCTTACCGTTTTTAGTGGGGGGAGCGGGGGGGAAGGCAAGTGAAGGAACTTCCAGCAAGGCTAAGCCATTTCCGCACCTCCCGGGGTTGGTGTGGGGGGCGGGAAACGGTCGGGCCCACCCGCTACGTCTGGCAGCCTGCGCTCCGGCCGCCCGGCACAGCCCCGGACACACGCTCCGTCCGCACCGCCCACTCTCCGCGCCCACTCCCGCCCGGCCCGTCTCCCAGGGACACACGCCCAAACACGGACGAGACTGACTCAGGGCCGAGGCCCGCAGACGACAGTCTTAACCTTCGCATTCTCCCCAATTTCCACACTTCGAGAGTTCTCTAACTGTTCTCAGGAAACAGACAGCGCCGTATCCAAGAGACTGGCCGGCGCCCCAAAAAGTCCAGTAGCCACGGTCGCGCGGGGTATGACGGGGCGGGGGCGGGGTTCCGCAGGGTATGACGGGCCTGGGGGCGGGGCGCGGCGCGGCGCAGCCCGGGGCGCGCGAGCGGCCCGCGGGAAGCACAGCCGTGCGCGCCCCGGAGCCGGGTCCGGTTGGGCTGCGGTCCGCGCGCCGCCGCGCTGTCCTGTTGGAGGAGGGAGGGGCTGGCGCAGCCATGTTCGTGGCGCGCAGCATCGCGGCGGACCACAAAGATCTCATCCACGATGTGTCTTTCGACTTCCACGGACGGCGGATGGCCACCTGCTCCAGTGACCAGAGCGTCAAGGTGCGCGCGGGGCCGAGCCCGGAGGGGGGCGGGAGCGTGCGCGGCCCGCTGTCCGAGCGGAGGGGCGCGGGGAGAGTGGATTCCTCTCGACTTGAGGCGCGCTGCGGGCACGAGGTCCGGAGCCCAGGCCGATTGGCGGGCACCCTCCTCCTCGCTAGTGTGGAGTCAACGCCGCCTGGGCCGCCTCCGCCGCCTCCGCCGCCTCCGCGCGGCTGCGGGGGCGTGCGTGCGTCACGGCGGCGTGCGCGCTCCTGCCGCGGGGGAGGCTGGGCGCGCGGGTCCGGCCGACTCTGCAGGGCCGCCCGGCTGGGCCCAAGGCGCCATGGCACCGCTCCTCGTTGGTCAGGCTGGGGCCCGGGTCGCGGGGGCGCCGGCACAGTGGGTGGGGTGAGCCGGCCCCCGAGCACCTCGGCCCCTCCATCCGGAGCGGGGCCCCGGGACCCCTCCCCGCCGTCCGCCCGCTCCTCACAGACGTGCCGCAGGGGCGCCGCGCGGCCGGTCTGCTCCGTACGCGACGTCCTCGCAGGCGGGTCGGAATCCACTTCCCGGGCTGCAAGTGTTGCGAGGCCCAGGTTTTCTCGCTCGCCCCGCCGTGGGAGTGTCGCAATAATAAGCGTCCGTTAACCAAGTGGGTTTCGTTATCCGCGTAGAGCTCAGCCTCCAAGTCACTAGGACTTAGTGGGTCGTCTAGTACGGAGCTTTTGTCTGTCGTGGTGTTGCAGTGAAAATCTTCATTAATACAGCTTTTTATGTTTTCTGGATGATTTCCATAGGCTCATTCCAGTAGAGAAATTAGTGAATATTTTAAAAGCTTTTGAGAGTAATAAGCAAATTACCTTTTTGCGGGTTGTACTATGTTACAATTGCCGGTGAAGAGTATCAGTGTGATAATTGTCCGTGTCGGGCATTATCATCGCAGTTTTTTTTTCTTTAATTATTTTTTATTGTGGTAAGGTACACGTAACAAAATTTACCACCTTAACCGTTTTTAAGCGTATAGCTCAGTGGTATTAAGTGTGTTCATATCTTTGCATCCATCTCCAGAACCTTCTCATTTCGCACTGTCCCCGTTAAACATAACTAGCCGGTCCCTCCGGCCCCCGCCCCTGGCAGCCACCCTTGTACTTTCTGTCTCTGAATTTGGCTATTCTAGCGGCCTCATATAAGTGGGATCTTACAGGATTTGTCTTTTTTTGTGACTGGCTGATTTCACTTAGAATAATGTTTTGAAGTTCATACATGTAGCATAGGTCATAATTTCCTTCCTGAAAAAGGGAATGTTTAAACTTAAAAACTTTTTTAAAGGGCTAAAAATATATATTGCATATACTGCATTTTACTTATCACTCATCTGTCAGTGAAGTTGGGTTTCTTCTACATTTTAGTTGTGAATAATGCTGGTATAAATGTGGGTGAACAAATATCTCCTTGAGGCCCTGCTTTCAACTCTTTGGGGTGCAGACCCAGAAGTGGAATTGCTGGATCACATGGCAATTCTATTTTTATATGAAGTTTTTTGAGGAGCCACCATACTGTTTATCGTTACTTTTTTTTAAGACAGGTTAAAGTGTCATGTTGTTATTGTAATCTGTATTTTTTGTTGGTAGTAATGTTCAGTGTTTTGTTTTTGTTTGTTATATATACAGTTGATCCTCATTGTTTGCAAATTTTGTATTTGTGAATTTGCTTATTCTTTAAAATTTATTTATAACCCCAAAATCAGTGCTCATGGTTGTTTGTTGACATGAGCTGGGTGGCAAAAAAATTAGAGTTGTCGGATGTGCGTTCCCAGCTGAGGTTGGACGGGTGACACTCTGCCTTATGATTCAGGCTTTCATAATGTAAACAAGCATCCTTCTCATTGTCTATTTAGTGTCACATTTTTCACATTTTCGTTCTTTTTTTGGTGATTTCCACTGTCTGAAGTGGTCCCCAAGTGTAGTGCTGCATAGAGTTCCCCCAAACAAGAAGGCTGTGATGTGCCCTATGGAGAAAGTGTGTGTTAGGGAAGCTTCATTCAGATGTGAGTTATGCTGCTGTTGGCAGTGAGTTCAGTGTTATTGAATCAATAATGTATACCAAATAAGGTGTTTTTAAACATACACACATAAAACAAGGTTATGTATCGATTGGTTGACAAATATATTGTGGCGAGAGACTCCTGTGAATCTCACCTGTCAATAATTTCCCCAGGAGGAGTGGTTTGGTATTCGCCAATTCACTGCTTACAGTGGCATTCTAGGACATAACTAGGACATAATGGCTATAAGTAACCAGACTTGACTGTAACTGATATTGTCTCCATTAACTAGTAGAGCACAGGTTCCTTGACCCCAGTGCTTAGCACAGGGCCTGACGTATCCAAGTTTCTCAATAAATATTTTGTTGAATGAGTGAATGTTTACTTATTGGTTGTATTCTTTTGTGAATTTATGTTCCCCTCCTTTGCCCTCGTACTAACTAATGTTAATGTTTTTCATATTAATTTGTAGGAATTCTTGGTATAAAATATCTTTTTTCTTACAGGTCTGGGATAAAAGTGAAAGTGGGGATTGGCATTGCACTGCTAGCTGGAAGGTTAGTATTTATTTTTACAGTGATTTGAAAGAATTGAAACATTTACTATTTGGTAGCATTAGTGACTTGCTGTTCAGCTTTGAGAGAATTGTAAAATTTATATCTTTTACTTACATTTTTTTCACTATTAAAGTAACAAATACACTTCAGAAAATTTAATAAGAAAATTTGAAATTCTGTATCATTCTAACCTAATTATTTTTTGCATCTCAGTATTTCTTACCTTTTTCCTTTATATATTTTTTAATAGTTGTGATGTTTTGTACATAATTTTATTTCTTGCATTTTAGAAAAATAACTTTACTCAGGTAGATTTTTATGTATCTGGAGAATCATCAATTTTAAATGTACAGTTCAACGAGTGTTAGTAAATTTACACAGTTATGCAACCATAACCACAATCTAGTTTTAGAACACTTCCATCAACCCTGAGGTTTCCCTTGTGCCTTTTGGGGTCAGTCCTCGTTCCCTCTTAAGCCCCAAGCAACCACTGAACTGTTTGTATAGTTTTACTTTTTCTAGACATTTCATATAAATGGAATTCTACAATATGTAGTTCTTTGTTTCTGCCTACTTTCCTTAGCTTGTTTTTGAGGTTCATCCATGTTGTGGCATGTGTCAGTGGTTCGATCCTTTGTAATGCTGAGTAGTATTCCCTTGTATAGATAAAGCCACATTTTATTTATTCATTCACTATTTGATGGACAATTTGATTGTTTTTAGTTTTTGGCACTTATGAATAATGCTGTTATGAACATGCCATACAAGTCTTTGTGTAGACAAACATTTTCGATTCTCTTAGATATGTAGGAATAGAATTGCTGGGCTGTGTATGTTTTTTTTTTTTTTTAATTTTATTTATTTATTTATTTATTTATTTATTTATTTATTTATTTATTTATTTATGGCTGTGTTGGGTTTTCGTTTCTGTGCGAGGACTTTCTCTAGTTGTGGCAAGCGGGGGCCATTCTTCATCGCGGTGCGCGGGCCTCTCACTATCGCGGCCTCTCTTGTTGCGGAGCACAGGCTTCAGATGCGCAGGCTCAGTAACTGTGGCTCACGGGCCTAGCTGCTGTGCGGCATGTGGGATCTTCCTAGACCAGGTCTCAAACCCGTGTCTCCTGCATTAGGCAGATTCTCAACCACTGCGCCACCAGGGAAGCCCTGTGTATGTTTTAACTTTCTTGAAAACTGCCAGACTCTTTTCCAGAGTGCCTGTACCATTTTATATTCCACCAGCAATGTATGAGGGTTCCAGTCTGTCTTTTTGATTATAGCCATCCTAGTGGGTGTGAAGTGGTGTCTCACTGGGTTTCAATTTGTATGCCCTTAATGATTAATTATGTTGATAGTGTTTTCATTTGCGTATTTGCCATTCATTTATCTTTTTTTTTTTTTAATTTATTTATTTATTCATATTTATTTTTGGTTGTGTTGGGTCTTCGTTTCTGTGCAAGGGCTTTCTCTAGTTGCGACGAGCGGGGGCCACTCTTCATTGCGGTGCGCAGGCCTCTCACTATTGCGGCCTCTCTTGTTGCGGAGCACAGGCTCCAGACGCGCAGGCTCAGTAGTTGTGGCTCACGGGCTCAGTTGCTCCGCGGCATGTGGGATCCTCCCAGACCAGGGCCCGAACCCGTGTCCCCCGCACTGGCAGGCAGACTCTCAACCACTGTGTCACCAGGGAAGCCCCATTTATCTTCTTTGGTGAAGTGTCTATTTAAATCTTTTGTCCTCTCCCCTTTTTTTAAATTGAGGTGAGAGTCACACAACATAAAATTAGCCATTTCAAGTAAACAAATAAATGTGAATGCATTTATTACATTCACAATGTTGTACAATTACTACCTCTGTCTAGTGCCGAAACTTATTTTTATCACTCCAAAAGGAGACTCGTATTTCTTGCTTTTTAGTTTAACAACATGTTTCATAAGTACTTTGGTTTGTTTTTAAACATAACTATAGCAACAAAACATAAATATAACAACAAATATACCCTATTTTGTTTAGCTGATGGATATTTAAGTTGTTTCCTTTTTATTGTGATGAACACCTTTGTGCAATCCTTATTCTTTAGTTAGATTGTGCTTTACTGGGAATCTAACATTTAGCAGAATCTCAGTGCCCTAGTGCATCTTTTACTTAATAGCCTGTAAAAATAAGAAAGGTGAAATGAAAAAGACTGGACAGAACAAAGGATAAAAAATAAGGGTGCAGGGGCTTCCCTGGTGGTCCAAGTGGTTAAGACTCCGTGCTTCCACTGCAGGGGGCATGGGTTCAATCCCTGGTCGGGGAACGAAGATCCTGCATGCCGCATGGCACGGCCAAAAAAAAAGAGGGGTGTGCAAAGTTTACCATTGGATGATGACACTGTTACCATGTAGAAATTATTGGATTATGAAAGTGTTCTGAGATTATTGAGTATAAAAGTGTTAGATGTACAGAAGCTTGAAACAGATTTTGTAAACATCCATTGGTGGACTGGTGCTTATTGTCATACAGTATTTTTACTGGAAAGCACAAATGAATTCTGTTGATGTGAAATGCTTTAAGACTTTTCTGCCTTTTTTTTTTTTTGTCAACAAAAAAGAGTTGGATTATAGTAATTTGAACTAATTTGACATTTTTCATCTATAAAGATAATGCTATTGAGCTTTAAATTATTTCCTCAGAATACAAGGATTTGGACTTCTCTATATTTGTTCTCATTGCCTCTTTTCCTAGAATAGTCCATTGTCTAGCCAGACATCAGAATCATTTAAGCATTTTGTTGCTATGGTTTCTTATACTGTCAGGCTTTTGAAGCATATAATTTTGATTACTCTTATTTATCAGGTGGATGTTTCCTATAGAGGAAATTTGCAAGTAAAAAAAACACAAAACAGTAGACTGATAGAATCTCTGTTTAAAAGCTTTGTTAGGCTAAACTCTGAACCAAGTCTCCAACTATTATTAGCACTGAAAGAGGTCAACTTTATCCATCTGGATTTTTCTTTATTAGTAAAATGTTAGAAGAATTTGACTCTAGAAGGGCTGCAATCCTAAATATAGAGTATCTTCTAAACGTTAAAAGTGCTAGAATTGAACTTTTTATTGGCTGTGCTGCATAACATGCGGGATCTTAGTTCCCGGGCCAGGGATCAAACCCATGCCCCCTGAAGTGGAAGCGTGGAGTCCTAACCACTGGACCACCAGGGAATTCCCTAGAATTTAACTTTTTAAATGTTAAATTGAATAGCTTTCTCCTTTTGTTGAAGTGAAAATATCTGTATTCTGTTTCTTCAAGTGACTCAACTCAGCTTTTTTCATTTTTTGCTTTTTTAATTCCTCAGACACATAGTGGATCTGTGTGGCGTGTGACATGGGCCCATCCTGAATTTGGACAGGTTTTGGCTTCCTGTTCTTTTGACCGAACAGCTGCTGTCTGGGAAGAAATAGTAGGAGAATCAAATGATAAACTGCGTGGACAGAGCCATTGGGTGAGACATTTGTTAGCGGTGGGTTGGTGGGTGGGGGACATGAGCACCCGAGGAGCAGTGGTCTTTCCAAGAACACTTCGGGGTGCTAAGATTTTCAGTCCCACCCTCCCTGACCTCCGGGGAGGAGAGAGGGGCTGGGGATTGATGTAATCACCAATAGCCAATGAGGTAGTCATTCACGTCTGTGTAATGATGTCTCCATAAAACCCCTAAAGCAGCTGTCCTCAACCCTTTTGGCACCAGGGACCCGTGTGGAAGACAGTTTTTCCACGGGGAGGGCAAAGGGGGATGGTTTCGGGATGATTCAAGCGCATTACATTTATTGTGCACTTTATTTCTATTATTATTACATTGTAATAATAAAATAATGAAATAATTATACAACTCAGCATAATGCTGACAGGAGGCAGAGCTCAGGTGGTAATGTGAGCAACGGAGAGCGGTTGTAAATACAGACGAAGCTTCACTCGCTTGCCTGCTGCTCACCTCCTGCTGTGTGCCCCGGTTCCTAACAGGCCACGGACCGGTACTGGTCCGTGGCCCAGGGGTTGGGGACCCCTGCCCTAGAGGACAGGGTTCGGAGGCTTCTGGGCTGGTGAACACCTGGAGATTTGGGGAGAGTGGTGCCTGGAGGGGGTGTGGAAGCTCCACACCTGTCCCCAGCCTTGGGGACCTGTCCCCAGCCTGTGCGTCTCTTCCACGTGACTGTCCCTGAGTTACACCAGTCAGTCAGAAGCACAGGTAACAACCTGGGTTTTCGACTGGCATCTGAAGAAGGGTGTCTTGTGGGACTGAACTCTGAACTCGTGGAATCTGATGCTATCTCCGGGTAGTTAGTGTCAAAATTGAGTTGAATTCTCCTTGGACACCCTGCTGGTGTCAGAATTGTCTGCTGGGGTGGGGAACAGCCTCTACCCCCTACCCCCACCGGAATTGGAATTGTTACCAGAACCTTTTACTTCTTTAGGGAAATGTCTCTTCAAGTCCTTTGCCCATTTTGTTGTTGTTGAGTTGTAGGTAGGGGTTCTTTATGTATTCTGGATATTAATTCCTTAAGAGATACATGATTTCCAAATATTTCCTCCCATTCTGTGATTTGCCTTTTCACTCTCTTGATAGTGTCCTTAGGTGCACAAAATTTTCATGAAGTCCGGTTTATTTTTTTCTTTTGTTTCCTTGTGTTTTTGGTATCATAAATCATAGACAGATTCACTGTCATGGAGACTTTTCCCCTAAGTTTTCTTTTAAGAGTGTTGTAGTTTTAGTTCTCATGTTTAGGTCTTTGATTCACATTGAGTTAATGTTTGTACATGATATAAGGTAAGTATCTAACTTCATTCTTTTACGTGTCAATATCCAGTTTTCCTAACACCTTTTATTGAAAAGATTGTCTTTTCCCCATTGAATGGTCTTGACATCCTTGTTGAAAATCAAGTGACCATATATGGAGAGTTTATTTCTGGACTCTATTCCATTGGTGTCTGTCTATTCTTAGGCCATAACACACTGTTTTAATTATTGTAGGTTTGTAGCTTGCATACTATTCATATTTTTGACTTTTTTTTTTGTTTTTGAATGATGGAAGGGGTTGGCCTCATTGCCTTTGCACCGGGGCCTTCCTCAGGCAAACAGTTGCTTAAGGGCAGGGGCGCAGAGACATTTCTTGAATAGAAAGGATTTTTCTAGCAGTCAGTCTGAGATCGATCAGTTAGCATAGTATAGGTTGGGTTTAGGAGTGGTGGCATAGAAAGGATTTTTCTTCGAACTTAATTATTTGTCTTTAGTTAAATCCACTGTCATTAATGCATTTAATGTTTCAACATTTGTGTTATTATTCAGTGGTGTTTTTAGACAAAAGTTTGCAAAGATGCTATGCTATCTTTGAAGTTTGATATTCTTTTGATATTCAGACACCTTAAGATGTATTTTAGTAACCATAGACAGTAAACTCTTTTTTTAAAAATTATTTATTTATTTATTTATTTATTTATGGCTGTGTTGGGTCTTCGTTTCTGTGTGAGGGCTTTCTCTAGTTGCGGCAAGTGGGGGCCACTCTTCATCGCGGTGCGCGGGCCTCTCACTATCGCGGCCTCTCTTGTTGCGGAGCACAGGCTCCAGCCGTGCAGGCTCAGTAATTGTGGCTCACGGGCCTAGTTGCTCCGCGGCATGTGGGATCTTCCCAGACCAGGGCTCGAACCCGTGTCCCCTGCATTGGCAGGCAGATTCTCAACCACTGCGCCACCAGGGAAGTCCACCATAGACAGTAAACTCTTGGTTTCTAAATTTTGTTGACATTTTCAGTCAAAAATCATCTCATCTAGGTGCCAGACAGTAACTGCTACATGCTATGCTGGGATTCTCTAATTACCAGAATGCCAGCCTCGTACCATTCACTTGGTCTCTTTTAAAAGTGGATGATAGCGGTCTGAGTAGGACTAACACTTACACTTGATGGAAGAAGTTTCACACCCTCCATTCTGTTGTTAAAGAATCTGAATTCTTTTACTTTGCGGCTTGCGGCCTGCTTTGTATGACAAAACTGCCCATATGAAAATTCTAACACTTTCTGGTTTACTGACCTATCTGCTTAAGAAGAGAGTACTTACCTAATTTAATAAAGTTAGATTTCGTAAGGCCTTCTTTCTTCTGCCATAGAGGGAGTAATTGATTATAGGTCACTGGTTTGTTACTGATTGCTAGCTGTGTATGTGGTATTTTGCTAAGTGCTTTAGAGGAAATTGAGGCCCACACAGGTTTTGAATACCTTATTCAAGGTTATATACCTAGTAAGTGGCAGAGGAGTTCTGTGTGATTTCAGAGCCTGTGTTCTTTCCACTCTGCCATCCTTTTTTTTTGTATTTAATTAATTAATTAATTTTAAGATTTAATTTAATTTTTAAAAATTTTTGGCTGTGTTGGGTCTTTGTTGCTGCGCGAGGGCTTTCTCTAGTTGTGGTGAGCAGGGCTACTCTTCCTTGTGGTGTGCAGGCTTAGTTGCTCCACGGCGTGTGGGATCTTCCCAGACTAGGGATCGAACCCGTATCCCCTGCATTGGCAGGCGGGTTCTTATCCACTGCGCCACCAGGGAAGTCCTTGTATTTAATTTAAATTGTTAATTTTTTTTCAGGTCAAGAGGACAACGCTAGTGGACAGCAGAACATCCGTTACCGACGTGAAATTTGCTCCTAAGCATATGGGTCTTATGTTAGCAACCTGTTCAGCGGATGGTATAGTCAGAATCTATGAGGCACCGGACGTCATGAATCTCAGCCAGTGGTCTCTGCAACATGAGATCTCATGCAAGCTAAGCTGTAGCTGTATTTCTTGGAACCCTTCAAGGTATGCTTACACAGCAATCCTCTGGTGATATAAGCCTAGTAATTATTACACTTAGCATCAGATGGTTTATTTTTTTGAATATGCTTTTTGTAAGTAATCTTGTTCATTATTTTTAAAAATGTATATTATGTATAATAAAAATTCTCTCTTCTCCACCCTGTCATGTGTCTTATACCCCTATTTCTACTCCACAGAAGAAGCCAACCACTGTAAATATTCTGGTGCGCCTTCTGGACTTTTTCCATGCATATACAAATAAATATTTAATAACAAATATTTAATTTGTGTGTTTATAAACACACAAATGTATGCAAATACAGGTATATGCTATCATGTACAAGTGGACACAAAACACACACACATGTTTAGACATAACATTTTCCTTTCATGCAATTTGCCTTTTTCACTTACAGATACATCATGGGCATTTTCCCATGTGTTAGTGTAACTAGTCCTTCCTAACTCCTTTAACTGCTGTGTAGAGTGTGATTCTAAGACTGTATCATAGTTGATTTTTATTAAACTGTTTTTAAAATTAAAAGAGTAATGAGTCACCTGATAAAAAAATTCAAATAATCTAGAAGAGTACAAAATGAGAGGTAAAAGTTCCCTTACCCCCTAAAAACAAATGCTGTTAGTAGTTTTGTTTTTAGATTTTAATTCTGGTAGTCACTATTTTATTTTTAAATGATTTATTTATACCTTTGGTTCTTGCTGTGTTATCTTTAGACAGTATTTATACTCATTCTGTGAAAGATGACTTTAGCACATTTACAAAGCTTTCCACTTGTCAAGGTATGACAAGATATTTTATTTGTGGAAGTGTTAATAGTTGTTTAGTTATATTCGTAATTATCTTAATTTCAAATATTTATTTCTCTAGTGATTTATCAATTTAGACTATATTGACTCACCTTTTTTTTTTTTAATTAATTAATTTATTTATTTATTTATGGCTGTGTTGGGTCTTCGTTTCTGTGCGAGGGCTTTCTCTAGTTGTGGCAAGCGGGAGCCACTTTTCATCGCGGTGCGCAGGCCTCTCACTATCACGGCCTCTCTTGTTGCAGAGCACAGGCTCCAGACGTGCAAGCTCAGTAATTGTGGCCCACGGGCCCAGCCGCTCCGTGGCATGTGGGATCCTCCCAGACCAGGGCTCGAACCCGTGTCCCCTGCATTGGCAGGCAGATTCTCAACCACTGCACCACCAGGGAAGCCCCTCACTTCTCTCTTAAAAAAAGGGGAAATTAGCTTTTTTTTGCTTCTACCACACATCCACCCTCCCATTTCCTAATATTTTGTTACATTGCTTATACAGTGACAAGATTTACAATGTTTGTATTTACGTTTTGTAAACATTTAATGATGTTGTTATATGTGTTAAGTACACATATAAGTACTTTGTCTTTTGACTACAAGTTGATTCTAAATACTAAGTAGCAACCAAATTCATAAGACTAGATTATGTAAATATTCATTACAGACACAAATGTAAACTATTTCATGAAAACTGTTGTTCACACAGAGTAATATGGCATTAACTCCTGATGGGTGCTCTTTTCTCTTTACTGATTCCTTTACTTCTGGGTTATACTTGGCTGTCACAATTTTCATATCACGAGTTGCCTTTGGATTTTTTGTTTTCATTTTGGTCGCATACCTCTTAAAGTAACTTTTTTTCCTATATGGGATGGATGGCAAACTTTCTGAATTCTAGCATACCCAAAAATGTCTTAATTTTTCTCCATGCTTAATTGTAGTTTGGCTAGTTTTAGAACTTCGGCCAAGTTCCAGATGTAAGAATTTCAAAGTACTGTTCTTGAATCTTTTAAACTTTAGGTGGTGAGATGTCTGAGGTCAGTCTGATACTGGATCTTTTGTAGGTAGCCTAGTCTTTCTGGAAGATTTTAGGATTTTGTCTTACTACTTTGAGTTGCAAGTATATTCTCCGAGTTTGTGGTTTGTCATTTTGACACTATCATGACTTTTGATAGTCTGCAGAAAGTTCTGAATTTTAATATAGCCACACTTAACAGTCTTTCTATATTTGTTATAGTGCTTTTTGTTTTTTTATTTGAGAAATTCTTCCCCACCTTGATGTTGTTAAGTGTATTCTGAAAGGTTTTTGGTTTTGCCTTTCACACTTGGGTCATTAAAACTCCTGGAATTGCTTTGTATAGCTTAAGGTAGTAGAATTCTAAAATTTATATACCAGGATGTTTCCAGGTATTTTTTCTTTTAAAACATTTTTCTGTTAGGGAAGATTTCAAATATACTAAAAGTGTAATAGGCAGAGCCTCACATATCCATCACCCAGCTAGAATAATTCAAAGCTACTCTTGGTTAATCTGTATATGCCTCCCCACCTTCACAAACAAAACAAAACAAAACAAAAAAAACTGGATTATTTTGAAGTAAATCCAGACATACACTATTAGATGTTGGTCTTTTTTGAATTCATCCTGCTTGATGCTTAGTGGTCCCTTTTAAGGTGAAGATTCTTGTCTCAGATTGGGGATATTTTAGGATTCTTTGATAATTTATCCTTCTGTTTTCTCGATTCTGTCCTTCTGGAATTCATCTTTGATTATTCTTGGATTTACTCTCTATTTCTTTAAAATTGTTTGGAGATTTACTACTCTGTCTTCCAGATCTCCAGCTTGTTCTTCAGGTGTGCATTTTATACCATCCAGTGATGTTGGGGGTTGGGGGGAGTGGCAATCATTTTTAATTGTTAAGAAGTCTTTCTTTTTCTCTGATAACTCCTTTTTTATGCCAGTCAGTTTTTGTTACATGGATACACATTTCTCTGAGGATCCTAATTAAAATTTTTAAAAATTTTATGTTTTTTGATTTACAGTCAAGTCTTCTTTTTTGCAGTAGTTGTGTTCTATCAAGTTGCTATGAACACTGAATTAGCTAATACTGAACCACCCCTCCCAGGGGAAATACAGGATTAGGTGCCACCAGCCTCTGATCACATTTTTGTTAACTGATCAATACTCAACCTTGTTTTATGTGTATTTCTGTCTAAAGACACCTTATTTAGTCTATATTCATTAACACTGAATCCAGCCAACAACACTAACTCACACCTGAATGCAGCTTTTATCTAACAGAGGTATTTTCTCCATAAGGCACATCATGACCTTCTTGCTAAACTTAGGAACACAAGGCAGCACTTCAGCACTGCACTTGGGGGCCATTTTAAACAGCAAAATCATCAACACAACAAAAATGCAGAAAACATGATGGTAAATAGAGTGCAAAACAGACACTGGTTTTTCAGCATGAAGCTGAAACAGGAAGGCCCATGAGTGCCCCAAGTATTGGATTTTTGGTTTTGCAAATAAATTTTAGCAAGTAGGTCAGTTTACAAATGTAGAATCTGCATATGATGTGGACTGTAGGCTGTTTTATATTTTCTCAAAGATCTGTTTCCTCAAAGAACTGTTTGTATGCCTTGGTCTTTAACTGTCACACTCCTTGTTTTTGTCAAGTGCGTGTTAGTCTTTGCTCATGTATTTGTGTTTGTGAACAGGAGACTGTGATGGCTGCTAGAGAGAACTGGTGTTGGTATTTTTCTCCTGTTAGATGCTCTGTTTTCTTAACAGCTCATTCTCTTACTTAGGGGGTTAGCTGAGTTTTGACTAAGTAGGTGGAGTGGTTTGGCAGGGTTTCGTTGTAGGGCGACCAAGAGGGAGCTGGCAGGTGGGCATTACCCCCAAATTGCCAAAGTCAGGAGGTTTTGACTTGGGGGATAGAGCACTTTAATGTATTTTCTTCTTTCTTGTCCCTCTCCCTGCTGGCTTTGGAGTGCTACTTTATTTGAAGTTCATATCTCTCCTCTTATAAGTTCTAATCATCTCACTAGGATCTTTCCTCAGACTTTCTTTAGCCTAGAGCACAATCAGCTGCCAGCCATGGGGGTCTTCTGATTGCAGATTATTAAATGAATCAATTCATGATTGCCCCATTACTCATTACTATTGGTTGATTGATTCATTATTTACTTGCTTACTGATTAGAGGTTGGAGCTTCCAGAATTTCCTCCTTAATGATAGTTGTTGAGCTCTTTTTCCCTTAGCATTTTCACTGTCTGATCTCCTTTTGCTTCCTGGAATCCTCCAGATTTCATGATTTCTGATGGCACATTCTGATTTCTGCACTGTTACAGTGTTATTTTTTCATCATTTCCATGGAGGCGTAGGAAGGAGATGCAGGTGATCAGTCTCCTGTATTCAGTCAGAGAGTTTGATGGTTTTGCTCACTGTTTAATTATGAGTCATATTTGGAAAATGGTTTAAATGTGATCATCTTATTTATGGATATACAAATGAGATAATCCTCAATTCAGGTTGTTATCTGGATGTTTTATAATTTATTTTTTAGAATATTTAAAAAATTTATATTTTCAGTAATTTGAGATTATATTACTGTAAATGTACTTGCCCTTGCTCAAATAAATACATTTGTGGAACATTGAAAAAAGAAATTTTATGAGATATAGAAATTACTATAATTTACATCCCTTTGAATAGCCAAGAATTATAATAAGTAACTTGTAATTTTGTTTTATTACTATAGCACTTTGTAGTTTACCTGGTATTTTTCTTTTTTTTTTTTAAATTAAAAAAAATGTTTATTTATTTGTGGCTGTGTTGGGTCTTAGTTGCAGCACTTGGGCTTCTCTCTAGTTGTGGCGCGCAGGCTCCAGAGCACGTGGGCTTAGTTGCCCCGAGGCATGTGGGATCTTAGTTCCCCGACCAGGGATCGAACCTGTGTCCCCTGCATTGGAAGGTGGATTCTTAACCACTTGACCGCCAGGGAAGTCCCTACCTGGTTTTTTTCTTATATTAGGTGATGTCATTATCAGAAGCTTTAGTAATAAACACCTAAACCTTTTTTTTTTAAATTATCGCATTTTGTTTTCAGCTTTATGAAATTGGCAGATCACAATATCAAGATCAAAGGTTAAACAATACCTCTATGTCATGTTCATAGAGGTATTACTTAATCTGGATGGGGGAGGCAAAGGAAATCAATATCTAGGAAATTAGACATAGAAATGAAAAAAAATGATTCAACCTAGAGTCCACCTCAGTAGAGTTCACTCTCTTATTGCTTATCTTCTGCCTTTTTCAAAACGCAGTTGACCACAAATGAGTCTGGAGACTAGAGAATGACAGGCATGCCTTCCTGAGGGTGGTCTTTTTCTACTTTTCCTCCTCCATCGGGGTGGGGTTCTCTTTGTACGAAGCACGTAAAAATCTTTTTGCCATGAATTTGGTCACCACAAAATTACTTTTCATTCTATAGTTAATGACCAGATCTTTTAGAAAGAAAAATTCTAACGCCTCTTAGGTGTCTTTAAAAAAGAAAAATCTGTTGACTGCTTGAAGCTTTTTGTTTTGGGAAAAGGACTACTTTCTATCTCAGCCATAAGAAAATGTGGTTAAAAACAAGGTGAAAGCCCGGTGTCCTCAGTCCCCAGGCTGAGACCTCAGGGGTACCCCTCCTGGGTGTGTGGTGCCGGGCGTGGCAGGGGTCTAGTCCGCAGTGACACGCTGACTGGTGGGTTGCATGGCTGCTGGATACGTTTCTAATTCTCTGAACTAAATGTGCATTAATTTTATAATTATGTAAAACATCTTTTCCTTTCTAGCTCTCGTGCTCATTCCCCCATGATCGCTGTAGGAAGTGATGACAGCAGCCCAAACGCAATGGCCAAGGTTCAGATTTTTGAATATAATGAAAACACCAGGTCAGTACTGCTTTGGTTTAATTATTGTTCTGAATTGCATTTAATTTTTTTAAATGTTATTTCTTTATTCATTAACTCAGTTATGCATTATTCGTCACATATTTACTGATTTCCTATGATACGCTAAGTTCTCTGCTCTGGTAATATAAAATTGAGTGGTGTAGAGGAAAAGGTAATTGATCTCCCAGTATGTACCATCATGAAGGGAAAACAAAAAAAAAAAGGTGAAAAATGGTGATGAATTTTATAAACTGGGAGAATCAGGATGTTAAGAGATTATGCCTAGGGGGAGGGGGCCAGGAAAGTTCATTCAAAAGGAGAGCCATAGAATGAGTAGAAGTTAGCCAGACAAAGAGGGCAAAACATTCCAGATGGAGAAAACTGCATGTGATGAGAGAGAGCCAATATATTTTCATTGTGCTTGGAACATAATAGGTAAAAAGGAGTGTGATGAGAAATCTGGAAGGCTTATACCTGCAAGACCTACTGTTCAACGTTTAATTTTTATCTTAAAGGTAATGTGAAGCCATTGAAAGACTTCTCAGTTGGAGAATAACAGGATCAGATGGTAGTTTAACACTCCTGAGGTGTGGAAATAGACTTTGGTGTAGCTTCCTTTATCATCACTTAAAAAACTCAATTCTTGCTGTTGTCAGCTTAACTTTTTTCTTTACACTCAAATCTTAGGAAATTCAGGTACCCTTTTTCTTAAAAAAGATGTTAATGGCTAACAAATCAAGATCTCATTCTAATTAAGTTTTAGTTACTCTGTTTTAAGCTAAACTTAAAAAAATTAAAGGAAGAAACCTGGGAGGTTATATTACATTCCTAGGGCTGTCAAAGCAAATTACTACAAACTGTTGGCTTAAAACAGATGTTTCTTTTCAGAGTTCTGGAGGCCAGAAATCTGAAATCAAAGTGTTGTCAGGGCTGTGCTGCTTTCAGACTCTTTCCTTGTCTCTTCCAGCTTCTGGAGGCTCCAGGAGTTCCGTGGCTGAGCTGCATCACTCCAATCTCTGCCTGTGTCTTCACATGGCTTCTCCTCTAATGTCTGTTTCTCTCTCATCCTGAGATCCTTAATTGTGTCTGCAAAGGCCCTTTTCCGATAGGTCACAGTCACAGTTTCTGGGGGTTGGGGCTGGACATACTATATACTGCAGAGATAAACACTACTTCATTGTGAGCAAGATGGAGAAAATGGAGATACCTAGACATGTGGATTTTTAAATTTTTCATTTCTGATAATTTTAATGTAAATTGTTTTTTCATTTAGGAAATATGCAAAAGCTGAAACCCTCCTGACAGTCACAGATCCTGTCCACGATATTGCCTTTGCTCCAAACTTGGGACGGTCTTTCCACATTCTCGCCATAGCAACCAAAGACGTGAGAATTTTTACATTAAAGCCTGTGAGGTGAGTTTTTGAAACAATTACTAATTTGAAAGTTCTCTTACCTCTTGCTTATTTTCATTTGTGGAGGAGAGTATAGAGGCAACAGTGATCTGAAGAATGGATTCTTTAATGAACATTTTATCTACAAATATATGACTTTTGGAAATAGGGAATTGAGTAAAGAGAGGAGATTTATGTTTTCTTAGTTGTGTTTTATTTAGGCAGGTACTAAAATGAATTGGATCCTCTGAATATAATTGCACTCTATAAATGTTTGAAGGAATGAGAGGTCTCAGTCTACTTAGGGAAAATTAAATTAGCACTGAGACATTCTTGTGAATAAGCTATTTAGCTTTAACTTTGGAATTGTGAGTTTCAGTTCTTTTTCTTTTCTTCTTTCCTTCTTCCTTCTCTCCTCCTATTCTTCCCTTCCTACTTTTTCCTTTTAAAATTAATCATTATCATCTCTTTTATTCCTCAACCTTTTGGGGGGAATAAAATCCTCTTTAGTCACTTAATATCTTTTATGTGGTAGGATCATGCGAGGTACTGGGGAGTCAAATGAAAGTGACATGGCCCATCTCTCAGTAAGCTACAGAGGTTGGGGGGCGGGTATGGATATGACATTGATATGGTGTGTATGTGAGACCATTTGTATTTTTTAATTTAGAACAGTGAGAGTGTGTGTGTGTGTGTGTGTGTGTGTGTACACTCAGAATTCCTCAGGAAAATTTTTTTATTAACAGGAAAGAACTTACTTCCTCTGGTGGGCCAACAAAATTTGAAATCCATATAGTGGCTCAGTTTGATAATCATAATTCTCAGGTCTGGCGAGTGAGTTGGAATATAACAGGGACAGTGCTGGCATCTTCAGGAGATGATGGCTGTGTCAGGTTGTGGAAAGGTAAGATTTCATTGGAGGAATTGTTGCTTTATGATGCTACTTTAGAATTTTCACTTAGAAATGTAAACTCCGAAGTATTTTGAAAAAAAATTATCTTTCTACAGTTACTTTTAAATTAATGTCTCATATTGTGTTGAATCTTTATCATTTTACCTAGTTCAAAGCAGTAATTGATTGAATTGTTTAAGTTTCCATGTGGAACAAAGTAAAACTAATTGTAACAGAATATACACTACCTCCAAAGATACCATTTGCTATGTGTGTAACTTGTGGGACTTCTCTACAAACTCAGGATATAGTCATCTCTTACTTGATAAACAATTGCTTTATCCAGCAAGCCCTTAAGAGGAGAAAAATCCCATATCTTCCCCACTTCTTCTCTACAGCTCCCAAAAGTTAGAGAATCTTGAGGCCACTGATTCTAAAAGTTTCTTACAAATGCCAAGCAGAGAAGGCGGTCTGGACGGTGGACACTGACTGTGGGTGCTGTGGCGTGGTCTGCACTTCTCCACGGATGTTTATCCACTGGCTCTGTGTACCACTGTAGTCGGTGGCGTCCCATCTTTAGGATCCGAAGTTACAGCTTCGTTCATTTCCCCTGAGGAGTTAACTGTTTCCAAACTGCAGTTTGGCTGAGTCTCCCATGGTCAGCTTTAGGCTGTGGTAGAACCAGCCCAGGTGTCCCTTTCCTCAGGGTCTTTGCTGCCCTGTCCTGCCTAACTTGGATTTCCTGGGCTCAGTGTCCGCAGTGACCAGTTTTGCATCCAAACAATTAGGCCAAGTTGGATAAGCCACTCAAACCCCAGAGGTTCTGTTACCTGCATCCATGAGGACATGACTTGTACTTGCTTAACTGAGAAGGTGACTCCGTTACCCACACATTAGAACTGAAATTCATTATAATGAAGACAGAATTTTATTTTGATATTAACTTAATGTAATAATGTGGTAGCTTAGAGAATTGTCTCTGTTAATATTTATCTTGTAAGGAAAGGAAATGGGTGGTGAGAGCTTTGTTTTTAAATTAGTATTTCTTTAAAAACTTCAAAAAATAATTGTTAAAATTGAGATATATGTGTTTCATTTAAAAAAAAATGTCTTTACCATTTAACCGGAGAGATATGTAGCCTGTAGGTCTCTTTTATTTCTTTAATTGTAGATTTGTGCCCTGGAACATAGGTATTAGTCATGTTAATGAGTTTGACCATTTTCCTTTCAGCTAATTATATGGACAACTGGAAGTGTACTGGTATTCTGAAAGGTAATGGGAGCCCTGTCAATGGGAGCTCTCAGCAGGGAAACTCAAATCCTTCCCTAGGTTCAAATATCCCAAATCTTCAGAATTCATTAAATGGATCTTCTGCTGGCAGGTAGGCTGTTTTGTGAGAAAACTAGAAATTATCTTCTTTTTAAATCATTCTGGTAGCTATACTGAAGGTGTGTTATTTCATGGATTTTAAGATTGAATCAAGAAATTCACATGTAATTGTGGCACTAGAAGAGAAGGAGGCACTTTGGTAGCTCTGTATTTGGCTTATTACTTGGTCATAATATTTACAGGTAGGTTCTGAGGCTGTTAAACTCAATTATATGCTGCAATTTAGTGGTCTTCCAGAAACATATATAACTTTGAAGTAATGAGATGAAGAGGAAGTTTGGGACAGTACTGAGGATCGTAGTCCCAGATGAGCATTAGTGTTGCTAGTGCTGATAGGGTGGCCTTTGAGTCAGGTTAAACTGAAATTTTAAATAAAACACACGAACTAAGGCTTTGTAAAAGTGAGTAAATTAAATGTTTTTGTGTGTGTGTTTAAAATTTTCATGGAGATTGTAAGAGGATATGGTAAATTCTGAGTTCTTGATTTTTAGAATTTTTAGTATATTTTAGATTCTCAGGGAATGTTTAATGTTATCTAAAGAGTTGTCCTTTTGTTTTCATATTCAAATTTCAAATGTGAATTTGTAAGGTAAAGTTATTTTAATATGCCTTTGTGAATAATTTGGAATACTATTTAGGAAACTTGAAAGCACAGCCTTAACAAACTGTCACGTGGTTGTCCTGTTGTCAACTTAAATGAAAGAAGAGAATTGTATTTTAAATTTCCTCAACTATTTTTATATTGTTATATTTTTATAAAGGAGTCCTGCTTTTTGATTTTAAGTATTTGCATGAAAACAATTTCAGGTTACCATAGAAGATATCAGATTATAAAGATTATTTCATGAAGCAAAGATACTAGTGTTAATTTTTTTAAAAAAATCTAGTTTTTGGTTGCCGCCTGTACTGCATATTTTCTTTTGTAAAGAGCTTTGAAGTTTTGATGTGTTCTTATTGTGCCAATAACCATGTGTGTTAGATCTGTGATGCATTTTCCCTTCTCCATTTGTATTATGTCCTTTAACAGAAAGCACAGCTGAGTACCAGCTAACTGGAGTAACTTTGCTGTTTTGCTGCTTGTTGCATGCACACAGGAATGGGAAGCAAGCTCCTTTTCCCCTTCCCCAGCGCCGTTTGACCTCTCCCAAGATACACCAACAGCCTGCTTACTACTAAACGCAGTCCAAAAGGCCTTTAAAAATACAGTGTATATCATTTTTTTGTGTGCTAGCCAGTTTATTGACATTATTTGAAACTTTTGAAATATAAATGGAGAGGCTTTTTGTTGAGACATTGTCACCAAAACAATTTTTTGAAATGTTTCTGAAACGAACATGGGTTTTAAAATTAAAGGATTGTTAGCATCCTCATTGCTAGTTGGGAGGAGGGAAGATATCACTTTATTCCATCTGGAGACTATATATAGACTTATGTCTTTTATTTTCTAAAACAGTAAGCTAAAATGAATTTTTATAATTTTAATTTGAAGATTGAATATTTTTCATAAAGATTGTTTTGAGTGCTAATTTGTTTACCTTTTGTAGAATTGGTTTATACATGATATTATTCAGTACAACTCTGTTATTTCTTTGTAATGTTTAAAAAGTATTAGTGAAGGAGTGAGAGAAGTAGTAGTGAAAGTAACTTGACTGTACAGTTTGTAGCCAAACAACATTTGGTATTGCTTCATTTATAATTTAGAAGTAAAATGAAAACATCTTTGTAAGTTTTCAGTTCATATTCACTAAAGAGATAAATGTTTCTAATATGTGCTTGTATATTTTTATGGTGTGATTTCACTGCTTAAGGTTTCAAGTCAAAATTTAGAAACATACTATAAGAAGCAGATAAAACTCTGCTAAAATTGTGCATGCATGTTAACCTCCACATTCCATGTCCCAGGATTTTCTTAATTTTGTTGGCTGCTTCATTTAGTTCATATCCTCTGATGACAAAGCTATAAATCTTTTTTTGAGAAAATGCTAAAGTATTACGGGTAAGTTTTAAAATGGCAGAAGAATAACAGTAGGACATATTTTTGAGCCCTTTTACTTATCAAAATTTTGTACTAATCTTTTTGCAGAAAAACATCTAAGTACATTCAAAGATTGTGTTTCTTCAAAAGTATGTTGCAGTAGCTGGCCATACTATGTGAAAGTCTATCTGAATTGGTCCTGAGTATCATGTATGCACTAAAAAATGTGCTGCTGCTACAAGTGAAGTGTTGCTTAAAGAAAAAGCTTATTTGATTTGTAAATTACAGGAGAGCATCAATATGTTTCTCAGACTAGAAAATGTTTTAAATTATAAAATTATGTCTTTTTTGTAACATTCATACTGATAATTTTTTTTAACATTTTAAGTTTAACAGATTGTATTTTTTTCAAGTTCCTATACTTGCTTAAGTGAGCCTGATTTGAGTAAGGGTCTTGATTTTGCTATTATGTTCCGTTAGTTTTGGCATGAATATAGTAAAGCTTTTTTTTCTAGCATGTGTTTTTTCCTCTTTGGTTCTCTTTGTATTTACTACTTTTCTCTTTTTCTTCTGTTTTTTTCTTTTTTATTTTTTTCTGTTGTTTTTGTTTTGTTTTGGTGTTTTGTTCCTGTCTTCATTGTTTCAGGTATTTCTTTCCCCCTCTGGATTCCCCACGGGCTGGATCGAGATGGTCCAGTTATGCCCAGCTCCTTCCTCCTCCTCCTCCTCCTCCTCCTCCTCTGATAGAGCACTCTTGCGATGCTGACACTGCCAGCCTCCAGTATCCTCACCCTCGCAGACGATCTCTCTCTCGGCCTCTTAATCCCTTACCTGAGAATGAAGGGGTTTAAAAAACACTGATTTAACACTTAAAGGCCTTATTCAAGTGCTTGTAAATGCTTTCATTCCTGGCTTTTTGTTTTTCTTCATTTTCTTTCAGAAGATTTTTCTAATTTAGGGTCTGTCTTGCATGTATTACAACCAGAACATGGTGTTTGGAACCTAAATGTGTTTGTGCTTCTGCATCAAAGGAATATTTGCTTCATTGGTTGATAACCTTTGATGAAATATGAGATGTGTACACACAACATTAACTGTGAGAGTTACACACAATAGCTGACTTCAAAGTGCCTGTTCTGTACATTTTATTTTGAACTGTTATGGCGTTAAGTTTCTTATGGTTTGTCATACTGGTTAATGTGAAAGCATATTGTTATAAAGTTAACTTTGCCTTTGAGACATAATAAAAAATGTTTTTGATTTTTACAGGCTAATGTTGCAACTGACTAGTTTGTAAAATAAATCATTCCTGTGTATAAAGCAGCAAAACATAATATGGACTGTTTGGTCTTTTTTTTTTTTTTCTTTTAAAGGAAACTGCCTTTCACTACTTGGAATTATTGTTTAAAGCTTTTGTAATTATTCTCCAAGTAGATTATTTAATAAAATATATTTTTAAAGATATGAATCTGTTGCCATATAAAAATAGAATGTAGTTTATTTGATGGTTGGTAAAGCTTATTTGTATCTCCTTAAAATATCATATTGCTAAAAAAAAAATCCAAACAATCAGAAATTAGGGGATGATCATGGCATTTATTTAGAAGGTAGAAAGTTAGTATGCAGACTAACATCTAGAACCAACAAATGTCTACTTGACATTTGAACAGCATTTCGTGTGTCTATCAGCTAATCACACAGATGGTATAGTTGTTATAAATGTGTATTATAACTTATAATCTAATTTTCAAAGACACTCTCCTATCAATAGACACTTTCCTGTCAAACCCCTAGAGCTTCCTAACATGCAAAGGATAAAGAGCTTATAAAGTATATTGTATTTTAATTTAAGGCAAGGTCTTTCTTCTGTTAAAGGACTTGTTTTAGACCAGTAGACTTGTCGAGTTTCAAAGCAAGAGGTCTCACTTTAAGTCTGGATCTAGCTCAGAAGTAAGAATTCAGGTCTTTGAGATTTCAATCATTATAGAGGTACGTGGGGTAGGATGGGGTAATGAATTGAGACAGGCCCTCCCATTTAGTGAACATTGGGCATCTTCTATATGCAAGATACTGTGCTAAACACTTTGGGATATGTAAAAAAAACAAAGGTAGTCGGCGCACATTCATTCTAGTGGGAGAAGGCATTTACAGAATTTACAAAGGGTAATGAGGATTCAGCTTCATAATAAAGGTTGAATGGTACAGGAGGCATTAAAGAAAGTGATTTATATGAGTCAGTAGGATTTGGAAGGGATGTGGGATTGTGACATGTTGGAGTACTTAAAAGTGTAAGAGGGTGGAGTCCAGGGTGATGGCCCAAATGTAGAAGAGGACAGGGCATGTGCAGGCAGAGGATTAAGTTTTAGTCCAATGAAAGAACAAGGTTCATTTGGGGAGCTAGTGGGAGATTAACCTGGACACATACCTTGCGGTCACACTGTAGAAGGTGCTGGATATTGGAAGCTGAGGTGTTACCACTCAGAGCAGTTGGTAAAGGGGAGCCATGTGAGACGTCCGCCTTTCCTAACTGGACGGGTGTCACTTCTAATTCCCTGGAAGGTACCCTTGGCCATGGGGCCACTTCAAGCTCTACCTGGAATTGGAGATTTGGAATTCACTGGGAGGTCTACTCCTTTTCAGTTGGTCAGATAATAGCTAATGTTGCTGAGTGCCTCCATGTGCCAGTGCTCTTCTAGATGCAAGTTAACTGACTTCATCCTCACAGCAAACTCTGAGGCAAGTGCTCTGATTACCCCCATTTCACAGATGAGGACACCTGCAGGTTTAAGCTCTTTGTGCGAGGCTGCACGGTTAGGAAGTGAGAGCATTGAGACTTGGGCAGTCTGGCATCACAGTGAAGGCTCTTTTCCTGCAAATACTTTGGAGTGTAGATCCCTGTCACTGTCAGGTTGCTGGGTGCCATGGGGAGACCTCCGGTCACTTGATCTTTATGAAGGAAGGACAGTGAGTTGGGTACAAGGGGTTCAGGGTGAGTGACAGTCTGGAACATGGGACACATTGCAGCAGTTCACTGCCAGCGTGTGGCCATGGTGTAGGCAGAGCGTTGCTCATTACACTCAAATAGCATCCTTTCAGCTCTAGAGCTAAGTATTTGATTTGTTTTTCAAGATTCAGAAAATATTGAGATTTTCGCCATTTAATCTTTGCTCATTGAGTGTGGACAGAGGTAGAACAGGCGTAGTTAAATGCCAAGGCTGGAAGGTTTCAAGAAGAGATGTCAAGAGAACTGCGGAGACATCACTGAGTTTGACAGGAGGCCAGTCCTGATAAACAAGTGTGGAAGTAGTACTCAGGGCCAAGCCAGAAACAGAATGAGTGACAATGAGGTGTGAAAGGAGGCAGTTAAGGATAGGAGAGACAGAGTGGTCTTTGTGTGATAAAATGGAATCAAGGAAGGGTGGGTGTCTTATTCATTTTTAAAAATTTTATTTGTTTTATTTATTTTTGGCTGCGTTGGGTCTTTGTTGCTACGCGTGGGCTTTTCTCTAGTTGCAGAGAGCAGAGGCTGCTCTTCATTGCGGTGTGCAGGCTTCTCATTGCGGTGGCTTCTCTTGTTGCAGAGCATGGGCTGTAGGCGTGCGGGCTTCAGTAGTTGTGGCTTGTGGGCTCTAGAGTGCAGGCTCAGTAGTTGTGGCGCATGGGCTTAGTTGCTCCGTGGCATGTGGAATCTTCCTGGACCAGGGCTCGAACCCGTGTCCGCTGCATTGGCAGGCGGATTCTTAACCACTGAGCCACCAGGGAAGCCCGGGTGTTTTATTTTTTGCAGAGCGATGCAGCGTTTCCAAAGGCAGAGAGAAAGGAAGAGAGTGAAGAGGGCATCCAGGAATGATTGTTGAGCAATATTTTGGAGGAGGTAGAAAGTTAAGTGATAAGCAGATGTCTTTTCGTACCAGGCTAAAATGAGGAGTAGGGACTGTTGAAGTCCCAAGTGTGCATCGTCAACATTCAACAGCTATTCAATGGATGCAGTTAAGGAGTTAACTTTGTTAAAGAGGAACCGTAGGGAAGAAATTCTGAGATAAAAGTTAAAGCTGTGGTTTCAGTAAAGCAGTAGTTAGGGCCTCGTGGTGAGCAGGCATTGGTGATGGGACTCGTGGCCTAAGGAGAACGGGAAATGGAGGAAGGTAATCAGGGACGCACCGTCTCATCTCCTCGCCCCTCTTCAGCCGGGACCAACCTTACTGGGCCCCATGGGCGACTTGGTGTAGCGCGGACCCCGGGGATGACTTCCTAACCGCAGCACTGTCGGTGTAAACGTGCGGCAGGTGACCACACGTCAGCATCCGCTCCCGTAGGGACAGTGCCAACACTTCCGAACTCAGGGTGTGTCAGGTGCCATGTCCACCCGAAGTAGTTCTCCGTGCTCAAGGTGAGTGCCGATACTCTGCAGCACCACGTAAGAGAGGCGTGGCGTCCTACAGTGGGCGAGGCGCCAGGCGCGGCGCATCCGGGCCGGGCGCGGCTTCCCGCTTCAAACCCGGGATGCCCGCTCTCGTCCAATCAGCGGGCTCGCCCCTTCGCGCCGTCCAATCCAAAGCCAGCTTGGAGTCCCCGCCCCTCGGTCCGTGTGGCGAACCGACGTAAACCCGAGGGGCGCACGGTACGGCTGGCCGCCGTGAGGGGATGCGCGCACGCGCACTGGCGGAGGCGCCGGACGCCGGACACCTCCTCCGCGGACCTTCCGCCGGCTGGGCGCTCGCGGCAGGCGTCGCGGACTCGGTGAGGGATCGTCTGGGGGGCGGGGCGGGCGAGTCGGGCTGCCGTGAGAGCGGGGCCTCCGGGACTCGGGTCTTTTGTCCGGGGCCTGGTCCCTGTCTCCCCAACGCGGTGCTCCCCGCTCGCTGGCCGGGCCGGGCGGGGGTGACGCGCTGCTGACCGGCGGGTGCGGCCGCGTCCCCGTGGCTCCCGGCCTCTTGCGGGTCGTTTCACGGAAAAACGGGAAAGGTGACAGTGTTTGAGGTCGCTTTGCTTTTTCTCCCGACGGCAGACTTTGTTCGCTGAAGCATGAGGTCCCTTTCGAGGCCGTCGCCTGGAGGACAGCTGTTTTCATGACAGTGTTTTCACTCGCTGTTACCATTTTGAGGTCATTCGACTGGAGTTTTTACTGCTCCAAGGTCAACTTTTTCTCCGGATTCCAGTTTTTAGTGCAAAGTTTACGGTAAGCTTTGAAAACTGTTACGCTAGATACCTACATAATGGTAAAGTGTATCTTAGAACGTTGGGGAAGTTAGACTTTGGCTTTTTCCCACAGCTCATACTTTTGTGTTCAGTTGTGCACGTAGGCCTCCAGTCGACAACTACAGCAGATGATATTTTATGTATCCAAGCATAAAATTAAAGCAATTAAATATCAGTAAACTCGAGCAGGATGTTTTGAAGTTACTGCTTTAAGGACATACCAAGAGAAATCCCAAAGCTGGCTGCTTAGTTCAAATGCAGTAAAAAGAAAGATAATATTGTATTGTCTTCATTTTAGTTGAGGAGGAGGGCTGGGTAATGCAGTAGGGACGGAAGTTAGGGCATCTTCCCTTCTAGGAAAGCTTTAGGAATGTGGCATGTCCATAGGTGGCTTAGAACAGGTGTAGTCCTTTCTGGAAAAGAGAGACTGGGTGTTAGATTACATCTGGAGGAATCTTCCCCTGGATTGTGTTACTGTTGCATCCACAGCAAAGCTCTATTCCTGCACTTAGCACTGTATCATAGTGGGTAGGGACTGTTCGCTTTCTGAGGGGAGCCACCTTATTTATTGTTGCTTCACACAACCAAACAGAGTGTCTTTCACTGTTTTTGATAATGATTGTTGCATGAATGATCTTTGCTTAATATCTGGATTTTCTTGGATTTGATTCTTTCTAAGTGGAGATAACCCTTAAAGAGATGGTATACATTTTGATGTGGTATATATATATTTGTAAGTGAATGAGTAACTTAGTAACTACAAGACTAGATGTGAGGAGGCTACTTGGAAGACTTGTGTAGGAATTTATTTTATTTTTAAAAAATATTTATTTATTTATATATTTAGCTGCACCGGATCTTAGTTGCAGCATGCGGGATCTAGTTCCCTGACCAGGGATCGAACCCGGGCCCCCTGCATTGGGAGTGCAGAGTCTTAGCCACTGGACCACCAGGGAAGTCCCCTGTGTAGGAGTTTAAAGATTGATGGACAGATAGGCACAGTTTCTGCTCTTAGGGAGAAATCTTTTTAGTGGAAGAAGACAGACAAATACAAAAACAGACAGTGATCAGTGCTGGCAGAAATTAAAATGACTATGGACTCTGGGGTACATTTGACTTCATGATAAGGGATCAACTCTCTTAGAAGGTGAGCTTTGAATTGAGGTGAATGTCAGGAAGGAGCTAGCTGTGCAGACATCTAGAAGAGTATTCTAGGCCCTGAGGTGGGGATGGGCTTGAGTATTATAGGAACAGAAAAGCCGTTATGTGGTGAGTGAGGCTGGGGTGTGCAGATGAGGTGGCTCACTGAAGTTTTCAGGAAGAGTATGGTACCTGGCTTATGGTTTACGATCCCTTTGATTGCCATGTGGAGAATTAATTGTAGAGTGACAAGAATTGGACTGTGAAGACTGATTAGGAGGTTTTTCAGTAGGGTAGGATGGTAGTAGAGTCAGAAAGATGTAGAATGACTCAGGGATTGTTTTAGACAAGGCCTGTTTTGCCCTCAGGAATAGGCTCCACTAGATGTGTTTTGATTGGCAACAGTGTTTTTACTGTGTTTAAATGGGTTCAGGTGGAGTCTGTATTTTCCTGTTGTCTGGCGGTGCGTGTTCCTGAACTCAGATGAGATTTGTCTGTATAAGATGTGCACTGCGTGACGGAGCTAAGGTCAGGATCCTGGGTGTCCCTAACATGGAAGGAGAGGCTGTCAGGTGAGATGCTTGGCTGTGAAGAGAAGGTGAGAAGGTGGTGCAGAGGTGCAAAGGAAGGATGGGGACAGGTTTTCCACCTGCGTCCTGGTGTGGGAGAGTTTGAAAGTGTTTGTAGAAATCGAGAAGAGGAAATGTAGATAGTTAGACATGTTGAAGAGAGGAAAACACTGGGGTGTGGTCTGAGAGGAGGGTGCTTACGTGATAGCTGGTGATAAGTTTGCTGGATTTGACCCAGTTTGAAAATCTTCATTCATTCAGCAAATTTATTGAGGGTCTGCTCTGTGCAGGGCACTGCTCTAGATAGGAATTCACTGGTAAAACAGGTCAAGTCCCTGCCCTCATGGCACTTACATTCTAACGTGGGGTGGGGAATAGTTAAACTGGTGAACTATATAGCACTATAGAAAAAAGGAAGCAGGGCAAGGAGATTGGCATGCCGAGCCTGACTGTACACGCTGGTGGGAAAGTGGACGTTTACACAAAGACCTGAAAGAATTGAAGGCGCAGGAGCCTCCGTGGGTTCAAGGGATGGCAGCGAGGTCAGGGTGGCTGGGGTGGAGGGAGCGAGGGAGAGGAGCAGGAGGTCCCAGGTCAGAGTTACTCAGTCCCCCGTTGCCAGCAAGACTGACTTTCTCAGTGAGATGGGAAGCCAGTGGAGGGTTCTGAGCTAAGCAGTGAGTGTTTGGCTTGTTTGACTGGGTAACCTGAGTGTGTGGAGGGTAGTCTGGGGAGGAAGATAGAGGCTCTTGCAGGGAGTGTCCCGGTCGGAGAGGGTGTGGCTTGACCATGAGGGTAGCAACCAGGAGTCGTGAGAAATGGCAGGTTCTGGTTATATGGTTGTGGTGTAACCATTGGGATTTGCTGAGGGATTGCACACTGATGGTTTGGTCTGAGCAACTAGAGAATGGACTTGTCGTTTTCTCTGTGGGGAAGATTGAAGAGCAGGCTTTTCTTGAGGGGGTTGCAATGAGATGGAATCAAGATTGATGTTTTAGGTGCTTGTTAGATACCTAAGTGAAAATGTCAGGTAGGTAGTTGAACATCTGAGGTTCAGGGGAGAGACCCAGGCTGGAGATACAAGTTTCATATGGGATTTAAAACTTTCAAACTGAGGGCACTCATCCAGAGAGGCTGGGTAGATGGAGGAAACCCAGGAGCCAGCCCTGGAGCCCTCACTGTGTGGAGGTCCAGGAGAGAAGGAGGAGGAAGAGCCGACAGCGGTGCTTTGGAAACCAGGTGAAGAAAGTATTTCTGTGAGGAAGGAGTGTGAATTCGATTCTGTTAGGTCCAAGACAAGGAGGACTGAAAACTGACCATGGGGTTATGGGTTTGGCAGCAGGGAGATCAGTGGTGATGTTGACAAGCCCCTGGTGGGGCGGTGGGACGGAAGCCAGCTGGGAGTGGGCTTGGATGAGGGGTGGAGCTGGGTGGCCGGTAGTGACTCGTATTGGAGGTCTGGGTGGTAGAGGGAGTGCGGATGGAGGTGGTGGTAGCTGTGGGGGGATAGCAGGGCTGAGGTTGAGGAAGGCTTCTTGTGCTCATGGGGAGGACTGCCCCGAGAGATGCAACAGTGTCGAGGAGGAGAGGCAGGTGTTGGAGTGGGAGGGCTGGGCTTCTGCCAGGAGTGTGGATCCTTCATCTGTGATTAGGTAAGTTTAGTATGTTTCTAGTGGTCTTAAGGCTTTTCCTAACTTTGTAGAGTAAATTAGTCCATAATATCTAAACTCACACGTCAGTGATTTGCCACCGACCCCAGCACAGTCCTGCACTGTCGTCTGTCTCATCAGTAGTGGCAGCTCTTAGAATATCCGTCCAGGCGCTAAGCCCTCTCCCTTCCTCTCCTTTCAGCTGATGGGATCAGGCCAGACTTCCTAATACACCATTTAAGGCTCGTAGGATCTGGCTCCGTGTTTTTACTCACCCGTTGCCCGAATATGGTGGAGCACCTACTATGGCCACCACACCCCAGCACTTAGAGCAGAGTTTGGAGTCATACCTGGGCACGAATCTTACTAATTGCACAACCTTGTGTCAGTTTAGCTAGTTTAGTCTCTGAGTTTGTTTCTTCTTTTGTAAAATGAGGATAAGTGAGTTAAGGTAGTAGGTATGCAATAAATTTTAATTATCTTCCACCATTGCTTATGTTTGTCACCTTTAAAAGCCCTCTTATCTCATACTTTGCCTGAAAAGTCCTGCTCATTCTTCAGGGTATAGGGCCAATATCCTCTCATTTCTTGAGTCTTTCCTGATTTAATTATTTTCTTCACTGAATTCCACACAGCCCTTACATGATAAGCACTCTGAAATATTTTTAAAACTGAGTAACGTCTCCTGAGTTCTGAGATCAGGGTCCATCGAACGAGTGGCCAGCATGCACTGTAGGTTCTCTATCAGTAGTACAGACTGTACCAGTGTTTTCCAGACTTAGCCTTTGTGTGCCACTTTTACCATTTTTGCCTTGTCCATGTGCCAAATATACTTTATTTTTATCTTTATTTATTTATTTATTTATGGCTGCGTTGGGTCTTCTTTGCTACGTGTGGGCTTTCTCTAGTTGCGCGAGTGGGGGCTACTCTTCATTGTGATGGCTTCTCTCCTTGTGGAGCACTGGCTCTAGGTGCGTGGGATTCAGTAGTTGTGGCATGCAGGCTCAGTAGTTGTGGCGCACGGGCTTAGTTGCTCCATGGCATGTGGGATCTTCCCAGACCAGGATCGAACCGTTGTCTCCTGCGTTGGCAGGCGGATTCTTAACCACTGTGCCACCAGGGAAGTCCCCAAATATACTTAACGTAACTTAAATTTTTTCTTTGAACAGACTCACTTTTTTTTTGGTGTTGTTGGCTGCACCGCGCAGCTTGTGAGATCTTAGTTCCCTGACCAGGGATTGAACCTGGGCCCTCGGCAGTGAAACCACCGAGTCCTAACCACTGGACCGCCAGGGAATGCCCTAGACTCACTTTATTTATTTGTTTGTTTGAATTTTTTGGCTGCATCAGGTCTTCGTTGCTGCGTGCGGGCTTTCTCTAGTTTTGGCGAGCAGGGGCTACTCTTTGTTGTGGTGCAGGGCTTCTCATTTCAGTGGCTTCTCTTGTTGTGTAGCACGGGCTCTAGGCACGCGGCTTCAGTAGTTGCAGCACTCGGGCTCAGTAGTTGTGGCACACGGGCTTAGTTGCTTCAAGGCATGTGGGATCTTCCCGGGCCAGAGATTGAACTCATGTCCCCTGCATTGGCAGCCGGATTCTTAACCACTGCGCCATCAGGAAAGTCCCTAGACTCACTTTTTAAACCATTTACTCATCCTTAATCTTTGAAATCAGGGACTAGATTTTGCTAGTTCTATTTATTCTATTCCCTGTTAGAATGTGTGCCCAGCTTGTATGACGTCCAGAAATTGTCTGTATATGCCATTAGTATTCTGCCTTCTTTGATTCTTTATTCGATAAATTTAAAATCCAAGAGTAAATTAAACTGTTGTGTTTCATTATTATGTTAATTATAAGAAGATAGTTTGATGTTTATATTCTCGACTATAGTGTCCCCTCTTAGAGCTGTTTCAAAAAGAGGATTTTATCAGTTTTCTAAGATTTATGGGACTTGTACTCTTAATCGTTTGAAAAAGTTTTATGGTAATATATGATTTATAAGAATACTTTTATTGTTGCAGTGAGATGGAAGATTTTCGAGGTATAGCTGATGAGTCATTTCCAAGCTTTTTAACCAATTCATTACTTGGTGGTAATAGTGAGATTTTGGAAGATGTCACTCTTTCTTCAAATCTTGGCTTGCCTGTTGCTGTTTCAACGCTTGCTAGAAATAGATCCAGCACTGATAACAGGTAAGAATTGTTTGAACAGATGATTTTTTTAGATTCTTAAAGCCTACTATATACTGATACTTCTGTGAAATTTTTCAGCCAAGCTTGAGCTTTAGCTTTATCTGAGGGAGATGACCATTTATGTAAAATCAACATAGAAGATAAAACCATCTCTTACCTGTTCCATCGCCTTATCAGTGGTGGGTGTGTAGGTTTGGGATTGAACGCCAGTGACCTTTTGGCCTACCAATGGTCTTTCTGTCCGTGGTATATTGACTTTGTATTAGTTCAGCCTCCTGGTGGCTGGTGATTTGAGCTGCACCCCCAAATGTGATGTGTATAGTTCACTCATCTTGTGTAACGTGTAAAGTTTACCTATGCCTGAATATCTAACTACTCTCCCGTCCTCCTAGCCTAAACATTCTGTATGGAGCACCATCTTTACCTTTGGAATGAAGGGGCTGGATTAACTCTTTAAAAACTTTTAGCTTTAAGATTTCCACGACTCTCTTGTTTAATACACACATTCTGCTGCTGCACAGGTTTTCAGTGCTTTGCACATAAGGTGATGGTTTTGAACATTGGGGACCCTATTTGTTTTTACCCCCTGGTGGTTGGTTTTTCAGTCATACAGTCCTATGTCATGGTGAATTTTAAATGTGTATAATTTAGTTATTAACAATTAAAACAAAATTTTTGTGTGTAGGAATTCTGATGTCCAGGCATCTTATTTAGTGGAAGGGAAGTATTCAATTCCATCAGAGTCGTCTCCCAGTAGCCAGAGTGAAGCTGAACCAAGAGAGAGGTTACAGCTTGTCTTCCCAGATGATGAGTGAGTTCTTACTTCATCTTGCTTTCACTGTGTTAAGAGCGAGTCTCATGTAGTCTTGTGGAAAATGAACACGTGATTGTGTCTCTGATCGTTTATAAGAATTTTAACAGTTTTCTTTGTATGATATTAATCGCAAACATTTTTAGTCTTTCAAAATCTTTTTCTGATTCCAAGAGTAATACATGCTCATTGAAAAAATTATAAAATACAGGCAATTATAAGGCAGACAACAAAGGCCTGTCATCCCAGTAACTGCAGAAGAGACGTTGATTATCTTTTTATTTAGTCTGCTAGACTGTTTTCTATGCACATGTGCATGTACATATGTATTAATTTTTTTAACAATAATAGGATTAAACTGTACGTACTGTTTATAACTTTTAAAAATTAATGATTGTGTCATCTTCCCATTACAATTAATGTAAGTATGTATCATAATGTTAATGGCTGCACCATGTTAGACACTTAGATGATTGGAATTTTACTATTATAAATTTAGTGAACTTCTTTATTTATACATACGTTTTGCATCTAGTAGGTTATTTTATTGAGATAAAATCCTAGGATCAAAATAGCTGAGTTAAGAATATTTAATTTTAAAGACCACTGCGGATTACCACATTGCTCTTTGGAAGATTTGTACCAGTTTGCATTCCCGTTAGAAGATGTGCATGAGAATGCCTGCTTCTCTGAGCCCTCCCTGACGTTTGGTGGTGTTATTTTTCAACCTCAATTTTAAATTAATTAATTAATTAATTTATTTCTTCCTTTTCTTTCTTCCTTTCTTCCTCCCTCCCTTCCTCCCTCCCTCCTCCCTCCCTCCCTCCCTCCCTCTCTCCCTCCCTTCCTTCGTTGGGTTCTTGTTGCTGGACTTTCTTTAGTTTCAGCGAGTGGGGGCTACTCTTCGTTGTGGTGCGTGGGCTTCTTATTGTGGTGGCTTCTCTTGTTGCGGAGCATGGGCTCTAGGTCGCGGACTTCAGTAGTTGTGGCACGCAGGCTCTGTAGTTGTAGCTCGCGGGCTCTAAAGCACAGACTCAGTAGTTGTGGCACATGGGCTTAGTTGCTCTGCGGCATGTGGGATCTTCCCCAACCAGGGCTCAAACCCATGTCTCTTGCATTAACAGGCAGATTCTTAACCACTATGCCACCAGGGAAGCCCCTGATTCTCAATTTTAGAAGTAAAAGAATTTATACACATGCCTAAGTGAATAGAAGAAAGTCTGGAAGGCTTTACATCAAAATGTAAATGGTGGTTATGTCTTGATGGCGGTATTACAGGCAGTCTTAAAGTATTCTGTTTGAATTCATAATCAAGTATTTATGGGATTGAACATACTTTAATGTTTATTCATTACTTATATTTTTGTTGTGAATTGCCTGTTGATGACGTTTAGATATAAGCACTTTGTATATGTTAAAGTTGTTAACTCTGTATATTCATTTTCTCAACGTGTGTTTTTTTATTTTCGTTTTATTTATTTATTTATTTTTAACATCTTTATTGGAGTATAATTGCTTTACAGTGTTGTGTTAGTTTCTGCTGTATAACAGAATGAATCAGCTATATGCATATGTATATCCCCTCCCTCTTGCATCTCCCTCCCACCCTCCTTATCCCACCCCTCTAGGTGGTAGCAAAGTACCAAGCTGATCTTCCTGTGCCATGCAGCTGCTTCCTACTAGCTATCTATTTTACATTTGGTAGTGTATGTATGTCAGTGCTACTCTCTCACTTCGTCCCAGCTTACCCTTCCCTCTCCCTGTGTCCTCAAGTCCAGTCTCTACATCTGTGTCTTTATTCCTGTCCTGCCCCTAGGTTCATTAGAACCGTTTTTTTTTTAGATTCTGTATGTATGTGTTAGTATATGGTATTTGTTTTTCTCTTTCTGACTTACTTCACTCTGTATGACAGACTCTAGGTCCATCCACCTCACTACAAATAACTCAATTTCGTTTCTTTTTATGGCTGAGTAATATTCCATTGTATATATGTGCCACATCTTCTTTATCCATTTGTCTGCGATGGACACTTAGGTTGCTTCCATGTCCTGGCTATTGTAAATAGAGCTGCAGTGAACATTGTGGTACATGACTCTTTTTGAATTATGGTTTTCTCAGGGTATATGCCCAGTAATGGGATTTCTGGGTCATATGGTAGTTCTTTTTCTTTTTGGTTACCTTAAACAATGCATTTTATTTATTATTATTTTATTTATTAATTAATTTATTTTTGGCTGCGTTGGGTCTTCGTTGCTGCACGCAGGCTTTCTCTAGTTGCGGCAGCGGAGGCTACTCCTCGTTGTGGTGCGCAGCCTTCTCATTGCGGTGGCGTCTCTTGTTGCGGAGCACGGGCTCTAGGCATGCAGGCTTCAGTAGTTGTGGCACACGGGCTCAGTAGTTGTGGCTCGCGGGCTCTAGAGCACAGGCTCATTAGCTGTGGCGCACGGGCTTAGTTGCTCCGTGGCATGTAGGATCTTCCTGGACCAGGGCTCGAACCTGTGTCCCCTGCATTAGCAGGCGGATTCTTAACCACTGCGCCACCAGGGAAGTTCCCATATGGTAGTTCTATTTTTAGTTTTTTAAGGAACCTCCATACTGTTCTCCATAATGGCTGTATCAATTTACATTCCCACTGACAGTGCAAGAGGGTTCCCTTTTCTCCACACCCTCTCCAGCATTTATTGTTTGAAGATTTTTTGATGATGGCTGTTCTGACTGGTGTGAGGTAGTACCTCACTGTAGTTTTGATTTGCATTTCTCTAGTGATTAGTGATGTTGAGCATCCTTTCATGTGTTTGTTGGCAGTCTGTGTATCTTCATTGGTGAAATGTCTATTTAGGTCTTCTGTCCATTTTTGGATTGGGTTGTTAGTTTTTTTGATATTAAGCTGCATGAGCTGCTTGTATATTTTGGAGATTAATCTTTTGTCAGTTGCTTCGTTTGCCAGTATTTTCTACCATTCTGAGGGTTGTCTTTTTGTCTTGCTTATGGTCTCCTTTGCTGTACAAAAGCTTTTAAGTTTCATTTGTTTATTTTTGTTTTTATTTCCATTACTCTAGGAGGTGGGTCAAAAAGGATCTTGCTGTGATTTATGTCATAGAGTGTTCTGTCTATGTTTTCCTCTAACAGTTTTATAGTGTCTGGCCTTACATTTAGGTCTTTAATCCATTTGGAGTTTATTTTTGCGTATGGTGTTAGGGAATGTTCTAATTTCGTTCTTTTACATGTAGCTGTCCAGTTTTCCAAGCACCACTTATTGAAGAGGCTGTCTTTCCTCCATTGTATATTCTTGCCTCCTTTATCAAAGATAAGGTGACCATAGGTGTGTGGGTTTATCTCTGGGCTTTCTATCCTGTTCCATTGATCTTTATTTCTGTTTTTGTGCCAGTACCATACTGTCTTGATTACTGTAGCTTTGTAGTATAGTCTGAAGTCAGGGAGCCTGATTCCTCCAGCTCCGTTTTTCTTTCTCAAGATTGTTTTGGCTATTCGGGGTCTTTGTGTTTCCATGCAAATTGTGAAATTTTTTGTTCTAGTTCTGTGAAAAATGCCATTGGTGGTTTGATAGGGATTGCATTGAATCTGTAGATTGTTTTGGGTAGTATAGTCCTTTTCACAATGTTGATTCTTCCAATCCAAGGACATAGTATAACTCTCCATCTGATTGTATCATCTTTAATTTCTTTCATCAGCGTCTTTTAGCTTACTGCATACAGGTCTTTTGTCTCCTTAGGTAGGTCTATTCCTAGGTATTTTATTCTTTTTGTTGCAACGGTAAATGGGAGTGTTTCCTTAATTTCACTTTCAGATTTTTCATCATTAGTGTACAGGAATGCAGGAGATTTCTGTGCATTAATTTTGTATCCTGCTACTCTACCAAATTAATTGATTAGTAGTTTTCTGGTAGCATCTTTAGGGTTCTTTGTGTATAGTATTATGTCATCTGCAGTGACAGTTTTACTTCTTCTTTTCCGATTGTATTCCTTGTTTTTCTTTTTCTTCTCTTATTGCCGTAGGTAAAACTTCCAAAACTATGTTCAGTAACAGTGGTGAGAGTGGGCAACCTTGTCTTGTTCCTGATCTTAGAGGAAATGGTTTCAGTTTTTCACCATTGAGAATGATGTTGGCTGTGGGTTTGTCATATATGACCCTTATTGTGTTGAGGTAGGTTCCCTCTGTGCCTACTTTCTGGAGAGTTTTTATCATAAATGGGTATTGAATTTTGTCACAAGCTTTTTCTCATCTATTGAGATCATCATATGGTTTTTATCCTTCAATTTGTTAATATGGTGTATCACATTGATTGATTTGCATATATTGAAGAATCCTTGCATTCCTGGGATAAACCCCACTTGATCATGGTGTATGATCCTTTTAATGTGCTGTTGGATTCTGTTTGCTAGTATTTTGTTCAGGACTTTTGCATCTATGTTCATCAGTGATATTGGCCTGTAGTTTTCTTTTTTTGTGAGATCTTCATCTGGTTTTGGTATCAGGGTGATGGTGGCCTCGTATAATGAGTTTGGGAGTGTTCCTCCCTCTGCTGTATTTTGGAAGAGTTTGGGATGGATAGGTGTTAGCTTTTCTCTAAAAGTTTGATAGAATTCGCCTGTGAAGCCATCTGGTCCTGGGCTCTTGTTTGTGAGAAGATTTTAAATCACAGTTTCAATTTCAGTCAACATGTGTTTTTGACTGAGTGCCTGCTGTGTGCCAGCTACCTCTCCAAGGGCTTGGGAAGTAGCAGTGGACAAAACAGACATTACACAAAAAGACTCCAAAATACACCAGTTTTACAGTATATTAGAAGGGAAAAAGTGCTAGGAAAAAACAGAACATGATAAGGAGGGATGTTAGGAGGGCTGAAAGGTGTTGTAATTGTTGAGTCTCCTTGAGGAGGTGTGAGTTCAGAGCAGAGACTTGAAGGAGAGAGTCAGCCCCGTTGGCCTCAGGAGGAGGAGCCTTTCAGGGGGAGGGTGCAGCTGTGGGAGGGCACTGAGTGAGAGCATCCCTGGTGTGTCCATGAGCAGGAAGGAGGCGGCATGGGGTGGGCAAAGCTTCTGACTCCAGGTGAGGTGGGAAACCCACCAAGGGTTCCATCTCAACTCTGATTTGATTAGCCTCCTCTGGCTACCAGTGGAGAATAGACTGCTGGGAAGCAAGACCGTAAGCATGATGACCACTCGGGAAGGCAGGTTCTCAAGGGGCCGGTAGGTGGAGGAGAGGAGGGGAGAGGAGAGGAGAGGAGTGGAGGAACAGAGATCAGAGGTGGGGAGCACACAGCCTGGCGGGCAGGCTGGGGTCTTCGGTAAGTGCCAGGTGTTCAGTGTGGTGTTCTGGGCCGCTCCACTCTGCACAGGCGTTTCTTAGGCCTTATCTGGAGAGGAGCCTTCTTCCTGGGTGCACAGGGTCATGTTGGCACTGCTGATGTACGTGGGTGGGTTGGGGAGCAGAAGTGGAGGGCTGTCTGGGACAGTTGCCTGAAAGACTTTAAGATTTAATTTGAAAAATTTTGATGGGCCAGTAAAAACAATGATAGCTGTAGGTTTGAGGAAGTTGAGTTTTGACGGGGAGTGATGGTGGTGGTGAAGTTAGAGTGCCCTCAACTGTCTCTGTTGTCCTAAAGTTTTAATGGTCACACTACATGTCTTTCGGGGGGTGGGGAGTGGCAGGGGGAGGTTTAAGATATGAAAATTAACTAAATGTCCTGACTTCTTTATTTCATTTTACCATCTTGCTTCCGCCACCACCACCCCTTTTCTTAGAAATATGTTATATAGGGACCTTTATTGTCTTTTTGTTTCCTCATATTCTTATTTTATTTATTTATTTGTGATATAATTGACAACATATTAGCTTTAGGTGTACAGCTTGATTTGATGTTGGTATACATCTGGGAAATGTCACCACCATATGTCTCGTTAACATGTCACCTTACGGAGTTACAAAAAAATTTTTTTTCTTGTGAGGAGAGCTTTTAAGATCTACTCTCTTAGCAACTTTCAAATATACAATACAGTATTATTAACTACAGTCACCATGCTGTACATTACATCCCTCAGGACTTATTTTATAACTGGAAGTTTATACCTTTTGTCCCCCTTCACCCATTTCTCCCCCCACCCCAGCCTCTGGGAACCACCAGTTTGCTCTTTGTATCTATGAGCTTGGTTTTGTTGTTTGTGTGTTTTTAGATTCCATTTATAAACAAAATCGTACAGTATCTGTCTTCCTCTGTCTGACTTCACTAAGCTTAATGCTCTCTAGATTCATCTGTTGTGAATGACAAGGTTTCATTTTTTTTATGGCCGAGTGCTATTCCTGTGTGTGTGTGTGTGTGTGTGTGTGCGCGCGCGCGCACACACACACACACACACACACACTACATTTTCTTTGTTCATCCATTGATGGGCACTTAGGTTGCTTCCATATCTTGGCAATTGTAAATAGTGCTCCAGTGAACATAGAGGTGCATATATCTTTTCCAGTTAGTGTTTTCATTTTTGGATAAATACCCAGGAGCGGAATTGCTGTATCATATAGTAGTTCTATTTTTAATTTTTTGAGGAACCTTCTTGCTGTTTTCTACAGCGGCTGCACCAGTTTACATTCCCACAACAGTGTAGGAGGGTTCCCTTTTCTCCACATCCTCATCAACACTTGCTGTTTGTTGTCTTTTTGATGACAGCCATTCTGACAGGTGTGAGGTGATACCTCATTGTGGTTTTATTTATTTATTTATTTATTTTTAATTATTTATTTATTGGCTGCGTTGGGTCTTCTTTGCTGTGCACAGGCTTTTTCTCTAGTTGCGGCGAGCAGGGGCTACTCTTCGTTGTGGCGCGCGGGCTTCTTATTTTGGTGGCTTCTTTTGTTGCAGAGCACAGGCTCTAGAGCGCAGGCTCAGTAGTTGTGGCTCACGGGCTTAGTTGCTCCACAGCATGTGGGATCTTCCCAGACCAGGGCTTGAACCCGTGTCCCCTGCATTGGCAGACGGATTCTTAACCAGTGTGCCACCAGGGGAGTCCCTCATTGTGGTTTTGCTTTGCATTTCCCTGGTGATTAGCGATGCTGACCATCTTTTCATGTACCTGTTGGCCAGCTCTATGTCTTTGGAAAAATGTCTATCCAGGTCTTTAGCCCATTTTTTAATCAGGTTGTTTGTGTTTTTGCTATTGAGTTGTATGAGTTCTTTGTATATTTTGGGAGTTAGCCCCTTATTAGGTATATGACTGACAAATATCTTCTCCCATTCAGTAGGCTGCCTTTTCATCCTGTGGTTTCCTTTGCTGTGTACCACCCCCCCCACCTCTTTTTCTGTTTTCTCTACCACGTGACTTTGTATCCCTTTATAGCCTTTCCACCCGCCTCTGGCTTTTGTTTTTTGTTTTTTTTTTTTAATTAATTTATTTTATTTTTGGCTGTGTTGGGTCTTCAGTTGCTTTGCGTGGGCTTCCTCTAGTTGCGGCGAGCAGGGGCTACTCTTCATTGCGGTGCGCGGGCTTCTCATTGCGGTGGCTTTTCTTATTGCAGAGCATGGGCTGTAGGCATGCGGGCTCAGTAGTTGTGGCTCGCAGGCGCTATAGCACAGACTCAGTAGTTGTGGCACACGGGTTCAGTAGTTGTGGCTCACACGCTCTAGAGCACAGGCTCAGTAGTTGTGGCACACGGGCTTAGTTATTGTGCGGCATGTGGGATCTTCCCGGACCCGGGCTTGAACCTGTGTCCCCTGCAGTGGCAGGCAGATACTTAACCACTGCGCCACCAGGGAAGTCCCCCCTGCCTTCTGTTTTACTTAGTTCTGTTTGATTGGGGTGAAACTTTCCTATACCTGCCTGCAAATGCACCTTTGGATTAAGTGATTTGCTCTCTGTGTATTACAGCCGCAGTAAAGAGGTGGAGAAACTGGGAGGAAAGTTAGAGTTTGCCTCAGGGGCAGAGGGTTAGGACTTGGAGTCTGTGAAAGAGCCATTTTCATTTCATTCATCCTGGCCAGATTTAAGTCTGGCCCTAGGTTTGTCACATGATGAATTTGTTGCATTTAGCAGCTTTTCCCTGAAGTTCCATCTGCTGGTGAAATGGCTGTGGTGAGCGGGGACAGACCCAAGAGCTTTTGCAGTAGGTTGGGTGGAAAGTTGCCTTTAAGGAAGAACCTTTCCATCCATAGAAACAACAGAGACAAATGGAAAATGATGATAGAACAGTGGCAGGGGCTAAAGTACAGCTTCAAAGCGTTTGTAGGTCTGAGCAGTAGCTATTTGGCAAATATACGGTATCCTTTAAGTCTGTCTTGTTTTTTGAAAAGCTGAGCTTTTCTCTAGATGTGGTAGATTCACAGATACTTGGGAAAGAAGAAAACTCTGCCTCTTATCATTTGAGAGGCAGAGTAGCAATATATTTGACTTTGGTAGATGTACATCACTGGACCCAAAATGATGGTATCGTCCCCAGGACGTCTGGCTGGTCCCAGAAATGTTTCTTTTCACTGTATCCATTTTTTGTTTTTAAGAAATAACTGATTAATGGATGTTTTATAGATACACCTAAGATAACTAATATTTCATTATTATTCTGTTCCCTAATTTAAAAGTTCTATCTCTAAGAAAAAGAATCAGACAGAAGGTCGACATTTGTCAGGTGCTGTCCTCAAAGAGTCAGCTTTTCAAAGTGATAGAGAAAGAACGGAAGAGGAGCACGTTAGAGCTGCAAAACCCTTTCAGAGCCAAGATCCTTCTGATGGGATTTCACCGCTGGAGCAGGAGCGAGGTACTGAACTATTAGAAATCATTCCTTAATGTATATATTTTAATTTCCTTTTTAAAAATCTTTTTTTAATTGAAGTATAGTTGATGTACAAAATTACAGAAGTTACAGGTGTGTAGTATGGTGATTCACAATTTTTAAAGGTTATACTCCATTTATTATAAAATATTATAAAGTATTGGCTATATTCCCCATGTTGTACAATATATTTTTGTAGCTTATTTTATACCTAATAGTTTGTTCCTCTTAATCCCCTACTCCTGTAATGCCTCTCCCCCTCCTCTCTCCCCACTGGTAACCACTATTTTGTTCTCTTTGTCTGTGAGTCTGCTTCTTTTTTGTTATATTCATTATTTGTTGTATTTTTTAGATTCCACATATAAGTTATATCATACAGTTTTAATCTCCTTTCTTATTGTTTTGTCTTTGGACCAGTGTTTATCTTAAAACTATGATACTATAAACTGAAAATGCTTTGGTTTGGCACTTTCCTATTAATACCATGTTTATAATACTTTTATAGGAAAGGATCTCTTAATCAATCTCTTAATTATCCATACTGATTAAGCTGAAACCTCCTTTCCTGCAGAAACCATGCTGTCTGATGCTCACAGCACACTTTGTGTTCAAGACAGGGAGGCTGTTTCTAATACACCTGTCACATTTCCCCTGCCAATTAATTTGTATTCTTGTCAGCAGTCATTTTTGTTCCTAAGTTAAAATTTTTATGGGATGTTTGTATTTCTCTTGATGAAAAATGTCGTTAATGTATGAAAGTAGACTAGATTAACTCCTCACACAAGAAATGAAAGAAAGACAAATTGGGCTTATTCAAAATTGAAAACTTCTGTGCTTCAAAAGACACTTTTGAGACAGTGAAAAGACAACCCAAAGATGGGAGAATATGTTTACAAATCATGTATCATATGTATATGATCAGGGACCAGCATTCAGAATATGTAGAGAAGTGTTATAGCTCAATAAAAAGACAAATAACCCAGTACTGTAAATGTCAGAGGCTTTTCAGTAGACATTTCTATAAAGAAGTTGTACAGATGGCCAGTAGACACATGAGAAGATGCTCAACAGCTATAATCATCAGGGAAATTCAAAACCAGGAGAGATCAATTCACACCCGCTGGAATTACTAGAATCAAGAAGATGGGAAATAGCAAGTATTTGTTGGAAACTACGACACTCACCCATTGCTCGTTGGGATGTAAAATGGTGCTGCTGCTGTGGAAGATAGTTTGACGGTTCCTCAAAACATTAAACGTAGCATTACCCTATGACCCAGCAAGTCCAGTCCTAGGCATACACTTAAGAGAAATGAAAATGTGTGTCAACACTGAAACTTGTGTACATGAATGTTCATAGCAGCATTAGTCAGAGTAGCCAGAAAGTGGAGACAACTCAGATCGCCATCAGCTGATGTATGGATAAATAAAATGCAGTATGTCCATACAGTGGAGTGTTGTTCAGCCATAAAAAGGAGTGAAGTACTGATACGTGTTGTAATAGGATGACCCTTGAAAGCATGCTGAGTGAAAGAAGACAGACTCAGAAGGCCACATGCTGCGACTCCATTTATCCGAAGGTGAATCTGTAGGTAGAGAAGAGGCAAGTCCACTGAGACAAAGTAGATTAGTGGTGCTAGGGCCTGGGGGGCAGGGAGAATGGGGAGTGACTGTTTATGGGTACAGGATTTCTTTCTGGTATGATGAAAATATTGTGGAATTAGTGATAATGGTTGAACAACTTTGTAAATATACTAAAAACCACTGAATTGTATACTTCAAAAGGGTGATTTTATGGTAAGTTTTATATCAGTTAAAAAAAAAACCTCCCCATATACCTCTCTCACAGTTTCAGTTAGTATAAGATTTTGCCACACTTGCTTAATCTCTTCTGTTTTTCTATTACCTTTTTTCCTGATATTAAAAAATTCCAGAGATCATTTTATTCCTACATATTTTAGCTTGCATCTCTAAAAATACGGGCATTTTCCTACATAACCATAGTGATGTTAATACTGTTAACCAACATAATTCTGTAATTATCGTATAGTACTCTGGTCCATATTCAGTTTACTAATTATCTTGGTTGGTTTGCTTGGATTGGGGTCCAAGGAAGGTTCCATTGTGTTTTGCTCCATCTGTCGTCGTGTCTCTTAGGTCTGTCGTTCTGGAGCTGTCCTGCTGTTTGGCATTGTCAGTTTGATCACTCGTGGTGTCATTTTTCTTCTCTCTTCCCCACATCCTCTGTAAAGCAGAAGTTAGCTTTAAAGCCTTGTTAGATTCCTATTCAGGTGTTTTTGGCGTATGTATAATTTTTTAAGCTTCCCCACCCTAACAGGTTTTTAATTTAACTGACCACTGATGGGCTCCTATACCATCATTTAAAAGTGCTCTATTCTATTTAAAGGGAAAAAAATGTATAGTTCATCAATTTGCTATTTTTGAGTGTTATTGGATATTTAGTTGATAAAATATTAATAATTTGGTCTTAGTTTTTGTTTTTGTTTACTTTAACAGACTTGCCTATTGATTTTTGTTCACGATCCTGGATGAATAAGGAGAACAAGGTGATCTTTTATATGTTATCAGTTTCGAGTATTATTAGGAGAGTGAGAGTACCTATTTCACAAATATGAATGCTAAGTAGTATTAATATTAGCTAGAAGTCTTCTACTTGTAAATAGCAGAAATCCACCTTACTGCTACAAGTAACCGGGAAGCTGACAGTAGGGCTGGTCTGGGGCTTCCTGTGTCTCCAGAGCTGTCTGCACCTCTGCTCTGCTTCACTCCATGCTGGCTCCTCTGGAATGTTGGTTCCGTGGGGTGAGGGTGTCTCTTTGTTTCGTGTATTGCATCCTGAGTGTCTAGCACATAGCTGGCACTTGATAATCTGTTGAATGATAGGGAAGCTGAATTCATTTGTAGGCAACCCAAGTGTTCATGATCAAAAAACAAGAACATGATCTTTCTTTTAGGGTAAATTAAAAAAAAAACACACACAATTCTAATGAGCTCACTTGGGTCCGTCCTCCCCTCTGTAAATCACTGTGCCAAGGGGTGAAGTTGGGATAAAACTCTGATTTATGAGGCTGGACCTTAGGTCCACTTCTGTGTGTGTGTGTGTGCACGCACGTGTGTGTGTGTGCGTGTGCATCAGTGCATATATGTGCACAGATAGAGGGATGTGACTGAAACCAACCCCCACCCCGACCCCCCGGACCACGTGAAGTGAAAAGAGACGGGCTCCTCAGAGGACAGGCACTGAGCAGATAAGCAGTTTGTGTTTAACATAAACCGTCTCATATTTATGAGAGTTGTTTATAAAGTATGAACCAAGTATTGATACTTTTAAAACTTACAAAAAGGAAATGCAATTTTTATTTTATTTTACTTTCATAAGAATTTTTAACATTATTTTTGTAAAATGATTAAAAGAGGTCTAAAGTAAGAGTTGTTTCCGTGTGCCAGGGGTTGGCACACTCTAGCTCATTGCCCACATCCAACCTGCTGCCTGTTTTTGTAAAAGTTTTATCGGAAAGTAGCCATGTCCATTTGTTTCTGTATTGTTTATGGCTGCTTTTGTGCCACAACAGCTGAGTTGAGAAGTTGTGACAGTTGTGACATGGCTAGCAGACCCATGTTTACTATGAAGTAGATGAAATGTTTACTATCTGGCCCTTTGCAGAGAACGTTTGTTGACCCGTGCTCTGTACACTTGCTCCCTCTACGTAACCACTAGTAACTTACATATGTGAGTGATGCTTTTTAGAGGAACTTCAGGTGTAGCCAAACTGAAATTCAATCAGAAGGCTTGATTTCTTGAACACTGAGAAAAATGGTTTCTAAGAGAGAGATCATAACTTTTCCTGTGATAGGTAATTTTATTTCCTTAGGATGGTTGAAGAATTAACTTCCTAGAAGTATTAGAAATCACTGATAACAAAGAGAAGGACCATAAAACTAGAAAGCAGGAAGACAAGTATAGACACATGAGATACTTGATACAAAAGGTGAAGAAGTAAGAGCAGGGGGAAAATAAATACACTAGAAAACGTAGACCAGTGGGACCACCACTGCATTGGCCTTGGGTTTAGCGTGAGCTGTCCTGGCAGCCAGGGCAGCGAAGGTCTCATTGTCCAAACTGAGTGCATAACTCAGCACTGTGCTCTACAAGTGTGTAAATGGGTTGAGAGCCCGTGTTTTTTCCCAAAATGTTAGCGTGCATTTTGCAGTCTAATTCTTGAGATGGTATTATTTGATATATATTTAATATGGTGAAATAAGATTGACACTTGAGGAGCTTCACATTTTATTCTGGGCCTTGAAGTGTCCTAGCAAACTGCCATGTGCCTTGTGGCCCCTAGTTGGAGCAGGGACGTCCACTGTCCAGGGTGTGCTGCAGAGTCCAGCTTTGCTGTTACCTGCACCTCCTGTCCAGGCCTCGAGCTGCCCCAGTTCATTTGTGTGTTAGTACACGAACTATATTACCAGGTCCTTTGAGCGTGTGCACACAGTGTGAAACCTTGAACTTTAAGGATGTCTCCTTGGGTGGGTCAGGGGAGGGGGGTGGCATGGGGGCAGGAAGAAAGTTATTAATACATGTAAAACAGCCCTTCATTGCCTGAACTGTGAACCACAGACCTTGAGCACATTGATGGGCCTTTCTGCAGCCTGTGCTGTGGTCTTCACAGTAGTGAGTGTGCTGCTTTCATTACAGTTTTATTTTTTATAGGTTGTTGTTCCTGATGCTGGAAAACATTTTGAAGAGAGGAATCCAAACAATGACTTAAGCCATACTAGTTTCCTAGAAAATGAGAAACTGATGTCACCTGCCAGCTGGGAAGATTCTTCTGGTAGCATCACAAAACTCAACTGGTGTTTTCCTTGTCCTGACCTTGCCACTCCATGTATCTCTGCTGCTTTGTTGCCGTAGTTATAATGCACCTTTTTGTTTCTCTGCCTTCTCCTTTACCTCTTACTTACGAGCACTCAAGTGGCCACTTGTGTTAAGTGATGGGATTTTAAACTTATTTCTCTATAGCAATCCTGATAGGATTATGCTTATCCCTCAGTTGAGTATCATTAAGGTATTAAGTATAAAGAACTGTGTTAAGAAATTAGGGGACAATGAAATATTTAGCCCCTGCTCTCTGAAAGGACTGCACGTGGCAAGAGAGATGTATAGTTGACCTCCGATTGTGTGAAGTGTATCTCAACGGTACAAGTTGTGTGGGAGTCATAGGAGGGTGACAAGTTAATTCTGACTGAGGAAGGTATCTGTGAGGCTTTATTGAAAGAGGATGTGATTCTTCCTCCTTGAAAAGGAGGCCTGTGATAGGCCCTAATGTAGATACCAGAAGAGAAGTACATTCAAAAAGCAGGAACAGCTTCAGCAAAGGCACTAAGGTAAGGGCATATAGACCATGTTTGGAGAATAGCCAGTGCTTTTGTGTGGCAGGTTTATAGCACCTGTCGGACTATGAATTGGGGAATAAACCCAGAAAATAGGCAGAGACCAAACTATCCATGGCTTTGAAGGCCAGGCTGGTGAGCCAAGTGGGATAGATAGAAGCTATAAAATCAGGGCAGGTTTTGCTGCTAGTTTTTAGGTATTTTTAGATTATGGAATTGTTGATGAGGAATTGTTGACCTGAATTTATGCAGATCCTTGTTTTAGTAGGCTAGATTCTCAGAGGTGATTGGAAAATTATCCTCTTGAAAAGGCTTACAATACCATTATAAGTGACTGAGTGTTCTAGTTTTATCCTCCCTTGCCCGGCTGGGTGTTAGAACAATGAAAAGCACTGCCATTATTGTTTTATTTGTCTATTTGCAACTTTTTGGTTTTAGTGGAGGTGGAAAAAATTTTTATCGTATCTGTGAGTATTCAGCTTTGTTATATCTTTTTTTTGTTTCTTCATTTTCAAGATCAGATACTGCTTGAGGTTTCATTTTACAATTAATCATTAATTTACCTGAAATTTGGTTTTACTTCTATGGCAGGCTTATTTTTTCTTTTTTGACAGTTACTCACTTGCCACAGTACTTTCTGAATAATCTGCCCTTTTCCATTGCCACACTTACTATATCCTAACTTTTGATGTATGCCAGGATTTGCTTCTGTGCTGTCTTCTCAATGAAGGTTAAATATTGAGTTTATATTAGAATGCTCATGATGACTTATAGACTGAAATTACAGTGGTTTTTTTCATGTCAAATGTTAAGACAAAATCACATAGACTATTGACCCATAAGTTTTATCAACCTTTTTGATTATATATTATTTACAGTTCAGTCGCTACTTTAAAGCCTGTCCTGTTTTCTCCTCCATTTTACCAATTAGATGATGATATCGATGATGAAGAGTTTTATGATGATCACTTGGAGGCTTATTTTGAGCAACTGGCAATTCCAGGAATGATGTATGAAGGCCTAGAAGGACAGGAATCTCCAGAAAATTATTTTAAGTTACCTGCAAGTGATCCTAGTCAGGTATATTCCAAACTTTACGGTTTTTCAGAAATTTGACATTAGAAAATCATTACTGGACTCAGTGGATATTAATAAAACTTAAGATTTTGGTTTTCTTTGGACTCTGTTTTCCCCAGATACAAACTGATGAGAAATACCTTTCCTGCTGCTGCTTACCTTTCCCTCTCCTATAGAAAAATTAAAAGAATGGTGCACTGAACATCTGTATACCCTTGTCCAGATCAGCCAGTTGTGAACATTTTTTTGCCATCTTTGTGTTTTCTTTGTCCCTCCATAAGTACTTTTTTGCTGAGTCATTTAAAAGTAAGTTGCAGGGCTTCCCTGGTGGCGCAGTGGTTGGGAGTCCTCCTGCCAATGCAGGGGACATGGGTTCGAGCCCTGGTCCAGGAAGATCCCACATGCCGCGGAGCAACTGGGCCCGTGTGCCACAGCTGCTGAGCCTGCGCCCTGGAGCCCGCGTGCCACAACGGCTGAAACCCGCGCGCCTGGAGCGCGTGCTCCACAACGGGAGAGGGCACCGCGGTGAGAAGCCTGCGCGCTGCGGCGGGAAGTGGCCCCCGCTCGCCGCGGCTGGGGAAAGCCCCCACACAGCAACAAGGACCCAACACAGCCAAAACTAAATAAATAAAATAAATTTATTTTTTAAAAAAAGTAAGTTGCAGATATTATGACATTTCACCCTAAAACATCAGCATTTACCTCCTGTGAACAAGGACTTTTTCCTACATAATCACAATTCTCTTATCTAACTTTGATATTGTGATTTAAATTAATATACAGTCCATATTCAAATTTATCCACTTATCTCCAAATGTCCTTTACTTTTGTTGTTTTTGATCCAGGCTTTAATCAGGGATTACACTTGTATTTGGTTGCCATGACTTGGAGTTCTTTCATGTCATTAAACTTTTTGTAAAATCTAGGCCTGTTGTTTTGTAAAATGACCCATATGGTAGATACAGCTGACTGCTTTCCTCCTCCTGATTAGATTGAACATTTTCCCCTTGAACAGATTGACTCTAAACATAAGCATTGTTGTATACTCTGTGTCCCATTGGGAGGCCTGTCAGCCCACTTGTCTCCTGTTGGTGATGCTGTGTGACCATTGATGAATATGGTGTTGGCCAGATGCCTCCTTGTCCCCCTTTGTTATCAGGAGGTAGTCTGTGGGATTTCAGGTACTTTCATTGCCTCCTTCTGAAACCCCACCTCCTAAGAGACCTTTGGATTGCTTTTATTTTTTCCCTCCTCCTCACATTTCCTAACTCTCAAGTTTTGCTGAGTTACACTGTCCAAGTGTAGACAGAGACCTATTTTTATTTTTTAAAATTTATTTATTTGGCTGTGCCGGGTCTTTATTGTTGCTGCGTGTGGGATCTTCCTTGCAGCATGTGGGATCTCTGGTTGTGGCACTTAGGATCTTTAGTTGCAGCATGTGAACTCTTAGTTGCAGCATGTGGGATGTAGTTCTCTGACCAGGGATCGAACCTGGGCCCCCTGCATCGGGAGCACGGAGTCTTAGCCACTGGACCACCAGGGAAGTCCCAACAGAGACCTATTTTGTGTTTAGGTTTCAAAACTATCAGAGCAGCTGTATTCCCCCGACCCCCCCACCCCTTTTTTTTGGACAAACCCTTGTGACTTTCAATAGCAGCAAGGGGGCTGCTCTGCTCCGTAGGAAACCCTTGCCTGGAGTTGGTCGCCTACCAGTGGCTTCACTCCAGGTTTCCTCCGCCTCCACCTGGGAGGGTTATCACGTGGCCACAGTCAGCCACAGTCCCACAGGTGGTAGCTTCGCCCCGTTGGCCCGCAGAGCACATGGATTTTCTAACCGCATTCTTTATTCAGTGTTTTCAGGTGCTTTGCAGAGGAGAGAGCTGGTTTCCTACGTTCTGGTTCTTTTTAGTCTTTGTTAGTATCCTATGTGAAAGATAGTTGTCTAATTTTAAATGTCAGTTCTTTGTCTCCTTTGTCTTTTTTTTATTGGGATATTCATATTTTAACTCTTGTTTTTATAAGCTTTCTGTGTTAAGGAGATATTTTGATCCTTATGAACTTTATTTTTTTATTTTGTTTTTTGGCTCGGACAGCAGACATGTATCTCCTCACAGTTCTGGAGGCTGGGAGTCCGGATCCAGGTGTGGGCAGGGCTGGTTCCTCCTGAGGCTTCTCTCGGCCTGGAGACGGCAGCTTCTCCCTGCATCCTCACAGGGTCTCCCTTTGCTGGTCCTCATGTATTTCAGGCTTTAGTGTTTTTGTTAGTTTCCTAGGCCTGCCAGGACAAATTACCAGAATTTTGCTAGCTTAAAACAACAGAAATTTATTTTCTCACAATTCTTGAGGTCAGAGTCTGAAAACAAGGTGTTGAAAGGGCTAAGCTTCCACCAGAGGCTCCTTCCTGCCTCTTGCAGCCTCTGGGGCTCTAGTGTTCCTTAGTTCAGGGCAGCGTCACTCCAGTATCCGCCTCCATCTTCATGTGGCCTGTCCCTCTCTCTCTGTGTTCCTCTGAAGTCTTCCTCATGGAGTTTAAGGCCTGCCCCAAATCCAAGATGATCTCAAGATCTTTAACTTAATTGCATCTGCAAAGACCCTGTTTCTGATAAGGTCAAAATTTGCAGGTATCACCTGGGGATAAGACTTGGACACATCTTTTTTGGGAGATTCAATTTAACCCACAGAAGTTTTATACTACGAAGATATTATTCACTGAAGAATATAAAACTATCCATCTGTATTTCCTCCTAGTACTTTTACATCTAAATCTTTAAGTCATCTGGAGTTTATTTTGAGATAAGGTAGAGATTGTTTATTTTTTGTATAACGTTGTTGCAAAATCACCCAGTTAATAAATGGTGGCACTGGCATTTAAATGTATGATCTTATTTCAAAGTCTGTGTCTTGTCTTTTATATATAACTACCTCCTTTTAGTATCCTAACTTTGAAAAGCCTTGCCTATGAGGCTGTTTTTGTTGTTATACATCTTATAGCAGAAAAGACTGCTGTTTTAAGGCTTCACTGGCACTTGAGATAGTGGTGGCTGAGTGTCTGAGAAGAGGGTTGTGGGCATGCGAGTCCCTTTCAGCAGTTGTTATTTTAGGAAAGAGTGAGCAGTGCCCTTTGGGAAGGTATGTTGGAGAGCGTGGTTTTGAGGCACTGGCTTAATCTGCCGTGTTTGAAGCAGTTGTTCTTGAACTCCTCAGGGTCGTTTGTAGTATTTGCTGTTTTACTCCTATTAAAAGTTATTAAGGGACTTACCTGGTGGTCCAGTGGTTACGACTTCATGCTCCCAATGCAGGGGGCCCGGGTACTATCCCCGGTCAGGGAACTAAGATCCCACATAACCACAGCTAAGCCCGCGTGCCGCAACTAGAGAAACCTATGCACCGCAACGAACAGCCTGTGCAGCCAAAAATGAATGAATGAATAAATAAATAAAATAAAATAACTTAAAGTTATTAATATTTGTGTTTTCAGGGTCTGTTAATATTAATTTTATGAGTCTGGTCACACTGATGGGTTTCCCATCCTTTTAGAGACTTTCAGTGATAATTACAGAAGTAAAACTGACATTTCTAACATCCTGTGCTGTAGTGAGCATATTGGCCCCACTTTTGGTATCTGAATCTGTTGGTGTGTGTTTGCCATGACCACATTTTGAATTTTGGTTTTGGTAAGTTCCTTACGATTGGTTCACATATAGTCTGGAAGAATATTGTGTAGTCTGTTCCTTTCTAGAATAAATATTTTATGTCAACTGTATAACTTTTTTGGTTTTTTTGGAAGGAGTTTTGAAAAACAAAACTTATTTCTGGTCTGTTATTTAATTTTTAAAGGAAAGCGGAAGAGAAGAAGGTCTGGTGACGACTCTGAGGGCTGCTAATGCGAAACTTAACCCTGTTTACTTTCACGACACAAATGCCAGTAAAGGTGATTTTGGCTTGATAGACCCTTTAAAGCTGGATGCAGGATCTCCTCATCAAAATAAGCATTTGGCATCAGACTCAGAAACAGTTTTGCCTGTGGATAGATTTTTAGACACTGAGATGCCTCAAGTGTCCATTCAAAAAAATGTGGACGTAGCATCTTTGAAGTCTGTTAGTGACAATGCATTTAATTCCGCTGATGCTCTGTGGTCACCCACTAGTGAAAGGCGAACGTGTGAATGTTATGAGTCCGTTGGAAAGAGCAAGGACCGTAAGTGGGCCTTTTTTTTTTTAAATAAAAGTAAGAAATATGTAAAATGCTTATACACATTTTGAATAGGATATATTTCCAAGTGAAACTTCCCTAATCTTTCATATTAAAATATTTAAGTGTTCTGTGGATTAAAAAATGGTGTCTTTATTCACAGATCTGGTGGAAATGTGCCTTTCTAAGTATTAGTCATCTTTTCCTTCCTCCCTCTCCTCCATGATGGACTTTTACTGTGATTAAGGCTGGATTTTCCACTATCAGAGAGATACTTTTCTTTTGGGGAAATGGATTTTCCTTTAACTAGTTTTGGGCAGATTTCAGTTTGTTGATAACTAAGATAAGTCAACTAAATAAAATTATTTAAGAATATTGTATCATTTTATTTGTTGCATGTGTCATTGGATGTCTCTGGAATTTTATTTTCTAGAAACGGATCTATCACAGAGTGTGGTGTATCAGAACGAGGAGGGCAGATGGGTCACTGATCTTGCCTATTACACAGCTTTTGATAAAGAACAAGATGTAAATGTGTCTCTAAGTGATGAGATGAATGAAGGCTTCAGATCTGGCTGTAAGTGTATTGATAGCCTCTGCTCTGAACCATTTTCATTTTCTGATGGTGTTCTGAGATTACCCTGTACATCTTGGTTGGCCACATCAGATCCCTTCTGGATATGTACTTAGCACTTCACTTGTTTCTCTAGGAAGAGAGGCTTGAGTCAGTCATTGCTAATCACTGTGAACTGAGCCGAGCCTTTCCCCAAGTAAGGACAGCGAGTCACTTTAGAGCATTCTGATAAATGAGCAGTTACAAAAGCCAGTCCATTTTAGAGTAAAAGTTCAGTAATGAAGAAATGGGAGAAAAGTGACGAGAAAGATAAATGAAATCTTAGAGGATGAGAACATTAGGAACCTCAGTTAGATTTGTTAATTAGCAGAATCTCTGACCGTGAAAGGAAAACGCTGCAAAACGCACGGCATTGTGAGAGCCTTGGCCTGTGGACATTTGCTGTGCCGCTGAGGCCTCTAGGGCCTGAGCGCCTCTAAACCTGGAATGAGGAAAGACAATGAGGAGCCTGTCAAGCCCAGTCATATTTTTAATAGGCTCAGATGGTGCCAGAGGAAGAAGTTACTCTAACAGCTGCTTGTACTAAGCTGCTCCTAATGTCCATTGATGTGGAAGTACAGAGATCAATCGATAAGGCATGTTTCCAGCCCTTAGGAAACTGTCCATCAGCTAAGAGGGGTAAGATGAGAATACAGAACAACAGCATCGTTTGGAGTTGAGAGGAGGAATAACTTTTGCGTGAGTGGGTAGCAGAGGATTTCATATAGGAGGTGGCTTTCGAGGTAGAGTTTCAACAGGTAAATATTTTGGGCATGAGAAATTCCAAGTGGATAGAAAACCCAAAGAAAGAGGATGAGATGAGGAAGCATGGGCGTGTCTTGAGGCTGGTAAATAACCCAGCGTGGCTGGCATTTACGGCAAGACACGGGAAGGGTAGAGTAACGCGACATGGCGAGATGAAGCCCGAGTGGTAAGACTGGGCCAGGGATCGGGTGGGGTTGGACTCCGTGCTGAGCTGAGCTGTGCTTGGTAGGCACTTGGGAGCCTCTGAAGATGCTTGTCCAGCTTGCTTTGTGAGTCTCCCTCTGGCCTCGATGGTCAGTTAAATGGTAGGCTCCTTAGGGTGTTGTAGAAATCGAGGTGTCACAGTGAGAATGAGAAGAAAATAGCTCATGAGGGGTATGGAAATAAAATCGCTAGGATTTGGTGACTGGATTTCAGCGGATAGTAGAGAGGTAAGAAAAGATGGAGGTTTGGGGTCTAAATTATTTTGAGAAAATGGCAATACCATTAACTGAGATGGGAAAAAACAGAAGACATTGTAGAATTTTGGATGATTGTGGTTTGAGGTGGGGATATTCAGTAGTTGGAAATGAGTCAGAAATTGAAGGTTAAGTTATAGTTATCAGTGATATCTTGATTTACAAAGGACAGTAGGCACAGGCTGGGCACTGGTTAGGGACCCTGTCACTTGAAAAGTCATCAGTTGTGGAATTTTCATGTGTTGCTGGTGAGAGTGTGAATTGATAAAACCATTTGGAACTTGTTTGGCAGTATCTTATGAAGGTGAACTTTACGAACTTCATAGTTTATGACCCAATAATTCTACACCCAAGTATATACCCAGTGTTCAGGGTGTATATATTCACCAAAAGACATACACTAAAATGTTTGTAGCAGCACTATGTGTATTAGTCCCAAACTAGAAACTCCCAAATTCCCATTGACCTTGGAATGGATTGTGTTTATTCCTACTTTGGAATGCTGTGTAGCAATGGGAATGAAGGATGTGTAACTACTTGCGGCAACGTGATGAATTTCACAAATATGTTGAATGAGATAAGGCTGACTAGCAATACATGCCGTATATGTAGCCAGCTCTGTGGAGTAAGAAGCAAGGATAGTGGCTACCCTCAGGCTGGCATGCCGTGACAGGAGGCAAGCTCAGGGGGCCTTTTGGGTGCTGGCATGTTTTCTTTCTTGATCTGGGGTGTTGATCTGGTGACACAGATGTGTTCAGATTGTGAGAATTCATTGAGTTGGACACTTACATACACTTTTTAATGTATATTATACTTTGGTAAAAAGTTTTTAAAAGTTAGTGATGAAGCTGAGAAGAAAATTTGCAATTCGTATTACAGAGTGAGGGCCCATTTCCCAAATATGTAAATTGTGCTAATAAACAATAAGTAAAAGACCAACTACTCAGTGTAGAACTGGGCAAAGGGTGTAAACAGTTTATAGAAAAGGAAATAAAAAGTCAGTTCCCGTGGGAACTATTCTTCAGCTACACCTGCACAGATGTATAGGATGTGTGTACACATTGTTCATCATCACAGAAGGTTGGAAGCAACGTGGATGTACAAAACAGGGACTGATTAGATAAGGTAGTCACGTCCATACGAGGGGATACCCTGTGGCCGTAATAAAAGGAAACGGAGCTCTTTAGGTACTGGTAAGGGAAAGATCACCAAAATAAATTATTTAAAATCTTATTCCAACATTTGCATAAAGAGGTGGAAGAAGGAAAGACATACATATTTGTAAGTACATACAGTGGAAAGATTAAAAAAAAAGAAACTAATTACAGGGCTCCCTAGCTACTTGTAGAACTCAAAGGTCAGTAGGTTCAACTAGTGAGGGGTTTCACGGGGTGCTGCATATGTTGGTTGCTTCTGGAGGTGTGGGAAGTGGGGCCAGTGATGAGGGAGACTTGCAGTGTTGTATTCTGTTATGTCTTTTGGTTAACTTCTAAGAACTCTTTATTGAAGCAGAATGTACCTATATCTTCTGCATTTAGAACTATGTGGGCATGTTACTATTAAAGGAGAAATATGATAAAACAGATAGTGGAGGAATTTCATGAAACCATCTGTGTGGTTAGGGAATGAACAGAAGCTGGGTAGGAAAGGATGACTGGCACTGGTGGTGAGGAAATGGAGAAAATGATTATTGAAAACTATGGAAAAGTTTGATGGAAGGAAAGAAAGGATCAACTAGTCAAGGGGAATTGGGCTGGGGGAGCGTGAATGGAATAGGAGACTTTATACGACGGGAAAGGAAATGTTGAAAATGTAAGAGGAGATACTCAGAAGAGGAAGCTTGGACCAAGGGCATAATTTTATAATAACAAGGCAGTTTTATTTATTTATAAATGAATAATTTTAATTTTTTTGGCTGTGCCGTGCAGCTTGTGGGTTCTTAGTTCCCTGCCCAGGGATCGAACCCATGTCCCCTGCAGTGGAAGCACGGAGTCCTAACCACTGGACCTCCAGGGAAGTCCTCAAAGTAGTTTTAAATGAAAACTTAAAACTTCCCCATTCCCACTTCCCCATTTCTGCCTCCCCCTCTCTGACAGCTCAGCGCATGTGAGCTGCTACTTCTGCTTGTGGCCTAGGATTTAAACATGGGGCAGAGGATGGGGAGCGGTATTGCTGCTTCAGAATTTAACAACAAAAGCGTTCAGGTGGCACTGGAGAGGACTGTGGTTTCAGATTTGGCAAAGAATTGGGCAGAGATTCTTGTAAGAAATGAAGTTCTGCTTTTTCATAATCTGTGAGTGATTTCTGATGAGCATACGTGGTAACAATGTCACTGTAGACTTTTCTTTAATTGAAGAGTCTTAAAGTCCAGAGAAAAAGTACTCAGGAGTATAATAAAATAGCATTTGGAGCTGTTTACTTAATGATTTAAAAAATAAAGTATTTTAACTCATTGAAGTAAATTAAGTTTTTCTGGGTTACCTTCTTACCATCTGATTTCCTATTTACCCTCTCCTGGCTTTTAGATTTGGTTGGTTGATACTTTTCACACTTCAGAGCAGTGGTTTTTAACTTACTTTTGAGTCATGGACCCCACAGAGAATCTTCACAGAAAAATTTTTCCTGTGGAAGATAACTGTTTTGCATGTGACTTCCGGAGCTTCCTGGCCCTCCCGATGCTCGTTCATAGACTTGTAGGCTCAGAACATGTTTATGTGGGAGGTGGTGGGATCGCAAAGTAAGGAACCAGCACTACCCTGACAAGTCAGAATCCTGAGCTACTTCTGGTGCTCTGCTCTCCCGGCTGGAAACAGCCTCCTGTGTCTGTTCTCATTTTGTCTCTCAAGATGTTAGTGTTGGGCCCTCAGGGCTTCCAGAAGGGTAGTTTGGATTGGGTTAGCCCCTGATGGACTGATGAGAGTAGGGACATCTCTCTTGTTTGGGCCACGAGTGGACTGTCCCTTCTGGGTTGCTGTTCACTCCTCCCCTTCCAGCCACTGTCTGGAAACACCAGGCAGAGGCAGAATGGGCAGCAGATGGGCAGTCCAGAGTCTAGCCTGCAGACTTTTCTGATTCAGCCAACATGTTTAAAATCCTTTTAAATCCTAATGCCTTGAGCAGGATCATTTGCTGTTCAGTCTGCCTCTGTCCTCTCTCCCCATTGGCCCTCTGCTCACTTACCCCAGCCTTGTGGCCTTGGCCTAGAGATGGAGGGCTGTGTGCGCATTGGTTTCCCTAAGGTGAACTGAGTTGTTCATTCAGAACTTTGAGGGCAGACACTGGGTGAACACTTGTCCCTGTTTGCCCAGGCTGTGGGGTTTGCTGGGATGTGGGATTTTTCCTTTCAAAAACTAGGACAGTCCTGGGTGTTGGGACAAACAGGGGGTTGGCACCCCAGCAGACATCTTCATGACAAATTTACAGAGTGGCTTGTCCGTCTGATGTTCCAGATGAAATTCCATGCGTATTCATGGGCAGGTACCTTAACTCATGTGTGCCAAACTGCAAGGCTGAAGTTAATGTGAATCTTTTATAAAAAGCTTACATTATAAAGCCCCGTTAGTAAGTTAGGGCAAGTTAGTACCTGATGAAATCAATCACAGTAGGGTGTTTATTGCCAAAAGTTTCAGAACCACATACTCTTAATGTGCTTAATACAGATGCATCAGTTCTGTGATGGAAGCTTTCACATACTTCTTTCAGTTTTATTTCTTTAATATTTCATTTTCCTAACTAGCTATGTTGTACTTATATGCTAGTATTTAATTAGGCATCAGTGCAATATAATTATAAAACTTATTCTTTTTTAAGCTGATGCATTGGATTTGATTGCACAAGATGAAGAAGAATTTAATAAAGAGCATCAGTTTATGCAGGTTTGTATTTTATTAACATTAACCAAAGTTTATAATTTTTCTTGTATTTAAATGTAGGCAAAATGTTCATTTCTTTCTGAATAGATATATAGTGAGTATAGAATTATATCTTGATTTTTCTCATGTTTAGACAATTTCTGCCTTTTCCTTCAGACTCTAAATTATTAATTGAAAAAAAGCTGACATACTGAAATAGTGTTTATTAGTTCACTTAAAATTGCCTTAATAGGCTTCAAAGATACAGTTTTTTACCATGTTTTAAAATGAGGTAGTGCTATTCGTTTTTATTTGAAGATGTACTCCTTTCTAAAGATTTTTATTAATGACAATCAGTATTTGACTTAAGCAATATGTTAAAACAATGCATATCATAACTCAGGTATTAAAAAATTTCTCTTTTTGTGGACTTTATTACCTTTATTAGCTTAAGCTTGAATTTGTCCACATTTAAAAAATTTTTAAATATTTAAATTTCCTTAGTGAAATTTGTATTTTTATGTATTAGAAAAACAGAAGGCTTGCTGGAGAAATAAAATGAAATGATGACTTTCTTCCTAGGAAGAAAATATAGATGCCCAGAACACTTCAGCTGCCCTAGGGGATACATCGTGGGGAACTTCAGTCAATTATGGTCTGTTGAGGAGATCACTTAGCACATCAGATTTGGACAAAGATGATGCCACTTATTTACGTCTGTCTTTAGGAGAGTTCTTTGCTCAAAGGTCTGAAGCTCTCGGTTGCCTTGGTGGTGGTTACAATGTGAAAAGAGTAAGTACCATGTGTGCTAGAAGTGGTTAAATTCACTTGCCCTTATGTTTTGAAGGTTATGATGGTGTAGCTAGATCAGAGTATCTTTAAAGCAGAGACAGAATAGGGACTCCGTGGTGGAATAGTGGTAAAAAGCTTCGGTTTTATAGTGTCTGTACCCTGACTGCAGTCCTAGCTCTGTCTTTTAACTAGTTCTGTGGCATGGCACAATGTATTTAACTCCTCTGTGCCTTGATTTTCCAATTTCTAGAATGGAATACTGTCTTACAGGGTTTTGTGGGGGATACTGTGATGGTGCGCGTACAGCGTTTAGCACGGCCTCAAGTGCATTAAGTACTCCATCCCTGTTAGTTGCTGTTTCATTGGTTGCTGATGTTATATCATTGGTTGTGGGAAGAATTCAAAGATTCATTTTTTAAACCTCTGGTCTAAAAACATGTTTTGAAATATAGGAGTGTTTTGGTTTTTTAAGATGTACATGTAAAAAGTTTTAAATGCAAGTGATAGTGGTAGATTGTATGAAGGAGTGAGGAGAAGCTTTGTCTCCTGTGGGGGTCAGAGCGGTGTCTGAGGAGGGGCACCGGGGTGATGCCTGAATGGTGGGGAGGAGGCAGCGTGTTCCCAGAAAAGTCTTGGAGGCGGGAGCTGGAGGGCATATCGGAGGAGCAGAGAGCAGGCCCACAGCTCGTGTGAGTGGGCTTCGGGTCAGTGGTCTGATGGTAGAAGTAGACACAGACCAGGTCATGATGGGGCCCTTGCAGGGCTCGGGTTCATCTCAAGGGAACTGGGAAGATGTGCTTGGAGGCAGGGTGCCCGGCCCATCTCCAGGTGTGACAGGAGCCGGGTGAAGGAGGTTCCTGAGCCTCAGAGGAGGAGAAGCAGGCAGAGGTTTAGCACGTGGAGGAGATGCCATGAAGGCCGAGACCTGGGATGGCAGTATGGAAACAGAAAAGTTCTAGGGTTCAGGATTTCCTCTGGAGGTAGAGTCGAAGGACCTGTTGGTGAATTCCATGTAGGGACATAGTGCTGTCGGAGGGAGTGTGTATTAAAATAGGATTTCACTAAGAGTATAATTTTAAGCAGCTAGGGTGTTAGAAATTGACTTACAGGAAAATTTGAAACTGAACTGTGGGTCCTGTCTATGCAGTGAATTAAAAAATGAGAGTAAATACTTAGGCAGATTTTTCTGCCTGGATGAATTGGTTTTGACATTATAAGAGAAGTTGAAGCGTAACTGAATTCCTTTCTGAACAGCTGGACAAAACACCACACACTGGAAAGATGGATCTGTCATTTTGTATTAGTTATGAAATGTTACTTGGTTCAGGCAGCTGGATCAAGGGAGGAAATCCTCGAGTGAAGATTGATTGAAAATTGATTGCATTAGCGAATTTGCTTTTCAGGTCTATCCTGAGAGCTCTGGAAGGAAGCCAGGTGGGAATTCCCTGCCCTTGAGCAAGGTCCTTGAATGTGACCTTCTGAACGCTCATCTAGGGCAGTAGGAATGTATCTCATCTTAATACAGATTTTCAAGGACATATTTATTGTGTAAAATAAAATACCCTTGTAAGTACTGTAAGTTCCAGTAAGGCAGGAAGTTTTATATCTTTTTTCTCACTGACTTGTCACTGATGATTATTACCAGTGCCTGACACATAGCAGGTGCTCAGTAACAATTACTGGAGGAACAAAGTGTCATTTCTGGGTTGCTTTAATTTGGATTTCTTAGTAAGCACAAATTATTTGACAATATTCGTTCTGATGATTAAAGATAGCTAGCAGTAAGGAAATAAAAGGTCCTGTCTGGACTTGTAAAGTTCATTTCTAGTAATTTATGTTAATTTTTTTGGTTTTTTTTTTTGTTTTTGACTGCGTTGGGTCTTGATGCGGCACGCGGGCTTCTCTCTAGTTGCGGCATGTGGGCTCAGTAGTTGTGCTGCAGGGTCTTAGTTGCCCTGTGGCATGTGAGATCTTAGTTCCCTGACCAGGGATCGAACCCGTGTCCCCTGCATTGGAAGGTGGACTCTTAACCACTGGACCACCAGGGAAGTCCCAACTTAGGTTTAAATGGAAAAATCAGAATCATTTTGTTGAAATAATTTTAGCTAGGTTACCACTATTAGGATAAAATAGTCTAGAATTTCTCAAAGCAGTTGCAAATTAAGGAAATAATTGGCATGTTTATTTTGTAGCCATCATTTGGTTATTTTATTAGATCACCAGAGAAGAGAGAACCTATTGCTCTAATAAGAAAATCAGATGTATCAAGAAGTAATTTGGAAAAAGAAATGGCTCATCTTAACCATGGTCTATTTTCAGGTAATGGATTAAATGAAGTTTTTTTTTAACCTGTAAATTAGTGGTTGTGTGATCATGTTCTTTATGCGGAAGAAAGTAATGTATATACCACTTTGAATTTTTTGAGTATTAGTTACAGATTTGATTTTTATATAACTTCACATTGCCTTTTCAATCTAAAGTAGAAACAAGTCAGCCAAAATTCACCTAAATCCTTTTGTAAAAACAAAAGTAAATGAAATATAATCTGTTCAAGTGGTTGGGTTAACTTTGGCCTACTGAACTACTGAATTAATGAATTATAGCTACTATATTTATTATTTAGGTGGACTTTTAAAGAGGAGTTTTCAGATTTGGACTGTGATAGTATAAATATGATAACTATTTGTGATGAATATTTAAAATCAGACTTTCTTGGTTAACATAACAATTATCAAGCAGCTACTTTTTGCTAGTATAATGCCTCGTGCATTGTATCATGAAATTGTATAAAATGTGCTTTAGTCCTTAAAGAGCCTATATTCCAGTGGGGGATGGGGGGGTTGGGATATTTAGTGGTCCTTATCCCACGGATTGTTTCTGTGAGATAGAGTATAGATGTAAGTTGAATATTACATGTTTTCTACAGGAGATTTAAAGGCACAGCTAAGTGAAGGATCAGTTACACTTCAGGCTGAAGAACTGGAGAGTATTTCACAAGTGGATGAAAATGATGTGACATTAACTGCCAATAAAGGGAAAACAGAGGTATTTTAAGCCTTTCAAGAAGGAAAGCTAAAACCTCGCTGTCATAATTCTCATACAAGATCAAGATAAAGTCACGTAAAAAATGCATAACATTTTTCTTACTCAATTTTATTACAAGTATCCTTTAAATATTATCAGCATACAATAAATGTACGAAGAGTTTATAAAACAAACTTACAGTCAGTGAGTTATCACAGCTTATACACCCATGTACACCCCAGGTCAGGAAAGAGAGCGTTGCCCACAGCCCAGGAGCCATTTTTTTGTTCCTCCTGAACACTAGTTCCTCCTGTCTGACCTATGACACTGTAACAGTTTCACCCGTTTGTGAAGTTTATATACAAGAAATCATGTAGTAGCATATATATATATATTTTTTTTTAATATAAATTTATTTTATTTGTTTATTTTTTGCTGCGTTGGGTCTTTGTTGCTGCGTGCGGGCTTTTCTCTAGCTGCGGTGAGCAGGGGCTACTCTTCGTTGCGGTGAGCGGGGGCTACTCTTTGTTGCGGTGCGTGGGCTTCTCATTGCATTGCGGTGGCTTCTCTTGTTGTGGAGCACAGGTTCTAGGCGCGCGGGCTTCAGTAGTTGTGGCTCGTGGGCTCTAGAGCGCAGGCTCAGTAGTTGTGGCGCACAGGCTTAGTTGCTCCATGGCATGTGGGATCTTCCCAGACCAGGGATTGAACCTGTGTCCCCTGCATTGGCAGGTGGATTCTTAACCACTGTGCCACCAGGGAAGTCCCAGTAGCATATATTTTTCTTCGTTTTTTTCCACTTACGTTTGCAAGATGCAACTGTGATAAGTATAATAGCTAATTTTCATTGCTGTGTAGTATTCTATTATGAATATTCTGTCGTTGATATATTCACCCTAATGTTGATGGATATTTGGGATCTGTCTTATGTCAATATGACACTGTTAAAATAGTGTAGTTTTATAGTAGGTCTTGATATCTAGTAGAATAAGTCTTCCCCTCTTATTTTTCTTTAAAAGTATCTTGGCTGTTCTTGTTCCTTTACATTCACATATATATTTTAAAGTCAGATTGTCATCTTTCACAACCAGCTAGCAACCCTGCTGAGCTTTAAGTTGGGATTGTGTTTAATCTATAGAACGGTGAAATTGACATCTTTATAATATTGAATCTTCTAATCCATGAAGATTACATGTCCCTCCATTTAGGTTCTAATTTCTCTCTGTATTTTATGGGGCTTTTTTGTGCAGAGATTTTAACACATCATTTGTTAGATTTCTTTCTGAATTGTTTGAAATGGTATTTTAATATTATCTTTCTGAACTTAATTTTCCCTTTGTTGTGGCCAAACAGAAATACATGTTTTTTAATATACTCACCTTATATCCAGCAAGTGTGCTAAATTCATTTTTATTTATGGATTCTTTGGATTTTTCTGTATATGCACTTATATTATCTGAGAATAACAACAGTTCCTTTCTAATTTTTATACCTTCATTTCTTTGTCTAGCCTTACTTAACTGCATCTTAGAACAGTGAATAGAAGTGGTAATGTTGGGTTTCCCTGACTCAGAGGGAAAACTTTTGAGTAGTATTTTGTCTTTAAATTTGATGGATGCTCTAGGTTTTTATTTATCATCAGATTTTTAAAATTCCCTTCTAATTTTTGTTTGCTAGTTTTATTTTAATTTGTAAAGAGGTTGAATTTTGTCCAGTGCTGTTTTGCATCTGTCTAGGTGAACATGAGTTTTCTCTTCTTTTGGTGATGTGGTGAGTTACATTACATGGTTTTGAATATTAAAGCTGCTCTTCTCCACTTGGGTCATGATACATTATCGTTTTTATAGATGGTTGGATTCAGTTTGATAATAATTTATTTATAATTTTGCATATGTGTTCACAAGTGGGTTGATGCTCTTTCTTATAATGTCCTTGTTTGGTTTTGGTACCAAGGTTTTGCCGGTTTCATTTTTTTTTTTTTTTAATTTTTCAAATTTTATTATAATTATTTCTTTTCTATTTTTTTTTTACTTTTGAAAAGCCAATTTACTTTGCATATTACTGACTAGAAGGGCTACTTTTTAAAAAAAAAGTAAAATAAATTTTCATTGAGGTGAAATTCACATAATATTCACATAATATTAAATTAACCATTTTAAAGTGAACAATCCAGTGATATATAGGACGTTTACAGTGTTGTGCAATCACCACCTCTACCCAGTTCCAAAATATTTTCATGACCTCAAGAGGAAAGCCTATACCCATTAAGAAATTGCCCCTTCATAGCCCCATTTTCTACCCCCTGGCAACCACCAATCTGCATTTGTCCCCATGGGTTTATTTCTTTGGGATATTTTATATAAATAAAATCATATGTTACCTTTTGCATCTGGCTTCTTTCACGTAACATAATATTTTTAATATATGTCCATGGTGAAGCACATTATCAGTACTTCATTCCTTTCTCTGGACGAATAATATTCTGTTGTGTGTATATACCACCATTTGTTTATCCATTTATCCAGTGATGGCCATTGGTCTCATTTTTCTTATTTTCTGGAAGTTTTTTGTCAGACATACTAATTTTTTTAAATTAATTAATTATTTTTGGCTGTGTTGGGTCTTCGTTGTTGCGTGCTGGCTTTCTCTGGTTGCGTCGAGCAGGGACTACTCTTCGTTGCGGTGCGCAGGCTTCTCCTTGTGACTTCTCTTGTTGCAGAGCACGGGCTCTAAGCGTGCGGGCTTCAGTAGTTGTGACACGTGGGCTCCAGTAGTTGTGGCTCGCGGGCTCTAGAGCACGGGCTCTAGAGTGCAGGCTCAGTAGTTGTGGCTCACGGGCCTAGTTGCTCTGCGGCATGTGGGATCTTCCCAGACGAGGGCTCGAACCCGTGTCCCCTGCGTTGGCAGGCAGATTCTCAACCACTGCACCACCAGGGAAGCCCCTCTAACTTCTTGAAATGAATGCTTAGCTTAATTTTTCTGCCTTTTTGCTTTGCTTACATAAGCATCTGATGGAATAAATTTCCTTTTTTTTGGCCACGCCACACGGTTTGCGGGATGTTCCCTGACCAGGGATTGAACCCGGGCCACAGCAGTGAAAGCTCCAAATCCTAACCAGTAGACCATCAGGGAACTCCTAAATGTCCTTGAAAGTAGGGATTTTGTGGCATCCCCTGCTTTCTTTTTTCATCTCATATGTTTTGATGTCATATTTTCGTTATTCTGTTCATTGTATTTTCTAATTTCTCTGGCCCATCAGTTTTTGGAAGTGTATAGTTTCCAAACATTTGGGGATTTTCCACATTTTAAAATATTGATTCTAGGCAGTTGTACTGTAGTCAGAATTTTTGGTTTTAGTCCTTTGAAATTTGTTGAGACATGATATATGGCTCAGCATTTGTTCAGTTTTTGAAAATGTTTTCTCTGCACGTGAGAGGAATGCCTATCATGTAACTGTATGTCATTTAGGTGAAATTTATTAAATCATGATGATTAAACTGTATTTTTAAATTGTTGTGCTTGTTCTTTCAGTTACTTAGGTATTAAAATCTCGTACTGATTGTGGATTTGTCTGTTGTTTATTATAGTCTGCCAGTATTTGCTTTAAAATTTTTGAGGCTGTATTTTTCAAGGTACAAGCGTATTAGAATTCTTCTCTCCTGGTGAATCAAACCTTTTATCATTGTGCGTGACTGCGTTTGTCTGTAGTGGTGCTTTATGCACCACTTTATGTTAAGTCTAGTCTGATATTAACATAATTAATACCAGTTTTCTTTTAGTTAGTGTTTGCATGTTATATCTGTTTCTGTTATTTTACTTTTAACCTTTCTATAGCCTTGTATTGAATATTTTAGCTGTTTCTCTTATTAAAACATAGCGTTGGATTTTATTTTTCAATTTCTCATGATCCTTCTTTCCACTTATATTTACTGGAGCTACCAATATATGGGGATTTAAATCTGCTCTCTTTATGCACTCTATTTCACCTAGACATTGCTATTTTTCTTTTTTGTATTCTTTTGGATTGCTGAAGTATTTTATATTCCAGTTTTCTTCCTCTATTAATTTGGTAATTATATGTTTTCCTATTATTTTGGTTACCCAAGAAATTATAACCTGTCTCCTTCATTTACTAATTAATGTTTAATAAAAATAGGGTTTTTTTGGTTTTCTTTACCTCTTCCTTAACATTACAAGGACCATAAAACATTCAGTTTACTTCACTCTAGTCTTATAAGCGCCTATTGTTTTATATTTTAATTCTCTATTTAAACACCATAAGACATTATGATGATGTTGATGGTGATTACTGTTATTACATACAACCAATATGTATCTCTGACCTTCCATTTAAGATTAGTTTTCTTTTGCTTGAAGAATACCCTTACAATTTCGTTTTGTAATAGGCTACTGGTAATGAATCCTCCGCTTTTGTCAGTCTGAAAATATCTTTATTTCACCTTTATTTATTTATTTATTTATTTATTTTTAAATGTAGTTGGCACCTTTTTTTTTTAATATAAATTTATTTATTTATTTATTTATTTTTGGCTGTGTTGGGTCTTCGCCTCTGCACGAGGGCTTTCTCCAGTTGTGGCGAGCGGGGGCCACTCCTCACCGCCGCGGCCTCTCTTGTTGCAGGGCACAGGCTGCAGACGCGCAGGCTAAGTAGTTGTGGCTCACGGACCTAGTTGTTCCGCGGCATGTGGGATCCTCCCAGACCAAGGCTCGAACCCGTGTCCCCTGCATTGGCAGGCAGACTCTCAACCACTGCGCCACCAGGGAAGCCCTCACCTTTATTTTTGAAGCATATTTTATTTGGTGTATGTTCATTAACAAGTATGTTAGACTTTCTCAGTATCTTTTGTGTTTTCTGTTCTGTTGTGTTTTTTGTTTCTCTTTCATTCTGGATATTTTTTTCAGACTTCTCTTCCAAGTCTGATTCTTTTTTCAGTTGTGTCCAATTTGTTGTTAAACCTGTCCATTGGATTCTTTTTTTTTAATTTATTTTTGGCTGCGTTGGGTCTTCATTGCTGCGCGCAGGCTTTCTCTAGTTGCGGCAAACGGGGGCTACTCTTTGTTGCAGTGCGTGGGCTTCTCATTGCGGTGGCTTCTCTTGTTACGGAGCACGGGCTCTAGGCGTGTGGGCTTCAGTAGTCGTGGCTCAGGGGCTCTAGAGCACAGGCTCAGTAGTTGTGGTGCATGGACTTTGTTGCTCCGTGGCATGTGGGATCTTCCTGGACCAGGGCTCGAACCTGTGTCCCCTGCATTGGCAGGCAGATTCTTAACCACTGCACCACCAGGGAGGCCCCCTGTCCATTGGATTCTTAATTTTTTATTGTATTTTTTAATTACAGAATTTACATTTAGTTCTTTCTTGATAATTTCTAGTCTTCTGTTGAGTTCTCAGTGTTGTTTTTAATTTCTTAAGTATGTTTTAGATTTTAGATTTAGATGTGTTTTAGACTCTGATAATCCATTGTCTGCATGCCCCACAGTTGTCTTTTTCTGTGATGTGGGCCACATTACCTTGGAACATTGTGTGTCATTCATTGATAGAGGAGTGGACTATTACAGGAAAAGTTGCTGAAATATTTGAGGCCATGGGAGATCTTCCAGACAGGATTTTTGGCTGCTTCTGAGCGAGGAATAGTAGCAGTCTCAGGTCGCTTTAATTCAGTTATTGGGATTGAGCTGATTGGAGCTGGGCCTCCGGTCCTCCTGAAGGCCACCTTTACTCCTAGGGAGTAGCCCTCTGTGGTCTTGTCCTAAAGCCTGGATGTTTACCATGGTCACTACCTTCCCCTCATCACTGGCAGACTCTGAACCTGATTTTTGTACCGTTACTCCCATAAGAGCAGCTTTTCTTAGCTTCTTCTTAAAATATTATTTTTTTTTTTAAAAATTTCTTAGCTTTTTAAGCTTCCTGATGTCTTAGCAGTAGCCTCTTCCTGAAGCAGCTCCCCTGGGGCAGAGCATTCCCAGGACTGGGCTCACCTCTCTGGGATTCTATCTTCTCTTGGATTTTGGCCCCATAGTTTTTTATTCCTTTTTTGGCTCTCCAGCACCTTCTAAGAGATGTTTTCAGATATGCTGTCTAATTGCTCTCAGCAAGAGTTAGTTTGCATCACTTAGTCTGCTATTACTAGAGGCAGAAGTCTTAATTTGCATTTTTAAAATATTGCTTTGCTGTTGGTTCCATTTCATTATTTTACCCATGGTTTCTATTTATGTCTTGCTTATAAATAATTCTAACAATTGAATGAAATTACCAAGAATCATAATTGCAGTCACTGTGGCTCAATGGCTTCTCAATTTCAGTATTTTAATTTTTTGGTTTTAAATTATTTTCTGATTCAGTTTTAGCATTTCTTTAACTCCTGAAGGGTTTTTTTTTGAACAACTGATGATCCGATTTTGTAAGTGACCGAGTACTCTACAAATCAAGTTGATAGCAGCTGTCTTTTTTCATTAGGAGGTTTAACTGGTATACCATTAATTTCTTGCTGCTGTCAGATCTTATGTAGCACTTACAGATAAAGATTAAACTAATATGTGCTTGTCCATGGAGCTGATGTGAACTTTCTCATTTCTAGGACACTTTCCTCATCAACAGCAAACCCCAGAGACGCACAGGCGAACTGCCTAGCAGTGGTGATTCTGTGCTGAGGATAAGCACCATTGCTTCCGCCATCGCAGATGCATCAGTGAACACTGACCCCTCCCAGCTTGCCGCCATGATCAAGGCACTTTCAAATAAAACCCGAGAGAAGACTTCTCAGGACGATGGTAAACAAAAGCACTGTTCGGCTGTGTCTCATTTCTTACCTAATGAGCTGGAAAAAAGTAATGGATCCAGCGCATTTGATATGGAAAAATACCTTAAAAAAACAGAAATTAGTAGATATGAAAGTGGATTGGACAACTTTTCAAGAGCTGGTGTGTCTGATATTTGGGATTTATCTTTGTCCAAAGAACGGATCACACATGACATCCATGCAGTGGACCTGGGTGCTACTAGCATAAGCGTAAGGGAGCCAGAAGAAGACACAGCAGCTGGTTTTTATGGTGAAAGTGGAGAGAGCGTGGACCAGGCATCACTGAGAACGATAAACTCTTCAAATTCAGTTCTTACAAATACGGGAGAGAGACAGGGTGCAGGGGTTGATGTGAAGACACATTCCACTGACCATAAATTACCAGATTCCGGTGACGGTGAAAAAGCTGCCTCCGTATCCATTCCAGCCCTTGATAGCTCATTAGTCAGGAACCCCAGGGTAGCATCCCTCTGCCTGTCAGAAGAGCATGAAGACACACAGAATAGTAGAGAATATCAGAGGCAAAATGAGTATGTTAGTGAGACAAGTAACAGTGAAAAGCATGTGACTTTTGAAAACCATTCCATAATCTCACCTAAAAGTGTTGGTAAGTGTCAGAGTAATTGGTCACATTCAAAAAATTACACAGAGTGTTTTTTTTTTCTGTTCTCATTGGAAAATACACCTTTCTGGTAGATTTGAAAAATCCCTCTCCTGAGTGTGGTGGACATGGCTTGGAGGACGACCAGGATAGCTTCAGACCTTCCACTTCTCCACTGAGTCATTCTTCTCCTAGTGAGATTTCTGGAAATAGTTTATCAGGGTAGGTGCTTAACCTTTCTTTTTTTTTTTTTTTTTAAGTAATAAAATACATGCTCGGTGTAGGAAAATTGGAACAGTGTAAAGAAAATTAGTCACCTATAGCTTCATCTCTCAGAGGTAACCGTTATAAATATTTTGTGAATTTCTTTCAAGACATTTTTCTTTGCAAATTTTCATACCCTGCTTTTTTCACTTATTAAAATAATTCCTGCATTTAAAAGAAAGTTAATGTTATAGACTGCATAATGAATCTGTCACAGTTTATTTGGTGCTTCTGGTGGATACTGGTGATACTATATTTTACCTTTTTTTTTTTTTTTTTTTTTTGCCATTTTAATGATACTGAGATGAACAACTTTGCTCATAAAATTTTTTCTGTGTTTTAACTGATTTCCTCAGAAGTGAAATGACCAAGTCAGGGAAAAGAATATTTTCAGACTCTCTGGATTAGCAAACTGTTTTCTAAAAGAGTCTTAAAGACTTGCACTCTTACCATCTGTGTTTGTTGAAGGTGTGCATTCTACTGTTTTCTTATCAGCGTTTTAAATAACTTTTAATTTTGGATTTTTTTTTTATCTTACTGTATTAATTTGTGTTCTTAATACTAATGAGATTGATAAGTGCTTTTTCAAAGGTTAGGATAAGAATCCTAACATTTTACATGTTTTAACACAACCTGTAGGGTAACTTAAGCTTCAAGTTATAAGACCTTTTTAATTTTTCAAAAATGCCTTAAGTCAACATTGTTTCAAAAGTTTACACATATACAAGTATATGTGTGTGTCCATAGAACTTTGAACAGTGTGAATGTAATGCTTTATCAGATGTGTCTGTGTATTTGTGTATAAATGTGCACGTGTGTGTGTTTCCCTCCATTAAGCTCTTTGTCTGCCTCGTTCTCCAGTCCTCTCACCAGGAGCTGCTGTTGCTGGTTTTTTAGGTTTCCTTCTGGTCTTTGTGCACATACACAGATATGAGTGTATATTCTTATTTTCATCCCTCTTTATGGTCAATAGAGGGTCCTTTACACACTTCTTATGTTTTGCTACACAAGGTTACTTATCCCAGCCTTATCTGTATTACAGTCACTTTGCACGCATGCAGATGTATTACAGGATAAATTCTTGGAAATGAGATTGTTAGGTCAAAGAGTATATGCATTCACGTTCCTATTTAAGTTAGTACAACCCCTCTGTAGAGGTTGTGTTAGTTTAATTTTCCACCAACAATTTAGGAAAGAGCTTGTTTCCCACAACCTCACCAACAGAATGTTTATCCAACTTTTTGTTGACAGTCTGATAGGTGAAAAAAAACTATACCAGTATAACTTTAAATCATGAGTGATGATGAGCATCTTTTCCTTTATATTTCCTTTCATATCATATATCTATTCATGTTTGTTGCCCATTTTTCTCATGGACTGTTAGTCTTTTTTGTCTCCATTTCTCGGAGCCCTTGACGTATTAGGGAGAGTGGGTAGCCCTTTGTTTGTGACATGAGTTATACAGTTCCTAGTCTTTAGAAGGTTTTTTTCCTTTCTTGTATTTTTTGCTCTCCCAGATACTTAGCTCTAGCTTACCCACACCATTTCTGATGAATATGCAAAATCCAGGAGCAGCTTGGGAAACACATAATAGGTAACTTGGATATCAAATATAATTTCAATTTGTTTCAAAATATTGAACATTTATGATAATTCTACTGCTTAGGTAAAATTTTCTGCTTATTAAAATCTTTCCATAGAGAAACATACAAAAAGATCTTTTATAAAGTCATAAAAGAAAAAATCCATAGATTTAATAAAATAAACTTTCTGTATGGCAACAATTTTTGCCTCAGAATTGACTTGATCTTTTTATAAGCTTTATGCCAAAGATGCTTTCAAGTCTAATAAGATCTTTCAAGTCTAGTAACCTCGTTAGGCTATGTCTCTATGTTGACTTCATGGCCACCTTGCCCTGTCACACAGCACCCTTTCAGTATGTGGAGTCAAGCATTCTTTTATTTAGGAAAGGTTTTTTTTAAAATTACTTATTAAGGTATTGGTCCTGACCCTAGGAACTTTAGTCTTGCAAATGTGGGCTCTGCGTTTATTTTCTTTGTAATCCTTTCTTTAAGAACTTATTTTAGGGCTTCTCTGGTGGCGCAGTGGTTGAGGGTCTGCCTGCCAATGCAGGGGACACGGGTTCGAGCCCTGGTCTGGGAAGATCCCACATGCTGCGGAGCAACTGGGCCCGTGGGCCACAGTTACTGAGCCTGCGCGTCTGGAGCCTGTGCTCCGCAACAAGAGAGGCTGCGATAGTGAGAGGCCCGCGCACTGCGATGAAGAGTGGCCCCCGCTTGCCACAACTAGAGAAAGCCCTCGCACAGAAACAAAGACACGACACAGCCATAAATAAATAAATAAATTAATTAATTAAAAAAAAGAAAGAACTTATTTTAGAATAGTAGTAGATCCACGGGGAGTTGCAAAGATAGTATAGAGAGACCCCATGTCCCTCTCCAGCTCCCCCAGATGCTACACAGAATCACCACTTGTGCAATCACTTGTCCTGGGCATGGCGAGTGGTTAGTATTGTGTCATTTTATCACAGGTGTGAATGTGTGTAACCACCTCCACAATCGGAGACATAGAACTTTTCCATCACCACAGTGACCTGCCTCTTTCTTACTTTTTCATTTTGTTTGCATTTCACATTTCTGATTTCTAGATTCCTTATAGTATTTTCTTTTTTGTTTCTTAACCCCCATGTACTTTCCAATTTCATCTTGTTTTCTATGATGTTGACATTTTAAAAAATTGTATATGAAGGCGTTTAATAACAACTGTAAGTGCTCTATAAAGACATATTGTTATGATTCTTTTTCCTTCACCTGCCCTTTACTGCATGATCAGAGACAGAATGCTGGGCTGGATGGTCTCAGTTTTGGACCCATCTGTTTTTTCTTTTGCTCCTAAGAAAATACACTTATTCATTAAGTATAGGAAACATATCTTAGGGAGATACTGAACTTTCTCATGAACTTGGTCAGATATTTTGAATGAGAGCATCACGTTGACCTTTCTAAAGTGACTGTTGGTGGGCTTCCTTCTCCCCACGGGTCAGCCTCCTGCACCCACACCCCCACCTCTCAGCCATGGCCAGACTGCAGGCTTAGGGGGAGAGAAGCTGGACACCAGCAGGTTCTGAGGTTCGTTCTCCTGTCCCTTCTCCTGCTGCATGATAGGCGTTCCTGCCGAGGCCGAGCATCCAGCTCCATTTTATCTTCCTGCTTTCACTCATCTCCTTTTTTTCTCATCAGCTTAAATGAATATGCCGGCGTCTAGTGGCTGATTTTACTGTGCACAGTTCTCTCTTCCACTGAGGAGACTTTGTTTCCTGTTGCCCGTGACCCCCTCCTCCTCCTGCACCCAGCGGCTGGTACTCCCTCTCTGGGCATCCATGCCTGTTTTCTTTTTCCTCATCTTTGTGCTTTTTTTTTTTTTTTTTTGGTCTGTTTGTTTAAATTTTTTTATTTTTATTTTTTATTTTCTGGCTGAGTTGGGTCTTCGTTGCGGCATGCGGGATCTTTCGTTGTGCCATGCGGGCTCTTCGTTGCGGCGTGCGGGCTTCTCTCTAGTTGCGGGGGGCAGGTTTTCTCTCTAGTTGTCTCGTGCAGGCTCACATGGGCTCTGTAGTTTGCGGCACATGGGCTGTCTGGTTGAGGCACACAGGCTCAATAGTTGTGGTGCGCAGGCTTAGTTGCCCTGAGGCATGTGAAATCTTGGTTCCCCGACCAGGGATCGAACCTGCATCCCCTGCATTGGAAGGCGGATTCTTTACCACTGGACCACCAGGGAAGTCCCTCATCTTCGTGTCTTTATGTGTTTTCCCTGTGTTGCGGGGTAGCCGAGCTGTTCAAGTGTTTATCCTTGGCGTCACTGATTTTCTGTAGCATCAGCTATGCTTTCTTGGCTTCCAATGTGGACATTCATTTTGTATTCATTTCTTTTTATTGAAATCCTTCTTGTACTTTTTTATTGTGGTAAAATGAGTTTCATATTTTTATTCTTTTTTTCAGGTTTTTCCAGTTCATTAAGTTTTTAATTTAATTTTTAAAAATATTTATTTATTTATTTGATTCTGCCGGGTCTTAGTTGCGGCAGGCGGGCTCCTTAGTTGTGGCATGTGAACTCTTAGTTGCAGCATGTGTGATGTAGTTCCCTGACCAGGGATCGAACCTGGGCCCCCTGCATTGGGAGTGTGGAGTCTTAACGACTGCACCACCAGGGAAGTCCCATATTCATTAAGTTTCTTAATATTCATGGTGAAATGTTGGTCAGAATGTTGATCTGTTGAGTGGCCACATCTTTCTGGTGAGAGCCCTTTATTGCTGAGTTTGCTGCTCACCAGTTTTCCTGCTGGCTGGTCTTCCAGCGTCCAGCCAGCTTCCAGCAGGTCTGTAGTGCTGATTTAGAGCTTCTAATTCCAGAACTGCCTTGAGGTTCTGTGTGGCTGGCACTTTGGCAGTTTATGGCTTCCTTTGGAGTCTGACATCCGGACTAAAATTTCTCTTCTTTTGTTTCTGTGTGTTCTTACAGTTCACTTCTCATTGCTTGAAGTAATACAACCTAAATGCATTTGTTCATTTCGACCAAAGGAGCTAGACTCAGCACGTACCCCAGTACCCAGAACTCTTTTCCTGCTGCCCCATGGTGTCTGTGTGAGTATGTGTGTGCATGTGTGTGTGCGCATGTGCATACAGAACCCATGCAGGTGCATGTTATTCAGTGACTAAAGAGGGCCTGAAGCAATTTGGTTAATATTTTGTCTCCACTGGTTAGAGATTCACTAACTAGTATTGTGTCAGGGCTGTCTTAATTTGGTCCTTTTAAAAATCCAGAATTCAAAATAGGATTTTTTCTCTGTGTCCGTTGGCCACCTGAGTATTCTGAACTTTGTGCACAAAAATAAGGGGCTTCCTTAGTGGTGCAGTGGTTGAGAATCTACCTGCTAATGCAGGGGACACGGGTTCGAGCCCTGGTCTGGGAAGATCCCACATGCCACAGAGCAACTAGGCCCGTGAGCCACAACTACTGAACCTGCATGTCTGGAGCCTGTGCTCTGCAACGAGAGGCCGCGATAGAGGCCCGCACACTGCGAAGAAGAGTGGCCCCCACCTGCCGCAACTAGAGAAAGCCCTCGCACAGAAACGAAGACCCAACACAGCCATAAATAAATAAATAAATAAAGGAGTTCCTTTAAAAAAAAAAAAATGATGAGTAAAACTCAGTCAAATTAAGGGCTGACTTGAAACTAAATGGCAGAGTATTCAGGGGGTGCGGCAGCTGTTTCCAGAGGCGGCTGTGACGGTGTTTCCCACCCAGTGTGACTTTGCACTCTGCCTAGAGGGGCAGCTTGGCCCTCTCCTCTGTTGGGCTGGCCTGGCCCTGTGCTGGGGACTGACTGACAGAATGTGGCATATGTATTAAATAGATGCGGGAGCTTATTATTTATTGCTTTATAACTTTTTTTTTTTTACTTAATATATTCTGAACATCTTTCTGGGTCAATGATTAGTAGTCAACAGCATGATTTAAAACAGCTGCATAGTGTTTTATTGTGTGTCTGTGCCATAATTTCAATAGCCTCCTTTCTCCTACATGACGTTTAAGATTGCCTATTTTATCATTGATAGTGATATATGATGTATCCTTTTAGCGAATCTTTATAATTAGCACTAATTTTTTTCTTAGGGATTAATCTCTAGATGTATAACACCTGAGTCAAGGGGCTTTTGCTATGCGTGCTTGATAGCTCAGCCGAGAGTTGCACCGCTCCTATTCCTGCCCGTGGTGTGGCTCTTCCTATCTCTTTGTTTTCATCTTTGCTCTTTGAGGGCAGGAATTGGCGAGTGCTCTGCTCATTGCTCTATATCAGGTATTCAGTAAATTTTTGTTGAATGAATAGCTGACATTGTTATGTAACTGTATATGGAATTTATTAATGAAACTGCCACGACATTTTTCTTTTTCAGTAGCTTACCAGATACTTCATTCAGTAGGACTATGATTTACAGTTTTAGATAATTACGGGTGAAAAGAATGAATCTAGGGTTGAGTTGTATATGGCAGCTGGGACAGACGGTAGTGCAGGTTGACAGGGTTGTAGGCAAGCAGGAAGGGCTTTCTGCCAGTGTAGACGATGTTAAGTGAAGGGATGGACAGGTCCAGGCACAGGTGTTCTCTCTTCCAGGTGTGCCCTGGAGTCTTTCAATTCAGCAGCTCATCTGCAGAAGCACCCCTGTGAGAGGGAGTCATCTCATCTGACATGTCCACAGGCCAGCATCAGCAGGCTGACTTACATGTCTGAACAAGAGAGCACCTGTCCCGCCATGGCCTCAGATCGTGGCCTTAAGGACCACCAGGTGGGAGCACTTTTGTTATTTCTTTACTCAGGCTTCTGGAGCTGAAGTCTTACTGATGTAGGACTCAGACTCAAGTTCAGGCCTAATTTCTGTTGCTCTTTTAACTTTAAAGTAAGTGTGTGTGTGTTTTGCTCGTGCTGGGTAGGCACTACAAGTACAAATATTTTAGCATCTGCCATCAAAAAGCTGTCAGTCTGGTGGAGGCTGTGCAAGACAAGCTGTGTAGTGAAATGCACTGTGAGAGATTCAGGAGGCGACTGATAATCTGACCAGGTGGCGAGTCCAGTGAAGCTTGGTGGGAGGACTGTCTGGAATCAGGCATGGGGGAGGCAGGGAATTGCAAAACACGCTGCATTTGAGGGCCCCCAAGAAGTTTGGAATGGCTTCGGTGAATCGTGTACGTGGAGAGAGGAGGGGAGGCCAGACCACGACATCGTGGATGTAACATTTGGGAGTTTGAAGGCTCTTAAGTAGGACACAGACCTGCTCTGTGTTGATGTTTTGAAAGCTCCTTGCAGTGGAGGAGGCACTGAGGGGTGAGCTTAGAATGAGGAGGATTTGACACCAGGCGGCAGGAGTTGTCAGGTGAGGGGCAGCAGAGGCTCAGGCCAGGGTCATGGCCATGGGGGTGGGAGGGAAGCAGAGAGATCTGAGAGATTTGTGTGGGAGAAGCTAGAATTTTACTACCTAGGTGTGTTTTGTGAACGTGACAGTGTTCAGTTTGTAATGAGCTGCGTATGACTTGAGGGTGTGCAGTGCAGGCCTCCTCCGCTAAGCTGTGCCTGAACCTACGCACTAAGTTACTAAACAAAACCACTCGTTTCTGGTCCTGTAAATTAGGAAGAACAATGAATACAGATTTTCTAACTTTTAATCCTGTATTTCACAGCCACCGAAGTACTTTGTATAAGCCATCCTTTTTTCAGAGCGGTAACGTCATGTAGATCTCTATTCTTTGAGAGTATATCAGCATGGTTTGCATTTGTAATACTCACTTTATCTGTGGATAATTTCTAAACATTTTTTGTCACACAGAGTGATGTCACCAGTGCGTTGAGCACCACAATTATTCAGGCCAGTCCAGTTCCGTCTCAGGAGCGGGCTCCGGATAAGTTGCGAGAAAAAAGTCCATTTCAAAGTAGAGGAAACGGAGCGTTACCATATATTATCCAGAAGAACTTGGACACAGAAAAAGAAACTGAAACGACTTCTCAGAGTAGCGAACTTGAAGATGTAAAACCGAACTTTAGATCGAGAAGAGAGCTTTCCTCCAAAAGTGAAGATCTGTCAGAAACCACTGTGGCAGGTGTGACCTCAAATCCCAGTGAACTGGACCAGGTCAGCCTGGCTCTGCCAAGGGAGTTGGGCCTCGGCCAGTGGGCCCTGCCGGCCACGCCGCGCCTCCCCGTGTCCCGCCAGGGGCCTGTGCCCGACAGTGGACACGTGACTCCTGTAGACACGTCTGCTGCCGACAGTGCGTTCGTTGGCCAGGGCCCTCCCCAGACCTCCTTCCCCAGCACCGAGGGCTGCGGCCCTGCTCCCTCAAGGCAGCACGTGCCCACCTCGGGCCCCGCGCTCTCAGCACGCCGTCCCCTCCCCATGGCTCCCTGTGCCCAGCCGAGCTCGGGAGCACTGCCTCGGTGCCAGGCCGGCGGTGGCACAGCCTGCGGGCTCCCAGGAAGCTGTCATCCTGCTGTCGTCACAGGAGAGCACGTCCAGAACTCTGTGGCCATGGGCATTTGTCTAGGACAGAATATCAGCTCGGGGCTGATGGCTGCCTCTTCCCTTTGTAACCCGTATTCTAACGCCTTCAATCAGAGTCTTCTAAGTACAGCCAAACCTTTTACTGTGCAGTCTCTTGGTTCAAACTGTGGAATTGATCCATGGGATTCAGGAGTGATGTCAGGATTTGGTAAGATGCTTTCTCTCTGCTACTGCTTGTTGTTGGTTGCTGCTATTTAAAAACTGAATTTTCTCAATTGGGACCATAAAACTAGTTTGTTTCAAGGAGATACTGATCAGCCTGAATTTCTTGTAAACTTTTTTCTTTATCCTGAATTTGGAACACAGACCATAACATTTCTGTGCAAGGGTCCCTGAGTGGCCTTAGAAAAACATAAAAACTTAACGCAGGTAAAACTCCCACTGCCTTTGTCTTTCTGTTTCTCTCTTGTGCTCCAAACTTGGAATTCTGTTGTTGGTTCAACTAGGAAACATCTAGTATAGCATCACCCTCCTGAAGGAGGGAGTCTCCTGCCAGCTTTTAAGTCTTCAGGGGTGACTCGTGTGGGAGTGAGAGGCAGCACCCTTCCACTCCACCCGTAGTGGCTGAGCTGCCTGTGCTCGTGCTGATGGTCACTCTTGGGAGCAGAGCTCGGTGCTATGCTTTCCTGACACGGTGCTCATGGCCACTGCAGCACGATCAGTTTTGCCTTCTTTTTCTTCTGAAGGAAATTCCACAGTGACCCCATAAGAATGGTGAAAAGCTTGGTCATCATGTTAAAAATCAGTTAGAGCCTCTGTCATTTCTCATTAGGTTAGGCAGTGGCTTATATTTATAGGAGAAAAAGGGAAGAGATTACTGATAGCAATAACATCTAAGAGTTGATTAGCTGTAAATTTTTTAGTTTGATCAATTTTGATTGTTTTTCCTCATGGGCTGGTTGCCTCAGGAGAAAATTAGTGACCAGTCTCTGCTGAGGCATATGCAGTGTTGGGGACTCCTATTTAGATCTGGGGCACTTTATAAAACCATAGCTCTCGGTGTCAACAGGTAGTCTTCTGTAAAAATTTCCATTTAACCAGTTGTGCTTTTGATGGGGTGTTGGGTATGCATTTTGACTCTGCTTTAACTCTACCCAGGGAAAGTAAGAGTGCCTGAGGAATTGAAGTTTCCTCATGCTTGCTGTATCGGCATCGCATCACAAACCTACCTTAGTGTCCTGAATCCCGCCGACCGCTGGCTGCAGGTCAGCATCGGGGTCCTCAGTGTTAGTGTCAACGGTGAAAAGGTGAGCTTTCTGTGTCTTTCTCCTCTGACTTAGTGATTGCAGTACGATTAATGCTGGAGCTCTCCTTTGCCTAGTATTAGTACTTCCTTTTATACCAGGGGGCATGTCTACTGCCGTATACTTTGCACAGAATCGTTGGAATCATATCTTTTTCTTGGTTCCCCTTTTGTTGCAGTACTTCCAGTGAAAGTGAAATCTGAATATGTTTCTCAGATTTCATCAGGTGTTACTATTTATTTATTAACCATTATGTTTCATTGTTACTTGTTTATAAAATCATGTAAATGTGCTTTTTGTGCTGTTGGCTTAAACCACTGACTGGAGCTCCAAGTTTCTGGTCTCTGTTGGTTTTGTTAAATGTGATTGAGTATAAGTTATTGTCGTTTATTTCAAAAGAAAAAAAAAAGAAACAAGTTACTCTTGGGACCTATGCCTTCCTTTAGTAAGTTAATTTATCTGATCATGTTCTTACATGATCTTTTGAAATACCTGGAAACACAGTTTTAACATTAGAGCAGGGGTCTCTCGCATGATCAGTTATAGCTGCTGAGGTTCTAGACTCTAGATGCTGTGGGCCTCGGTGAGTAGGGAGAGTGGGAAACAACGTCAGCAGCTTCTTGGAGACAAACATTGGTGGACGGGTTTACTCTCCCCTCATACGTCCTAGTGATAACCTTGATTTACCTGATAAAATAAGACTGTCTTCTCTCCCTCTCCCTTTCCCCAGCTTTTCCCCTCTGATCCTGAGGGTAGAGGAAAGGCAGGTGGTTGGAGGAAAGGGTTGAGGGTGAAAGGTGGTGAGATTGGAGGCCTTTTTAGGAGCATGTAGGAAGTAATGATGTCTCTGGAAGTGGGAGTAGAAAAGAAGATCCCTGTTCACTGTGAGGTGGGAAGGATTGGAGTGAGTCAGAATCGTAGACTTGGAGGCCTGACAGTGAACCTTGGAGATCAGTCTAACCCCCTACATTACACAGCTGCAGAGACCAGGTCCCAGGTGATGTCCAGGGTGGGAGGCAGGTCCCGGGGTGATGTCCAAGGCTGGAGGTGCTGCCATTTTCAGCACCCTTTTCAAAAAAAATGAAGGTAAAGATAACGTATCTTCAAAAGTCCTTATGGGAGTTCCTTCATGGTCCAGTGGTTAGGACTTGGTGCTTTCACTGCCGTGGTCCAGGTTCAGTCCCTGGTTGGGAACTAAGATCCCACAAGCTGTGTGGCATGGCCAAAAAAAAAAAAAAAAGTCCTTAAAATTTTGACTAACTGTATTTTACAGGTAATGAGTTACGAGGCCTGGGTATTTTTCAAGAGCTAATGTATCTAGATTTGGTAGTTTGAGTGACTATGAAAAGAGATCTTAAACTAGCTGGTTCTTCTTCCTGATTTTCACTGTGAAGTTATTTCTTAACGGACCATGTGGCTCTTTTTTTAAGGTGGATCTTTCAGCTTATCCTTGTTTAGTTTTCAAGAATAAAGTCATCATAAGACCTCATGCCACAGAAGAGATAAAAGTGCTCTTCATACCGTCTGATCCTGGGATTTTCCGATGTATATTCAGCATTGCTTCTTGGCCGTTTTCAGCTGACGCAGAGACAGTGGCACAGGCAGAAGCACTGGCGAGCAGGGTTGTCCTCACCGCCGTTGCCGAGACCCCCGTGATCGAGGTGACTGTTTGTAAGCAGGTCTTTGTCATACCTGGCATTTTAATGAGGCTGTTCAACCTTAGAAGTAAAATTTGGGTAAAATGAATTTGTGGATGAATGTGCCAGAAAGTTATAATTGAGCTAAACATTGACTCTTAATATTTTCTTATTCCAAAATTTAAAATTATTTCTGGGAATTCCCTGGCGGTCCAGTGGTTAGGATTCTGCGCTTACACTGCCGAGGGTGCGGGTTCAGTCCCTGGTCAGGGAACTAAGATCCTGCAAGCCGCACAACGAGGCCCAAAAAAACCCAAAAAACTTAAGATTATTTCTTTTGTTTTATAGAAGCGCAGATATGCTCGCTAAGATGTTTGTAAGCAAAGTATAACGTTAAACCCTATTTTCCAGCTGGTTTCCATCGTATAGTTTGATGTGCGTGGAGGAAAACACCTCATTCAGATTATCCTCTCTTTTCTGTACCTGAAGACTCTGCTCGCTGAAAAATTTCCTCTTGTACAGTTGCTCATTTTCTGGAAGTGAAAGAAATTGGATCTAGCCAGGTTGGGGCAACAAAATGCTTGTGGGATTGCAGGCCTCTTTAGGAAACTGGCTGTCAGCCCTGGCTGCACATCAGAATAACTGGGGTTTGTTTTTTTTTTTTTAATTTTAATTAATTAATTTATTTTTTGGCTGCATTGGGTCTTTGTTGCTATGCGCGGGCTTTCTCTAGTTGCGGTGAGCGGGGGCTACTCTTTGTTGCAGTGTGTGGGCTTCTCATTGTGATGGGTTCTCTTGTTGCGGAGCACGGGCTCTAGGCGTGCAGGATTCAGTAGTTGTGGCACATGGGCTTAGTTGCTCCGCGGCATGTGGGATCTTCCTGGACCAGGGCTCGAACCCATGTCCCCTGCATTGGCAGGCGGATTCTTAACCGCTGCGCCACCAGTGAAGTCCCTAGATATCATTGTAAACATTTTTAGTGTTGTCAGAGTTTGGACTAAATCCAAAAATGCCTGCATATGTTTTGGAGGGAATTGAGAAGTCGATAGTGTAACAGTAGAGGTAGTGGAAGGGAGGCTGTGTGTTTTGTAAAGTTGTCAGTTTGTCTTCTCACAGTAACAGCAGCTAAGCTATTGCTTTGTTCTGTAGTATATTTGGGTACGTGGACTACCTCAGAAAAAGAATTTACTTGTGTAGAAAATAGGAATTGTAAAATAGCCCCAGGAGTCTTAGGTAAGTTTACCTTTAATGTTGACTATTTGTGGCTGGAAAGGGCAGTGATGTGAACATAAGCTGTGATATTTATTAATATATTGTTTTTATAAATCCCTTTTTTCCCATAATTTAGGTAGAAACAGAAAAGAAAGATGTTCTTGATTTTGGTGACTTGACTTATGGAAGCTGGAAAGCTCTGCCTTTAAAGCTGGTAAACAAGACGCACGCCAACATCCCAATTAGACTTATTATTAATGCTGTAAGTACTGTGCTCGGGGAGGAAGCCTTTACAGAGCACACTGACTTAGAGTTGTAGATGCAGCTAGTAGCATCCTTGGTTAACTTCTCTTAGGAAAGTAGATATTTTTGTTAAGGATCTGTGAACAAATTTAGCATCACCCCAACATGACACCATTGGCTCTACTGAAGCGGCTTCTCCTGTTTCTGACAGAACGCCATAGCCTGGCGCTGCTTCACCTTTTCGAAGGAACCCATCCACGCAGCTCTGAAAGCTGTTCCTTATGCCCATGCGATTGCTCAGCTGGCCGCCCCCTCGGTTATCAACCATATGATGCCTGCCAGCGATGACGGACAGGTGAGCTGGGGGATTGAAGGACTGGTTTAGAATTAAGGAGGAAGTTAATTTTCCAAACTACTTTTCTTTCACTGTGTATGCAAAAAATTTTTTATTTTACAGGATCCAGAATTTCTGATAATTTGGGTTCTTTTCCATAGTCCAAAGAAACAGATGACTTCTTCAGGTATCATGTTTACATTTTATGGGATTTTCTTTACTCCGTAGCTAAATAAACTACAAAGTTGAGGCTTATTTCTCCTGTCAGTAAATTGTCAAATATTTATTGTAATTTGTCAGATATTTTATGTTGTTTTAAAGCTGGGCAGAGAGCATGCTATTTTGGATCAAACCCATCCAATTATGTATAACCCAAGCAAGTACCGCTGAAAACGTTTTGGGGTCTTTTCTGTTGATTGATGTTATCTCATCTACCAATTAGATGTTTTCTTCCTTTTTCTCCTCCTCTCATTTCTGTTCCTCTCTGAGTTCTTTTTTTTTTTTTAATTATTTATTTATTTATTTATTTATTTATTTATTTATTTATTTATGGCTGTGTTGGGTCTTCTTTCTGTGCAA